>NC_069502.1:356224996-357604996 GCF_027579735.1 Bombina bombina
TGGAAGTATGTTTTTAGCAATTTCTGTGTGTAATCAGTAATAAACAGCTGTAAAAATTTACACATGAATTTGAGCCAGAATAAGCTTTATGTGCCTGATTGTATTGTTATATATATATATATATATATATATATATATATATATATATATATATATATATATATATATATATATATATGTTGGTATCACTGATTATGCAGCCACTATAACAGATACTACATTAGGTACACAGAATGTAGCAGATTTAAGGAGGCATGGAAATGACAAGTACTTGTTTGTACCAAAGATTATTTCCCAAAACGGCAGTTTGTTTACAGTGAGTAACCCAGAGGGGAGAAGTTGGTCCGGAGACTGGAACTTACCGCAGTCAGATAAGAATTGAAAGCGATATTGAAGAATATCCTTTAGAGGGTAATGCGGTCCGGTAAGGTGTGAGATTAAGCGCTCCTGTGTTAGCTGTGAGCAAGCAGCGTGTGCGGTGGCGTGTGACGTCACCGCTTGTTAGATCCGCTTCAGACAGCTGAGGAGCTTCCTTGCAATAGGAGTAGGAGAGATCGTAGGCTCAATAGGAAGTAACTGGTTGCTCAGCAAGAATAATCAAGCAATGAATGAAGGGAGATATCCACTTTTAAGCAGTATTGAATAGGAGGAGCAAATGTTAACAGTGTGCAAGGACAAGTCAGGCAAAGGATAGGAGGGAGAAGTAAGTCCGTGAGGAATTCATGACAGGACGCCCCCCCCACGGATCATTTCCGGGGATCAGGACCCGGGCGTTCCGGGCAACGTTCGTGATACCGGGCAACCAACCTTGGAGCAGATAAGTTGGCAGCTGGCTCCCAGGAATCGTCAGAGTCAGGATATCCCTTCCAATGAACCAAATACTGAAGCTGACCCCGAAGGCGTCTGGAATCCAAGATATCATGTACCTCATACTCTAGGGAGTCAGCTAGGAGAGGTGGAAGAAGTGGAATGGATGGATCATGTTGACGTAGTCGTCTATAAGGCTTTAGGAGTGAAACATGGAACGTGGGATGTGATTTCATAGAAGCTGGTAGAGCAAGTGTAACAGCGTTTGCGTTTATTATCTTCACTATGAGGAAAGGCCCGATGAAGGTGGATGAGAGTTTCCTAGATGGTACTGGAAGATGTAGATTACGTGATGATAGCCAGACATAATCTCCGACTGAGTATTTAGGAGAAGGAATCCTCTTCTTATCATACTGAAGTTTGTAACGAGTTTTTGCCAAACGAATATTACGTGAGGTTAATGAAAAAGAGTCAGCAATGGAGTTGATGAGTTGATTCACGACAGGGCACGTAGAATTTGCACAAGATTCCCATTCAAAAGTGGGATGGAATCCATAGTTAATATAGAACGGTGTTGTCTTTGTTGAAGAATGGATGGAATTATTAAATGCAAATTCAGCGTAGGGTAGAAGTTGAGTCCAGTTGTCCTGTTTGGCAGTAATGAAACATCTTAGGTATTGTTCAATATACTGATTGGTCCTTTCCGTCTGTCCGTTGGTCTGAGGATGATAGGAGGTGCTCAAGCGTCTAGTGATACCCAGAGTGTGACAGAGTTGTTTCCAGAAGATGCTTGTGTATTGGCTTCCTCTATCTGAGGTGATAGAGTTTGGGAGTCCGTGTAATGTTGTTGAACATCAATGATACAGTTTCTGAAGTAGTTGGAAGTTTATGGTATGGTATGAAATGTGCCATTTTGCTGAACAGATCTACAACAACTAATATAGTGTTATTCTTTTCCGAAGTTGGGAGGTCAACTATGTAATCGATAGCTATATCTGTCCATGGACGGTCAGGTGTTGGTAAAGTAATCAATTGTCCGTACGGGGAGGTCCTGCCTGTCTTGGATGTTTCACAGATCTTGCAGGTCTTGACATAGTTGACTGTGTCTAGTAGGAGAGTAGGCCACCAGAAATGTTGTGAAATCAGTTCCTGAGTTTTCTTTATGCCCATGTGTCCTGCCCACGGAGAATCATGCAAGGTCCGAAGAACTGTTGATCTGAGTGTTCCAGGAACGTACACTTGTTGTTGATGGTAATACAAACCATCATTATGTAAGGTTAAATCTTGTAATGGTTTCTGTGTGTCAGATAGTTGCTCAGTTTTGAAGTGATCATTTTGTTCTGCAGTTAAAGATAAGAATCTGTCCAATGGTATTAAAGGTGCCTGCTCTGGGAGTAACATTGGATCTTCTAGGTGTCTTGAAAGAGCGTCAGCCTTCTTATTTTTGTTTGCGGGTCGGTAAGTGATGAGATAATTGAATCGTGAAAGGATCAAATTCCAGCGAACTTGTCGGGAACTAAGAGTCCTGTTAGTTCTTAGATATTCCAGATTCTTATGATCTGTTAATATCAATATTGGAATAGTGGTGCCTTCAAGAAGGTGTCTCCATTGTTCCAAGGAGCTTTTGATTGCGAGTAATTCCTTGTCGCCAATCGGGTAATTAATTTCTGCTGCATTAAGCACACGTGAATAAAAGGCAACTGGATGTAAGGGGTGCTTAGGGGACAATCTCTGGGAGAGGATAGCCCCCAAAGCATAGTTTGAGGCATCCACTTCCAAGACATATTGTAGCGAAGGGTCGGGGAAGTGAAGGATAGGTGTAGTTGTAAAAGCAGTTTTCAGATAATCAAATATGTGTTGTAACTCAGTGTTCCAGGTGAAAGGCTTATCTGACTTTGTCAGACTAGTTATAGGTCTAGTTAGGTCGGTGAAGTTTTTAATGAACTTCCTGTAGAAATTGGCGAAGCCCATAAACCTTTGCACATCTTTTTTGTTTTTTGGACTGGGCCAATTCTGGATAGCCGATATCTTATCATTCTCCATTTGAATACCATGAGGTGATATGATATAGCCTAGGAACTTAATTTCCTTGGAATAGAATATGCATTTTTCTAGTTTAACATATAGAGAGTTTTCTCTCAGACGGGTTAAGACTAGGGTGACATGTTTGACGTGTTCTGCAAGTGTTGCTGAGTAAATGAGTATATCGTCTAAATAAATTACCATAAATAAATCTAAGAAATCCTTAAAGATGTCATTTATGAAAAACTGAAAAGTGGCTGGGGCATTGCAAAGACCAAATGGCATAACAGTGTATTCAAACAAGCCATATCGTGTGCGAAAGGCAGTGAGCCATTCATGACCTTCCTTATGTCGCACTAAATTATAGGCACCCCTAAGATCTAATTTTGTATAGACAGTAGCATCTCTCAATCTATCAATAAGCTGAGGTATAAGCGGTAAAGGGTAGCGGTTTTTTATGGTATGTTTATTTAGCTCCCTGTAGTCGATAATGGGTCTTAGGGAATGGTCTTTGTTTTTAACAAAAAATATACCTGCCCCTGCTGGGGAGGTAGAAGGGCGTATGAACCCTTTTTTAAGATTTTCAGTTAAGTAAGTTTTAAGATGCTGTAGTTCTGGTTCGGACAAAGGAAATATATGACCATAAGGAATGTCAACCCCTGGAAGTAAGTCTATGGGGCAATCATAAACCCTATGTGGAGGTAAGTTTTCTGATTCTTTTTTATCAAAAACATCGGAAAAAGAGTTATATTCTGCTGGGAAGTGAGCTGTATCAACTAAGAAAAGTTGTTCTTGATGGAGACAAGTGTTAGAGCAGTAAGAGGAAATAAATTGTAGTTGTGAGGTTGACCATACTATTATGGGGTCATGCTTTTTGAACCACGTAATGCCTAACACAATAGGGTATACAGGTGAAGGTATGACATCGAAAGTAATGAACTCTGAGTGATGGTTTTGTGTGGTAACCCTTAATGGTATGGTGTGATACAAGATGGGACCTGAAGAAATTTCATTACCATCAATAAAACGAAGCACACTAGGAACTATCTTTTTTATGAGTGGGATTTTATTTACAAGTGTGAAATGGTGATCCATATAATTGTGGCTGGCTCCTGAATCAAGGATTGCCTCGGATTTGAGTCGTTGGTGTTCCCACTGCAAGAGGATAGGAAGGGAGCAATGATTAGAGTTTATTTGTTTAGCAGATAGACACAATCTATTGCTTTTATGCTTACCCTTCCTACGGTGTAGTTGAAGGCAGTCCTTAACCGAGTGATCAATGCCTCCACAGTACATGCATAAGTCAAGGGCTTTTCTTCTAAGTTTCTCCTGTTGGGTGAGTGGGCCCCTGATAAAACCCAATTCCATTGGTATTTTGGGATCCCTTGGTTGGAGTCTTTGTGGAGGAGAAGTGGCAGTTTGGGTGATATGTTTTGGAGTGACATCAGTGTGGGTTCTTTCTGAGCGTCTTTCTCTGATGCGTCTATCTAAGATAATGCTAGCCTCTATTAGGTGCTCTAGAGTGTCAGGGAGAGGTTGTCTTGCTAGCTCATCTTTTAGTGTGTCTGACAGACCTAAACGAAATTGATTACGCAATGAGAGATCTTTCCACTGCGTGTCTGGGGACCATTTTTTAAACTCAGCTATGTAGTCCTCCACAGGCCTTTTATTTTGTCGCAGGGACCTCATTGCTGTTTCAGCAGAAAGCTGTTTGTAGGGATCGTCATATAATTGACTCATTGCTTTGAAAAATTGGTCAAAAGAATAAAGTAGGGGGTCATTGATCTCAAAAAATAAATTAGCCCAAATACGTGGTTCCCCACTTAGATATGATATTGTGGTAAGCACCTTTGAATGGTCATTGACATAGGTTTTAGGTTTAAGTTGGAAATAAAGATAGCAGGAGTTTCTAAATTCCCTAAACTCTGATCTTTGCCCACTAAATGGTTGTGGGGGGTTGGGTTGGGGTTCGTGGGAGCCAATACGTGTAGTAAGTGTGTCTATCTTATTGTTGATATACTTTTTTAGGGTAGTGTTCTCTAACTGTAGAGCAGTCAGTCCCTTAGTGAGGTTGTCCACTGTTTGTGTTAGTTTTTCTACATGGTTTACTAGAGCTGCTGGGTCCATTTTTTAGGGCTTGATTATTAATGTCAGCTTGTTGAAATTTTTATCTTCCCTGCAAATAAGAGAAGGATTTTAGGACCACAACTGCAGGTAAATTTTGTAGTGAATGTATCTTTGATTCTGCAATTGGTTAATTTGTGGCGCAACAAATATGCAGAATCAATGGATACTGAACACTTTGATATGTGGATAAGATTAACAATGGCTGAGACCTGTGAGCGTATAACTCTACTCAGTATAGTTAATCTGTTTCCTGGAAGTATGTTTTTAGCAATTGCTGTGTGTAATCAGTAATAAACAGCTGTAAAAATTTACACATGGATTTGAGCCAGAATAAGCTTTATGTGCCTGATAGTATTGTTATATATATATATATATATATATATGTTGGTATCACTGATTATGCAGCCACTATAACAGATACTACATTAGGTACACAGAATGTAGCAGATTTAAGGAGGCATGGAAATGACAAGTACTTGTTTGTACCAAAGATTATTTCCCAAAACGGCAGTTTGTTTACAGTGAGTAACCCAGAGCGGAGAAGTTGGTCCGGAGACTGGAACTTACCGCAGTCAGATAAGAATTGAAAGCGATATTGAAGAATATCCTTTAGAGGGTAATGCGGTCCGGTAAGGTGTGAGATTAAGTGCTCCTGTGTTAGCTGTGAGCAAGCAGCGTGTGCGGTGGCGTGTGACGTCACCGCTTGTTAGATCCGCTTCAGACAGCTGAGGAGTTTCCATGCAATAGGAGTAGGAGAGATCGTAGGCTCAATAGGAAGTAACTGGTTGCTCAGCAAGAATAATCAAGCAATGAATGAAGGGAGATGTCCACTTTTAAGCAGTATTGAATAGGAGGAGCAAATGTGAACAGTGTGCAAGGACAAGTCAGGCAAAGGATAGGAGGGAGAAGTAAGTCCGTGAGGAATTCATGACACTAGCACACATGATACCTAGCACCCACTGTACCTAGTTCACACTGTACCTAGCACACACAGTACCCAGCACCTGCCTTGCCCAGCACAAGAAGTACCTAGCACACATTGAACCTAGGACACATTTTACCTAGCACATGATACCTAGCACACACTGTACCCAGCACACACTGTGACACAAACAGCACCCGACACAAACAGCACCCGACACAAACAGCACCCGGCACAAACAGCACCTAGCACAAACAGCACCTAGCACAAACAGCACCTAGCACAAACAGTAACTATTACAAACAATACCTAGCACAAACAGTACATAGCACACACAGTACTCAGCACAAACAGTACACAGCACACACAGTACAGAGCACACACAGCACCCAGCACACACAGTACCCAGCACAAACAGTACCCAGCACAAACAGTACCCAGCACAAACAGCACCCAGCACACACAGTACCTAGCATACACAGTACCTAGCACAAACAGTACCTAGCACAAACAGTACCTAGCACAAACAGTACCCAGCACAAACAATACCCAGCACAAACAATACCTAGCACACACAGTACATAGCACACACAGTACTCAGCACAAAACAATACATAGCACACACAGTACATAACACACACAGTACTCAGAACAAACAGTACCCAGAACAAACAGTATCCAGCACACACAGTGCATAACACCCACAGTGCATAGCGCACACAGTACCTAGCACACACAGCACCTAGCACACACAGTACCTAGCACACACAGTACCTAGCACACACAGTACCTAGCACAAACAGTACCTATTACAAACAGTACCTAGCACAAACAGTACATAGCACACACAGTACCCAGCACAAACAGTGCATAGCACACAGAGTACAGAGCACACGCAGCACCCAGCACACACAGTACCCAGTACAAACAGAACCCAGCACAAACAGTACCAGCACACCCAGCACCCAGCACATACAGCACCCAGCACAAACAGTACCCAGCACAGACAGCACCCAGCACACACAGCACCCAGCACACACAGCACCTAGCACACACAGCACCTAGCACACAAAGTACCAAGCACATACAGTACCTAGAACAAGTAGTAATATGGGGGAATAGGGCAATAGGATATATTTTCCTATGTGTACGTCAGTAAACTTCGGTGTGGGGGTGTACTCTAGAATTAGTAAAATCCAGATGCAGGGTGGTATGCTGGCTACATTTTGACTTCTTCAACAAGTTCAAGTGACCAATTTTGGATTTTGTAAGGGAATTTAATGCAGAAAGTAGATTATAGAATTTAAACTGTATATGCCCTAAATCATACAATATCATATCAAACTTTAAACATAATATGTCAAATATTACAGTAATATCTTAACACTATTGTCCCAAGAAACCTAGGACTGCCTAATGTATACAATTAAAGAGTGCCCAAATATCCAAGACGGGGCAAAAACATGTCAGTTTATATTAAAGCCTTAACCGGGTATTACCAAAGTGGCAAGTGTGAATTGTTAACTTCAGTGAAGGCATAACTGTGTGTCTTGTCAAATTAAAGCTTAATATGGCCAAATTAGTAAAAGCAAAGGTGTAGAACATCTTGCCCCATGCCTATATACCAGAACTCGACATGGACTTACACATGTGACAATTCAAAACTTCTGAAGCAAGTATGTGCAAAATAAATATAGATAACTTTTGATGCTCTTAAATAAACTATACAATAAAGGCTGTCAGCATGGGGTAACTAGATGTAAGTAAGATAACTGTCCCATACAGAGTGAAAAATCTAAGGTATCTGACACCATTGTCGTCAATAAAAGCGCCCAACGTTACACTATTAATTGTACTTATACAGTATAGACTCTGGAACCACTTAGAGTTCTTTTAATGTAAATAGTAAATTGTGTTGATATAGTAATAAGGAGAGCTGCAGGAAATTGACCAAAACTACAAAAATATGCAAACCATATTAGATAACATCACCCCCAGCACAGTGATGATGCTTAAGTTAGTTGTGGGTAGTAAGAAAGAACCCGTAACCTTAAACATCTGGGGCACGTATGAGATTTTAAAAAATTACCACCATGCCATTTGTTTTAAGTTCAATGATTTACGAGACTAGAAGTCTCAGTATCTAATAGCACCAGACAAGTATTGGGGGTTAAAAATAAATAAAGGCATAGTAGTTAAGTAGAGCTAGACCAATAGTGTACTTGAATTCCTCCCCACGTGTGTAGCAGTCAACCCATTCCAGTCTTCTTGGGCAGTATCAGTACGATCGTGGACCAAAGTCCATTCTCAGACACCCACAAGACAGGTAGGGGCATGAGCGCTCCAAGGCATGCAGTCAGACACAGGGCTATCTTGCTACCGCGTGGGTTCTTGGGGTCTGTGCGGGCATCACTCAGGGCTTACAAAGGGTGCCGATATAGATTTCCTTGTAAGGCAAACTCTCATGCCGGACAGATATCGCCACACTGACTGAGTGGCTGGGTCCACCTCGGGGCAAAGAGCAAACAGACTTCCTGATGTTTCGCTCATAGCAGTCTCCTATCGGCAACCAGCCGGCACTCCTCTGAAAAGCCAGATGGCGCCTCCACTAGATCCTCATGGGTGTCGGACACACCACACTGTCCCTGCCCCTGCATGGCACAAACAACTAGCCTCCAGCAAGGTGCTATCTCCTCCAGGGCTCCGACCAACCGTGACTCCAGGAGTCCAAGAGAAGTCTTGACGAGACCCAGACTTGCCATCACCCAACTATCAACAGCCGCCATTTTTCTTTGTAGGCCAGTCTGAACTGAGTTTTGTAGTGTCCAGAGCAACGTCACCTTCTTAATTTAGTAATCTGGATGTTGAGCATAAACTGAGGCTTAGGTACTGCAATTTGTAATTCTCACAGTGCCTGTCTCTGAACTGACAGTACCTGCGTCTATAATTTGTGGCCTCAGCTTGTGGTCGTCTCGGAGGATTTAGGTTGGGATGAAATACATTGCTTGGGCTGCTTAACTTAACTAGCAGCATTGATAATGAAGAGGTCTTATTTGGAGTCTTCATTATGCTTCTCAATTTAGTATTGGTCTGTTAATTTACCCCTTTTAACAACTTTATGGACCGGAGCTCATGCAGTGTGCGTCCAACCACTTCGGCGGTTGGCCCCGCCCCCTGTAATGTATTTTTTTATGTGTTTGTTACACAGTTAATCAGAGCTCTAAGGACATGGAAACAATTCTAGTGTAAATCTCAATTGCACTCAATCAATCCCATTTACTTTTAACTTGTAATATGAGCGAAAAACCCAACGTGTGCAAATAGCCATGATAAACTTCTTTTCACTTGTGTGCAACTGTTAGCTCACTACTCATAATATAGCCCTTAATTGGAAACATTCATTAGAATAATTTTAATTGGTTTTAGTGTGTCAAGATATTCTCCAAGGAGAAGGCAATCACCGTCACAGGAGGCATTAAAATAAGTGTCATCTTAATGTTGCCCTTAACACAAGAATAGACTTTACCTCACTCAACGGCAAAACAGTCATAATTTTTTTTTATGGGGGTGGCACAGTTTTCGATATATATGGTAACTAAAAATGTCACTAACTACTTGACAGCAAGAAATTACAATGAAATATGTTTTAGAAAATCTGAATTTTGAAACACACCTGTATATCTCACTGAAAAAAGGCATTTCATTTTTTGTTGCTTGAAAATGGTGGAATGAAAAGAGATTACCTGGCCCTGATCAGATCAGCCAGTGATAAGATCAGCTAGAACTGCTTCTGTCTCATAGTCGTTAATTTCCCACCACATAGAACAATTTCCAAAGTCAAAGATACCTGCTTCATAAATATGTTTTAAAAACATTTAAAACCAAACAAACAGAAAATAACACCCTCTATAAAGCAGAAATAAAATAAAATGAAAAACAACACAACCTTGTAAGGAATACTCATGCCCAAGGAGGTACTCAAGATGATCTCCTACCACAAGGGGAGGCCTAACCCAATACCAACCTGACCATCATCATGAAAAACTTAAATAAGGATGACTATCACACCTGACTCAAACAGTGCTGTGACAAAAGCCCACCCATAAATCAAGAAACAAAAACACAGGCAGGCAGAAGGGCAATCCAAAAAAACTGCACAAGATTTGCGTGGCGTCCTCTTCTGCTCTTCAGCTTATATATTACCTACCTTATACCCAGGAAGGAAACACAAATCTTCACTGCACTTAGAGTGTGACATTTAAAAAACGATTTTATTGTTGCCATTAAAAAAATTGTAAGAGATTTTGCTCAAAGACAAACTCAGACATGTTTCATATCTATCCAGTGCTTAATCATAGACCTTAATACATACAGAAAGATAAGCACTCTCTAAGAAACAAACACCAGCTCAATAACTTGTTAGCTTGTTCTATGGCAATTTGCCACCTGGGAGCAGCTTCTTTTAGAAGAAACCCACCCTACCCCTTTCCCTTAAAGGGGGCTTAACTTCCTCCTTTGGGTCAAAAGACCCTTCCCACTAAAGTCCCTGTGTCCATGTGCCAACTATATTTAGTGTATCACTTTCACTAACACCTGCCATACTGAGAATATATTTTGACTTATCTTAAGCCCTGATGTTTAATTACTCAGGCCCCTATTCTTCTTGTCTTTACATTTATTAATGCAATTTTACACAAGCAGTAGTGTTCCACTAATATTATTAGTAACATTGGCAGATCATAATGTGTATAATATATGCATGGCTAACATTTCCCCATAATTGTCCTTAAAATGCTTCTCTTACAGTTGATATTTAATATGACAAGGCTACTTGTTACAAAAACAAATTAAATGTAATATTTTAATATATAAATAAAAGGCTGTGTTACCCAAATTACCATTTTGGCTAGATGAATTAGCAATTGTGAATCATTGTAGAGGAGTAAATATCTCTGTTACTGCTAGTTTCAGGTATGTTTTCATGATGGAATATAAAAATAGCAGAGAGTATTGTAACAGTAGAGGACCTACTCAACAGAGGGCATGGTGTAAATTGTTTTGTCACCCCCCCATAAAGTTACTCAGTAGTAAGCAATAGTACCAATATACAGTACATACTGGTCTGTATAATGATTTCAAGGATAGACAGATAGATAGACCTGCTCCAGGGGTCAAGTAGATCGGGAACGCATGGGAACGGAGTTCCTGCACTATTTTTGCAGGAGGAACTAAGTTTCATCGGGTTAGAGAAAAGAAAGACTTCAGTAAACACTGCTACTGCTGGTGGGAGGAGCTGGAGCACAGTCTGGTTAGAAGGATAGTAAAATCCTCTAGTAATGGGCAGTGACATTTCCTACAATACACTAAATGCAAGCCTGTCAGTGATCCTGCTGTGTGATCATCCTGCACTGTGTGTAACACATGGTGCTTACATTTCTGTCTGGCTTGCTCTGGGGTTGCCTGGACCTGCCATCACTAATTGTTCCTGAGGATCCTTTATTCAATACTCTATCTAATCATGTGGTACTTTGGTATATTTGTTTGTTGACACACTGTATCACAGTTTATTACATTGTCTATAACCAGACAAATAGTATATTTACTTATCAAGCATTGTAAATTACTCTGTGATATTTATCACCTTTTTTGGATATTGATCAAGGGCTTCCCTCAGCAGAAATATGACTATTGCACCTTTAGTGGGTGAGACTCTGTGACAGAGTAGGATTCTTTGGCCCAAAGGCAACCATTTAACCCTTTATTGGATTTAATTTACTTTCATTGACCAAAGTGTATAGATTATATACATATAAATATAGTGTGTGTGTGTGTATATAAAACAATATTAATTGTGAGGGGGGGTGGAAGTCTTGGTGAGTTCCCACACTTTTTTTGTAGGACTTGACCCCTGACCTGCCCCCTTCAGAAATAAAAGGCTTTAATAGTATGACTACAAGCACTTGCAGTAAGAGAACCATTGTGCCTGTTGCAACCTGTTTTGAAAAGAGATATGTTCAGTTTGCCATGCCCTGTGTGAGATCTATATCTTTTCCAGCCTGTCCAGTATGCCAGTATCTCCCTCTTAAGATCCTGTCCTCTCAACCTCTCTGCCATCTTCTGTATCTCTGCCTGTGTTTCCAGAAATCCAGTCCCTAAGCTTGAGGCCTAAAGCACAGCAACATGCTATAAGAAAAGGGGACATGATGAAAAGTAGGTACTGCAGGCTAATAAAGATAAAAGTAAACTTTACTTTGTATTGAATCTCATTCTGGTGAGCCACTCCCAAAGGAAGAGCCATTCCTCATAAAATGTTGCAACTAACTTTTTTCAGTGCTTGGACATTGCTGCACTTTATGTCTGGGTTTTCTGGCATTCTGTTGCTGACTGGACTTATTGTTGGCATTGAACCCAGGCTTGACTATGTGGACTGCTCTATTGGCTTGCCCTTCCCTGTTGTGTTTGCTGAATGGACTGATTACTGCCATTGGTCCCTGGCTTGGCATTCTGGACTGCTCTATTGTCTTGCCCATCCCTGTTGTGTTTGCTGAATGGCCCCTGGCTTGGCATGGCCATTGGCCCCTGGCTTGGCATTCTGGACTGCTCTATTGTCTTGCCCTTACCTGTTGTGTTTGCTGATTGAACTTATTACTGGCATTGACCCCTGGCTTGGCTATCTGGACTGCTCTATTGTTTTGCCTGTGCTGTTGCTGATTGGGCAGACTTCTGGTTTGATCCTGACCTACTCTGTCTTGCTACCAGCAAAAAAACTCTCTCCACTACCTCTGAACATCAGGTTCCAGCACAAACAGAACAAGAGGTATGTTTACTCCTGACACCCCTGCATATGGATTATACACATTCTGCACACACCCATGTATAGAATGGCTGCTATTGGCCCCCAGCACTTTGGCCCTGGTGCCACTGCACCTGCTGCCCCAATCAAATATAGGAAATCTTTTTAGAATATCAGCAAGATTATTCAGGTGGATCATAGTTTGTATATTCTAGATAACACTAAACTGTAACTCAAGTGCTCATAAACCATTGCACATTACTTAGTTCATAGTAAGATTATTTGTACTGTGGTTGATTTGGAATATCTGTTATACAACTGGCATATTAGGTCTTTGTTTCACTAGATCATAAGAGGTGAAGTGGTTTTTTAACTAAATCACTATGCAATTATAAAATTAAATATTAACTAATACTGTACATTGATATCTCTCTGTTATGGTAAACAAACCCACATAGTAAACATGTTGCTGTTTTCCTTCACTACCTAATTAAAGTGTTGTTTGTTTGTTATAATCATCAGATATTTTTATTAATAGATTGTAAACAACTTTTATTTTCATTTTAACTTCTATTTTCCTAATATTAGATACCTAAACAACTTCCAATTACAAACAGGATTTTATAGTTAAAACAAATTTTCATCCATAAAACATTGACGTTACGGATTCCCTGTGGTTTGTGATTTCATATTTCTTTATTCCCTGTCACCTTCATTTTACAAGAGGATCCATACACCCACTCAAAACTGACTAATTCTTCTGAAAGTGAAATCTCATTTAGGTACCTAGCACTGACCTATCGTTCAAGAAACATTATAAAGGAACAACAGATAGAATGCATGATTTATGTTGTAATCACATTACCTCCAATGCTTCATACTTAAAATGAAAAAAATAAATAAAGTTTAGATAAAAACATTAAAATTATTATTATTATTATTGAACCATTAAATAGAGTTTAAATGCGTAATCAGCAAGTCTGTAATAAAAGCACAATGCAATAGAACTTACTCTGAGTTTTAAATGCACAGTAGTTTTTTTTCTGACAAAGTTCAAAATGTGTTTCAATAAGCTAGCCCCCGTATCATGTGACAGCCATAAACCAATCACAGTCTCATATATGTGTACACTATGAACTCTTGCTCAGTAGGAGCTGTTGCCTCAGAAAGTGTGCATATAAAAGATTGTGCACAATTTGATAATGTAAGTGAATTGGAAAGTCTTTTAAAACTGCATGCTCTATCTGAATTATGAAAGTTTAATTTTGACTATATTACAATATAAACAGGATCTATTCCAACTGATATAAGAACCATGCAAATGCTGTTCATAGTTTTTGTGCACTTTTCAATTTCATCATAATTCCATTCCTTTTAAAGGGACTTTCTAAAGCAAAAATGGCATTATCTTATCTGTTAAATCATGTCATTTTTGCATCGCTGACCCTAGCTTACTATGGCCTAGATAACAAGTGTAGCGCTATTAATACCACAGGTTGCACTATAAAAATATCATAGGTCCACACTATGAATAACACAGAATCTGGTATTACAAGTTCATGGTAAATCAGTATTACCAGAGAATGTTTAGCCCGAGTTATGTGTATTTGAGCTCAATAAAGCAGTAACTCTTGGAGCCTGCTCTAAAAGGGTCTGCTGCATTGGTTATCTGTTAAAGTAAGATTTTCTGTTTAAGTAAGGGAACTTTGCTGTGCATAGGGTGCATTTTAAAAAATAACTGTTTTCATTTAAGCTTGTTTCAAGCTTTGTTGTTGTTGTTGTTTCCTGTATGAGTAATTAGGTGAGGGATTATTTTCACCTGTTTGGGCCTACCTAGACTATACATTTAAAGCAGTAACTGTTGGAGCCTGATTGGTTATCTGTTAAGTATCCTGCCCCCGAACTCCAAGAAAATACAAAGATTTTACACTCAGCTGTTTCAACTGCCCTCTGCTAAATAAAGCCTGATTTGAAATATATCCTGCCCCAGAACTCCAAGAAAATACAAAGATTTTACACTCAGCAGTTTCAACTGCCCTCTGCTAAATAACAGGTAGCCTTCTGGAAGACTTATCTGCTGACTGCTGGTGGAGAGTTATAAAAAACAGTCCACCTACCCCCACCTCACAAAAGTATAAAGTATCCTATTCACTTTATGGCTAAACAAAAATTATGTCCAAATTCCTATTCAGTATGTTACTTGCTCTTGCAATTGATGTAGAGTCTAACCCTGGTCCCCCAACAAATTCCATTCCTAGCCTTCCAGCTAAAAAAGGCCTCTCCTTTGTGCACTGTAATATCTGCAGCTTACTGCCAAAAATCGATTCACTGCAAGCATGGTGTTCACATTACAAGCCCAAAATCATTGTGAGCTCTGAATCGTGGCTAACCACAGAAATACCTGACTCTGCCATTGCAATACTTGGGTATTTATGCCATAGAAATGACAGAGCAAAAAGAGGAGGGGGCATTGTAATTTATGTTGACAATTCCATAAAGTACACCCCCTTACAACAATTTAGCTCTCCTGTCACCTTTGATTTCCTTTCTGGCACGATTGAGATCCCGTGCAGTAAATCAATAATTGTTGCAGGAATCTACCGCCCAGCTAGCTCCCCTGTGCATTCCCTTTCTGACATAGCCCATCTCCTTAGTGAAACCATATCTCAAAACCCAAAAAGTGAAATTTTGGTCTTTGGAGATTTTAATATCGATTGGCTGAATCCTAAAAACAATAGTTCCTGCTCACCATTTAAGACTTTGCAGCTAACGCAATTAATCTCCTCCCCAACTCGCATAAACATTAAAAGCCATAACCATACCCTGCTCAATTGGATTCTCTCCACTTCTCCTGACCGAATCCAGGAGGCTCCCTAACAGTTTCAGTGACCACTGCTTAGTGTACTGCGTGCGCAAAATAAAGGCTACTAAATCCTCTCCCAAGGTTAAAATCACCAAGTCCTTCAAAAAATGTAATCTTCAATCATTTCTAAATGACATAAAGAACCTCCCCTGGCACAGATTAAACCCAATTCCAGATTTAGACTCTGCAGTTGAATTCTTTCAGTCTGAACTCCTACAAGTTTGGAATTTGCATGCCCCGCTGCGTAAGGTGAGAGTAAAAGGAGCACATATGAATTGGATCACAGCTGACCTCATTCAAATGTACCAGTTTAAGGATTCTTTGTGGTCATAACAAACAAAATTGGCCAAGGCCCAATATTTCTGTGAAAATCTGATCAATAGCATATCAAACCCTAGAAAGTTTTGGAAAGTCATAAATAACTTACACACTCCCCCAATCCACTCCCAACCCTACACTGTCAAAGTGGACAGCCAAACCCTGCAAATTCCCTCAGAAGAAGCAAATGCCTTTAACAATTATTTTGTCAGATGCTCCACCACCCTGATTGACAAACCAATAAATGACACGCATCCTGAAACTACAAATGTGGATCAGGCCCCACTAAATCTGCAAAGACCCAATATAGAGAAGTTAAATTTTAGACCTGTACCCATCAATGTCATTAAGAAACACCTTAATAATCTAGAAATGAAAAACTAATCTGGACCTGATCAAATCCCAGCAATGCTGTTAAAGCTCAGTGCACCGGTAATTGCTAAACCTGTCACAACCCTAATTAGTGAATCCTTGGTGTCTGAATACATACCCAAACTTTGGAAGACTGCAAGAGTAGTGCCTATCCATAAAGTGGTGAGTTAACCTTGGTTACTAACTATTGCCCAATATCATTGCTCCCAGAATTGTCAAAAATATTAGAAAAATGCGTCCATACGACTAACTGACCCATGTTCAATCAGGTTTTCACCCGAATCACTCCACTAAAACTGACCTCCTAAAAGTTTGCAATGACATCCAAACTGGCATGGAACAAGGACACCTAACTGGAGCTATTTTCCTTGATTTTGCAAAGGCCTTTGACACAGTAGACCATGACATACTACTGCTGCTAACCTGGTTTTGATCATATGTATCGGATTGATCACAGTATGTCTTCATTTCTGACAGCGACTCCCTCTCCCAGTCACGTGTGGTGTTCCCCAAGGTTCAATTCTTGGCCCCCTACTATTCACATTATTTATAAATGATCTGTCAAATGTCTGCAAATCCTCAACTGTACACATGTACACAGACGACACGGTAATCTATGCAAAAAAATACGATCTGCCACAGCTTAAGGCAGTGCTCCAAGACCAGTTCACAGAGGTAGAAAATTGTTTTTTAAAAAAACAAACTCTTCCTAAACACTGACAAAACTGTCACAATGATCTTTGGAATGGGACCTAAATTACACAAACTACAAAATTCCCATTTACGCATCAAGACAAAATCAAATTGCACACTGACCGCAGTCAACTTTTTCAAATAATTGGGTATGTTGTTAGACCCCAATCTATATTTTGGCCTCCACATAGAAATACTTGCATCTAAACTCTATCCAAAACTAGGTGCCCTGTACAGAAACAAATCCTACCTCAGCCTTACAGTAAAGGAACAGATTGTACAGCAAATGCTGATGCCAATCATGGATTATGGGAATGTAGTATATGCACCTGCACCGCAAACTCACCTTAATAAACTTAATACACTGTATAACTCATTCTGCCACTTTGTGCTACAATGTAACTACAGGACCCACCATTGTGAAATGCTAAAAGAACTAAACTGGCTGTCGCTGGAATCCAGACGCACCCTCCATCTTTCCAGCCTGGTGTTTAAGAGCTTTTCTGGGAAGCACCCACCCTACCTGAGCAGAATGCTCTCCTCGGCTGTTCCCACCTCCCATAACCTCCGATCCAGTATCAACACATTATTTAGTCTGCCTCCATACAAAAAGAAAGCAGCTTGATCCTCCTTTTCCTACAGAGCACCACAATTATGGAAAGACCTCCTGCACACTTTAAAAACTTCCCCAAGCCTAAAATCCTTTAAGAGATCCCTCTCTGCATATCTCAAAACAGAATGCACCTGTCATGGTTGATTATATATTTCCTACCTGGTCTATGTTAAATATTGCATATGTTATGCATTAATATTGTTTTTTTATTTTATTGTACCCTATTGTATCAATGCAATGTTTTGTGGACCCAGGACATATTTGAAAACAAAAGAAATCTCAATGTATCCTTCCTGGTAAAATATTTTATAAATAATAAAATAATAATAAATGTGAGCATATTGTCTCTTTAGAAACTCGTATTGGAGTTTCTAGATGGAGAGTCCTAAAAAATAACTTCAGAGAGTTAAGTAGCAAGCTTAAAGCAAGGTCCTCCAAAGTAATATTTTCGGAGATATTACCAGTGCCATGTACTAACTCAGTAAGGCAGAAGGAGGTAAGGTCAGTTAATTCATGTTTAAAAACATGGTGTTAAAATCATGGGTTTGACTTTTTAGAGCACTGGGCGACTTTTCACTTGGGCACAATTTGCACAGTAAGGATGGATTGCACCTGAATGACATGGGTGCAGGTGTGTTGGAGGAAAGGATGGTAGCTCATTTAGAGAATCTTTTAAACTAGGCAAAGGGGGGAGGGTCAGTTAGAACACAATAGAACAGAGAGATCAATCTGTGAATATGTCACTCCTATAATATCTTAAATAAGGGATGACTTAAGAAATGTCACACTAGAAAGTATGGAGGAAAGCACAGCAGCAGAAAGCACATGAAAATTAAATGTATGACAAAAAATGCAAGAAGCATGACAAGTAAAATGGGGGAGCTGGAGCTCTTAGTTGCAGAAGAGGACTATGATCTCAGTATAACTGTAACTTGGTGGGATGATTCACATGACTGGGCAGTTAACTTAGAGGGGTATACTTTATTTAGGAGGGACAAGAATGATAAAAGGGGTTGAGGAATCTGCATGTATATTAAACCTAACCTTAAACCTACAATAAGGGAAGATGTTTATGATGACACAGGTGACAATGACCCTGTGGGTTGAAATAAAGAGTTGAGGAAAAAATCTTAAAAAAATATTACTTGGAACATGCTACAAGCCCCCCCCCCCCCCCAACATTAGTGACATGGAGGAAACTCAACCTTTTATGCAAATAGGTAAGGCTGCTAATAACAGTGCTGTAATTATGGGAGATTTTACCTACCCTGATATAAACTGGGTGTCAGGTTAGGAAATGTCCAGAAGAAGACCCAAATGCTAGGGCAAACTTAAAAAACACCCTTGCACTCTGAGTTTAATCCAGGACGTGACCCTACGACAACCTCCAAAAAACAAATTACTCACAATATGGAGCAGGGTTAGCCTGTGTGCAAAGTAATTCAAGATAACAACCAGATAGACTTCTGAATAAGGAACTGGTTTCAGGAAATGTCTTCCACAGAATCAGGAGAGCAGGGATAGTCCACTTATACTCAGACAAAAGAAGGGCAAAACAAGAAACAGTTAATAATGCAGGAGAAGGTAATTTGTTATCAGGCAGTTTGAGGGTTAACACTGTGTAGTCAGTCCTTGCAGAGTTTGCAACAGGTTATCAGGCAGTTTGAGGGTTAACACTGAATAGTCAGTCCTTGCAGAGCTTGCAACAGGTTATCAGGCAGTTTGAGGGTTTACACTGAATAGTCAGAACTTGCAGAGTTTGCAACAGGTTATCAGCAGTTTGAAAGTTAACACAGAATATTCAGTACTTGCAGAGACTGGCAACAGTATATCAGGTAGTTTGAAGGTTAACACAGATTAATCAGTACTTGCTGAGTTTGGCAGCACGTTACAAATGCAGTTTGAGAGTTTCACAGAATAAACAGTACCTGCAGTGTTTGGCAACAAGATATCAAGCAGTTTGAAGGTTTACACTGAGTAAACAGTATTTGCAGAGTTTGGCAGCAGGTTAACATGCAGTCAGAGTCTCACAGACAAAGAATACTTGCATTGTTTGGAAACAGGCAATCAGGAAGTTTGAAGGTTAACCCAGCATAGTCAGTCCTTGAAGAGATTGGCAACAGAAAATCAGCAGTTAGAGAGTTTCCACAGTGAATTCCACACAGAAGCCACAAAGAGGAACAAACAAACGGGCACTGAAGAAACAGGAAGCCCGGAATAAAAAGCCTGGTCGTGACATCATCAGGAAGGGGCAGCTCAGACTACTTGTCAATCAAGCACACAGAGGACTGCCAAAGCTTCCCAGGGGCCGAGCGTGACAGTGCCCCCTCCTCAAGGACCCCTCCGGGGGACCCGACCGGGCCTGGCAGGGTATTTCTTGTGAAAAGACTTGACAAGAGCTGGAGCATGAACATGAGAGGCCGGTTCCCAAGATCATTCAGAGATAGGATAACCCTTCCAATGGACCAGGTAGTACAGCCGATTGCCCCGTAGCTTGGAATCCAGAATCTGTCTGACTTCAAACTCAGAAGTTCCCTCTACAGAAAGAGGAGGAGGTGGTTTACTCCTGATAGAATACCGATTGTAGATGACTGGCTTGAGTAGGGAGACATGAAACACTGGATGGATCTTGAGAGTCTTGGGTAAGGCCAGGCGGAATGCAGAAGAACAAACTTTGGAAACAATTCGAAAAGGTCCAATGTACTTAGGACCCAACTTAGTACAAGGTTGTTTTAGACGTATGAATCTGGTGGATAAAAATACCCTGTCTCCAGTACGAAGTAAAGGAGCCTTGTACCTTCTGCGATCAGCATATTTCTTATGTCTTAAGGAAGAAGAAAGTAGATTTTGATGAATGAGTTGCCAGTGGTTACTGAGATTTTTCACTATACGATCTGCTCCAGGGACTTCAGTAGAACTGGTAATCATAGGAAAGGTTCTAGGTTCAAAACCATAAGCTGCCTTAAAGGGAGAGGTCTGTAATGAGGCGTTATAACGTGAGTTGTGAGCTATTTTGCCAAAGGCAATAACTGAGACCAGTTGGAGTGGTGATGGTCTACATAATGTCTAAGAAAAGATTCCAAAGCTTGATTTACATGCTCAGTCTGTCCGTTGGATTGAGGATGATGTGCAGTAGAAAGGGATATGTTGATTGCGAAGTGCTTACAAAAAGACCTCCAAAATTTGGAAACAAATTGGACTCCACGATCTGAGACTATGTCAGTGGGAAAACCATGTAAACGAGATATATGTAGAACAAAGAGTTCAGAAAGTCTTTGAGCTGAAGGCAAGCCTGGAAGAGGTATGAAGTGAGCAGATTTGGAGAACCGATCCACCACTACCCAAATGGTTGTATTTCCAGCAGAAACAGGAAGATCTGTAACAAAGTCCATGGATAAGTGAGACCAAGGGTAATGAAGAATAGGAAGAGGGTGTAATAGACCAAACAGTCGATGAGAAGATTTTTTGTTCAAAGCACAAGAACTACAAGCAGCAATATAATTCTTAACATCCCTCCTCATAGTGGACCACCAAACATGCTGCTTCAGTTTCCACAAAGTATTGGTTACTCCAGGATGACCTGCTGAAATGTTGTTGTGAGCCCAACGTAGAAGCTTAAGACGTAATCCTTCAGGTACATACAGGATACCAGAAGGTAGTTTGCAAGAAGATGGTACCCGGACTTGAGCAGCATGTAAAGCCTGTACTGGAAAAGAAGATACTTGAGCCAAAACTTTGACTGGACGTAGTATAGGTTCAGAAACCATTGGAGAAGGTTCAGAAGATTGGAACTGCCTAGATAATGCATCTGCCTTGGAATTTTTTGAACCAGGAACATAGGAAAGTACAAAATTAAACCTGGAGAAGAACAAGGCCCACTGAGCCTGACGAGGATTGAGACGTGTAGCTGTTTGGAGGTATAAAAGATTCTTGTGATCTGTCAGAATTAAAAAAGGTTGACTGGTACCCTCTAACCAATGCCTCCATTCTTCCAAAGCTAACTTTATAGCCAAACGCTCCTTATTGCCCACATCATAATTTAACTCGGCAGGATTGAATTTTTTCGAAAAGAACGCCACAGGATGTATCTTGCTGGTAGTCGGATCAGGTTGGGAGAGAACAGCTCCAGCTACTATAGAGGAAGCGTCAACCTTCAAAATAAACTGGAGATCAGGAATTGGATGACTGAGAAGAGGTGCAGAAGAAAATGCTGATTTTAGCGTTTCAAAAGCCTGTACTGCCGAAGAGGACCAGTTCTTACAATTTTTCCCTTTCTTAGTAAGAGAAGTGAGCGGAGATGTGATGTCAGCAAAGTTCTTTATAAACTTTCTATAGTAATTGGCAAAGCCAAGAAACCTCTGCAGGGATTTGAGAGTAGTTGGTCTGGGCCAGTCCTTGATAGCCGAAAGTTTAGCAGGATCCATCTCAAAACCTGATTCAGAAATGATATACCCCAAAAAGGGAATGGAAGTCTGATGAAAAGAGCATTTCTCCAATTTAACATACAGGGAATTGTCTCGTAACCTCTGAAGTACCAGTCTTACATGATGTACATGTTCCTGTAATGTTTTCAAATAGATCAGAATGTCATCGAGATAAATGATAACAAATTGATTTAGATAATCTCTGAAGATTTCGTTAACAAAGTGCTGAAATACTGCTGGTGCATTGCACAATCCGAATGGCATTACTAGATACTCATAGTGACCAAATCTAGTGTTAAATGCCGTCTTCCATTCATCTCCTTTACGGATTCTGACCAAATTGTAGGCCTCACGGAGATCTAACTTGGAAAAAATAGAAGCACCTTGAAGACGATCAAATAACTCAGAAATAAGCGGCAGAGGATAGCTGTTTTTGACAGTAATCTGATTCAGGGCCCAATAATCAATACAGGGACGAATACCTCCATCTTTTTTCCCAATGAAGAAAAAACCCGCACCCACAGGTGATGAGGAAGGACGAATAAATCCTCTGGCTAAGTTGTCCTTTATATATTCCTCAAGGGAGACATTTCCTTGACGAGAGAGGGGATAGGTCCTTCCCTTAGGTAGAGGAGCCCCTGAATACAATTCGATAGGACAGTCAAATATCCGGTGTGGACGTAACGTCTCAGCCTCCTTTTTAGAAAACACATCACTAAAGGCATGATAGTAATTAGGCAATAAATCAGGAACTTCCACCATAGCTACAACAGGACAAGATGGCTTAGAGGGATTTTGCAGACAATGTTTGAAACAGTAAGTTCCCCAGGAAATAAGTTCTCCTTTAGACCATGAGAAAACCGGATCATGAAGCTGCAACCAAGTTAACCCCAGAATCAATGGTATGTGGGGAGAAGAGATGACATCAAAACAAATAATTTCAGAATGGAGTATGCCCACAGACAAAAGAAGAGGAATGGTAGAATGTTGTATGATACCAGAACCTAGAGGCTGTCCACTAACAGTAGTTACCTTAATTAACTGTTTCTTGGCTTGAAGAGGAATCCTGAGAGAGTCAGCGAAGTTTGAATCAATGAAAACTCCAGCAGCTCCAGAGTCGATAAGAGCTTGAGCTTGAAACTTGGTGTTTCCAAAAGTGATAGTCACAGGAACAAAAAGTTTAGAATTGAGGGAAGACATAGGATTCTGGCTTAACTCTGTCCCTCTATCAAAAGTTAAGCCTTGGCATTTACTGGCCGGATAGGAGAGTCCTTCGGTAAATGTCCTTTGGTACCACAATAGAGACATAATCCAAGAGTACGCCTTCTATGGCGTTCAGCTTCTGACAATTTAATAGCTCCTCCTTCCATGGGTTCCACAGACTCAGGAGATTGGAAATTATTATTAGAAAGACTTGAGGTTCGAATAGGAGGACGAAAAGAAGATTTAACAAAGGATCTCCGATTCCTATCTCTTTCCTGAAGACGTTCTGAGTGCCGGGCATCAAGAGTAATACACAAATTGATAAGACCCTCCAATGAATCGTGGAGTTCCCGAAATACAAGTTCATCCTTAAGGCGTTCGCAAAGTCCTTTGCAAAAGGCTGCCCGTAAGGCTCCATGCTTCCAATCAGTTTCTGCGGCTAAAGTCCTGAATTCAATAGCATATTGATCTACCGAAAGGGATCCCTGTCTCAGATCCAACAATCCTGCCTCTGCAGCTGCAGAATTCCCAGGCTTGTCAAAAACAGAAAAAAAAATGGACACAAATAATTCCACATCCTGTAGTAAAGGATCATTCTTCTCTAAAAGAGGAGACACCCAGGCTAGAGACTTACCCTTCATGAGAGATATAATAAAGGTGATTTTGGAAGTAGAATTGAAACAAACTTGAGGATTGTTTCTGAAGTGTAAACGACATTGATTAAGGAATCCACAGCATTCTTCAGGATTACTGTCATATTTATCTGGAAGTGGGATTCGTGGTATATACTGTCCAACAGGTTGAGGTGGATTAAAGACAGCATTGGAGCTAGTAGCAGCTGCAGCAGGAGTCGCCGTAGCTTGAGAAGGAGCGGAGAGGTTATGTAGCAGAGCAGTAATCTGGTCAAGCTTGGAATCCAAAGTTTGCAAATGAGCAGAATGATTTCCCAGAAGTTGCCCTTGTAGAGCCACAGCCCTGGATAACTCATCAGGGTCCATATTATGGCCCGTTTGTACTGTCAGGTTAGGAAATGTCCAGAAGAAGACCCAAATGCTAGGGCGAACTTCAACAACACCCTTGCACTCTGAGTTTAATCCAGGACGTGACCCTACTACAACCTCCAAAAAACAAAATACTCACAATATGGAGCAGGGTTGGCCTGTGCCCAAAGTAATTCAAGATAACAGCCAGATAGACTTCTGAATAAGGAACTGGTTTCAGGAAATGTCTTCCACAGAATCAGGAGAGCAGGGATAGTCCACTTATACTCAGACAGAAGAAGGGCAAAACAAGAAACAGGTAATAATGCAGGAGAAGGTAATTTGTTATCAGGCAGTTTGAGGGTTAACACTGTGTAGTCAGTCCTTGCAGAGTTTGCAAAAGGTTATCAGGCAGTTTGAGGGTTAACACTGAATAGTCAGTCCTTGCAGAGTTTGCAACAGGTTATCAGGCAGTTTGAGGGTTAACACAGAATATTCAGTACTTGCAGAGTCTGGCAACAGTATATCAGGTAGTTTGAAGGTTAACACAGATTAATCAGTATTTGCTTAGTTTGGCAGTAGGTTACAAATGCAGTTTGAGAGTTTCACAGAATAAACAGTACCTGCAGTATTTGGCAACAAGATATTAAGCAGTTTTAAGGTTTACACTGAGTAAACAGTATTTGCAGAGTTTGGCAGCAGGTTAACATGCAGTCAGAGAGTCTCACAGAACAAACAGTACTTGCATTGTTTGGAAACAGGCAATCAGGAAGTTTGAAGTTTAACCCAGCATAGTCAGTCCTTGAAGAGATTGGCAACAGAAAATCAGCAGTTAGAGAGTTTCCACAGCAAATTCCACACAAAAGCCACAAAGAGGAACAAACAAACGGGCACTGAAGAAACAGGAAGCCCGGAATAAAAAGCCTGGTCGTGACATCATCAGGAAGGGGCGGCTCAGACTACCTGTCAATCAAGCACACAGAGAGGACTGCCAGAGCTTACCAGGGGCCGAGCGTGACACTGGGCCAATGAAACTAGTAATTCAGCTAAGGGGATAGATTTTTAAATGTTCTCAGGGATAACTTTTTGTCACGATTAATAGAGGAGCCAACTAGGAATAAAGCTATATTGAATTTAATGCTATTAAACAATACAGATATGGAGGCCTATTTATCAAGTTCCGAATGGAGCTTGAGGGCCCGTGTTTCTGGCGAGTCTTCAGACTCGCCAGAAACAGCAGTTATGAAGCAGCGGTTTAAAGACCGCTGCTCCATAACCCTGTCCGCCTGCTCTGAGCAGGTGGACAGGAATCACCACAATTCAACCCGGTCGAGTACGATCGGGTTGATTGACACCTCCCTGCAGGCGGCCAATTGGCCGTGAGTCTGCAGGGGGCGCTGAAGAGGTCTTCCATCCGATAGAAGTCTTCATCCAGGTGGCATCTTCAATCTCCATCCATCCGGAGCGGAGCCATCTTCAAAGCAGCCGACACAGAGCCATCTTCATCCACCGATGCCTACTCGCCAAATGAATATTCCTTTAAGTGACGTCATCCAAGATCGCGTCCCTTGAATTCCGATTGGCTGATAGGATTCTATCAGCCAATCGGAATTAAGGTAGGAAAAATCTGATTTGCTGATCCAATCAGCCAATCCGATTCAAGTTCAATCCGATTGGCTGATCCAATCAGCCAATCAGATTGAGCTCAAATTCTATTGGCTGTTCCGATCAGCCAATAGAATGCGAGCTCAATCTGATTGGCTGATTGGATCCGCCAATCAGATTTTTCCTACCATAATTCCGATTGGCTGATAGAATCCTATCAGCCAATCGGAATTTGAGGGACGCCATCTTGGATGATGTCACTTAAAGGAATATTCATTCGGCGAGTAGGCGTCGGTGGATGAAGATGGCTCCGCGTCGGCTGCTTTGAAGATGGCTCCGCTCCGCTCCGGATGGATGAAGATTGAAGACGCCGCCTGGATGAAGACTTCTATCGGATGGAAGACCTCCTCAGCGCCCCTTGGATGAAGACTTTGGCCGCTGCGGATATCCTCTTCTGTTCCATCGGTGGTCGGCTGGCTGAGGACGGCTAAAGGTAGGATGATCTTCAGGGGGTTAGTGTTAGGTTTTTTTAAGGGTGGGTTGGGTGGGTTAGAGTAGGGGTATGTGGGTTGTGGGTTTTAATGTTGGGGGGTTGTATTTTATTTTTACATGCAAAAGAGCTGTTTACTTTTAAGGGCTGGTAAGGTAATAGAGCTGTTAACTTTTTTAATTTAGAATAGGGTAGGGCATTTTTTATTTTGGGGGGCTTTGTTATTTTATTAGGGGGCTTAGATTAGGTGTAATTAGCTTAAAAATCTTGTAATATTTTTTTATTTTTTGTAACTTAGTTGTTTTTATTTTTTGTACTTTAGTTAGTTTATTTAATTGTATTTAATTGTAGCTACTTGTAGTTAATGAATATAATTTATTTAATGATAGTGTAGTGTTAGGTTTAATTGTAACATAGGTTAGGATTTATTTTACAAGTCATTTTGTATTTCTTTTAGCTAGGTAGTTATTAAATAGTTATTAACTATTTAATAATTATTGTACCTAGTTAAAATAAATACAAAGTTACCTGTAAAATAAATATAAATCCTAAGATAGCTACAATGTAGCTATCTTAGGGTTTATTTTACAGGTAAGTATTTAGTTTTAAATAGGAATAATTTATTTAATGATAGTGTAGTTTTAGGTGTAATTGAAACTTAGGTTAGTTTTTATTTTACAGGTAAATTTGTCTTTATTTTATCTAGGTAGCTATTAAATAGTTAATAACTATTTAATAGCTGTTGTACCTAGTTAAAATAAATTTAATGTGCCTGTAAAATAAAAATAAATCCTAAAATAGCTACAATATAATTATTAGTAATATTGTAGCTATATTAGGGTTTATTTTATAGGTAAGTATTTAGTTTTAAATAGGAATAATTAATTTAATAAGAGTTATATTTATTTAGACGTATTTAATTAATATTCAAGATAGGGGGGTGTTAGACTTAGGTTTAGGGGTTAATAATTTTATTATAGGTTGCGGCGGTGTAGGGGGGGCAGGATAGGGGTTAATAAGTTTAATATAGGTGGCGGCGGGGTTCGGGAGCGGCGGCTTAGGGGTTAAACAATTTATTTAGTGGCGGTGGGGTCCGGGATATGGAGGATAGGGGTTAATAAATTTATTATAGGTGGCGGCGGTATAGGGGGGGGGCAGGATAGGGGTTACTAGGTATTATGTAGGTGGCGGCGTGGTCCTGGAGCGGCGGTTTAGGGGTCAACATATTTATTATATTTGCGGCGGGGTCCGGGAGTGGCAATTTAGGGGTTGACATATTTATTATAGTTGTGGCGGGGTCCGGGAGCGGCGGTTTAGGGGTTAGCATGTTTAATGTAGGTGGCAGCGGTGTAGGGGGGGCAGATTAGGGGTGTTTAGACTCGGGGTACATGTTAGGGTGCTAGGTGTACACACTTCCCATAGGAATCAATGGGATGTCGGGCAGCAGCAAACATGAACTTTCGCTATGGTCAGACTCCCATTGATTCCTATGGGATCCGCCACCTCCAGGGCGGCGGATTGAAAACCAGGTACGCTGGGCCGGAAAAGTGCCGAGCATACCTGCTAGTTTTTTGATAACTAGCAAAAGTAGTCTGATTGTGCCGAACTTGTGTTCGGAACATCTGGAGTGACATAAGAATCGATCTGTGTCAGACTGAGTCCCGCGGATCGAAGCTTACGTCACTAAATTCTACTTTTGCTGGTGTGTAGGGCTTAATAACTAAGGTGAATCAGCCTCGCCACAAATGCGCTGCGGAATTCCAGCATATTTGCAGTTGACGGCTTGATAACTAGGGGCCCTTGATTCAAGGGAGGAAAGCATAATTCTATCCTTATATAAATCTCTGGTAAGACCTCACCTTGAGTATGGAGTGCAGTTCTGGGGACCAATTTCAAAAAAAATATTGCAGAAATAGAAAAGTTCAGAGAAGGGCCACAAAGCTAATAAGGGGTATGGAGAATTTAAGCTATGCAGAGAGGCTAGCCAAACTGAGTCTGTTTTCCCTAGAAAAAAGGCGCTTGAGAGGTGACATGATTACTTTATATAAATATATTCAAGGTCCATATACAGAGATGGCAGAAGCTCTGTTTATTCCAAAAACATTGATTGTGACAAGAGGTCGCAATTTAAGGTTGGAGGAAAGGAGATTTAATCTCCTGCAACGGAAACATTTTTTTACTGTAAGAGCAATAAAATTGTGCAACTCATTACCAAAGGAGGTAGTGAATCCCATTGCCCTAGATACATTTAAAAATTGTTTGGATGCATTTCTGGCTAGAAACAAAATTAATGGATATGATTGCTTGTATTAAATAGGTGGGATTAATTTAAGCTCAGCTGTAGCTTTTTTATTTTATTTTTAGTATATCAGATTTGTAGAGGTTGATGGACTTCGGTCTTTTTTCAATCTCATCTACTATGTTACTATGTAACACGTAGCTTGACTGGAGAACTGAAGTAAAGTGTTAGGGCTAGAATAAAAGTATTATAAAACACATGTAAAATAGACACATGCATGTATTAAATGTAAATTAAAGGTCAAGTATATGTTTAGTAATAAAATAAATGTATAAAAAAAGTACTATGGTTCAAAGGTGTATATATGTGAGTGTATTTCAAATTAAGTATTATATACATGTACTGTATATATTAAACTCTTGTTATTTTGATATCTAAATCTCTGGACTAACACAGCTACTCCAATATATATATATATATATATATATATATATATCAAAATGAAGAGTACCGGGTGATATTCAGCGCTTGTTTTAAAGTCCAATAACAGATATTGTAGAGTAAATGAATTGTATACCATACACTATATACTAAAAGAGGTAAAATTATGGACGTATTAGTCTTATAATGGTATAAGAGTATAATAATATAGTCAAATGTATGTACAGTATATACACGTAGTCCAAAATGTATGTATATACACGTAGTCCCAAACAACAAAAAGGAAGGATAAAAAATAGTAGATTAATCACGATAATTCATACAGTCAGTAAAAATTCTGATATCCTTAACGTTCTTCTATTGTACTTACTAGACACCCCCTCAATCGTATGAGGTAAGTGTGAAACGGGATTGCCTACGTGGACTGTTATTATCCAGAACTTGTTTGCACCTTTCAAAATTCTCCACTATATTGCGAAACAGATCCTTCACTTTTTTCTGGTGTGTGGCTCCACTGGTCCTCAGGATATATAATACACACAATCTCCTCAAAGAACAGTGATCAATGTTCCCCTTAGATCATGGCTCAGGAATCAAACATTGCCCATTTGGTGTGATATAAGCAAAGAAAAAAATAGCAAAAAATAGTGTAATCCTGTTTATTACTACAAATTTATAACACAACAAAATGCACAATTACATTTGAAAACCTCAATGATTATGAGGTAACTGTTAAGCATAGAATAGCTAAAAATCCCATATGGATATATAACGATCATCCATCCACTGTGAACAAGTCAAATAAAATGAAAAAAAGGAACCTGTGATTCCAAAACTGCACCGTCCGTTTGCAGTTAAAGTAGGTAGCAGTTCTTAAAAAAGAGAATCAATCCGACAAAAATATATGTGCCCCGTATGTGTGCACTAAAAACCTGACGCGTTTCAAAGGATTTGCTATATTAGCTCCTTCTTCATCAGAGGTATGCTGTCGGATTGACCTGTATTGAATCCTTTTAAATGTTTGGCGCTAATGCGCCCCCCATAACTGGAGAATCTAACTGGCCCAGGGATGGAGCCTTGGCTTGAGCCCATTGGAGAACTACAAAGGGGTGTGAAATATGTGATTATGCTGTAGGGGGACGATTATAGAGACAATTTTTAATAGAGTGGAGAAAGATTTAATTGCCCTCAAGGACAGTACTGTCCCTACCAGGCATAATTTGAATGCAAAAGAGAAAAAAGCTTTGAAACAGTTGAAGGAAGACACAGAGCTTGTCATTAAGGATGCAGACAAGGGTGGGACAGTGGTAGTCCTTGATAGAGACACTTATGTCTAAGAGGCATTAAGACAATTGAGCAATGAAAGGAACTACACTACTTTGTTGAGAGATCCCACTGAAGCTTATAAGAGAGAACTACGCCACTTGTTGGATGATGGTATGGAACAGGGATGTATTGATCCAAAAACTGTGGAATTCCTTATTGTGGATAATCCAAGGATACCCCTGTTCCATCACCTACCGAAGGTCCACAAGCCGCTGTGTAATATACAGGGTCGCCCTATAGTAAGTGGAATAGGGTCTCTTTTAGATCACCTATCCCAGTGGTTGCATACAATACTTCAACCCTTTGTCAAGTCACTTCCGTAGTATATTAAGGACACTAAACACATCCTGAATATGATGGAAACACAAATTTGGGATCAGGATTACCATTGGGTAATGGTGGATGCTGTTTCCCTATATTCCTCTATCCCCTATGAGGAAGGCCTACAAGCTATACAATTCTTTCTGAGAAATCATTCCAAATTCTCAAGAGAACTTCAGGATTTTATATTGAAAGTGACCAGGTACCTATTGATTCACAATTTCTTCCAGTTCCAAGATGTTTTCTATCTCCAAAGATGTGGAACAGCGATGGGGGCAAAGTTTGCCCCGTCCTACGCCAACCTATTTTTAGGTTGGTGGGAATTTTTCCACATCTTTGGAGATAGAAACATATATAAGGATAGAATTGTCATGTATGGGAGATACATTGACAATCTCCTGTTTATCTGGAGGGGGGATCCAGGAGATATTGCAGGATTTGTGGAAAGTTTGAACAAGAATGATATTGGCATGAGCTTCACCCATAAGCACCATCCCACAGAGATTAACTATATAGACTTAACTCCAGTGGGCACTGGAGAAAATAGGGCTGTAACCAAGGTTTACAGGAAACCTATTAGTGGATACAAATTGTTACATGGCAGTAGTTGCCATCCAAGACATACGGCAGCAGCAGTTGCAAAAGGCGAATTTATTCGCTTGAAAAGAAATTGTTCCAAATATCGGGACTACTATAATGAGGCAACCATCTTGGAACAAAGAATAAAAGAGAGAGGATATGCACACAAAATAATCAAAAAAGCTTGAATGCAGGTAGAACCTAAGGCAAGAGAGATTCATCTTGGGGGAAAAACTAAACCAAGAGGTGACTATAAGGGAGTGACATTTGTCACTAATTATAGTGCACAATTTCCTCTAGTAGCAGATATAGTGCGAAAACAATTTTGGCCGCTGATGATAAACTCATCGAAGTGGTCAAAAAGGGTGTGAGATGTAGCTCAAGGAAATGTCCAACTTTGGGATCTTTGCTATCACCCACAGAGTTGAAATCACAGACTAAATACAAAGGTACCTGGATGACCAGCAGGGGTATGTACAACTGTGGTAATACAAAAATGTAAACTGTGTGAATACCTAGACAAAACTAAATAATTTAAGTCTCAAGTGACAGGAGAGGTGTTTCAGATAAAAACATGCATGAATTGTATGACATCTAGTGTGATATATATGCTTACTTGCCAAGTATGTGGGGTTCAATATATAGGCCTCACTTCCAGGGATATTAAAACACGAATTTGTGAGCTTATATCGACTATCACGAGAGGCAAATCCCAAACACCTCTGGTGCGACACTTTACAGAAAATCACAGTGGTAAAATTAACACACTCAAATGGTGTGCCATAGAGGAAGCCAAATTGCCCAAAAGAGGTGGAGATCTAGACAGACTATTGGCAAAAAGGGAGATGTTCTGGATACTCAGACTCAGAACTAGATATCCAGAGGGTCTGAACTCGAGATACAATATTATAAACTACTGGGAGTAGGATTCCTGTATATCATGGAGGTCACACATACAGTAACTTTTCCAATATTATCATTTAGCCCATGGGTATAATAATTAAAAGAGAGGATTCACCCTCTCTTTTAGAGACATGAGTTTAATCCTACTCATAGACACAGGCAAATAAAGGGTTAACCAAAAAAGTTCCATAAATATAAGGTCTCATATAGGAGTAATAATGTATGGTCCCCCTGGTGTAGTTTCAGAATGGAGGGACATCTTATCCCAAATTAATCCCTAAATATATATATCACAACATTAGTGTACAATAGGAAATCTGTAGTAAGTATATGCATCTAATAAGAATAAAGGAACATTTCCCTGAATTCCCCCCCTATCTCCCCCCCTTCATCATCTCCCAGTCTTGCAGACATAGACATTTACAAGCATGTCACAGTTCTTTAACACATCAAATGTAGGATTACGTATAAAGTTATATGTGTCACAAAGAGTTAACAGAATGTGAAGTATCCTTAGGTGCTACTAATTAGAGGGAGGGATAAGCGTTTTTTTTACCCTATTAGCAGAATTTTAAAGGTATTTAAAGACAAGGATGGTACAGACACACCAGGCTATGATTACGGCTATCTGCCGAAACGCGTAAGCCCGTGTGATGCGCTTTCCTCACTCAAACATCTGATGTGGCAGCCTGTCACAGTTCTTAAATGGAGTTTTAAGTTTTTTTGAATAAAGTATTGGAATTTTATATGCGGAGTGTGGAACCATTTTTCTTCATGTATGCTGTATACACACTGACTAAACAGTGAGAGAATTGCACACCCCCTTGCATAAATCCAGTGGGAACGTGGCCGTAACAATTTAAAAGGCTGCATGAAACCTTTCTAAAATACACTATTGAACTGAATAATAGAAAAAGTAACCACACTAATAAAATAGATTACAAATACTCATTAGTTAATGTAAAAAAAATAGAAATATTGACAATAAAATGATTAGAAATGTGCCGTAACAACTCTTATATAGTCATATAAGAAAAAATTATTATAAAAAGCTTATTTGATTGTTAGGCTGCGATTTACTCATTATTATTAAAAACATAATACCATATAAAAGCGGTATATTAAAAGTACTTTGAAAGTACTATTAAAAAATACTTTTTAAAAAAATTACTATTTATAAGAAATGTGTTTTTCTTCTTTCTAAAAATGTTTAAACCAAATTGTTTAAACAAAAATAGTTGGATTGACTCTCATTAAAGGAAATGCTAACCACATACATGCTTGTTCCTAAAAAAACACACTTCAATGGATGAATGAATGAAACAATACATAAATAAAACACATATAAAACCCATTACACTATAATTCATGATCAGGAATGGTTGGTGCAATAAATATATTTGATTTCAGTAGATGAAAATATATTTTATATAACTGATATGGTCTATTACATCTATATGGCTAATAAATCACAATTAGAGTAAAAAGGCAGCCAAATCTATATCCTTATTAAGACCAATATTATAATATTGCTCCCTTAAACATGATGGATCTTGATTATGAACATTTCTATAATGGAGAGATAATTTGTTTGATTTAAGCCCCTGTTTAATGTTAGTAATATGCTCCAATAGTCTGGTCTTATAGGGAAGAGTGGTACGCCCTATATACTGGAGATCACAAATACATTGGACCAAATAAATAACAAAATCTGTTTTGCAATTACACAGGGAATTGACCTCACAAATAAAACCATTATTAGTGGCTGTTAACTTTTTGGTAGCTTTTTTGCCATAGTGGTGTTCACATGCCACACAGTTAGCTCTGTTACATTTATAAAAACCCACACTGTGTGGTTAACCAATTTTCTGTCTTAGCACCTTTTAGTTGACTAGGTTCCAGTCGATTTTTCAGATTCTTATTTCTACAAAAAAATCAACTGAGGGTCTTTATCTGTAAGATCTTTTAGCAGATGGTCCTGCCCTTAAACATGCCAGTGTTTCTTAATAATAGCTTTAATTTCCCTGGCCCCTTCGTTATAAGTGGTAACAACATTAGCCCCATTATATTTCTGATTGGTTTGTTTTTTGGTTCCATTGATTTGCAGTAACTCTGCTCTATTAATCTCTTTGGCCTTAATATACGCTTCTTTGATATCAAATCAATGGAACCAAAAATCAAACCAATCGGAAATATAATGGGGCTAATTTTGTTACCACTTATAATGAAGGGGCCAGGGAAATTAAAGCTATTATTTAGAAACACAGGCATGTTTTAGGGCAGGACCATCTGCTAAAAGATCTTACAGATAAAGGCCCTCAGTTGATTTTTCGCAGAAATAAGAATATGAAGAATCTACTGGCACCTAGTTAACTAAAAGGTGCTAAGACAGAAAATTGGTTAACCACACAGAGTGTGGGTTTTTATAAATGTAACAGAGCTAACTGTGTGGCATGTGAACACCACTATGGCAAAAAAGCTACCAAAAAGATAACAGCCACTGGTAATGGTTTTATTTGTGAGATCAATTAACTGTGTAATTGTAAAACAGATTTTGTTATTTATGTGATCCAATGTAGTTGGATAAAGGCCCTCAGTTGATTTTTCGCAGAAATAAGAATATGAAGAATCTACTGGCACCTAGTTAACTAAAAGGTGCTAAGACAGAAAATTGGTTAACCACACAGAGTGTGGGTTTTTATAAATGTAACAGAGCTAACTGTGTGGCATGTGAACACCACTATGGCAAAAAAGCTACCAAAATGATAACAGCCACTGGTAATGGTTTTATTTGTGAGATCAATTAACTGTGCAATTGTAAAACAGATTTTGTTATTTATTTGATCCAATGTAGTTGTGATTTCTAGTATATAGGGCGTACCACTCGTCCCTATAAGACCAGACTATTGGAGCATATTACTAACATTAAACAGGGGCTTAAATCACACAAATTATCTCTTCATTATAGAAATGTTCATAATCAAGATCCATCATGTTTAAAGGGAACAATATTAGAAACTATTAAACCAAAATAAAGAGGCGGGTGTAGAACACTTTACTTGAGGCAGAGGGAGTCCTTTTGGATACATAAATTGGGGACTCTCACCCCCAATGGTCTTAATAAGGATATAGATTTGGCTGCCTTTTTATTATAATTGGGATATATTGGCCATATAGGGGTAATAGGCCATATCAGTAATATAAAATATATTTTCATCTAGTGAAATCAAATATATTTATTGCACCAACCATTCATGATCATGAATTATAGTGCAATGGGTTTTGTATGTGTTTTATTTATGCATTGTTTCATTCATTCATTCATTCATCCATTGAAGTGTGTTTTTTTTTAGGAACAAGCATGTATGTGGTTAGCATTTCCTTTAATGAGAGTCAATCCAACTATTTTTGTTTAAACAATTTGGTTTAAAAGTACTTTTAATATACCACTTTTATATGGTATTATGTATTTAATAATAATGAGTATATCGTAGCCTAACAATCAAATGAGTTTTTTATAATATTTTTTTCATATATGACTATATAAGAGTTGTTACGGCACATTTCTAATTATTTTATTGTCAATATTTCTTTCTTTTTTTTACATTAACTAATGAGTATTTGTAATATATTTTTATTAGTGTGGTTACTATTCCTATTATTCAGTTCAATAGTGTATTTTAGAAAGGTTTCATGCAGCCTTTTAAATTTGTTCCCACTGGATTTATGCAAGGGGGTGTGTAATTCTCTCACTGTTTAGTGAGTGTGTATACAGCGCAATCACGTATTTCACACCCCTTTGTAGTTCTCCAATGGGCTCAAGCTAAGCCTCCACCCCTGGGTCAATGAGATTTTCCAGTTATGGGGGCGCGTTAGCGCCAAACATTTAAAAGGATTCAATACAGGTCAATCCAACAGCATACCTCTGATGAAGAAGGAGCTAATATAGCAAATCCTTTGAAACGCGTCAGGTTTTTTGTGCACACAAACGGGGCACATATATTTTTGTCGGATTGATTCTCTTTTTTAAGAACTGCTACCTACTATAACTGCAAACGGCCGGTGCAGTTTTGGAATCACAGGTTCCTTTTTTTTCATTTTATCTGACTTGTTCAAAATGGATGGATGATTGTTATATATCCATATGGGATTTTTAGCTATTCTATGCTTAACAGTTACCTCATAATCATTGAAGTTTTCAAATGTAAGTGTGCATTTTGTTGTGTTATAAATATGTAGTAATAAACTGGATTACACTATTTTTTGCTGTTTTTTTCTTTGCTTATATCACACCAAATGGACACTGTTTGATTCCTGAGCCATGATCTAAGGGGAACATTGATCACTGTTCTTTGAGGAGATTGTGTGTGTTATATATCCTGAGGACCAGTGGAGCCACACACCAGAAAAAAAGTGAAGGATCTGTTTCGCAATATAGTGGAGGAATTTTGAAAGGTGCAATCAAGTTCTAGATAATTACAGTCCACATAGGCACTCCCGTTTCACTACGCATCACACTTACCTCATTCGATTGAGGGGGTGTCTAGTAAGTACAATAGAAGAACGTTAAGGATATCAGAATTTTTACTGACTGTATGAATTATAGTGATTAATCTACTATTTTTCATCCTTTTTTTGTTGTTTGGGACTACGTGTATATAAAGTACATACATTTGGGACTACGTGTATATACATACATTTGACTATATTATTATACTCTTATACCATTATAAGACTAATACATCTATAATTTTACCTCTTTTAGTATATAGTGTATGGTATCCAATTCATTTACTCTACAATATCTGTTATTGGACTTTAAAACTAGCGATGAATATCACCCAGTACTCTTCATTTTCATTTCTTTATTTAGGGATTACTTGGAAGAGGTTTTCCCGATCACTGGATGTTTCATTCATAGCAGCTGTTTTTGTGTCCTCCCTTTATTAATTATTAATTATTTATTTATACCTATTTTCATACATAATAGTACACCACGTTTATATTAATATTGTGTATACACATATATATATATATATATATATATATATATATATATATATATATATATATATATATATACATACATACACTATACTAGGTTTTTGCGCACCCTATACTTAAAAGCTTACAGCTACACTAGGTATAGAGATATTCTACTTTGTACATATATATATATATATATATATATATATATATATATATATATATATATATATATATAAAAACAAGGATTGCAAGTCTGCGCCTCAAAGCCAAGGTATAATACAATAAAAACTAAATTTAATTTTAAAAAATAGCACTGAAATTGTGGGGTATTTGCCCAGCAATGCACTTACTTCCAATTACTTCAATCAATATGAGGTAAGTAGCCACTGTAAGATAATAAAGTACAGCTCCCACCGGTCTCCACACTCCTCAATGTATTTAGACAATAGGGGATTTAGGATGTCTTGTCCGCCGTGCTATTTCTGAGGTATGGTAGTATATACTTCCACTGGACATCCACACTTGTGCCTCTCAAGATATAGAGTGTATATGTAAAAACAAATATACACTAATATAGTGAAGTGCATTTTTATTATTACCAACACAAAACACTTAAAGGGACAGTTTACTCAAACATTTTCTCCCCTTTAATTTGTTCCCAATGATCCACTTTACCTGCTGGAGTGTATTAAATTGTTTACAAGTAGCTCCTTTACCCATATATTGGCATTTGAAATTGTTGATTTAACATGTGGTATCCCCACCTATTCTGAAAGTTTGTGGCCGCGCGTACCAGCTATAGATAAGCTTTGTAAACACAGCCAGCAGAAGAAATTACACTCCCAGTGCGATATAGCAGAGATAAGGTAATAAAATGTTGATTTTCCATTGTTCTCTCAAAGTACTGGTGATTGTTTTAAGGACAGATATAAGATAATGAAGCAGGTATATTTGCACAATGTGATACAGTAATGAGATCGGATTATACCTACAAGCTCAACCTATTTTATTAGGTTGTGGCTTCAAAACACAAAATCAGAGCTTTAATATACACAAATAAGCCTTAAAAAGCTAATTTTCATACATTTTTTACTCTGCAGTTGGTAAAAAAAAGCAATTGTAAACACATTAAGGGAAAAACTATTTTTGAGTATACTGTCCCTTTAATTCAGAAAACCTTGCAGTCACAAACATAACCACAATCAAAATGAGGTAAGGATAAAGCATAAAATTATACAAGTTGAGAAGCAGACTTTGTATAGTGTAGTCCTAGACCAGGAGTAAAGTACACTCAATATCAGAAAGCATTCAAAGCCCCTGATGCATTTCAAAGTTATCTTCTTTATCAGAGGGATAATGTATATATAGCAAAGTCCTGTGTAGGAATGCACACCATATATTTAGTAGCAGCTGCCAGGGTGCAATGTCAAAACAGTATGTACTATGCAAAAAAGGCAGCACTCACTGGTCATTTGTAAGTAAAATTTAGCTTTTAATAATACAAAAAGTTAAAATTTTGAGAAAAACATGACGTTTCGATGCCTAACTGGCATCTTTTTCAAATGTCCCAAAAGGTAAATCCAAAGTGGTCACACCAGCTATGTGGTGTTCCCCATGAGAGCATAAAACTACTGGCTGAATGTGTTATATTTATACAAGTCATAGATGACATCAAGGCTGTGTCCAGCTGTGGATAATCACTTGCAAATCTGATCAGCTGGTTCCGTTCCCACCCACAAGCTTTATACTTCATTGCTCTGTTAGTTGAGCAACTGCATGGCTACTTTGTGGGAGTGATCTGCACCAGAGTAGTGTCCAATGATCTTGCTATGTTTTCAGGCGTCATCATACACGCCAACTTGTCTCTGCTGTGAGTGAAACTTCCCCAAACAAAGGGATATTGGCCTGTGACTTATGAACTGCTTCTGGCACAACGATGCCGTATGTTTCACACAGGTTGGTGAGGGGTCACCTTTGTCAATCAACGTAGAAACTGCATGTTCACCTTGGTGTATGATGTACTGAACATTGTACTGGGATGTAATACACATTCAAAAGTTGTAGTGAGGAAATCAAATGTCCCACCTATAGCGGGTACACCCTCGCATTTATTCATAGAGCAACAGCTAATGCAGGAATATCAGGAAATATCGATGGGGTGTAATACACATTCGATCTATTCAAATCAGACAACACAAATGCCCCAATTGTAGCGGGTACATCCCCATTAGTTAATATGAAGCTCCCATGCAAGATTAGCAGAAAATGCTTGATAGAGCACACAATCCAGCAACATGTGGGGGTTGGAGATGTTGAATAAATGACATCCAATAACACATTAGCCAAGTAGAAAAGGAAGAGAAAAAAATGTAAAGAAGAAAAAATGAAAAAAATGAAAAAAATAAATAAAAATGAAAAAAGTTAAAAACATAGTAGAAGCTGGAACAATGAGCAAATTCAAAAAGTGTCCATTTTATAATCCAATGATAGAAACATTTTGTGCATTTGTATTCATTCATTAGTGGATCATTTTTATCCAATGAACGGCCCAAAGTCCAATTTAATGTTTAATCCTTTAGGAGAGACGGTGTCCAACATATATTTATTATATATGTATATTTATATATGTGTATATACAGTATCTCACAAAAGTGCGTACACCCCTCACATTTTTGTAAATATTTTATTATATCTTTTCATGTGACAACACTGAAGAAATGACACTTTGCTACAATGTAAAGTAGTGAGTGTACAGCCTGTATAACCTTGTAAATTTACTGTTCCCTCAAAATAACTCAACACACAGCCATTAATGTCTAAACCGTTGGCAACAAAAGTGAGTACACCCCTAAGTGGAAATGTCCAAATTGGGCCCAAAGTGTCAATATTTTGTGTGGCCATCATTATTTTCCAGCACTGCCTTAACCATCTTGGGCATGGAGTTCACCAAAGCTTCACAGGTTGTCACTGGAGTCCTCTTCCACTCCTCCTTGATGACATCACGGAGCTGGTGGATGTTATAGACCTTGCTCTCCCCCACCTTCCGCTTGAGGATGCCCCACAGATGCTCAATAGGGTTTAAGTCTGGAGACATGCTTGGCTAGTCCATCACCTTTACCCTCAGTTTGACTGTAGGCAAGACTCACTTGTCTTTGTACTCCCTTACCTGGTTGCCACCACATAAACTTGACACCATCTGAACTAAATAAGTTTATCTTGGTCTCATTAGACCACAGGATATGGTTCCAGTAATCAATGTCCTTAGTCTGTTTGTCTTCAGCAAACTGTTTGCAGGCTTTCTTGTGCATCATCTTTAAAAGAGGCTTCCTTCCGGGATGACAGCCATGCAGACCAATTTGATGCAGTGTGCGGAATATGGTCTTAGCACTGACAGGCTGACCCCCCCCCCCCCCCCTCCTTCAACCTCTGCAGCAATGCTGGCAGCACTCATATGTATGTTTCCCAAAGACAACCTCTCTTCTTTGATCGACCATTGTGAGGCCTGTTCTGAGTGGAACCTGTCCTGTGAAACCGCTGTATGGTCTTGCCCACCGTGCTGCAGCACAGTTTCAGGGTCTTGGCAATCTTCTTATCTTTTTTGTAGAGCAACAACTCTTTTTTTTCAGATCCTCAGAGAGTTCTTTGCCATGAGGTGCCATGTGAACTTGTAGTGACCAGTATGAGAGAGTGTGAGAGCGATAACACCAAATGTAACACACCTGCTCCCCATTAACACCTGAGACCTTGTAACACTAACTAGTCACATGACACTGGGGAGGGAAAATGGCTAATTGGGCTCAATTTGGACATTTCCACTTAGGGGTGTACTCACTTTTGTTGCCAACGGTTTAGACATTAATGGCTGTGTGTTGAGTTATTTTGAGGGGACAGCAAATTTACACTGTTATACAGGCTGTGCACTCACTACTTTACATTGTAGCAAAGTGTCATTTCTTCAGTGTTGTCGCATGAAAAGATATAATAAAATATTTAAAAAAATGTGAGAGGTGTACTCACTTTTGTGGGATACTGTATATGCTTATATACATATATATTTATGTGTGAATATGTGTATATACACATATTAACACATAAATATATATGTATATCAGCATATACATATATATGTACTAAGTGCTGCCCATCGCTGTACTACTTACCTCTTCACTGCGCAAGATTCTGATGCTGTCTGTCACGGCATGAGAACGAGGCTCCCATAGGAGCCTATGGAAGTACGCTCTCGTGAGCACAATGCTTCCCAGCTATATTCAAATGCAAGCTCACATTCGCATTGCTGTAAACTTGTAATACCAGCGCACATTAGCATGTGTGGTATTAAAAAATGTAGCACAAAATATGGCTTTAGATAAAGCAATATTTTGCACTCCATTTTTAATCTAGCCCAAAGTGTTTCATTTTTTTTTTTAAAAGAATAATGCAGCTCATTTTCATGAATAGTAGCTCAAACTTATTATTTCTCAAAAAATTTACAATCTAGAAAGTGATCTGATTGATGATTTCTGCAATACAAAATTGCTTCTCAAAGTTACTCTTTAAAAAGAAAGCAAAATACAAAACTACATTCGACTCATTTCTGAAAATGAAACAGCAGTGAATTTCTACTAGCACTTCATAAATCCCAAACAGGCAGTGAGAACATAAAAGTAGTTAGTATGCTTTTTAATAAACTCCATTAATAATTAAATACTTGAGTCAGAGAGACTCCATAATGGAAGAAGTAAGGGGCCATTACTAGCAGTTAGCTTTAATGCCTCAGACTGACAGTGCCGTAAGTGAACTTTAAATTTACTGCTTGTCTTTAATATGTCATTGCTTTCCCTAGCACTAACTTTATTTTGAAGTTTAATGACATTGCCTGTTATGCTTCACATTCGGGTGTGGGTGTAATGTGATGTAAATAGGATGAACAGTGACATGAAAATAAGTAAATGGCTGATACTGCGCATTAGTATTTATTGTGTCAAATGTTAAGCATTAAGTACATTGTTATTCAGAAAACATTGGCAGATATAACAACTAAAGCTTCAACATAACATAAAATAAATCTTTAGTCACAATAGTATTTGTAAATGTCAGTCATAATGCGTTATTGTCATTCGGAAAAATCTTTTATGTGAAATAAACCATCAATTGAGTGAAAACATTAAAGGTTTTAAACCACAGTGACTCTTCCTTTTTTTTCATATATAGTTTAATAAAAAAAAACATTGGCCTAAATTCAAATCTTATTGTTATTGCAGTTAATTATTTATTTTTTCCTATTAAAGGGCCATAATACCCAAATGTTTAAACACTTGAAAGTGATGCAGCATAGCTGTAAAAAGCTGACTAGAAAATATCACCTGAACATCTCTATGTAAAAAAGAAAGTTATTTTACCTCAAAAGTTCCTCAGTAGCCACATCCCATTGTAAAGGATTTCTAAGCAGCATTTTAGTGTGTCTGTCCTGGGACATCTTAGGGGATGAGCATCGTGAACTCTCATATTATTTCACCAATCAGGTAAAGGAAGTTTACTATGAAATCTCATGAGAAATAAGTCAAATCTCACAGTAAGAGTTCATGACCTCAGCACTGCTGATGCTGATTGGCTGCTGTTCATTTCTTCATTTTTTTTTTTTATTTTTACCTGCAGCTGGGGGCAGGTGAGTATAACTTTTTACACAGAACTTACTCTGCTGAGCTGAGGAAATTGTGAGGTAAAATATCTTCCTTTTTTACATAGAGATGCTCAGGTGATATTTTCCTGTCAGCTTTTTACAGTTATACTGCATCAGTTTCAAGTGATTTAGCATATGAGTATTATGTCCCTTTAAGTGAATTTGGCCGATAATTTAAGCCAATATTTTAATCTTGTAGCTACTCACTCAACTCATTAAACCCTTTAGAACCAATTAGAACATTTGAAAGACTTTATTAATCTGTAATTTATTTATTTCTTACGTGTAACATAATAAAATTGTAATAAATGATGACTAATACATTGTTTTCCACTATTTTAAGGAAAGGCACATGGAAGCAATCTCCAATCAACCAATAGCAAAGTAACATGTCATCAAAAGTTCACAGAGTGGTTAGCATTATATAAGAACATTTTTATTACCTAATTTTACATTGTGGAATATATAAATCAGATTTTTTCTAAATGCTATCACTTCAAATTTAAAAATAATATTTTTGTATGTACGCACAACAACCAGACCGAGGTCCTGCGCAATTTGCTGCTGGTAGTGAAAGTTCTGCAAGAAGGCTGCAAGACTTCAGCTCCAAACAACACAGGCTATTAGAGATGTGCATTTGCTTAATAACGAATAAACATTTGTAGCGAAAAACAGATATTCATTTTGTTTTGACGAAACAAATATTTGAATGAAGGCACCAACAAATTGAAAGCAAACAAATAATCACTGACAAAAATTTGACAGTATTCATGTTTCCTTTAATTCTTTTTAGGGGTTAATACTTATTTTGCACATTGGAGTGCTAACCTGATCCTCTTCTTGCCAAAGTACAAAGCACAGTTATACTCATAACACCAACATATAAAAAAAATATATTTAAAACAAATATTGCACACAAAAGTTATAAGGGCTTAAATATATGAGGTCTCAGGTGTTAGGAAAAAAAGGCAGGCAAAGGGCTTTAACAAAGAGATACACATATATATATATATATATATATATATATATATATATATATATATATATATATATATATATATATATATATATATTAATCATTTTATAATTTATTTATAGTAAATTATAAAATATGTTGAAAATAATGGTATTTTTAGAAAGTCCATTTAATGGCGAAAAAACGGTATATAATATTTGTGGGTACAGTAAATGAGTAAGAGGAAAATTACAGCTAAACACAAACACAACAGAAATGTAAAAATAGCCCTGGTCCCAAACGGTCAGAAAATTGAAAAGTGCTGTGGTCACTAAGGGCTTAAAGGGACAGTCTAGTCAAAATTAAACTTTCATGATTCAGAAAATGAATGCAATTTTAAACAACTTTCTAATTCACTGTTATAATCAAATTTGCTTTGTTCTCTTGGTGCTCTTTGTTGAAAGCTAAACCTAGGTAGGCTCATATGCTAATTTCTAAACCATTGAAGACCACCCCTTATTTCAATGCATTTGGCATTTTTTTCCACAGCTAGATGGCATAAGTTCATGTGTGCCATACAGATAACATTGTGACCACACCCATGGAGTTACAAGTGAGAGGACACTGATTGGTTAAATGCAAGTCTGTCAAAAGCACTGAAATAAGGGGACAGTATGCAAAGACTGAGATACAAGGTAATAACAGAGGTAAGAAATATATTAATATAACTGTGTTGGTTATGCAAAACAGGGAAATGGGTAATAAATGGATTATCTATCTTTTTAAACAATAACAATTGTGGAGTAGACTGTCCCTTTAAGTATAATAAATTAAAATAATTATTACATTCAATAATTCAATATAAAATCATCAAGGCCATTTTTGTAAAGTACATCTTTCATGTAATGTGGTGACAATAATATATATATTTGGAGGCTTTAAAATCAGTGGCATTTGTTTTTTAAGGAAAAAAATGCAAGAATATTGTTTAAGCTCTTTGGGCTGGGTACATACAGTTGTGCATGATATGTATATGCATTAAACTGTAAAATTGGTTTCTAACACCTAGATTTAGAGTTCTGCGTTAGCCGTAAAAAGCAGCGTTAAGGGGTCCTAACGTTGCTTTTGGCCGCCCGCTGGTATTTAGAGTCAGCCAGGAAAGGGTCTAACGCTCACTTCCTCAACGCGACTCCAGGCTACCGCAGATCCCTTTACGCCAATTGCGTATCCTATCTTTTCAATGGGATCTGCCTAACACCGGTATTTGAAGTCTTGGAAGAAGTGAGCGGTAGAGCCTCTACCGACAAGACTCCTACCGCCAAAAAAAGTCAGTAGTTAAGAGCTTTATGGGCTAACGCCGGAATATAAAGCTCTTAACTACTGTGCTACAAAGTACACTAACACCCATAAACTACCTATGTACCCCTAAACCGCGCCCCCCCCACATCGCCACCACTCTAATAAATTTTTTTAACCCCTAATCTGCCGACCGGACACCGCCGCCACCTACATTATAGCTATGAACCTCTAATCTGCTGCCCCTAACATCAACAACCCCTATATTATATTTATTAACCCCTAATCTGCCCCCCCCAACGTTGCCGCTACCTAACTACAATTATTAACCCCTAATCTGCCGACCGGACCTCGCCGCCACTATAATAAATGTATTTACCCCTAAACCGCCGCACTCCCGCCTCGCAAACACTAGAATAAATAGTATTAACCCCTAATCTGCCCTCCCTAACATCGCTGCCACCTACCTACAATTATTAACCCCTAATCTCCTGCCCACACCGTCGCTGCTACTATAATAAAGTTATTAACCCCTAAACCTAACTCTAACCCTAACCCTAACACCCCCCCTAACATAAATATAATTTAAATGAAACAAAATAATCTTCCTAAAATTAACTAAATTAATCCTATTTAAAACTAAATACTTACCTATCAAATAAACCCTAATATAGCTACAATATAAGTAATAATTACATTGTAGCTATTTTAGGATTTATATTTATTTTACATTCAACTTTGTATTTATTTTAACTAGGTACAATAGCTATTAAATAATTAAATAGTTAATAACTATTTAATAGCTACCTAGTTAAAATAATTACAAAATTACCTGTAAAATAAATCCTAACCTAAGTTACAAATATACCTAACACTACACTATTATTAAATTAATTAAATAAATTACCTACAATTAGATAAATTAAAATACAATAAAATAAACTATTCTATAATACAAAAAACAAACAAACACTAAATTACAAAAAATAAAAAAGAATTACAAGAAGTTTAAACTAATTACACCTAATCTAAGCCCCCTAATAAAATAAAAAATCCCCCCAAAATAAAAAAAATGCCCTACCCTATTCTAAACTACTAAAGTAATCAGCTCTATTACCAGCCCTTAAAAGGGCTTTTTTGTGGGGCATTGCCCCAAAGTAATCAGCTCTTTTACTTGAAAAAAAAAATACAATACCCCCCACAACATTACAAACCACCACCCACATACCCCTACTCTAACCCACCCTAAACCCCCTTAAAAAAAACCTATCGCTAACCCCCTGAAGATCTCCCTACCTTGAGTCATCTTCACCAAGCCGAGCCAAATTCTTCATCCAAGGTGCGCAGAGTAGGTCCTTGATCCGGTAGAAGTCTTCATCCAAGCGGGGCAAGAAGAGGTCTTCCATCCGGTAGGAGTGTTCATCCAGGCGGCGTCTTCAATCTTCATCCATCCGGAGCGGAGCCATCTTCAAAGGAGCCGACACGGAGCCATCCTCTTCAACTGACGACTTCCCGACGAATGAAGGTTCCTTTAAGTGACGTCATCCAAGATGACGTCCCTTCAATTCCGATTGGCTGATAGAATTCTATCAGCCAATCGGAATTAAGGTAGAAAAAATCTGATTGGCTGATGCAATCAGCCAATCAGATTGAAGTTCAATCCGATTGGCTGATTCAATCAGCCAATCAGATTAAACTCGCATTCTATTGGCTGATCGGAACAGCTAATAGAATGTGAGGTCCAATACGATTGGCTGATTGGATCAGCCAATCGGATTGAACTTTAATCTGATCAGAGCTGATTACTTTGGGGCAATGCCCCGCAAAAAGCCCTTTTAAGGGCTGGTAATAGAGCTGATTACTTTAGTAGTTTAGAATAGGGTAGGGCATTTTTTTTATTTTGGGGGGATTTTTTATTTATTAGGGGGCTTAGATTAGGTGTAATTAGTGTAAACTTCTTGTAATTCTTTTTTATTTTTTGTAATTTAGTGGGGGTTTTTTTTGTTTTTTAGAATAGCTTATTATATTGTATTTTTATTTATCTAATTGTAGGTCATTTATTTAATTAATTTAATGATAGTGTAGTGTTAGGTATATTTGTAACTTAGGTTAGGATTTATTTTACAGGTAATTTTGTAATTATTTTAACTAGGTAGCTATTAAATACTTAATAACTATTTAATAGCTACCTAGTTAAAATAAATACAAAGTCACCTGTAAAATAAATATAAATCCTAAAATAGCTACAATGTAATTATTAGTTATATTGTAGCTATATTAGGGTTATTTTACAGGTAAGTATTTAGTTTTAAATAGGATTCATTTAGTTAATTTTAGAATATTATTTTGTTTCATTTAAATTATATTTATGTTAGGGGGGGTGTTAGGGTTAGGGTTAGAGTTAGATTTAGGGGTTAATGACTTTATAATAGTAGCAGCGATGGTGCGGGTGGGAGATTAGGGGTTAATAATTGTAGGTAGGTGGCGGTGATGTTAGGGGGGGCAGATTAGGGGTTAATACTATTTATTCTAGTGTTTGCAAGGAGTGCGGCGGTTTTAGGGGTAATACATTTATTAGTGGCGGCGAGGTCCGGTCGGCAGATTAGGGGTTAATAAGTGTAGGTTAAGGTAGCGATGACGTTGGGGGGCATATTGGGGTTAATAAATGTAATATAGGGGTCGGGCGGTGTTAGGGGCAGCAGATTAGGCGTTCATATGGATAATGTAGGTTGCGGCGGGTGTCCGGAGCGGCAGATTAGGGGTTATAATATAATGCAGGTGTCAGCGATAGCGGGGGCGGCAGATTAGGGGTTAATAAGTGTAAGGTTAGGGGTGTTTAGACTCGGGGTTCATGTTAGGGTGTTATGTGTAGACTTAGAGAGTGTTTCCCCTAGGAAACAATGGGGCTGTGTTAGGAGCTGAGCGCTGCTTTTTTGCAGGGTGCTAGGTTTTTTTTCAGCCCAAACTGTCCCATTGTTTCCTATGGGGATATCGTGCTACGAGCATGTTTTTCAAGCTTACCGCTACCGTAAGCAAAGCTGGTATTGAGGGTTGAAGTGGAGCTAAATTAGGCTCAACGCTCTCTTTTCTGAGCCTAACGCAGCCCCTCAGACAACTCTAAATACCAGCGTTGTCTTAAGGGTGCGCTGGGGAAAAAAAGCAGCATGAGCTACGCGGGGTCTTTACCGACAAAACTCTAAAATCTAGCCGAATGTTTGTTTATTGTAAAAAATTGTTTTTTTCTAAGTTTGCTGAGGTTTTGGTCTAGAAATAAGATTAACAGTATTAGGTATTAATATCTCACATAAAAAAAATGGCTGCAGCTTTTTACATTCACAATAGTGATCTTTTAAAGATTTCTCACACTGTAAAGGTATTTTGTAAAAGGCTACCATCGAAACTAATGAAAGTCGTCTTTCTTTCTAAAACTGTAATATCTCACTGTACCAAATGGATTGCAAGAATGTAATCTCACCAAACCAGAGGTTACGATAGGAAGGACTTATATATTACTGGTTTAGTTAAAATAAAGATATAAACATAAAACAACAAATAAGTCAATACCTCATCATCAATACACAAACATTTTCTTTCAATTTAGCTCCCATACAGAATATAAACCTTGTTTGAACTTTCCACCCAAAAAAAGTAAATACATATAAGAAAGCCTTCCTATTGTGGCATACACATTTAAATAACTAATCATAAATATAATATTTTGGCACTGCAAAAATGAATGCAATGGAAGAAGCACTAGTAGCTTCATTACTATGCATAAGCAATTTTTATTCTGTCACCCTACATAGGTCTAGACTACAAATTTAATGCAACATTATTCTTATTTTAACCCTGAGCTAAGAATATTGAATTATGCATTCTGTGCCTCTGATGCAGCATCTGCTTCTAGGATTTAAAGGGTCATAATAATGAAAAAATTGCAGTCCATCCTGCCCCTTAATGTGTTTTCCTTTTACACTGCCCCTCTTTTTTAGATTGTGTTGCAGTGATTCGATTTAAAATGCGTGTATATAAATACTGTACATTAAATGGCACAAAGTAAAACATCAAATAATGGGGGCCTATCTATCAAGCTCTGAAAGGAGCTTGACGGACCGTTTTTCTGGCGAGCCTTCAGACTCGCCATATAAAGTAACAGCAGTTATGAAGTAGCGGTAACAAAGACCGCTGCTCCAGGCGGACAGACATCGCGCGTAATCAACCCGATCAAGTACGATCGGGTTGATTGACACCACCCCTGCTGGTGGCCCATTGGCCGCGAGTCTGCAGGGGGCGGCGTTGCACCAGCAGCTCTTGTGAGCTGCTGGTGCAATGCTGAATACGGAGAGCGTATTGCTCTCCGTATTCTGCGAGGTCTTTCGGACCTGATCCGCACTGTCGGATCAGGTGCGCGAAACCTTGTTAAATAGAAGCAGTGTGTTAATAATGTGTTTTCAATTTAGCGCCAGGGTGAATTGACTTTTTTAAATTACTCTTTTTGTTTGTTTTTTTGCATTTTACATACTGTTATTATATTATTATCAGGTATTTGTAGAGCACCAATAGATTCCGCAGCACTATATAACATAGGCGGTATACAAGGTAACATTTATAGGGTGTCAAAATGGTTAGCGGTCCCTGCCAAGAGTTGCACTGTTGTAATCGGCTCTTATGCAGATGATCTACAAACAGCTGGCTCGTAGGCTTACATGCTAAGGGGTTTAAGGGGGGATAGCAGTGAAGTTAGGAAAATTTAGTGTAGATTGTATGCATTCCTGAATAGTACAGTCCTTTAGGAGCACTTGAAGCTTTCAATACTAGGGAAGAGTCCTTGTGGAGCGAGACAGAGAGTTCCACAAGAAGGGAGCCAGTCTGGAGAAGTCCTTGTAAATGGAAATGTGAGGAGGTAATAAGAGAGGAGGAGGGTAGGAGTTTGTGGCAGAGCGAAGGGGTCGTGGAGGGAGAGTATCTGGAGACAAGGGGGCCTATTTATCAAGTCGTCAACCGCAAATATGCTGGAATTCAGCAGCGTAATTGTGGTGATGCCTGATTCCCCTTATTGATCAAAACCCTACAGACCGGCAAAAGTAGAATTTGTGACGTAACATACGATCTGCCCGGTCTCAGGTCCGACACAGATCGATGCTTATGTCATTACAGAGGTTCCGAATGCAAATTTCGGCACTATCTGACTACTATTGAAAGTTTACAAATTTCTACCAGGTACGCTCTGCACTATTCTGTCCCTGCATACCTGGTTCTCAATCCGCCGCCCTGGAGGCGGTGGATGCCCTAGGAATCAATGGGAGTCTGAAAGCAGCGAAAGCTCATGTTTGCTGCTGCCCGATATCCCATTTATTCCTATGGGAGAATAAAAGTTATGTTTACACCTAACACCTTAACATGTACCCCGAGTCTAAACACCCCTAATCTGCCGCCCCCCGCCACTGCCGCCACCTTACTATTATACTTATTAACCCCTAATCTGCCCCCCCAACACCGCTGCCACCTACATTATACTTATTAACCCCTAATCTGCCCCCCGACACTGCCGCCACCTACATTATGTTATTAACCCCTAATATGCCATCCCCAATGTTGCCCGCCACAATATTAATTTATTAACCCCTAAACCTAAGTCTAACCCTAATACCCCCTAACTTAAATCTAATTTAAATAAATATAAATAAAATTCCTATCATTAACTACATTATTCCTATTTAAAACTAAATACTTACCTATAAAATAAACCCTAAGCTAGCTACAATATAACTAAAAGTTACATTGTAGCCATCTTAGGGTTTATTTTTATTTTACAGGCAAGTTTGTATTTATTTTAACTAGTACAATATGTTGTTAAATAGCTATTAAGTATTTAATAACTACCTAGATAAAATAAATACAAAAGTACCTGTAAAATAAAAACTAACCTAAGTTAAATAATACCTAACACTACACTACAATTAAATAAATTACATACAAATAACTAAATTATATACAATTAACTAAAGTACAACCTTCCCCCCACTAAATTACAGAAAATAATAAACAAATTACAGAAATTTAAAACTAATTACACCTAATCTAATAGCCCTATCAAAATAAAAAAGCCCCCCCAAAATAAAAAAAACCCTAGCCTAAACTAAACTACCAATAGACTGTAAAATGGCCTTTTGCGGGGCATTGCCCCAAAGCAATCAGCTCTTTTACCTATAAAAAAAAAATACAAACAACCCCCCCAACAGTAAAACCCACACAAACAACCACCCACACAAACAACCCCCCAAAAAAAATACTAACTAAAAAAACCTAAGCTCCCCATTGCCCTGAAAAGGGCATTTGGATGGGCATTGTCCTTAAAAGGGCAGTTAGCTCTTTTGCAGCCCAAAGTCCTAACCTAAAAATAAAACCCACCCAATACACCCTTAAAAAAAACCTAACACTAACCCCCTGAAGATCGACTTACCGGGAGACGTCTTCATCCAAGCCGGGCAGAAGTGGTCCTCCAGACGGGCAGAAGTCTTCATCCAAACCGGGCTGAAGTGGTCCTCCAGACGGCAGAAGTCTTCATCCAGTTGGCATCTTCTATTTTCATCCTTCCGGCGCGGAGCGGGTCCATCTTCAAGACATCCGACATGGAGCATCCTCTTCGGCCGACGACTACCCGACGAATGAAGGTTCCTTTAAGTGACATCATCCAAGATGGCGTCCCTTAGATTCCGATTGGCTGATAGAATTCTATCAGCCAATCGGAATTAAGGTAGAAAAAATCCTATTGGCTGATGCAATCAGCCAATAGGATTGAACTTCGATCCTATTGGCTGATTGGAACAGCCAATAGGATTGAGCTTGCATTCTATTGGCTGTTCCAATCAGCCAATAGGATTGAAGTTCAATCCTATTGGTTGATTGCATCAGCCAATAGGATTTTTTCTACCTTAATTCCGATTGGCTGATAGAATTCTATCAGCCAATCGGAATCTAAGGGACGCCATCTTGGATGATGTCACACCATCTTGGATGACGTCACTTAAAGGAACCTTCATTCATCGGGTAGTCGTCGGACGAAGAGGATGCTCCGCGTCGGATGTCTTGAAGATGGACCCGCTCCGTGCTGGAAGGATGAAGATAGAAGTTCTGAACGGCTTAGATGAAGACTTCTGCCCATCTGGAGGACCACTTCTGCCCGGCTTGGATGAAGACGTCTCCGGTAAGTCGATCTTCAGGGGGTTAGTGTTAGATTTAGGGTGTATTGGGTGGGTTTTATTTTTAAGTTAGGGCTTTGGGCTGCCAAAGAGCTAACTGCCCTTTTAAGGGCAATGCCCATCCAAATGCCCTTTTCAGGGCAATGGGGAGCTTAGGTTTTTTAGTTAGTATTTTTTGGGGGGGTTGTTTGTGTGGGTGGTGGGTTTTACTGTTGGGGGTATTTTTTTTTACAGGTAAAAGAGCTGATTACTTTGGGGCAAAATGCCCTGCAAAAGGCCCTTTTAGGGCTATTGGTAGTTTAGTTTAGGCTAGGGTTTTTTTTTATTTTGGGGGGGGCTTTTTTTTAATAGGGCTATTAGATTAGGTGTAATTAGTTTACATTTCTGTAATTTGTTTATTATTTTCTGTAATTTAGTGGGGGGGGGTTGTACTTTAGATAATTGTATATAATTTAGTTAATTGTATGTAATTTATTTAATTGTATTTAATTGTAGTGTAGTGTTAGGTGTTATTGTAACTTAGGATAGGTTTTATTTTACAGGTACTTTTGTATTTATTTTATCTAGGTAGTTAATAACTATTTAATAACTATTGTACCTAGTTAAAATAAATACAAACTTGCCTGTAAAATAAAAATAAACCCTAAGATGGCTACAATGTAACTATTAGTTATATTGTAGCTAGCTTAGGGTTTATTTTATAGGTAAGTATTTAGTTTTAAATAGGAATAATGTAGTTAATGATAGTAATTTTATTTATATTTATTTAAATTAGATTTAAGTTAGGGAGTGTTAGGGTTAGACTTAGGTTTAGGGGGTTAATAAATTTAATATAGTGGCAGCGACATTGGGGACAATAGTTTAATAAGTGTTATGTAGGTGGCGGTGGTGTAGGGGGGGCAGATTAGGGATTAATAACATAATATAGGTGGCGGCGGTGTAGGGGGCGGCAGATTAGGGGTTAATAAGTATAATGTAGGTGGCGGTGGGCTCTGGGAGTGGCAGTTTAGGGGTTAATAACTTTATTTAGTTGCGGCGGGGTCCGGGAGTGGCGGTTTAGGGGTAAAACAGTATAGTATAGTATGGGTGCTTAGTAACAGTATACCAATAAAGCTGGGAAAAAGCCGAAGAGCAGCGAGATCGATGACTGTTAGTTAACAACAGTCCGCTGCTCATCGCCCCATACTTGGTGCATGGCTTTTTGACAGCTTTTTTGGTAACTTTGGAGAACGTACTCAGGTCCGCGGCAGCGATGTTAGGCGATTTTAGGTGAGCGTATTGGTGCCAGCGAATGCAAGTAAGTTGACGGGTTGATAAATAGGGGCCAAGATCTGAGATGTAGTTGGGTGGAGTGCAGTTGAGGGATTTGTATGTCAGAGTGAGAATTTTGTGTTTAAGCCTGGAGGCAAGAGGAAGCCAGTGAAGGGATTGGCAGAGAGGTGCAGCAGAGGAAGAGCGACGTGTAAGAAAGATGAGTCTGGCAGAGGCATTCATTATGGAATGTAAAGGTGCTAGGAAGCAGCTAGGGAGACCAGAAAGGATGGACTGATCTTTGAAAATAAAGGATGTGTGAAGTGCTCTACATCCTACGTCGTGTAGCTAATAGAATCTATCCACCACCGATGTCAATATGTAGGGATGACTAATAGAGTCATATGAACAAGGAAACGTGAACATCTTGGTTATATAAAGAACAATACATTTTGTTCCGCTTTGTCACAAAATTTAATTGAAGTACATGATGGGGATGTTAGAGCATTCAAGTGGTGGGCAATTGAGACCATCAGGCGACCACCTAGAGAGGGCAATAAAAATGCGCTCTTGGCTAGGCAAGAAGCCTTTTGGATTTTCAAACTACGTACCCAGGTCCCTGATGGTTTCAATTCCGAGTTTGATTTAATTAACCATTGGTGTTAAATAATCTTGTGTATATGTTACATCACACAAATACATTTGTGCTATACATACTAGTGTGAATCTATATGACACAGCTGTGATGCCCTTGCATTTACCTTTACATCTATGTCTGTATCTATAAAGTTGATCTTAAACTGTGGGTAGTTACTCTTCTGCCATAATTACCTTTTTATGAGTTTATTTTTATTTTGCCTTCTAATCCTAAATTCACTCCTACCCTTTACACATATTTGGTGGCTATCTCCTCCATCCTTTGCAAAAACATCCATTGATATAATAGGCATAGTCTATGCACCTTTTTGACACAGCTGACATATATATTTAGCCAAAAGAAGTTGGAAAAATATATTTTTTTTTTTCAAAAACTAGATCTGTAAAAACTTTTATGGGTAATATTAGGTGACCTAGATTTGTTTATTTTGCTATATTTATTTTGCTAGATATATTACAACCCTTACTGACACATCTGTATGGATATTTTTGAGCCCTTACCACATGATTCATGTATGAAGCTCTTTGTATTCTAACGATGCATGAGCCAAATGTGTAATCATGTACCCGAATTTATGTTTCAATATGTATTCCTGTGATTTATTGTGAATATTAGCCCTCCAATGTAACTACTTCTTTCTCTCTTTACACAGTTAGAGTCTAAATTTGATTTAGTCATTTAGGGGGTTAAATGGGAGTTTCTATCCTCCTTAATTAACCAATAACTGTGCAGAGTACCATTTTTAAATTATTCACTAATTAGTGTGTAGCAGGTTTATGATTACGGAACTACGCCAAAACTAGTCAGACCAGTCTGCATTCTCTGTTCCTGTGTGGGTGTTATGGATTTTTATCCTGTATTGATTGAATAAAGAAAATGGATTTTAACTTCCATGGATTCTACTTTCTTCTTTGGTGCTTATATTCTACTGGGACTACAAGAAGTCCGACTTACAGTTGGTTCACAAGGAGAAGCTGATTGGCCAGGAGCTACACACCTTTCCACACACCCCTCATCACATCACACACCATACCCGGAAGCAAGCCAGTCCAGAGAGGAAGCAGTGGTCTGTGTGAGTTGGTTGCCACATCGAAGCTGTGGTTCACATGCAGCGTATTTTACTCTGAGGGGTCTCAGCAACTGGGAAGTCTGTGAGGGAGAGCTGAATCGGCGGAAGGGTGAGTCTTTATCCCCTATTCCGCTACAGTGGATGCCAGGACCGCTTTTGGATATGGGTGTTGTGGTGGATCTAATTGTTAATAGCCATATATTGCAGCTGTCGATATTGCTGGTCTATTCTCAGCCTACCCTTTTTGTGACTTATATTGCAGCCTTCTGAATATGTTTGTGGCAACTTGTTTTTCCTTATCCAACTGAGTATTTGAGATCTCTATACTGGGAGTATTTTTCATGTTTGTTTTATTAGAATCTTAGTTGTGTCTTGTCAAAGGAAATGTCTAAGTTTAGAGATGTTTTTAAGGTGGAAGCGGCAGGCTTTATCCAAGGACTGAATGTGAGGAGTGAAAGAAAGATCTGAGTCAAGTGTGACCCCAAGACATCGAGTATGTGGGGTATGGGTAATGATGGAATTATCAACAGAAGTTGGGGGTGGAGATTTTTGAAGAAGGGGGAAACAAGGAGCTCAGTTTTAGAGAGATTTAGCTTAAGGTAGTGAGAGGACATCCAAGATGAGATATGAGAAAACATAATTTATGCTTACCTGATAAATTCCTTTCTTCTGTAGTGTGATCAGTCCACGGGTCATCATTACTTCTGGGATATTACTCCTCCCCAACAGGAAGTGCAAGAGGATTCACCCAGCAGAGCTGCATATAGCTCCTCCCCTCTACGTCACTCCCAGTCATTCGACCAAGGACCAACGAGAAAGGAAAAGCCAAGGGTGAAGTGGTGACTGGAGTATAAATTAAAAAATATTTACCTGCCTTAAAAACAGGGCGGGCCGTGGACTGATCACACTACAGAAGAAAGGAATTTATCAGGTAAGCATAAATTATGTTTTCTTCTGTTAAGTGTGATCAGTCCACGGGTCATCATTACTTCTGGGATACCAATACCAAAGCAAAAGTACACGGATGACGGGAGGGATAGGCAGGCTCTTTATACAGAAGGAACCACTGCCTGAAGAACCTTTCTCCCAAAAATAGCCTCCGATGAAGCAAAAGTGTCAAATTTGTAAAATTTGGAAAAAGTATGAAGCGAAGACCAAGTTGCAGCCTTGCAAATCTGTTCAGAGGCCTCATTCTTGAAGGCCCAAGTGGAAGCCACAGCTCTAGTAGAATGAGCTGTAATTCTTTCAGGAGGCTGCTGTCCAGCAGTCTCATAAGCTAAACGAATTATGCTACGAAGCCAAAAAGAAAGAGAGGTAGCGGAAGCTTTTTGACCTCTCCTCTGCCCAGAGTAAATGACAAACAGAGAAGACGTTTGTCGAAATTCCTTAGTTGCCTGTAAGTAAAATTTTAGAGCACGGACTACATCCAGGTTGTGCAGTAGACGTTCCTTCTTTGAAGAAGGATTTGGGCATAAAGAAGGAACAACAATCTCTTGATTGATATTCCTGTTAGTAACTACCTTAGGTAAGAACCCAGGTTTAGTACGCAGGACTACCTTATCCGAATGAAAAATCAAATAAGGAGAATCACAATGTAAGGCTGTAAAACATTAAGAACAAGGTTTAAACTCCATGGTGGAGCAACAGTTTTAAACACAGGCTTAATTCTGGCCAAAGCCTGACAAAAAACCTGGACGTCAGGAACTTCTGACAGACGTTTGTGTAACAGAATGGACAGAGCTGAGATCTGTCCCTTTAATGAACTAGCAGATAAACCCTTTTCTAAACCTTCTTGTAGAAAAGACAATATCCTAGGAATCCTAACCTTACTCCAAGAGTAACCTTTGGATTCACACCAATATAGGTATTTACGCCATATCTTATGGTAAATCTTTCTGGTAACAGGTTTCCTAGCCTGTATTAAGGTATCAATAACTGACTCAGAAAATCCACGTCTTGATAAAATCAAGCGTTCAATTTCCAAGCAGTCAGCTTCAGAGAAGTTAGATTTTGATGTTTGAAGGGACCCTGTATCAGAAGGTCCTGTTTCAGAGGTAGAGACCAAGGTGGACAGGATGACATGTCCACCAGGTCTGCATACCAAGTCCTGCGTGGCCACGCAGGTGCTATTAGAATCACTGATGCTCTCTCTTGTTTGATTCTGGCAATCAATCGAGGAAGCAACGGGAAGGGTGGAAACACGTAAGCCATCCTGAAGTCCCAAGGTGCTGTCAGAGCATCTATCAGGACTGCTCCTGGATCCCTGGATCTGGACCCGTAACGAGGAAGCTTGGCGTTCTGTCGAGACGCCATGAGATCTATCTCTGGTTTGCCCCAACGTCGAAGTATTTGGGCAAAGACCTCCGGATGAAGTTCCCACTCCCCCGGATGAAAAGTCTGACGACTTAAGAAATCCGCCTCCCAGTTCTCCACTCCCGGGATGTGGATTGCTGACAGGTGGCAAGAGTGAGACTCTGCCCAGCAAATTATCTTTGATACTTCCATCATAGCTAGGGAGCTTCTTGTCCCTCCCTGATGGTTGATGTAAGCTACAGTCGTGATGTTGTCCGACTGAAACCTGATGAACCCCCGAGTTGTCAACTGGGGCCAAGCCAGGAGGGCATTGAGAACTGCTCTCAATTCCAGAATGTTTATTGGCAGGAGACTCTCCTCCTGACTCCATTGTCCCTGAGCCTTCAGAGAATTCCAGACGGCACCCCAACCTAGAAGGCTGGCGTCTGTTGTTACAATTGTCCAGTCTGGTCTGCTGAATGGCATCCCCCTGGACAGATGTGGCCGAGAAAGCCACCATAGAAGAGAATTTCTGGTCTCTTGATCCAGATTCAGAGAAGGGGGATAAGTCTGAGTAATCCCCATTCCACTGACTTAGCATGCACAGTTGCAGTGGTCTGAGGTGTAAGCGTGCAAAGGGTACTATGTCCATTGCCGCTACCATTAAGCCGATTACCTCCATGCATTGAGCCACTGACGGGTGTTGAATGGAATGAAGGGTGCGGCAAGCACTTTGAAGTCTTGTTAGCCTGTCCTCTGTCAGGTAAATCTTCATTTCTACAGAATCTATAAGAGTCCCCAGGAAGGGAACTCTTGTGAGTGGAACGAAGTGAACTTTTCTTTTCGTTCACCTTCCATCCATGTGACCTTAGAAATGCCAGCACTAACTCTGTATGAGACTTGGCAGTTTGAAAGCTTGAAGCTTGTATCAGAATGTCGTCTAGGTATGGAGCTACCGAGATTCCCCGCGGTCTTAGTACCGCCAGAAGAGCACCCAGAACCTTTGTGAAGATTCTTGGAGCTGTAGCCAATCCGAATGGAAGAGCCACAAACTGGTAATGCCTGTCTAGGAAGGCAAACCTTAGGTACCGATAATGATCTTTGTGAATCGGTATGTGAAGGTAAGCATCTTTTAAATCTACAGTGGTCATGTACTGACCCTCTTGGATCATAGGTAAAATTGTCCGAATAGTCTCCATCTTGAACGATGGAACTCTTAGGAATTTGTTTAGGATCTTTAAGTCCAGGATTGGTCTGAAAGTTCCCTCTTTTTTGGGAACCACAAACAGATTTGAGTAAAACCCCTGTCCCTGTTCCGATCGTGGAACTGGATGGATTACTCCCATTAACAAGAGCTCTTGTACGCAGCGTAGAAACGCCTCTTTCTTTGTCTGGATTGTTGACAATCTTGACAGATGAAATCTCTCTCTTGGAGGAGAGTATTTGAAGTCCAGAAGGTATCCCTGAGATATTATCTCTAGCGCCCAGGGATCCTGGACATCTCTTGCCCAAGCCTGGGCGAAGAGAGAAAGTCTGCCCCCCACTAGATCCGATCCCGGATCGGGGGCCCTCAATTCATGCTGTTTTAGGGGCAGCAGCAGGTTTCCTGGCCTGCTTGCCCTTGTTCCAGGACTGGTTAGGTTTCCAGCCTTGTCTGTAGCCAGCAACAGCTCCTTCCTGTTTTGGTGCAGAGGAAGTTGATGCTGCTCCTGCTTTGAAATTACGAAAGGAACGAAAATTAGACTGTCTAGCCTTAACTTTGGCTTTGTCCTGAGGCAGGGCATGGCCTTTACCTCCTGTAATGTCAGCGATAATCTCTTTCAACCCGGGCCCGAATAAGGTCTGCCCTTTGAAAGGTATATTAAGCAATTTAGACTTAGAAGTAACATCAGCTGACCAGGATTTTAGCCACAGCGCCCTGCGTGCCTGAATGGCGAATCCTGAATTCTTCGCCGTAAGTTTAGTAAGATGTACTACGGCCTCCGAAATGAATGAATTAGCTAGTTTAAGGACTCTAAGCCTGTCCGTAATGTCGTCCAGAGTAGCTGAACCAATGTTCTCTTCCAGAGACTCAATCCAGAATGCCGCTGCAGCCGTGATCGGCGCAATGCATGCAAGGGGTTGCAATATAAAACCTTGTTGAACAAACATTTTCTTAAGGTAACCCTCTAACTTTTTATCCATTGGATCTGAAAAAGCACAGCTATCCTCCACCGGGATAGTGGTACGCTTAGCTAAGGTAGAAACTGCTCCCTCCACCTTAGGGACCGTTTGCCATAAGTCCCTTGTGGTGGCGTCTATTGGAAACATTTTTCTAAATATCGGAGGGGGTGAGAACGGCACACCGGGTCTATCCCACTCCTTAGTAACAATTTCAGTAAGTCTCTTAGGTATAGGAAAAACCTCAGTACTCGTCGGGTACCGCAAAATATTTATCCAACCTACACATTTTCTCTGGTATTGCAACTGTGTTACAATCATTCAGAGCCGCTAACACCTCCCCTAGTAATACACGGAGGTTTTCCAGTTTAAATTTAAAATTTGAAATATCTGAATCCAGTCTGTTTGGATCAGAACCGTCACCCACAGAATGAAGTTCTCCGTCCTCATGTTCTGCCACCTGTGACGCAGTGTCTGACATGGCCCTAATATTATCAGTGCACTCTGTTCTCACCCCAGAGTGATCACGCTTACCTCTTAGTTCTGGTAATTTAGCCAAAACCTCAGTCATAACAGTAGCCATATCCTGTAATGTGATTTGTAATGGCCGCCCAGATGTACTCGGCGCTACAATATCACGCACCTCCCTCTGAGCGGGAGATGTAGGTACTGACACGTGAGGCGAGTTAGTCGGCATAACTCTCCCCTCGTTGTTTGGTGAAATTTGTTCAATTTGTACAGATTGACTTTTATTTAAAGTAGCATCAATACAGTTAGTACATAAATTTCTATTGGGCTCCACTTTGGCATTGCAACAAATGACACAGGTATCATCCTCTGAATCAGACATGTTTAACACACTAGCAAATAAACTTGCAACTTGGAAATACAATTCAATAAGAATACTATTAAAACGTACTGTGCCTTTAAGAAGCACAGAAGATCTATGACAGTTGAAAATTAATAAATTGAAACAGTTATAGCCTCAATCTTTGTAAACAACACAACTTTAGCAAAGGTTTAATCCCATTAGCAAAGATAACAAATTCTGAAAGCAGGAAACAAATTACAGAATAAACGTTTTTTATCTCAGTCAAACTATAATTCTCACAGCTCTGCTGAGAGAAATTACCTCCCTCAAAATAAGTTTTGAAGACCCCTGAGCTCTGTAGAGATGAACCGGATCATGCAGGGAATACAATGAGTTGCTGACTGAAATATTTGATGCATAGTAAAAGCGCCAAAAAACGGCCCCTCCCCCTCACACACAGCAGTGAGGGAGAACAGAAACTGTCAGAAAAACAGATTAAGCAACTGCCAAGTGGAAAAATAGTGCCCAAACATTTATTCACACAGTACCTCAGCAAATGAAAACGATTTTACATTCCAGCAAAAACGTTAAACATAATCTCTAGTTATTAAACAGCTTTATGTATTTCTTACAGTGTAATTCTAGTGAAGTACCATTCCCCAGAATACTGAAGTGTAAAGTATACATACATGACATTATATCGGTATGGCAGGATTTTCTCATCAATTCCATTGTCAGAAAATAAAAACTGCTACATACCTCTATGCAGATTCATCTGCCCGCTGACCCCTGATCTGAAGTTTACCTCACTCCTCAGATGGCCGAGAACAGCAATATGATCTTAACTACTCCGGCTAAAATCATAGCAAAACTCTGGTAGATTCTTCTTCAAACTCTGCCAGAGAGGTAATAACACACTCCGGTGCTATTTTAAAATAACAAACTTTTGATTGAAGATATAAAACTAAGTATAATCACCATAGTCCTCTCACACATCCTATCTAGTCGTTGGGTGCAAGAGAATGACTGGGAGTGACGTAGAGGGGAGGAGTTATATGCAGCTCTGCTGGGTGAATCCTCTTGCACTTCCTGTTGGGGAGGAGTAATATCCCAGAAGTAATGATGACCCGTGGACTGATCACACTTAACAGAAGAAAGACAGTTAGTGACTCGGGTTTGCAAGGAAGAAGATAGGTCTGGTGCAAAGAGGTAGATTTGGGTGTGATCACCATATAAATGGTATTGAAACCCATATGACTTTATTAAGGAACCTAAAGATGATGTGTATATTGAAAAGAGAAGGGAACCAAGGACAGAGCCTTGTGCTACCCCAACAGATAGTGGTAACGGGGCAGAGGATGCCTCAGAGAAGGCTACACTAAAGCTATGGTTAGACAGATAGGAAGAGAACCACGAGTCAGCTGTGTCACAAATGCCGAAGGATTTGAGGGTTTGGAGAAAAGAGGGTGGTCGACAGTATCAAAGGCTGCAGACAGATCAAGGAGGATAAGCAGAGAGAAGTGGCCTTTGGTTTTTTGCTGTAAGTAGGTCATTGGTAATCTTAACAATTGCTGTCTCAGTGGAGTGGTGGGGGCAAAATCCATATTGCAGTGGGTCAAGGAGGGAGTTTAGTGTAAGGAAATGGGATAAACATACATATACTAGCTTTTCGAGAAGCTGTGAGGCAAGATTGAGTAGGGAAATAGGGCTGTAGGTGGATGGGCAGGTTGGGTCGAGAGAAGGTTTTTTGAGGAGAGGTGTGACCAGTGCTTGTTTAAGAGATGAGGAAAATATACCAGTGCTGAGGGAGAGGTTGAAGATGTGTGTGAGTATAGGAGTAAGGGTAGAAGAGATGGCGAGGAGTAGCTGTGAGGGTATGGGGTCGTGGGGACAGGTAGTGAGGTGAGAGGATAGTATAAGGTCAGAAACTTCATCCTCTGTAACAGGGGAAAAAAAGATACATTTATGGCTATGTGTGTTTTGGATGATAGTGAAGTTTTGAGGGGGTTTGAGACCAGTAGCATGTTGAGAGCAGTTTTTTATTTCTGATGGAGTCTATTTTGTTAATAAAGTATCTGGCAAAATCTTGAGCTGAAAAAGAAGTTGTAGTAGGAGGTGAGGGTGGGCGGATAAGAGTATTGAACAGGGAGAACAGACGTTTTGGGTTTGAAGAAAGAGTAGAGATAAGAGTGGTGAAGTAATGTTGCTTATATAGATTAAGGGCAGAATAGTGAACTTGTAGTGAAGAAAGTCAGCTGAACTCCAAAATTTTCTCCAGTGTTGCTCAGCAGTACGGGAACATCTGCGTAGGTACCATGTAAGAGGAGTATGCCAGGGCTGAGGATGAGTGTACAATTTCCTAGCTATGGTAGGTGGAGCCAGATTATCAAGAACCAATATTAGGGTGGAGTTATAGTGGCAGATAGATTCATCAGGGCAGGAAAAGGAGGGGATGGAAGAGAGGAGAGGTTTGAGAGAGTTAGCAAGCTGTTTATGATTTAATGACTTGATGCTTCTGTGAAGTTTGGTGTGAGGGGTAGAAGGAGGGAGAGTTGTAGGGAGGGATGTGATGTTACAAGTGAGGAGATGATGGTCCGAAAGAGGAAAAGGGGAGTTTGTAAAGTTTGAGATCGCATCGATATCGAGTGCATCAATAGCTAAAAAACAGATCAAGGGAGTGACCATCTGTGTGAGTGGAAGAGTCAGTCCATTGAGACAGGCCGAAAGAGGGAGTGAGTTGCAAAAGTTTTTTTGCAGAGAAGGCAGTGGGGTTGTCAACAGGAAGGTTGAAGTCACCAAGAATGAGGGCAGAGGTGTCCGAGGAAAGGAAATAAGGTAGCCAGGCAGCAAAGTGATCTAGAAATAAAGTTGATGAGCCAGGGGGCGGTATATGACTGCAATACATATAGAAAGGGGAGAGAAAAAGCAAATTGTGTGTGTTTTGAATTAAGAAAATGTGAGGGAAGAGAATGGCTGTATTTGTTGAAAGGTGCAACAAGAGTAAAGTAAAATACTAACACACCTCCTTGTCTATTATCAGACCTAAGAGTGTGGCTAAAGTGAAGACCCCATATGACAGTGCAGGGGCGAAAGCTGTGTCTGAAGGAAAGAGACAGATTTCTATGAAAGCCAGAAGATTGAGAGAGTGGGAGATAAAGAGGTCATGGATAGTGAGCTTGTTGCAAACAAAGCGAGAGTTCCAGAGTGCACAAGTAAAGGGGGTGGAGATGCAAGAGGAATGAAATTAAGGTTACCAGAGTTTTGTTTTTGAAGTCTATTGAAATGCACACATGGGTGTGCAAGGCTAGGAAGTTGTGGAGGACCAGGATTAGGAGAGATGTCACCATGAGCAAGAGGTAGAGTGACATTAGATGCAGATTTGCAGTAATAAGACTGTTTTTGGGATGAGATGCGAGGGGGAGAGAGAGTCTTCAGGAATGTTTGAAGTTCATGAATACAAAAGTAAGGTGAGGTTAAGAGATATGGGCTAATAAGCAGTGCAGGTGGTGAGGGGGAAGGAACAATTGAGTAAATTAGTTTGTTATAGAAACAAAGAGGCCGAATTATCAAGCCGTTAACTATGCTGCATTCAACGGCACCAACACGCTCGCCTTACATCGCCTAACATCGCGGCTGCGGACCGGAATATGATCTCCATATTTAGAAAAAAAGCCGGCAAAAAGCCGCGTACCAAGTATGGGGTGATGAGCAGCGGACTGTTGTTAACTAACAGTCATCAATCTCGCTGCTATTCGGAATTTTACCAACTTTATTTATATCCTGTCACTAAACACTTCCACTATACTAAAATGTTTAACCCCTATCCGCCACTCCCGGACCCTGCCACAACGAAATAAAAGTATTAACCCCTATCCCACCACTCCCAGACCCCGCCACAACTAAATAAAAGTATTAACCTCTATCCCGCCACTCCTGGTCCCCGCCGCAACCTAAATAACGCCTAGATTTAGAGTTTGGCGTTAGCCGTCAAAACCAGCGTTAGAGGCTCCTAACGCTGGTTTTTACTGCCCGCTGGTATTTAGAGTCTGTCAGGAAAGGGTCTAACGCTCACTTTCCAGCCGCGACTTTTCCGTACCGCAGATCCCCCTACGCTATTTGCGTATCCTATCTTTTCAATGGGATCTTTCTAACGCTGGTATTTAGAGTTGTGGCTGAAGCGAGCGTTAGAAATCTAACGACAAAACTCCAGCCGGAGAAAAAAGTCAGGAGTTAAGAGCTTTCTGGGCTAACGCTGGTTCATAAAGCTCTTAACTACTGTGCTCTAAACTACACTAACACCCATAAACTACCTATGTACCCCTAAACCGAGGCCCCCCCACATCGCCGCCACTCTATTAAAATGTTTTAACCCCTAATCTGCCGACCGCGCACCGTCGCCACCTACGTTATCCCTATGTACCCCTAATCTGCTGCCCCTAACACCGCCGACCCCTATATTATATTTATTAACCCCTAATCTGCCGCCCCCAAAGTCGCCGCCACCTACCTACAATTATTAACCCCTAATCTGCCGACCAGACCTCACCGCTACTATAATAAAGTTATTAACCCCTAATCCGCCTCACTCCCGCCTCGATAACCCTATAATAAATAGTATTAACCCCTAACCTGCCCTCCCTAACATCGCCGACACCTAACTTCAAGTATTAACCCCTAATCTGCCGACCGGACCTCACCGCTTCTCTAATAAATGTATTAACCCCTAAAGCTAAGTCTAACCCTAACCCTAACACCCCCCTAAATTAAATATAATTTAAATCTAACGAAATAAATTAACTCTTATTAAATAACTTATTCCTATTTAAAGCTAAATACTTACCTGTAAAATAAACCCTAATATAGCTACAATATAAATTATAATTATATTTTAGCTATTTTAGGATTAATATTTATTTTCCATGCAACTCTGTCTTTATTTTAACCAGGTACAATAGCTATTAAATAGTTAATAACTATTTAATAGCTACCTAGTTAAAATAATTACAAAATTACCTGTAAAATAAATCCTAACCTAAGTTACAATTAAACCTAACACTACACTATCAATAAATTAATTAAATAAAATACCTACAATTATCTACAATTAAACCTAACACTACACTATCAATAATTTAATTACATACAATACCTACAAATAAATACAATTAAATAAACTAAACTAAAGTACAAAAAATAAAAAAGAACTAGGTTACAAAAAATAAAAAAATATTTACAAACATTAGAAAAATATTACAACAATTTTAAACTAATTACACCTACTCTAAGCCCCCTAATAAAATAACAAAGACCCCCAAAATAAAAAAATGCCCTACCCTATTCTAAATTAAAAAAGTTCAAAGCTCTTTTACCTTACCAGCCCTCAAAAGGGCCTTTTGCGGGGCATGCCCCAAAGAAAACTGCTCTTTTGCCTGTAAAAGAAAAATACAACCCCCCCCCAACATTAAAACCCACCACCCACATACCCCTAATCTAACCCAAACCCCCTTAAAAAAACCTAACACTACCCCCATGAAGATTATCCTACCTTGAGTCGTCTTCACTCAGCCAAGCCACCGATGGAACTGAAGAGGAGAGCCAAAGCGTCAGAAGTGATCCTCCAAGGGGTGCTGAAGAAATCTTCCATCCGATGAAGTGATCCTCCAAGCGGCACTGAAGACGTCTTCCATCCGGGCGATGTCATCTTCCAAGCGGGGTCTGCAATCTTCTTTCTTCAGGATCCATCTTGCAGACCTCTGACACGGAACATCCTGCTGGCCCGACGGACTACCGACGAATGAAGGCTCCTTTAAGGGACGTCATCCAAGATGGCGTCCCTCGAATTCCGATTGGCTGATAGGATTCTATCAGCCAATCGGAATTAAGGTAGGAAAATTCTGATTGGCTGATGGAATTAGCCAATCAGATTCAAGTTCAATCCGATTGGCTGATTGGATCAGCCAATCAAATTGAGCTCGCATTCTATTGGCTGATCGGAACAGCCAATAGAATGCAAGCTCAATCTGATTGGCTGATTGGATCAGCCAATCGGATTGAACTTGAATCTGATTGGCTGATTCCATCAGCCAATCAGAATTTTCCTACCTTAATTCCGATTGGCTGATAGAATCCTATCAGCCAATCGGAATTCGAGGGACGCCATCTTGGATGATGTCCCTTAAAGGAGCCTTCATTCGTCGGTAGTCCGTTGGGCCAGCAGGATGTTCCGTGTCAGAGGTCTGCAAGATGGATCCTGAAGAAAGAAGATTGAAGACCCCGCTTGGAAGATGACATTGCCCGGATGGAAGACGTCCTCAGCGCCGCTTGGAGGATCAATTCATCGGATGGAAGATTTCTTCAGCGCCCCTTGGAGGATCACTTCTGACTCTTCGGATCTCCTCTTCAGTTGCATCGGTGGCTCGGCTGAGTGAAGACGACTCAAGGTAGGATAATCTTCACGGGGGTAGTGTTAGGTTTTTTTAAGGGGGGTTTGGGTTAGATTAGGGGTATGTGGGTGGTGGGTTTTAATGTTGGGAGGGAGTTTGTATTTTTCTTTTACAGGCAAAAGAGCAGTTTTCTTTGGGGCATGCCCCGCAAAAGGCCCTTTTGAGGGCTGGTAAGGTAAAAGAGCTTTGAACTTTTTTAATTTAGAATAGGGTAGGGCATTTTTTTATTTTGGGGGGCTTTGTTATTTTATTAGGGGGCTTAGAGTAGGTGTAATTAGTTTAAAATTGTTGTAATATTTTTCTAATGTTTGTAAATATTTTTTTATTTTTTGTAACTTAGTTCTTTTTTATTTGTTGTACTTTAGTTAGTTTATTTAATTGTATTTATTTGTAGGTATTGTATTTAATTAATTTATTGATAGTGTAGTGTTAGGTTTAATTGTAACTTAGGTTAGGATTTATTTTACAGGTAATTTTGTAATTATTTTAACTAGGTAGCTATTAAATAGTTCTTAACTATTTAATAGCTATTGTACCTGGTTAAAATAAAGACAAAGTTGCCTGTAAAATAAATATTAATCCTAAAATAGCTACAATATAATTATAATTTATATTGTAGCAATATTAGAGTTTATTTTACAGGTAAGTATTTAGCTTTAAATAGGAATAAGTTATTTAATAAGAGTTAATTTATTTTGTTAGATTTAAATTATATTTAACTTAGGGGGGTGTTAGTGTTAAGGTTAGACTTAGCTTTAGGGGTTAATACATTTATTAGAGAAGCGGTGAGGTCCGGTCGGCAGATTAGGGGTTAATACTTGAAGTTAGGTGTCGGCGATGTTAGGGAGGGCAGATTAGGGGTTAATACTATTTATTATACGGTTATTGAGGCGGGAGTGAGGCGGATTAGAGGTTAATACATTTATTGTAGTAGCGGTGAGGTCTGGTCGGCAGATTAGGGGTTAATAATTGTAGGTAGGTAGCGGCGACGTTGTGGGGGGCAGATTAGGGGTTAATAAATATAATAATATAGGTGTCGGCGGTGTTATGGGCAGCAGATTAGGGATACATAGGGATAACGTAGGTTGCGGAGGTGTACGGAGCGGCAGATTAGGGGTTAATAATAATATGCAGGGGTCAGCGATAGCGGGGGCAGCAGATAAGGGGTTAATAAGTGTAAGGTTAGGGGTGTTTAGACTCGGGGTACATGTTAGGGTGTTAGGTGCAGACATAGAAACTGTTTCCCCATAGGAAACAATGGGGCTGCATTAAGAGCTGAATGCTGCTTTTTTGCAGGTGTTAGGTTTTTTTTCAGCTCAAAATGCCCCATTGTTTTCTATGGGGGAATCGTGCACGAGCACGATTTTGAAGCTGGCCGCGTCCGTAAGCACCGCTGGTATTGAGAGTTGCAGTGGCGGTAAATTATGCTCTACGCTCCCTTTTTGGAGCCTAACGCACTGAAAACGCAGCCATTCTGTGAACTCTAAATACCAGCGGTATTTAAAAGGTGCGGGGGAAAAAAAGCATGCGTTAGCTACGCGGGTCGTTACCGACAAAACTCTAAATCTAGCCGTAAATGTATTAACCCCTAAACCCCTGGCCTCCCACATCACTACCACTTACTAAACCTATTAACCCCTAAACCGCCAGCTCCCACATCGCCATAAATTAAATTAAGCTATTAACCCCTAAACCTAACAACCCGCTAACTTTACATTATAATTACCTCATCCCTATCTTATAATAAATTAAAATTTACCTTTAGAATTAAAATAAACTATATTAAACTATTAACCTACCCTAACTATTATACTACAATTACATTAAACTACAAATTAAATTAACTATATTACATATTTAAAAACCTAACCCTACTCAAATGATTTAAATCTACTATTAAAAATTACTAAGTTACAAAAAAACAACAACTAAGTTACAAAAAAAATAAAAAAGAATTACACCCAATCTAATAGCCCTATCAAAATATTTATTAGTTCTTACATTATACTTAAGCCTATACACTAGGCGCTCCTTCTTCAACATTTCTGTTTTCTAAAATAAAAAAGCCCCCCCAAAATAAAAAACCCTAGCCTACAATAAACTACCAATGGCCCTTAAAAAGGCCTTTTGCGGGGCATTGTCCCAAAGAAATTAGCTCTTTTACCTGCAAAAATAAATACAAACACCCCCCCAACAGTAAAACCCACCACCCACATAACCAACCCCCCAAATAAAAACCTATCTAAAAAACCTAAACTCCCCATTGCCCTGAAAAGGGCATTGGTATAGGCATTGCCCTTAAAAGGGCATTTAGCATTTTTACTACTCAAAGTCCCTAACCTAAAATTAAAACCCACCCAAAAAACCCTTAAAAAAACCTAACACGATCCACTTATAGTTTTCGAAGACAAGGCATCCATCCACAAAAAATAATAAAATAAACTAAAATAAAAAAGAATTACACCTAATCTAAGAGCCCTATCAAAATTAAAAGACCCCCCAAAATTAAAAAAAACCCTAGCCTAAACTGCACCTTAAAAGGGCCTTTTGCGGGGCATTGCCCCAAAGAAATCAGTTCTTTTACCTGTAAAAAAAAAAAAAATACAAACACCCCCCAACAGTAAAACCCACCACCCACACAACCAACCCCCCAAATAAAAAGCTACCTAAAAAATCTATGCTCCCCATTGCCCTGAAAAGGGCATTTGTATGGGCATTGCCCTTAAAAGGGCATTTAGCTTTTTTACTGCCCAAAGTCCCAAATCTAAAATTAAAACCCAGCCAATAAACCCTTAAAAAAACCTAACACTAACCACCGACGATCCATTTTCAGTTTTTGAAGACTGGACATCCATCCTCATCCAAACGGCAGAAGTCCTCAGCGAAGCCGGCAGAAGTCTTCATCCAAGCGGGCCGAAGTCTTCATCCAAGCGGGCAGAAGTCTTCATCCAGACGGCATCTTCTATCTTCATCCACCCGGCGCGGAGCGGCTCCATCTTCAAGACATCCTACGCGGAGCATCCTCTTCTTACGATGTCTCTTGAAGAATGAAGTTTCCCTTTAAATGATGTAATCCAAGATGGCATCCCTTACATTCTGATTGGCTGATAGAATTATATCAGCCAATAGGAACTAAGGGGGAAAAAATCCTATTGGCTGTTGCAATCAGCCAATATTATTGAGCTTTCATCCTATTGGCTGATTTAATCAGCCGATAGGATTGAGCTCACATTCTATTGGCTGTTTAGAATAGCCAATAGAATGCAAGCTCAATCCTATTGGCTGATTGCAACAGCCAATATGATTTTTTCCCCTTTAATTCCGATTGGCTGATAGAATTCTATCAGCCAATCGGAATTTAAGAGCCACCATCTTGGATGACGTCATTTAAAGGAAACTTCATTCTTCAAGAGACGTCAGAAGAAGAGGATGCTCCGCGCAGGATGTCTTGAAGATGGAGCCGCTCCGTGCCAGATGGATGAAGATAGAAGATGCTGTCTGGATGAAGACTTCTGCTCGCTTGGATGAAGACTTCGGCCTGCTTGGATGAAGACTTCTGCCGGCTTTGCTGAGGACCTATGCAGCTTGGATGAGGATGGATGTCCAATCTTCAGAAACTGAAAGTGGATCGTCGGTGGTTAGTGTTAGGTTTTTTTAAGGGTTTATTGGCTGGGTTTTAATTTTAGATTTGGGACTTTGGGCAGTAAAAAAGCTAAATGCCCTTTTAAGGGCAATGCCCATACAAATGCCCTTTTCAGGGCAATGGGGAGCATAGATTTTTTAGGTAGCTTTTTATTTGGGGGGTTGGTTGTGTGGGTGGTGGGTTTTACTGTTGGGGGGTGTTTGTATTTTTTTTTTTTAAAGGTAAAAGAACTGATTTCTTTGGGGCAATGCCCCGCAAAAGGCCCTTTTAAGGTGTAGTTTAGGCTAGGGTTTTTTTTTATTTTGGGGGGTCTTTTTATTTTGATAGGGCTCTTAGATTAGGTGTAATTCTTTTTCTATTTTATTATTTTTTGTAATTTAGTGTTTTTTATTTTTTGTAACTTAGTTGTTATTTTTTTGTAATTTACTGATTTTTTATAGTAGATTTAAATAACTTGAGTAGGGTTAGGTTTTTAAATATGTATTATAGTTAATTTAATTGTTAGTTTAATGCAGTTTTAGTATTATAGTTAGGGTAGGTTAATTAATAGTTTAATATAGTTTAATGTAATTTTAGTATAATAGTTAGGGTAGGTTAATTAATAGTTTAATATAGTTTATTTTAATTCTAAAGGTAAGTTTTAATTTATTATAAGATAGGGATGAGGTAATTATAATGTAAAGTTAGCGGCTTGTTAGGTTTAGGGGTTAATAGCTTAATTTAGTTTATTGCAATGTGGGGGGCTGGCGGTTTAGGGGTTAATCGCTTTAGTTAGTGGTAGTGATGTGGGAGGCCAGGGTTTTAGAGGTTAATAATTTTATTACAGTTGCGGCGGGGTCTGAGAGCGGCGGAATAGGGGTTAATACTTTTATTTAGTTGCGGCGAGGTCCGGGAGCGGCAGGATAGGGCTTTGATAAATAGGTTAAATCAAGCTTGTCACAATTACGGTGTGGAATTCCAGCGTAATTACGGTTGACGCCTTGATAAATATCCCTCATAAGGTGGCAAAAAGGAATATAAAGATATTGAGTATTTTTACAAAATATTCAAACAGTGGATAAAACACAGGATTACAACAGAACTTGCCTTGTCCCTTGTCCAATCCTTGTTGAATTCTTTTATAATTATTTTGCCCAATTCTTAGTGCCTCACTTATAGATGTTCACTTAAGGGATGTAAACAGATGATGTTACAATACTGCAATGCTCACCCCAGTAATGCTTTCCCCATAGCAGTGTTAAATTTATAGGCAAGAACATTCAGCTGATTGTAATAAATCAGATAATAACATGATCAAAGACAGTCAAAAGGCCAATTGGGAACATTTGATTCAACTTTTTGGCATTGGGGTTGTATACAGTATGTATATATACATATTTATGTATGTGTTAATATGTGTATATACTCATATTAACACATAAATATATATGTATATAAGAATATACATATATACATATTTACATTGCGGTCTATGGGAACACACAGTTCCCATAGACCGCAATGTAAAGGCTTCACTCCCACCAACTTTAAAGCCCCAAAACTACCTAGTGCAGGTATTTTTTATTTATTTATAAAAAAATATAATGACCTCTATTTTGAGGGCTTTTGGGGCAATTTTAGAAAATTAACCAGAGATCTTATCCAGACTGCTAATTGCTACCGCAAGCTTGCGTTAGCAATAACTAGCCACTTGTAATGGATGGTTAATTATTGCACACCAAAGTTGCCCATTTGCTTGCGTGGGATAATTTAGCACTACACTTGTAATCTAGCCCTATGTGTTTAACTCTCTCAAAGTAGTAGCGCTTGAGAGAGTTAAGACCCACAGAGCATTGCTGGCCCCAAGTGGAAACTGCTGGTGATCGAATCAGCAGTGGCAATGCTTTGCAGTTTTCAAGTGCTACTTCTACTATGTATTTAGAAGTTAAACACATAGAGTTGCAAGGCCGCTAGTCTTAAAATTACATTCTTTAACTAATTTAACATAGCAAGAGAAACTGCTTGTTCAGCAAAGCCTCCTGCTCTTAAGCAGCATGAGTAAACAACTGTGTGAAAGCAAGGATTATCAGTCATCCTGAAAAATGAGACCAAGTTGTTTAACATTCACAACATCTGACATTGTCGACAGATTAAGAAGCAGCAGTCGCAGTGACTTGTTTCTTACAGAATTTAAGTTCTGAGAGGTCTCTGTGATTAATTCCTTATGAGCATTGAGTTTTTAACTATTTGCTCTTTATATTAACACTATTATTACTGTATTCATATGATTTATTTGTAATAATAATAATAATAGGCTAGATTACGAGTCTTGCGTTATGAGTAAAAAAGCAGCATTAAGCCTCATAACGCTGCTTTTTCACTACCGCTGGTATTACGAGTCTTGCAGATTTAGGGGCACCGCACACTTTTTTTGCCTTAGCGCAAATCAATTTACGCAAATTGCGTATAGTCTTTTTTCTATGGGACTTCCATAGCGCCGGTATTATGAGCTTGGCCTGGGAGGCCAAAAAGTGAGCGGTACACCCTATCCTGTCAAGATTCGTACTGCATTCTAAAGTCAGTAGTTATGAGTTTTACACTACAAAGCCGTAGCATAAAACTCATAAAAAAGTGCTAAAAAGTACACTAACACCCATAAATGACCTATTAACCCCTAAACCGAGGCCTTCCCGCATCACAAACACTAAAATAACATTTTTGAACCCTAATCTGCCGCTCCCGACATCGCTGCCACTATAATAAACATATTAACCCCTAAACCGCCGCACTCCTGCATCGCAAACATTAGTTAAATAGTATTAACCCCTAATCTGCCACCCCTAACATCGCCGTCACCTACCTAAATTTATTAACCCGTAATCTGCTGCCCCCAATGTCACCGCCACTATACTAAATTTATCAACCTCTAAATCTAACCCTAACCCTAACTTAAATATAATTAAAATAAATATAAATAAAACTTACTTTTAATAACTAAATCATTCCTATTTAAAATAAATACTTACCTGTAAAATAAACCCTAAGCTAGCTACAATATAACTAATAGTTACATTGTAGCTAGCTTAGGGTTTATTTTTATTTTACAGGCAAGTTTGTATTTATTTTAACTAGGTAGAATAGTTACTAAATAGTTATTAACTTTTTACTAACTACCTAGCTAAAATAAATACAAATTTACCAGTAAAATAAAACTTAACCTAAGTTACACTAACACCTAACACTACACTATAATTAAATAAATTCCCTAAATTAAACACAATTAACTAAATTCAATACAATTAGCTAAATTACAAAACAAAACAAAACACTAAATTACTGAAAATAAAAAACAAATTACAAGACCTTTAAACTAATTACACCTAATCTAATAGCCCTATATCAAAATAAAAAAAGACCACCAAAATAAAAACTAAACTAAACTACCAATAGCCCTTAAAAGGGCCTTTTGTGGGGCATTGCTCCACAGAAATCAGCTTTTACCTGTAAAAAAAAAATACAAACAACCCCCAACAGTAAAACCCACCACCCACACAACCAACCCCCCAAATAACACCCTAACTAAAAAAAACCTAAGCTCCCCATTGCCCTGAAAAGGGCATTTGGATGGGCATTTAGCTCTATTGCAATCCAAACCCCTAATCTAAAAATAAAACCCACCCAATACACCCTTAAAAAATCCTAACACTAACCCCGAAGATCCACTTACAGTTTTGAAGAGCTGACATCCATCCTCAATGAAGCCAGGAGAAGTCTTCATCCAAGCGGCAAGATGTCCTCAATGAAGCCAAAAGAAGTGGTCATCCAGACGGGCAGAAGTGTTCACCCAGACGGCATCTTCTATCTTCATTCTTCCGACGCGGAGCAGCTCCATCTTCAAGATATCCGGCGTGGAGCATCCTCTTCAATCGACGGCTTCTTCTACAATGAAGGTTCCTTTAAATTACGTCATCCAAGATGGCATCCCTTAGATTCCGATTGGCTGATAGAATTTTATCAGCCAATTGGAATTAAGGTCGAAAAAATCCTATTGGCTGATGCAACTTCTGCAGGCTTGGATGAAGACTTCTGCTGGCTTCGTTGAGGACATCTTGCCGCTTGGATGAAGACTGCTCCCAGCTTCATTGAGGATGGATGTTGGCTCTTTAAAATTGTAAGTGGATCTTTGGTGGTTAGTGTTAGGAATTTTTTAAGGGTGTATTGGGTGGGTTTTATTTTTAGATTAGGGGTTTGGGCTGCAATAGAGCTAAATGCCCTTTTCAGGGCAATGTGGAGCTTAGTTTTTTTTAGTTAGGGTATTATTTGGGGGGTTGGTTGTGTGGGTGGTGGGTTTTACTGTTGGGGGGTTGTTTGTATTTTTTTTTACAGGTAAAGCTGATTTCTTTGGGGCAATGTCCTGCAAAAGATCCTTTTAAGGGCTATTGGTAGTTTAGTTTAGGCTAGGGTTTTTTTATTTTGGGGGGGGGCTTTTTTATTTTGATAGGGCTATTAGATTAGGTGTAATTAGTTTAAAGATCTTGTAATTTGTTTTTATTTTCTGTAATTAAGTTTTTTTTGTAATTTAGCTAATTGTATTGAATTTAGTTAATTGTATTTAATTTAGGGAATTTATTTAATTGTAGGGTTAGGTTAGGTGCTAGTGTAAGACAGGTTAGGTTTTATTTTACAGGTCAATTTGTATTTATTTTAGCTAGGTAGTTATTAAATAGTTAATAACTATCTAGTAACTATTCTACTTAGTTAAAATAAATACAAACTTGCCTGTAAAATAAAAATAAATCCTTAGCTAGCTACAATGTAACTATCAGTTATATTGTAGCTAGTTTAGGGTTTATTTTATAGGTAAGTATTTATTTTTAAATAGGAATTATTTAGTTAACAATAGTAATTTTTATTTAGATTTATTTTAATTATATTAAAGTTAGGGGGTGTTAGGGTTAGACTTAGATTTAGGGGTTAATAAATTTAATATAGTGGCGGCGACATTGGGGCAGCAGATTAGGGGTTAATAAATGTAGGTAGGTGCCAGCGATGTTAGGGACAGCAGATTAGGGGTTAATAATATTAGTGTTTGCAATGCGGGAGTGCAGCGGTTTAGGGATTAATATGTTTATTTTAGTGGCGGCGACGTTGGGGGCGGCAGATTAGGGGTTAATAAATATAATGTAGGTGTCGGCGATGTTGGACGGCAGATTAGGGGTTAATAAGTGTAAGATTAGGGGTGTTTAGACTTGGGGTTCATGTTAGGGTGTTAGGTGTAAACATAAATTTTGTTTCTTCATAGGAATCAATGGGGCTGCGTTACTGAGCTTTACGCTGCTTTATTGCAGGTGTTAGACTTTTTCTCAGCCGGCTCTCCCCATTGAGGTCTATGGGGAAATTGTACAGGTACAACCAGCTCACCCCTGACTTAAGCAGCGCTGGTATTGGAGTTCGGTATGGAGCACAATTTTGCTCTACGCTCATTTCTTACCTTTTAACGCCGGGTTTGTAAAAACCTGTAATACCAGCGCTGTAGGTAAGTGAGCGGTAAGAATAACGTGCAAGTTAGTACCGCACCCCTCATAACGCAAAACTCGTAATCTGGCCGAATAATAATAGAATAGAAGATGCTGTCTGAATGATGCCGTCTGAATGAAGACTGAATGAATGCCCGTCTGGAGGACCACTTCTGCCGGCTTGGATGAAGACTTCTCCCAGTTTAGTTGAGGACTTCTTGCCGCTTCGCTGAAGACTTCTCCCGGATTCGTTGAGGATGTATGTCGGCTCGTAAGTGGATCTTCATGGGTTAGTGTTAGTTTTTTTTAAGGGTTTAATGGGTGGGTTTTATGTTTAGGTTAGGGTTTGGGTAGCAATATAGCAAATGCCCTTTTAAGGGTAATGCCCATCCAAATGCCCTTTTCAGGGCAATGGGGAGCTTAAGTTTTTTTTTAGTTAGGATTTTATTTGGGGGGTTGGTTGTGTGGGTGGTGGGTTTTACTGTTGGGGGGGTTATTTGTATTTTTTTGTTACAAGTAAAAGAGTTTTCTTTGGGGCAATGCCCAGAAAAGGCCCTTTTAAGGGCTATTGGTAGTTTAGTTAGACTAGGGTTTTTTTTATTTTGGGGGGCTTTTTTATTTTGATAGGGCTATTAGATTAGGTGAAATTAGTTTAAATATCTGATAATTTGTTTTTTATTTTGTGTGATTTAGTGTTTGTTTGTTTTTTGTAATTTAGGTAATTGTATTTAGTTTAGGTAATTTATTTAATTGTAGTTTAATGTTAGGTTTTAATGTAATACAGGTTAGGTTTTATTTTACAGGTACATTTGTATTTATTTTAGCTAGGTAGTTAGTAAATAGTTAATAACTATTTAGTAACTATTCTACCTAGTTAAAATAAATACAAACTTGTCTGTAAAATAAAAATAAACCCTTTTGGCTAGATTACGAGTCTTGCGTTAGCCTTAAAAAGCAGTGTTGAGGGGTCCTAACAGGTACAGGAGTAACGCTATCTTTTTTCCGCGATTTTCGCATACCGCGAATCCCTTTACGTCAATTGCGTATCCTATCTTTTTAATAGGACTTGCATAATGCCGGTATTATGAGTCTTGGAAGAAGTGAGCGGTAGACCCTCTCCTGTCCAGACTCCTACCGCATTTAAAAGTCAGTAGTTAAGAGTTTTATGGGCTAACGCCGTAACATAAAACTCTTAACTAAAGTGCTACAAAGTACACTAACACCCATAAACTACCTATTAACCCCTAAACCGAGGCCCCCCCACATTGCAAACACTTAAATAAAATGTTTAACCCCAAATCTGCTGACCGGACATCGCCGCCACTGTAATAAATATATTAACCCCTAAACCGCCGCAATCATCCAATAGGATTGAGCTCGCATTCTATTGACTGTTCCAATCAGCCAATAGAACGCAAGCTCAATCCTATTGGCTGATTGCATCAGCCAATAGGATTTTTCCTACCATAATTCCGATTGGCTGATAGGATTCTATCAGCCAATTGGAATTGAAGGGACGCCATCTTGGATGACGTCACGTAAAGGAACCTTCATTCTTCAGTCACCGTTGGATGGAAGAGGATGCTCCGCGTCGGATGTCTTCAAGATGGACCCGCTCTGCTCTGGATGGAAGAAGATAGAAGATGCCGTCTGGATGAAGACTTCTGCCGGTCTGGATGTCCTCTTCTGGCCGGATTGGATGAAGACTTCTGCCCCTCTGAAAGGTCCACTTGTGCCCGGCTGGGTGAAGACGGCTCAAGGTAGGGTGATCTTCAAGGGGGTAGTGTTAGGTTTTTCTAAGGGGGTATTGGGTGGGTTTTAGAGTAGGGTTGGGTGTGTGGGTGGTGAGTTTTAATGTTGGTGGGTATTGTATTTATTTTTCCAGGTAAAAGAGCTGATTACTTTGGGGCAAAGCCCCGCAAAAGGCCCTTTTAAGGGTTTTTTGTTATTTAGTATAGGGTAGGGAATTGTATTATTTTGGGGGGATTTTTTATTTTATTAGGGGGATTAGATTAGGTGTAATTAGTTTTAAAAAAATGTAATTCTTTTTTTATTTTCTGTAATTCAGTGGGTTTTTTTTTAACTTTAGTTTATTTTATTTAATTGTATTAAATTGTAGGTAATTTAGTAAATTAATTTAATGATAGTGTAGTGTATTTTACAGGTAAATTTGTACTTATTTTAACTAGGAAGTAATTAAATAGTTAATATCTATTTAATAACTATTCTACCTAGTTAAAATAAATAGAAAGTTGCCTGTAAAATAAATATAAATCCTTAACTAGCTACAATGTAACTATTAGTTATATTGTAACTATTTTAGGATTTATTTTATCGGTAAGTATTTAGTCTTAAATAGGAATGATTTATTTAATTGTAGTAAATTTGTATTTAAATTATATTTAAATTATGGGGGGTGTTAGGGTCAGACAGGTTTAGGGGTTAATAAATTTATTATAGTGGCGGCAAAGTTGGCGGCGGCAGATTAGGGGTTAATAAATGTAGTTAGGTTGCGTCGACGTGGGCAGATTAGGGGTTAATAAATATAATGTAGGGTTCAGTGATTTTGGGGGCATCAGATTAAGGGTTAATAAGTATAATGTAGGTGGCGGCGGTGTCCAAAGCGGCAGATTAGGGGTTAATAATATAATGTAGGTGGCGACGATGTCAGGGGCGGCAGATTAGGGGTTAATAAGTGTAAGATTAGGGGTGTTTAGACTTGGGGTTCATGTTAGGGTGTTAGGTGCAGACATAACTTTTATTTGCCCATAAGAAACAATGGGGCTGCGTTAGGAGCTGAACGCTGCTTTTTTGCAGATGTTAGGTTTTTTTCAGCCAGCTCAGCCCCATTGTTTCTTATGGGGAAATTGTGCACGAGCACGTTTAGCCAGCTCACCGCTACCGTAAGCAGCGCTGGTATTACAGTGAGATGTGGAGCTAAATTTTGCTCAACGCTCACTTTTCTGAGGCTAACGCCGGCTTGAAGAAAACCTGTAATACCAGCGTTGTCTTAAGTGAGCGGTGAGAAAAAAAGGCTTGTTAGACCCGGACACCATTACCGACAAAAACTCATAATCTAGCCGTAAGATAGCTACAATGTAACTATTAGTTATATTGTAGCTATCTTAAGGTTTATTTTATAGGAAAGTATTTAGTTTTAAAAAAAAGGAAAACAATATACAGAGGTGCAAGATGGAACAAAAAACACACAATATTCTGTACAAATGAACTAAGAACTGATACTCTCCTTTAGGTCAGACCGCAGCCTTCTTGCAGTCTCTCCCTTGTGACTGTGTATAGATAGATAGTAGTAGTAGATGGCGCTGGTCTATTGAGTGATTTTCTCTAGTAAGAAAAGAGAAAAAAGGCTTGATGCATATATTGAAGCCAATTAATATGGGTGCAGTATACTCACTCCATAAGATGAATCTTTACAGCTGAAAGGGAACGTAGCGTCAGATGGCAAGAGTCCACAGGTTTCTGGAGTCAAATACTGAATTTTCAGGTTTATCCAAAGTGGACTATAAATGAATAGCGACCCAAATGACAAAAGTATCCAGTGTGTAATTGAAAAAAATGTAGTAACTTACTCCGTAAATAAGGAGATTCCAGCTCACAGCAAAACAAGATCTTGACAATCTTTCAATAAAGGATAAAAGGTTTTATTTGCTCAACGCGTTTCAACGTATTACACGTCTTTATCAAGAGCATACATTAAAACAAGTAAAACAGGTAAGTAAAACCAAGTATTGAGTGTGTTTGCTGTGGCTACAGGGCTGGTTTATATACAGGTGAACAATTAGTTCCAATTTCCTGTTGAGCACAGGAAATTGGACTCACAAAAACTTCATAAAATGTTTAATACTATATATATGCATCAATAGTAAACTATTCCTGAAAATAAAAATGAAGAAAAATATATTTTAAAGAAAATCATTAAAAAACCATCAAAGTTTAAAAATAGAGGCTTAGTTTAGTATTGATACGTTATTTAACCAATCAAAACATTTCTTGAATATTTAGACCAATGAACAGACAGTAGTATAAAGTCCTCAATCAAGTAGTCCGTTGTCTAACAGTTCCTTTTCAGGTCCGGTCTGCGGTCATGTGCTTTTCTTGTCCAATCAGAGGACGGCTGTAATCCAAGGGTGAAAGCATCCATCCAGAAGAGTTAAAGTTCTGTGTACTAATAGAGGGAGTGTCCAGAATGACATCAGACATACATCTCAGCCAATAAAACAAGATAAATAATTCTGAAACAAAAGCAGGAAAAAAGTGACCAGTATTTGCTCTACAGAATGGATCTGAAACATTTGTGACACACTACATTCATATTTCAAAAAGGAAATCCTTACTGCAAATATTTTGTTTAAGTAAATTTCATGGTGAGAGCCCAAAGATCTAGTAACATGATTATAAATAAATATTTTGTTTAAGGAAATTTCATGGTGAGAGCCCACAGATCTAGTAACATGATTATAAATAAATATTTTGTTTAAGGAAATTTCATGGTGAGAGCCCACAGATCTAGTAACATGGTTATAAATAAATATTTTGTTTAAGGAAATTTCATGGTGAGAGCCCACAGATCTAGTAGCATGATTATAAATAAATATTTGGTTGAAGAAATTTCATGGTGAGAGCCCACAGATCTAGTAACATGATTATAAATAAATATTTTGTTTAAGGAAATTTCATGGTGAGAGCCCACAGATCTAGTAACATGATTATAAATAAATATTTTGTTTAAGGAAATTTCATGGTGAGAGCCCAAAAATCTAGTAACATGGTTGTGAATAAATATTTTGTTTAAGGAAATTTCATGGTGAGAGCCCACAGATCTAGTAACATGATTGTAAATAAAAATTTTGTTTAAGGAAATTTTAAATATTGTCTCTAACATAAGAAATAATAAAAATAAATAGATATGTGCAACATTTGAATAGTGAACATTTAATTGTGCTTATTTACTATAGAAAGTCCCTTTGCTAATACATTATTATTAATAATGAAATGAATAAATAAAAATGAATGAATAAAAAGAAATAAAAATGTGATATCTTGAAAGTGAATGTGATGTCTTAAATATTAATTTAATCCTAAAGTATAACATAAGTGTGAATGGTATGTGTGAAGTGTTGATGAGATACCTAAATGTACCTAATAGTTTATAAGTGTGGCATTAATTTAATAATGTGTCAAGAATAGTGTATTAAATTAATAGTATTATATTTTAAAGGCTGCTATCCTAATGTCCTTGTTTAGACCCCATTGGTTGTAGGTTCTCATAGTGTGAATCCACCAAAGTTCCCTTCTGTCTAGTTCTTTTTCCAGCTTCCCCCCCCCCCCCCCCCCCCCCTCCAGTGGGTAGACACTCTTTCTATACCCAACCAGAGGAAATGATTTTTGTTGAAATCTTGACAGGAATTACAATGTAGGGGTACACCGTGATCTTTGTGCTTTTTCTCTATTTTATGAGATGTTCTAGTATACGTGTTTTTAAAAACCTGGTTGTTTGGCCTAAGAATTGGATTTTACATTTGCACTGTAGAAGGTAAATGACGTTAGTGGTTTTGCATGTTATGAAATGTTTAATAATAAATGTCTGTCCTGTAGTGGATGAAGTAAATGACTTGTGTACCCTTTTTGTGTAGTTACAACCCTTACACCAACCACAGGTATAGAAGCCTTGTAGGTTCGCGATGGACAAAGGAATTTTTGGGGTCATCCCTTTAATTAATGAAGGTGCTAATTTATGTTTGAAATTGTGGCCTTTTCGGAATGTAATTTGTGGTTTGGAGGGAATAATTTTATCTAATACTTCATCACTCTTTAACACGTGCCAGTGTTTGTTTATGATGTTTTTAATTTGATTATGTCCTGAATTAAATGTTGTTATAAACCTAGGGAAGGAGCTTTCTTGTGATTGTATAGATTGTTAGATTTCAACAAAAATCATTTCCTCTGGTTGGGTATAGAAAGAGTGTCTACCCACTGGAGGGGGGGGAAGCTGGAAAAAGAACTAGACAGAAGGGAACTTTGGTGGATTCACACTATGAGAACCTACAACCAATGGGGTCTAAACAAGGACATTAGGATAGCAGCCTTTATCTAACATATCAAATATATTACTATTAATTTAATACACTATTCTTGACACATTATTAAATTAATGCCACACTTATAAACTATTAGGTACATTTAGGTATCTCATCAACACTTCACACATACCATTCACACTTATGTTATACTTTAGGATTAAATTAATATTTAAGACATCACATTCACTTTCAATATATCACATTTTTATTTCTTTTTATTCATTCATTTTTATTTATTCATTTCATTATTAATAATAATGTATTAGCATAGGGACTTTCTATAGTAAATAAGCACAATTAAATTTTCACTATTCAAATGTTGCACATATCTATTTATTTTTATTATTTCTTATGTTAGAGACAATATTTAAAATTTCCTTAAACAAAATATTTATTTACAATCATGTTACTAGATCTGTGGGCTCTCACCATGAAATTTCCTTAAACAAAATATTTATTTATAATCATGTTACTAGATCTGTGGGCTCTCACCATGAAATTTCCTTAAACAAAATATTTATTCACAACCATGTTACTAGATTTTTGGGCTCTCACCATGAAATTTCCTTAAACAAAATATTTATTCACAACCATGTTACTAGATTTGTGGGCTCTCACCATGAAATTTCCTTAAACAAAATATTTATTTATAATCATGTTACTAGATCTGTGGGCTCTCACCATGAAATTTCCTTAAACAAAATATTTATTTATAATCATGTTACTAGATCTGTGGGCTCTCACCATGAAATTTCCTCAACCAAATATTTATTTATAATCATGCTACTAGATCTGTGGGCTCTCACCATGAAATTTCCTTAAACAAAATATTTATTTATAATCATGTTACTAGATCTGTGGGCTCTCACCATGAAATTTCCTTAAACAAAATATTTATTTATAATCATGTTACTAGATCTGTGGGCTCTCACCATGAAATTTCCTTAAACAAAATATTTATTTATAATCATGTTACTAGATCTTTGGGCTCTCACCATGAAATTTACTTAAACAAAATATTTCCAGTAAGGATTTCCTTTTTGAAATATGAATGTAGTGTGTCACAAATGTTTCAGATCCATTCTGAAGAGCAAATACTGGTCACTTTTTTCCTGCTTTTGTTTCAGAATTATTTATCTTGTTTTATTGGCTGAGATGTATGTCTGATGTCATTCTGGACACTCCCTCTATTAGTACACAGAACTTTAACTCTTCTGGATGGATGCTTTCACCCTTGGATTACAGCCGTCCTCTGATTGGACAAGAAAAGCACATGACCGCAGACCGGACCTGAAAAGGAACTGTTAGACAACGGACTACTTGATTGAGGACTTTATACTACTGTCTGTTCATTGGTCTAAATATTCAAGAAATGTTTTGATTGGTTAAATAACGTATCAATACTAAACTAAGCCTCTATTTTTAAACTTTGATGGTTTTTTAATGATTTTCTTTAAAATATATTTTTCTTCATTTTTATTCTCAGGAATAGTTTACTATTGATGCATATATATAGTATTAAACATTTTATGAAGTTTTTGTGAGTCCAATTTCCTGTGCTCAACAGGAAATTGGAACTAATTGTTCACCTGTATATAAACCAGCCCTGTAGCCACAGCAAACACACTCAATACTTGGTTTTACTTACCTGTTTTAATGTATGCTCTTGATAAAGACGTGTAATACGTTGAAATGCATTGAGCAAATAAAACCTTTTATCCTTTGTTGAAAGATTGTCAAGATCTTATTTTGCTGAGCTGGAATCTCCTTATTTACGGAGTAAGTTACTAAATTTTTTTCAATTACACACTGGATACTTTTGTCATTTGGGTCTCTATTCATTTATAGTCCTTTTGGATAAACCTGAAAATTCAGTATTTGACTCCAGAAACCTGTGGACTCTTGCCATCTGACGCTACGTTCCCTTTCAGCTGTAAAGATTCATCTTATGGAGTGAGTATACTGCACTCATATTGGCTTCAATATATGCATCAAGCCTTTTTTTCTCTTCACTTACTAGAGAAAATCACTTAATAGACCAGCGCCATCTACTACTACTATCTAAGTATTTAGTTTTAAATAGGAATTATTTAGTTAAAAGGCCATAATACCCAAATGTTTAAACACTTGAAACTGATGCAGCATAGCTGTAAAAAGCTGACTAGAAAATATCACCTGAACATCTCTATGTAAAAAAGAAAGATATTTTACCTCAAATTCCTCAGTAGCCACATCCCATTGTAAAGGACTTCTAAGCAGCATATTAGTATGTCTGTCCTGGGACAGCTAAGGGGTTAAGCCTTTTGCACTCATCTTATTTCCCTATACAGTTTAAAGGAAGTTTGCTATGAAATCTCATGAGAGTTAAGCGAAATCTCATGAGATCACAGTAAAAGAGTTCATGACCTCAGCACTGCTGATGCTGATTGGCTGCTGTTCGTTTCTTCATTTTTCTTTTTTTTTTACCTGCAGCTGGGCTGCAGCCGAGTATAACTTTTTACCCAGAACATACTCTGCTGAGCTGAGGAAATTGTGAGGTGAAATATCTTCCTTTTTTACATAGAGATGCTCATGTGATATTTTCCTGTCAGCTTTTTACAGTTATACTGCATCAGTTTCAAGTTATTTAGCATATGAGTATTATGTCCCTTTAATGATAGTAATTTTTATTTAGATTTATTTTAATTATATTTAAGTTAGGGTAAGACTTAGGTTTAGGGGTTAATAAATTTAGTATAGTGTCGGTGACATTGGGTGCGGCATATTAGAGGTTACTAAATGTAGGTAGGTGGCGGCGATGTTAGGGGCGGCAGATTAGGGGTTAATAATATTTAACTAGTGTTTGCGAGACGGGAGAGAGGCGGTTTAGGGGTTAATATGTTTATTCTAGTGGTGGCGATGTCGGGAGTGGCAGATTAGGGGTTAATAATTTAATTTTAGTGTTTGCGATGCGGGAGGGCCTCGGTTTAGGGGTTAATAGATAGTTTATGGATGTTAGTGTACTTTTTAGCAGCATGAATCTTGCGGGATAGGCTGTACCGCTCACTTTTTGGCCTCCAAAAAAAAGCTTGTAATACCGGCGCTATGGAAGTCCCATTGAAAAAAGACTTTACGCAAATTACGTAAGTTAATTTGCGGTACGGCCAAAAAAGTGTGCAGGACAGCTGTACCTACAAGACTCGTAATAGCAGCGGTAGTGAAAAAGCAGCGTTATGAGCCTTAATTCTGCTTTTTTACTCATAACGCAAAACTCGTAATCTAGCCGAAAGATAGCAAGATAACAAAGACAAATTAATAATAGGAGTAAATTAGAAAGTTGCTTAAAATTGCATGCTCTATCTGAATCATGAAAGAAATTTTTTTGGGTTCAGTGTCCCTTTAAGTCTTTATGAATAATGCTTTGAGGAGTGCCTGTAACCTTGTGTGTCAGGATAGTTTGATGAAAGGAAGACAGTCTTCCTTATTCACTAACTGCATTTTATATTATCTTGTTATGCTATACTACCCATTCAACAATTATGCATAACCAGTGTTGATATATTATATACTTTACAATATCTAAGATTGCCTGTTTCTAAGTCACTGCAGACTGCCCCTTATCTCAGTGCTTTTTATTACCTTTGAAAATTTTGCAAACAGCTAGACAGTGCTACTTCACATGTGCAATTTAGATAACTTTGTGCTCACTACCCATGGAGAATGATAAGATTTAAAAAAAAACAAAACAGCACCTATTGGCTAAAATGAAAGATTGTCAAAAAACACTGAGATAAGGGACAGCCTGCAGGAGTTTATATACAGGTTTATTATAGAGGTAAAATGTATATCAATATAAACAATGTTGGTTATGGAAAACTAAGGGTATGGGTAATAAAGATATTATTTATCTTTTTAATGTAATAACTTTCAAGTAGACTGTCCCTTTAGAAGAACATTTATTGTCATATATTTAGGTGATATCCTGATGTTTTTTCCCTCTTTCAGGATGCTCATTTTTGCTCATGTCCAGTCTGTGCCTTCTAAGTTTGAGAGAAAAGTAATTTGTTATGCTTGAGAAGTGTTAATTATTCTTTTTATTCATTTGAATTTATGAGGAAATATTCTTTACTAAACTAAAACCGCTTTTGAAATGGACGCCAAGAAGTTTCTCAAGTCTTGGAATGGGCAGTTCCTACTAATAAGAAGCTGGTGCAAAAGAATCATTGGATTTGCACATCTTTACATTATTTTATTAGATAATTTTCTGGAGCTTGTACACCTATCGCTTGTCTTACCCAAAAATCAAGCCTCTTCTCCTTTGACAACCAGAAGTCAAGTAACCAGGGCGGAACTACCAGAGGTGCAGAAGCCCTCAACTGCAACCGGGCCCGGCAGGTCCATCCCTCAGAGGGGCTTCAGCACAACAAGTTTTGTTTTTTTTTCAACAATTTTTTTGTTTTCCAGCTGCTGCGCCCACCCCCTAACAGTTTAAATCAGGAGCGTTGCTGTGGGTTACCCATGGAAAACACTCTGAAAAATTTGCTTATTTTTTGCTGAGCGGGAAAGAAGAAGGAGCAGGAGCTGTCCTGCGTGAATGCAGCCAGTATGCCTCTGCAAGTAGCCTTTAAAAAGCTTAACACTGTTTTAATTTAGTATTAATTCTTGTTCAGACAGATGTACAGAAAACTTCTATTCCTAAAGTGGATGCTTCCAATGTGGCTGTTGTTGCTGTTCTTACCCAGCATTGGAACCTAAAGGTGAGATGCATCCAGTGTTTTATTTTCTCAGTGGTTGTCAATGGCTAAAGGAAATTATAATGGAGACACTATTGAAGGGTGCTGTTCAGTCTATGGGGCTGAATTATCATGCTCCGAATGGAGCTTGATGCCCCCTGTTCTCTGCGTGAGCCTCCAGGCTCACTGGAAACAGCAGTTATGAAGCAGTGGTCTGAAGAACTGCTTGTGCAATGATAAATGCCGACAGCCTATGCTGTCAGCATTTATCGATGTGCGGCGGACATGATATTCTACATCGTATAATGTCCGCTCGCACTTTTATAAATTGGCACCTAAAACTACTTTTATTGAACATCATCTTGATTATCTTTAAGCTGCAAACTATACAGCATCGTAATATTGACAAAAAGGAAGGCAGCAATAAGGTGGAATTCAATTATTTATTGAGCACACCAAAAAAGCAACGTTTTGGGAGGGAGTCGACCTCCCTTAATCATGCAATATATTGCATGATATAGGGAAGTTGACTCCCGAAACTTTGCTTTTTTGGTGTGCTCAATAAATAATTGAATTCTACCTTATTGCTGCCTTCCTTTTTGTCAATATTTGGATATTCATGGGTCTCTGTGGTGACATAATTTGGCGTGCAGTGGCCTGTTGGGCTGGACTGTTATCCTTTTTGCAAAATTACATCATCCTAGACAGGGCATTGTTGTTTTATTTTTTTTTTAACCAGACTTAATTGTGTCATTACGTACTGGCCTGGATCTAAGAATAAGAAAGCAGATGCTTTGTCCAGATTTTCTGATGTTTCCTTGGATCCTGCTCATCATTCTAATACAAAAAAAATTCTGACTTATTATTGTCTGATAGATAAGTTAAAACATTTCAGTTCTTCTCCTGCATCTACTATTTCTTTGACCCCTGTTGATGGACTGCTGTATTTTAAAGGGAAGATTTTTGTTCCACCTCAAGTACATTTGGAGATTATGCAGTTTTATCATGATTTGACTGCTGCTGGCCATGGGGGGATTAAGATAATTTTGGAGCTAATTTCTATAACTTTTTGTTGGCTTGGAGTAGCAGTAGGTGTTTGTAAGTTGGCCCTGTCTTGTAATGAATGCATGTGCCAGTATGAAACATTCTACTTTGGCTACTTTGTATCCTTTGCTAGTCCTTGAAAGTGCTTCTTCATGTGTGTTGATAGACTTTTATTGTTGATTTTCCACTGTCTGATTGTCATGACACCATTTCATTTATTGTGGATCATCTTACTAAAATGGATAATTGTATTCCTGTTGCAGGCCTACCCTCACATAGTGTGACTGCTACTTTATTTTTCCTGTAATTTAACTGGGTACCATCATGTTTTAACTTTTTTCCCTCTATCTATTTATCTATATATCCTGCAAAGGACAATTAGGGAGAGATATTAAACAGGCAAATAAGTGACTATCCAAACAAGGCTGTGGGGAACATATGATTATCTAATAGGGTTTCTAAACAGCCTTTTTTGCACTCATTACTTTACAGAAACTAAAGTGGTATATAGAATCTAAACCTTTATACTTATGTTTAAATATTTAAACTAATATATTTAAAAAAAAAAAAATATCTACATACTATTCTAAGGCTAATATTTGCTTTGCATACATCATTATGTCTAGCATGTATTCAGTGTTTAACATCCCTTTAATGTCAGGAACACCCATTAACAAATTTGCAATAAATATAGGTGAAGTGATGCTCAATACATTTTGAACATTATCTCACCTTCAAAATGAGGCCCTCAACAACCTCATGAGCATCTAAAAATCTAGCCCATGGAGGTTTACTAACATTTATGATTCAGAAAATACATTGGTCAACTTAAAGGACCATTACATAAAAAAACGACATGCTCTTTTTGTGTTTAACTGCCACAAAGGGGTTAACCACATAGCAAAAGTACAGCTCAGGTGCCACTTTGCGATGTGGGGGTGAGGCGGTTTAGTATGTTTTCTTAGTGAAGTGGGGTACTTTGTGGTGGGCTATGTGGCATTTTAGGGGTTATTAGAGTAGGGGTCTTATGGTGATTAGGTTTAGCGTGGGTATACATCTTAGGTTTTTTTCAATGTTTCTCGCTCTATTGAAGTCGATGGCGAGTACATTAACATGGTTGCAATATTTTAACTTCTGCTCGTTGCGAGTAAAGAGCAGAAGAAGATCGCTCCACTTATATTCTAGCCCTTTGTCACACTGTTTAAAATTAAACTTCAAAACTTAATAATAGTTGATGATTTTCTGATCTTTAAAAATATTTCTTCTAAAAAAATAAAACTAATATTCTACTTCTTTCTATAAGAAAATCTATTCTATAACACAGATTAAAAAATATATTTTTATTACATTTATAGGACAAAATAAAAGTCACAAGGCAAGACATCAACTTATCCCCTGTCTCTGGCTAATTGTTTTTTATCTTTCTCAGGGGTCAATCAAAACTCTTTAGAAAAATGTATCTAATGATTTTCAGTATGAAAACACGATTATATAATCTATGGAGTTTTACGTAGATTTGATGATTTTCTACAAGATTGTGATCGACCCTTTAATTTCTTAACCTCTGTCTATTTAATGCTAGATTTTGGTTATTACAACTAAATAATAAAATAAACAAATAAATATATAATTATATTTTCTTCCATAATTGTATCTAAATCATTCTTAAGTGAGGGGAAATTTATCTGAACCAGAAATATTATATGCAGTAGTTGTTTAGCTTAAATCAAAACACAATTCTGTCCTTTACTGTTCACAGCAAAGAAATCCTGAACCAACCTGAATTGCTCTGGATTTGCAAAGCCCTGAAAAATCCATGTGTTAAATAATTTTAAACCCTTTTCCCCAAGAAGTGTTGCATTTGCTGATACATGCTATGAGTTTTTATGTCACTTTAATACTAATATTAATGTTTGCAGACCTCATAGAAATTTCTGTCCATCGTTTAGTCTATAATTTAATAAAAAATAATGCATGATTCTGTAAAAAGCTATTTCTTGTTGTTTATCTGCTAAACAATTTTTTTTTAACATTTCAAAATGATCTTCTAAAATGGCAAGTTAAGGGGATTTTCCCTGGTGATTTTATGCTTTGTTTTCATCAATAAAATGCATTTTAGTAAGGCCTTCAGATTTTAATAAATAGCATGCCATAGTGTAGATTGCTCATAAACCTTAGCAGCTCAGATTATGTTTTTCCTGAATAATTTAATATAGTTCATAATCAAATCTCTAAAATGTTGAGATGGATTATTTTATTCCATCAGCTGATTTTATAGAATGTGTTCCTATAAAACTTAACATTTAATATTCAATGGTTTACAGTAAATCCCTAAAGAAGAGAAATTTTGTACTGAATAAGGAAAGCAAACACTTATGGGGTACATTATTATGATGGCTTATGCTAATTGAATTGAAGCATCGCTGCTTAATTTATATATTATCAGCAAGTGCAAGGGGACAAACTCTTTCTAAGTTCAATTTTTATCTTGTTAATAGGATTTACCTCCCTATTTCCTGTAAAAATGAGCTATTTTTTGAAACTATACTGGGAAAGCAAAAGCTCAAACCCACACAGTTATTCTTGTGGTTGCTATGGAAGTTTGAATCTCAATTTGAAGCTCAATATATTGGCTGCAATTAGGTTAATTAGAACATTATCTCAAAGTACACAGCTATTGTATGAAAACACTCTTACTGGATGTTCTGCCTACACTACAATAAAACAAACTATAAAACTATTATATTTTCTAATTACAAATCATATTTCCTTCTAGAAATGCATCTCTATTGCATAATACAATTGTTTGACATTTTTACATTTCTAATTCCAAACATTTAAAAAAAAAAAATGGTTAGTAATATCTGACATTATGAAAAAATATGAATTGTTGAATGAAGTTTTGCTTGGGAAACAGCTGAGGATTAAATTACAACAGTCATATAAATAATATATATATTCCTTCAGTTTGTTTTTTTTTGTGACTTTTCCTAGAAATGTTCCATAATAAGTGTTAGATTACAAGTGGCACAATGATAGCGCATGCGCAATAACCAGTTTTGGTTGACTGTGCTACCATTAGCACACCACTTTGACATTACAAAGCCATCATCTTGCTGTACATATATAATTTCACATCAAAATACATGTGTGGATTCAAAATCTAATGTACAAAGCCGGTCAACCATGTAAAAAAGTACTGTGAAATCCACTGAAAGAAATATACAGTACAAAACAAACAAATCTGTCCTGTATTTCTGTGGAAATTGTAAGCCCTTTTATTCTGCTTATATCTTGAATATTATTAAGGTGAAATACTTTGTGTCTATTCTTGCATCAAGTTCATTTATTAACATCCGCAACTTCTTTGTAGACGGAGACAATATAAAATATAGCTGCAAGCAAGCAATAGGGGGTGGCCATGCGCATCACCATTTGCAAAGCATACAAGCTGCAAAGTCACAAATATATAGCTAACACAGCAAATTTTCACAGGCTTTAAAATCAACAGTTGCAAAGAAATCACATTTTCGAAATTTTCGTGTAACCAATACGGCTGCATAGCCTGTGACCAATTCCTTCAACATGAACAAATGTGACTCTAGGTTCACAATATAAGGTTATACCGCTAGTTTCACAGTTCTAAGATAACAGTTGCAGAGAAAAAGATAGATTGTTGAAATTTTTCGCATAAAATAAAATGGCGGCCAGATCACATGATATACAGCCTCCATATAATGCACAATAATTCTCACTACATATGTCAATATAGTGGCAAAGTAATAAAGCATTTTTGTAAAAATGGTATTTTGTTTATATTAATTTAAAAATATCGTTAAATGTTTTTGAACGATTCAGAAATGGCTGCCAAACCACATGACCTTATCAACTTCTCTTGAACAAATCTGAATGTTAGTCATAAGCAAACTCTGTAAGACAAAATTTCAAGTCTGTGCCATAAGCGGTTTTGGAGAAGAAGATTTTTGTAGTTATTAAAAACAGCTCATAATGAAACAAGATGGCCGCCACACTGTGTAAGTGTATGGCTTTCATATTACACACACTAATGCTAACCATAGACCTCTACAAGTTTGCACAAGTTTCATAAAAATTTGCAAATGTGTTTTATTCAACGAAAGCGACTGCGCAATGCAAATTTTAACTGCAATATTGTCTTTAAGGGTTATGACTATATGTAATCATGTGGTGTATTACACTGTAATATGTTAAATATTGTAAAACTAATGTATAAAGTGCAAAAATTACGCAATTAAATGGCGATAAAAAGGTTAATGTCTCACAGCAGCCATGTTGATTATGGGAAAAATCGCAATTTTAAACAAACTTGGTAGAGGTTCCTTACAAGGAGCATATGTGCAAAATTGCGCTTTATTGCACTAAGCGGTTTTAAGAGAAGATGTTTAAAGATTTTCGCAAAATGCAAGATGACTGCTACATCATGTGACCAAGGCACTTCTGTTGAACAATGGCAAATCTAGATCATAGCAGCAGCTGAGCAAAGCAAGTTTCAAAGTTGCAAACATAAGCAGTTCCAGAGCTGAAGATTTTTAAAGCGTTTCTCAAAATTTGTCGCAAAAAAACAAAATAGCTGCCTAACCATATGACCTATGAGTTCAATGTTGCATGAGAGTGTAGCATTGCAATAGGGGTGTACCAGCATACCTGATTTTCAAGAGTTTAGCATAAGTAATTTGTGTTTTGTGAGCAATTGAATCAAAAGAGGCAGTATTGAATTATAAATTACGATAAAAATAAAACTAATATTGCTGCCACATCATGTGACTGATTCTCTCCTAATGGAGCAATTATGAATCTAGGTCACAATATAAGATTATACAGCAAATTTCATAGTTCTAACATAAGCGGTTTCAGAGAAAAATAGACTTTCGTTATTTTCGCGTAAACCAAGATGGCTGCCTGATCATAAGATAAAGAGCTTCCATATTATGCACAATAGTGCTCACCATAGATGTCAATAAACATGGCAAAAATAAAGCATTTTTGTAAAACTGTTTCTGTTTTATTATTAATTTTAAATATTGTTAAGCGTTTTTGAAAAATCAAAATGGCTGCAAAACCACATGACCTATCAACTTCTCTTGAACAAATCTGAATGTTAGTCGTATGATAACTCTGTAAACAAAATTTTAAGTCTGTGCCATAAAGCGGTTTCGGAGAAGATTTTTGTAGTTTTTAAAAACAGCGCATACGAAACAAAATGGCCGCCAAGCTATGCAATATATGGCTTCAAATTGCACATACTAATGCTCACTATAGACCTCTGCAATTTGCAGAAGTTTGATGAAAATTTGCAAATGTTTTATTTCACGAAGGCGACTGCGCAATGCGAATTTTAACTGCAATATTGTCTTTAAGGGTTATGACTAAGTGTAATCATGTGTCTATTACACTGTAATATTGTTAAATATTGTAAAACTAATGTATAAAGGGGCAAAATTACGCAATTAAATGGCGATAAAAAGGTTTAAATTGTCTTAGCAGCAGCCATGTTGATTATGGAAAAAATCGCAATTTTAAACAAACTTGGTAGAGGGACCTAGCAAGGAGCATATGTGCAAAAGTTGCGCTTTATTGCACTAAGCGTTTAAGAGAAGAAGATGTTTAAAGATTTTTCGCAAAATGCAAGATGGCTGCTACATCATGTGTCCAAGGGCACTTCTTTTGAGCTACAGCAAATCTAGTTCATAGCAGCACTGAGCACAGCAAGTTGCAAATCTTAACATAAGCAGTAACAGAGCTAAAGATTATTAAGCGTTTCCTCGAAATTTGGTCGCAAAAAACAATATGGCTGCGTAACCTTATGACCTATGAGTTCAATATTGCATGAGATGTAGCAGAGCAATAGGCTGTACTAGCATACCTGATTTTAAGGAGCTTTGCTTTAGCAGTTTCAAAAGTTATGGGGCAATAGAAAAAGTGGCGGAATAATAAAAATAATAAATATAGCTGCAAGCAGCAATAGAGGTGGCCAGCGCATTATTTTTGCAATTCCATACAAGTAGTTATGTCACAAAATAAAGCTATATAACAACTGTTTACAGTTCTAACATAAGCATTTGGAAAAAAAACTCATTTTCGAAATGTTTGCATTTTTTAAAATGGCTGCCACACCATATGACCTATACTTTCAACATGAGCAAATGTAACTCTAGGTGACAATATATGGAGTTATACAGCAAATTTCACAGTTTTAACATAAGCGGTTGGAAAGAAAACACAGTTTTCAAATTTTTTGCGTAAACCAATATGGCTGCCACAGCTTTGTGACTAATTCCTTCAACATGAACAACTGTGACTCTAGTCACAATATAAGACTGTACAGCAAATTTCACAGATCTTACATAAGCGGTTGCAGAGAAAATAGACTTTCAAAATTTTGCGTAAACCAAGATGGCTGCCCCGATCGTAAGATATACAGCCTCTATATTATGCACAATAGTGCTCACTATAGATAATCAATAAACATGGCAAAAATAAAGCATTTTTGTAAAACGGTTTTTGTTTTATTATGAATTTAAATATATCGTTTAGCAATTTTGAACAATTCCAAAATGGATGCCAAACCACATGACCTATCACTTCTCATGAACAAATCTGAATGTTAGATCATAAGATAACTCTATAAACAAAATTCAAGTCCGTCCCATAAGCGGTTTCGGAGAAAGATATTTTTAGTTTTTTAAAAATGGCGCATACGAAACAAAATGGCCGCCAAGCTATGCAATGTATGGCTTTCAAATAGCACATACTAATGCTCACCTATAGACCTCTACAATTTGCAGAAGTTTCAATGAAAATTTGCAAATGTTTTATTTCACGAAGGCGATTGCGCAATGCGAATTTTACTGCAATATTGTCTTTAAGGGTTATGACTATGTTGTAATCAAGTGTCTATTACACTGTAATATTGTTAAATATTGTAAAACTATATGTATAAAGTGCAAAATTACGCAATTAGAAATGGCGATAAAAAGGTTAATGTCTCACAGCAGCCATGTTGATTATGGAAAGAATCGCAGTTTAAAACAAACTTGGTAGAGGACCTTGCAAGGAGCATATGTGCAAAATTGCGCGTCATTGCACTAAGCGGTTTAGGAGAAGAAGATGTTTTGAATATTTTCGCAAAATGCAAGATGGCTGCCACATCATGTGACCAAGGCACTTCTCTGTAAGCAATAGCAATTTCAGGTCATAGTAGCACTAAGCTCAGCGAGTTTACAAAGTTGTAACATAAGCAGTTCCAGAGCTAAAGATTTTTAAGCGGTTTGTCGAAATTTGTCGCAAAAAGCAATATGGCTGCCAGAGCATGTGACCTATGACTTCAATTTTGCATGAGATGTAGCACTGCAATAGGCTGTACCAGCATACCTGATTTTAAGAGCTTTGCAAAAACAGTTAAGCAGTTATGGGCAATTGAATACAAAGCTTGGCGGAATAAAAAGAATAATAATAATAATAAATAAAGCTGCAAGCAGCAATAGAGGTGGCCAGCGCATTATTTTTGCAATGCATATAAGTAGTTATGTCACAAAATAAAGCTATAATAACAACTGTTTACAGTTCTAACATAAGCAATTTGGAAAATAAACACATTTTCGAAATGTTTGCGTTTTTTTAAAATGGCTGCCACACCATATGACCTATACTTTCAACATGAACAAATTTAACTCTAGGTGACAATATATGGTTATACAGCAAATTTCACAGTTTTTAACATAAGCGGGTTGGAAAGAAAACACAGTTTTCAAAATGTTTGCGTAAACCAATATGCTGCCACAGCTTGTGACTAATTCCTTCAACATGAACAACGGTGACTCTAGGTCACAATATAAGACTGTACAGCAAATTTCACAGTTCTAACATAAGCGGTTGCAGAGAAAATAGACTTTCGAAATTTCGCGGAAACCAGATTGGCTGCCCGATCGTAAGATATACATCCCTCTATATTATGCACAATAGGTGCTCCACTATAGATGTCAATAAACATGGCAAAAATAAAGCATTTTTGTTAAAACGGTTTTTTGTTTTAGTATTAATTTAAATATATCGTTAAGCAATTTTGAACAATTCAAAATGGCTGGTCAAAACCACATGAGCGTATCAACTTCTCTTGAACAAATCTAATGTTAGTCATAAGATAACTCTATAACAAAAATTTCAAGTCTGTCCCATAAGCGGTTTCGGAGAAGAAGATTTTTATAGTTTGTAAAAATGGCGCATGACGAAACAAAATGGCCGCCAAGGCTATGCAATGTAATGGCTTTCAAATTGCACATACTAATGCTCACTATAGACACTCTACAATTTGCAGAAATTTCATGAAAATTTGCAAATGTTTTATTTCACGAAGGCGACTGCGCAATGCGAATTTTAACTGCAATATTGTCTTTAAGGGTTATGACTATGTGTAATCATGTGTCTAATACACTGTAATATTGTTAAATATTGTAAAACAGCTAATGTAATAAAGTGCAAAATTATGCAATTAAATGGCGATAGAAAGGTTAATGTCTCACAGCAGCCATGTTGATTATGGAAAAATCGCAAGTTTAACAATGTTGGTAGAGGACATTGCAAGGAGCATACGTGCAAAATTGCACTTTATTGCACTAAGCGGTTTAAGAGAAGAAGATGTTTAAAGAATTTTCGCAAAATGCAAGATGGTTGCTACATCATGTGACTAAATCACTTCTGTTGAACCAATGGAAAATCTAGGTCAATAGCATCACTAAGCACAGCAAGTTTCAAAGTTGCAACATAAGCAGTTCCAGAGCTAAAGATTATTAAGCAGTTCTCGAAATTTGTCGCAAAAAACAAATGGCTGCGTAAACCTTATGACCTATGAGTTCAATATTGCATGAGATGTAGCATTGCAATAGGCTGTACCAGCATACCTGATTTCAGGAGTTTAGCATAAGTAATTTGTGTTTTGTGAGTAATTGACTCAAAAGAGGAAGTATTGAATTACAAATAATTACGATAAACATAAAACCGATATTGCTGCCGCATCATGTGACTGATTCTCTCCTAATGAGCAATTGTGAATCTAGGTCACAATATAAGACTGGACAGCAAATTTCACAGTTCTTACATAAGCGGTTGCAGAGACAATAGACTTTCGAAATTTCCGCTAAACCAAGATGGCTGGCCCGATCGTAAGATATACAGCCTCCATATTACGCACAATAGTGCTCACTATAGATGTCAATAAACATGGCAAAAATAAAGCATTTTTGTAAAACGGTTTTTGTTTTATTATTAATTTAAACATATTGTTAAGCAATTTCGAACAATTCAAAATGGCTGCCAAACCACATGACGTATCAACTTCTCTTGAACAAATCTGAATGTTAGTCATAAAGATAACTCTATAAACAAAATTTCAAGTCTGTCCCATAAGCGGTTTCGGAGAAGAAGATTTTTATAGTTTTTTAAAAATGGTGCATACGAAAACAAAATGGGCCGCCAAGCTATGCAATGTATGGGCTTTCAAATTGCACATACTAATGCTCACTATAGACCTCTGCAATTTGCAGAAGTTTCATGAAAATTTGCAAATGTTTTATTTCACGAAGGCGATTGCGCAATGCGAATTTTAACTGCAATATTGTCTTTAAGGGTTATTGACTATGTGTAATCATGTGTTCTATTACACTGTAATATTGTTAAATATTGTAAAACTAATGTATAAAGTGCAAAATTACGCAATTAAATGGCGATAAAAAGGTTAATGTCTCACAGCTAGCCAATGTTTATTATGGAAAAATCGCAGTTTGAACAAACTTGGTAGAGGACCTTGCAAGGAGCATATGTGCAAAATTAGCGCATCATTGCACTAAGCGTTGTAGGAGAAGAAGATGTTTGAATATTTTCGCAAAATGCAAGATGGCTGCCACATCATGTGACCAAGGCACTTCTCTTGAGCAATAGCAATTTCAGGTCATAGTAGCACTAAGCAGAGCGAGTTTCAAAGTTGTAACCTAAGCAGTTCCAGAGCTAAAGATTTTTAAGCGTTTGTCGAAATTTGTCGCAAAAAGCAATATGGCTGCCAGAGCATGTGACCTATGAGTTCAATTTGCATGAGATGTAGCACAGCAATAGGCTGTACCAGCATACCTGATTTAAGAGCTTTGCAAAAACAGTTAAGCAGTTAATGGGCAATTGAATACAAAGCTTGGCGGAATAAAAAGAATAATAATAATAAATATAGCTGCAAGCAGCGATAGAGGTGGCCATGCGCATCGACTTTTGCAATGGCATACAAGCTGCTAAGTCACAATATATAGCTATACAGCAAATTTCAAAGATTTAACATAAGCGGTTGCAAAGAAATCACATTTTCAAAATTTTTCGCGTAAATCAATATGGCTGCCACAGCTTGTAACTAATTCCATCAACATGAACAACTGTGTATCTAGGTCACAATATAAGGTGTATACAGGCAATTTCACAGTTCTAACATAAGTGGGTTGCAGAGAAAATAGATTTTCAAAATTTTCGCATAAAACAAAATGGCTGCCAGATCATATAATATAAAGCCTCCATATTATGCACAATAGTTCTCACTATAGATGTCGATACACACGGCAAAAATAAAACATTTTTGTAAAATGGTTGTTGTTTAATTAATAATTTAAAAAATATCGTTAAGCGTTTTTGAACAATTCAAAATGGCTGCCAAACCACATGACCTATCAACTTCTCTTGAACAAATCTGAATGTTAATCATAACATAACTCTGTAAACAAAATTTCAAGTCTGTGCATAAGCGTTTAGGAGAAGAAGATTTTTGTAGCTTTTAAAAACAGCGCATATGAAACAAAATGGCCGCCAAGATATGCAATGTATGGCTTTCAAATTGCACATACTAATGCTCACTAACGACCTCTACAATTTGCAGAAGTTTCATGAAAATTTGCAAATGTTTTATTTCACAAAGGCGATTGCGCAATGCAAATTTTAACTGCAATATTGTCTTTAAGGGTTATGACTATGTGTAATCATGTGTCTATTACACTGTAATATTGTTAAAATATTGTAAAACTAATGTATAAAGTGCAAAATTACGCTTTTTAATGGCGATAAAAAGGTTAATGTCTCACAGCAGCCATGTTCATTATGGAAAAGAGTCGCAATTTTAACAAACTTGGTAGAGGACCTTGCAAGGAGCATATGTGCAAAATTGCACTTTATTGCACTAAGCGGTTTAAGAGAAGAAGATGTTTAAAGATTTTTAGCAAAATGCAAGATGGCTGCTACATCATGTGACCAAGGCACTTCTGCTGAGCAATGGCAAATCTAGGTCATAGCAGCACTAAGCACAGCAAGTTTCAAAAGTTGCAACATAAGCAGTTCCAGGGCTAAAGATTATTAAGCAGTTCTCGAAATTTGTCGCAAAAAAACAATATGGGCTGCAGAACCTTATGACCTATGAGTTCAATATTGCATGAGATAAAGCATTTGCAATAGTCTGTACCCCGCATACCTGATTTCAAGAGTTTAGCATAAGTAATTTGTGTTTTGTGAGCAATTGACTCAAAAGAGGCAGTATTGAATTACAAATAATTACGATAAACATAAAACCGATATTGCTGCCGCATCATGTGACTGATTCTCTCCTAATGAGCAATTGTGAATCTAGATCACAATATAAGACAGTACAGCAAATTTCACAGTTCTTACATAAGCGGTTGCAGAGAAAATAGACTTTCGAAATTTTCGCGTAAACCAAGATGGCTGCCCGATCGTAAGATATACAGCCTCCATATTACGCACAATAGTGCTCACTATAGATGTCAATAAACATGGCAAAAATAAAGCATTTTTGTAAAACGGTTTTTGTTTTATTATTAGTTTAAAAATATCGTTAAGCAATTTTGAACAATTCAAAATGGCTGCCAAACCACATGACGTATCAACTTCTCTTGAACAAATCTGAATGTTAGTCATAAGATAACTCTATAAACCAAATTTCAAGTCTGTCCCATAAGCGGTTTCGGAGAAGAAGATTTTTAGAGTTTTGTAAAAATGGCGCATACGAAACAAAATGGCCGCCAAGCTATGCAATGTATAGCTTTCAAATTGCACATACTAATGCTCACTATAGACCTCTACAATTTTCAGAAGTTTCATGAAAATTTGCAAATGTTTTATTTCACGAAGGCGATTGCGCAATGCAAATTTTAACTGCAATATTGTCTTTAGGGTTATGACTATGTGTAATCATGTGTCTATTACACTGTTAATATTGTTAAACATTGTAAAACTAATGTATAAAGTGCAAAATTACGCAATTTTAATGGCAATAAAAAGGTTAATGTCTCACAGCAGCCATGTTGATTATGGAAAAATCGCAATTTAAACAAACTTGGTAGAGGACCTTGCAAGGAGCATATGTGAAAAATTGCGCTTTATTGCCACTAAGCGGTTTAAGAGAAGAAGATGTTTAAAGATTTTCGCAAAATGCAAGATGGCTGCTAGTATCATGTAGACCAAGGCACTTCTGTTGAGCAATGGGCAAATCTAGTTCATATAGCAGCACTGAGCACAGCAAGTTTCAAAGTTGTAACATTAGCAGTTCCGGAGATAAAGATTATAAGCGTTTATCGAAATTTGTCGGCAAAAAGCAATATGGCTGCGTAACCTTATGACCTATGAGTTCAATATTGCATGAGAATGTAGCAGAGCAATAGGCTGTACTAGCATACCTGATTTTAAGAGCTTTGCTTTAGCAGTTCAAAAGTTATGGGCAATAGAAAAAGTGGCGGAATAATAATAATAAAAAAAAAATAAAAAATAATAAAATATATATAGCTGCAAGCAGCGATAGAGGTGGCCATGCGCAATCGACTTTGCAATGGCATACAAGCTGCTAAGTCACAATATATAGCTATACAGCAAATTTCAAAGATTAAACATAAGCGGTTGCAAAGAAATCACATTTTCAAAATTTTCGCGTAAATCAATTATGGCTGCCACAGGCTTGTAACTAATTCCATCAACATGAACAACTGTGTGTCTAGGTCACTATATAAGGTTATACAGCAAGTTTCACAGTTCTAACATAAGTGGGTTGTATAGAAAATAGATTTTCGAAATTTTTTGCCGAAAACAAAATGGCAGCCAGATCATATAATATAAAGCCTCCATATTAAGCACAATAGTTCTCAATATAGATGTCATAACACATGGCAAAAATAAAGCTAAATTCTTTAGTGTGGGTGCCCGTCTAAAATACACATTTTGGTTGCTCTTCTAAATTTCTAGCTAAGTATTGGGTCTCTCATCATATGCCCCAATGTTTTTTAATTATTTGTGTTAATCAATTGGTGATTAGTATTATATTGTGTTATGAACATACTGGTGTTATTTTTGTTTTTATTTTCATTTTCTTTATTTTTATCATCAATAGTTTTTCTTTTGGAAAATAGTGTTCCCTATTATATAATATATAAAAAATAACAATAGGTTGTCCTACAACTTTGTTGCTGGGCGACCTAAATATAGCTGCAAGCAGCAATAGAGGTGGGCCAAGCGCATTGCCTATGCAATGGCATGCAAGCAGCTAGTCACAATATATAGCTATAAAGCAAGTTTTTGCAGTTCTAAGATAAACAGGTTGGAAAGAAAACACATTTTTGAAATTATTTACGTTTTTAAAGATGGCTGCCACACAATATGACCAATACTTTCAGCATGAACAGATGTAACTCTAGGTCACATTAGTATGGTTATACAGCAAATTTCAAAGCTTTCACATTGCGGTTGCAAAGAAAACACATTTTGAAGTTTTTGCGTTATTCAAGATGGCGCCATACCATGTGACCAATACTTTCAACATGAACAGATGTAACTGTATGTCACAATATAAGGTTATACATAAAGTTTCACAGTTCTAACATAAGTGGTTGCAGAGAAAATAGATTTTCAAAATTTTCCGCAAAAAACAAAATGGCTGCCAGAATATATGATATACAGTCTCCATATTATGCACAATAGTTGTCACCAATAGAGTGTCAATAAAGCATGGCAAAAATAAAGCATTTTGGTAAAACGTTTTTGTTTTATTATTAATTTAAAAAATATCGTTAAGCATTTTTGAACAATTCAAAATAGCTGCCAAACCACATGACGTATCAACTTCTCTTGAACAAATCTGAATGTTAGTCATAAGATAACTCTATAAAGAAAATTTCAAGTCTTTGCCATTAGCGGTTTCGGAGAAGAAGATTTTTGTAGTTTTTAAAAACAGCGCATTCAAAACAAAATTGGCCGCCAAGCTATGCAATGTATGGCTTTTAAATTGCACATACTAATGCTCCCTATAGACCTCTACAATTTGCTGAAGTTTCATGAAAATTTTGCAAATGTTTTTTTTTTTTTTTTATTTTTTTTTTTTTTTTTTTTTTAAGTACATTTTTTATTGAGGTTGTGTAAAACATTACATAAAGAGTTACCAATATACAATATCAATATTATAAAGATACATACATTTTTAAAGTTAGACATATTACAGAATCAAGCGTTAATCATACTAGACATACATTTTGGGAAACTTTGAAACAGGGAAAACACTACGTCTATGCGGTGTGTAGCTTTAGTGCGTATTATTGCCACATATCTGTAAAAGGATATAGCAGTCTATAACATAAAACTAGTGAGTAGTAGTAATAGTCTAGAATAAGTAGGGCTAGTATGCTTAAGGAATTTGTATATAGGTAATTAAGGAACCTCGATTTTGCGTTATAAAATAAGCACAAGTGGACCCCGTCCATTGCAGTGAGGAAAGGATATGTTAACATAACTACTCAGAGATTTGGGAGCAAATGGGGGGTTGGCTTTATAATTTTTGGGAGGGAAAATTCAGCGGGCAAGAGCCGCTTTAGGATAGGGTAAAGGGAAGGGGGAACGGGAAGGGGCGAGCCGGTTAGGATTGTGTAGACTTGTAATTACTATTGGACATCCGAGCTTTTGAGTGAGCGGTATGTCGTTAAATCCTGGGACTCATTATTGCAAGTCTAAGGAATAAAGAGGAAAGATGAGCCAGTATATGTTAATATATGTGTAGAGGGGGGGACATCTGTAGACAATGACCGCTTCAGATTAGAGGGAAGGAAGTAGGACTGGCGGGTGCACTAGTTGTTAATATAAGCAATTATGTATTTATTTAGGGGGTCATTTTAAGACCATATTCAACTAAGTATGAAAGCTTTGGACAGAGTATCTGTATGTATAGGAGGGTTAGGTGGCTGGAGTTACCCATGTGGGGGACACTCTGCATAATTGACATCCATAAATCTCATTTAGCCAGGTCAGTAGATAATATAAGTTGAAGTCTAAAAGTTGTTGTTTTAGGGCTGTTATGAAGTGAAGGGGTTATATTTACGCTACAAGCGAATAAGTCCTAGGCTTAGGAGAATAATATACACATAATATAGGGACAGTTATACCCCTTATCTAATTCTTGGGCCTGCCGGTATGTTGGGATTTGTGAAAGCAGAGACCAGAGATAAGGGACAAGTATAGGGACATTGTTTGTGTAAATAGCAGGATCCTTTAGTCGTCTGGCTCAGGCGTCTCTTACAGAGTTTGGTCAAAAATCTATGTAATGAGGGGTTGTGGGAACATTAATAACTAACGATTAAAATGGATAACCTAGCTAAAACTAAACTGTGAGTGTCTGACTGTTTCTTATTCCGTCATAAGAGAAGGTAGGTACTGACATCTTTACTGAAATGCGAACAATAGGCCTTAACAAACTGGAGCTCATTACAGGGATACGTAGACCATAACAAAGATGTTATTAAAACTTAGGAGATAATTAATACTAAAGCAGAGATGTTATATAACCTTTATGCAGACTCAAACATAAGTTTCCAAAGAATAATCCTTATATGTGATCTCCCACATGTCTTGCGGGCGTGTAAATTTAAACTAAAAGAGAAGGCAAACTATTAACTATATCAGTCACTCTAGGACCTCAATGACAACAAATGAAGAAGATAGCAACCATAATCATTTGCAAAAAGTGTAGTAGATTATATGCTATGAAATTAAATGGGAGAGCTGCATATTTAAAATAAGGCATAATAAATTTGCTAGCAAAGTAACAGTGTGTAATAGTAAAACTTGTGAGTAGTGACAGAAGACCTGAGTGCCTATTATTATCTTTCATCTACCATAAGCAGAGGTGTTATTAATTATTAATACTGTTAGAGATACTTAATACTAAGCAGCAATGTGATATAACCAGTACTTAGACTCAAATTTAAGCTATACATTTCCAGAGGATAAATCTTATATATGAGCCTCTACATGTCTTTCATGCATGTTAATTTGAACTAGATGAGGAGGTTACATGAACATAGCTATATTACACTTACAAGGTAAACTTTTATCTGTATTAATCACGCTAGGACCTTAGTAACAATATTTAAAGAAGGTAATAACTAGGATCATTTATAAAACGTATAGTACACTGTATGCTATGAGGCAGAGGGAGAGTTCTCAAATACTGAGTCCCTTTTTCTGCATGATATCTTGCCGCTTTATCTGATGCCAGCTACCATAAAGAAGCAGGAAAAGAGATATTTAAGGTGTTGCGGATCTAACCCTGATCTTACATGAGCAGTTTGAGAGTCAATCATCCAGCATTTGGGTTCAGGGGACCAGCTATCTTTAAACAGCTCTGACAAATTTAACATAGTTCCCTTGTGGATAGAGTGTTTCAAACATATAAACAACAAGTAAAAAAGGTGGGTTTAAAATGACCTACAATCTGGCTTTCTAACCATAGTAAGCAATTTAGTTACAGAGAGCCTAGGTATCGACCCCCCTATATGGTTAGAGCTAGTCTACTTCAAAATAAGGACAAAGCCAGTGACCGGTGCACAGGCAGTGCTCTCCCATGTGGTAAAGGGTTACAGATTGTCCAGGGTCCCACAGTGACCTCGGCATTTTATTCGGAGCTCCTGCAACAGTCCAGCAAGTACTAACAGCGCTCAGCAAAAACGCATCACGAGAGTAACCTGAAATCCAGCATACCCAAGTCCATGTGTTAAGCAGCCACTCATGGGTGAAATATACAAAGCGGCAATCTTCGCCTACCTGATAAGGGGCCGCAGAAGTTCCCGGTAAATGGGTGAGGGCTTAGGGGCTTTGCGATGTGTCTGAACCTCTCAGGTTTTTCTGCGTGAGAGAGCTGAAGCCCAGTATCGATCAGTCCGAGCTGAGGTTGCTGCGGCCTTCCACTGACCACTAAATTTGGCATATCATACCGGGAGCTTGTAGGTGGTTGCCTCATTGTGAGGATTGCTTTGGCCTTGTGGAGGACTGGGAGTGCTGCAAGAAACAGTTCAAAACAGACATCTCCCGTCTGTGTTGTTGATCCCGAAACTAGTTCCTCTGTAGCTGTAAGATGACAGTCTGCCGGGTCTTGGGGCAAAACTGTGTTGCTTTGCGGGGGGGTCAGGTTCCGACCAATCTACCTCTGCCTTTACTTCTCCAGTCAGTGCAACCTGTCGTGGTGGGTCTCTCGCCGATCTCAATTCAGCAACAAGAGCTTGCTGGTGGCGGTCCATGGAGCGCATTAAAGCATGTATTGCCGAAATAAATTGTTGCTCCATTAGAATGCTGAGGGTGCTATTGTAAGAAGTATGTTTCCACTTGTTAAGGCAGTGCGTGGGTAATTGCAAGTATAGTGGTGCGAGTGTCGCAGCAGTCCCAGCTAATTAATAGGCCTCAGTGTTAGTAATATGCCAGTTACATGTCAGCTTATCCCCAAACTTTACGATCAACGTCCTAAGATATAGTAGGAGCCAGATATGAAATTATATTAAGTCATAGGGAGCCATAAAATAATATCTTAATAGTCAGATTGTAGGAGCTCTGAGATGGCACGTCCTGTTTCGGCAGCTGGCTCCGCCCCTGCAAATGTTTTATTTCATGAAGGCGACTGCGCAGTGCGAATTTTAACTGCAATATTGCCTTTAGGGGTCATAACTGTGTGTAATCATGTGTCTGCTGCACTGTAATATAGTTAAATAGTGTAAAAATAATGCATAAAGTGCAAATTTAAGCAATTAAACAACGATAAAAAGGCGAATTGCTCATAGCAGCCATGTTGATTATGGAAAATTCACAGTTTTAACAATCTTGGTAGATGACCTCGCAAAGAGTACATGTGCAAAATTGCGCTTTATTGCACTTAGCGGTTGCAGAGAAGAAGATGTTTAAAGATTTTCGCACATTTCAAAATGGCAGCTAGATCATGTGACCAAATCACTTCTCTTGAGCAAACTTTATTCTAGGTCAGTACAGCAGTACACAAAGTAAGTTTCACAGCTGTAACATAAGCGGTTCTAGAGAAGAAGATTTTCAAGCATTTGTCGAAATTTTTCACAAAAAACAATATGGCTGCTAGATCACATGACCTATGAGATTTATGTTGCAAAGGATTATGCACAGCATAGATCTCTAGCAATGTGCCAAGTTTCATTCGTTTTTTGAGTATGCTGTGGTTATTATAAGCATTTGAAAAAGACGGCGGAAAAATAATTTTAATAATACAAGCAATAACAAATAATAATATAGCTGCAAGCAGCGATAGAGGTTGCCATGCGCATCGCCTTTGCAATAGCATACAAGCTGCTAAGTCACGATATATAGCTATAAAGCAAATTTCACAGCTTTAACATAAGCGGTTTGCACCGAAATTACACTTTTTCAAAATTTTCGCGCGTAAACCAATATGGCTGCCATAGCTTGTGACGAATTCCTTCAACATGAACAAATGTGACTCTATGTCACAATATAAGGTTATACAGCTAGTTTCACAGTTCTAACATAAGCAGTTGCAGAGAAAATAGATTTTCGAAAATTTCGCATAAAACAAAATGGCTGCCATATCACATGATATATAGCCTCCATATTATGCACAATAATTCTCACCATAGATGTCAATAAACATGGCAAAGATAAAGCATTTTTGTAAAACAGATTTTGTTTTATTATTAATTTAAAAATATCGTTAAGCGTTTTTGAACAATTCAAAATAGCTGCCAAAGCACATGACCTATCAACTTCTCTTGAACAAATCTGAATGTTAGTCATAAAATAACTCTATAAACAAAATTTCAAGTCTGTCCCATAAGCGGTTTCGGAGAAGAAGATTTTTATAGTTTTTAAAAACAGCGCATACAAAACAAAATGGCCACCAAGCTATGCAATGTATGGCTTTCAAATTGCACATACTAATGCTCAATGTATAGACCTCTAAACAATTTTCAGAAGTTTTATGAAAATTTACAAATGTTTATTTCACAAAGGCTAATGCGCAGTGCGAATTTTAACTGCAATATTGTCTTTGAGTGTTATGGACTATGTGTAATCATTGTTTATTACACTGTAATATTGTTAAATATTGTAAAACGAATGCATAAAGTGCAAATTTACGCAATTAAGATGTCGATAAAAAGGTTAATGTCTCACAGCAGCCATGTTGATAATAGAAAAATTGCAGTTTGAACAAACTTGGTAGAGTACCTTGCAAGGAGCATATGTGCAAAATTCTGCTTTATTGCACTAAGCAGTTTAAGAGAAGAAGATGTTTAAAGATTTTTGCAAAATGCAAGATGGCTGCTACATCATGTGACCAAGGTACTTCTGTTGAACAATGGCAAATCTAGGTCATAGCAGCACTGAGCACAGCAAGTTTCAAAGTTTGTAACATAAGCAGTTCCAGAGCTGAAGATTTTTAAGTGTTTTCTTGAAATTTGTCGCAAAAAACAAAATGGCTGCCTAACCAAATGACCTATGAGTTCAATGTTGCATGAGATGTAGCATTGCAATAGGCTGTAACAGCATACCTGATTTCAAGAGTTTAGCATAAGTAATTTGTGTTTTGTAAGCAATTGAATCAAAAGAGGCAGTATTGAATTATAAATAATTACGATAAAAATAAAACTAATATTGCTGCCGCATCATGTGACTGATTCTCTCCTAATGAGCAATTATGAATCTAGGTCACAATATAAGATTATACAGCAAATTTCACAGTTCTAACATGAGCGATTTCGGAGAAAATAGACTTTCGATATTTTCGTGTAAACCAAGATGGCTGCCTGATCAGAAGTTATACAGCCTCCATATTACGCACAATAGTGCTCACCATAGATGTCAATAAACATGGCAAAAATAAATCATTTTTGTAAAACGGTTTTTGTTTTATTATTAATATAAAAATATCGTTAAGCGTTTTTGAACAATTCAAAATGGCTGCTAAACCACATGACCTATCAACTTCTCTTGAACAAATCTGAATGTTAGTCATAAGTTTAACTCTGTAGAACAAAATTTCAAGTGTGTGCCATAAGCGGTTTTGGAGAAGAAGATTTTTATAGTTTTTAAAAACAGCGCATACGAAACAAAATGGCCGCCAAGCTATGCAATGTATGGCTTTCAAATTGCACATACTAATGCTCACTATAGACCTCTACAATTTGCAGAAGTTTGATGAAAATTTGCAAATGTTTTTATTTCACGAAGGCGACTGCGCAATGCGAATTTTAACTGCAATATTGTCTTTAAGGGTTATGACTATGTGTAATCATGTGTCTATTACACTGTAATATTTTTAAATATTGTAAAAGTAATGTATAAAGTGCAAAATTACGCAATTAAATGGCGATAAAAAGGTTAATGTCTCACAGCAGCCATGTTGATTATGGAAAAATCGCAATTTTAACAAACTTGGTAGTGGACCTTGCAAGGAGCATATGTGCAAAATTGCGCTTTATTGCACTAAGCGGTTTAAGAGAAGAAGATGTTAAAGATTGTCGCAAAATGCAAGATGGTTGCTACATCATGTGACCAAGGCACTTCGTTGAGCAATGGCAAATCTAGTTCATAGCAGCACTGAGCACAGCAAGTTTCAAAGTTGTAACATTAGCAGTTCCGGAGATAAAGATTATTAAGCGTTTAGCGAAATTTGTCGCAAAAAGCAATATGGCTGCGTAACCTTATGACCTATGAGTTCAATATTGCATGAGATGTAGCAGAGCAATAGATGTACTAACATACCTGATTTCAAGAGCTTTGCTTTAGCAGTTCAAAAGTTATGGGCAATAGAAAAAAGTGGCGGAATAATAATAATAAATATAGCTGCAAGCAGCGATAGAGGTGGCCATGCGCATCGACATTGCAATGACATAAAAGCAGCTAAGGGACAATATAATGCTTTATAGAAGTTTTTACAATTCTAATATAAGCAGTTGGAAAGAAAACATATTTTCGAAATGTTTGCGTTTTCAAGATGGCAATCGCATAAAACAAAATGGCTGCCATATCATATGATATACAGCCTCCATATTATGCACAATAATTGTCACCATAGATCTCAATAAACATGGCAAAAATAAAGCATTTTTGTAAAACGGTTTTTGTTTTATTATTCATTTAAAAATATCGTTAAGCGTTTTTGAACAATTCAAAAATGGCTGCCAACCACATGACCTATCAACTTCTCTTGAACAAATCTGAATGTTAGTCATAAGATAACTCTGTAAACAAAATTTCAAGTCTGTGCCATAAGCGGTTTCAAAGAAGAAGATTTTTGTAGTTTTTAAAAACGCGCATAACGAAACAAAATGGCCGCCAAGCTATGCATTGTATGGCTTTTCAAATTGCACATACTAATGCTCACTATAGACCTCTACAATTTGCAGAAGTTTTATGAAAATTTGCAAATGTTTTATTTCACGAAGGCGACTGCGCAGTGCGAATTTTTACTGCAATATTGCCTTTAGGGGGTCATGACTATGTGTACTCATGTGTCTGCTACACTGTAATATAGTTAAATAGTGTAAACATAATGCATAAAGTGCAAATTTACGCAATTAAACAGCGATAAAAAGGCGAATGGCTCATAGCAGCCATGTTGATTATGGAAAATTCGCAGTTTGAACAAACTTGGTAGAGGACCTTACAAGGAGCACATGTGCAAAATTGCGCTTCATTGCACTTAGCGGTTGCAGAGAAGAAGATGTTTAAAGATTTTTCACACAATTCAAAATGGCAGCTAGGTTCATGTGACTAAATCACTTCTCTTGAACAAACTTTATTCTAGGTCAGTACAGCAGTACACACAGCAAGTTTTACAGCTGTAACATAAGCGGTTCTGGAGAAGAAGATTTTCAAGCGGTTGTCAAAATTTGTCGCAAAAAGCAATATGGCTGCTAGATCACATGACCTATGAGATTTATTTTGCATAGGATTATGCACAGCATAGATCTTTAGCATAGTGCCAAGTTTCATGAGTTTTAGAGTTATGCTGTTGTTTTTATAAGCATTTGAATAAGTGGCGGAATAATAATAATAATAATAATAATAAAAAAAATAATAATAATCCTGACAATAACAATAGGTTTGTCCTGCAACTTCGTTGCATGGCCACCTAATAATAAATATAACTGCAAGCAGCGATAGAGGTGGCCATGCGCATCGACATTGCAATGTCATACAAGGCAGCTAAATCACAATATAAAGCTTTTATAGAAGTTTTTTACAATTCTAACATTAGCAGTTGGAAAGAAAACACATTTTCGAAATTTTTGCATTTTTCAAGATGGCTGCCCCACCATATGACCAATTCTTTCATCATGATCAGATGTAACTCTAGGTCACAAGATTTTTTTTTACAGCAAATTTCACAGCTTTAACATAAGCGGTTGGAAAGAAAACACGTTTTCGAAAATTTCGTGTAAACCAATATGGCTGCCACAGCTTGTGACCAATTCCTTCAACATGAACAACTGTGGACTCTAGGTCACAATATAAGGTTATACAGCAAGTTTCACCGTTCTAACATAAGCAGTTTGCAGAGAAAATAGACTTTCGAAATATTCGCATAAAACAAAATGGCTGCCAGATCTAATGATATACAGCCTCCATATTATGCACAGTAATTGTCACCATAGATGTCAATAAACATGGCAAAAATAAAGCATTTTTGCAAAACGGTTTTTGTTTAATTATTAATTTAAAAATATTGTTAAGCGTTTTTGAACAATTCAAAATGGCTGCCAAACCACATGACCTATCAACTTCTCTTGAACAAATCTGAATGTTAGTCATAAGATATACTCTGTAAACAAAATTTCAAGTCTGTGCCATAAGCGGTTTCGGAGAAGAAGATTTTTATAGTTTTTAAAAACAGTGCATATGAAACAAAATGGCCGCCAAGCTATGCATTGTATGGCTTTCAAATTGCACATACTAATGCTCACTATAGACCTCTACAATTTGCAGAAGTTTTATGAAAATTTGCAAATGTTTTATTTCACGAAGGCGAGTGTGCAGTGCAAATTTTTACTGCAATATTACCTTTAGGGGTCATGACTATGTGTACTCATGTGTCTGCTACACTGTAATATAGTTTAAATAGTGTAAACATAATGCATAAAGTGCAAATGTACGCAATTAAACAGCGATAAAAAGGGGAATGGTTCATAGCAGCCATGTTGATTATGGAAAATTCACAGTTTGAACAAACTTGGTAGAGGACCTTGCAAGGAGCACATGTGCAAAATTGCACTTCATTGCACTTAGCGGTTGCAGAGAAGAAGATGTTTAAAGATTTTCGCACAATTCAAAATGGCAGCTAGGTCATGTGACTAAATCACTTCTCTTGAACAAACTTTATTCTAGGTCAGTACAGCAGTACACACAGCAAGTTTTACAGCTGTAACATAAGCGGTTCTGGAGAAGAAGATTTTCAAGAGGTTCTCGAAATTTGTCGCAAAAAGAAATATGGCTGCTAGATCACATGACCTATGAGATTTATTTTGCATAGGATTATGCACAGCATAGATCTTTAGCATAGTGCCAAGTTTCATGAGTTTTAGAGTTATGCTGTTGTTTTTATAAGCATTTGAATAAGTGGCGGAATAATAATAATAATAATAATAGTAATAATAAATATAGCTGCAAGCAGCGATAGAGGTGGCCATGCGCATTGACTTTGCAATGGCATACAAGCAGCTAAGTCACAATATAAAGCTTTATAGACATTTTTAAAATTCTAACATTAGCATTTGGAAAAAAAACACATTTTCGAAAATTTTGCGTTTTTCAACATGGCTGCCCTGCCATATGACCAATACATTCTTCACGATCAGAGGTAACTCTAGGTCATAAGATATTGTGTTACAGCAAATTTCACAGCTTTAACATAAGCGGTTTGCAAAGATAACACATTTTCGAAATTTTTTGCGTAAACCAATATGGCTGCCACAGCTTGTGACCAATTCCTTTAACATGAACAACTGTGATTCTAGGTCACAATATAAGGTTACTTAGCTAGTTTCACAGTTCTAACATAAGCGGTTGCAGAGAAAATAGATTTTTGACATTTTTGCGCAGAACAAAATGGCTGCCTAATCATATGATATACAGCCTCCATATTATGCACAATTGTTCTTACCATAGATGTCAATAAACATGGCAAAAATAAAGCATTTTTGTAAAACGGTTTTTGTTTTATTATTAGTTTAAAAATATTGTTAAGCATTTTTGAACAATTCAAAATGGCTGCCAAACCACATGACCTATAAACTTCTCTTGAACAAATCTGAATGTTAGTCATAAGATAACTCTATAAACAAAATTCAAGTCTTTGCCATAAGCGGTTTCGGAAAAGAAGATTTTTGTAGTTTTTAAAAACCGCGAATACGAAACAAAATGGCCGTCAAGCTATGCATTGTAGGACTTTCAAATTGCACATAGTAATGCTCACTATAGACCTCTATAATTTGCAGAAGTTTTATGAAAATTTGCAAATGTTTTACTTCACGAAGGCGACTGCGCAGTGCGAATTTTTACTGCAATATTGCCTTTAGGGGTCATGACTATGTGTACTCATGTGTCTGCTACACTGTAATATAGTTAAATAGTGTAAACATAATGCATAAAACCACATGACATATCAACTTCACTTGAACAAATCTGAATGTTAGTCATAAGATAACTCTATAAACAAAATTTCAAGTCTGTGCCATAAGCGGTTTCGGAGAAGAAGATTTTGTAGTTTTTAAAAACAGAGCATTCAAAACAAAATGGCCGCCAAGATATGCAATGTATGGCTTTCAAATTGCACATACTAAGCTCACTATAGACCTCTACAATTTGCAGAAGTTTCATGAAAATTTGCAAATGTTTTATTTCACGAAGCGACTGTGCAGTGCGAATTTTAACTGCAATATTGCCTTTAGGGGTCATAATTGTGTGTAATCATGTGTTTGCTGCACTGTAATATAGTTAAATAGTGTAAATATAATGCATAAAGTGCAAATTTTACGCAATTAAACAACGATAAAAAGGCGAATTGCTCATAGCAGCCATGTTGATTATGGGAAATTCGCAGTTTTAACAATCTTGGTAGATGACCACTGCAAACAGTACATGTGCAAAATTGTGCTTCATTGCACTTAGCGGTTTCAGAAAAAAAGATGTTTAAAGATTTTTGCACATTTCAAAATGGCAGCTAGATCATGTGACCAAATCACTTCTCTTGAACAAACTTTATTCTAGGTCAGTACAGCAGTACACACAGCAAGTTTCACAACTGTAACATAAGCGATTCCGGAGAAGAAGATTTTCAAGCGTTTGTCAAAATTTGTTGCAAAAAACAATATGGCTGCTAGATCACATGACCTATGAGATTTATATTGTACAGGAATATGCACAGCATAGATCTCTAGCACTGTTCCAAGTTTCATAAGTTTTTGAGTTATGCTGTTGTTATTATAAGCATTTGAAAAAAAACGGCGGAAAGATAATAATAATAATAAAAATAATAATAATAATAATAATAATAATAATAATAATAATAATAATCTGAGCAAAAACAATAGGTGTCCAGCACTATAGTGCTTGGCCACCTAAATATAGCTGCAAGCAGCAATAGAGGTGGCCAAGCGCATTGCTTTTGCAATAGCATACAAGCAGCTAATTCACAATATAAAAGCTATAAAGCAAGTTTTTACATTTCTAACATAAGCAGTTGTAAAAAAAAAAAAATTAAAATTTTGCGTTTTTCAAGATGGCTGCCATACCATATGACTAATACTTTCAGCACAAACAGATGTAACTTAATGTCACAATATATGGTTATACAGCAAATTTCACTGCTTTAACATAAGCGGTTGCAAAGAAAACGCATTTTCAAAATTTTCACGAAAACCAATATGGCTGCCACAGCTTGTGACAAATTCCTTCAACATGAGCAACTGTGACTCTAAGTCACAATATAAGATTATACATCAAGTCTTACAGTTCTAACATAAGCAGTTGCAGAGAAAATAGATTTTCGAAATTTTCACGTAAAACAAAATGGCATCTAGATCATGTGATATACAGACTCCATATTATGCACAATAGTTCTCATCATAGTAGTCAATAACCATGGCAAAAATAAACCATTTTTGCAAAACGGTTTTTGTTTTATTATTAATTTAAAAATATTGTTAAGCGTTTCTAAACAATTCAAAATTGCTGCCTAACCACATGACTTATCAACTTCTCTTGAACAAATCTGAATGTTAGTCATAAGATAACTCTATAAACAAAATTTCAAGTCTGTCCCATAAGCGGTTTCGGTGAAGAAGATTTTTGTTGTTTTTAAAAACAGCGCATACAAAACAAAATCGCCGCCAAGTGATGCAATGTATGGCTTTCAAATTGCACATACTAATGCTCACTATAGACCTCTACAATTTGCATAAGTTTCATGAAAATTTTTGCAAATGTTTTATTTCACGAAGGCGACTGCGCAGTGCAAATTTTGACTGCAAAATTGCCTTTTGGGGTCATGACTATGTGTAATCATGTGTCTGCTGCACTGTAATATAGTTAAATAGTGCAAATATAATGCATAAAGTGCAAATTTACGCAATTAAACAACGATAAAAAGGTGAATGGCTCATAGCAGCCATGTTGATTATGGAAACGTTGCAGTTTTAACAATCTTGGTAGATGACCTTGCAAAGAGTACATGTGCAAAATTGTGCTCCATTGCACTTAGCGGTTTCAGAGAAGAAGATGTTTAAAGATTTTCGCAGATTTCAAAATGGCAGCTAGATCATGTGACTAAATCACTTCTCTTGAACAAACTTTATTCTAGGTCAGTACAGCAGTACACTCAGCAAGTTTCACAACTGTAACATAAGTGGTTCCGGAGAAGAAGATTTTCAAGCAATTGTCAAAATTTATCGCAAAAAGCAATATGGCTGCTAGATCACATGACCCATGAGATTTATGTTGCATAGGATTATGCAAAGCATAGATTTCTAGCACTGTGCCAAGTTTCATGAGTTTTTGAGTTATGCTGTGGTTATTATAAGCATTTGAAAAAAACGACGGAAAAATAATTTTAATAATACAAGCAATAATAAATAATAATATAGCTGCAAGCAGCGATAGAGGTGGCCACGCGGATCGCCTTTGCAATGGCATAAAAGCTGTTAAGTCACAATATATAGCTATACTGCAAATTTCAAAGATTTAACAGAAGCGGTTGCAAAGAAATCACATTTTCGACATTTTCGCGTAAACCAATATGGCTGCCATAGCTTGTGACCAATTCCTTCAACATGAACAAGCAGCGGCGACTGTGCAATGCGAATTTTAACTGCAATATTGTCTTTAAGGGTTATGACTATGTGTAATCATGTGTCTTTTACACTGTTAAATATTGTAAAACTAATATATAAAGTGCAAAATTACGCAATTAAATGGCGATAAAAAGGTTAATGTCTCACAGCAGCCATGTTGATTATGGAAAAATCGCAATTTTAACAAACTTGGTAGAGGACCTTTCAAGGAGCAAATTTGCAAAATTGCGCTTTATTGCACTAAGCGGTTTAAGAGAAGAAGATGTTTAAAGATTTTCGCAAAATGCAAGATGGCTGCTACATCATGTGACCAAGGCACTTCTGTTGAGCAATGGCAAATCTAAGTCATAGCAGCACTAAGCACAGCAAGTTTCAGAGTTGCAACATAAGCAGTTCCAGAGCTAAAGATTATTAAGCAGTTCTCAAAATTTGTCGCAAAAAACAATATGGCTGTGTAACCTTATGACCTATGAGCTCAATATTCCATGAGATGTAGCAGAGCAATGGGTTGTAACAGCATACCTGATTTCAAGCATAAGTATTTTGTGTTTTGTGAGCAATTGAATCAAAAGAGGCAGTATTGAATTATAAATAATTACGATAAAAATAAAACTAATATTGCTGCCACATCATGTGACTGATTCTCTCCTAATGAGCAATTGTGAATCTAGGTCACCATATAAGTTTATACAGCAAATTTCACAGTTCTTACATAAGCGGTTGCAAAGAAAATAGACTTTCGAAATTTTCGCGTAAACCAAGATGGCTGCTTGATTGTAAGATATACAGCCTCCATATTACGCACAATAGTGCTCACTATAAATGTCAATAAACATGGCAAAAATAAAGCATTTTTGTAAAACAGTTTTTGTTTTATTATTAATTTAAAAATATTGTTAAGCATTTTTTAACAATTCAAAATGGCTGCCAAACCACATGACCTATCAACTTCTTTTGAACAAATCTAATTGTCATAAGATAACTCTATAAACAAAATTTCAAGTCTGTGCTATAAGTGGTTTCGGAGAAGAAGATTTTTTTAGTTTTTAAAAACAGCGCATACGAAACAAAATGGCTGCCAAGCTATGCATTGTATGACTTTCAAATTGCACATACTAATGCTCACTATAGACCTCTACAATTTGCAGAAGTTTTATGAAAATTTGCAAATGTTTTATTTTACGAAGGCGACTGCGCAGTGCAAATTTTTACTGCAATATTGCATTTAGGGGTCATGATTATGTGTACTCTTGTGTCTGCTACACTGTAATATAGTTAAATAGTGTAAACATAATGCATAGAGTGCAAATTTACGCAATTAACCAGCGATAAAAAGGCGAAAGGCTCATAACAGTCATGTTGATTATGGAAAATTCGCAGTTTGAACAAACTTGGTAGAGAACCTTGCAAGGAGCACATCTGCAAAATTGCACTTCATTGCACTTAGCGGTTGCAGAGAAGAAGATGTTTAAAAATTTTCGCACATTTCAAAATGGCGGCTAGATCATGTGACTAAATCAATTCTGTTGAACAAACTTTATTCTAGGTCAGCACAGCAGTACGCACAGCAAGTTTCACAACTGTAACATAAGCGGTTCCGGAGAAGAAGATTTTCAAGCGTTTCTTGAAATTTGACGCAAAAAGCAATATGGCTGCTAGATCACATGACGTATGAGATTTATGTTGCACAGGATTATGCACAGCATAGATCTCTAGCATTGTGCCAAGTTTCATGAGTTTTTGAGTTACGCTTTGGTGAATAAAAGCATTTGAAAAAGACGGCGGAAAAATAATTTTAATACTACAAGCAATAACAAATAATAATATAGCTGCAAGCAGCGATAGAGGTGGCCATGCGCATCGACATTGCAATGGCATACAAGCAGCTAAATCACAATATAAAGCTTTATAGAAGTTTTTACAATTCTAACATTAGCAGTTGGAAAGAGAACACATTTTCGAAATTTTTGCGTTTTTCAAGATAGCTGCCCCACCATATGAGCAATACTTTGATCACGACCAGATGTAACTCTAGGTGACAATATATGGTTATACAGCAAATTTCAGAGCTTTAACATAAGCAGTTGGAAAGAAAACACATTTTCGAAATTTTTGCGTAAACCAATATGGCTGCCACAGCTTGTGACCAATTCCTTCAACATGAACAACTGTGACTCTAGGTCACAATATAAGGTTATACAGCAAGTTTCACAGTTTTAACATAAGCAGTTGCAGAGAAAATAGATTTTCGAAATATTCGCATAAAACAAAATGGCTGCCAGATCATATGATATACAGCCTTCATACAGGGAGTGCAGAATTATTAGGCAAATAAGTATTTTGACCACATCATCCTCTTTATGCATGTTGTCTTACTCCAAGCTGTATAGGCTCGAAAGCCTACTACCAATTAAGCATATTAGGTGATGTGCATCTCTGTAATGAGAAGGGGTGTGGTCTAATGACATCAACACCCTATATCAGGTGTGCATAATTATTAGGCAACTTCCTTTCCTTTGGCAAAATGGGTCAAAAGAAGGACTTGACAGGCTCAGAAAAGTAAAAAAATAGTGAGATATCTTGCAGAGGGATGCAGCACTCTTAAAATTGCAAAGCTTCTGAAGCGTGATCATCGAACAATCAAGCGTTTCATTCAAAATAGTCAACAGGGTCGCAAGAAGCGTGTGGAAAAACCAAGGCGCAAAATAACTGCCCATGAACTGAGAAAAGTCAAGCGTGCAGCTGCCAAGATGCCACTTGCCACCAGTTTGGCCATATTTCAGAGCTGCAACATCACTGGAGTGCCCAAAAGCACAAGGTGTGCAATACTCAGAGACATGGCCAAGGTAAGAAAGGCTGAAAGACGACCACCACTGAACAAGACACACAAGCTGAAACGTCAAGACTGGGCCAAGAAATATCTCAAGACTGATTTTTCTAAGGTTTTATGGACTGATGAAATGAGAGTGAGTCTTGATGGGCCAGATGGATGGGCCCGTGGCTGGATTGGTAAAGGGCAGAGAGCTCCAGTCCGACTCAGACGCCAGCAAGGTGGAGGTGGAGTACTGGTTTGGGCTGGTATCATCAAAGATGAGCTTGTGGGGCCTTTTCGGGTTGAGGATGGAGTCAAGCTCAACTCCCAGTCCTACTGCCAGTTTCTGGAAGACACCTTCTTCAAGCAGTGGTACAGGAAGAAGTCTGCATCCTTCAAGAAAAACATGATTTTCATGCAGGACAATGCTCCATCACACGCGTCCAAGTACTCCACAGCGTGGCTGGCAAGAAAGGGTATAAAAGAAGAAAATCTAATGACATGGCCTCCTTGTTCACCTGATCTGAACCCCATTGAGAACCTGTGGTCCATCATCAAATGTGAGATTTACAAGGAGGGAAAACAGTACACCTCTCTGAACAGTGTCTGGGAGGCTGTGGTTGCTGCTGCACGCAATGTTGATGGTGAACAGATCAAAACACTGACAGAATCCATGGATGGCAGGCTTTTGAGTGTCCTTGCAAAGAAAGGTGGCTATATTGGTCACTGATTTGTTTTTGTTTTGTGTTTGAATGTCAGAAATGTATATTTGTGAATGTTGAGATGTTATATTGGTTTCACTGGTAAAAATAAATAATTGAAATGGGTATATATTTGTTTTTTGTTAAGTTGCCTAATAATTATGCACAGTAATAGTCACCTGCACACACAGATATCCCCCTAAAATAGCTATAACTAAAAACAAACTAAAACCTACTTCCAAAACTATTCAGCTTTGATATTAATGAGTTTTTTGGGTTCATTGAGAACATGGTTGTTGTTCAATAATAAATTTAATCCTCAAAAATACAACTTGCCTAATAATTCTGCACTCCCTGTATAATGCATAATAATTGTCACCATAGATGTCAATAAACATAGCAAAAATAAAGCATTTTTGTAAAACGGTTGTTGTTTTATTATTAATTTAAAAATATTGTTAAGCGTTTTTGAACAATTCAAAATGTCTGCCAAACCACATGACGTATCAACTTCTCTTGAACAAATCTGAATGTTAGTCAAAAGATAACTCTATAAACAAAATTTCAAGTCTGTCCCATAAGCGGTTTCGGAGAAGAAGATTTTTATAGTTTTTTAAAATGGCGCATACGAAACAAAATGGCCGTCAAGCTATGCAATGTATGGCTTTCAAATTGCACATACTAATGCTCACTGTAGACCTCTACAATTTTCAGAAGTTTTATGAAAATTTGCAAATGTTTTATTTCACGAAGGCGACTGCGCAATGCGAATTTTAACTGCAATATTGTCTGTAAGGGTTATGACTATGTGTAATCATGTGTCTATTACACTGTAATATTGTTAAATATTGTAAAACTAATATATAAAGTGCAAAATTACGCAATTAAATGGCGATAAAAAAGGTTAATGTCTCAAAGCAGCTATGTTGATTATGGAAAAATCACAATTTTAACAAACTTGGTAGAGGACCTTGCAAGGAGCATATTTGCAAATTGCGCTTTATTGCACTAAGCGGTTTAAGAGAAGAAGATGTTTAAAGATTTTCGCAAAATTCAAGATGGCTGCTACATCATGTGACCAAGGCACTTCTGTTGAGCAATGGCAAATCTAGGTCATAGCAGCACTAAGAACAGCAGGTTTTAAAGTTGCAACATAAGCAGTTTCAGAGCTAAAGAATATTAAGCAGTTCTCGAAATTTGTCGCAAAAAAACAATATGGCTGCGTAACCTTATGACCTATCAGTTCAATATTGCATGAGAAGTAGCAGAGCAATAGGCTGTACCAGCATACCTGATTTCAAGAGTTTAGCATAAGTATTTTGTGTTTTGTGAGCAATTGAATCAAAAGATGCAGTATTGAATTACAAATAATTACAATAAAAATAAAACTAATATTGCTGCCGCATCATGTGATTGATTCTCTCCTAATCAGCAATTGTGAATCTAGGTCACCATATAAGTTTATACAGCAAATTTAACAGTTCTTACATAAGCGGTTGCAGAGAAAATAGACTTTCGAAATTTTCACGAAAACCAAGATGGCTGCTCGATCGTAAGATATACAGCCTCCATATTACGCACAATAGTGCTCACTATAGATGTCAATAAACATGGCAAAAATAAAGCATTTTTGTAAAACGGTTTTTGTTTTAATATTATTTTAAATATATCGTTAAGCAATTTTGAACAATTCAAAATGGCTGCCAAACCACATGACGTTTCAACTTCTCTTGAACAAATCTGAATTTTAGTCATAAGGTAACTCTATAAACAAAATTTCAAGTCTGTTCCATAAGCAGTTTCGGAGAAGAAGATTTTTTATAGTTTTTAAAAATGGCGCATACAAAACAAAATGGCCGCCAAGCTATGCAATGTATGGCTTTCAAATTGCACATACTAATGCTCAGACCTCTATAATTTGCACAAGTTTCATGAAAAGTTCCAAATATTTTATTTCACGCAGGCGACTGCGCAATGCGAATTTTAACTGCAATATTGTCTTTAAGGGTTATGACTATGTGTAATCATGCGTCTATTACACTGTAATATTCTTAAATATTGTAAAACTAATGTATAAAGTGCAAAATTACGCAATTAAATGGCGATAAAAAGGTTAATGTCTCACAGCAGCCATGTTGATTATGGAAAAATCGCAGTTTGAACAAACTTGGAAGAGGACCTTGCAAGGAGTAAATGTGCAAAATTGTGCTTTATTGCACTAAGCAGTTTAAGAGAAGAAGATGTTTAAATATTTTCGCAAAATGCAAGATGGCTGCTACATCATGTGACCAAGGCACTTCTGTTGAGCAATGGCAAATCTAGTTCATAACAGCACTGAGCACAGCAAGTTTCAAAGTTGCAACACAAGCAATTCCAGAGATAAAGATTATTAAGCGTTTCTCGAAATTTGTCGCAAAAAGCAATATGGCTGCGTAACCTTATGACCTATGAGTTCAATATTGCATGAGATGTAGCAGAGCAATAGGCTGTACCAGCATATCTGATTTCAAGAGCTTTGCTTTAGCAGTTCAAAAGTTATGGGCAATAGAAAAAGTGGCGGAATAATAAAAATAATAATAATAATCCTGACAATAACAATAGGTTGTACTGCAACTTCGTTGCATGGCCACCTAATAATAATAATAATCCTGACAATAACAATAGGTTGTCCTGCAACTTCATTGCATGGCCACCTAATTAATGGGGGTTCATAGACAAATGCCAAAAGGATTAATACTTGCTAAATAAAAGCAAAACTTTTATAATTTTTTCAACATAACTTACTTGGAAAATAAAAAGATGCAGCAGGGTCTCCATGATTGAATTGTCCACTACCAAGTTCTTCAATTTCAAAGGAGAAGACTAGAGATGAAGCACAATTACTGGCTCTTCCACAATTAAGAAAAAGAAGTAGAGTCCAACAGATCATTTTTCCCAGGATCCTATTCAATGCCCTTACTGAACGAGTGATCATCCAGAGGTTCCAGCTGGATTGGTAGTCTATCCTGTTACTGTACAAAGAGATTAGTGACATGTTGGAGCCCATGACACCATGGTTATGTTTAATTCCTGGACTTATAAAACTCTGGCTGCACTGCATTTCTTTTTGACAGTATCCTTCCAATCAGTTTCAAGAATCATTATTGGCATAAGTTAGTCTGCTTTTTCCAGACATCTTGCCATGCTATCATTGACACATATATAAATTTGTTCTCTTTAGGTATGCCTGCCAAGTACACCTGAAGAATAGTAAATGGTTAAATCCAATTTTTACAGAATAGCTGGCATGTCTAATGTTCTTAGAGCTATGTATTGCACACATGTGAGAGTGAATCAATCACTCCCTAAATTTCCAGATGGTATCTGACCCTAACATGAAAATCAGTATTCAATCTAACTTCCCTGATTGCTGTCATGCTTCCTATGGCCATTAGATAATTTAATTAATAATAATTAAATATTTAGAGTTATTCAATTAATCCATGGCTATGACTTTAAATATCACCTCTATGTTGATGACTCACAGATCTAACTCACCACCCCTGCTCTCTCTCCCTCTGTCCTTTCTCATGTCAGTGACAACTTATCTTATCTGGCATTTCTTCTTGGATGGCCTCTCACCAAAGATTAATATGTCCAAGACTGAGCTCATTCTAATCCCCCCTCTAGCTCCACTACAATTCCTGACTTTGTATACAATATAAATAATAATTATATTCTAGCTATTTTAGGATTAATATTTATTTTACAGGCAACTTTGCATTTATTTTAACCAGGTACAATAGCTATTAAATAGTTATTAACTATTTTAATAGCTACCTAGTTAAAATAATTACAAAATTACCTGTAAAATAAATCCTAACCTAAGTTACAATTAAACCTAACACTACACTATCAATAAATTAATTAAATAAACTACCTACAATTATCTACAATTAAACCTAACACTACACTATGAATAAATAAATTAAATACAAATTAATACACTAACTAAAGTACAAAAAATAAAAAAAAGAACTAAGTTACAAAAAATAAAAAAAAAACTAAGTTACAAAAAATAAAAAAATATTTACAAACATTATAAAAATATTACAACAATTTTAAGCTAATTACACCTACTCTAAGCCCCCTAATAAAATAACAAAGCCTCCCAAAATAAAACAAATGCCCTACCCTATTCGAAAATAAAAATAGAAAAGCTCTTTTACCTTACCAGCCCTTAAAAGGGTCTTTTACGGGGCATGCCCCAAAGAATTCAGCTCTTTTGCCTGAAAAAAAAAACATACAATACCCCCCCAACATTACAACCCACCACCCACATACCCCTAATCTAACCCAAACCCCCCTTAAATAAACCTAACACTAAGCCCCTGAAGATCTTCCTACCTTGTCTTCACCACGTGGGGTATCACCGATCGGTCCATAGGAGGCTCCAAAGTCTTCATCCAAGCCCAAGTGGGGGCTGAAGAGATGCATCATCAGGCTGAAGAGGTCCTTCATCGGGCTGAAGTCTTGATCCAAGCGGCGGCTGAAGAGGTCCATCATCGGGGCTGAAGTCTTCTATCAAGCGGCGGCTGAAGAGGTCCATCATCGTGGCTGAAGTCTTCTATCAAGCGGCATCTTCAATCTTCTTTCTTCCGGATCCATTTTCATCCCACCGACGCGGAACATCCATCCTGCCCGACGACTTGCCGACGAATGACGGTTCCTTTAAATGACGTCATCCAAGATGGCGTCCCTCGAATTCCGATTGGCTGATAGGATTCTATCAGCCAATCGGAATTAAGGTTGGAAAATTCTGATTGGCTGATGGAATCAGCCAATCAGATTCAAGTTCAATCCGATTGGCTGTAGTGTTAGGTTTAATTGTAGATAATTGTAGGTAGTTTATTTAATTAATTTATTGATAGTGCAGTGTTTGGTTTAATTGTAACTTAGGTTAGGATTTATTTTACAGGTAATTTTGTAATTATTTTAACTAGGTAGCTATTAAATAGTTAATAACTATTTAATAGCTATTGTACCTGGCTAAAATAAATACAAAGTTGCCTGTAAAATAAATATAAATCCTAAAATAGCTACAATATAATTATAATTTATATTGTAGCTATATTAGGGTTTATTTTACAGGTAAGCATTTAGCTTAAAATAGGAATAATTTATTTAATAAGAGTACATTTATTTCGTTAGATAATAATTATATTTAACTTAGGGGGTGTTAGTGTTAGGGTTAGACTTAGCTTTAGGGGTTAATAAATTTATTAGAGTAGCGGTGAGGTCCGGTCGGCAGATTAGGGGTTAATACTTGAAGTTAGGTGTCGGTGATGTTAGGGAGGGCAGATTAGGGGTTAATACTATTTATTATAGGGTTAGTGAGGCGGATTAGGGGTTAATACATTTATTTTAGTAGCGGCGAGGTCCGGTCGGCAGATTAGGGGTTAATAATTGTAGGTAGGTAGCGGCGACGTTGGGGGTGCAGATTAGGGGTTAATAAATATAATATTTGGGTCGGTGGGTGTTAGGGGCAGCAGATTAGGGGTACATAGGGATAACATAGGTTGCGGCAGTGTACGGAGCGGCAGATTAGGGGTTAATAATAATATGCAGGTGTCAGCGATAGCGGGGGCGGCAGATTAGGGGTTAATAAGTGTAAAGTTAGGGGTGTTTAGACTCGGGGTACATGTTAGGGTGTTAGGTGCAGACTTAGGAAGTGTTTCCTCATAGGAAACAATGGGGCTGCGTTAGGAGCTGAACGCTGCTTTTTTGCAGGTGTTAGGTTTTTTTCAGCTCAAACTGCCCCATTGTTTCCTATGGGGGAATCGTGCACGAGCACGTTTTTGAAGCTCGCCGCGTCCGTAAGCACCGCTGGTATTGAGAGTTGCAGTGGCGGTAAATTATGCTATACGCTCCCTTTTTGGAGCCTAACGCAGCCCTTCTGTGAACTCTAAATACCAGCGGTATTTAAAAGGTGCGGGAGAAAAAAAGCATGCGTAGCTAACGCACCCCTTTGGCCGCAGAACTCTAAATCTAGCCGTTTGTGTTGGTGTGCAATTTCAACCCGTTGATATGTTTTTTTTTTCCTGGGTTCATCATGTTTTTTTTATGAGCCATTTGAAAATGTGGCCGTTAGGCGGCCGGCAATCAACGTCATCCGCCTCCTGGATGATCTGCGCATGCGCTAAAATTAATGTTTCGTCTATGCCTATTGGTATTATTATGGATTTCCCATAATACGTAATAGGCTTCCTACAGAAGGCATGTGCAGTAGTGAGAGAAATCGCCGCTTTGGCATGCACTGTTCAATGGATCATAAAGAACGCGCTTTGGAGACACATATAGAGCGGGTGGGACCGCTCTATACGTCACTGAATAGAAAATAAGAAAATAGCAGTTAGGAGGAGTCAAAATCGGAAGGGTAAGGAATTCTAAAAAAGATTTATTTCATAAATAAATAACAAATGGTGGAAAAAAAGTTAGCGATTACCTTATTTAAGTAATGTCAAATTCATTACAGAATTCAGCATATTAAAACTTTACCTTCACTTTCAGAGCACAAACATTTTTATACTAAATGTATAATGCATGTACTACAATTGACACATTTTATTGCACATTTGTAAAAATATGATGAGCTGCTATATAATGTTTAATAATGCAACTTTGAACATTTTAAATACAGTACATTAATTGTTAATATAATAACATTTCCAACTCTACTTTTTGCATACAAATTTTATACTACTTTTTTTCTTCCTAATGGGAAAGTGTCCACAGCCGCATTAATTACTGCAGAGTTGTTCTTTTATATACAATTCATCATAATATATTACCATCTCAAAGTGTTTACTGTCCCTTTAATGTTTTCTCCCCATAGACTTCAGTAAAGGAAGCAAACGAAAAAAAACTAACACTTATCACTCGCATACTAACCCGACAGGGTTATTTTTATTTTAAATATTTATTGAAACATATCTGTCTGTCTATGTAACGCTCTATATATTTATCAAGCTATCTATTTATTTATCTAATTATTTATCTAGCTAAAATTCATACTAACTATACAGCTATATATCATTTATCTATCGGCTAGATTTAGAGTTCTGCGGCCAAAGGGGTGCGTTAGCTACGCGTGCTTTTCCCCCCCCGCACCTTTTAAATACCGCTGGTATTTAGAGTTCACAGAATGGCTGCGTTAGGCTCCAAAAAGGGAGCGTAGAGCATATTTACCGCCACTGCAACTCTCGATACCAGCGGTGCTTACGGACGCGGCTAGCTTCAAAAACGTGCTCGTGCACGATTCCACCATAGGAAACAATGGGGCTGTTTGAGCTGAAAAAAAACCTAACACCTGCAAAAAAGCAGCGTTCAGCTCCTAACGCAGCCCCATTGTTTACTATGGGGAAACACTTCTTACGTCAGCACCTAACACTCTAACATGTACCCCGAGTCTAAACACCCCTAACCTTACACTTATTAACCCCTAATCTGCCGCCCCCGCTATCGCTGACACCTGCATATTTTTTTTAACCCCTAATCTGCTGCTCCGTATACCGCCGCATCCTACATTATACCTATGTACCCCTAATCTGCTGCCCCTAACACCGCCGACCCCTATATTATATTTATTAACCCCTAATCTGCCCCCCACAACGTCGCCGCCAGCTACCTACAATAATTAACCACTAATCTGCCGATCGGATCTCGCCGCTAGTCTAATAAATACCCCTAATCTAACCCAAACCCCCGTTAAATAAACCTAACACTAAGCCCCTGAAGATCTCCCTACCTTGTCTTCACCTCACCGGGTTCAGCGATCGGTCCAGAAGAGGGTCCGAAGTCTTGATCCAAGCGGCGGCTGAAGAACTCCATCATCGGGCTGAAGTCGGAAGTCCATCATCGGATGAAGTCTTCTATCAAGCCGCATTGGCTGATAGGATTCTATCAGCCAATCAGAATTAAGGTAGGAATATTCTGATTGGCTGATGGAATCAGCCAATCAGATTCAAGTTCAATCCGATTGGCTGATCCAATTAGCCAATCAGATTGAGCTCGCATTCTATTGGCTGATCGGAACAGCCAATAGAATGCAAGCTCAATCTGGGGTTTGGGTTAGATTAGGGGTATGTGGGTGGTGGGTTGTAATGTTGGGGGGGTATTGTATGTTTTTTTTTAACAGGCAAAAGAGCTGAATTCTTTGGGGCATGCCCCGCAAAGGGCCCTTTTCAGGGCTGGTAAGGTAAAAGAGCTTTGAACTTTTTTAATTTAGAATAGGGTAGGGCGTTTTTTTATTTTGGGGAGCTTTGTTATTTTATTAGGGGGCTTAGAGTAGGTGTAATTAGTTTAACATTGTTGTAATATTTTTCTAATGTTTGTAAATATTTTTTTATTTTTTGTAACTTAGTTCTTTTTTATTTTTTGTACTTTAGTTAGTTTATTTAAATGTATTTATTTGTAGGTATTGTATTTAATTAATTTATTGATAGTGTAGTGTTAGGTTTAATTGTAGGTAATTGTAGGTATTTAATTTAATTTATTTATTGATAGTGTAGTGTTAGGTTTAATTGTAACTTAGGTTAGGATTTATTTTACAGGTAATTTTGTAATTATTTTAACTAGGTAACTATTAAATAGTTATTAACTATTTAATAGCTATTGTACCTGGTTAAAATAATTACAAAGTTACCTGTAAAATAAATATAAATCCTAAAATAGCTACAATATAATTATAATTTAGGGGGATCTGCGGTATGGAAAAGTCGCGGCTGGAAAGTGAGCGTTAGACCCTTTCCTGACTGACTCCAAATACCAGAGGGCGGTAAAAACCAGCGTTAGGAGCCTCTAACGCTGGTTTTCACGGCTACCGCCCAACTCTAAATCTAGCCTGTATCTATCAATTAATCAAGTTATTTATATATTTGTATTCCTCTGTATTTCTATGTATAGCCCTCTGCCTGTATATATGTATATTAAATTATTTCATCTATATATTACAGAGGAAAATATTGGAACACAAACAAGTACACGAAGAGGAGATATAATCAGCAACCCAGGGAGATGTAGACACAGGTATGTAAGTATTTGTAGCTAAAAATGATAAATATGAATAAATATAATTTATAATATAAGTAATCAGTTTATTTCTTTTATAGTAACAGATGAAGAGCCAGCTACCAGTGAATTGCAAACTGAACTATTCCTGAGGCAAAAATATATAAATATAAGGGAAAGCGCTAACATTTTTAATTCCCTAATGAAAATCTAATGGAGAATTTTGCTTTTGAAAAAAACTTGTAACCAGTTTTTTTTTTTAATGGGGTAAAGATATCTTTTCTTGCGACATTTGCAGTATAAATATTGACCATATTTTAAAATTCCAGTTGAAGATATTTTAAAAACTAATAAAAACATATATATTTATAGGTTTTTGTTTGCATTTTATTTTATATAATTTATAGAAATGCTAGTGGAACCAAAAAACTTTATATGTAACTCTTTTATTACTTACAAAAAATAAATAAAATAATATATAACATAAACACAAGCTCACAAACATTATTTAACAAGAGAAACCATAATAAACTTTACTATAAATATTACATTTTAAAATCATGCAGTCTACCCAATCTTACGCTTCTTGGATCTGGGGATTGCTTCTCCTGCTGCCTCTCCCTCATTAAGGGCTAGATTACAGGCGTAAACTACGCTAGATGGTCATCACTTCACCCAGACTGGTCACTCCATCCTAAACCACAAGGAAAATGAATATTGTATCCCTGTTGGCCATCACTTCACCCATACTGGTCACTCCATTCCAAACCTCAGGATTTAAGTTCCTAAAAGGAATTTCAAAGACTCTCATGAACGAAAGACGTTTGAGATGAAAATGATATTGGTTTCTTTTTCTCTACATTCTCGTTTCACCTTTATTATATGCATTTGTTTTCATTCATAATTGTAGCTATATTCGTGCATGCCATGCTCTGTGGTTTCCCCCCCCCCCCTTTTTTTCCTTTTGTTTTTCCTCTCAACTTTCTTATTTACTCTTCTTTGTTTATTTAATCTTTCTGGCTATTCTCAGCTATCCTGCACCATTCTCTTTCAGACCCATCCTCTGCTATTTATGACACCCCTCTCACCCCCCTTCCTCCCTTCCATCTTTTGTGTTTAGTGTTTTACTATATCAGATTGATCAGTATTGCTTCAGACCGAGAAAGGGAGGAAAACTCTTGAAAGCTTGTTTTTTAAATATTATGTTAGTCCAATAAAAAAGGTTTTACTACATACTGCAATACTCTGGTATTTGAGCATCTTATCTACTGGACTAATACGGCTAATCCAATCTTCACTGATATATATATATATATATATACATATATATACATATATATATACTGTATATATACACACATCTCTGATGAAGCGCATATGAGCATGCGCGAAACGCGTCAGATCTAGCACCCCTTGCACACCTGTGTTAGTGCTACTCACCTTGTGTATCAAATTAAGTCACTTGGCATCAAGTTCCTGGGTCCTCGTTTTTCCTTATGTATCCTATACACACATATGTGTTTTACTGTATATTTACTGTACATATTTCACATTCCAATTTTCTTCACTTACATGATAATGTCCTTTTTTATTGTAAATGCACAAATATATCTATATATACCTATACTTGTACCTATATATACTTATACCTGTATATATTTACCTATATATATATATATATATATATATATATATACAGTATATATATATATAAACACATGAAAGTTCAATTCACCCTGTACTATATAGAAAACACATTATTTAATGTTTTACTTTGTGATTTTTTTTTAATTTTTTTTTTTTTTAAATATACACTAATTTCCAATCTGATGACTACAACACACCCCAAAAAAGTTGGGACAAGGGTATATTAGGACAGTCGACTGTTTACCTCTTTTTAACATCACCTTTTCTTTTAATAACACTTATTAATCGTTTGGGCACTGAAGACACCATTTGGTTAAGTTTCTCAAGTGGAATTTTCCCCCATTCATCCATTATGTATGTCTTCAGCTGTGAAACTGTATGGGGCTTTTGTTGCCTTATTTTGCACTTCATAATGCCACACACATTCTTAATCGGAGACAGGTCAGGACTGCAGACAGACCATGCTAGCACCCACACACTCTGCTTACGCAACCATGCGCTTGTAATCCGGGCAGAATGTGGTTTGGCGTTGACCTGCTTCTAAATGCTGAGACGTCCCTGGAAAATATGAAAACTGGATGGCAGCATTCATTGCTCCAAATGTATACATAAATTTCTGCAGTAATGGTTCCTTGCATTAATCGTGCCCTCACAAATTTGCAAGTTACCCATGCCATGGACACTGGCACACCTCCCTTACAATGACAGATTTGGTCTTTTAGACCTGATGCTGAAAACTTGGATGGTCCTTTTCCTCTTTGGCCCAGAGAAAACGATGGCTGTTTTTTACAAAAACTATTTGAAATGTTGATTCGTCAGACCACAAAACACAATTCCACAGTGCTACTGTCCATCTCAGATGAGACTGAGCCCATAGAAGTTGGCGGCGCTTTGTGACAGTGATGCATGGCTTGTGCTTTGCATAGTAAAGCTTTAACCTGCACCTGTGGATGCAGTAGCATATGGTGTTGACTTACACAGACTTCCCAAGGTATTCCCAAGACTATGTCAGGATATCCATTACAGAATCATGACTGATTTCATGACGTCTGAGGTATCAGAGATCAGATGCATTCAGAAGTGGTTTTCAACCTTGCCCTTTACACTCTGAGATTTGACCTGATTCTTTTAATTATATTGAGCACTGTAGCAGGTGAAATGCCCAATGTCTTAGGAGAATGGTGTTCTGAAAGTGTTGGATTATTTGCTGACGCATCTGTTGGCAGATTGTCAAGCCTCGACCAATCTTGCTCTTGTAGGACTAGGCCTTTTATGGAGGCTCCTTATATACTATGATTACATGATTGCTTCACCTGTTTAGCGACACTACAGAAAAAATAAGGTTTTATTTTAAAAAGCCACATTTGTTTGCAAAGTGGGTACTGTCAAACAGCTGCCAGTACCAAAAATAGTGGCAAATAGTTAGTTGGGGGGGAGGGCTAGAGAACTATTTGGGGGGGATCATGGAGGTTGGGGGCTAAGGAGGGAACCTTCACAGCAGAATATATATATATATATATATATATATATATATATATTTTTTTTTTTTTAAAGCCTTTTATTTTAGTACTGGCAGACTTTATGCCAGTACTTAAGATGGCAGGGACAATTTTAGGGTGGAGGAGGGAAGAGAGCTGTTTGGGAGGGATCAGGGGGTGGGATATGTCAGGTGGGAGGCTGATCTCTGCACTAAAGCTAAAATTAACCCTTCAAGCTCCCTACAAGCTACCTAATTAACCCCATCACTGCTGAGCATAATACAAGTGTGGTGCGCAGCGGCATTTAGCGGCATTTTAATTACCAAAAAGCAATGCCAAAGCCATACATGTCTGCTTGTTCTGAACAAAGGGGATCACAGAGAAGCATTTAAAACCATTTGTGCCTTAGTTGCACAAGCTATTTGTAAATAATTTCAGTGAGAAACCCAAAGTTAGTGAAATAATTTACGATTTTTTTTATTTGATTGGATTTGGCGGTGAAATGGTGGCATGAAATATTTCAAAATGGGCCTAGATAAATAAATTGGGTTGTCTACTACACTACTCTAAAGCTAAAATTAACCCTACAAGCTCCCTACAAACTAACAAATTAACCTCTTCACTGCTGGGCCTAATACAAGTGTGGTGCGCAGCGGCATTTAGTGGCCTTCTAATGACCAAGACGTAATGCCACAGCCATAAATGTCTGCTATTTCTGAACAAAGAGGATCCCAGAGAAGCATTTACAATCATTTGTGCCATAACTGTACAAGTTGCTTGTAAATAATTTCAGTGAGAAACCTAAAGTTTGTGAAAAAGTTTGTGAACAAGTGAAAACATTTTTTTTATTTGATCGCAGTTGGCGGTGAAATGGTGGCATGGAATATACCAAAATGGGCCTATATCAATACTTTGAGTTGTCTACTAAAAAAAAAATATATGCATGTCAAGGGATATTCAGGGATTCCTGACAGATATCAGTGTTACAATGTAACTATCGCTAATTTTGAAAAATAAAAATGGTTTGGAAATAGCAAAGTGCTACTTGTATTTATTGCCCTATAACTTTCAAAAACAGCAAAAAACATGTAAACATTGGTATTTCTAAACTCAGGACAAAATTTAAAAAATATTTAGCATGGGTGTTTTTTGGTGGTTGTAGATGTGTAACAGATTTTGGGGGTCAAAGTTAGAAAAAGTGTTTTTTTTTCCATTTTTTCATCATATTTTAAATTTTTTATGGTAAATTATAAGATATGATGAAAATAATGGTATCTTTCGAAAGTCCATTTAATGGCGAAAAAAATGGTATATAATATGTGTGGGTACAGTAAATGAGTAAGAGGAACATTACAGCTAAACACAAACACCGCAAAAATGTAAAAATAGCCTTGATTCCCAAATGGTCAGAAAATGGAAAAGTGATGTGGTTCTTAAGGGGTTAATAAACATCAAAATGTTACTGTGCTACCTTTAGAAATTATTGTTGTGATCCAATTGAAATGTTATTCTATATATAAGCTTCTCCACCAATAAAAACATGTTTCTGATACTCACCCTAATATAATTTACTAAGACCTTTGCTTTGGTCATGCCCAACCATTGTGGAACGGCAAAAGGTAAATTTGGATAACCTGCCTGATGCTGAGGTATATGACATTTGACATATGACATTTGTGGGTTTTAAACTTGTACCATTTAATTTGTAATGCATAATATAGCCTTGAAACATGTTATAGCTTTTTCTAGCAGATCAGGCATAAATAATGCGTAACATTATATGAACAGCATGGTATGTTTGTGATATGATACCTAGCCTTATTATTTTCCTGCGGATTCTAGCTATGCCCTGTAATGGTAAATATAACTCATAGTATAAAATTAATCTGCCTTGAGCGACTGGGGGACACAGTAGTATTCATAGGAAAAGGTGGTAGGTATAATCATTTTGTGTAATTGCCTGCACAAGGTTGCACAGCCAGGATTATTACTGGAAAATATTGATATACCCGCAGACCTTATGGATGATACAGATGATCTGCTACCCCTAACTGGTAGATTTCTAATTAGTTTGTGGAGATGAAATTAGATATTTAACCCATCAATATTTAGTTCTATTTTATACTTCCTATAATATGACAGTAAAAAATATGAATTTGTTAGACCACCCAACATATGTAATCAAAATGTTATAGAACATTTGGATTCCTATGCATGCATATAAACATACACACAACAGGTACAGACAAATATGGTTTCAACATTTTATCTCAATGAAAATGTATTGGTATAGGTATAGGTTGTTCTCATACTTACCTTTTTACATTCTGATTCATTGTTGGCTAAAACTTGACACAGAGCATCAATCCCTCACTAGTGTCACATGATAAACAAGAGCTGCAGAAAAAAGAAAAGTATACAAACAAATCACATGAGATGACACTTCTATCCAATAAGTATGTAGAAAGAATTTACAAGGATTTTCTGGGGGGGGAAAGATACATTTGAACAATAGAACTGGCACATGAGCATTACAGAACAGTACATAGAACCACATCCAGAAGGACATTTAAAAGTCTAGAGCGCCCCAGACATATGTGTTTGCAGATAATATTTGCACATTTACCTTTTGTTCTTGAACGATTACAAAGTTACTGCTTAGTGACTTATTCTATACACCAGCCTGTCTGCCATATATATTTGTTATTATTGTAAATGGATATATGTTATTTATTGTTAACGTTTAAAATCCCAATAAAACATTTAACATGGAAAAAAAAAAGTCTAGAGCTTCTTTCAAACATAAAACACAATATAGATTACATGAATGTCATTACTTAAACATTCTTATGAACAAATCATAACATCCATTGGACAATGTTTTTGTGCCACTTTATATATATTTAAAAAGATTAATAGAGTTTACAGTTTTATTAACTTTGGCCTAGATTTGGAGTTTGGCGGTAGCCGTGAAAACCAGCGTTAGAGGCTCCTAACGCTGGTTTTAGGCTACCTCTGGTATTTGGAGTCACTCAAAAAAGGGTCTAATGCTCACTTTTCAGCCGCGACTTTTCCATACCGCTGATCCCCTTACGTCAATTGCGTATCCTATATTTTCAATGGGATTTTTCTAACTCCGGTATTTAGAGTCGTGTCTGAAGTGAGCGTTAGAAATCTAACGACAAAACTCCAGCCGCAGAAAAAAGTCAGTAGTAAAGAGCTTTCTGGGCTAACGCCGGTTTCTAAAGCTCTTAACTACTGTACTCCTGTACTCTAAAGTACACTAACACCCATAAACTACCTATGTACCCCTAAACCGAGGCCCCCCCACATCGCCGCCACTCGATTAAATTTTTTAACCCCTAATCTGCCGACCGCCACCTACGTTATCCTTATGTACCCCTAATCTGCTGCCCCTAACACCGCCGACCCCTATATTATATTTATTAACCCCTAACTTGCCCCCTACAACGTCGCAGCCAGCTACCTACAATAATTAACCCCTAATCTGCCGACCGCAAAGTGCCGCTACTTAAGTTATCCTTATGTACCCCTAATCTGCTGCCCCTAACACCGCCGACCCCTATATTATATTTATTAACCCCTAATCTGCCCTCCTCAACGTCGCCTCCACCTGCCTACACTTATTAACCCCTAATCTGCCGAGCGGACCGCACCGCTACTATAATAAAGTTATTAACCCCTAATCCGCCTCACTAACCCTATAATAAATAGTATTAACCCCTAATCTGCCCTCCCTAACATCGCCGACACCTAACTTCAATTATTAACCTCTAATCTGCCGACCGGAGCTCACCGCTATTCTAATAAATGTATTAACCCCTAAAGCTAAGTCTAACCCTAACACTAACACCCCCCTAACTTAAATATAATTTAAATCTAACGAAATTAATTAACTCTTATTAAATAAATTATTCCTATTTAAAGCTAAATACTTACCTGTAAAATAAATCCTAACATAGCTACAATATACATTATAATTATATTATAGCTATTTTAGGATTAATATTTATTTTACAGGTAACTTTGTATTTATTTTAACCAGGTACAATAGCTATTAAATAGTTAAGAACTATTTAATAGCTAAAATAGTTAAAATAATTACAAAATTACCTGTAAAATAAATAAACTAACTAAAGTACAAAAAATAAAAAAGAACTAAGTTACAAAAAATAAAAAAATATTTACAAACATAAGAAAAATATTACAACAACTTTAAACTAATTACACCTACTCTAAGCCCCATAATAAAATAACAAAGACCCCCGGAATTAATCGGAATTAAGGTAGGAATATTCTGATTGGCTGATGGAATCAGCCAATCAGAATCAAGTTCAATCCGATTGGCTGATCCAATCAGCCAATCAGATTGAGCTTGCATTCTATTGGCTGTTCCGATTAGCCAATAGAATGTGAGCTCAATCTGATTGGCTGATTGGATCAGCCAATCGGATTGAACTTGATTCTGATTGGCTGATTCCATCAGCCAATCAGAATATTCCTACCTTAATTCCGATTGGCTGATAGAATCCTATCAGCCAATTGGAATTCGAGGGACGCCATCTTGGATGACGTCCCTTAAAGGAACCGTCATTCTTCAGTTGGACGTCAACGGATGAAGATGGGTCCGCGGTGGAGGTCTTCAGGATGAAGCCGGTCCTCATCGGATGAAGATAGAAGATGCCACTTGGAAGATGATGGTTGCCGGTCCGGATCTACTCCTCTTCCCGGATAGGATGAAGACTTTGGAGCCTCTTCTGGACCTCTTCAGCCACCGGATGATGGATCGCCAGCCCCCGCTTGGGTTGGATGAAGATTTTGGAGCCAGGACCGATCGGTGATACCCGGTGAGGTGAAGATAAGGTAGGATGATCTTCAGGGGCTTAGTGTTAGGATTATTTAAGGGGGGTTTGGGTTAGATTAGGGGTATGTGGGTGGTGGGTTGTAATGTTGGGGGGGGTATTGTATGCGTTTTTTTACAGGCAAAAGAGCTGAATTCTTTGGGGCATGCCCCGCAAAGGGCCCTGTTCAGGGCTGGTAAGGTAAAAGAGCTTTGAACTTTAGTAATTTAGAATAGGGTAGGGCATTTTTTATTTTGGGGGTCTTTGTTATTTTATTAGGGGGCTTAGAGTAGGTGTAATTAGTTTAAAATTGTTGTAATATTTTTCTTATGTTTGTAAATATTTTTTTATTTTTTTGTAACTTAGTTCTTTATTATTTTTTGTACTTTAGTTTATTTCATTGTAGTTATTTGTAGGTATTGTATTTAATTAATGTATTGATAGTTTAGTGTTAGGTTTAATTGTAGGTAATTGTAGGTATTTTATTTAATTAATTTAATGATAGTATAGTGTTAGGTTTAATTGTAACTTAGGTTAGGATTTATTTTACAGGTAATTTTGTAATTATTTTAACTATTTTAGCTATTAAATAGTTCTTAACTATTTAATAGCTATTGTACCTGGTTAAAATAAATACAAAGTTACCTGTAAAATAAATATTAATCCTAAAATAGCTATAATATAATTATAATTTATATTGTAGCTATATTAGGATTTATTTTACAGGTAAGTATTTAGCTTTAAATAGGAATAATTTATTTAATAAGAGTTAATTAATTTCGTTAGATTTAAATTATATTTAAGTTAGGGTGGTGTTAGTGTTAGACTTAGCTTTAGGGGTTAATACATTTATTAGAATAGCGGTGAGCTCCGGTCGGCAGATTAGGGGTTAATAATTGAAGTTAGGTGTCGGCGATGTTAGGGAGGGCAGATTAGGGGTTAATACTATTTATTATAGGGTTAGTGAGGCGGATTAGGGGTTAATAACTTTATTATGATAGCGGTGCGGTCCGCTCGGCAGATTAGGGGTTAATAAGTGTAGGCAGGTGGAGGCAACGTTGTGGGGGGCAGATTAGGGGTTAATAAATATAATATAGGGGTCGGCGGTGTTAGGGGCAGCAGATTAGGGGTACATAAGGATAATGTAAGTAGCGGCGGTTTATGGAGATTAGGGGTTAAAAATAATATGCAGGGGTCAGCGATAGCGGGGGCGGCAGATTAGGGGTTAATAAGTGTAAGGCTAGGGGTGTTTAGACTCGGGGTACATGTTAGAGTGTTAGGTGCAGACGTAGGAAGTGTTTCCCCATAGCAAACAATGGGGCTGCGTTAGGAGCTGAACGCGGCTTTTTTGCAGGTGTTAGGTTTTTTTCAGCTCAAACAGCCCCATTGTTTCCTATGGGGGAATCGTGCACGAGCACGTTTTTGAGGCTGGCCGCGTCCGTAAGCAACTCTGGTATCGAGAGTTGAAGCTGCGTTAAATATGCTCTACGCTCCTTTTTTGGAGCCTAACGCAGCCTTTATGTGGACTCTCAATACCAGAGTTATTTTTATGGTGCGGCCAGAAAAAAGCCAGCGTTAGCTACGCGGGTCCTTACCGACAAAACTCTATATCTAGCCGTTTGTGTTTATAGTGCACCCTGCACTATCAATAGCACTCCACTTGTAGTCTAGGCCTACTGCTTTATACTATGACATTCTATGTCATTAATATGTTTACAATATAAATCAGGTAAGATTGATTACACCTGAATTTCATTACATGTATACAAATGTTGAACATATTAACATATTAAATTAGTAATCCTTGGGAAAAGAGAAACACACAATTATTTGTATATTTTTATGAACAAAAAAAAAATCTTTCTGGTGGATGAAATAGATATAGTTTGTCAGACTAGTGGGACTGAGTTGGAGAGATGTTAATATTGTTAATACAAGGTCATTATTGGGAATGTTTGGTGCTTGATGACCATGCTAACTGGCCTTGGTTTTGGTTGAAAAAAACATGCTTTAATCACAGTTAGGTTTCATTATGATTTTCATATGATTACTTGTGAGGGGCTTGGTTTTTACTAGGAATCAGTTTGGTGGGGTACAATTACTGCAATGGGGGCCAGGTCATAATTAGGGTAAACTATGATAGGCCAAGTCACTATTAGGATTATTTGAGATTGTGGTCAGGTTGTGATTAGGTTTATTGTTTTGGGTATTTAAAAAAAGAGTAGGATCATTTAGTTCTGATAATTAATATTACCATTTAGGCTGTTGTTTAACCTGCCACACATTGTATCAAGAGTCATAATATACTACTTACCTACTTACTAATTAGGATCTGCGGTTCTTACTACATTTTTGTGCAGATACATTTTGATCATATATAATCACAACTGGTTGCTGGTACATTCTACTTGTTCTGCTCAATTGTGAGCTAGTTCGTTATCTGGTGCTTCTATGTACTTGGAAAAGTTTGTAATTTTTCTCTGGTAAGTCTATTTGATAGATTTCTTCATCCCATAAGAAAAGTTCATCAGATGAATGGTAATCATTTGTAAGCAAACAGATACCGTAAAAGTAGAGAACATGTATCGTTAAACAAAAATTTGGGGGTCGATCACAATCCCTGTGAAAAATTTATTCCATCTAATGTTTTAAACATCAAACCACCCTAAAAATCATTGGGGTTTTTTTTGTAAATAAATAATTTAATAAGTATTTCTAAAGGATTGTGATTGACCCCTTAGTCAACAAAAGTATTATACTAAATATGAAACACAAAAATGTTATACATTTGGTACATCTGTTATAAACAGTTGTGCTATAATAGTGAATACAGTATAAAAAAATATCTTATTTTAGAGAAGTCCTATTATAAAGAAACAAAGTTCACCAATAATATGTTTTAGTAAATACTGTAATACAGCCTAAATGTTATTACTATTCTATGATATAGGCTAATGTAATATATATGTAAATGTATTATATAATTACTCAACATTTTCCAAATCAGCCTAGATTATGGGTGAGTGGGCAGGGGCAACCAAGTGCTGAATACATATATCATATTACAGGAGGAAAATTACACAAGATCGTAAAAATATTGTGAAAAATAATGACATGTATTCAAATAACATATATTATTATCCATTTAATAAAATAATTAACATATTTAAAATAAAGGAAAGATTATTAAAAATATTGCTGCTTTTATTTATATCAGTGAACAATGTTATTCTTATATTTAGGAGTCTAAGCACAGGATGCAGTGAATTCAGGGAACTACTTTTGCTGCTCTGGTTTACCTACAGATGGTGAAATTGGTAATTTTTGGATTTAAATCTATTCTACAAGTGACTTTTCTAATTAAGGTCTAATTAAGAAAATAAAGGAGATAAGTATACCTACTTTCTGGTGCTAAATCCTTAATAACCACACCTGTTTCCTTTGGGAAAATATTTTTTGACTCAGTAACCATATTCCCTCCCTTGACTCCTCATATTAGATTAGCTTTTTTTCCAGAGAAGATTTGTGTTGATCATTAAGTTCAAATTCTGAATTGTTCTAGCTCTTCTTTGTCAGAAATATGGGTATTAGCTGGTTGTATGGAAGTTGGAGGAGCAGGTGGTAGAGTTAAAGGTAGTGAAGCAGAAGGTATATCATTTGTTGTTGAAATTAGATTTTTCAGGTTCGTTGGTGAAGAAATTGGGACAACATGGAAGGCAAGTGGTTGGGCAAAAGGAGGAGCAGCAAAGAAAGAATTACATGCCTAGGTGGCTCCCAGCAGATCCCCTTGGCAGAAGCTATTTCTTGACAGAAACATAGGTATATGGAACAACATAAAAGGTGGAGAATCAATTATGTTGCGTCCCAAAATATAATTAAAAACTTAAGACCCCTTATTTGAATGCAGCATAATTTCTTGTGTCTGTTCAGCTGTCCAGTAATTGTCAAAGCAATTCACAGCATTGATTCTATTTTGGTGGCTCTAGCAATTTTTAGAGACATTTACTGCTGTTTTCTCTAGGATGGAGGGGCTCTATAACAGATCCTCTATCTCCCCTCTTGCATGCTAGAGAGATAAAGACTTGCTCCTTTAGGAAACACTGAACACTGTTAACAATGATGATCCCCAACCCCTCTAGAATCCAGATCACTTCTAATAGTTGTGAATGGGAGATTATTTAGAGCTCCTGTCTCTTCCTCTGATTTGACTGAGGGGTTGCATCCCCATCTTATTTTCAGTGATCAACTGTACCAATAAAGAACATGTGAAATTTATGCTGACATACAAGATTACTTTTGGAGCCCCTATTCTCCAAATATTATAGAGAGGGGTATGAGACCTCCACGTTGAGAAGAGGGGGATCCACCCTTTCCAGGGCTGGGCCCCATACCCCTCTGCCACTAATAAGTTATTGTCATAAAAATGCTATCATCCACCTATTGTATTTTTTGTATGGGGAAAGCAATTCAAAAAGATCCCTTATCCCTAAAGACAGTATACAAAACACACATTACCCTTCACATAAAATAGGGGATCACCCATTTTCAAATGTGGAGCTTAATATGCCACTATAGATAAAAGGTGACTTCAATTTCTATTAGATTCCTTTTATGGTGCTATTGGCATTAAAAAGTACCCTAAGACCCAAAATAAGCATTATGGTGTGTCCCCGAAAAACAGACAAACTTTAGACCCCTTATGGGAAAACAGCTATCCAGCTCAAATTAGTGGGGGTTTTTTCTTTCTATCCAGCTGCCTGGCGATTGTAATAGAATTGACAACTACCTTCAAGCATTTGGTTCTTTTTTTGGAAGATCTGATAATTTTAAGAGGTGTGTTTTTTTTTTTACCCTATCACAATGGAAATATACCATAAGACCACTAATTTGAAAGAGTGAGGTACATGGGCTTCGTGTTCATATAGCTGTCAAGTAAGCTTCATAGTCATAATTTGTTTGTTACTTTAGATAATACAAATGAGCAATAGTAACCACTAGCCTTAATTTTGTTTTGTTGTTTATGTGAGGGCTCATAGATCCAGGTTTCTCTGAATTAATAAAACAAAATACAGGAAACAAAATAAATGTAAGAACTAAGTGAGTAGAAAAATAAATTATATCAATGATTTCGTATTTTAGTTTTATATATCTTTCTATGCTGTATGAATTCATATAAGGCTAGTAGGATGTATTCATTGACAAAACGGGTTGAACCACCTCTAAAACAAAAAAATGTATTAAATATTTTTATGGTTAGAAATGTTATACCTACTATTTTTCTCAGTATAAACTGGACGATGGTGCATAATGACAAAATAATAAATTTTCTCACCTGATTTTAACAATATTGGTACAAAATCATAACTATTTGTGTTTTGCTAAGGTGAACTAACGTTAAATGTGGGATCATAAAATATGTGTTTAAAATAATAAGACATAATGTCTCCTGTGTTGCTTTTTATAGAGCTCACAGCTGTCCTAGATTTTGTGAAATTGCTCTGCCTGCTGCCCTACCTGCAGCATTCCCCAAAGGGCATAATATCCCAGTTATAAGAGAGAACCCATGGACTGCTCCTGCTCTGGCTACATCGGTCACACATCCAAACTCCTCCCAACCCAAACTATGGCACAACCACAGCCCCACCCCTCCTCTCATGGCTTAACCTATAAAACAACAGTTGGCCATAACTTCATCCTTGTTCTGGAAATATTGGAATGTTTGTATTTATGATGTATGTCATTGAACATTACAACAAATGATAAGTTTTTTGCCTTTCATATGTTAGCGTTTTCTCATATTCTGTTAATTCTGAAAACTTAAGCTATTCTCTAAAGAATTCAAGCAATAGCGCAATAAAAAAACATGCTCTATCAATAGAGAATGCTATCATGACTCTGGCAGATCCCTTTAAGCCTCTTCTATTTTATTTTTATTTTATTTTTTTATATTTTTTATAGTGTAGTTTTAGTAAAGATTTACATCTATACTTATTTCTAAAACTATTGTCTTGCAGAAAGATATAAATATGGAAAATACAAAGTCAAGGACAGATCAGTAAAAGGCAACATGTACAACAAAAACAATTTTAGCTCTAAATATGACATTAGCAACCATATAAGACCACTTAGTTATTTTAAAGATTTAAAGTGCTTTTTCAGATTACAGTGATAGATAAATGTTAAGACAGGTGAAGCATATCTCCTAAATAGTTTTTAATGGCAGCAGAGTCGACTCATTGGAAATATATGGCATTGCAAGTAAAAAATATGCTTTCATAATGGATCTTGTGGTTTGTGATGACTTACTGCACAGCAGGGGTTGAGATGCACAAAATTAGTTAGTATTTCTTTGTTCTTTTGTTTGTGTTTTTGCTATTTTTAAATGTGTAGTTATCAAGTCAAATGATTTATGATGCATAGCAATATTTGTATGGCAATAAATGAGCATTTTATTTTTAACCTGATTGTATTTTAGCATTAAAGGGACTGTCAAGTTGAAATTAAACTTTCACAATCCAGATAGGGCATGTGATTTTTAAACAACTTTCCAATTTACTTTTATCATCAAATTTGCTTTGTTCCCTTGGTATTCTTTGTTGAAAGCTAAACCTCGGTAGGCTCATAAAATGATTTCTAAACCATTGAACTGCCTCTTATCTCAATGCATTTTCACAGTTAGACACTGCTAGTTCACGTGTGTCATATAGATAACATTGTACTCACTCCTGTGGAGTTAATTAAGAGTTAGCACGGCTTGGCTAAAATTAAAATGTTAAAAGTACTGAGATAAGGGGCCAGTCTGCAGAGGCTTTGGTACAAGGTAACGACAGAGGTAAAAAGTGTATAAATATAACAGTGGTGGTAATAAAGGGATTATATATCTTTCTAAACAATAAACATTTTCAAAAAAATATTGCCTTTAACTTTATGTTTTTGCTGCTTAAATTGATACGGATTTTGCAAAGGTTCCTAAGAACCACAACAAATGTGGAGTAAGGTCTGATTAACACTAATTTTGAAAGGAGAGTGCAACAGGCTAGTCCTTTCTGGGTCTTTATTTTAAACTAACTGTAATACATATAAGTAAGACTAGATCAACTTTGCAAAATGTTATCTTATGCAGTGAAAGCTCCTCATTAAGGGCAAATGGGCAGTGCCGCTCCTCATTAGGGGCAAATGGGCAGTGCCGCTCCTCATTAGGGGCAAATGGGCAGTGCCCACTCAAGTTCTTTGGGGAAAGTAAACAATAAATAAAATAAAATGCTTTGTGGTGGCACAATTAGGAATAAGTGACTTTTTTTTGTTTGCTTGCTTTTTAGGTTGGCATTAAAAAAAATTCTTGCATTTGCAAAATTCTCTCAGGCAGGGCGTTTTTTAAATCTGCCCTGTTTAAGAGAACTTTGCACATGCTTCATCTGTGCCTTTAAGTGATTCCTACCCTCAATCTATTAGTTAGCATATGGACATCTAGAGGCCTATTTATCAAGCCGTCAACAGTGCTGCATTCGACGGCACCAATACGCCTGCCTAACATCGCCTAACATCGCTGCTGCGGACCTGAATACTCTCTCCATATTTAACAAAAAAGCTGTCAAAAAGCCGCACACCAAGTACAGGGCAATGAGCAGTGGACTATTTTTGACTAACAGTCATCGATCTCGCTGCTATTCGGCTTTTTCACAGCTTTATTTGTATACTGTCACTAAGCACCGCCACTATACTAAACTGTTTAACCCCTATCCCGCTGCTCCCGGAGCCCACCGCCATGCTAATAAAGTTATTAACCCCTATTCTGCCGCTCCCGGAGCCCACCGCCACTTGCATTATGTTATTAACCCCTAATCTGCTGCCCCCTACACCGCCGCCACCTACATTATGTTATTAACCCCTATCGCGCTGCTCCCGGACCCTACCACAACTAAATAAATGTATTAAACCCTAAACCCCTGGCCTCCCACACCACTAGCACTTATTAAACCTATTAACCCCTTAACTGTCAGCCCCCCACATCACCATAAACTAAATTAAACTATTAACCGCTAAACTTAACAACTCATTAAACTATATTAAACTATTAATTAATCTACCCTAACTTTTATACTAAAATTACATTAAACTATATTAAACTATTAATTAATCTACCCTAACTTTTTTACTAAAATTACATTAAACTACAAATTCAATTAGCTATATTATATATTTAAACACCTAACCTTACTCAAATAATTAAAATCTACACTAAAAAATTACTAAGTTACAAAAAAATACACTAAGCTACACAAAAAAAATAAACACTAAATTACAAAAAATAAAAAAGAATTTATCAAAGATTTAAACTAATTACACCTAATCTAAGGGCCCTATGAAAATAAAAAAGCCCCCCCAAAATAAAAAAACCCTAACCTACAATAAACTACAAATAGCCCTTAAAATGGCCTTTTGCGAGGCATTGCCCCACAGAAATCAGCTCTTTTACCTGTAAATAAAAAATACAAACATCCCCCAACAGTATAACCCACATCCCACACAACCAACCCCCAAATAAAAACCTAATCTAAAAAAAACCTAAGCTCCCCATTACCCTGAAAAGGGCATTTGGATGGGCATTGTCCTTAAAAGCCCTAACCTGAAAATAAAACACACTCAATACACCCTTAAAAAATCCTAAAACTAACCCCAGAAGATTCACTTACAGTTTTGCAGATCCGACATCCATCCTCCAAGAAGCCGGCAGAAGTCTTCATCCAAGCCCGCAGAAGTCTTCACCCAGACGGCATCTTCTATCTTTATCCATCCTGCGCGGAGCTGCTCCATCTTCAAGACATCTGACGCGGAGCATCCTCTTCAATCGACAGCTTCTTCTGATTGCAACAGCCAATAGGATTTTTTCAACCTTAATTCCGATTGACTGATAGAATTCTATCAGCCAATCGGAATCTAAGGGACACCATCTTGGAAGATGTCATTTAAATGCACCTTCATTCCAAAGAAGCCCTCGATTGAAGAGGATGCTCCGTGTCGGATGTCTTGAAGATGGAGCCACTCCGCGCCGGATGGATGAAGATAGTAGATGCCGTCTGGATGAAGACTTTTGCAGGCTTGGAGGAAGACTTTGACTGCTTGGATGAAGACTTCTGCTGGCTTCTTGGAGGATGGATGTCGGATCTTCAAAACTATAAGTGAATCTTCTGGGGTTAGTGTTAGGGTTTTTTAAGGGTGTATTGGGTGGGTTTTATTTTCAGGTTAGGGATTTGGGCAGCATTAGAGCTAAATGCCCTTTTAAGGGCAATGCCCATCCAAATGCCCTTTTTAGGGCAATGGGGAGCTTAGGTTTTTTTAGATTAGGTTTTTATTTGGGGGGTTGGTTGTGTGGGTGGTGGGTTTTACTGTTGGGGGGTGTTTGTATTTTTTATTTACAGGTAAAAGAGCTGATTTCTTTGGGGGCAATGCCCCGCAGAAGGCCCTTTTAAGGGCCATTTGCAGTTTATTGGGTTAGGGTTTTTTTTATTTTGGGTGGGCTCTTTTATTTTCATAGGGCCCTTAGATTCAGTGTAATTAGTTTAAATCTTTGATAATTTCTTTTTTATTTTTTGTAACATAGTGTTTATTTTTTTGTGTAACTTAGTGTTTGTTATTTTTTGTAACTTTTTAGTGTAGATTTTAATTATTTGAGTAGGGTTAGGTGTTTAATGTAATTTTAGTATAATAGTTAGGGTAGATTAATTAATAGTTTAATATAGTTTAATTTCAATCTAAAGGTAAGTTTAAATTTATTATAAGATAGGGATGAGTTAATATTTTATATAAAGTTAGCTGGTTATTAAGTTTAGGGTTAATAGTTTAATTTAGTTTATGGTGATATGGGGGGCTGGCGGTTTAGGGGTTATTAGGTTTAGTAAGTGCTAGTTATGTGGGAGGCCAGGGGTTTAGGGGTTAATACATTTATTTAGTTGTGGTGGGGTCCGGGAGCAGCGGGATAGGGGTTAATAACCTTTATTTAGGTGGCAGCGGTGTCGGGAGCGGCGAGATAGGGGTTAATAACTTTATGTAGGTGGCGGCGGTGTCGGGGCGGCAGATTAGGGGTTAATAAGTATAATGTAGGTGGCGGCGGTGTCGGGGTGGCAGATTAGGGGTTAATAAGTATAATGTAGGTAGCGGCAGTGTAGGGGGCGGCAGATTGGGGGTGTTTAGACTCGGGGTACATGTTAGGGTGTTAGGTGTAAACTTAAATTTTATTCTCCCATAGGAATCAATGGGATATCGGGCAGCAGCGAACATGAGCTTTTTCAGACTATCATTGATTCCTATGGTATCCGCCACCTCTAGGACGGCAGATTGAAAAGCAGGTACGCTGGGCCGGAATAGTGGCGAGCGTACCTGGTAGTTATTTGATAACTTGCAAAAGTAGTCAGATAGTGCCAAATTTGCATTCGGAACATCTGTAGTGACGTAAGCATCGATCTGTGTCGGACTGAAAATGGTGGATTGTATGTTACGTCACAGATTTCCACTTTTGCTGGTCTGTAGGCTTTGATAAATAAGGCGAATCAAGCTCTCCACAATTACGCTGCGGAATTCCAGCGTATTTGCGGTTGACGGCTTGATAAATAGGCCCCCTAGGCACAGGCGGTCTTCTAATCTGCCATTGGCTGAAAGGAGCATGTGTGAGGTTTACATGAGTGCATCAACCACTAGCACAGCAGCTTCACTGCCGGCTCATTTCCAGCTTTATACAGAACTCACGTGTTCATGAAGAAAACAGTGTGGGGTAAGCAGTGCCTGCTGGTTTCTATTTTATTTTATCATTTATGCTATTTCCCTGTTTTCCTGGGCACTCTCCATAATGTGCACTCTTGAGGACTTAGTCTAAGTGTCCCTCGATCTTGAGGGATTATTACCAGGTAATACATTTCCCTGCTAACTGCTCTGAAGATCTCTGATTTGCTACCAAACTCACATTGCAAAGCACCAGTTCGTTACACAAAGAGGATTAACATATATATCCACTTACTAACTATGTTAATCCTCTGTGTAACAAACCAGGTGCTCTGCAATAAGAACATAGTAACATAATAACATAGTAGATAAGGTTGAAAAAAGACTAAAGTCCATTGAGTTCAACCTATACAAATCTAAAATACTTACAAAAAGCTTGAGTTAAGCTTAATTAACCCCATTAAAATGTGACCCATTTAATACTAGCAATCATATCCATGAATTTTGTTTATATACAGAGATTTATCCAGACTATTTTTAAATGTATCTATGGTATTGGCATTCACTACCTCCTTTGGTAATGAGTTCCACAATTTTATTGCTCTTACAGTGAAAAAACGTTTCCGTTGCAGGAGATTAAATCTCCTTTCCTCCAACCTTAAATTATGACCTCTTGTCAGAAACAATTTTCTTGGAATAAACAGAGCTTCTGCCATCTCTGTATATGGGCCTTGAATATATTTATATAAAGTAATCATGTCACCTCTCAAGTGCCTTTTTTCTAAAGAAAACAGACCCAGTTTGGCTAGCCTCTCCACATAGGTTAATTTCTCCAATCCCCTTATTAGCTTTGTGGCCCTTCTCTGAACTTTTTCTAGTTCTGCAATATCTTTTTTAGCAATTGGTCCCCAGAACTGCACTCCAAACTCAAGGTGAGGTCTTACCAGGGCTTTATATAATGACAGAATTATGCTTTCCTCCCTTGAATCAATGCCTCTTTTAATACATGCTAGTATCTTATTAGCCTTTGAAGCCGCTGCCCTGCATTTTGCACCCATCTTTAGCTTGTTATCTATTACTACTCCCAAATCCCTTTACTCCTGTGTTTGGCTAAGTCTTGTCCCATTTAAAAAATACGTAGCCTGCTTATTTTTACTTCCAAAATGTAGAACCTTGCATTTTCCGTATTAAATCTCATTTTCCATTCACTTGCCCATAGTTCTAATTTTAGCAAATCCCTTTGTAAAGAGAGTTCGTCCTGCTCTGACCTTATGACCTTACTTAACTTAGTATCATCTGCAAAAATAGAGATGTCACTATTTAATCCTTGCTCCAAGTCATTTATAAAAATATTAAAAAGAACAGGGCCCAGTACTGATCCCTGGGGGACGCCACTGATTACTTTGTCCAATCTGAGTATGATCCATTTACTACTACTTGTTTCTCCCTATCTTTTATCCAGTTATTTATCCATGAGCTAACATTTTCAGCTATTCCCAGTCCCTTAATTTTGTGCATTAATCTCTCATGTGGCACTGTATCAAATGCCTTTGCAAAATCTAAGTATATCACATCAACTGATTCCCCTTTATCTATATTTTTACTTACTTCCTTGTAGAATCTAATTAGATTAGTTTGACATGGTCTATTTCTCCTAAAGCCATGCTGATTAGAACTCATAATCTTGTTTACACAAATATGCTCATCAATATAATCCCTTATAATCCCTTCAAATATCTTCCCCACTATTGATGTCAGACTAACTGGTCTATAGCTTCCTGGATCATCCCTGCTTCCCTTTTTGAAGAGTGGCACCACATCAGCTTTACGCCAATCCTGGGGTACCATGCCTGAGGATAATGAGTCTTGAAAAATTAAGAGTAAAGGTTTGTCTATAGCAGTGCTAAGTTCCCTTAACACCCTTGGGTGTATGCCATCTGGGCCTGGAGTTTCATTTACCTTAATATTTTCCAGTTTTTTCCTGATATCCTTTAAACAAAACCCAGTTAGTGGTATGGACTGGCATGTTCTATTCTGTTCCAAAGTAGCATTCAATGGTTCCTCTCTTGTGTATGCTGAAGAAAAAATCTGGTTTAGTACCTCAGCCTTCTCCCTGTCATTATTTATCATGCTACCCTCCACGCATTTTAATGTACCTATATTATCCTTCTTAGATTTTTTGCTATTTATGTACTTAAAGAACAAAAAGTAAATAGCAGCAACAGTTTCTAGATATAAGCAATAGCGAAGTTGGCAGGCACTACACCAGACCCAGGCAGGTAAAATCCCAAAATACTTTTATTAGAACATCGTTAAAACAGGCAGACAGACATTACAGGTAAGGTGGACCGACAGTCTGATGCGTTTCAGCCCTCTAATGGCACTTACTCATAGTCTATGAGTAAGCATCACTAGATGGCGCGAAACACATCAGACAGTCTGTCCACTGTACCTGCCATGTCTGTCTGCCTGTTTTAACCATGTTCTGATGAAAGTATTTTGGGATTTTACCTACCTGGGTCTGGTGTAGCGTCTGGTGACTTCGCTATTTCTTATACCTTTTGCGGATGAATCCATCACTTTGACTATGGAACTCTTGGTGTCAAAGGAACTTGTTACACTGCTGGGATCTTTTTCCGGTTTGTTGAGCTACACGCCAAGAGCTGCGGTAATTTTTGGTTTCTGGATAGAGTCTGCTTTGTATAGCCATCTTCAATCGTATCACCGTTCATGCCTGTTCCCTCCCCTGTACTGCCAATGCATACGGCTAGAATATGAGTTGTGTGTTACGGTAAAAAAGCAGTGTTAAGAGGTCCTTACACTGCTATTTTATGCCCGCTGGTATTACGAGTCTTGAAGGTTTAGGGTCACCGCACACTTCTTTGGCCTTACTGCAAAACGACTTACATAAACTTTGTAAAGTCTTTTTTATATGGGACTTCCATAGCGCTGATTTTACGAGTCTGTCCTGGGAGGCCAAAAAGTGAGCGGTACACCCTACCCTGTCAAGAGTCCTAACGCATTTAAAAGTCAGTAGTTAAGAGTTTTATCGCTGAAGTGCTAAAAAGTACACTAACACCCATAAACTACCTATTAAACCGAGGCCCTCCCGCATTGCAAATACTAAAATAACAATTTTAAGCCCTAATCTGCCGGTCCGGACAACGCCGCCACCTACATTATATGTATGAACCCCTAATCTACTGACCCCAACATTGCCGCCACCTACATTATATTTATTAACCCCTAATCTGCTGCCCCTAATGTCGCAGCCACCTACCTACACTTATTAACCCCTAATCTGCCGCCCCCAATGTCGCCGCCACTATAATAAACATATTAACCCCTAAACCGTCAAACTCCCGCATTGCAAACATTAGTTAAATAGTATTAACCCCTAATCTGCCATCCCTAATAGCGCCGCCACCTACCTACATTTATTAACCCCTAATCTGCTGCCCCAACATTGCCGCCACTATATTAAAGTTATTAACCCCTAAACCTAAGTCTAAACCTAAACCTAACACCCCCTAACTTAAATATAATTTAAATAAATCTAAATAAATATTCCTATCATTAACTAAATTATTCCTATTTAAAACTAAATACTTACCTGTAAAATAAACCCTAAGCTAGCTACAATATAACTAATAGTTAGATTGTAGCTACTTTAGGATTTTTTATTTTACAGGCAAGTTTGTATTTATTTTAACTAGGTAGAATAGTTATTAACTATTTAATAACTACCTAGCTAAAATAAATACAAATTAACCTGTAAAATAAAACCTAACCTAAGTTGCACTAACACCTAACACTACACTATAATTAAATAAATTAACTAAATTAAATACAATTACATAAATTAAATTAAATTAGCTACAGTACATAAAAAAACAAACACTAAAATACAGAAAATAATAAACAAATTACAGAAATGTAAACTAATTACACCTAATCTAATAGCCCTATTAAAATAAAAAAGCCCCCCCCCCCCCCAAAATAAAAAAACCCTAGCCTAAACTACCAATAGCCCTTAAAAGGGCCTATTGTGGGGCATTGCCCCAGAGTAATCAGCTCTTTTACCTGTAAAAAAAATACAAACAACCCCCCAACAGTAAAACCCACCACCCACACAACCAACCCCCCAAATAAAATATTAGCTAAAAAAACCTAAGCTTCCCATTGCCTTGAAAAGGGAATTTAGCTCTTTTGCCACCCAAACCCTAATCTAAAAAATAAAACCCACCCAATACACCCTTAAGAAAACCTAACACTAACCCCCTGAAGATCGACTTACCAGGAGGCGTCTTCATCCAAGCTGGGCAAAGTGGTCCTCCAGACGGGCAGAAGTCTTCATCCAAGTCGGGCAAAAGTGGTCCTCCAGATGAGCAGAAGTCTTCATCCAGATGGCATCTTCTATCTTCATCCATCCGGTGCGGAGTGGGTCCATCTTCAAGACATCTGACGTGGAGCATCGTCTTCATCCGACGACTAAAACAGAATGAAGGTACCTTTAAGTAACGTCATCCAAGATGGCGTGCCTTAGATTCCAATTGGCTGAAAGAATTATATAAGCCAATCGGAATTAAGGTAGAAACCAATAGGATTGAGCTTGCATTCTATTGGCTGATTGGAAAAGCCAAAAGAATGTGAGCTCAATCCTATTGGCTGATTGCATCAGCCAATAGGATTTTTCCTACCTTAATTCCGATTGGCTGATAGAATTCTATCAGCCAATCGGAATTGAAGGGGCACCATCTTGGATGATGTCACTTAAAGGAAGTGTCATTGTTGAAGAAGACTCTGGATGAAGAGGATGCTCCACGTCGGATGTCTTGAAGATGGAGCCACTTCGCGCCGGATGGATGAAGATAGAAGATGCCGTCTGGATGAAGACTTCTGCCCATCTGGAGGACCACTTCTGCCCGTCTGGAGGACCACTTCTGCCGGCTTCGTTGAGGACTTCGGCCCGATTGGGTGAAGACTTCTCAAGGTAGGGTGATCTTCAAGGGGTTAGTGCTAGTTTTTTTTAAGTGGGGATTGGGTGGGTTTTAGAGTAGGGTTGGTTGTGTGGGTGGTGGGTTTTAATGTTGGGGGGGTTTGTAATTTTTTTTATAGGTAAAAGAGCTGATTACTTTGGGGCAATGCCCCGCAAATGGCCCTTTTAAACGCTATTTGTAATTTAGTGTAGGGTAGGGTTTTTTATTTTGGGGGGAATTTTTATGTTGTTAGGGGGATTAGATTAGGTGTAATTAGTTTAAAAATCTTGTACTTTGTTTATTATTTTCTGTTATTTAGTGTTTGTTTTTTTTGTACTTTAGATAATTTTATTTGATTGTATTTAATTGTATTTAGTTTAGGGAATTTATTTAATTATATTGGTTTTATTTTACAGGTATATTTGTATTTATTTTAACTAGGAAGTAATTAAATAGTAAATAACTATTTAATAAATATTCTACCAAGTTAAAATAAATACAAACTTGCCTGTAAAATAAAAATAAATCCTAAAATAGCTAGGGTTTATTTTACAAGTAAGTATTTCATTTTAAATAGGAATAATTTACTGTATTTAATGATAGTAATATTTATATAGATTTATTTAAATTATATTTAAGTTAGGGGATGTTAGGGTTAGGGTTAGCCTTAGGTTTAGGGGTCAATACATTTAATATAGTGGTGGCGACGTTGGGGTTGGCAGATTAGGGGTTAATAAATGTAGGTAGCTGGCTGCGGTGTAGAGGGGGCAGATTAGGGGTTAATAAGTATAATGTAGGTGGCGGCAGTGTAGGGGGGGCAGATTAGGAGTTAATAAGTATAATGTAGGTGGCGGCGGTGTAGGGGGGCAGATTAGGGGTTAAAATGTATAATGTAGGTGGCGCGACGGTGTAGGGGGGCAGATTAGGGGTTAATAAGTATAATGTAGGTGGCGGCAGTGTAGGCCGGGCAGATTATGGGTTAATAAGTATAATGTAGGTGGCGGCGGTGTAAGGGGGCAGATTAGCAGTTAATAAGTATAATGTAGGTGGCGGCGGTGTAGGGGGCAGCAGATTAGTGGTGTTTAGACTTGGGGTACATGTTAGGGCGTATGTTACGTCACAAAATTCTACTTTTGCCTGTCTGTAGGGTTTGATAATTAAGGGGAATCAAGCTCGTCACAAATATGCTGTGGAATTCCAGCGTATTTGCGGTTGATGGCTTGATAAATAGATGCCATTGTGTTTACTTTCAACTTGTAATATGAGAAAAAAAAACATAATTTATGCTTACCTGATAAATTCCTTTCTTCTGTAGTGTGATCAGTCCACGGGTCATCATTACTTCTGGGATATTACTCCTCCCCAACAGGAAGTGCAAGAGGATTCACCCAGCAGAGCTGCATATAGCTCCTCCCCTCTACGTCACTCCCAGTCATTCGACCAAGGACCAACGAGAAAGGAAAAGCCAAGGGTGAAGTGGTGACTGGAGTATAAATTAAAAAATATTTACCTGCCTTAAAAAACAGGGCGGGCCGTGGACTGATCACACTACAGAAGAAAGGAATTTATCAGGTAAGCATAAATTATGTTTTCTTCTGTTAAGTGTGATCAGTCCACGGGTCATCATTACTTCTGGGATACCAATACCAAAGCAAAAGTACACGGATGACGGGAGGGATAGGCAGGCTCTTTATACAGAAGGAACCACTGCCTGAAGAACCTTTCTCCCAAAAATAGCCTCCGATGAAGCAAAAGTGTCAAATTTGTAAAATTTGGAAAAAGTATGAAGCGAAGACCAAGTTGCAGCCTTGCAAATCTGTTCAACAGAGGCCTCATTCTTGAAGGCCCAAGTGGAAGCCACAGCTCTAGTAGAATGAGCTGTAATTCTTTCAGGAGGCTGCTGTCCAGCAGTCTCATAAGCTAAACGAATTATGCTACGAAGCCAAAAAGAAAGAGAGGTAGCGGAAGCTTTTTGACCTCTCCTCTGCCCAGAGTAAATGACAAACAGAGAAGACGTTTGTCGAAATTCCTTAGTTGCCTGTAAGTAAAATTTTAGAGCACGGACTACATCCAGGTTGTGCAGTAGACGTTCCTTCTTTGAAGAAGGATTTGGGCATAAAGAAGGAACAACAATCTCTTGATTGATATTCCTGTTAGTAACTACCTTAGGTAAGAACCCAGGTTTAGTACGCAGGACTACCTTATCCGAATGAAAAATCAAATAAGGAGAATCACAATGTAAGGCTGATAACTCAGAGACTCTTCGAGCCGAGGAAATAGCCATTAAAAATAGAACTTTCCAAGATAACAACTTTATATCAATGGAATGAAGGGGTTCAAACGGAACGCCCTGTAAAACATTAAGAACAAGGTTTAAACTCCATGGTGGAGCAACAGTTTTAAACACAGGCTTAATTCTGGCCAAAGCCTGACAAAAAGCCTGGACGTCAGGAACTTCTGACAGACGTTTGTGTAACAGAATGGACAGAGCTGAGATCTGTCCCTTTAATGAACTAGCAGATAAACCCTTTTCTAAACCTTCTTGTAGAAAAGACAATATCCTAGGAATCCTAACCTTACTCCAAGAGTAACCTTTGGATTCACACCAATATAGGTATTTACGCCATATCTTATGGTAAATCTTTCTGGTAACAGGTTTCCTAGCCTGTATTAAGGTATCAATAACTGACTCAGAAAATCCACGTCTTGATAAAATCAAGCGTTCAATTTCCAAGCAGTCAGCTTCAGAGAAGTTAGATTTTGATGTTTGAAGGGACCCTGTATCAGAAGGTCCTGTTTCAGAGGTAGAGACCAAGGTGGACAGGATGACATGTCCACCAGGTCTGCATACCAAGTCCTGCGTGGCCACGCAGGTGCTATTAGAATCACTGATGCTCTCTCTTGTTTGATTCTGGCAATCAATCGAGGAAGCAAAGGGAAGGGTGGAAACACGTAAGCCATCCTGAAGTCCCAAGGTGCTGTCAGAGCATCTATCAGGACTGCTCCTGGATCCCTGGATCTGGACCCGTAACGAGGAAGCTTGGCGTTCTGTCGAGACGCCATGAGATCTATCTCTGGTTTGCCCCAACATCGAAGTATTTGGGCAAAGACCTCCGGATGAAGTTCCCACTCCCCCGGATGAAAAGTCTGACGACTTAAGAAATCCGCCTCCCAGTTCTCCACTCCCGGGATGTGGATTGCTGACAGGTGGCAAGAGTGAGACTCTGCCCAGCAAATTATCTTTGATACTTCCATCATAGCTAGGGAGCTTCTTGTCCCTCCCTGATGGTTGATGTAAGCTACAGTCGTGATGTTGTCCGACTGAAACCTGATGAACCCCCGAGTTGTCAACTGGGGCCAAGCCAGGAGGGCATTGAGAACTGCTCTCAATTCCAGAATGTTTATTGGCAGGAGACTCTCCTCCTGACTCCATTGTCCCTGAGCCTTCAGAGAATTCCAGACGGCACCCCAACCTAGAAGGCTGGCGTCTGTTGTTACAATTGTCCAGTCTGGTCTGCTGAATGGCATCCCCCTGGACAGATGTGGCTGAGAAAGCCACCATAGAAGAGAATTTCTGGTCTCTTGATCCAGATTCAGAGAAGGGGATAAGTCTGAGTAATCCCCATTCCACTGACTTAGCATGCACAGTTGCAGTGGTCTGAGGTGTAAACGTGCAAAGGGTACTATGTCCATTGCCGCTACCATTAAGCCGATTACCTCCATGCATTGAGCCACTGACGTTTGTTGAATGGAATGAAGGGTGCGGCAAGCACTTTGAAGTCTTGGTAGCCTGTCCTCTGTCAGGTAAATCTTCATTTCTACAGAATCTATAAGAGTCCCCAGGAAGGGAACTCTTGTGAGTGGAACGAGTGAACTTTTCTTTTCGTTCACCTTCCATCCATGTGACCTTAGAAATGCCAGCACTAACTCTGTATGAGACTTGGCAGTTTGAAAGCTTGAAGCTTGTATCAGAATGTCGTCTAGGTATGGAGCTACCGAGATTCCCCGCGGTCTTAGTACCGCCAGAAGAGCACCCAGAACCTTTGTGAAGATTCTTGGAGCTGTAGCCAATCCGAATGGAAGAGCCACAAACTGGTAATGCCTGTCTAGGAAGGCAAACCTTAGGTACCGATAATGATCTTTGTGAATCGGTATGTGAAGGTAAGCATCTTTTAAATCTACAGTGGTCATGTATTGACCCTCTTGGATCATAGGTAAAATTGTCCGAATAGTCTCCATCTTGAACGATGGAACTCTTAGGAATTTGTTTAGGATCTTTAAGTCCAGGATTGGTCTGAAAGTTCCCTCTTTTTTGGGAACCACAAACAGATTTGAGTAAAACCCCTGTCCCTGTTCCGATCGTGGAACTGGATGGATTACTCCCATTAACAAGAGCTCTTGTACGCAGCGTAGAAACGCCTCTTTCTTTGTCTGGATTGTTGACAATCTTGACAGATGAAATCTCTCTCTTGGAGGAGAGTATTTGAAGTCCAGAAGGTATCCCTGAGATATTATCTCTAGCGCCCAGGGATCCTGAACATCTCTTGCCCAAGCCTGGGCGAAGAGAGAAAGTCTGCCCCCCACTAGATCCGATCCCGGATCGGGGGCCCTCAATTCATGCTGTTTTAGGGGCAGCAGCAGGTTTCCTAGTCTGCTTGCCCTTGTTCCAGGACTGGTTAGGTTTCCAGCCTTGTCTGTAGCGAGCAACAGCTCCTTCCTGTTTTGGTGCAGAGGAAGTTGATGCTGCTCCTGTTTTGAAATTACGAAAGGAACGAAAATTAGACTGTCTAGTCTTGGCTTTGGCTTTGTCCTGAGGCAGGGCATGGCCTTTACCTCCTGTAATGTCAGCGATAATCTCTTTCAACCCGGGCCCAAATAAGGTCTGCCCTTTGAAAGGTATATTAAGCAATTTAGACTTAGAAGAAACATCAGCTGACCAGGATTTTAGCCACAGCGCCCTGCGTGCCTGAATGGCGAATCCTGAATTCTTCGCCGTAAGTTTAGTAAGATGTACTACGGCCTCCGAAATGAATGAATTAGCTAGTTTAAGGACTCTAAGCCTGTCCGTAATGTCGTCCAGAGTAGCTGAACCAATGTTCTCTTCCAGAGACTCAATCCAGAATGCCGCTGCAGCCGTGATCGGCGCAATGCATGCAAGGGGTTGCAATATAAAACCTTGTTGAACAAATATTTACTTAAGGTAACCCTCTAACTTTTTATCCATTGGATCTGAAAAAGCACAGCTATCCTCCACCGGGATAGTGGTACGCTTAGCTAAGGTAGAAACTGCTCCCTCCACCTTAGGGACCGTTTGCCATAAGTCCCTTGTGGTGGCGTCTATTGGAAACATTTTTCTAAATATCGGAGGGGGTGAGAACGGCACACCGGGTCTATCCCACTCCTTAGTAACAATTTCAGTAAGTCTCTTAGGTATAGGAAAAACCTCAGTACTCGTCGGTACCGCAAAATATTTATCCAACCTACACATTTTCTCTGGTATTGCAACTGTGTTACAATCATTCAGAGCCGCTAACACCTCCCCTAGTAATACACGGAGGTTTTCCAGTTTAAATTTAAAATTTGAAATATCTGAATCCAGTCTGTTTGGATCAGAATCGTCACCCACAGAATGAAGTTCTCCGTCCTCATGTTCTGCCACCTGTGACGCAGTGTCTGACATGGCCCTAATATTATCAGCGCACTCTGTTCTCACCCCAGAGTGATCACGCTTACCTCTTAGTTCTGGTAATTTAGCCAAAACCTCAGTCATAACAGTAGCCATATCCTGTAATGTGATTTGTAATGGCCGCCCAGATGTACTCGGCGCTACAATATCACGCACCTCCCTCTGAGTGGGAGATGTAGGTACTGACACGTGAGGCGAGTTAGTCGGCATAACTCTCCCCTCGTTGTTTGGTGAAATTTGTTCAATTTGTACAGATTGACCTTTATTTAAAGTAGCATCAATACAGTTAGTACATAAATTTCTATTGGGCTCCACTTTGGCATTGCAACAAATGACACAGGTATCATCCTCTGAATCAGACATGTTTAACACACTAGCAAATAAACTTGCAACTTGGAAATACAATTCAATTAGAATAATATTAAAACGTACTGTGCCTTTAAGAAGCACAGAAGATCTATGACAGTTGAAAATTAATAAATTGAAACAGTTATAGCTTCAATCCTTGTAAACAACACAACTTTAGCAAAGGTTTAATCCCATTAGCAAAGATAACAAATTCTGAAAGCAGGAAACAAATTACAGAATAAACGTTTTTTATCTTAGTCAAACTATAATTCTCACAGCTCTGCTGAGAGAAATTACCTCCCTCAAAATAAGTTTTGAAGACCCCTGAGCTCTGTAGAGATGAACCGGATCATGCAGGGAATACAATGAGTTGCTGACTGAAATATTTGATGCATAGTAAAAGCGCCAAAAAAACGGCCCCTCCCCCTCACACACAGCAGTGAGGGAGAACAGAAACTGTCAGAAAAACAGATTAAGCAACTGCCAAGTGGAAAAATAGTGCCCAAACATTTATTCACACAGTACCTCAGCAAATGAAAACGATTTTACATTCCAGCAAAAACGTTAAACATAATCTCTAGTTATTAAACAGCTTTATGTATTTCTTACAGTGTAATTCTAGTGAAGTACCATTCCCCAGAATACTGAAGTGTAAAGTATACATACATGACATTATATCGGTATGGCAGGATTTTCTCATCAATTCCATTGTCAGAAAATAAAAACTGCTACATACCTCTATGCAGATTCATCTGCCCGCTGTCCCCTGATCTGAAGTTTACCTCACTCCTCAGATGGCCGAGAACAGCAATATGATCTTAACTACTCCGGCTAAAATCATAGCAAAACTCTGGTAGATTCTTCTTCAAACTCTGCCAGAGAGGTAATAACACACTCCGGTGCTATTTTAAAATAACAAACTTTTGATTGAAGATATAAAACTAAGTATAATCACCATAGTCCTCTCACACATCCTATCTAGTCGTTGGGTGCAAGAGAATGACTGGGAGTGACGTAGAGGGGAGGAGCTATATGCAGCTCTGCTGGGTGAATCCTCTTGCACTTCCTGTTGGGGAGGAGTAATATCCCAGAAGTAATGATGACCCGTGGACTGATCACACTTAACAGAAGAAACATGATGTGCGCAAACACCCGGGATAAACCTATTTTCACTTCCAGTTTCTGCATCTTTAAGCTTGTAAGAAATACAGGAAAAGTTTAAATAACCATTATTTGTTAGCAGCCAAAAATGACCGCCAAGCTCCACCCACAGCTTTCTTTTTGTCCAGTTTGCTCTTTTCTTTTATTACAGTTTAGCGGTGCATGTTTAATATTTTTAACTTAGCTATTTCAAATTGCATAAATATGTATGTCCGAGTAGGATAACATATTTAAAGCACCAGTAAATACAATAGATTTGCATAATCAACAAATGCATGATAAAAATACAATGCAATAGCTCTTAGTCTGAACTTCAAATGTGTAGTACATTTTATTCTGACAAAAGTTATGTCTATTTCCACTCATCCTGTATCATGTGGCAGTCATCAGCCAATAACAAAGCATATAGGTATATTTTGTGAATTCCTGCTCATGCTCAGTAGAAGCTGGTGACTCAAAAAGTGTAAATATAAAAAGACTGCACATTTTGTTAATGAAAGTAAATTGCAAAGTTGTTTAAAGTTGAATGCTGTATCTGAATCCTATGGGGCCAATTTATCATGCCCCGTATGCTGCAAGAGTTAAGAAGTAGCGGTCTTAAAGGGACAGTCTACACCAGAATTTTTATTGTTTTAAAAGATAGATAATCCCTTTATTACCCATTCCCCAGTTTTGCATAGCCAACACACTTATAATAATATACTTTTAACCTCTGTGATTATCTTGTATCTAAGCCTCTGCAGACTGCCCCCTTATTTCAGTTCTTTTGACAGACTTGCAGTCTAGCCAATCAGTGCCTGCTCCCAGATAACTTCATGTGCACAAGCACAGTGTTATCTATATGAAATACGTGAACTAACACCCTCTAGTGGTGAAAAACTGTTAAGATGCATTCTGAAAAGAGGTGGTCTTCAAGGTCTAAGAAATTAGCATATGAACCTCCTAGGTTTAGCTTTCAACTAATAAATCCAAGAGAACAAAGCAAAATTGGTGATAAAAGTAAATTGGAAAAGTGTTTAAAATTACATGCCCTATTTGAATCATTAAAGTTTTTTTTGGACTTTACTATCCCTTTAAAGGGACAGTCAAGTCCAAAAAAAACTTTCATGATTTAAACAGGGAATGTAATTTTAAACAACTTTCCAGTTTACCAATTTTGCTTTGTTCTCTTAGTATTCTTAGTTGAAAGCTAAACCTAGGTGGTTTATATGCTAATTTCTTAGACCTTGAAGACTGCCTCTAATCTGAATGAATTTGACCACTAGAGGGCATTAGTTCATGTGTTCTGAGGGGGAAGTTTGAAGAGGCTTAGATACAAGATAATCACAGAGGTAAAAAGTGTATTTATATAACAGTGTTGGTTATGCAAAACTGGGGAATGGGTAATAAAGGGATTATCTTACTTTTTAAACAATACAAATTCTGGTGTTGACTGTCCCTTTAAGGTACAACAGCAATCATACATGGTAATATGGAAAAAGGCATCCTTTTCTTCAAAAGCAGGCAAATGGAAAATGTGAGTTAGACAAAGCTCATTGAAGTATCTCAATTATGGTATTATGCCCTGTGATGGAAAACCCTGTTATGAAATGACCTTCATTTTAATGCTCATAAGTTCTCTTAAGAGTTCAATATTACCTTTACAATGAATATACATCACATTATTTACTTTTCTTTTGTAATATCATAAATACAAATTATTTATAAAATAGAGTCTCAAAAGTATGTACCCTATAGGAGTGCCACATAAGATGGGAGACATGATTTTACCAAATAAGTGATTTTGTCAAAATAATCTTACATGGCACAGTAAATAAAAATACCAATGAATATATAAATTAAAGTGAAAGTCAACCATAGCATTTTGGAAACGCTAGGGTTGACTGTTGAAACAAATAAAGGGCATTTTTATTCATGAAGTATAAGATACTTCATGCAGATAGTGCCTTTATTTGTTTCAACCAATCACTTTTCTTAGGTGCTACGGCAGCCAATGGCCAAAAAATATTTTGCTAAAAGGTGAAGTTTTCACCTCTTAGCCAATAGCCATGCCGTAAATCCGGCTTGGCGCCCATGGGAGCCGTATTTACCGCACAGCAATTGGCTAAGAGGTGAAAACGTCACCTCTTAACAAAATTTATTTTAGCCGTGGGCTGCTGTAGCAGCTAAGAACGGTGATTGGTTGAAACAAATAAAGGAGATTTCTACATGAAGTATCTTATACTTCATAAATGAAAGTCATTTTTATTTGTTTCAATAGTAAATCCTAGCGTTTGTACAACACTAGGATTGACTTTTACTTTAAAAGAATAAAATATATTTACACAACAAAAATAGTGGCGTTTTGTCATTATAAAGTATTTGTAAACAGGATAAATAAAGAAAACACTTAACCCCTTAATGACAACTGACGTACCAGGTACGTCATGCATTAACAAGTAGTTAATGACAATGGACGTACCTGGTACGTCAGTTGTCTAAGAGAGTGCTGGAAGCGATCGCAATCGCTTCCAGCAGCTCTCAGGGTATTGCAGTGATGCCTCCATATGGAGGCATCCTGCAATACCTTTTTAGAAGACTCCGATGCAGAGAGAGCCACTCTGTGGCCCTCTCTGCACCGGTAGCGATGGTGCCGGTTCGTTGGTGGGTGGGAGCGTAACAGGGAGGCGGGTGGGAGGCCCATCGCTACCCGGCATCCGGTTCCTAGAAGTGTAATGTGCACGCCGGGTGCTGGGAGCGTGTGGGGGCGTGCGTGCGCGTGCGTGCATTACCTGGCACTGACACTGACACCAATGAGGAGGGAAGAGGGGGGGGGAAAGATGTTTTAATAAAATAATATAAAAGGATCTGGGAAGGGGAGGGGGATAGGGGTATTGTGGGGGGCTGCTACACTACAGAAAACATAAAAAAAACAAAAGAACAAAAAACACTTTTGTTTTTGGGGCAAATTGGGTACTGGCAGACAACCCAAGTTGGCCGCAATTAGATAGGGGAGAGGGTTAGAGAGCTGGGGGGGGGGGGATCATGGAGGTTGGGGCTAAGGCAGGAGTCCATCACAGCTAAAATATTTTATTTTTTTTATAAAAAAAAAAAAAACTCCTTTTATTTAGTACTGGTAGACTTTCTGCCAATACTTAAGATGGCGGGGACATTTGTGGGGTGGGGGAGGGAAGAGAGCTGTTTGGGAGGGATCAGGGGGTGGGATGTGTCAGGTGGGAGGCTGATCTCTACCCTAAAGCTAAAATTAACCCTGCAAGCTCCCTACAACCTACCTAATTAACCCCTTCACTGCTGGGCATAATTTACGTGTGGTGCGCAGCAGCATTTAGCGGCCTTCTAATTACCGAAAATCAATGCCAAAGCCATATAAGTCTGCTATTTCTGAACAAAGGGGATCCCAAAGAAGCTTTTACAACAATTTGTGCCATAATAGCACAAGCTGTTTGTAAATAATTTCAGTGAGAAACCTAAAATTGTGAAAAATGTAAAGTTTTTTTTTTATTTGCTCGCATTTGGCGGTGAAATGGTGGCATAAAATATACCAAAATGTGCCTAGATCAATACTTTGGGTTGTCTTCTAACAAAAAATATATACATGTCAAGGGATATTCAGGTATTCCTGACAGATATCAGGGTTCCAATGTAACTAGCGCTAATTTTGAAAAAAAGTGGTTTGGAAATAGCGAAGTGCTACTTGTATTTATGGCCCTATAACTTGCAAAAAAAGCAAAAAACATGTAAACATTGGGTATTTCTAAACTCAGGACAAAATTTAGAAACTATTTAGCATGGGTGTTTTTTGGTGATTGTAGATGTGTAACAGATTTTGGGGGTCAAAGTTAGAAAAAGTGTGTTTTTTTCCATTTTTTCCTCATATTTTATTATTTTTTTTGTAGTAAATTATAAGACATGATGAAAATAATGGTATCTTTAGAAAGTCCATTTAATGGCGAGAAAAACGGTATATAATATGTGTGGGTACAGTAAATGAGTAAGAGGAAAATTACAGCTAAACACAAACACCGCAGAAATGTAAAAATAGCCATTGTCATTAAGGGTAAGAAAATTGAAAAATGGTCCGGTCATTAAGGGGTTAAAGGGACACTAAACCCAAATTTTTTTCTATCATGATTCAGATAGAGCATGAGATTTTAAGCAACTTTCTAATTTAGTCCTATTATCAAATTTTCTTCATTCTCTTGGTATCTTTATTTGAAATGCAAGAATGTATGTTTAGATGCCGGCCCATTTTTGGTGAGCAACATGGCTTGTCCTTGCTGATTGGTGGATAAATTCATCCACCAATAAAAAAGTGCTGTCCAGTAATCTTAACCAAAAAAAGCTTAGATGCCTTCTTTTTCAAATAAAGATAGCAAGAGAACGAAGAAAAATTGGTAATAGGAGTAAATTAGAAAGTTGCTTAAAATTGCATGCTCTATTTGAATCAGAAAAAGAAAAAAATTGGGTTCAGTGTCCCTTTAACAATGACTGAAACAACAAGCAATGAACATTTTTTTAAATAAATCATAACTTTAGAAATTGATGCAAAAACAATACAATGTAGTATGTACTACATAATTCTTACCTGGCCAGCCCCAGTGGCTTGCAAGTTTCACTATTTTCACATCTGCAACAGATGCAACTCTCTTTTTCTGCAGCCGGTCCAGTTCTGTTTCTCGAGCAGTGACAAATATAGTGTTTTCCAACGTCAACATAAAAGTTATAAAGCCCCAATCCTAGCCAGCCCATGCCTTGTATCATAATACACCAGGGCCAGTCACAGTTAGGTCAGGGGAGAAAACAGCCAACCAGGGTAGCCTTCTCTAAAACTCAGACTTATAATTCAACTTTGTCTGCCCAGCATTACTCGCTGCTTGCAGTGCGATCTTGTTTGTCAGACTGTCTGCCGGATATTGTACTACTGTCAGAAAACACGCACAACAGAGCAAGAGCAGCTTGACAATTGAAGCCCCCCAGCACTCAGGCCCCTGTGCCATCTGCAGTAGTTCCACTCCTGTTCTTTACATACTTTATTCTGCTACATTTAACCCATTTACATCACATTCAAGTCTAAATAATTATTAAAGACAACTATTAAAAAGTCTAATCCTGAGGAATAACTTTATACTGTGCCTTTCTTCTAACAAAAAAAGAGGGATAATCAAAATTAAACTTTCATGATTTAGATAGAGCAGCAATTTTAAGCAACTTTCTAATTTACTTAAATTATCATTTTTCTTCATTCTCTTGGTATCTTTATTTGAATGTAATCTTAGGAGCCGGCCCATTTTTGGTTCAGAACCTGGGTAGCGCTCGCTGATTGGTGTCTAAATGTAGCTAACAATCAGCAAGCTCTACCCGGGTGCTGAACCAAAAATGGGCCCGCTCCTAAACTTACATTATTGCTTCTTCAAATAAAGATACCAAGAGAATGAAGAAAAATTAATAATAGGAGTGAATTAGAAAGTTGCTTAAGATTACATGCTCTATCTGAATCATGAAAGTTTAATTTTGACTGGCCTGTCCCTTTAAATCATACTGAAAGAATATATGGAATTTTATAGCTAATTTTGGTGTACTCTAGACAATATTAAACTTATTTTTTTTTAATTTATGTGTACACAATTCCCATAAGATACATTTTATTTTTCCACTCAAGAAGATTGCCCCATTATTGTATTTTTGGGAAAAGTTTCAAAGGTTTCATTAAATCTAACATTTTGCAATCTCCAGTTAAATTAAGTAAAATATGGTGAGTTAGCATGATTTTTTATACAGTAAAATAAATAAATAGTTGTGTTTCACATATTATTTACATTGATAGCTGCTCTATAGTTTTACTTAACTTTGAAAAAAGGTTACGGTTACATATTTACAAGCCAGGTAATATTATAATCCAAATGTAAAGATTCCATCCATTAGATATTCAAAAATATTATTTTGGAGACCAAATTCAGCCACCCAGTGGGCAGGTTGATTTTCTTTTTTCTTATCAAGAATATGATAAGATATTTTGAGTAACAGTTAATATACACAAACAATGTTTTTAATCAATAAAATCTCTTCTTTTGTAATTTAATTTCACAGAATACCATAATGATAATAATTAATAATTCAAACTAATACATAACATTTTATGTGACGAAGTTGCATTGGATTAACATTTTTTTTATTATGCCAACTGCTGATTAATTTAATATCACATTAACAGACATTTGCCATTGATACAGCATGTATAGAGAGGTTTATAGCAAAGGTTTATTAAGTATTACTAAATATAAATCAACTAAATTCATGTTTTAAATCCACCATTACAGTTACTTAATTTTGTCTGTTTACATAAATCAACATATACTTAGAAAGGAGTAATGTAAATTAACTACCAAACCACAGGATATCAACAATAAACAAAACTAATAAGTAGAAACATTGCTGATCTGTTTCTGAACGTCATATTAAATCTCTAAATCTACCCAATCTTTATTATCCACCATAAATGAATACTAATATGTGCTTCTGTTTGCAAAGCATTACATACAATTGTGTGCTATCCATATTCAAAATATATTTATTTAATATCCTGTTAAACCACACTATAGTAAACAAATGAATTCTGCTAAATAGCTTCTGCTTTACTTGAAAGGCAGTTTTACATATATTGGTGCCAACAATTCCCTTGATATAGCCATAAACATTTATTTCATGTTAGTGGCAAGAGTCCATGAGCTAATGAAGTATGGGATATACATTCCTACCAGGAGGGGGAAACGTTTACCAAACTTCAAAATGCCTATAAATACACCTCCCACCTCAATCATACCTTAGTTTTACAAACTTTGCCTTTGTTGGAGAATGATGAAGCAAGTCGTGCTTGATTTCTTCTGTGAAAGGTGCTTCTAAGCATTTTGAAGCCCAATTCCTCTCAAAGTACAGTGTTTGTCTGAGGGATCTGATGGGAGTATTGTCTGATGATGCCATGTTTTCACCTATGGGAAATCTATTCTAAGGCTCTCTGTAAATTCGGTCATGGGAATTCATCTGCCACCTCCCTTTACAGATAAACATTATACTCCTCTACCAATACCTCTGCTGATATGATTCAATACTGGTTTGGCTGTCTGCTATATGTGGATGGGTGTCTTCAGGTAAGTATATATCTTTTGTTAAGACATTCTCAGCTATGTTTGGCACTTTATATTTTAAAGTTTTAATATATATTTCATATATTTGCCATGAGTCAGGTCTATGTTTATTTCCCTTTGCTGTCTAACAGTTTTAGCATGGAAATTATGTTTTTGTGAGAAATTTAGTTATTTTTTCTTACCTGGGGTTCCAGCTAGTTGTAACTTTGTGGGCAAATAAAGCTTGCGATGACGCAAAATGCTTCTATTTATTGAGTCATTCTTGGTGCGAATATTTTTGGCGTGGAGGTTGGGTTTGTTGTGACGCGAGTCACTTCATTTCTTGCGTGTCACGTCATTTCTTGCGTCTTTGTTGACACAATGTTTTTTTCTCTGCATTTGCGTCATCTTTGTTTGTGTCATTGTTGGCGCCAAACATTTGTTATATTAAGTCTCTCCCTCTTTTGCTCTCTGCTCTCATTTGTTTACAGAGGGCTATGATGTTTGCTTTTGCTTTCATTTTCATTTAAGTATTTTAGCATAAGCATGTTTTCTAATTCCTGAAATTGCTATTTTGAGGAAATTGGATATTTTGTTTAAATGTTCTTTTTTTGCTACATTTTGAAAGATGTCTCAAACTGATGTTACTGTAGGAGCTCTGCTGCCTGTACACAATTTCTACCAAAACTAAGTGTGTGTATTGTTAATTAGTTGATTTAATTTCTTCAGCTCAAATATGTGACACTTGTTATGTTATATTATTTCATACTGATAAATACAAATCAGTATAATACATACAAATACATCTTCTGTTAAACCTTCACAGTCTAATGTACATGATATTCCTGTAGATATAAAGGATTATATATCCACTGTTGTGATATTGTCTGTTTGTTTTCAAACAAACAATAACACACCAGTGGCATATGTCAATCATCAAGGAGAGACTCGCAAGTCCTTCAGTTATGGAGGACATATCTCGGATACTTTTTTGGACGGAATCTAACTTTTGTCTAATTTCTGTGATTCATATTCCAGGTGTAGACAATTGGTAAGGGGATTAGCTCAGCCATCAGACTTTATATCTGGGGGAGTGGTCTCTCCATCCAGATGTGTTTTTTTCATCTTGAACAGATATGGGGTCTTCCAGAAATAGATCTGAAGGTCTCTTGTCTATTTAGATACCTTTCCAGGTCCAAGAATCCTCAGGCGGAGATGGAGGATGCTCTAGCAGTTCTGTCATGTTCCGGTGTACATGCGCTCAGGACACAGACCCTCGGGGCAGTGGTAGGGATTTGAAGACACTGACCCCTGACCCGTGGAAGAGTATCCTGGATGTGGATAGATGATATTCTGTGATTCATAGTTGCTAGAAGTTATTGTAGAATTCATGGAGAGTGCAACATTTGTATACAATATATTCTGGCTTCACTGTGACTTATAGTTAGTTAATAGGAGTAGCTGCAGGATTTAATGAGAGAAAAGTATAGCAATGTGGAATGTTCAGTCTTCAGAGTAAACTGGTAGAAGATTGACACTTAGATGCAAACTAAGGTTTATTGCAGGTTCACAGTACATAATATTATATAGAGTTGTATGTCAGAATTAAGCAGAGCAGCACAGGTGATAGTCAAGTTGCAAGTTTTAGGCATTAATTACCGTTTGTGCATATATATGCAACCTAAGGTTTGTTGCAGGTTCACAGTACATAATATTATATATAGCTGTATGTCAGTAATAAGCAGAGCAGCACAGGTGATAGTCAAGTTGCAAGTTTTAGGCATCAATTACTGTTTGTGCATATATTGGAGAATCACATGAAAGCTTTTAACTGAACACATAGATGCAGAGTTCTGAATATGTTAACATATTTATAGAAGGATATTTCAGCTATAACAACTTGTAGCAGAGATTAGTTATAAAATTCTGAGTAAAATGCTGTTGTAATAATTAGAGAGTGATGATAACCAGAAGTATACTTTATAATAAAGTTCAGAGTTTGTTAAGTAGCAGTGTCCAGGTAAAGAAATGGAATGATTTGGATACTTGCGATTTGATGATTGTAAGTATAGGAATTAGGAAAAGCTGTAGCTTGAATTAGTTGGTAGAATTCATGGATCAGCCACAGACCTCAGTTGTTTTCAGGAACACAACTTCAAAGTTAATGAAAAGCACATTAGACCGGAGAAGGCTTAAAAAGAGGCTGAGGGAATCAGGTGCATGAATGATTAATCAAGCAGGCAAGCTGAATGTAAATACTGTCCAAAACAGCATGAGTGTCAGAATCAGGAAAGGCAGTCTTAAAGGGATAGGGACATTAGGCTGAGATATGTTACAGAACCCCCTCCTTAAAGGCGACCTCTGGGCGCCGAATGCAATCCAAAAGGAGAGAGAGCAAAACATTATATGAAGAGCCGGTAGTAGGTGTATGGAGGTAGTGAGTCCAATCGAAAATCAAGAAAGGAGGGTTGGAGATCTCTTGAAAAAGTAAAATGACAAAGCAAAGGCTATGGAATTCAGGTATCAAAAGATCTTGACAATGATGAGAGTAAAACTTGAAGTCATCTTTCTTGTAGTCATCGTAAGAATGCCTGAACGTGACATACAGTGAGCTTCCTACCACAGAATCATCCTGAGAGTTGATAGGTGGATGTTCTTCATGATAGATGACCATGTACACAGCCAATGAAAAGGCACCCAGTCCTAGACATATGAATAGGCTTTCCTCAACTTCAGAAATAGAGATGCAGCATTTTGGATTGATAACCATATTAAACACCTTTGGGTCTGAGATTTGAGTTTCCTCAGAATTAACCTCTTGGCTGAGGATTAGATATACTCCAAAAGAAAAAGCTATAGCCACTTCTAACCCAATAGCAGGGCTTTCTTCAAAGTAGGAGATAGGAGTGTAGAGAGCAAGAGTTGACCAGTTCTTGCCTTCTTCTGGTTCAATATCAAATGTGTCTTTACTGGATTCAGAATCAAGAGTGTCCTCACTAGGATTAGGTATATGAATGCCCACACCAGGGCAAGGTTCAGGAATACCCACATCTGGGCAAGGTTCAGGAATATCCTCAGTAGGATCAGGTGAAGGAATGCCCACACCAGGGCAAGGTTCAGGAATATCCACATCTGGGCAAGGTTCAGGAATATCCTCAGTAGGATAGGGTGAAGGAATGCTCATGCCAAGGCAAGGTTCAACTATAGAAAAAGAAAAAGAACCCACTTTAGAGCCAGGAACCATACTCTCTTCTGAGCAGAGGGCAAGGCTTTCTTCAGGGTTCACAAACGAAGAATTTACAAGATCCACTTTAGAGCCAAGAACCATACTCGCTTCTGAGCAGAGGGCATGGCTATCTTCAGGATCAAGTATTATTACACCCATTTCTGGGTTAAACAAAGGAATACCCATACAGGGTCAAAAACAGGAGAGTCCACCTTGATGCCAGGTTTAGTAGTATCATCATGGAAAACAGGGACAGGAATAGCCACTGGGAAATCTTCTTGAAGAACTTTTGTACAAGTTTCAGGGTCAAGAACATCCACTTGCGAACTAGGTTCAATGTGGTCCTCACAGGGTTCAGTATCAGGAATTCCTGTACAGGGAACAGATGTAGTAGAAAATGTAGGTTGATGCTCAGTATCTCCCAAGGAAAACATATTCTTAGATGCAGTAACAGAAGAATTTTGAAAAGGTGGAGTGTACTGAAATATGCAACTCTCAGGTAGATGCGGAGGAATTGTGATACAAGATTCTGACTGAGAACCCTGCTGGGGTTCAGCAGGCATACTTATTTGAGTTTGAATTTCAGGGTTAAATTCTCCAGGGACTACCTCTGGAAAACTGAAAGGTTGTATATCTGGAACAAAATTATCTTTTGCTTCTAGCACAGGGTTTACAGACATTGGGTCAGCATTAGAGGGATGTAAGGAATCAGTAGTTGAAAGCAGTGTTTGTAATTGTAGAGTTTGAGAAGATAAACCATTAAGTGCTTCAAAAACAGACTGATGGCGACTAGAGACAACACCCAGCTTGGTGTGGAGTGTATCATGAAGCAATAGAGGATCTGGCACAACAGAAATTGAAACAGGAGATTCAGGCTGAGTTTCCTCTTTACACTTCTGATTTTCTGTAGGCAGAAAGATTTTCTTTTCCTTCTTTTTTTAGAGAGCTTATATAACTGATATTTCTTCCCAATGTGAGGCTTCTTAGGGTGGTGCCACTGTGGCCTGGAGTACTTTATATCAGGTTGAGAACAGAAATGCTCTTCATCACTGGATGCATAATTCTGAAGTAATAAATCATCATAGTAGTTGATGGGACCATTTCTCCAAACAGCAGTCTGTAAACCAGATGTCTCTTCTTTCAGCTCTGAATCTGTCCAATCTACAGAATCCATGGGAATATCAGAAATAGGAAGATCAGTATTTCCATGAGAAGTTTCATGATGGGAGCTGTCTGTATCATCTATATTGTAAATATAGCTATCAAGGATGTCATTATAGCCAATAGGTTGAGGTTTTGTCTGAGTTTGTGGTGAATTAAAGTTGCGCTCATACCAGTCTAGTGCCAGTTCAGCTGGATCTGTGAAGTCATCCTGCTCGTTGACATATTCAGACTCAGAGTCAGTATCACCAGGATGGGAATCACAAACAGGAAGAGTAGATGGTATTCTGGAACAGTAGTCCTGTCTCTTTAAATCATTAAAGGTCTGATTTTTTTCTGCTGAATCTATTAATACATCCTCTTCATTTACATAGTCAGACTCAGAATCAGTTTCACCAAAATGGAAGTCACGGACATGAGTAGATGAAATACTAGAAAGGTGGTTCTGTCTCTTTAAATCTTTAAAGGTCTGAATTTTTTCTGCTGAACCTATGGATACATTCTCTTCATTTTTATAGTCAGATTCAGAATCAGTTTCACCAAATTGGAAGTCACGGACATGAGTAGATGAAATTCTAGAAAAGTGGTTCTGTCTCTTTAAATCTTTAAAGATCTGATTTTTTTCTGCTGAATCTATGGATACAGTCTCTTCATTTTCATAGTCAGATTCAGGATCAGTTTCACCAAAATGGTAACAACGAACATAAGTAGAGGATAGTCTAGAATGTGAGTACTGTGTCTTTAAATTTTTAAAAGTATGAAAATCTTCTGTTTTTCCTTTAGGGATAGCTTGGGTCTGAGATAGGTTGTAGTTTTTTATTTTCCTTTGAGGGTTGGTGCATCCACTACCACTGCAGATCCCTTTTTTAGGCATTAACTTTCTGTCATGTTCCAGTGTACATGCGCTCAGGACACAGACCCTCAGGGCAGTGGTAGGGATTTGAAGACATCGACCTTTGACCCGGGGAAGAGTATCCTGGATGTGGATAGATGATATTCTGTGATTCATAGTTGCTAGAAGTTATTGTAGAATTCATGGAGAGTGCAACATTTGTATACAATATATACTGGCTTCACTGTGACTTATAGTTAGTTAATAGGAGTAGCTGCAGGATTTAATGAGAGAAAAATATAGCAATGTGAAATGTTCAGGCTTCAGAGTAAACTGGTAGAAGATTGACACTTAGATGCAAACTAAGGTTTGTTGCAGGTTCACAGTACATAATATTATATAGAGTTGTATGTCAGAATTAAGCAGAGCAGCACAGGTGATAGTCAAGTTGCAAGTTTTAGGCATTAATTACTGTTTGTGCATATATATGCAAACTAAGGTTGGTTGCAGGTTCACAGTACATAATATTATATATAGCTGTATGTCAGTAATAAGCAGAGCAGCACAGGTGATAGTCAAGTTGCAAGTTTTAGGCATCAATTACTGTTTGTGCATATATTGGAGAATCACATGAAAGCTTTTAACTGAACACATAGATGCAGATTTTTGAATATGTTAACATATTTGAAGAAGGATATTTCAGCTATGACAACTTTGTAGCAGAGAATAGTTATAAAGTTCTGAGTAAAATGCTGTTGTAATAATTAGAGAGTGATGATAACCAGAAGTATACTTTATAATAAAGTTCAGAGTTTGTTAAGTAGCAGTGTCCAGACAACAAAATGGAATGATTTGGATACTTGCAATTTGATTATTGTAAGTATAGGAATTAGGAAAAGCTGTAGCTTGAATTAGTTGGTCGAATTCATGGATCAGCCACAGACCTCAGTTGTTTTCAGGAACACAACTTCAAAGTTAATGCAAAGCACATTAGACCTGAGAAGGCTTAAAAAGAGGCTAAGGGAATCAGGTGCATGAATGATTAATCAGGCAGGCAAGCTGAATGTAAATACTGCCCAAAACAGCATGAGTGTCAGAATCAGGAAAGGCAGTCTTAAAGGGATAGTGACATTAGGCTGATATATATAAGTTCCTTGGTTTTAACCAACCTGCTTACATTTTTCCGCCTCTGGTTCTTCTTCCAAGGGTGATCTCCAAGATCATAAAGGAACAATCTTATGTGTTTCTGATAGCACCAGCTTGGCCTCTCAGGTTTTGGTATGCGAACCTTGTCAGGATGTCCAGTTGCTAGCCATGGCCACTTCCTTTAAGGCCAGACCTTCTGTTTCAGGGGCCGTTTTTCCATCAGGATCTCAAATCTCTACATTTGACGGCATGAAAATTGAAAGCTTAGTGCTTAGTCATAGAGGTTTCTTTGACTCAGTTATTAGCACTATGACACAGGCTTGTAAGTCTGTTTCAAGGATTTATTATCGGGTTTGTAAAACCTATATTTCATGGTGTTCAACTCATGATTATTATTGGCATTCTTTTATTCTTCAGGAAGGTTTAGATAAAGGATTTGTCTGCAAATATTTTGAAAGGACAAATTTCTGCTCTTTCTGTCATATTTCATAGAAAGATTGCTAAACTTTCTGATATTCACTGTTTTGTTCAGGTTTTGATTCATATTAAACCTGTTATTAAATCTATTTCTCCTCCTTGGAGTCTCAATTTTGGTTTTGAAGATTTTACAGACTCCTCCTTTTGAGCCTATGCATTCTCTGGACATTAAATTACTTTCTTGTAAGTGTTATTTTATTTGGCTATCTCTTCTAGAAGAGTTTCTCAATTGTCTGCTCTCTCTTGCTAGTCTCCTTATCTGATTTTCCATCAAGATAAAGCTGTTTTGCGGACTTGATTAAAATTTTTGCATAAAGTTGTGAATTCTAACAAATTTAATAAGGAAATGATTGTTCCTTCTTTGTGTCCTAATCCTAAGAATACTCTTAAAAGGTCTTTACATTCTTTGTATGTGGTAAGAGCTTTAAAATATTATGTTGAGGCTACTAAATATTTCAGAAAGACTTCTAGTCTATTTGTTATTTTTTTTCTGGCTCCAAGAAAAGTCAGAAAGCCTCTGCCATTTCTCTGGCATCTTGTTTGAAACTTTTGATTCACAAAGCTTATTTGGAGGCGGGGCAGTCTCCACTTCAGAGCATTACAGCTCATTCTACTAGATCAGTTGCCACTTCTTGGGCTTTTAAGAATGAAGCTTCAGTTGATCAAATTTGCAAAGCAGCAACTTGGTCTTCTTTAAATACTTTTACTAAATTTTAGCATTTTGATGTGTTTGCTTCTTCGGAAGCAACCTTTGGTAGAAAGGTTCTTCAGGTATTTGTTCAAGCTTGATTCTAATGCCTTTGATTTGAGTTTTTTTTTAATTTTTAAGAAACTTAATTATTTTTTGGGATTTCATTTCTCAGCGGAAATAGCTGTTTTTATTTTATTCCTCCCTCTCTAGTGACTTGTGGACTTCCACATCTTGGGTATTATAACCCATACGTCACTAGCTCATGGACTCTTGCCACTTACATTAAAAGAACATAATTTATGTAAGAACTTACCTGATGAATTAATTTCTTTCATAGTGGCAAGAGTCCATGAGACCCACCTTATTTTTTTTGGTTATGATTTTTTGTATAAAGCACATTATTTTTTCCAGTTCCTCTTTTTGTATGCTTTTTACTCCTTTTTATACACCTCACTTCCTGGATATATGTTAAACTAAGGTATGAGTGAGGTGGGATGTGTATTTATAGGCATTTTGAGGTTTGGGAAACTTTGCCCCCTCCGGGTAGGAATGTATATCCCATACATCACTAGCTCATGGACTCTTGCCACTATGAAAGAAATTAATTTATCAGGTAAGGTCTTACATAAATTATGTTTTTCATACATTTAGGCCGCAGTACTTGCTTAGGGATAGATTACAAGTGGAGCGCTAATTTATTGCACGCCCTTAAATCTGCCCGTTTACAGGCGTGCAGTAAATAACCAACCATTACAGATGAGGTAGCAATTAGCACTCTGAAAATTAACCAGAGATCAGATCTCTGGTTAATTTTCCAAAACTGCCCCAATCGCCCCCCATTTTTTTTGGTACCTGAGTTTGCTTTTAATATATACTATCCTATTTTAAGAGACTTAATAAAAGTTAACGCCTTGATTAGGAGTTTTGTCGGTTTTACAAACCCGGCATTAGCCGCAGAAAAGTGAGCGGAGAGCAAATTTAGCTCCACATCTCACCTCAATACCAGGGCTGCTTACGGTAGCGGGGAGCTGGCAAAATGTGCTCATGCATGATTTCCCCATAGGAATCAATGGGGGAGAGCCGGCTGAAAAAAAACCTAATACCTGCAAAAAAGCAGAGTAAAGCTCCTAACGCAGCCCCATTGATTCATATGGGGAAAATACATTTATGTCTACACCTAACACCCTAACATGAACCCCAAGTCTAAACACCCCTAATCTTACACTTATTAACCCCTAAGCTGCCTCCCCCGACATCACCAACATCTGCATTTTATTATTAACCCCTAATCTGCCGCTCCGGACATCGTCGCCACCTACATTATATGTATTAACCCCTAATCTGCTGCCCCCAACATCGCAGACACCTACATTATATTTATTAACCCCTAATCTGCCACCCACCAATGTCGCCGCAACCTACCTACACTTATTAACCCCTAATCTGCCGCCCCCAACGTCGCCGCCACTATATTAAAGTTCTTAACCCCTAACCATAAACCCCCAACTAGTCTAACCCTAACCATAAACCCCCAACTTAAATATAATTTAAATAAATCTAAATAAAATTACTACAATTAACTAAATAATTCCTATTTAAAACTAAATACTTACCTATAAAATAAACCCTAAGCTAACTACAATATAACTAATAGTTACATTGTAGCTAGTTTAGGATTTATTTTTATTTTACAGGCAACTTTGTATTTATTTTAACTAGGTACAATAGTTATTAAATAGTTATTAACTATTTAATAGCTACCTAGTTAAAATAAAGACAAATTTACCTGTAAAATAAAACCTAACCTAAGTTACAATTACATCTAACACTACACTATAATTAAATTAATTTCCTAAATGAACTACAATTAAATACAATTAAATACAATTATCTAAAGTACGAAAAAAAACCCACTACATTACAGAAAATAATAAAATAATTAAGCGATTTTTAAACTAATTACACCTAATCTAATCCCCCTATTAAAATAAAAAAGCCCCCCAAAATAATAAAAAAAGCCCTACCCTTTACTAAATTACAAATAGCCCTTAAAAGGGCCTTTTGCGGGGTATTACCCCAAAGTAATCAGCTCTTTTACCTGTAAAAAAAAATACAATACCCCCAACATTAAAACCCACCACCCACACACTCAACCCTACTCTAAAACCCACCCAATACCCCCTTAATAAAACCTAACACTAACCCCTTGAAGATCACCCTACCTTGAGAAGTCTTCACCCAACCAGGCTGAAGACATCAACAAAGCCGGGCAAAGTGGTCCTCCAGACGGGCAGAAGTCTTCATCCAGACGGCAACTTCTATCTTCATCCATCTGATGCGGAGCGGCTCCATCTTCAAGACATCCGACGCGGAACATCCTCTTCAAACAATGTCCAACTGAAGAATGAAGGTTCCTTTAAATTACTTCATCCAAGATGGCATCCCTTCAATTCCGATTGGCTGATAGAATTCTATCAGTAAATCGGAATTAAGGTAGAAAAAATCCTATGCAATCAGACAATAGGATTGAGCTCGCATTCTATTGGCTGATGCAATCAGCCAATAGAATGCCAGTTCAATCCTATTGGCTGATTAGATCAGCCAATAGGATTGAAGTTCAATCCTATTGGCTGATTGCATCAGCCAATAGGATTTTTTCTACCTTAATTCCGATTGGCTGATAGAATTCTATCAGCCAATCAGAATTGAAGGGATGCCATCTTGGATGATGTCATTTAAAGGAACCTTCATTCTTCAGTTGGACATCATTTGAAGAGAATACTCCGCGTTGGTTGTCTTGAAGATGGAGCCGCTCCGCGCCGGATGGATGAAGATAGAAGATGCCGCCTGGATGAAGACTTCTGCCCGTCTGGAGGACCTCTTCTTCCCGGCTTGGATGAAGACTTCTGCCCGTCTGGAGGACCACTTCTCCCGGCTTCATTGAGGACTTCGGCCCGGTTGGGTGAAGACTTCTCAAGGTAGGGTGATCTTCAAGGGGTTAGTGTTAGGTTTTATTAAGGGGTATTGGGTGGGTTTTAGAGTAGGGTTGGGTGTGTGGGTGGTGCGTTTTAATGTTGGGGGGGTATTGTACTTTTTTTTCCAGGTAAGAGAGCTGATTACTTTGAGGCAATGCCCTGCAAAAGGCCCTTTTAAGGGCTATTTGTAATTTAGTATAGGGTAGGGCTTTTTTAATTTTATTAGGGGGATTAGATTAGGTGTAATTAGTTTAAAAAGCTTGTAAATATTTTATTATTTTCTGTAATTTAGTGGGTTTTTTTTCCATACTTAAGATAATTGTATTTAATTGTATTTAATTGTATTTAGTTTAGGGTATTTATTTAATTGTAGTGTAGGTGTAATTGTAACTTAGGTTAGGTTTTATTTCACAGGTAAATTTGACTTTATTTTAACTAGGTAGATATTAAATAGTTAATAACTATTTAATAACTATTGTACCTAGTTAAAATAAATACAAAGTTGGCTGTAAAATAAAAATAAATCCTAAGCTAGCTACAATGCAGTGACGTGCAGTGGCATCAGAGGCTGGTGAGGCAGTGGCTAGGATACGCCTTCATTCTTTAGATATCCTTTGTTGAAGAAATAGCAATGCACATGGGTGAGCCAATCACATGAGGTATATACACTGTGTGCAGAATTATTAGGCAAATGAGTATTTTGACCACATCATCCTCTTTATGCATGTTGTCTTACTCCAAGCTGTATAGGCTCGAAAGCCTACTACCAATTAAGCATATTAGGTGATGTGCATCTCTGTAATGAGAAGGGGTGTGGTCTAATGACATCAACACCCTATATCAGGTGTGCATAATTATTAGGCAACTTCCTTTCCTTTGGCAAAATGGGTCAAAAGAAGGACTTGACAGGCTCAGAAAAGTAAAAAATAGTGAGATATCTTGCAGAGGGATGCAGCACTCTTAAAATTGCAAAGCTTCTGAAGCGTGATCATCGAACAATCAAGCGTTTCATTCAAAATAGTCAACAGGGTCGCAAGAAGCGTGTGGAAAAACCAAGGAGCAAAATAACTGCCCATGAACTGAGAAAAGTCAAGCGTGCAGCTGCCAAGATGCCACTTGCCACCAGTTTGGCCATATTTCAGAGCTGCAACATCACTGGAGTGCCCAAAAGCACAAGGTGTGCAATACTCAGAGACATGGCCAAGGTAAGAAAGGCTGAAAGACAACCACCACTGAACAAGACACACAAGCTGAAACGTCAAGACTGGGCCAAGAAATATCTCAAGACTGATTTTTCTAAGGTTTTATGGACTGATGAAATGAGAGTGAGTCTTGATGGGCCAGATGGATGGGCCCGTGGCTGGATTGGTAAAGGGCAGAGAGCTCCAGTCCGACTCAGACGCCAGCAAGGTGGAGGTGGAGTACTGGTTTGGGCTGGTATCATCAAAGATGAGCTTGTGGGGCCTTTTCGGGTTGAGGATGGAGTCAAGCTCAACTCCCAGTCCTACTGCCAGTTTCTGGAAGACACCTTCTTCAAGCAGTGGTACAGGAAGAAGTCTGCATCCTTCAAGAAAAACATGATTTTCATGCAGGACAATGCTCCATCACACGCGTCCAAGTACTCCACAGCGTGGCTGGCAAGAAAGGGTATAAAAGAAGAAAATCTAATGACATGGCCTCCTTGTTCACCTGATCTGAACCCCATTGAGAACCTGTGGTCCATCATCAAATGTGAGATTTACAAGGAGGGAAAACAGTACACCTCTCTGAACAGTGTCTGGGAGGCTGTGGTTGCTGCTGCACGCAATGTTGATGGTGAACAGATCAAAACACTGACAGAATCCATGGATGGCAGGCTTTTGAGTGGCCTTGCAAAGAAAGGTGGCTATATTGGTGACTGATTTGTTTTTGTTTTGTTTTTGAATGTCAGAAATGTATATTTGTGAATGTTGAGATGTTATATTGGTTTCACTGGTAAAAATAAATAATTGAAATGGGTATATATTTGTTTTTTGTTAAGTTGCCTAATAATTATGCACAGTAATAGTCACCTGCACACACAGATATCCCCCTAAAATAGCTATAACTAAAAACAAACTAAAAACTACTTCCAAAACTATTCAGCTTTGATATTAATGAGTTTTTTGGGTTCATTGAGAACATGGTTGTTGTTCAATAATAAAATTAATCCTCAAAAATACAACTTGCCTAATAATTCTGCACTCCCTGTATGTGCAGCCACCAATCAGCAGCTACTGAGCATATTTATATATGATTTTCAACAAATGATATCAAAAGAATGAAGACAATTAGATATTAGATGTAAATTGGAAAGTTATTTAAATTTGCATATGGGTTTCATGTCCCTTTAAATGGTGTCTTGGAAAACTGGTCAACTTAGTAAACATCTGATTTTAGTCTAGAAGGATTGTAACAGAAACTCTTGCCAGATAACACAATGCTTGCTCTGATTATGAGATCTAGAAATCTATGCCCATTAAAATATGTGTAAAACATAATTTTTACTTTAATGCTGCAAATTATGCTTATAGATTCTTTCATTATTCAGTAAATAAAAAATTGTCTTGATCCAGTGGTGGCTGGTAAAATTTAATTGAGGTATAACCCAAGGCGCCTACCCTAAGGAGGCTAGGTGTATGAAAATGTAAAATCTAATTATAATTTAAACTCCAGTGTGGTCTAAAAAATGTTTTAATACATAAATAAAAATGTTTTGCAGATAAAACAAATATACATACAATGCTTCAAGTAAATATACAATGCTTCATGGATCCATGATAAATAACAGATAGGATAAAATCGAAATCGAATAAGATAAAACAATAAAATGTAAAGGTAATACAATAGTGCTTGAGCAATAATATACAATACTATATTATACAATAGCAGCGAAAGAAATGATTGCGGACAATCTTGTTGTAAATTCTCTAATGGAATTCTAAGATGAATCCAATGTGAGGAGAAAAAAGTTAAAAATATGTGAAAAAAAACTCCTCAAAATAAAGTGTGTGGGTGAAAAAACTTCAAACTACGATCCAAAAAAATTCAAAAAAATATATAATCCAAAAAAATATAATCCAAAAAAAAAAAATATAGTCCAAACCTTGTATAAATCAAAAAGGTGTAAGATAGTGAAGTGAAAAGTCTGAAATGGTTCTAATTGTTCCAGTTGCTAAGTTTCCTAAATCCCAGTGAAAAGAGAATAAAAAGATAATAAAAAATGTTGTGTCCAACTGTTCCAAAATCGATACAAATGTTGCAAATAAAGGTGTCGGCAATGTCTCAATAGAAATTGGTGTATAAAAATTGGTGTATAGAAAGATATAATGTCAGTATTCCAATATTCCTAAAAATCCTTATCTTCAAACAAAAAGGTCTTCAATCCAATAGAAAATGAGTGCAAAAACAAAAATAAAAAATGAAAAACAGAGAACAATAACCTGTGGAGAGAGAAGAAAAAAATATAGTGTAGATTGTCCTAAATGTTCAGCAAATAATGAAATAAGGCTTACCAGTGCTGGTCAACGCGTTTCGGCCCGTGCTAGGCCTTTCTCAAGACTGGTTTTGGTATACTGGTGGCGGCCTTATATAGGTTGTTTGACCGGAAGTGATTTGTTGTTTACTTCCGGTTTTGACGAATTTGCTATCTTTTTTTGGGGCTAAATATAGTTAAAGTTGTGTGTAGTTTCCTTATTTTGGTGTGGAGTAATGGTAGATTGCTTCCTAAGTTTAACATTGATAAAAAAAAAAAAAAGATAGCAAATTCGGTCAATTCCGGTCAAACAACCTATATAAGGCCGCCACCAGTATACCAAAACCAGTCTTGAGAAAGGCCTAGCACGGGCCGAAACGCGTTGACCAGCACTGGTAAGCCTTATTTCATTATTTGCTGAACATTTAGGACAATCTACACTATATTTTTTTCTTCTCTCTCCACAGGTTATTGTTCTCTGTTTTTCATTTTTTATTTTTGTTTTTGCACTCATTTTCTATTGGATTGAAGACCTTTTTGTTTGAAGATAAGGATTTTTAGGAATATTGGAATACTGACATTATATCTTTCTATACACCAATTTTTATACACCAATTTCTATTGAGACATTGCCGACACCTTTATTTGCAACATTTGTATCGATTTTGGAACAGTTGGACACAACATTTTTTATTATCTTTTTATTCTCTTTTCACTGGGATTTAGGAAACTTAGCAACTGGAACAATTAGAACCATTTCAGACTTTTCACTTCACTATCTTACACCTTTTTGATTTATACAAGGTTTGGACTACACTTTTGTGGAATATATATTTTTTTGGATTATATTTTTTTGGATTATATATTTTTTTGAATTTTTTTGGATCGTAGTTTGAAGTTTTTTCACCCACACACTTTATTTTGAGGAGTTTTTTTTTCACATATTTTTAACTTTTTTCTCCTCACATTGGATTCATCTTAGAATTCCATTAGAGAATTTACAACAAGATTGTCCGCAATAATTTCTTTCGCTGCTATTGTATAATATAGTATTGTATATTATTGCTCAAGCACTATTGTATTACCTTTACATTTTATTGTTTTATCTTATTCGATTTCGATTTTATCCTATCTGTTATTTATCATGGATCCATGAAGCATTGTATATTTACTTGAAGCATTGTATGTATATTTGTTTTATCTGCAAAACATTTTTATTTATGTATTAAAACATTTTTTAGACCACACTGGAGTTTAAATTATAATTAGATTTTACATTTTCATACACCTAGCCTCCTTAGGGTAGGCGCCTTGGGTTATACCTCAATTCTCTTCTTGTACATTGGGTACCAGCTAGGATTACCCCTCCCCGGGCACATAGGTTGCTAATAGGCGCAGAGGTCAATCTTTTCTAATTTAACGCTGGTAAAATTTAAAGATGGTGGGGCGCTTGACCCCACCCCTTTAAATAAAGCCACACCATCAGATGGCAATACCAATTCATTAATTAAATAAATAAAAGGTAGACAGAAACACAGAAAAGCACTCGGGGGGGGAGGGAGAGAGAGACGGGGGAGAGAGACACAGAGGGTTAGAGAGAAAGAGAGAGAGAGACACAATCACACACAGAGGGTTAGAGAGAGAGAAAGAGAGAGAGAGAGAGAGAGAGAGAGAGAGAGAGAGAGAGAGAGAGAGAGTCACACACAGAGGGTTAGAGAGAGAAATAGAGACACAACCACACACAGAGGGTTAGAGAGAGAGAAAGAGAGAGAGAGATACAATCACACACAGAGGGTTAGAGAGAGAGAAATAAAGAGAGAGAGAGACACACAATCACACACAGAGGGTTAGAGAGAGAGAAAGAGAGAGAGACACAATCACATACAGAGGGTTAGAGAAAGAGAGACACAATCACACACAGAGGGTTAGAGAGAGAGAGAAAGAGAGACACAATCACACACACAGAGGGTTAGAGAGAGAGAGAGAAATAGAGAGAGACACAATCATACACAGAGTGTTAGAGAGAGAGAGAAAGAGAGAGAGACACAATCATACACAGAGGGTTAGAGAGAGAGAAAGAGAGAGAGACACAATCATACACAGATGGTTAGAGAGAGAGAAAGAGAGACACAATCACACACAGAGGGTTAGAGAGAGAGAGAAATAGAGAGAGACACAATCATACACAGAGGGTTAGAGAGAGAGAGAAAGAGAGAGAGACACAAACACACACAGAGGGTTAGAGAGAGAGAAAGAGAGACACAATCACACACAGAGGGTTAGAGAGAGAGAGAGAAAGAGAGAGACACAATCACACACAGAGGGTTAGAGAGAGAGAGAGAGAGAAAGAGAGAGACACAATCGCACACAGATGGTTAGAGAGAGAGAGAGAGAGAGAGAAAGAGAGAGACACAATCACACACAGAGGGTTAGAGAGAGAGAGAGAGACACAATCACACACAGAGGGTTAGAGAGAGAAAGAGAGAGAGACACAATCATACACAGAGGGTTAGAGAGAGAGAGAGAGAGAGAGAGAGAGAGAGACACACAATCACACACAGAGGGTTAGAGAGAGAAAGAGAGAGAGAGACACAATCATACACAGAGGGTTAGAGAGAGAGAGAGAGAGACAATCACACACAGAGGGTTAGAGAGAGAGAAAGAGAGAGAGACACAATCACACACAGAGGGTTAGAGAGAGAGAGAAAGAGAGAGAGACACAATCACACACAGAGGGTTAGAGAGAGAGACACAATCACACACAGAGGGTTAGAGAGAGAAAGAGAGAGAGAGAGACACAATCATACACAGAGGGTTAGAGAGAGAGAGAGAAAGAGAGAGACACAATCACACACAGAGGGTTAGAGAGAGAAAGAGAGAGAGAGAGACACAATCATACACAGAGGGTTAGAGAGAGAGAGAGAAAGAGAGAGACACAATCACACACAGAGGGTTAGAGAGAGAAAGAGAGAGAGACACAATCACATACAGATGATTAGAGAGAGAGAAAGAGAGAGACACAATCACACACAGAGGGTTAGAGAGAAAAAGAGAGAGAGAGACACACAATCATACACAGAGGGTTAGAGAGAGAGAGAGAGACACAATCATACACAGAGTGTTAGAGAGAGAGAGAAAGAGAGAGACACAATCACACACAGAGGGTTAGAGAGAGAGACACACAATCACACACAGAGGGTTAGAGAGAGAAAGAGAGAGAGAGAGAGACAATCATACACAGGGTTAGAGAGAGAAAGAGAGAGACACAATCACACACAGAGGGTTAGAGAGACAGAGAAAGAGAGAGACACAATCACACACAGAGGGTTAGAGAGAGAAAAAAAGAGAGAGAGACACAACCATACACAGAGGGTTAGAGAGAGAGAGAGAGAGAGAGAGAGAGAGAGGCACAATCACACACAGAGGGTTAGAGAGACACATAAGAGATGAGAGAGTCAGAGGGGGAGGAAGAGAGACAGAGAGAGAAAGAGACCATGGGGGAGAACAACACATAAGGAGAGAGATGGATAGAGAGAGAGAGAGAGAGAGAGAGAGAGAGAGAGAGAGAGACACCGGGGGGGAGAGGGACCACTGCATTTTAAAATAAAACAGCAGAGCTACAGAGAGTTCATAAAGTGAGACTATAATTTAGTGTGAAGTACAGAGGCAAGCTGCTAAGTTAGTGGGTGTAAAGTTTGAGTAAACAAAATACAAAAACGATCCTTTGCTGTAAAAGAGTAAAAAACACTAAACCACATTCATTAAATTATCATTTTCACTAACAGAATCCCTTTCAGTAAAATCTTACTTTAATAAGATGTGGCTAACACAGCTCTCTCTGCCTCTCTTCCTGCTCTGTATAAGGATTCAGGAAGTGACAGTGGCACATTCCACTGCACTTAGAGGGGAAGAACAGAACTCTCTTTTTCACTTTAGCAAAGCTAGCAGGTTCACAGGACAACAACAAAATATATGAAAGTTGTTTTTTTCCATTTTTGTTTTGTTTTATATGATTTAACATCCAGTCCCAACCCTAAGTTCCACTTACTAATGCCTCTCAATGGATTGGTTCAGCCCAAATAGGACTGCCTCAAATAAGCAGTTAATGGGCCATGCAATGATCTTAACCACTTTCATCCAGTAGGTGGTGCAGCATGTTGTGTAATGGTGGGCAGACCTGCTTGTGCCTCTCCATTGCACAACATATAGCTGTGAGAGAAAAAAATTGCTGGGGAAAAAAACGTACAATTTTTTTTTTAACGGCAATAAAAAAAAATATATTTTTGCCCATATAAGGAGGTGAAGCACTGCCTCACCTGCCTCTAGTGACTGCACATCACTGCTACAATGTAACTATTAGTTATATTGTAGCTATCTTAGGGTTTTTTTTTTATAGCTAAGTATTTAGTTTTAAATAGGAATAATTTAGTTAATTGTAGTTATTTTATTTTTTAGATTTAGATATTTAGATTTATTTAAATTAGTTAGGGGGGGTTAGGGGTAGACTTAGATTTAGGGATAATACATTTAATATAGTTGCGGTGACGTTGGGGGCGGCAGATTAGGGGTTAATAAATGTAGGTAGGTGGTGGCGATAATAGGGATGGCAGATTAGGGGTTAATAAAATTTAACTAGTGTTTGCGATGCGGGAGTGCGGCGGTTTAGGGTTTAATATATTTTTTATAGTGGCGGCGATGTCCGGTTCGGCAGATTAGGGGTTAGAAATTTCCTTTTAGTGTTTGTGATGTGGGGGGGGCCTCGGTTTAGGGGTTAATAGGTATTTTATGGGTGTTAGTGTACTTTTTAGCACTTTAGTTAAGAGTTTTATGCTACGGCGTTAGCCCATAAAACTCTTAACTACTGACTTTTAAATGCGGTACCAGTCTTGACAGGAGAGGCTGTACCGCTCACTTTTTGGAAGAATCATAATACCGGTGTTATGCAAGTCCCATTGAAAATATAGGATACGCAATTGACGTAAGTGGATTTGCGGTATTTCCGAGTCTGGCCAAAAAAGTGAGCGGTTCACCTGTCATTTCAAGACTCGTAATTCCAGCGGGCGTTAAAAAGCAGCGTTGAGACTTCTCAACGCTGCTTTTTAAGCCTAACGCACAACTCATAATCTAGCCGTATGTTTTAGTTTGTCCCATTTTTTGATCCCATATTTCCCATACTTGATACAAGTTGTATATTTTTTCAGCTTTTGAAGCTACCGTATATACTTGAGTATAAGCCGACTCGAGTATAAGCCGAGACCCCTAATTTTACCCCAAAAAACTGGAAAAGATATTGACTTGAGTATAAGCCGAGGCTTGGAAATGCAGCAGCTCACGGTAAATTTCAAAAATAAAAATACAGGTAGATAACAATAAAATTGCTTTAATTGAGGCATGTGGAAAAGAGGGTCAACAAAAACAATATATTATCAGTATATTCAACAAAAGCAATATATAACATTAAAGTATTAACAAGAACTTTAAATGTACAAAAACCTTAACTCAATAAGCAACCAAGCTAAAACACAAGCATCAAAATCCTTCAAAACTGGATTCCTCCTCCTCATCTGTACGTCCAAACAGAGCTTCAGCAGGCTCCTTACCTCTATCGCGTTTAAGCTGTACTGCGCCTTCTGTGAATGGCGATCCCGGAAGCACCGAAGCCTCGGCCGCGCGCAAGTCCTTGGTAATTTTTTTTGTTCTGTTCACTGGAGTATAAGCAGAAGTGGATTTTTCAGCCCAAAAAGTGGGCTGAAAAATTCGGCTTATACGCAAGTATATACGGTATATGATTGACCCTAAATCCCGAGTGCTACTAGTGTATTCTTCTAAAAGAGTTGGTTCCCTCACCTCTCTTATTTTCAGCTTTCCCCCAAATTTTAGTCTAGTGTGGGTTTTGAAAATAAAAAAAAATATTATCATATTTTTTTAGACTGCACTAAGCAGTTTTTATGGGTTAAATTAAGTGGGTGTGGGGTGTTAGAAGAAAAAAAAATGTAATGAAAAGTGCCTTTACATTGTGGTCTATGTGGACTGTGTTTTCTCTAAAAATATATATGTATATGCCTTACATATATATTTATGTGTTAAGTGAGTACACCCCTCACATTTTTGTAAATATTTTATTATATCTTTTCATGTGACAACACTGAAGAAATGACACTTTGCTACAATGTAAAGTAGTGAGTGTACAGCCTGTATAGCAGTGTACATTTGCTGTCCCCTCAAAATAACTCAACACACAGCCATTAATGTCTAAACCGTTGGCAACAAAAGTAAATACACCCCTAATTGGAAATGTCCAAATTGTACCCAAAGTGTCAATATTTTGTGTGGCCACTTTTATTTTCCAGCATGGCCTTAACCCTATTGGGCATGGAGTTCACCAAAGCTTCACAGTTTGCAACTGGAGTCCTCTTCCACTCCTCCATGACAATATCACAGAGCTGTTGGATGTTAGAGACCTTGCGCTCCCCCACCTTCCATTTGAGGATGCTCCACAGATGCTCAATAGGGTTTAGCTCTGGAGATATGCTTGGTCGGTCCATCACCTTTACCTTCAGCTTCTTTAGCAAGGCAGTGGTCATCTTCCACGTGTGTTTGGGGTCGTTATTATGTTGGAATATTGCCCTGCTATCCAGTCTCCGAAGGGAGGGGATCATGATCTGCTTCAGTATGTCACAGTACATGTTGGCATTCATGGTTCCCTCAATGAACTGTAGCTCCCCAGTCCAAAGAAGGTGGGAATACAGCACCACACTGTTCGGGGGCTTTCTTGTGCATCTTTAGAAAATGCTTCCTTCTGGGATGACAGCCATGCAGACCAATTTGATGCAGTGTGCGGCGTATGGTCTGAGCACTGACAGGCTGACCCCCCCACCCCTTCAACCTCTGCAGCAATGTTGGCAGCACTCATACGTCTATTTCCCAAAGACAACCTCTGGATATCACGCTGAGCACGTGCACTCAACTTCTTTGGTCGACTACGGCGAGGCCTGTACTGAAGGGAACCTGTGCTGTGAAACTGCTGTATGGTCTTGCCCACCGTGCTGCAGCTCAATTTCAGGGTCTTGGTAATCTTCTTATAGCATAGGCCATCTTTATGTAGAGCAACAATTATTTTTTTCAGATCCTCAGAGAGTTCTTTGCCATGAGGTGCCATGTTGAACTTTCAGTGACCAGTATGAGAGAGTGTGAGAGCGATAAAACCAAATTTAACACCCCTGCTCCCCATTCACACCTGAGACCTTGTAACACCAAAGAGTCACATGACATCGGAGAGGGAAAATGGCTAATTGTACCCAATTTGGACATTTCCACTTAGGGGTATACTCACTTTTGTTGCCAACGATTTAGACATTAATGACTGTGTGTTATTTTGAGGGGACAGAACATTTACACTGTTATACAGGCTGTACACTCACTACTTTACATTGTAGCAAAGTGTCATTTCTTCAGTGTTGTCACATGAAAAGATATAATAAAATATTGACAAAAATGTGAGGGGTGTACTCACTTTTGTGGGATACTGTACATATATTTAATATTTGCTGTACAATGCTGCACTACTTACCTCCTTTGCTGTGCTAGGTTCTCAGCTTTGTCTGACAGCAGGAGAATGGTGCTCCCATTGAAACCTATGGAAGCACATTCTTGTGAGTGCAAAGCTTCCATGCAATGTGAACACTTGCTTGAGCTGGTATTACGGAGTGGAGCACAAATATTGTGCTCGCCTAAGTGATATTTTGCACTCCACTCGTAATCTGGCCCATAGCTTGCTTGTAGGGTTGCTACTTTGGCCATGTCTTTCTGGATAGTTATGAGTTACACACGGTATAGGATGGGTATCGAAGAAAATGAATAGTGCTCTTCAGAGGCACAATACCCTGTGGCATGTGTAACTTAGAAATGTCCAGGAAAACATGGCAGAGGTGGCAACTCTATGTATTGGCAACACATTTTTTGTGTTTATTTCAAGCACACACTTGTGTACAGTTTAAAAATATATAATGCTTTGTAAAAATAGACCCTAGTTATTTTCAAGGTTTGGACAGCACCCTCTGCTAGGTTTTAAAGACATCAAACCCATTTCAAATACAAAAATGCAGTCACAGCTTTCCTGTCACTAGACTCCATGTTTGTGAATTTGCATGCTGTTGAAAAATTTGAACTCAAGGGATTGTGTTAGATAACACACATAAGATAAATTTGAAGTAGAAAAAGGGCAGGTAATGATGAACTGTAAAAGGGATATTGCAATTTTATTTATTTTTTAATACAAAAAACGAATTGATTTTGTAAGTTTAAATATCTGCTTTTGAAACCATCACATATGCTAATATAATTAATAATGTAGCATTGACTATAGAAAGGATCTGAAAATAAGAGGCAACAATAGAATTAAGACTCTAAGTGAAAGGGGGATTAGCAGAGGTAGAGAGCCCAGCTCATTTGAACGGGTATTCTTGTGGCAGCTTTGAATACAGTGAACTTTAATCAGTTGCTTGCCTGAATACATTGTCCTAATTAATTCTGGTACGGTTGGTTAGCTCATGTAATATATAAACAGATTCTGACCTTTCAAAAGATAATGGTATTTTCCTTAATTTTTCTTGACTTATATTTTTAATTTGTTTCAACAAAGTCTCTTACCAATTGCAAATACTTTGTAAAGAATGAAAGACACAAGATTCGTAAGCTCCTTGCGGCACAGCTCACAAATCGATATCTGGTTCAACCCCTTTCATAATCTAACAGTAATAAGATACATTCCTTCTGACCCTGTGTAGTTATTGAATCTAAAATATAGCTTTATCAAATTCCTGGTAATGTGTTTCCCTGGTTGTGAGGTAATACTGTGGCAATGGTTAATACCTTATGAAGCACTGGGTTTACTTTGGCAATTCCAAAAATGGGTTTTATATCCTTATGTATTTTAGATGATCATCATATTCCCTAAGGGAAAAATATTAACTTAACAGGACATAAAACACATTTTTTTTCTTTCATGATCCAGATAGAACATCTACATTTTAAACACCTTTTTAATTTACTTCTATTATCAATTATAATAATAATGATATAATTATCTACTATGTTACTATGTTACTATATGGCAGCATGTTTACAGCAATGCTATACTTAAGCAAGAGCACTAGATGGCAGCACTATTTCCTGTCATGTAGTGCAATAGACATGTGCATGCGACATACCTAGGTATCTCTTCAACAAAGAATAACATGAAAACAAAGCAAATTTGATAATATAAGTACATTGGAAACTTTTTTAGAATTGTATTTTCTATCTGAATCATATCAGTCCCTTTAAAAAACACAACTGCCAAATTATATTTTGTAGCACTTTAATTGCTTCCCTGATACCTTTATCTCATTGAAGGTGTATAAAGTGAAGTTTATAGTAATGACTTTGGTACAAAACACTGTTGCTTTAAATACAAGAGATTTCCAAGTACAGATGACATATTTATCATAAGGTATAATATTAGAGAACAATTTTAAAGCAAGAACAACACCATACTTGAGTGTGTAGAATAATAATAAACAATTGTACCTCTTTTTGGAGGAAGAGTAAAAGCACAGCGCAGGATTATCAACACTGAAAAAACATGTCCCCAGAGATGCACACATGTAGGCAGAGATGCACACTGTGGAGCAGAAAGGAGATTGCAGAGGAACTCACGTGACAACCCTGAAATCACGCAAGAGTTCAACTTAAAGTAAAAACTCTTCAGGAGTAGGAATGCAGAGAAATATGTCCAGGCAGCAGGGCAGAAAGGCAGAAATAGAGCAAACAGTTCCAAACATGATGCCAAAATAAATCCAAAGACAGAGGTAGGGAAATAGTTGGTATAAAGAAAAAATGCAGACTCAAAAGAGAATATTAGTGGCAATCACCTTGCAACAACCAATAGGTGACCTGTTATGTTTTTTGCTTTCAGGGACAGAGATCCTTGTTTTTGCATAGACACCTATGAAATATCCTAATAAGGGCCAGATTATGAGTGGAGCACTAACAGTTTAGAGCAAGTGATTAGGGGTATACCATGGGTGTTTGTGTGCGTCGGGTTTTCTGCTTGTATTACAAGTTGAAAGTAAAATCTATTGCTTGAGCGCAATTCAAGTTAAGGCTTGTTGGGTTAGCGCGTCTTCAACGCTCTGGTTAACTGTTTTGCAAAACACAAAAGTGTCACAAAACACATAAAAAATACATTACAAAGTAGAGTTACACTTATAATAGCACCATCTAATAAAAAATATTTAAAAAAAACAAAACATTGCACAAAAAGGTTATAAGGGCTCGAAGATATGAGGCCTCGGATGAAAAAAAGCAGGCTTTAACATAGAGATACATAAAATACATGTCTAAAGATGTATATGTTTGTATATATATATATATATATATATATATATATATATATATACCTATATGTGTGTACATATGTGTTTATATGCGTATATATATATATATGTATTTACAGACATATATACTGTGACATAGCTAAGGGGATTCTGTATGATGGAATATATGTTTCCCCACAAATTATGCAGTGCTGTTGGGGGTATTGAAAATATTTTATGTCAATGTATATTTCGGGCTGAGAATTCACTCCACAGTATGGAGATGGCAAAGAAAGGCAGGTGAGGAATACAGTTTAGGTTTAACCTACAAATTAACGGATAGATTACGAGTCTTGCGTTAGGGTTAAAAAGCAGCTTTGAGAGGTCCCAACACTGCTTTTTTCCTACCGCTGGTATTACGAGTCTTGCAGTACCAGGCTCACTGCTCACTTTTTTGGCGCAACTCTAAAATACCACAAATCCACTTACGTCAATTGGGTATCCTATCTTTTCAATGGGATTTTGCTAACGCCGGTATTACGAGTCTTCCAAAAAGTGAGCGGCACAGCCTCTCCTGTCAAGACTGGTACCGCATTTAAAAGTCAGTAGTTAAGAGTTTTATGGGCTAACGTTGTAACATAAAACTCTTAACTAAAGTGCTAAAAAGTACACTAACACGCATAAACTACCTATTAACCCCTAAACCGAGGCCCCCCCACATCGCAAACACTATAATAAAAATTTTAACCCCTAATCTGCCGAACCGGAGATCGCCGCCACTATAATAAGTGTATTAACCCCTAAACCGCTGTATACTCCCGCATCGCAAACACTAGTTAAATTTTATTAACCAATAATCTGCCGTCCCTAACATCGCCGCCACCTACCTACATTTATTAACCCCTAATCTGCTGACCCCAACGTCGCCGCCACTATATTAAATGTATTAACCCCTAAATCTAACTCTAACCCTAACCCTAACACCCCCTAACTTAAATATAATTTTAATAAATCTAAATAAAATTACTATAATTAACTAAATTAATCCTATTTAAAACTAAATGCTTACCTATAAAATAAACCCTGAGCTAGCTACAATATAACTAATAGTTACATTGTAGCTAACTTAGGATTTATTTTTATTTTACAGGCAAGTTTGTATTTATTTTAACTAGGTACAATAGTTATTAAATAGTTATTATTATTAACTATTTAATAACTACCTAGTTAAAATAAAGTCACATTTACCTGTAAAATAAATCCTAACCTAAGTTACAATTACACCTAACACTACATTACAATTAAATTTTTTAAACTAATTGCACCTATTCTAATCCCCCTAACAAAATAAAAAAGCCCCCCAAATTAATAAAAAGCCCTACCCTACACTAAATTACAAAGAGCCCTTAAAAGGGCCTTTTGCGGAGCATTGCCCCAAAGTAATCAGCTCTTTTACCTGTAAAAAAAAATACAATACCCCCCCAACATAAAACCCACCACCCACACAACCAACTCTACTCTAAAACCCACTTAATTCCCCCTTAATAAAACCTAACACTAACCCCCTGAAGATCACCCTACCTTGAGACGTCTTCACCCAACCAGGCAGAAGTGGTCCTCCAGACAGGCAGAAGTCTTCATCCAAGCCGGGAAGAAGAGGTCCTCCAGATGAGCAGAAGTCTTCATCCAGGTGGCATCTTCTATCTTCATCTATCCAGAGCGGAGCGGGTCGACGTGGAGCATCCTCTTCTGTCTTCATCCAACGACTAAATGGAGGTACCTTTAAGTGACGTCATCCAAGATGGCGTCCCTTCAATTCCGATTGGCTGATAGAATTCCATCAGCCAATCGGAATTAAGGTAGAAAAAATCCTATTGGCTTATCCAATCAGCCAATAGGATTGAGCTCACATTCTATTGGCTGTTCCAATCAGTCAATAGAATGTGAGCTCAATCCTATTGGCTGATTGGATCAGCCAATAGGATTGAACTTCAATCCTATTGGCTGATTGGATCATCCAATAGGATTTTTTCTGCCTTAATTCCGATTGGCTGATAGAATTCTATCAGCCAATCGGAATTGAAGGGATGCCATCTTGGATGACGTCACTTAAAGGTACCGTCATTTAGTCGTCGGATGAAGACAGAAGAGAATGCTGCGCATTGGATGTCTTGAAGATGGACCTGCTCCGCTTCGGTTGGATGAAGATAGAAGATGCCACCTGGTTGAAGACTTCTGCCCGTCTGGAGGACCTCTTCTTCCCAGCTTGGATGAAGACTTCTGCGCATCTGGAGTACCACTTCTGCCGGTTGGGTGAAGACGTCTCAAGGTAGGGTAATCTTCAGGGGGTTAGTGTTAGGTTTTATTAAGGGGGGATTGGGTGGGTTTTAGAGTAGGGTTGGTTGTGTGGGTGGTGGGTTTTAATGTTGGGGGGGTATTTTATTTTTTTCTACAGGTAAAAGAGCTGATTACTTTGGGACAATGCCCTGCAAAAGGGATTAGATTAGGTGTAATTAGTTTAAAAAACTTGTAATTATTTTATTATTTTCTGTAATTTAGTGGGGGGGGGTTGTACTTTAGTTTATTTTATTTAATTGTAATTATTTTAATTTAATGTAGGGAATTAATTAATTATAGTGTAGTGTTAGGTCTAATTGTAACTTAGGTTAGGTTTTATTTTACAGGTACTGTGTATGTAACTATTAGTAGCATGCTTAGGGTTTATTTTATAGGTAGGTATTTAGTTTTAAATAGGAATTATTTAGTTAATTGTAGTAATTTTATTTTATTTTTTTAAATTATATTTAAGTTAGGGGGGTGTTAGGGTTAAAGTTAGATTTAGGGGTTAATACATTTAATATAGTGGTGGCAACGTTGGCGGCGGCAGATTAGGGGTTAATAAATGTAGGTAGGTGGTGGCGATGTTAGGGACGGCAGATTAGCGGTTAAAAAAATTTAACTAGTGTTTGCGATGCGGGAGTACGGCGGTTTAGGGGTTAATAACTTTATTATAGTGGCGGCGACATTGTGGATGGCAGATAAGGGGTTAATAAGTGCAGTTAGGTTGCGGCGACATTGGGGGCAGCAGATTAGGGGTTCATAAGTATAATGTAGGTGGCGGCGGTGTCCGGAGCAGCAGATTAGGGTTTAATAAATATAATGTAGGTGTCGCCGATGTCGGGGGCGGCAGATTAGGGGTTAATAAGTATAAAATTAGGGGTGTTTAGACTCGGGGTTCATGTTAGGGTGTTAGGTGTAAATGTAAATTTTCTTTCCCCATAGGAATCAATGGGGCTGCGTTAGGAGCTGAACGCTGTTTTTTTGCAGGTGTTAGTTTTTTTTCAGCCGGCTCTCCCCTATTGATTCCTAAGGGGAAATCGTGCACAAGCACGTTTAGCCAGCTCACCGCTACCGTAAGCAGGGCTGGTATTGAGGTGAGATGTGGAGCAAAATTTTGCTCTTCACTCATTTTTCTGCGGCTAACGCCGGGTTTAAAAAAACCTGTAATACCAGCGCTGTCTGCAAGTGAGCGGTGAGCATAAACTGCTCGTTAGCACCGCACACCATTAACAACAAAACTCGTAATCTAGCCGTAAGGTTTTCTCACCTGCGGCTAATTAAGGTCAATTATCTCCTGTTAAATAGTGTGTGCTGAAGCTGTTAGTAAGAACCTGTATGTGAAAGACAGAGGATATGGAGTTGTGCTGCTGTCTAAAGGTTCAGCTCTTTCCGCACTTTGTTTTAGCGTGTCAGCAAAAACAGTTTACTTTCAACTTGTAATAAGCGCAACCCGACACTCACAAAAATCTTACTTCTACCGCAGTTAACGCTCAAGCGGTAGCTTTAAATAGCGCTCCACTTGTAATCTGGACCTAAATTGGGAATGTATAGGGGTAAAATAAATATGTTTTATTTATAGTGAATTTATAAAGAACATTTATTGGTATAAATAGTGTGTGTTTTAGTTGTTGTTTTATAAGTAAAATTAGTTTAACAATAATAATCATATTGTCACCAATTTTTGGTAGATATGTAGCATTATTTCTTGAAAAATATGTTACATTTTTCCATAGTCATGCCCATTGGTTTGTGAAGGATTGTCTTTGTTGGCTCGCTTGGTGATAACTTTTTTGATCTCCTGGGGAATTAGAAGTAACGTCAATTTATTTTGTTGCTTCCGAGGATAAAAAAGAGAGATCAGCTGCAGGGAAATGAGAAGGTAATTATTGTTTATGTTTTTGGCTATTGGGAAATGAGAAAGACAGCAAATTTCGTTGCTGGGAAATTGTGAAAGAGAGATAGAAAGAAAGAAATAGAAAGAGAGAGAGATTCAATGTCTGCACTTTGTTTATCTAATATGCATCTTCTCTAAATGTACATGTTATATGTGAAAAATACAGCAGTTATAACTGAAATTAGAATAGTATTTGCCTACCTGTTTGTTATTGGTGTTTATTAAACAATAACAAACAGGTATGCAAGTGATATTAGCGCTCCACTCTGTAATACCAGCATATGGTATTACAAGTTAATCGCAATGTGAATGCATGTTTGCATTGCTAGATAGATGGCATAGAACTTTGCGCAGCAATGAAGGTATGTAGCGCAGTGATAGGCAGCATATTTAAATATATATGAATATATGCATACATTATATATTTATGTGCATATACACATATTAGCAGCGCCTTGTATACACCTGTCCTACATAAATATATATGTATATACTGATATACATATATATTTACATTGCGGTCTATGGAAACACACAGTTCCGATAAACTGCAATGTAAAGGCATTTTTCAGTGCCGTTTTTTTCTAACACACCAATCCCACCAACTTTAAAGCCCCAAAACTGCCTACATTTTTTTTAAAATAAAAAAATGTAATGCCCTCTATTTTGTGGGCTTTTGGGGCACTTTTAGAAAATAAACCAGATATCTAATTGGTTGTAGTGATGTCGCAAACCTAAAATTTTGCGTTCGCGAACGGCGAACTCAAACTTCCGTAAAGGTTTGCGAACCGGCGAACTGGGCGAACCACCATAGACTTCAATAGGCAGGCGAATTTTAAAACCCACAGGGACTCTTTCTGGCCACAAAAGTGATGGAAAAGTTGTTTCAAGGGGACTAACACCTGGACTGTGGCATGCCGGAGGGGGATCCATGGCAAACTCCCATGGAAAATTACATAGTTGATGCAGAGTCTGGTTTTAATCCATAAAGGGCATAAATCACCTAACATTCCTAAATTGTTTGGAATAAAGTGCTATAAAACATCAGGTATGATGTTGTATCGTTCAGGTAGTGTAAGGGTTTTTTTTTTTTAAATGTACACTACTGTTTTAGCAGATATGACTTGCACTGGTGTGACACTGTGCCCTGGCAGGACCTGGAACGCACATGTGTGAGGGAAACTGACTGCTATTATTTCACAGTAAAAAAAGGTGTTTTTTTGTTTTTTTCTAAATGTATGTACACTACTGTTTTAGTAGATATGACTTGCACTGGTGTGACATTGTGCCCTGGCAGGACCTGGAGCGCACACGTGTGAGGGAAACTGACTGCTATTATTTCACAATAAAAAAGGTTTTTTTTTTTAAATGTATGTACACTACTGTTTTAGCAGATATGACTTGCACTGGTGTGACACTGTGCCCTGGCAAGACCTGTAACGCACACGTGTGAAGGAAACTGACTGCTATTATTTCACAGTAAAAAAAGGTTGTTTTTTTTTTTTTAAATGTACACTACTATTTTAGCAGATATGACTTGCACTGGTGTCAAACTGTGCCCTGGCAGGACCTCAAACGCACACGTGTGAAGGAAAATGACTGCTATTATTTCAAATTAAAAAAAGTTTTTTTTTTTTATTTAAAGGTACACTACTGTTACACCAGATATGAGTGGTGGCACTGGGCAAGTGGGCACAGTATACGCTGTGAGACTGAGCTGGCAGGCAGGCTGCAATTAGATTACACAGGGAAAAAAAAAAAAAAGCAGACTGATGTTCTAGCCCTAAAAAGGGCTTTTTGGGGTGCTGTCCTTACAGCAGAGATCAGATGAGTCCTTCAGGACTGTAGTGGACACTGAATACACTAGCCTAGCTATCAGTTTTTACTATTAAATCAGCAGCAGCTACACTGTCCCTCCTCTCACTAACAATGCAGGCTCCGAATGAATCTAAAATGGATGCTGTCCAGGAGGTGGGAGGGTCTGGGAGGGAGTGTCTGCTGCTGATTGGCTGGAATGTGTCTTGTGACTGTGAGCTACAGGGTCAAAGTTTACTCAATGATGACGAATAGGGGGCGGATCGAACATCGCATATGTTCGCTGTCTGCTGCGAACTCGAACATGCTATGTTCGCTGCAAACTATTCGCGGCAGAACTGTTCGCGACATCACTAATTGGTAGTAATAACCAGCCAATGGCTGGCTAATTATTGAGCTCACACAAACTGGCAAATTTTTGTCAGTTTGCAGGAGCACAATAATTTAGCTCTCCACTTGTAAGTTATCCCTATATTTGCATTGAAAAAATATGTATTGTTTTCTGATGTTAACAGCAAAAAAATTGTCTCTTGACTGTGTAGTACGCATGCCAATTAAAAGTCAAAATAAATGTATATTTTTTATATATATTTTCCAATCTAAAGCTATTTATTAATACATATTATTTATAATAATTAATTGCAACACAAGGAAATGGTAGATTAAGGTTCCCAGTCAAAAATGTGATACATGTATACTAATTTTATTGGCTACTGCTAGGTCTTCAAAACATGCATTTAAATGTCTAGGTTCTGGCAGATTCAAATACATAAAAAGCCAAATGACAGTGTTGTAAGAGAATAAAAGAAAACAATATTTTTCAACTGTGCATGCAATATGAAGAAATACTGCAAAACGCCAAATGTGTAGTAATATTGTCAGTTAGTGCAATGAAGCGCCTAAGGGAAAACACTGAATATATTGCATAGCTATTCACTCTCTGGGGAGTTTAAGTCTTTTATCATTAAAAACCATTATTAGATATCGGCAGAGCTAACCACATAAAATGAGAAAAAAACTAGAAATTATAGAAATTTCTAAAGCCTTGTTGTGAAATGGTAGGTGAGGACCGGCCAAATTGTCAATACAATAAGTCATTAGTTTCATTAAATAGTTTCAGCATCTGCTGCATATGTTAAAAAAATATTGTTCAAACTCTTAAGAAAATATATGTAAACCCAGGTTGGAAGTAGAAAGTTCTATAACACTGAAACTGAATAATGGCAGAAAAAAATGAATGGAATAATAAATGACAGGACACGGAATATATGTGGCTACTGTAGATTAGTTTAAAGGGACAATATCTTTAATTTTTTTAATAATATATTTCAAAGCATTTTCACATGCCAAAATATTTTTAACTTGCACAATGTTAAAGGGCCATGATACCCAAATGTTGAAACACTTGAAAGTGATGCAGCAAAGCTGTAAAAAACTGAATATCAAATATCACCTGAACCCCTCTATGTAAAAAAGAAAGATATTTTACCTCAAAATGTCCTAAGTATTCATATCCCATTGTAAAGGACTTTAAGCAGAAAATCAGTATGCCTGTCCTGGGACCTGCAAACGAGTGAGCCTCATGCACACTGTCTTATTTCCCTATTCAGTTTCAGGAAGTTTACTTTGAAATCTCATGAGAGTTAAGTGAAATCTCATGAGATTAAAGTAAAAGAGTTCATGACCTCAGCACTGTTGTCCCATATTTGCCTTGTAAAATATTTTGCTACTTATTTAGCTTGAGAGGGCCCAAAATATTTAGGTCTAGATTAGGAGTGGCATACTAAGGCCTAGATTTGGAGTTTGGCGGTAGCCCTGAAAACCAGTGTTAGAGGCTCCTAACGCTGGTTTTAGGCTACCGCCGGTATTTGGAGTCACTCAAAAAAGGGTCTAACGCTCACTTTTCAGCCGCAACTTTTCAATACTGCAGATCCCCTTACGTCAATTGCGTATCCTATCTTTTCAATGGGATCTTTCTAACTCCGGTATTTAGAGTCGTGGCTGAAGTGAGCGTTAGAAATCTAACGACAAAACTCCAGCCGCAGAAAAAAGTCAGTAGTTAAGAGCTTTCTGGGCTAACGCCGGTTCATAAAGCTCTTAACTACTGTACTCTAAAGTACACTAACACCCATAAACTACCTATGTACCCCTAAACCGAGGTCCCCCCACATCGCCGCCACTCTATTAAATTTTTTTAACCCCTAATCTGCCGACCGCCACCTACGTTATACTTATGTACCCCTAATCTGCTGCCCCTAACACCACCGACCCCTGTATTATATTTATTAACCCCTAACCTGCCCCCCACAACATCACCGCCAGCTACCTACAATAATTAACCCTTAATCTGCCGACCGCAAAGCGCCGCCACCTACATTATAGCTATGTACCCCTAATCTGCTGCCCCTAACACCGCCGACCCCTATATTATATTTATTAACCCCTAATCTGCCGCCCTCAACGTCGCCTCCACCTGCCTACACTTATTAACCCCTAATCTGCCGACCGGACCGCACCGCTATTATAATAAAGTTATTAACCCCTAATCCGCCTCACTAACCCTATAATAAATAGTATTAACCCCTAATCTGCCCTCCCTAACATCGCCGACACCTAACTTCAATTATTAACCCCTAATCTGCCGACCGGAGCTCACCGCTATTCTAATAAATGTATTAACCCCTAAAGCTAAGTCTAACCCTAACACTAACACCCCCCTAAATTAAATATAATTTAAATCTAACGAAATTAATTAACTCTTATTAAATAAATTATTCCTATTTAAAGCTAAATACTTACCTGTAAAATAAATCCTAATATAGCTACAATATAAATTATAATTATATTATAGCTATTTTAGGATTAATATTTATTTTACAGGTAACTTTGTATTTATTTTAACCAGGTACAATAGCTATTAAATAGTTAAGAACTATTTAATAGCTACCTAGTTAAAATAATTACAAAATTACCTGTAAAATAAATCCTAACCTAAGTTACAATTAAACCTAACACTACACTATCAATAAATAAATTAAATAAAATACCTACAATTACCTACAATTACACCTAACACTAGACTATCAATAAATGAATTAAATAAAATACCTACAATTACCTACAATTAAACCTAACACTACACTATCAATAAATGAATTAAATACAATTCCTACAAATAACTACAATGAAATAAACTAACTAAAGTACAAAAAATAAAAAAGAACTAAGTTACAAAAAATAAAAAAATATTTACAAACATAAGAAAAATATTACAACAATTTTAAACTAATTACACCTACTCTAAGCCCCCTAATAAAATAACAAAGCCCCCCAAAATAAAAAAATGCCCTACCCTATTCTAAATTACTAAAGTTCAAAGCTCTTTTACCTTACCAGCCCTGAACAGGGCCCTTTGCGGGGCATGCCCCAAGAAATACAGCTATTTTGCCTGTAAAAAAAAAATTCAATACCCCCCCAACATTACAACCCACCACCCACATACCCCTAATCTAACCCAAACCCCCCTTAAATAAACCTAACTCTAAGCCCCTGAAGATCTTCCTACCTTATCTTCACCATACCAGGTTCACCGATCGATCCAGAAGAGCTCCTCCAATGTCCTGATCCAAGCCCAAGAGGGGGGCTGAAGAGGTCCATGATCCGACTGAAGTCTTCATCCAAGCGGGAGCTGAAGAGGTCCTCCATCCGGTAGAAGTCTTCATCCAAGCGGGGCAGAAGAGGTCTTCCATCCGATTGAAGTCTTCATCCAAGAGGCATCTTCTATCGTCATCCATCCGGAGCGGAGCGGCAGCATCCTGAAGTCCTCCGACGCGGAACATCCATCCTGGCCGACGACTGAACGACAAATGACGGTTCCTTTAAATGACGTCATCCAAGATGGCGTCCCTCGAATTCCGATTGGCTGATAGGATTCTATCAGCCAATCGGAATTAAGGTAGGAATATTCTGATTGGCTGATGGAATCATCCAATCAGAATAAAGTTCAATCCGATTGGCTGATGGAATCAGCCAATCAGATTGAGCTCACATTCTATTGGCTGATCGGAACAGCCAATAGAATGCGAGCTCAATCTGATTGGCTGATTCCATCAACCAATCAGAATATTCCTACCTTAATTCCGATTGGGGGTTAATGTTTGAAGTTAGGTGTCGGCGATGTTAGGGAGGGCAGATTAGGGGTTAATACTATTTATTATAGGGTTAGTGAGGCGGATTAGGGGTTAATAACTTTATAATAATAGCGGTGCGGTCCGGTCGGCAGATTAGGGGTTAATAAGTGTAGGCAGGTGGAGGCGACGTTGTGGGGGGCAGATTAGGTGTTAATAAATATAATATAGGGGTCGGCGGTGTTAGGGGCAGCAGATTAGGGGTACATAGGGATAATGTAAGTAGCGGCGGTTTACGGAGCGGCAGATTAGGGGTTAATAATAATATGCAGGGGTCAGCGATAGCGGGGGCGGCAGATTAGGGGTTAATAAGTATAAGGTTAGGGGTGTTTAGACTCGGGGTACATGTTAGAGTGTTAGGTGCAGACGTAGGAAGTGTTTCCCCATAGCAAACAATGGGGCTGCGTTAGGAGCTGAACGCGGCTTTTTTGCAGGTTAGGTTTTTTTTCAGCTCAAACAGCCCCATTGTTTCCTATGGGGGAATCGTGCACGAGCACGTTTTTGAGGCTGGCCGCGTCCGTAAGCAACTCTGGTATCGAGAGTTGAAGCTGCGTTAAATATGCTCTACGCTCCTTTTTTGGAGCCTAACGCAGCCTTTATGTGGACTCTCAATACCAGAGTTATTTTTATGGTGTGGCCAGAAAAAAGCCAGCGTTAGCTACGCGGGTCCTTACTGACAAAACTCTAAATCTAGCTGTAAGTGTTTAAAAAAATAGCATTAAACAATAATAAGAGCTTAACGATAAGAGGGCTCAGGTTTTTTTAAAATAAAAGAACGCATGCAAAGGGTTTTTACATAGATACATATATACACATGTTTAAATATGTATATATGTGTATACATTTATATATATACTTGATATATACCTATACCTGTAAATCTATTCCTATTAGCTCAGAAGCACTGTATTTACTTATAGAAAACCAAACTATAATAACCACAGGAACTATATATTTCCACAGGAGAAAAGAGTTCTTAATCACAAGAAGCCAAACAATCCTCAAAGATAAGGGTCTATAAATAAACCCTCTGATAAAATGGGTGAGGCCGGGCTTGGCTGGGACAGGAGTGGGCGTGGCTTGGATGGGAGCAGGTGTGATGGGAGCATGGTTGTGTGAGAGAGAGAGAGCACAAAAGAGGGGAAAGAGAGCAAAAGAGAGGGGGGAGAGCAAAAGAGAGGGGGGAGAGAGGAAAAGAGGGGGGGGGGGAGAGAGAGAAAGAGAGCAAAAGAGAGGGGGAAAGAGAGCAAAAGAGAGGAAAGAGAGAGTGCAAAAGAGAGGGGGGAAAGAGAAAGAGCAAAAGAGACGGGAGATATAGAGAGCAAAAGACAGGAGGGATAGAAAGAGAGCAAAAGAGAGGGGGTAGAGAGAGGAAAAGAGGAAAGAGAGAGGGTAGAGGGAGGATAGAGAGAGGGAGGGGGAGAGAGAGCAAAAGAAAGTGGGGAGAGAAAAAGAGAGGGGGAGAGAGAGAGCTAAATATAGGAGGAGAAAGAGAGCAAAAGAGAAGAGAGAGAGAGCAAAATGAGAGGGGGAAGAGAGACAGCAAAAGAAAGGGGAGAGAGTGAGCAAAAGAGAGGGGAGAGAGAGAGTGAGCAAAAGAGAGGGGGGAGAGAGAGAGAGAGAGAGGGAGAGAAAGAGAGCAAAAGAGAGGGGGAAGAGAGAGAGCAAAAGAAAGGGGAGAGAGTGAGCAAAAGAGAGGGGAGAGAGAGAGCAAAAGAGAGGGGAGAGAGAGAGAGCGAGCAAAAGAGAGGGGGGAGAGAGAGAGAGAGAGAGAGAGAGAGAGAGAGAGGGGGGAGAGAAAGAGAGCAAAAGAGAGGGGGAGAGAGGAAAAGAGGAGAGAAAGAGGGGGAGACAGATGGAGGAGAGAGAGTGAGCACGCAAAAAACAGTGGGGAGAAAGAGCAAAAGAGAGGGAGGAGAGATAGCAAAAAAAGGAAGAGAGAGCAAACGATGGGGAGAGAGAGCAAAAGAGAAGGGGGAGAAAGAGCAAAAGATAGGGGTAGCATGAGAGAGCAAAAGAGATGGAGGAGAGAGAGAGAGCAAAAGAGAGGGGGGAGCGAGAGAGAGGAAAGAGAGGGGTAGCACTAGAGAGCAAAAGAGAGGGAGGAGAGAGAGAGCAAAAGACAGATGGGAGAGAGAGCAAAAGAGAGGGGAGAGAGAAAGAGAGCAAAATAGAGGGGAGAGAGCAAAAGAGAGGGGGAGTGTGAGAAAGAGTAAAAGAGAGGGGGAAAGTGAGAGAGAGTAAAATAGAGGTGGAAAGAGAGAGAGCAAAAGAGAGGGGGGAGAGAGAGAGGGAGAGAGATCAAAAGAGAGGGGGAGAGAGAGAGCAAAAGAGAGGGGGAGAGAGAGCAGAAGAGAGGAAAGAGAGAGCAAAAGAGAGGGGGGGAGAGAGAGAGCAAAAGAGACGGTGGAGAGAGAAAGCAAGAGAGGGGGGAGAGAAAGAGCAAAAGAGATGGGGAGAGAGAAAGCAAAGGAGAGGTAGAGAGAGATCAAAAGAGAGGGGGGGAGAGAGAGCAAAAGAGAGGGGGAGCGAGAGAGAGCAAAAGAGGGAGGAGAGAGAGAGCAAAAGAGAGGGGGGAGAGAGATTGAGCAAAAGAGAGGGGAAGGGATAGAGAGCAAAAGAGAGGGGGGAGAGAGAGCAGAAGAGAGGAAAGAGAGAGCAAAAGAGAGGGGGGGAGAGAGAGAGCAAAAGAGACGGTGGAGAGAGAAAGCAAGAGAGGGGGGAGAGAAAGAGCAAAAGAGATGGGGAGAGAGAAAGCAAAGGAGAGGTAGAGAGAGATCAAAAGAGAGGGGGGGAGAGAGAACAAAATAGGAAAGAGAGAGAGAGCAAAAGAGGGGGAGAGAGAACAAAATAGAGGGGGAAGAGAGATAGAGCAAGAGAGGAGGAAGAGAGAGAGCAAGAGAGGGGGAGAGAGAGAGCAAGAGTGGGAGGAGAGAGAGCAAAAGAGAGGTAGAGAGAGAGAGCAAAATAGAGGGGGGAGAGAGAGCAAAAGAAAGGGGGTGAGAGAGAACAAAATAGAGGGGGAAGAGAGAGAGAGCAAAAGAGAGGGAGAAAGAGCAAAAGAGAGTGGGAGAAAGAGAGCAAAAGAAAGGGGAAAGAGATAGAGAGAGCAAAAGAGAGGGGGAGAGAGCGAAAGAGATGGGGAGAGAGATAGAGCAAAACAGAGGGAGGAGAAAATTAGCAAAAGAGAGAGAGGAAAGAGAGAGCAAAATAGAGGGGGGAGAGAGAGAGCAAAAGAGAGGGGGAGTGAGAGAGAGCAAAAAAGAAAGAGAGAGCAAAAGAGAGGTAGGAGAGAGAGTGCAAAAGAGAGGGGGTAAGAGAGCGAGAGAGCAAAAGAGAGAGATAGAGAGCAAAATAGAGGGGGGGCGAGAGAGCGAGAAAGCAAAAGAGAGAGGAGAGAGTGAGCAAAAGGGAGGGAGGATACATTGTATTTTGCCATCTACCAAGTCTATGACATATAATACATGAAAAAAAGTGATTAGAATTTAGTTTCTTGTAACCATGACACAACATAATTAATGTTTAAATCAATCAAGGGAAAAAAAGAGTTTCATGTCCCTTTAAAATATTTGTTGAAAGGACATACTACTTATCCAGCTCTAAAAAAAATCACAAAATGTCACATTTACTTACTAGACCCAGCTAGTAATTTTGCAATGAAATTCTTGTAATACATCCATTGGTTAAACACAAGTAGTATATTATCTTAGCAAATTGAAAAGAACTGAAAGCATTAGCATTTACGTATTGTAAATATTGCTCAATTATCACTGCCTTTAGAGTTCACATCTATAAAGCTTTTTCCACTCTTCTAATCCAAAACCTGAGGTGTTTTTATTTCAAACTCTAATGAGATACCTGGTGCTTACTTTCCTTGATGCTTAGCTAAGTTGCTTCAGTATGAATAACAAACTTTTTTTTTCAAGAAGAAATTAATCTTAAAACAGCTGCTATGTAAATGAAAGAACACTTCTCTAAAGACCATCACTTCTTCCAGGACAGTGACCAAACACAAAGAGCATCTGCTGTTTTTACCACTGAATGTAGTTTATAAGTTTACAAGAAAAGTGCATGAAATGAGAATATTTATACAAAATATGTTGAATCATTAATTTCTCATATAGGTAATAAGGCAAAAGAACTCTTGATGTTCTTTTCTTAATTAATTTTCTAATGAATATCACTCATGGCCTAGTGTATGTACTGACTTGATACCACTTACAAATTATCACTTCAACCACAGATGGAATCCGTAAAGTAAAATTGTACAAACAGAAAGAGAAGCAGTTTGCCAGGAATGAACAACAGAGCAGTGGCTTATTCCATGTCGCTGTTTTATCAAAGTGCGAGTGGACATGATCCGCTGTAGCAATACCGCCCCCTGCAGATTTGCGGACAATCAGCTGCTAGCAGGGGGTGTCAATCAACCCAATCGTATTCGATTGGGTTTATTGCTGTCCGCCACCTCAGAGGTGGCAGACGAGTTAAGTAGCAGCCGTCTTAGGACCGCTGCTTCTTAACCTCTGCTTCAGATGGAATTGAAGCGGAGTGGGTCTGAAGCAGCATCCGCTGCTTCATAAATTGACCCCCAAGTCTTGCCATACAGGGTGTCATTTAATGGACTTATACTTTGATTGTGCTTTGTATTTTAATTTATTTATACGTCAGATATGGACATTTAAAGGGGCAATATATACCTTGATATGTATAAATAAAATGCTTTGTTTTAGTAATGAAATAACGTTGCAATATTCTATCTTTATTTATTTTGCCCCCTTTTTACGTAAATTAGCTCTGAAAATTGAGGATTTTCTAATTCTCAGAACTTGAAATGCACCTACTGAGTTCTAGAAAAAATGGAGAAGGCTCCACATAGGTCACTCAGTAAAGTAAAAAGTAGTAAGTTGAATAAAAACAAGTGTTTTATTAAACATTATGGGTCCTATTTATTAAAGGTCTTGCGGACCTGATCCGGCAGTGCGGATCAGGTCCGCAAGACGTCTCTGAATGCGGAGAGCAATACGCTCTCTGCATTTAACATTGCACCAGCAGCTTGATAAATGGGCCCCTAAGGCTGTGCATCTTGGTGTTTAATAAAACTTGTTTTTATTCAACTTGCTACTTTTTACTTTACTGAGACCTAGATTTGGAGTTTGGCGGTAGCCCTGAAAACCAGCGTTAGAGGCTCCTAACGCTGGTTTTAGGCTACCGCCGGTATTTAGAGTCACTCAAAATAGGGTCTAACGCTCACTTTTCAGCCGCGACTTTTCCATACCGCAGATCCCCTTACGTCAATTGCGTATCCTATCTTTTCAATGGGATCTTCCTAACTCCGGTATTTAGAGTCGTTTCTGAAGTGAGCGTTAGACATCTAACGACAAAACTCCAGCCGCAGGAAAAAAGTCAGTAGTTAAGAGCTTTCTGGGCTAACGCCGGTTTATAAAGCTCTTAACTACTGTGCTCTAAAGTACACTAACACCCATAAACTAACTATGTACCCCTAAACCGAGGTCCCCCCACATCGCCGCCACTCAATTAATTTTTTTTAACCCCTAATCTGCCGACCGCCACCTACGTTATCCTTATGTACCCCTAATCTGCTGCCCCTAACACCGCCGACCCCTGTATTATATTTATTAACCCCTAATCTGCCCCCCACAACGTCGCCGCCAGCTACCTACACTTATTAACCCCTAATCTGCCGTCCGCACGCCGCCGCCAGCTACATTATCCCTATGTACCCCTAATCTGCTGCCCCTAACACCGCCGACCCCTATATTATATTTATTAACCCCTAACCTGCCCCCCACAACGTCGCCTCCACCTGCCTACACTTATTAACCCCTAATCTGCCGAGCGGACCTGAGCGCTACTATAATAAAGTTATTAACCCCTAATCCGCCTCACTAACCCTATAATAAATAGTATTAACCCCTAATCTGCCCTCCCTAACATCGCCGACACCTAACTTCAATTATTAACCCCTAATCTGCCGACCGGAGCTCACCGCTATTCTAATAAATGTATTAACCCCTAAAGCTAAGTCTAACCCTAACACTAACACCCCCCTAAATTAAATATAATTTAAATCTAACGAAATTAATTAACTCTTATTAAATAAATTATTCCTATTTAAAGCTAAATACTTACCTGTAAAATAAATCCTAATATAGCTACAATATAAATTATAATTATATTATAGCTATTTTAGGATTTATATTTATTTTACAGGTAACTTTGTATTTATTTTAACCAGGTACAATAGCTATTAAATAGTTAAGAACTATTTAATAGCTAAAATAGTTAAAATAATTACAAATTTACCTGTAAAAGAAATCCTAACCTAAGTTACAAATAAACCTAACACTACACTATCAATAAATTAATTAAATAAACTACCTACAATTACCTACAATTAACCTAACACTACACTATAAATAAATTAATTAAATACAATTGCTACAAATAAATACAATTAAATAAACTAGCTAAAGTACAAAAAATAAAAAAGAACTGTTACAAAAAATAAAAAAATATTTACAAACATAATAAAAATATTACAACAATTTTAAACTAATTACACCTACTCTAAGCCCCCTAATAAAATAACAAAGCCCCCCAAAATAAAAAAATGCCCCACCCTATTCTAAATTACTACAGTTCAAAGCTCTTTTACCTTACCAGCCCTGAACAGGGCCCTTTGCGGGGCATGCCCCAAGAAATACAGCTCTTTTGCCTGTAAAAAAAAACCATACAATACCCAAGCCCCCCAACATTACAACCAACCACCCACATACCCCTAATCTAACCCAAACCCCCCTTAAATAAACCTAACACTAAGCCCCTGAAGATCATCCTACCTTGTCTTCACCATACCAGGTTCACCGATCGGTCCAGAAGAGCTCCTCCGATGTCCTGATCCAAGCCCAAGCGGGGGGCTGAAGAGGTCCATGATCCGGCTGAAGTCTTCATCCAAGCGGGGCAGAAGAGTTCTTCCATCCGATTGAAGTCTTCATCCAAGCGGCATCCATCTGGAGCGAAGCAGCAGCATCCTGAAGACCTCCACCGCGGAACATCCATCCTGGCCGACGACTGAACGACGAATGACGGTTCCTTTAAATGACGTCATCCAAGATGGCATCCCTCGAATTCCGATTGGCTGATAGGATTCTATCAGCCAATCGGAATTAAGGTAGGAATATTCTGATTGGCTGATGGAATCAGCCAATCAGAATCAAGTTCAATCCGATTGGCTGATCCAATTAGCCAATCAGATTGAGCTCGCATTCTATTGGCTGATCGGAACAGCCAATAGAATGCGAGCTCAATCTGATTGGCTGATCGGATCAGCCAATCGGATTGAACTTGATTCTGATTGGCTGATTCCATCAGCCAATCAGAATATTCCTACCTTAATTCCGATTGACGGATAGAATCCTATCAGGCAATCGGAATTCGAGGGACGCCATCTTGGATGACGTCATTTAAAGGAACCGTCATTCGCCGTTCAGTCGTCGGCCAGGATGGATGTTCCGCGTTGGAGGTTTTCAGGATGCTGCCGCTTCGCTCCGGATGGATGCCGCTTGGATGAAGACTTCAATCGGATGGAAGAACTCTTCTGCCCCGCTTGGATGAAGACTTCAGCCGGATCATGGACCTCTTCAGCCCCCCGCTTGGGCTTGGATCAGGACATCGGAGGAGCTCTTCTGGACCGATCGGTGAACCTGGTATGGTGAAGACAAGGTAGGATGATCTTCAGGGGCTTAGTGTTAGGTTTATTTAAGGGGGGTTTGGGTTAGATTAGGGGTATGTGGGTGGTGGGTTGTAATGTTGGGGGGCTTGGGTATTGTATGTTTTTTTTTACAGGCAAAAGAGCTGTATTTCTTGGGGCATGCCCCGCAAAGGGCCCTGTTCAGGGCTGGTAAGGTAAAAGAGCTTTGAACTGTAGTAATTTAGAATAGGGTAGGGCATTTTTTTATTTTGGGGGGCTTTGTTATTTTATTAGGGGGCTTAGAGTAGGTGTAATTAGTTTAAAATTGTTGTAATATTTTTATTATGTTTGTAAATATTTTTTTATTTTTTGTAACTTAGTTCTTTTTTATTTTTTGTACTTTAGCTAGTTTATTTAATTGTATTTATTTGTAGCAATTGTATTTAATTAATTTATTGATAGTGTAGTGTTAGGTTAATTGTAGGTAATTGTAGGTAGTTTATTTAATTAATTTATTGATAGTGTAGTGTTAGGTTTATTTGTAACTTAGGTTAGGATTTCTTTTACAGGTAAATTTGTAATTATTTTAACTATTTTAGCTATTAAATAGTTCTTAACTATTTAATAGCTATTGTACCTGGTTAAAATAAATACAAAGTTACCTGTAAAATAAATATAAATCCTAAAATAGCTATAATATAATTATAATTTATATTGTAGCTATATTAGGATTTATTTTACAGGTAAGTATTTAGCTTTAAATAGGAATAATTTATTTAATAAGAGTTAATTAATTTCATTAGATTTAAATTATATTTAACTTAGGGGGGTGTTAGTGTTAGGGTTAGACTTAGCTTTAGGGGTTAATACATTTATTAGAATAGCGGTGAGCTCCGGTCGGCAGATTAGGGGTTAATAATTGAAGTTAGGTGTCGGCGATGTTAGGGAGGGCAGATTAGGGGTTAATACTATTTATTATAGGGTTAGTGAGGCGGATTAGGGGTTAATAACTTTATTATAGTAGCGCTCAGGTCCGCTCGGCAGATTAGGGGTTAATAAGTGTAGGCAGGTGGAGGCGACGTTGTGGGGGGCAGATTAGGGGTTAATAAATATAATATAGGGGTCGGCGATGTTAGGGAGGGCAGATTAGGGGTTAATACTATTTATTATAGGGTTAGTGAGGCGGATTCGGGGTTAATAACTTTATTATAGTAGCGCTCAGGTCCGCTCGGCAGATTAGGGGTTAATAAGTGTAGGCAGGTGGAGGCGACGTTGTGGGGGGCAGATTAGGGGTTAATAAATATAATATAGGGGTCGGCGATGTTAGGGCAGCAGATTAGGGGTACATAGGGATAATGTAAGTAGCGGCGGTTTACGGAGCGGCAGATTAGGGGTTAATAATAATATGCAGGGGTCAGCGATAGCGGGGCGGCAGAATAGGGGTTAATAAGTGTAAGGTTAGGGGTGTTTAGACTCGGGGTACATGTTAGAGTGTTAAGTGCAGACGTCGGAAGGGTTACCACATAGCAAACAATGGGGCTGCGTTAGGAGCTGAACGCGGCTTTTTTGCAGGTGTTAGGTTTTTTTTCAGCTCAAACAGCCCCATTGTTTCCTATGGGAGAATCGTGCACGAGCACATTTTTGAGGCTGGCCGCGTCTGTAAGCAACTCTGGTATCGAGAGTTGAAGCTGCGTTAAAAATGCTCTACGCTCCTTTTTTGGAGCCTAACGCAGCCTTTATGTGGACTCTCGATACCAGAGTTATTTTTATGGTGCGGCCAGTAAAACGCGGGCGTTAGTTTTTCGGGTTGTTACCGACAAAACTCTAAATCTAGGCCTGAGTGACCTATTTCCACCACCGGTTGATTTGTAGCACTAGGAAGGCTTTCCAAGCTTTCCAATATTCCCTGTTACTGCGAGTGAAGAGGCACCATCAAACTTTGTGTTTCCTGCCCAGAGAGGAGAGAGTATTACCGGACAACTCTACGGATCTGGTCTGCCCAGTTTGCACTACATTACAGTGCCACACCAAATGTGAGTGTATATTATCTAGCATATGATTGTATGGTATATCATGCAGAATTCTCCAATTTCTCTAGAATTACTCTGAAGTGGATTATTATTATTATTATTATTATCGGTTATTTGTAGAGCGCCAACAGATTCTGCAGTGCTATAAACAAAGGGGGAGTACAACAAAACAATTATAGGGATCAAATAGGTAGAGGGCCCTGCCAAGAGTTGCACTGTTGTAGTCAGCTCTTAGGAAGATGATCTACAAACAGCTGGACTCTTAGGCTTACATGCTAAGGGGGTTCAGGGGATAGCAATGGAGGAGAGGAACTGGTATTAGGAAAGGTTAGTGTAGGTTGTATGCATCCCTTAACAGTAGAGTCTTTAGGGAGCACTTGAAGCTTTTAAAACTAGAAGAGAATCTTGTGGAGCGAGGCAGAGAGTTCCACAAGAAGGGAGCCAGTCTGGAGAAGTCATGTAAATGGGAGTGTGATGAGGTGACAAGAAAGGAGCAGAGTAGGAGGTCATGAGCAGAGTGAAGGGGACGGGAGGGAGAGTATCTGGAGACAAGGTCTGAGATATAGGGGGAGCAGTGCAGTTGAGGGCTTTGTATGTCAGAATGAGAATTTTGTGTTTAATCCTAGAGGCAAGAGGAAGCCAGTGAAGGGATTGGCAGAGAGGTTCAGCAGATGAAGAGCGACGTGTAAGGAAGATGAGTCTGGCAGAGGCATTCATTATGGATTGTAAAGGAGCTAGGTAGCAGGTGGGGAGACCAGAGAGGACAGAGTTGCAGTAATCAAGGAGGGAAAGAATGAGAGAGTGGATTAAAATCTTAGTTGTGTTTTGTGTAAGGAAGTGTCTAATTTTAGAGATGTTTTTAATGTGAGGAGTGAAAGAAAGATCTGAGTCAAATGTGACCCCGAGACATTGGGCGTGTGGGGTAGGGGTAATGATGTAGTTGTCGACAGTTATGGAGAGATTGGGGGTGGAGAGTTTTGAGGAAGGGGGGAAAATAAGAAGCTCAGTTTTGGAGAGATTTAGCTTGAGGTAGCTAGAGGACATCCAGTTAGAGATGTGAGAAAGACAGTTAGTGACATGGGTTAGCAAGGAAGGAGATAGGTCTGGTGCAGAGAAGTAGATTTGGGTGTCATTGGCATACAAATGATATTGTAAACCGTGGGACTTTATTAGGGAAATTAGTGATGACGTGTAGATTGAGAAGAGAAGGGGACCGAGGACAGAGCTTTGCAGTACTCCAACAGAAAGTGGAGAGAAGGCTACACTAAAGGTACGGTTTGACAGGTAGGAAGAGAGCCACGAGAGGGCTGTGTCACAGATGCCGAAGGATTGGAGGGTTTGGAGCAAAAGAGGGTGGTCAACAGTGTCAAAGGCTGCGGACAGATCAAGGAGTATAAGCAGAGAGAAGTGGCCTTTTGATTTTGCTGTAAGTAGGTCATTGGTAACCTTAACAATTGCTGTCTCTGTGGAGTGATGGGGACGAAATCCAGATTGCAGTGGGTCAAGGAGGGAGTTTATTGTAAGGAAATGGGATAGGCGTGTATAAACTAGTTTTTCGAGAAGCTTTGATGCAAGAGGGGGGAGGGAAATAGGGAGGTAGTTGGTTGGGGAGGTAGGATCAAGGGAAAGTTTTTTGAGGATAGGTGTGATCAGTGCATGTTTCAGCAATGAGGGAAATATACCGGTGCTGAGGGAGAGGTTGAAAGTGTGTGTGAGTATAGGGGTGAGGGTAGCAGAGAGGGAGGGGAGTAGCTGTGAGGGGATAGGGTCAAGGGGACAGGTAGTGAGGTGAGAGCGCAGTATAAGTGCCGAAACTTCTTCCTCAGTGACAGGGGAGAATGAGCTAAGTTTAAGGTTATGTGGGTTGTGGTTGATTGAGAGCATTTGAGGGGATGAGAGAAAAGAATTATGTTGAGAGCTGATTTCATTTCTGATGGAGTCGATTTTGTTATTGAAGTGGCTGGCAAAATCTTGAGCTGACAGAGAAGCTGTATTAGGAGGTGGGTGGCCTTATACCTTAAGGAGAGCTGCCTATTTGTAGATTTCAACATAAGAATTCATTGGACTTAATATTTTACATCTATAGCACCTTATATATGTACCTTTAATTAGTATATTGACCGTTTTGATTCTTATATAAACGGTATTAGTACATACTAGTATTACATTTGCCATTTCATATTATTGGTCCATATGTTTTCCACTATAGTGATAGTAGTGCCCCTATTTGTTTTTTTGTGCCTACTGAGTTCTCAAGTTTACTTCTAACTGGCTTTATTTGACATCAAGCGCACAACAATGCACCTAATACTAACATTATTACATGGTGATCCTTGTCTTCAGGTTTGCTCCTCCAAATAAGGCAAATGGTGGGTGGAGCTTAGCTAAACAATTACAGTAGAAATTATGTTAATTTGTTTTGAAAATTTTTAGACTTAAGTAATATGTTATCCAACAGCAATGCAACATAAATGTCTTGAGCACCCTGATGAAACAGTGCTAAGGCATTAAGAAATGCGTTGCAATAGTTTGTAATAAATGGATTTTAATTTAACTCTGCTGATCCATTTTCTATCCTTCACCTGCTAGTGGAAATGTTCCATTTGTCTTACTTTTACAGCAGGACCGTGATCCCAGGAGCCTTGGAGCTCCGTTCAAAGCGCTTCACTGCCGGAACTGTGCTGTGTTCCAGTACTGGAAGCGAGTCTGCTGGGCATTTCCGAGGATCCGGCCTGCTGGTTTTGCACATTTCAGTGCTTTTCTGCATGTGAGTAGAACTAATACCTGCATCAAATACACAGTAGTTGTGTGGTTTGTCTACTCTATGAGGCACCTTTTATTCTTTGTTTTAGAGTTCACAAGTGTCTAGCCGGACATTACAGAAGAGCTGCCACATTGGGTTCTTTATATACAGAAGATTCCCATATCCTCCTATTAGAGGACTGTGAGCTATCAAGTGACATAATCTCCACTACCATTAACTCTATTTACTTTATATGATTATGGTTAATACATCAATACATCTGTGGAATATTGACATCTGGCACCCCTTACATATACATATATGATCCCATTCTAACCTGAACTTTATTTGTGAGATTCTCTTTCCCAGAAAACGTCATTAGAGTGACATTTAACCCTATATTTTTCTTTCATGATTCAGATATAGAATAGAATTTTAAAAAGTTTTCAATTTACTTCTATTATCAAATTTGCTTTGTTCTCATGTTATTCTTTGTTAATAAGATATACAGAAAGGTAGCATGCACGTCTGCAGGATAACAAGAAAATGAATAACATTTGATAATAGAAGTAATTTATAAAGTTGTTTAAAATAGTATATTCTATCTGAATCGTGAAAGAACATTTATAAGTTTTATGTCCCTTTAATTTCTATGGGAATCAGCCTTCGGGGGGTAGTTATCAATGTGTCTACTTTACCTGCCTTCGCCGGCCCAATACGCCCACCTAAGCTCGCCTCACATCGCCGCCGCGGACCTGCAAAAATTCGCCTAAGTTATCAAAAAAGCTGTCAAAAAGCTGCGCACCAAGTACAGGGCGATGAGCAGCAGACTGTGAGAGTTATCACTCATCCGATCTCGCTGCTCTTCGGCTATTTTACAGCTTTATTGCTAGACTTGTCACTAAGCACCCACACTAAACTACACTGTTCTACCCCCTATACCGGCGCCCCCGGAGCCTCCCGCAACTAAATAAAGTTAGTAACCCCTAGACCCCGCTGCAACTCTTATAAATGTATTAACCCCTAAACCGCCACTCCCGGACACCGCCGCAACCTACATTATACCTAGTAACCCCTATCCTGCCCCCCCTATAATAAAGTTATTAACCCCTATCCTGCTGATCCCGGACCTCGCCGCAACTAAATAAATAGTTTAACCCCTAAACCGCCGCTCCCGGACCCCACCGCAACCTATATTAAACTTATTAACCCCTAATCTGCCCCCCTACACCGTTGCCACCTATAATACATTTATTAACCCCTATCCTGCCCCCCTACACCGCCGCCACTGTAACAAATTTATTAACCCCTAAACCTAAGTCTTAATAATTATATTGTAGCTATTTTAGGATTTATATTTATTTTACAGGTAACTTTGTATTTATTTTAGCTAGTTAGAATAGTTATTAAATAGTTATTAACTATTTAATAACTACCTAGCTAAAAGAAATACAAAATTACCTGTAAAATAAATCCTAACCTAAGTTACAATTAAACCTAACACTTCACTATCATTACATTAATCGGAACAGCCAATAGAATGCGAGCTCAATCTGATTGGATCAGCCAATCGGATTGAACTTCAATCTGATTGGCTGATTCAATCAGCCAATCAGATTTTTCCTAGCTTAATTCCGATTGGCTGATAGAATCCTATCAGCCAATCGGAATTGAAGGGACGCCATCTTGGAGCCTTCATTCGGTAGTCCGTCGGGAAAGAAGGATGTTCCGCGTCGGTGGGATGAAGATGGATCCTGAAGAAAGATTGAAGACCCGGCTTGGAAGATGACATCGCCCGGATGGAAGACTTCTTCAGCGCCACCTGGAGGATCACTTCATCGGATGGAAGACTTCTTCAGCGCTGCCTGGAGTATCACTTCATCGGATGGAAGACTTCTTCAGCGCCCCTTGGAGGATCAATTCTGCCGCTCCGGATCTCCTCTTCGGTTCCATCGGTGGCTCGGCTGAGTGAAGACGACTCAAGGTAGGATGATCTTCAAGGGGGTAGTGTTAGGTTTTTTAAGGGGGGTTTGGGTTATATTAGGGGTATGTGGGTGGTGGGTTTTAATGTTGGGGGGGTTTGTATTTTTACAGGCAAAAGAGCAGTTTTCTTTGGGACATGCCCCACAAAAGGCCCTTTTAAGGGCTGGTAAGGTAAAAGAGCTTTGAACTTTTTTAATGTAGAATAGGGTAGGGATTTTTTTTTATTTTGGGGGGCTTTGTTATTTTATTAGGGGGCTTAGATTAGGTGTAATTAGCTTATAACTGTTGTAATATTTTTTTAAATGTTTGTGACTTATTTTTTTTATTTTTTGTACTTTAGTTAGTTTATGTAATTATATTTAATTGTAGTTAATTTATTTTATTAATGTAATGATAGTGTAGTGTTAGGTTTAATTGTAACTTAGGTTAGGATTTATTTTACAGGTAATTTTGTATTTCTTTTAGCTAGGTAGTTATTATTTAATAACTGTACTAACTAGCTAAAATAAATACAAAGTTACCTGTAAAATAAATATAAATCCTAAAATAGCTACAATGTAATTATTAATTACATTGTATCTATCTTAGGGTTTATTTTACAGGTAAGTATTTAGTTTTAAATAGAAATAATTTATTTAAGTATAGTGTAGTGTTAGGTGTAATTGTAACTTAGGTTTGGATTTATTTTACAGGTAAATTTCAGTTTATTTTAGCTAGGTAAGCTATTAAATAGTTAATAACTATTTAATAGCTATTGTACCTAGTTAAAATAAATTGAAAGTTGCCTGTAAAATAAAAATAAATCCTAAAATAGATACAATATAATTATTATTTATATTGTAGCTATATTAGGGTTTATTTTAAAGGTAAGTATTTAGTTTTTAATATAATTAATTTAGTTAATAATAGAAATATTATTTAGATTTATTTAATTAATATTTAAGTTAGGGGGGTGTTAGGGTTAGACTTAGGTTTAGGGGTTAATAAATTTATTACAGTGGCAGCAGTGTAGGGAGGGCAGGATAGGGGTTAATAAATGTATTATAGGTGTAGGGGGCAGATTAGGGGTTAATAAGTTTAATATAGGTTGCGGTGGGCTCCGGGAGTGGCGGTTTAGGGGGTAATAACTTTATTTAGTTGCGGCGGTGTAGGGGGGGGACAGCTTAGGGGTATTTAGACTCGGGGAACATGTTAGGGTATTAGGTGTAGACATCTCCCATAGAAATCAATGGGATGTCTGGCAGCAGCGAACTTGTACTTTCGCTATGGTCAGACTCCCATTGATTCCTAGGGGATCCGCCGCCTCCAGGGCGACAGATTTAAAACCAGGTACGCTGGGCCGGAAAAGTGCAGAGCGTACCTGCTAGTTTTTTGATAACTAGCAAAAGTAGTCAGATTGTTCCGCACTTGTGTGCGGAACATCTGGAGTGACGTAAGAATCGATCTGTGTCGGACTGAGTCCGGCGGATCGAAGCTTACGTCACTAAATTCTACTTTTGCCGGTCTCTAGCCTTTGATAACTAAGGCGAATCAGCCTCGCCACAAATACGCTGCGGAATTCCAGCGTATTTGAGGTTGACGGATTGATAACTACCCCCCTTCATCTCATTGGAACTTCCAGGTTCCATCCATTTTTTGCCAGTAAAGTCTGCTCTATAATTTCTCTCCAACCTGAAAAGTTTTTTATAATCGGTTCCAAGTTTCATTCCGCTCATGCTTTACTATAACCTTCTGCATTCTTGTTCATACTAGTTAGATCACATTAACTTTTTCTTCTGTAGTAATTGACGGCTAGATTTAGAGTTTTGTTGGTAAGGACCCGCGTAGCTAACGCCGGCTTTTTTCTGGCCGCACCATAAAAATAACTCTGGTATTGAGAGTCCACATAAAGGCTGCGTTAGGCTCCAAAAAAGGAGCGTAGAGCATATTTAACGCAGCTTCAACTCTCGATACCAGAGTTGCTTACGGACGCGGCCAGCATCAAAAACGTGCACGTGCACGATTCCCCCATAGGAAACAATGGGGCAGTTTGAGCTGAAAAAAAACCTAACACCTGCAAAAAAGCCGCGTTCAGCTCCTAACGCAGCCCCATTGTTTCCTATGGGGAAACACTTCCTACGTCTGCACCTAACACTCTAACATGTAACCCGAGTCTAAACACCCCTAACCTTACACTTATTAACCCCTAATCTGCTGCCCCCGCTATCGCTGACCCCTGCATATTATTATTAACCCCTAATCTGCCGCTCCGTAAACCGCCGCTACTTACATTATCCCTATGTACCCCTAATCTGCTGCCCCTAACACCGCCGACCCCTATATTATATTTATTAACCCCAATCTGCCCCCCACAACATCGCCTCCACCTGCCTACACTTATTAACCCCTAATCTGCCGACCGGACCGCACCGCTATTATTATAAAGTTATTAACCCCTAATCCGCCTCACTAACCCTATAATAAATAGTATTAACCCCTAATCTGCCCTCCCTAACATCGCCGACACCTAACTTCAATTATTAACCCCTAATCTGCCGACTGGAGCTCACCGCTATTCTAATAAATGTATTAACCCCTAAAGCTAAGTCTAACCCTAACACTAACACCCCCCTAAGTTAAATATAATTTACATCTAACGAAATTAATTAACTCTTATTAAATAAATTATTCCTATTTAAAGATAAATACTTACCTGTAAAATAAATCCTAATATAGCTACAATATAAATTATAATTATATTATAGCTATTTTAGGATTAATATTTATTTTACAGGTAACTTTGTATTTATTTTAACCAGGTACAATAGCTATTAAATAGTTAAGAACTATTTAATAGCTAAAATAGTTAAAATAATTACAAATTTACCTGTAAAATAAATCCTAACCTAAGTTACAATTAAACCTAACACTACACTATCAATAAATAAATTAAATACAATTCCTACAAATAACTTCAATGAAATAAACTAACTAAAGTACAAAAAATAAAAAAGAACTAAGTTACAAAAAATAAAAAAATATTTTCAAACATAAGAAAAATATTACAACAATTTTAAACTAATTACACCTACTCTAAGCCCCCTAATAAAATAACAAATCCCCCCAAAATAAAAAAAATGCCCTACCCTATTCTAAATTACTAAAGTTCAAAGCTCTTTTACCTTACCAGCCCTGAACAGGGCCCTTTGCGGGGCATGCCCCAAGAAGTTCAGCTCTTTTGCCTGTAAAAAAAACATACAATACCCCCCCGAACATTACAACCCACCACCCACATACCCCTAATCTAACCCAAACCCCCCTTAAATAAACCTAACACTAAGCCCCTGAAGATCTTCCTACCTTATCTTCACCATACCAGGTTCACCGATCGATCCAGAAGAGCTCCTCCGATGTCCTGATCCAAGCCCAAGCGGGGGGCTGAAGAGGTCCATGATCCGGCTGAAGTCTTCATCCAAGCGGGAGCTAAAGAGGTCCTCCATCCGGTAGAAGTCTTCATCCAAGCGGGAAAGAAGAGGTCTTCCATCCGATTGAAGTCTTCATCCAAGAGGCATCTTCTATCGTCATCCATCCGGAGCGGAGCGGCAGCATCCTGAAGACCTCCAACGCGGAACATCCACCCTGGCCGACGACTGAACGACGAATGACGGTTCCTTTAAATGACGTCATCCAAGATGGCGTCCCTCGAATTCTGATTGGCTGATAGGATTCTATCAGTCAATCGGAATTAAGGTAGGAATATTCTGATTGGCTGATGGAATCAGCCAATCAGAATCAAGTTCAATCAGATTGGCTGATCCAGTCAGCCAATCAGATTGAGCTCGCATTTTATTGGCTGATCGGAACAGCCAATAGAATGAGAGCTCAATCTGATTGGCTGATTCCATCAGCCAATCAGAATATTCCTACCTTAATTCCGATTGGCTGATAGAATCCTATCAGCCAATCGGAATTCGAGGGACGCCATCTTGGATGACGTCATTTAAAGGAACCGTCATTCGTCGTTCAGTCGTCGGCCAGGATGGATGTTCCGCGTCGGAGGTCTTCAGGATGCTGCCGCTCCGCTCCGGATGGATGACGATAGAAGATGCCTCTTGGATGAAGACTTCAATCGGATGGAAGATCTCTTCTGCCCCGCTTGGATGGAGACTTCTACCGGATGGAGGACCTCTTCAGCTCCCGCTTGGATGAAGACTTCAGCTGGATCATGGACCTCTTCAGCCCCCCGCTTGGGCCTGGATCAGGACATCGGAGGAGCTCTTCAGGACGGATCGGTGAACCTGGTATGGTGAAGATAAGGTAGGAAGATCTTCAGGGGCTTAGTGTTAGGTTTATTTAAGGGGGGTTTGGGTTAGATTAGAGGTATGTGGGTGGTGGGTTGTAATGTTGGGGGGGGTATTGTATGTTTTTTTTACAGGCAAAAGAGCTGAACTTCTTGGGGCATGCCCCGCAAAGGGCCCTGTTCAGGGCTGGTTAGGTAAAAGAGCTTTGAACTTTAGTAATTTAGAATAGGTTAGGGCATTTTTTTTATTTTGGGGGGCTTTGTTATTTTATTAGGGGGCTTAGAGTAGGTGTAATTAGTTTAAAATTGTTGTAATATTTTTCTTATGTTTGTAAATATTTTTTTATTTTTTGTAACTTAGTTCTTTTTTATTTTTTGCACTTTAGTTAGTTTATTTCATTGTAGTTATTTGTAGGTATTGTATTTAATTAATTTATTGATAGTGTAGTGTTAGGTTTAATTGTAGGTAATTGTAGGTATTTTATTTAATTAATTTATTGATAGTGTAGAGTTAGGTTTAATTGTAACTTAGGTTTGGATTTATTTTACAGGTAATTTTGTAATTATTTTAACTATTTTAGCTATTAAATAGTTATTAACTATTTAATAGCTATTGTACCTGGTTAAAATAAATACAAAGTTACCTGTAAAATAAATATAAATCCTAAAATAGCTATAATATAATTATAATTTATATTGTAGCTATATTAGGATTTATTTTACAGGTAAGTATTTAGCTTTAAATAGGAATAATTTATTTAATAAGAGTTAATTAATTTCGTTAGATTTAAATTATATTTAACTTAGGGGGGTGTTAGTGTTAGGGTTAGACTTAGCTTTAGGGGTTAATGCATTTATTAGAATAGCGGTGAGCTCCGGTCGGCAGATTAGGGGTTAATGTTTGAAGTTAGGTGTCGGCGATGTTAGGGAGGGCAGATTAGGGGTTAATACTATTTATTATAGGGTTAGTGAGGCGGATTAGGGGTTAATAACTTTATTATAATAGCGGTGCGGTCCGGTCGGCAGATTAGGGGTTAATAAGTGTAGGCAGGTGGAGGCGACGTTGAGGGCGGCAGATTAGGGGTTAATAAATATAATATAGGGGTTGGCGGTGTTAGGGGCAGCAGATTAGGGGTACATAGCTATAATGTAGGTGGCAGCACTTTGCGGTCTGCAGATTAGGGGTTAATTATTGTAGGTAGCTGGCGGCGACGTTGTGGGGGCAGGTTAGGGGTTAATAAATATAATATAGGGGTTGGCGGTGTTATGGGCAGCAGATTAGGGGTACATAAGGATAACGTAGGTGGCGGTCGGCAGATTAGGGGTTAAAAAAATTAAATCGAGTGGCGGCGATGTGGGGGGACCTCGGTTTACGGGTACATAGGTAGTTTATGGGTGTTAGTGTACTTTAGAGTACAGTAGTTAAGAGCTTTATGAACCGGCGTTAGCGCAGAAAGCTCTTAACTACGGACTTTTTTCTGCGGCGGGGGTTTTGTCGTTAGAATTCTAACGCTCACTTCAGCCACGATTCTAAATACCGGAGTTAGAAAAATCCCATTGAAAAGATAGGATACGCAATTTACGTAAGGGGATCTGCGGTATGGAAAAGTCGCGGCTGAAAAGTGAGCGTTAGACCCTTTTTTGAGTGACTCCAAATACCGGAGGTAGCCTAAAACCAGCGTTAGGAGCCTCTAACGCTGGTTTTCACGGCTACCGCCAAACTCCAAATCTAGGCCTTAGTTTTTGAACTGTCTTTTGCACTTCAAATTCCTACTGCTGCTGCTGCTGCACTGAAATTTTATTTGAATGATCTGGGTGTATGCAATCTCCAGAAACTTTTTCACTTCTTGCATTCCTGTATTCCTGGCTGTTCATTAAACTGGCATAAAACACTAAGGCCTAGATTTAGAGTTTTGTCGGTAAAGACCCGCGTAGCAAACACAGCTTTTTTTCCAAGCGCTGCTTCCAAACAACGCTGGTATTTAGAGTTGTCTGAAGGGCTGCGTTAGGCTCCAAAAAGGGTGAATTGAGACGAATTTACCGCCACTTCAACCCTCAATACCAGCGTTGCTTACGGTAGCGGTAAGCTTCCAAAATGTGCTCGTGCACGATTCCCGCATAGGAAACAATGGGGTAGTTTGAGCTGCAAAAAAGCAGCGTTAAGCTCCCAACGCAGCCCCATTGTTTCCTATGGGGAAACAGTTTCTAAGTCTGCACCTAACACCCTAACATGAACCCCAAGTCTAAACACCCCTAACCTTACACTTATTAACCCCTAATCTGCCACCCCCACTATCGCTGACACCTGCATTACACAATTAACCCCTAATCTGCCGCTCCGGACACCGCCGCCACCTACATTATCCCTATGAACCCCTAATCTGCTGCCCCCAACATCACCGACACCTACATAATATTTATTAACCCCTAATCTGCCCCCCCAACGTCGCCGCTACCTAACTACATTTATTAACCCCTAATCTGCCGACCGGACCTTGCCGCCACTTACATTATCCCTATGAACCCCTAATCTGCTGCCCCTAACATCGCCAACCCCTATATTATATTTATTAACCCCTAAACTGCCCCCCCAACGTCGCCGCCACCTAACTTCAAGTATTAACCCATAATCTGCCGACCGGACCTCGCCGCAACTATAATAAATGTATTAACCCCTAAAGTCTAACCCTAACCCTAACACCCCCTAAATTAAATATAATTTTAATCTAACAAAATAAATTAACTCTTATTAACTAAAGTATTCCAATTTAAAACTAAATACTTACCTGTAAAATAAACCCTAATATAGCTACAATATAACAAATAATTATATTGCAGCTATTTTAGGATTTATATTTATTTTACAGGCAACTTTGTATTTATTTTAACTAGGTACAATAGCTATTAAATAGTTATTAACTATTTAATAGCTACCTAGTTAAAATATTTACAATATTACCTGTAAAATAAATCCTAACCTAAGTTACAATTAAACCTTAATCTACACTATCATTAAATTAATTACATACATTAACTACCAATACCTACAATTAAATAAACTAAACTACAAAAAAACCACTAAATTACAGAAAATAAAAAATATTACAAGAATTTTAAACTAATTACACCTAATCTAAGCCCCCTAATAAAATAAAAAAAAAACAAAATAATAAAAGTCCCTACCCTACATCCTTCTTCACTGACGACTACCCGACGAATGAAGGTTCCTTTAAGTGACGTCATCCAAGATGGCGTCCCTCGAATTCCGATTGGCTGATAGGATTCTATCAGCCAATCAGAATTAAGGTAGGAAAAATCTGATTGGCTGACTGGAATAGCCAATAGAATGCAAGCTCAATCTGATTGGCTGACTGGATCATCCAATCGGATTGAACTTGAATCTGATTGGCTGTTTGAATCAGCCAATCAGATTTTTCCTACCTTAATTCCGATTGGCTGATAGAATCCTATCAGCCAATCGGAAATCGAGGGACGCCATCTTGGATGACGTCACTTAAAGGAATCTTCATTCATCGGGTAGTCGTCGGTGAAGAAGGATGTTCCATGCCGGAGGTCTTGAAGATGGAGCCGTTCCTCATCGGATGGATGAAGATAGAAGATGCCGCTTGGATGATGATGTCTGCCGGTCCAGATGTCCTCTTCTGCCCGGATAGGATGAAGACTTCTGCTGGTCTGGATGTCCTCTTCTGCCCCATTGGATGAAGACTTTGGCCTGGCTGGGTGAAGACGACTCAAGGTGGGGAGATCTTCAGGGGGGTAGTGTTAGGTTTTTTTAAGGGGGGTTTGGGTTAGAGTAGGGGTATGTGGGTGGTGGGTTTTAATGTTGGGGGGTTGTATTTTTTTTTTTAGAGGCAAAGAGCTGATTACTTTGGGGCATGCCCCGCAAAAAGCGCTTTTAAGGGATGGTAAAAGAGCTGATTACTTTGTAATGTAGAATAGGGTAGGGACTTTTATTATTTTATTAGGGTGTAATTAGTTTAAAATTCTTTTTTTATTTTTTGTAATTTAGTGTTTTTGTTTTTTTGTAATTTAGTTTAGTTTATTTAATTGTATTTAATTGTAGGTATTGGTAGTTAATTTATGTAATTAATTTAATGATAGTGTAGTATTAGGTTTAATTGTAACTTAGGTTAGGATTTATTTTACAGGTAATTTTGTAATTATTTTAACTAGGTAGCTATTAAATAGTTAATAACTATTTAATAGCTATTGTACCTAGTTAAAATAAATACAAAGTTGCCTGTAAAATAAATATAAATCCTAAAATAGCTACAATATAATTATTACTTATATTATAGCTATATTAGGGTTTATTTTACAGGTAAGTATTTAGTTTTAAATAGGAATACTTTAGTTAATAAGAGTTAATTTATTTAGTTAGATTAAAATTATATTTAATTTAGGGGGTGTTAGGGTTAGGGTTAGACTTAGCTTTAGGGGTTAATACATTTATTATTGTAGCGGCAGATTATGGGTTAATACTTGAAGTTAGGTGGCGGCGATGATGGGAGGGGGGCAGATTAGGGGTTAATAAATATAATATAGGGGTCGGCGATGTTAGGGGCAGCAGATTAGGGGTTCATAGGGATAATGTAGGTGGCGGCGATGTGCGGTCGGCAGATTAGGGGTTAAAAATATTTATTATAGTTTATGATTCAGAGAGAACATATTTATTTATAAAATATTTTACCAGGAAGGATACATTGACATTTCTCTCATTTTCAAGTAAGTCCTGGGTCCACAAAACATTGCATTGATACAATAGGGTACAAATAAAATTCAAAAACAATAATAATACACAATATATGCAAAGATTTTACATAGAACAGGTAGGAAATATATAATCAACCATGACAGGTGCATTCTGTTTTGAGATATGTAGAGAGTGATCTCTTAAAGGATATTAGGCTTGGGGAAGGCTTGCAAGTGTGCGGGAGGTCATTCCATAACTGTGGCGCTCTGTAGGAAAAGGAGGATCGTGCTGCTTTCTTTTTGTATTGAGGCAAGCTAAATAATGTGCTGGTACTGGATCAGAGGTTATAGGAGGTGGGAATAGCCGGGGAGAGCATTCTGCTCAGGTAGGGTGGGAGCTTCCCAGAAACACAAGGCAGGAAAGATGGAGGGTGCATCTTGATTCCAGCGTCAGCCAGTTTAGTTCTTTTAGCATGTCACAATGGTGGGTCCTGTAGTTACGTTGTAGCTAGTGATGTCGCGAACATAAAAATGTGGGTTCTCGAAAGACGAACGCAAATTTCCGCAACTGTTCGAGAACGGGCGAACCAGGCGAACATCCATAGACTTCAATAGGCAGGCGAACTTTAAAACCCACAGGGACTCTTTCTGGCCACAATAGTGATGGAAAAGTTGTTTCAAGGGGACTAACACCTGGACTGTGGCATGCCGGAGGGGGAACCATGGCAAAACTCCCACGGAAAATTACATAGTTGATGCAGAGTTTGTTTTTAAGCCATAAAGGGCATAAATCACCTAACATTCCTAAATTGTTTGGAATAACGTGCTTTAAAACATCAGGTCTGATTTTGTATCGATCAGGTAGTGTAAGGGTTACGACCGCTTCACAGTGACAGACCAAACTCCCCGTTTAAAGGGACAGTCTATACCAGAATTTTTATTGTTTTAAAAGATAGATAATGCCTTTATTACCCATTTCCCAGTTTTGCATAACTAACACATTTATAATAATAATATACATGAAAAAAGGGGAGATTGTGGGAGGCGCTCAAAGAGCAGTCTGCTCCTAAATATGTCCTTATATATAAATATATATATATTAAAATATATATTAAAAAACAAATAATTAGAAATCCCTTATTAAAATCTGTGTGCTGATAATTAAAAGTTCCTTTAGAAAGTTACTCACAGAATATAAAGAAAACCTCACTTAGGCCTAGATTTGGAGTTTGGCGTTAGCCGTGAAAACCAGCGTTAGAGTCTCCTAACGCTGGTTTTAGGTTACCGCCGGTATTTGGAGTCAGTGATTAAAGGGTCTAACTCTCACTTTTCAGCCGCAACTTTTCCATACCGCAGATCCCTTACGTCAATTGCGTATCCTATCTTTTCAATGGGATCTTTCTAACGCCGGTATTTAGAGTCGTTTCTGAAGTGAGCGTTAGAGCTCTAACGACAAAACACCAGCCGCAGGAAAAAAGCAGGAGTTAAGAGCTTTCTGGGCTAACGCCGGTTCATAAAGCTCTTAACTACTGTACCCTAAAGTACACTAACACCCATAAACTACCTATGTACCCCTAAACCAAGGTCCCCCCACATCGCCGCCACTCGATTTAAATTTTTTAACCCCTAATCTGCCGACCGCCACCTACGTTATACCTATGTACCCCTAATCTGCTGCCCCTAACCCCGCCGACCACTGTATTACATTTATTAACCCCTAACCTGCCCCCCACAACGTCGCCGCCAGCTACTTACAATAATTAACCCCTAATCTCCCGACCGCAAAGCGCCGCCACCTACGTTATCCTTATGTACCCCTAATCTGCTGCCCCTAACACCGCCGACCCCTATATTATATTTATTAACCCCTAATCTGCCCCCCTCAACGTCGCCGACACCTGCCTACACTTATTAACCCCTAATGTGCCGAGCGGACCTGAGCGCTACTATAATAAAGTTATTAACCCCTAATCCGCCTCACTAACCCTATAATAAATAGTATTAACCCCTAATCTGCCCTCCCTAACATCGTCGACACATAACTTCAATTATTAACCCCTAATCTGACGACCGGAGCTCACCGCTACTATAATAAATGGATTAACCCCTAAAGCTAAGTCTAACCCTAACACTAACACCCCCCTAAATTAAATATAATTTAAATCTAACGAAATAAATTAACTCTTATTAAATAAATTATTCCTATTTAAAGCTAAATACTTACCTGTAAAATACATCCTAATATAGCTACAATATAAATTATAATTATATTATAGCTATTTTAGGATTTATATTTATTTTACAGGCAACTTGGTAATTATTTTAACCAGGTACAATAGCTATTTAATAGTTACCTAGTTAAAATAATAAGAAATTTACCTGTAAAATAAATCCTAACCTAAGATATAATTAAACCTAACACTACCCTATCAATAAATTAATTAAATAAACTACCTACAATTACCTACAATTAACCTAACACTACACTATCAATAAATTAATTAAACACAATTCCTACAAATAAATACAATTAAATAAACTAGCTAAAGTACAAAAAATAAAAAAGAACTAAGTTACAAAAAATAAAAAAATGTTTACAAACATAAGAAAAATATTACAACAATTTTAAACTAATTACACCTACTCTAAGCCCCCTAATAAAATAACAAAGCCCCCCAAAATAAAAAATTCCCTACCCTATTCTAAATTAAAAAAGGTAAAAGCTCTTTTACCTTACCAGCCCTGAACAGGGCCCTTTGCGGGGCATGCCCCAAGAATTTCAGCTCTTTTGCCTGTAAAAAAAAACATACAATACCCCCCCCAACATTACAACCCACCACCCACATACCCCTAATCTAACCCAAACCCCCCTTAAATAAACCTAACACTAAGCCCCTGAAGATCTTCCTACCTTGTCTTCACCATCCAGGTTCACCGATCCGTCCTGAAGAGCTCCTCCGATGTCCTGATCCAAGCCCAAGCGGGGGGCTGAAGAGGTCCATGATCCGGTCAAAGTCTTCATCCAAGCGGGGCAGAAGAGGATCTTCCATCCGATTGAAGTCTTCATCCAGGCGGCATCTTCTATGGTCTTCTATCCGGAGCGAAGCGGCAGGATCCTGAAGACCTCCAACGCGGAACATCCATCCGGCCCGACGACTGAACGACGAATGACTGTTCCTTTAAGGGACGTCATCCAAGATGGCGTCCCTCGAATTCCGATTGGCTGATAGGATTCTATCAGCCAATCGGAATTAAGGTAGGAATTTTCTGATTGAACTTGATTCTGATTGGCTGATTCCATCAGCCAATCAGAATATTCCTACCTTAATTCCGATTGGCTGATAGAATCCTATCAGCCAATCGGAATTCGAGGGACTCCATCTTGGATGACGTCCCTTAAAGGAACAGTCATTCGTCGTTCAGTCGTCGGGCCGGATGGATGTTCCGCGATGTCCTGATCCAAGCTTGGGCTTGGATCAGGACATCGGAGGAGCTCTTCAGGACGGATCGGTGAACCTGGATGGTGAAGACAAGGTAGGAAGATCTTCAGGGGCTTAGTGTTAGGTTTATTTAAGGGGGGTTTGGGTTAGATTAGGGGTATGTGGGTGGTGGGTTGTAATGTTGGGGGGCTTGGGTATTGTATGTTTTTTTTTTACAGGCAAAAGAGCTGTATTTCTTGGGGCATGCCCCGCAAAGGGCCCTGTTCAGGGCTGGTAAGGTAAAAGAGCTTTTACCTTTTTTAATTTAGAATAGGGTAGGGAATTTTTTATTTTGGGGGGCTTTGTTATTTTATTAGGGGGCTTAGAGTAGGTGTAATTAGTTTAAAATTGTTGTAATATTTTTCTTATGTTTGTAAATATTTTTTTATTTTTTGTAACTTAGTTCTTTTTTATTTTTTGTACTTTAGCTAGTTTATTTAATTGTATTTATTTGTAGGAATTGTGTTTAATTAATTTATTGATAGTGTAGTGTTAGGTTAATTGTAGGTAATTGTAGGTAGTTTATTTAATTAATTTATTGATAGGGTAGTGTTAGGTTTAATTATATCTTAGGTTAGGATTTATTTTACAGGTAAATTTGTTATTATTTTAACTAGGTAACTATTAAATAGCTATTGTACCTGGTTAAAATAATTACCAAGTTGCCTGTAAAATAAATATAAATCCTAAAATAGCTATAATATAATTATAATTTATATTGTAGCTATATTAGGATTTATTTTACAGGTAAGTATTTAGCTTTAAATAGGAATAATTTATTTAATAAGAGTTAATTTATTTCGTTAGATTTAAATTATATTTAACTTAGGGGGGTGTTAGTGTTAGGGTTAGACTTAGCTTTAGGGGTTAATCCATTTATTATAGTAGTGGTGAGCTCCGGTCGTCAGATTAGGGGTTAATAATTGAAGTTAGGTGTCGGCGATGTTAGGGAGGGCAGATTAGGGGTTAATACTATTTATGATAGGGTTAGTGAGGCGGATTAGGGGTTAATAACTTTATTATAGTAGCGCTCATGTCCGCTCGGCAGATTAGGGGTTAATAAGTGTAGGCAGGTGTCGGCGACGTTGTGGGGGGCAGATTAGGGGTTAATAAATATAATATAGGGGTCGGCGATGTTAGGGCAGCAGATTAGGGGTACATAGGGATAACGTAGGTTGCGGCGGTTTACGGAGCGGCAGATTAGGGGTTAAAAAAATATGCAGGGGTCAGCGATAGCGGGAGCGGCAGATTAGGGGTTAATAAGTGTAAGGTTAGGGGTGTTTAGACTCGGGGTACATGTTAGAGTGTTAGGTGCAGACGTAGGAAGTGTTTCCCCATAGGAAACAATGGGGCTGCGTTAGGAGCTGAACGCTGCTTTTTTGCAGGTGTTAGGTTTTTTTTCAGCTCAAACAGCCCCATTGTTTCCTATGGGGATATCGTGCACGAGCACATTTTTGAGGCTGGCCGCGTCCGTAAGCAACTCTGGTATCGAGAGTTGCATTTGCGGTAAAAATGCTCTACGCTCCTTTTTTGGAGCCTAACGCAGCATTTGTTTGAACTCTCGATACCAGAGTTAAATTTATGGTGCGGCCAGAAAAAAGCCCGCGGAGCGTTAACAGCCCATCTACCGCCAAACTCCAAATCTAGGCCTAAAATTCCAAACACATCTATAATTTTATTAAACACTCTAAAATTAACACAATCAATTCCTATATTCCTAGCACACTGGTGTCTCAATTTACATATATAATATTCCATATAAGAATTCCTAAATAGATTGCTTTTAATTAAAAATATATAAAACAATTTTTACAGTTAGTAACTTGGTTAATATAAGTTGCTCAGTTGATACAAATCACTCAATTGATACAAGTTATCTCAAACAATTTCAAGTAAGCAAGCATATACTTTGTCTTTAAATGTTCCGTGTAAAAAACAGAGAATGAAGCAAAAAAAAAACCAAAAAAAAAAACCACAGAGAATGAAGCCAAAAAAAGGAAGAAAAAAAGAACAGAGAATGAAGCGAAGAAAAAAAAAAAAAAAAAAATTTGATGATTACACTAAGCACTTTTTATCGTGTATTCAATCATATGCACTTTGCCCAAAAGTTTTTTGACTTTCTGTGTCTTATATCAAGGCCAAATTTCCATATCCACAGATTTAACACTCTCAGTATCTGTGCAGTTCCTTTGTTAAAAGTACGTTTAATGGATATATTAATGAATTCCTTTTTGCAAAGATAAATATTACATGCAGAGTTATTACATGCAGAGTCCAAGCCTCTTAGTTGAAAAATAAGGTTTACAATACCTGTTGTCTCCTGATAATAGAGAGTTCCTCACTCAATTTTCAAATATTGCTTCTCAGCAGTTCACTTGGTCACAAGCTGTTGAGTGTTTGGCTACCAGGAGCCGTTACTCACCAATCAGCTTTAAGGTTGTGTAGTGCGCGCACTGTTTGAATCCGGTGCTTTAAGCTCCTACCGCAGTTTCTCCATACAGTTGTTTCTTTCCTTAGTGTGTGAAGTCGTATTTGCGGTTATGGGAGCAGCCAGGGAAACACTTTCAGATAGAAACAAACAGACAAATTCTCCAATAGTTTGTTTTTTTCATCTGTATTCTTTGGAGCTCAGGTGTTTGATCAACGCGTGTCGGCTCTCTGTGAGCCTTTGTCAAGATACCCAATTACCTCAGCTCCTCCTTTACTTAAAGGGAATCTCATTAACCCTTTGCTGTAAATTTCAATAGTGCTAGTGATTACTTCTTTGGGGATATAAATATATATATATAATTTATCCAACAAGATCTCAAATTTTCTGTTTTAAAACACATAATGCACTGCAAATGTCATAACTCGAAATTTCATCTGTAACACATTATACCTTTCATTGAAGCAAAATAATAATAATAAAAATATATATAAAACAAGTGTAATTTCTTAAATACCCTATTTCATTCAGTCTTCCTTATTTTACACTTAAACAAAGGTAATATTTCCAAAGGATTATATGCAAATGGTGAAAGACAGCACCTCTCTTTTCCTTTCTGGGGAACAGGAAAGGGTTAGCCAAACCCCAATATGTATTCAAAAATAAGTAGTTTTCCAGCCTCCAGTCAAGTTAAAAGACCTTTATTAATTTCTTACAGGGTCCTTCATATCAACCAACAACGTTTCAAACCTATTCCAGGTTCTTAATCATGTCTATTGAGTAGTGTACAGGTGTGTCTTTTATACCTGTCCAATCTTCTATCAGTTTACACAATAGTGCCATCTTGTGGTTAAAAATTAAAATTACATGTGATAGATAAGTTTTTAGATTTATTGGCAGAAAAATTCAAAAGAAGAGGGTATCCAGAAGAATTAATTACAAAACAATTAGAACACTGCAAAAATCAGAAAGATAATACAAAAAATGAGACACAAGAAAACAAAATTATATTTGTCACTCAATATAATTCTTTAGGAACAAAGATATCACACATTATAAATAAACACTGGCACATATTGAAAGACTGTAATCCCCAAGTTGATGAATTTAAAAAAAATACCTATGGTAGCTTACAAAAAAACGAAACATTTGAGAGACTTATTGGTAAGGGCAGATATAGGTAGCGAAAAGAAAAATCTACAAACAACAATAGGGTCAGACAATAGGGGTTGTTACCCTTGCTTACATTGTAGCCACTGCAGTTCAATAATAAAAGGGAAGGAATTTTTTCATCCCATTAAGGGATCTAAATATCCAATAAAGAAATATTTGACATGCAGAAGCACATACGCTATATATCTCATCAAGTGTCCGTGTGCTAGAATTTATATAGGTGAAACAAGTAGGGAAGTAAGAACTAGAATCACTGAACATAAGTCTAACATCAGGAATAAAAATCTGGAAGCTCCTGTTTCCTGTCACTTCCTCTCCATGGGTCATAACATCAGTCAACTTAGATTTCAAGTAATTGAACAAGTTGACAGACCCAGGAGGGGAGGTGACAGGGACCAAATGCTTAAAAGAAGGGAGATGTATTGGATAAATAAATTAAATACAATGATACCTGAAGGTCTGAACAAAGATTTTGAATGGTCATTATTTTTCTAAAAATTGTAGCACATATCTGTAGCAGCATATTGATTCTGATATTATTATGTGTATGGGTTTTAATTGTATATATTATAATTTGGTTTTAATATTTCATGTGATAAATATAAGGAGTTAGAAAATGACATTTTAATCATTAGGAAAAGAATAAAAATTAATAAATCTAAAAACTTATCTATCACATGTAATTTTAAATTTTAACCACAAGATGGCACTATTGTGTAAACTGATAGAAGATTGGACAGGTATAAAAGACACACCTGTACACTACTCAATAGACATGATTAAGAACCTAGAATAGGTTTGAAACGTTGTTGGTTGATATGAAGGACCCTGTAAGAAATTAATAAAGGTCTTTTAACTTGACTGAAGGCTGGAAAACTACTTATTTTTGAATTTTTCCAAAGGAACATTTAGTCTAAATAATATTTTCTGGAAAATTTCAGAGCACACAGTATTAAAAATGAAACTAATATTTATAATAATAAAAATATATAAAAAAACTCCTTTCAAATAATCCATATCAAATTATTTAATACTTTCTGATGAATAGCAAACATATTAAAATTATTTCATATTTTTTGTGAATAACAAATTAGTTAAAACATCTAAAATATATATAAATTACACAAAAAATATAAAATTGCTCCTAAGAACCTAATATACACATATACTAAAAGCACACACATATATATATATATATATATATATATATATATATATATATATATACATACATATACATATATACATATACATACACACATATATACAATAAATACATCTAGAGGGATTAAACATATATTCTATACTGTACTACTGGAATTCTAACCTAAGCTATACTAAAGTTACATTATATTAATGTTAAAATAAATGATTTAAGTCCAATTCACTATTAAGGCCTGTGGGGGATAGTGAACCAAAATTATATATTAGTTCCGCTTCTGTACGTAGTAATTTCTATTCCATATCACCCCTTCTTCCATCTTGTATTACTTTCTTACGGCTAGATTTGGAGTTTGGCGTTAGTCGTGAAAACCAGCGTTAGAGGCTCCTAACGCTGGTTTTAGGCTAACTCCGGTATTTGGAGTCACTCAAAAAGGGTCTAACGCTCACTTTTCAGCCGCGACTTTTCCATACCGCAGATCCCCTTACGTCAATTGCGTATCCTATCTTTTCAATAGGATCTTTCTAACTACGGTATTTAGAGTCGTGTCTGAAGTGAGCGTTAGAAATCTAACGACAAAACTCCAGCCGCAGAAAAAAGTCAGTAGTTAAGAGCTTTTTGGGCTAACGCCGGTTCATAAAGCTCTTAACTACTGTACTCTAAAGTACACTAACACCCATAAACTACCTATGTACCCCTAAACCGAGGCCCCCCCACATCGCCGCCACTCGATTACAATTTTTTTAACCCCTAATCTGCCGACCGCCACCTATGTTATACTTATGTACCCCTAATCTGCTGCCCCTAACACCGCCGACCCCTATATTATATTTATTAACCCCTAATCTGCCCCCCTCAACGTCGCCTCCACCTGCCTACACTTATTAACCCCTAATCTGCCAAGTGGACCGCACCGCTACTATAATAAAGTTATTAACCCCTAATCCGCCTCACTAACCCTATAATAAATAGTATTAACCCCTAATCTGCCCTCCCTAACATCGCCAACACCTAACTTCAATTATTAACCCCTAATCTGCCGACCGGAGCTCACCGCTATTCTAATAAATGTATTAACCCCTAAAGCTAAGTCTAACCCTAACACTAACACCCCCCTAAGTTAAATATAATTTTAATCTAACGAAATAAATTAACTCTTATTAAATAAATTATTCCTATTTAAAGCTAAATACTTACCTGTAAAATAAATCCTAATATAGCTACAATATAAATTATAATTACATTGTAGCTATTTTAGGATTAATATTTATTTTACAGGCAACTTTGTAATTATTTTAACCAGGTACAATAGCTATTAAATAGTTAAGAACTATTTAATAGCTATCTAGTTAAAATAATTACAAAATTACCTGTAAAATAAATCCTAACCTAAGTTACAATTAAACCTAACACTATACTATCATTAAATTAATTAAATAAAATACCTACAATTACCTACAATTAAACCTAACACTACACTATCAATACATTAATTAAATACAATATCTACAAATAACTACAATGAAATAAACTAACTAAAGTACAAAAAATAAAAAAGAACTAAGTTACAAAAAATAAAAAAATATTTACAAACATAAGAAAAATATTACAACAATTTTAAACTAATTACACCTACTCTAAGCCCCTAATAAAATAACAAAGACCCCCAAAATAAAAAATGCCCTACCCTATTCTAAATTACTAAAGTTCAAAGCTCTTTTACCTTACCAGCCCTGAACAGGGCCCTTTGCGGGGCATGCCCCAAGAAGTTCAGCTCTTTTGCCTGTAAAAAAAAACATACAATACCCCCCCCCCAACATTACAACCCACCACCCACATACCCCTAATCTAACCCAAACCCCCCTTAAATAAACCTAACACTAAGCCCCTGAAGATCATCCTACCTTGTCTTCACCTCACCAGGTATCACCGATCCGTCCTGGCTCCAAAATCTTCATCCAACCCAAGCGGGGGCTGGCGATCCATCATCCGGTGGCTGAAGAGGTCCAGAAGAGGCTCCAAAGTCTTCATCCTATCCGGGAAGAAGAGGCGATCCGGACCGGCAACCATCTTGATCCAAGCGGCATCCGATGACGACCGGCTCCATCCTGAAGACCTCCACCGCGGACCCATCTTCTTCCGGCGACGTCCAACTGAAGAATGACGGTTCCTTTAAGGGACGTCATCCAAGATGGCGTCCCTCGAATTCAGCCAATAGAATGTGAGCTCAATCTGATTGGCTGATTGGATCAGCCAATCGGATTGAACTTGATTCTGATTGGCTGATTCCATCAGCCAATCAGAATATTCCTACCTTTATTCCGATTGGCTGATAGAATCCTATCAGCCAATCGGAATTCGAGGGACGCCATCTTGGATGACGTCCCTTAAAGGAACCGTCATTCTTCAGTTGGACGTCGCCGGAAGAAGATGGGTCCGCGGTGGAGGTCTTCAGGATGGAGCCGGTCGTCATCGGATGAAGATAGAAGATGCCGCTTAGATCAAGATGGTTGCCGGTCCAGATCGCCTCTTCTTCACGGATAGGATGAAGACTTTGGAGCCTCTTCTGGACCTCTTCAGCCACCGGATGATGGATCGCCAGCCCCCGCTTGGGTTGGATGAAGATTTTGGAGCCAGGACGGATCGGTGATACCTGGTGAGGTGAAGACAAGGTAGGATGATCTTCAGGGGCTTAGTGTTAGGTTTATTTAAGGGGGGTTTGGGTTAGATTAGGGGTATGTGGGTGGTGGGTTGTAATGTTGGGGGGGGTATTGTATGTTTTTTTTTACAGGCAAAAGAGCTGAACTTCTTGGGGCATGCCCCGCAAAGGGCCCTGTTCAGGGCTGGTAAGGTAAAAGAGCTTTGAACTTTAGTAATTTAGAATAGGGTAGGGCATTTTTTATTTTGGGGGTCTTTGTTATTTTATTAGGGGGCTTAGAGTAGGTGTAATTAGTTTAAAATTGTTGTAATATTTTTCTTATGTTTGTAAATATTTTTTTATTTTTTGTAACTTAGTTCTTTTTTATTTTTTGTACTTTAGTTAGTTTATTTCATTGTAGTTATTTGTAGGAATTGTATTTAATTTATTTATTGATAGTGTAGTGTTAGGTTTAATTGTAGGTAATTGTAGGTATTTTATTTTATTAATTTAATGATAGTATAGTGTCCTAACTTAGGTTAGGATTTATTTTACAGGTAATTTTATAATTATTTTAACTAGGTAACTATTAAATAGTTCTTAACTATTTAATAGCTATTGTACATGGTTAAAATAATTACAAAGTTGCCTGTAAAATAAATATTAATCCTAAAATAGCTACAATGTAATTATAATTTATATTGTAGCTATATTAGGGTTTATTTTACAGGTAAGTATTTAGCTTTAAATAGGAATAATTTATTTAATAAGAGATAATTAATTTCGTTAGATGTAAATTATATTTAATTTAGGGGGGTGTTAGTGTTAGGGTTAGACTTAGCTTTAGGGGTTAATACATTTATTAGAATAGCGGTGAGCTCCAGTCGGCAGATTAGGGGTTAATAATTGAAGTTAGGTGTCGGCGATGTTAGGGAGGGCAGATTAGGGGTTAATATTATTTATTATAGGGTTAGTGAGGCGGATTAGGGGTTAATAACTTTATTATAGTAGCGCTAAGTCCGCTCGGCAGATTAGGGGTTAATAAGTGTAGGCAGGTGGAGGCGACGTTGAGGGTGGCAGATTAGGGGTTAATAAATATAATATAGGAGTCGGCGATGTTAGGGCAGCAGATTAGGGGTACATAGGGATAATGTAAGTAGCGGCGGTTTACGGAGCGGCAGATTAGGGGTTAATAATAATATGCAGGGGTCAGCGATAGTGGGGGTGGCAGATTAGAGGTTAATAAGTGTAAGGTTAGGGGTGTTTAGACTCGGGGTACATGTTAGAGTGTTAGGTGCAGACGTAGGAAGTGTTTCCCCATAGGAAACAATGGGGCTGCGTTAGGAGCTGAACGCTGCTTTTTTGCAGGTGTTAGTTTTTTTTTCAGCTCAAACAGCCCCATTGTTTAATATGGGGATATCGTGCACGAGCACATTTTTGAGGCTGGCCGCGTCCGTAAGCAACTCTGGTATCGAGAGTTGCATTTGCGGTAAAAATGCTCTACGCTCCTTTTTTGGAGCCTAACGCAGCATTTGTTTGAACTCTCGATACCAGAGTTAAATTTATGGTGCGGCCAGAAAAAAGCCCGCGGAGCGTTAACAGCCCATCTACCGCCAAACTCCAAATCTAGGGGTACATGTTAGAGTGTTAGGTGCAGACGTAGGAAGTGTTTCCGCATAGCAAACAATGGGGCTGCGTTAGGAGCTGAACGCGGCTTTTTTGCAGGTGTTAGGTTTTTTTCAGCTCAAACAGCCCCATTGTTTTCTATGGGGGAATCATGCACGAGCACGTTTTTGAGGCTGGCCGCTTGCATAAGCAACTCTGGTATCGAGAGCTGAAGCTGCGTTAAATATGCTCTACGCTCCTTTTTTGGAGCCTAACGCAGCCTTTATGTGGACTCTCAATACCAGAGTTATTTTTATGGTGCGGCCAGAAAAAAGCCGGCGTTAGCTTTTCAGGTCGTTACCGACAAAACTCCAAATCTAGCCGTTAATTCCCCAGTACTTCATGCTATTTATATTCCCATGTTGTACCTCTGAGAAATGTTTTTTTTTTTTGGCTTCATTCTCTGTTTTTCTTTTTTTCTTCTTTTTTGTTTTTTGCTTCATTCTCTGTTTTTTACACGGAACATTTAAAGACAAAGTATATTCTTGCTTATTGAAATTGTTTGAGATAACTTGTATCAATTGAGTGATTTGTATCAACTGAGCAACTTATATTAACCAAGTTACTAACTGTAAAAATTGTTTTATATATTTTTAATTAAAAGCAATCTATTTAGGAATTCTTATATGGAATATTATATGTAAATTGAGACACCGGTGTCCTAGGAATATAGGAATTGATTGTGTTAATTTTAGAGTGTTTAGTAAAATTATAGATGTGTTTGGAATTTGAGTGAGGTTTTCTTTATATTCTGTGAGTAACTTTCTAAAGGATTATCAGCACACAGATTTTAATAAGGGATTTCTAATTATTTGTTTTTTAATATATATATATATATATATATATATATATATATATGGACATATTTAGTAGCAGACTGCTCTTTGAGCGCCTCCCACAATCTCCCCTTTTTTCTTGTATATATTGGTTACTTCCGTTTGGAGAGAGGTGTAACAATAGTGGGTGTGCTGCTGAAACCAGGATCCTAGACAAACCCTGTTAACTATAATAATAATATACTTTTAACCTCTGTGATTATCTTGTATCTAAGCCTCTGTAAACTGCCCCTTTTTTCAGTTCTTTTGACAGACTTCAGTATACTGAGGGGTGTGATCAATCTGCGCTGGGAAAGTTACCAATAAACCACTGGGTAAATGGAGTATCCTCAGACTCCACAAAAAGAAACACAATCATGCAATAGTGATAAGGATATCACTATAATAACCCTTGGCGCTAGTGTAGCTTAAATTGGTGATGCTAAAGTGTACAATAAATTACCTTGATGCGATGGTAATAATTACTTCCTTTCAAATATAAATTTAAATTTATTAGGATATATATAAAAAGAAAGTGAAAACTGGGGAGATTGATTATAAATGGCGAACCCAATTTAGGGCTGCGCTTAAGGATGAATCAGAGTAGTGCAAGTAAAAAATGAACAAATTTTATTACAGTCTTGATCATACAAAAATTACTTTTAAAATTACTTTTAAACTAAATTTTATCAAATAACACTCTGATCAGGCGTTTTACAATGTAGTATCAATAAAATCCCTAAAAACCTCAAAAAAATAAAATAGGATTACATAAAATAACAATGAATAAAATAAAACAACCAAGAAATAATCACTATCACAAATGATTATTTTGAGAAAGAGAACAGAGATCCCATTAGAGACCAAGGAAGATCCATGTCAGCTGGAAGTTAGCGATGTTTAACCGGAGCTGTAACGAGATTTGAGATCCAAATGAACAGACAGGAAGAGAGCCAAATTTAAGGTGTTCACTTATTACTTACACCGAAAGTGCTCTCTGAAGTCCCAGCTGTCTCTCTATAGCGGTCCTGGATTGGATCACTGCTGGATTGATCACCGAAAAAGAGGAAGGAAATCCCTTGTCTTTTTTCTTTTTTTCGATCCGTATCAGCACTCGAGCCAAATAGACCAAACAGTGCTCTGGCTCTCTGTGCGGTCTCGACGCTGGCAATTAGTTCCAGTCACCTGTGTGTTAGAAAAGTGGGCGGAGCAACGCGTTTCAGCCCGGTCTGGGCCTTTGTCAAGCTCCTGATAGATGGGAGGTCAGGTCTTTTAAACCGTCACTCCTGCATATGATTGGTTAAGCATTAATTCAGAAGGGAATTGTGGTACAAATACAAAAATGATACATTTCTACTAATGTTACTTTCAACTCATACATTTAAGAATGCACAATTTGCCTTTCAAGTTTCAGCTTATTTGATAATCAACTTTAAATTCTTTTAAGATTAACGATCATTTTTACTTATAAAAGAGTTCAATATATAGAAACACAAACATGCAAAAGGGGCAATTTATTTTCATTTTTCACTTGCACCCTCTATATTATTCACAATCCGCTGGGAAGAATAATATTAAAATATGGGTTATAATAGTAGGAAACAACTATCTATGCCAATTATATTTTCCAGTATCAATTCATATTTCTTCTTAAGTATATCCTAATAGAGAACCATACAGTAATCTAAACAAATATTTAAAGTCCGCAATATAATTAGTAAAAAGTTAGTAAAAAATTAGTAAAAAATTTGTAAAAAATTAATTTACAAGAAAAAGGGGGGGGGCAAGACAAACAGGATTTATTCTCTAAGAAAACATCCTATATCGAAGTCTAAGTTTAAGCCGTTTGGTTTAAGTGATTTTAAATCGAAGATCCATTTGGTCTCCTTTTTAAGTAATTCTGACTGTGCATTTCCCCCTCTCCAGTTCCTTTTCAATTTATCTATACCCATATATGAAAAACACTTCAAATCTCCCCCATTACAGGTGATGAAGTGTTTTGGTATAGGGAGATCTTTGTTCCTATCTAGATCGTGATTTTCAATCGACCAGATATGTTCACGAATCCGGTCTTGTAGGGGTCTTTTGGACTCCCCTACATATTGCTTGCCTAAAGTCAATTTTAGCACCAACCGAAAATAAAAGTAAACATAAGATTAGGAATAAAGAAAAACAAATGGATTTAAAAGGTAATACCTTAAAAGGTTTCTTCCCATGCCTAACTTGTAAGGCGTGTAAACATTCCAAAAAAGAAAAAGAATTTAAATCAACTACCACAGGAAAATCCTATAAAATAAGAGACACTATAAGGTGCTCAGACAAATTGGTTATCTACCTAATACAGTGTAAATGTGGCAAGCAATATGTAGGGGAGTCCGAAAGACCCCTACGAGACCGGATTCGTGAACATATCTGGTCGATTGAAAATCACGATCTAGATAGGAACAAAGATCTCCCTATACCAAAACACTTCATCACCTGTAATGGGGGAGATTTGAAGTGTTTTTCATATATGGGTATAGATAAATTGAAAAGGAACTGGAGAGGGGGAAATGCACAGTCAGAATTACTTAAAAAGGAGACCAAGAAATAAGGTCAGAACTAAACTTAGTATTACAAAAAGAACAGCAGAATAAAACATTAAAAATGCAACAAAGATACTATGATCAGGGAAATAAGGCGGGGAAGCTATTAGCCAGAATGTTGAAACGCAGACGCTTAAAAACACATATACGCAGAATAAAGACAAAGACGGGTCAGCACAAACAGGATAGCATCTCAATGGGGGAAGAGTTCAAGGCATATTACACATCTCTGTACAATATCTCAGCCAGCACAAATGAGAACGAAACCTTAGCCAACAAAAGCCAAATTATAAAGGATTATATTGATAAAACACAATTACCTAAACTAGACAAAACACAATCAGAAGCACTTGATGCGCCAATTAATGTCACAGAGGTCAAAATAGCAATCAAATCGTTACCCACGGGGAAAAGCCCAGGCCCAGATGGGTTCAGCACAAAATACTATAAGAAATACATGCATATCCTAGCCCCAAAATTAGTATATCTATTTGACTCTATAGACAGCACGAAAGGCTTTCCAGCTTCGATGCTTGAAGCCCACATAACAGTACTGCCAAAACCCGGCAAAACACCAGACACACCAGAGAATTTCAGACCTATCTCATTGTTGAACACTGATGTAAAGATCTATGCCAGAATCCTGGCAAATAGGCTGAACAACTTCTTACCGCAATTGATAGCCACAGACCAGGTAGGGTTTATACCAGGCAGGGAAGCAAGGGATAACACCCTCAAAATACTACAACTAACTGCCCTAGCCCAAAACACACACCAAGAATTGGCTTTAGTCTCAACAGATGCGGAAAAGGCCTTCGACAGGGTGGACTGGGATTTTCTCAGGGCCACCCTGCGAGGCATGAATATAGGTACAAATTTCATAGGAAAGGTCTTCTCTCTATACACTAACCCAACGGCCAGAGTCAAAGCGAACTCGGTCCTCTCAGAACCCTTTAAAATAAGCAATGGCACGAGACAGGGCTGCCCCCTCTCACCCATATTATTTGCAATATCAATAGAAGCACTAGCGTGCAGAATCAGAAACAATAGGGACATCCAAGGGGTACACACCAAAGAGAGTGAATACAAATTGGCAATGTATGCAGACGATGTGTTGTTAACTCTAACAAACTTAGATAAGTCCTTACCAGCCCTCCTGAAGACTCTGGAGGAGTATGGAAGGCTATCAAATTTCCATCTAAACCTAAACAAATCGGAGTTGCTTAACATCAACGTCCCAACACATGTACTGAACAAAGTAAGACAAACATGTCCCATCAAATACCAACCGACACAAATAAAATATTTAGGAATACAGATCACACGCAAACCACAGGACTTATTCACAGCAAACTACAGAGCACTATTAAAAGATTTAACAAATGACCTCTCCAGATGGAAGAATAAGACTATCTCATGGATAGGAAGGATACATGTTATAAAAATGAATGTACTTCCCCGAATACTTTACATGCTACAGACATTGCCAATCGCTCTACCGAAAGAATATCTTATTCAAATACAACATAACATAGATCAATTCATATGGAACGGAATTAAGCCAAGGGTTCCCAGGAAAACATTATATATGACTAGGGACAATGGAGGTTTAGGACTCCCAGATATAACTAAATATAGACTAGCCATACTGATACAGAGGATAATAGATTGGAGCCACAACTCTGAATCCAAACAATGGATCCAGATAGATAGAGAAATATTGCAAATAGAGAATGTAGGCTGGCTAGCCTGGCTTCAGGCAAAATACAGACCAAACATTATCCAAAAGCTTCCATTACTAGACGAAATATCCACTCAATGGGACGCAATGGTAAACACAAACTCAGGTATCACCACTAGACCAGCCCCACTTACACCATTAATAGCGAATCCAGAGATACCTATTTCATTGCCGGTCACGACAGAAGCAGGGAAAGCCCCACATTTAAAGGAATATGTTATTAAAAGTATTCTATCAGGAGATAAGGTAGTCACATGTGAAGAACTAGCGGAAATAATGGGAAACTCACCTCTAAATTGGTTTAGACAAGCTCAAATGTCACACTACCTAATAACGCACAAACAGAGATCAAACATGACGAGGCAACTAACTCAGTTTGAGACATTGTGCATGGCATCATTGTACCCCAGGCACATAGTCTCAAAGCTATACAAACTGCTTCTCACCACTGAAGGGGAACAGCTCCCTTCCTATTGCCATAAGTGGCAAAGAGAGCTACACATAGACATAGACAACACAGAGTGGTCAAAGATATTTAGAAACCATAAAAAAGCATCAGTCTCGGCTAAAACGCAAGAAACAAACTTTAAATATCTAGCCCGCTGGTATCTCACTCCGGCGAGACTCAAAAAAATGTACAAGCAAGCCTCGAATCTGTGTTGGAGAGGTTGCGGGGAGGTAGCAGACATGCACCATGTGTGGTGGGGTTGCGACAGAATAAGGCCTTTCTGGGAAGACGTAATTAAACATATCGGCAGTACGCTGGACACGACCATCCCTGACAGCCCAAGCCTACTACTGTACCATAACATACCAAATTTTAAAGATGAGATTAAGCAAACATTACTATTCATCATGCTCAACAGTGCGAAAGCACTTATTCCCCTAAACTGGAAATCCACAGAGATACCAGATATATCAGCATGGAAGCAACAGGTAGAACAACAACTTGTCATGGAAAGATATCGCTTTCTTAAATTAGGCAAAATAGATACACATCAATACATGACATTAAGATGGAACACACACAGGGACAGTGGTTGACACAAGCAACAGACACAATGACAGCCCCCCTCATCCGTTATTACAGAACAACAGCCAATCTTTACTCTAAAACCCTAGTTGTTGGAGAGACACAACACATAAGTATTAGCAAGAACCAAGCAGACCTCTATAGCACAGCGGAGCAAGCAAACTTGTTAGCCTGGTGTATGTAGACTAACTACCCCCCCTCTTCCTTCCCTATCCCATCCCTCTATCCTATATATATGTATATATGTTTCTTTATAAAATTGATGGGGATTACAATCCCATGTAATATTCAGTTTAGCAGACGTGCAATGGTCTAAGTGAAAAGGTTTAAAAAATTGATAAACTACAAGTAGGAGGCCCACAACGGGAAAGTACCATCCCACATAATGTGTATAAGTTTTGTATATTGAGTTCACATACACATGATGATAGTCTTATATCCCACCCGCCCAGTATCATAACATGGACATATAGACTCTGGTCCAAGAGAGGCCAATTATCACAACAATGGGCGAGGAAAATGGGACCCCTTCAAACTCTATTTGGAGATGCAGACTTACTTGGGACTTGACTATTACTATAGTTGGAGCTTTGCAATGTATGCAATAAATATTCTTGATGTTAAAAAAGTAAGCGGCTCAAATTGTAAAACGAGCCCAGTTTGTATCTTTGAAAATTTTCTCAATAAAGCTTTTTTGAAAAACAAAAAAAAAAAAAAACAAAAAAAAAAAAAAAAAAAAGGAGACCAAATGGATCTTCGATTTAAAATCACTTAAACCAAACGGCTTAAACTTAGACTTCGATATAGGATGTTTTCTTAGAGAATAAATCCTGTTTGTCTTGCCCCCCCCCCTTTTTCTTGTAAATTAATTTTTTACTAATTTTTTACTAATTTTTTACTAACTTTTTACTAATTATATTGCGGACTTTAAATATCCGTTTAGATTACTGTATGGTTCTCTATTAGGATATACTTAAGAAGAAATATGAATTGATACTGGAAAATATAATTGGCATAGATAGTTGTTTCCTACTATTATAACCCATATTTTAATATTATTCTTCCCAGCGGATTGTGTTTTAGGTTGAATAATATAGAGGGTGCAAGTGAAAAATGAAAATAAATTGCCCCTTTTGCATGTTTGTGTTTCTATATATTGAACTCTTTTATAAGTAAAAATGATCGTTAATCTTAAAAGAATTTAAAGTTGATTATCAAATAAGCTGAAACTTGAAAGGCAAATTGTGCATTCTTAAATGTATGAGTTGAAAGTAACATTAGTAGAAATGTATCATTTTTGTATTTGTACCACAATTCCCTTCTGAATTAATGCTTAACCAATCATATGCAGGAGTGACGGTTTAAAAGACCTGACCTCCCATCTATCAGGAGCTTGACAAAGGCCCAGACCGGGCTGAAACGCGTTGCTCCGCCCACTTTTCTAACACACAGGTGACTGGAACTAATTGCCAGCGTCGAGACCGCACAGAGAGCCAGAGCACTGTTTGGTCTATTTGGCGCGAGTGCTGATACGGATCGAAAAAAAGAAAAAAGACAAGGGATTTCCTTCCTCTTTTTCGGTGATCAATCCAGCAGTGATCCAATCCAGGACCGCTATAGAGAGACAGCTGGGACTTCAGAGAGCACTTTCGGTGTAAGTAATAAGTGAACACCTTAAATTTGGCTCTCTTCCTGTCTGTTCATTTGGATCTCAAATCTCGTTACAGCTGCGGTTAAACATCGCTAACTTCCAGCTGACGTGGATCTTCCTTGGTCTCTAATGGGATCTCTGTTCTCTTTCTCAAAATAATCATTTGTGATAGTGATTATTTCTTGGTTGTTTTATTTTATTCATTGTTATTTTATGTAATCCTATTTTATTTTTTTGAGGTTTTTAGGGATTTTATTGATACTACATTGTAAAACGCCTGATCAGAGTGTTATTTGATAAAATTTAGTTTAAAAGTAATTTTAAAAGTAATTTTTGTATGATCAAGACTGTAATAAAATTTGTTCATTTTTTACTTGCACTACTCTGATTCATCCTTAAGCGCAGCCCTAAATTGGGTTCACCATTTATAATCAATCTCCCCAGTTTTCACTTTCTTTTTATATATATCCTAATAAATTTAAATTTATATTTGAAAGGAAGTAATTATTACCATCGCATCAAGGTAATTTATTGTACACTTTAGCATCACCAATTTAAGCTACACTAGCGCCAAGGGTTATTATAGTGATATCCTTATCACTATTGCATGATTGTGTTTCTTTTTGTGGAGTCTGAGGATACTCCATTTACCCAGTGGTTTATTGGTAACTTTCCCAGCGCAGATTGATCACACCCCTCAGTATACTGAAGTCTGTCAAAAGAACTGAAAAAAGGGGCAGTTTGCAGAGGCTTAGATACAAGATAATCACAGAGGTTAAAAGTATATTATTATTATAGTTAACAGGGTTTGTCTAGGATCCTGGTTTCAGCAGCACACCCACTATTGTTACACCTCTCTCCAAACGGAAGTAACCAATATATACAAGAAAAAAGGGGAGATTGTGGGAGGCGCTCAAAGAGCAGTCTGCTACTAAATATGTCCATATATATATATATATATATATATATATATATATATATATATAAACAAATAATTAGAAATCCCTTATTAAAATCTGTGTGCTGATAATCCTTTAGAAAGTTACTCACAGAATATAAAGAAAACCTCACTCAAATTCCAAACACATCTATAATTTTATTAAACACTCTAAAATTAACACAATCAATTCCTATATTCCTAGGACACCGGTGTCTCAATTTACATATACTATTCCATATAAGAATTCCTAAATAGATTGCTTTTAATTAAAAATATATAAAACAATTTTTACAGTTAGTAACTTGGTTAATATAAGTTGCTCAGTTGATACAAATCACTCAATTGATACAAGTTATCTCAAACAATTTCAATAAGCAAGAATATACTTTGTCTTTAAATGTTCCGTGTAAAAAACAGAGAATGAAGCAAAAAACAAAAAAGAAGAAAAAAAGAAAAACAGAGAATGAAGCCAAAAAAAAAAAAAAATTTCTCAGAGGTACAACATGGGAATATAAATAGCATGAAGTACTTGGGAATTAACGGCTAGATTTGGAGTTTTGTCGGTAACAACCCGAAAAGCTAACGCCGGCTTTTTTCTGGCCGCACCATAAAAATAACTCTGGTATTGAGAGTCCACATAAAGGCTGCGTTAGGCTCCAAAAAAGGAGCGTAGAGCATATTTAACGCAGCTTCAGCTCTCGATACCAGAGTTGCTTACGCAAGCGGCCAGCCTCAAAAACGTGCTCGTGCACGATTCCCCCATAGAAAACAATGGGGCTGTTTGAGCTGAAAAAAACCTAACAACTGTAATAAAATTTGTTCATTTTTTACTTACACTACTCTGATTCATCCTTAAGTGCAGCCCTAAATTGGGTTCGCCATTTATAATCAATCTCCCCAGTTTTCACTTTCTTTTTATATATATCCTAATAAATTTAAATTTATATTTGAAAGGAAGTAATTATTACCATAGCATCAAGGTAATTTATTGTACACTTTAGCATCACCAATTTAAGCTACACTAGCGCCAAGGGTTATTATAGTGATATCCTTATCACTATTGCATGATTGTGTTTTGACAGACTTGCAATCTAGCCAATCAGTGCCTGCTCCCAGATAACTTCTCGTGCACGAGCACAGTGTTATCTATATGAAATACGTGAACTAACACCCTCTATTGGTGAAAAACTGTTAAAATGCAATCTGAAAGAGGTGGGCTTCAAGGTCTAAGAAATTAGCATATGAACCTCCTAGGTTATACTTTCAACTAAGAATACCAAGAGAACAAAATTGGTGATAAAAATAAATTGGAAAATTGTTTAAAATTACATGCTCTATTTGAATCATGAAAGTTTATTTTGGCCTAGACTGTCCATTTATCGCACAGCAAACAACCGCAAACAGTCCATTTGCACAACCGCAAACCTCCTATTTGCACAAGGTTGGATATCAAGCTAGCCATGTCCCATTCCTTGTCCTCACTGATGTCATTGAAGGTCTCTTCCTCCACCCAGCCACGTACAACACCAAGGGTCCCTGAAAAGTGACAACAAGCTCCCTGGGATGCCTGCTGTGTTTGGTCTTCTACCTCCTCAAAGCCACCTTTCTCCTCTGACTCCTCTTCTTCAGACTCCTCTCTCTGAATTGCCTCTCTTTGTGTTATTATAAGGTGTGTTAAATAGTACTATTCCTATCAGTTTAATCCTTGTTATGTCCCCTATCAGGGAACGTGTATACGGCATCGATTTTAGGAACCGGGAGATGGAAAAAGATGCTTGGTCGGTCCTCCTACTTCCAATTTGGGGCACTTCGCATGTAATCTAAAGTGCCACCAGATAGGAGTGGTGTGTTAAGCAGTTCTATTCTTATCAGTTTAATCCCTGTTACGTCCCCTATCAGGGGACGTGTATATGGCATCGATTTTAGGAACCGGGATATGGAAAAAGATTCTTGGTCGGTCCTCCTACTTCAAATGTGGGGCACTGCGCGTGCAATCTAATGTGCCACCAGATATGAGTGGTGTGTTAAGTAGTTCTATTCTTATCAGTTTAATCCCTGTAACGTACCCTATCAGGGGACATGTATATGGCATCGATTTTAGGAACCGGGAGATGGAAAAAGATGCTTGGTCGGTCCTCCTACTTCAAATTTGGGGCACTGCGCGTGCAATCTAATGTGCCACCAGATATGAGTTTTGTGTTAAGTAGTTCTATTCTTATCAGTTTAATCCCTGTTGCATCCCCTATCAGGGGACGTGTATATGGCATCGATTTTAGGAACCGTAAGATGGTAAAAGATGCTTGGTCAGCCCTCCTACTTCAAAAATTTGGGGCACTGCATGTGCAATCTAATGTGCCACCAGATAGGAGTGGTGTGTTAAGTAGTTCTATTCTTATCAGTTTAATCCCTGTTACGTCCCCTATCAGGGGATGTGTATATGGCATCGATTTTAGGACCTGGGAGATGGAAAAAGATGTTGGGTCGATCCTCCTACTTCAAATTTGGGGCACTGCGCGTGCAATCTAATGTGCCACCAGATAGGAGTGGTGTGTTAAGTAGTACTATTCCTATCAGTTTAATCCCTGTTATGTGCCTTTTTTTTTGTTTGGTTTTTGAAGCCACAGTGCAGCACCAGAGGCCAAAAAAATTAGGCATGTACACATGCCTGAAAAATTAGGCATTGTTGCAGTCGCTGCTGTAGCAGCGGCCAGAAAAAATTATTTTTGTTTCCCAGGCAGAAAGTGCCTTAAAACATTGCGGCTTGAACCCTAGTTGGTGGCGGATAAGTCAAGCAAGTCATCCGGCATTCAGAGATTAAATACAGCAGTGTGTGGACCATTTGTAGCCCAAGGCAGCTCATCTCATCAGGCCTTTTTTAGTTGAATGTATCACCCACTGTCAGTCTCTTCGGGATCCATCCCTCATTCATCTTAATAAAGGTGAGGTAATCTAGACTTTTTTGACCTAGGTGACTTCTCTTCTCAGTGACAATACCTCCTGCTGTACTGAAGGTCCTTTCTGACAGGACACTTGAAGCGGGGCAGGCCAGAAGTTCTATCGCAAATTGGGATAGCTCAGGCCAAAGGTCAAGCCTGCATGCCCAGTAGTCAAGGGGTTCATCGCTCCTCAGAGTGTCGATATCTGCAGTTAAGGCGAGGTAGTCTGCTACCTGTCGGTCGATTCGTTCTCTGAGGGTGGACCCCGAAGGGCTGTGGCGATGCGTAGGACTTAAAAAGCTCCGCATGTCCTCCATCAACAACACGCCTGTAATTCTGTAAAGTGTCCTGTCCTTGCAGGCGTGGTCGTGGGAGGAGGAGGATTATTTTCACCTCTTCCCCTGTTAAATTCCCATTGTGCTGTGACATCACCCTTATACGCTGTGTAAAGCATACTTTCTAATTTATTTTGAAACTGCTGCATCCTTTCCGACTTGCAGTAATTCGGTAACATTTCAGGCACTTTATGCTTATACCGGGGGTCTAGTAGCGTGGACACCCAGTACAGGTTGTTCTCCTTCAGCCTTTTTATACGAGGGTCCCTCAACAGGCACAACAGCATGAAAGACCCCATTTGCACAAGGTTGGATGTCGAGCTACTCATGTCCCGTTCCTCGTCCTCAGTGATCTCACTGAAGGTATCTTCTTCCCCCCAGCCACGTACAACACCACGGGTACCAGATAGGTGACAATGAGCACCTTGGGATACCTGTTGTGGTTGGTCTTCCTCCTCCTCCTCAAAGCCACATTCCTCCTCTGACTCCTCTTCCTCACAATCCTCTTCCAGCGTTGCCGCAGGTCCAGCAAGCGATGCTGATTAGGCGGTTTCTGGTGGTGATGGTGACCACAACTCTTCCTCTTCATGCTCATCTACGGCCTGATCCAGCTCTCTTCGCAGGGCAGACTCCAGGATGAAAACAAATGGTATGATGTCGCTGATGGTGCCTTCGGTGCGACTGACTAGGTTTGTCACCTCCTCAAAAGGACGCATGAGCCTACAAATTCAATGCCGCCACCAGATTTCTTCCGTTGTCACTAACCACTTTTCTGATCTCCAGTTGGTGCAGAGTCAGCCACTGATCCACCTGTGCGTTCAGGGCGGACAGGAGTGCTGGTCCGGTGTGACTCTCTGCTTTCCGGCAAGTCAACCCCAAGACGGCGTGACACTGCCGTATCCGGGATGTGGAATAGTACCTGGGGAGCTGGGGGGGGTGCTGTTGATGTGGAGCAAGACACAGCAGCAGAAGAGGACTCAGCTGAGGAGGTTATGGAAGAGGAAGGAGTAGGAGGAGTAGAGGAGGTGGCAGCAGGCCTGCCTGCAAGTCGTGGCGGTGTCACCAACTCCTCTGCAGAGCCATGCATTCCATGCTTGGCAGCCGTCAGCAGGTTTACCCAATGCGCAGTGTAGGTGATATACCTGCCCTGACCATGCTTTGCAGACCAGATATCAGTGGTCAGATGGACCCTTGCCCCAACACTGTGTGCCAGACATGCCATTACTTCCTTTTTCACAATCGAGTACAGGTTGGGGCAGGTAGGCACTGAAACGCACACGTGTGAAGGAAACTGACTGCTATTATTTAATACAGTCAAAAAAGTGTTGTTTTTTTTAAATCTACACTACTGTTACTGTCAGATATGAGTGGTGGCACTGAGCAAGTGGGCACAGTATATACTGTGAGCCTGACACACACTCTGGCAGGCAGGCAACTGCAATTAGATTACACAGGGAAAAATAAAAAAAAGCAGATGTTCTAGCCCTAAAAAGGGCTTTTTGGGGTGCTGTCCTTACAGCAGAGATCAGATGAGTCCTTGAGGACTGCAGTGGACACTGAATACACTAGCCTAGCTATCGATTTCCCTATTCAATCAGCAGCAGCTACCCTGTCCCTCCTCTAACTAACAATGCAGCTTCCGAATGAATCTAAAATGGATGCTGTCCAGGAGGTAGGAGGGTCTGGGAGGGAGGGTCTGCTGCTGATTGGCTGGAATGTGCCGGCTGACTGTGAGGTACAGGGTCAAAGTATTACTCAATGATGATGAATAGTGGGTGAACGCGAACATGCTATGTTCGCCGGGAACTATTCACCGGCGAACTATTCGCGACATCACTATGTAGCACAAAATGGCAGAACAAGTTATACAACATATTAAGTTTATTAAGGTGAGTTTGCAGTGCAGGTGCGTATACTACGTCCCCGTAATCCATGATAGGCATCAGCATTTGCTGTACAATCTTTTCCTTTACTGTAGGGCTGAGGCAAGATTTTATTCTGTACAGGGCACCTAATTTTGGATATAGTTTAGATGCAAGTTTTTCTATGTGGAGGCCAAAAGATAGATTAGGGTCTAACAACATACCCAAGTATTTGAAAGAGTGGACTGCGGTAAGTGTGCAATTAGATTTTTGTTTTGATGCGTAGATGGGAATTTTGTAATTTCTGTAATTTAGGACCCTTTCCAAAGATCATTGTGACAGTTTTGTCAGTGTTTAGGAAGAGTTTGTTTTTTGAGATCCACTTTTCTACCTCTGTGAACTGGTCTTGGAGCACTGCTTCAAGCTGCAACAGATCAGATTTGTTTGCATAGATTACAGTGTCGTCTGCATACATGTGTACACTTGAGGATTTGCAGACATTAAGCAGATCATTTATAAATAATGTGAATAGTAGGGGGCCGAGAATGGAACCTTGGGGAACACCACACGTGACTGGGAGAGGGAGGGAGTCACTGTTAGAAATGGAGACATATTGTGATCAATCCGATACATATGATCTAAACCAGGTTAACGAACGATCAGCAATACCAGAGTTTTTTAGTTTGAGCAGTAGTATGACGCGGTCTACTGTGTCAAAAGCCTTTGCAAAATCAAGGAAAATAGCTCCAGTTAGGTCTCCTTATTCCATGCCAGTTTGGATGTCATTGCAAACTTTTAGACGGCAGTTGTAGTGGAGTGATTTGGTCAAAAACCTGATTGATCAGGGGTCAGATAGTTAGAAAGTTGGTAATACTCGCATAATTGCGTATGGATGCATTTTTCTAAGATTTTTGACAATACTGGGAGCAATGATATAGGGTGATAGTTAGAAACCAAGGTTAACTCCCCACTTTTATGAATAGGCACTACTCTTGCAGTTTTCCAGAGTTTGGGTATGTATCCATGCCAGCCCAGTTTGGATATCATTGCAAACTTTTAGGAGGGCAGTTGTATTAGAGTGATTTGGTCGAAAACCTGATTGATCAGGGGTCAGATAGTTAGAAAGTTGTAATACTCGCATAATTGTGTATGGACGCATTTTTCTAAGATGTTTGACAATACTGCGATCAATGATATAGGGTGGTAGTTAGAAACCAAGGTTAACTCCCCACTTTTTTGAATAGGCACTACTCTTGCAGTTTTCCAGAGTTTGGGTATGTATCCAGACATCAAGGATTCGTTAATTAGGGTTGTGACAGGCTTAGCAATTGCCGGCGCACTGACCTTCAACAACATTGCTGGGATTTGATCAGGTCCAGATTGGTTTTTCATTTTAAGATTATTAAGGTGTTTCTTAATGACATTGATGGGTACAGGTCTAAAATTGAACTTCTCTATATTGGGCCTTTGCTGTTTTAGTGGGGCCTGATCCACATTTGTAGTTTCAGGATGCGTGCCATTTATTAGTTTTCAATCAGGGTGGTGGAGCATCCAACAAAATAATTGTTAAAGGCATTTGCTACTTCTAAGAGGAGTTGCAGGTTTTGGTTATCCACATTAAGGGCTCCATGTACTAAGCCGTCAATTCATCCGTCATTTTAGACGCGGCTAAACTCGCCGTTACTCGCCGCGGGCGAAATGGTGTCCGCTGTAGCTATGTACTAATAATCCCACAATAAATAGACACCTCTAGCCCGCCGCGAGCAGTGGCGGAATATTGATAAATTTGACGCCTCGCTCGCCGCGAATAAGCTGATGTACTTAACTTTCAGTTCAATTGTCTGGCCAATTGTTAACACGTGACATGTAAGGTGTCATGAACGTCATAGTAGACGCGGGAATAGAATTTTGCTCCTATAAATGGACAACTTTTCTAAACAACTGTATTATTGTTCCAAAATTTTTGGAGAGTAATTACAGAGCGCTCGTTTTTGTGATCTTTATTTACAATTTCGATATGGCTTCATCTGGATCTGAAACCGCTTCAAAATCCAAGAATCCTCACTTTTCTCATCAGCAAAACGTCGTTTTGATTGACATGATTATTGACTCTTATGATTATTTGTTTGGATGTCGTGTCAAACAGACAAATTTTTCTAGAAGGAAGCAGATCTGGCAAAGGATCAGCGACGCTGTTAGTGCCCAGGGTCCAGGAAAAAAGGATGCCGATCAGCTAACGAAGCGTTACAACGACATTAAACGCTTCGCCAAAGCTAAATTGGCCAGAGAAAAAAATTCGGCACGTGCTACCGGAGGTGGACCAGCATATGTGGCCGACCTCAATGACTATGAGCAGAAGCTTGTTCAGCGTCTGGGACCAGAGATCATCACTGGCATAACGGATGATTGTGACAGTGATTTAAGAGGTAAATGTACAACATAGTTGACGTAAATGTTTTTTTTAAAGTTATGATAGGTCATTGTCTCCAATATATATTTCTTTAAAATAACATTATCTGACTTCTTACGCTTTAGTATCCTATATGCCATCAAGGCCCCAAATACTGTAATCATTTATGTCGCATATATGTATAAGGGATTGTTGCGTTATTTGACTATAGAATATTATTGTTAACATCTTTCCAAATTGTTCTCCGCTTTATAAACATACTTTTTTCAGATATAGCTATGCACATAGTTGACGCAGTCACATGAACCATCTATGTGCATCAACCAATGATCATTTACTGTGCCTGTATAGATTTGCTTTTCCTCAAAGTATAAAAATCCAATGAATGCAAACACATAATACATTTAAATATTTTTGAAAAAGCATTTTCTTATGCAATTTGTAAAGGTAATTATATTTGTTCATGTCCCTTTAAAGGGCCACTAAACCCAAAATCTTTTATTAATGATTCGGATAGAGAATTGAAATTTAAACAACATATTACTTCCATTATTTCTTTGGCTTCATTTTCTAGATATTCTTAGTTGAAGAAAAATAAATACACATGTTGAGCCAATCACACGAGGCTTCTTTGTGCATCAATCAAATGCTTTTCAACAAAGAATATCAAGAGAATAAAACAAATTAGATAATATAATTAAATTAGAAAGATGTTTATAAATGCATTCTCTTTCCAAATCATAAAAAAAGGTGGTTGGCATGTCCCTTTAATGATTGAGCCTGCATTCACTGCTGTAATTATTATTATTAACACTTTTAGCTTTCAGTTTCAACTAGAAATAAAAATAAACCTAATTTTTTTTTATTTATTTTTTTAAAGCGATGCCAACATCACAAGCAGAGCCTGTGAGGAGTAACGAAGTGCCCACTTGTTCTACTTCTACTTCATCTTCTGCGGTTTCAAGACCACCCAGTGCAGCTGTTTCCAGACCTTCGGCCAGTTTTACACATGGACAATTAATACGCTCATCATCTAATGTTACACACACAACTTCCTCGGCGGACACACTACCTGATCTAAGGACCAGCACTCCACAAACTGGTGTTGGTAGAGCAACTGGTAAGTACTTTACAAATGAATAATTTCAATGTTGTGTGTTTTATCTCTTTTATCATTTAAATGTCAAATGTCATTATTGACATATTCTATTTCGAGATCTTTTACAGATGGAATGTAATTTGAAGTTCAAATAGCAATGATCATAGATTTTCATGAAAGGGACACTGTACCAATTTTTTTAAATGAGGATTTGTGTAGAGCATGCATGCTATTTTAATCAACTTTCTAATGGTTTTAAAATTTATCATTATTTTCTTTTTGAGAATTGATCATAGTATTACATAAGAAAGCTGATAGAAATTCCATGCAATATATCTTATTCTCAAAAAGATTATTTTTGCTTCAGTGTCCAGTTAATTGCAAAATACATTTCCATTAATAATTTTGAATATATCGTTACATTGACAAAAAAACATTTTATTTATTTATTTTTATGTTATTTATTTTTTTATAGGTGATTTGGGATGTCTTTTCCAGCGATTGACTGGACATTCATCTCCATTATTTGATGGTATGTATCACATATGTATAAATATATATTGGTGTATGACGGTTGTATCAGCTCTCTCCTTCTATTCTATTTCTGCAAGTGTTTTTATAACATTTTATTTTTATTTACTAACAATTTGTTATGTCTTGATCTAGAAGAAGAAAACTCATCAAGGGAGATCACTATCAATCTCATGCCGATAGTGGAAAATCCCATTCAAGATGAACCACCAGGAGGGCATGATGGAAGTGAGACTCCAGATATTCTTGAAGATTTGGGAGATGCGCAACCGGATGAAATTCACACACCAGAAAACATTGAGGAACCTGTTGAAACACAGGCACCACCAATTGCACTGCAAACAGGTGGTGTAAATATTGACAATACACCGGCAGAAGGACTATTGGGCGATGTTGCATTGAGGGAAATGTTGACACTGGCAAGGCAATACAGAGAGGACCACAGAGAAATGCAAAATATTATTAACACAAATATTGACCGCTGGGCTGCTCTGTCAGAAAAAAATGTGGAAATAGAAATGCAAAGGAATGAGATAGAGATGCAGAAATTACAGCTGCAAAGAGAGATGTTCCAGTGGCAGAGGCAGATGGATGAAGAGAAAAACCATCAAATTAACAGAGCTTTAACCATCAGCGAAAGGACATTACAATCTCTGTTGGCTATTGTCAGTGAAAGGGAGGCTACAACAGACCCAAAGAGGCCACGTCTGGAGTGAACATTTTGTATTATTTAGTCACTGTTCATTTTTTTAATCTGTATATTGTTTACTAAGTTTTTTTGTGTATTTTAAAGGGACACTGTACTCTAATTTTTTCTTTTATGATTCAGATAGAGCATGCAATTTTGATTAAAGTTGATTAAAATTGCATGCTCTATCTGAATCACAAAAGATAAAATTTGGATACAGTGTCCCTTTAAGTTTAAAATGTTAGTCACTGTTCATTTTTTTAATTTGTATATTGTTTACTAAGTTATTTTTTGTGTATTTTAAAGGGACACTGTACTCTAATTTTTTCTTTTGTGATTCAGATAGAGCATGCAATTTTGATTAAAGTTGATTAAAATTGCATGCTCTATCTGAATCACAAAAGATAAAATTTGGATACAGTGTCCCTTTAAGTTTAAAATGTTAGTCACTGTTCATTTTTTTAATCTGTATATTGTTTACTAAGTTATTTTTTGTGTATTTTAAAGGGACACTGTACTCAAATTTTAAAATGTTAGTCACTGTTCATTTTTTTAATCTGTATATTGTTTACTAAGTTATTTTTTGTGTATTTTAAAGGGACACTGTACTCTAATTTTTTCTTTTGTGATTCAGATAGAGCATGCAATTTTGATTAAAGTTGATTAAAATTGCATGCTCTATCTGAATCACAAAAGATAAAATTTGGATACAGTGTCCCTTTAAGTTTAAAATGTTAGTCACTGTTCATTTTTTTAATCTGTATATTGTTTACTAAGTTATTTTTTGTGTATTTTAAAGGGACACTGTACTCAAATTTTAAAATGTTAGTCACTGTTCATTTTTTTAATCTGTATATTGTTTACTAAGTTATTTTTTGTGTATTTTAAAGGGACACTGTACTCTAATTTTTTCTTTTGTGATTCAGATAGAGCATGCAATTTTGATTAAAGTTGATTAAAATTGCATGCTCTATCTGAATCACAAAAGATAAAATTTGGATACAGTGTCCCTTTAAGTTTAAAATGTTAGTCACTGTTCATTTTTGTAATCTGTATATTGTTTACTAAGTTATTTTTTGTGTATTTTAAAGGGACACTGTACTCAAATTTTTTCTTTTGTGATTCAGATAGAGCATGCAATTTTAAGCAACTTTCTAATTTACTTCTATTACCAATTTTTCGTCGTTCTCTTGATATCTTTATTTTAAAAAGAAGGCATCTAAGCTGAGGAGCCAGCAAATGTGTGGTTCAGAACCATGGACAGCAATTGTTTATTGGTGCTGCCCAATCAGCAAGGACAACCCAGGTTGTTCAACAAAAATGGGCCGGCATCTAATCTTAAATTCTTGCTTTTCAAATAAACATACCAAGAGAATGAAGAAAATTTGATAATAGGAGTACATATGAAAGTTGATTAAAATTGCATGCTCTATCTGAATCACAGAAGATAAAATTTGGATACAGTGTCCCTTTAAGTTTAAAATGTTATTATTTAATAAAGACAAATTTTTTTATGGCCAAAAAAAACGTTTATTTACATAAATTCAAACTCACTTTTGATTCTTCAACACAAAAGTTTTTCTCAGTTATTAATCATGACAAAACAAAAAATGAAATCAAATTACATATTTACGGTATAAAAAATCTACTTGCTCCATTAACATTCCCAAAGTTGCCCTAATTTTAGAAATTTTTTGTTTAACATGATCTTCTAGACAACTCTGAGTACTTTTGTCTGCAGTTTCAATAGTTGATGTTGAAGATAAATCTGTAGAAAAATAAATGCAAAGCAAATTTTAATTCAATTTTCATATACATATTCAATGTATGATAGGGTTTTTCATCACAAATATTACCTCCTGATGTGCTGTTATCTACGTTATCTACTATATTAGCTTCTACACTTATGTCCACTCCTTTAAAGCTTTCATCTGAGCCAACTCCTATTTGAAATATACAATATGTATTAGTTAAAACTTGGATTTTCTTAGATTTAAGATTACTGAGTATGAAACATACCTTTATCTAACATCATTGTTGGTAAAACTTCTATCCTTGGTTGAGTATCATCTGAAGTCAATGCTTCAAATATTGTCACACTATCAGGATTTTGAAATTCTTCCATTTCCATACTAGTTTCCATGTCTTCCATGGTAATATCTATGAACAAAATTACAAAGATAAAGATAGAAAACTATTAAATCAAAAACCTTGTATATATTATTTAAAACAATAATAATAATAATCATTAAAAGGGACACAGAACCCAATTTCTAAGTTTCATGATTCAGATAGTGCATGCAATTTAAATAAACTTTCAATTTTACTTCATTCTATTTGTATCTTTATTTGAAAAGCAAGAATCTAAGTTTAGATGCCAGCCCATTTTTGGTGAACCAACTGTGTTGTACTTGCTAATTGGACAGAACCAATCAAAGAGTGCTGTCCATGGTGCTCAACCAAAAATTGGCTGGCTCCTTAGCTTAGATGCCTTCTTTTTCAAATAAAGATAGAAAGTTAATGAGGAAAAAAATGATAATAGAAGTAAATTAGCAACTTGATTAATATTGCATGCTAAAACTTTTTAAGCCAAAACCTAAAATATATGATTTAAAATTTAAATAAGTCATTACCTGTCTGTGTGTTTTTATGACAAATTTCATATGGATTTGGAGATAATTCAATATCCAATAGTGATATTGGCAAAGGTGGAGAAAGAGCTTCACTTCTGGGTGTTTGCACCAACATTGACCTTAAGTAGCGTGGTGGGTGTGCACACTTCATTCTCCTACTTCTCATATCTATAAACATATATATAATAAAAATTTGTAATAAAAATTTTTTAATTAATTATTCCAAGTAATTTTTTGTTTTCAAAACATTCAGTTCTGCATGCTTACTTTTCTAACATGTTTCAATGTTATATAGTAATATATTTATATTTTATTCTACTAACTCAGTTCTGCATGTTTCAATGGTATATACTAATATAGTTATATTTTACTCTACTAACTCATTTTTGTATGCTAAGTTTTCTAACCTTTTAAGTGTATATAGTAATATAGTTAAATTTTAATCTACTAACTCAGTTCTGCATGCTTACTTTTGTAACTTTTTGCAATTGTATATACTAATATAGTCAAAGTAACACTCAGAAAATATTATTTTCCTGGATTCGTCAATGATGACGCAGTTCAAAAATAAACCCTTTTTTTTTTATTAAAAATTATTTCATATATAATTTTGAAACTTACATGTCCTTATCAATCTTCGAATCGATTTATAGTACTTCGGTTCTCTTCTCTTCAAATCACTATATTTTCTAAGACACTGTTGTCTTGTTCTTTTAATTTTTGAAATACGATGCATTCTTCTCAGCATCTCGTATATAATTTTGTCTCTGCATTCCTGTCTCACTCCCCTCACACCACCAATCCGTTTAGGGAAATATTTATCCATGGCATAAACTAATATCACCAATTCTCCAGCACCAAAAGGTTCAGGACGCGACATGTTAGACGATGACGTGATTAATCATTATGTCAATCATTAGCGCATTGATATAGATATGTATCCCCGAAAAATAGAGAAAAATATAATGTATATGTAGATTAATGTATTTTATGAAGGTTTGTAAATATCGATGTTTATAGTTATTACAAATGATATTTGTTTTCTATACATTTTCTTTGTTTCAGATGTGTTGATATGTATTAACATTTATACTTTGGTTTACAATAGTTATTTTGTTTCTAAACATTTTATTTGTTTCAGATGTGTTTTTATGTATTAAAATTTATTTTGGTTTACAATTTTTATTTTGTTTCTAAACATTTAATTTTTTTAAGATGTGTTTATATGTATTAAAATGTTGTTTGGTTTACAATTGTTATTTTGTTTCTAAACATTTTCTTTGTTTCATATGTGTTTACATGTATTAGAATTTATTTTGGTTTACAATTGTTATTTGGTTTCTAAACATTTCCTTTTTTTTCAGATGTGTTTATATGTATTACAAGTTACTTTGGTTTACAATTGTTAATATATAATGTTTAAAGATTATAATTTTGTAATAAAATAATTTATTTTGCCATTATTTTCTATATGCCACTATTCTTTTAACAAATCTTGAATGCAAAAATATATTATAAAGGTTAAGAAAATAAGTGCTAAGAGTAAGCCCTTAAGGTATTTATTTGAATATGGGAAAACCTAGAAGCTGTTAAAAATAGAGGTTAGAATAAAACAAATAAAATTAGCAAGTCTTTTTTAACTCAAAAATCCAATCTGATAACATAAAGCACTGTTGAATATACTGTTGCTTGTTACAGCTACAATTCAATGACACAATACAATGAATTAGCATCAGCTATGGAGGGATTACATTACAATAATCACATATGTAAAAGAGTGAGAGCAGCTGTAGACACTAGTGTGATGTCACAAAGACAATGTATTACCTATAATATTGTCTGTAATAACTTTGATCACAAACTTTATTTATTTGAAACCTTTGATAATTGAAGAGCAACAACTGTTATGTATTTAACTGTTTATCATGAGTGATTTTTAATAACCTTAATTTTTTTTAAAAAATGGAGACAAGTTAATAAAGAAAGTTTTTTATTGATCAACTGAAACTTTAATCCTCAAACACAAAATATTGTTCTGAAACCATGTCCCTTGTTGCATTTCCACGCCTATTAGCTTGTTCTACACATATTTCTTCTGGTAAATCATCAGCATCTATTGGATCTTCATCTTCTAATGGACAGCCTCTTTTAATTGCAATATTGTGCAGTATGCAGCAAACCAATATAATTTTTGCAACTTTCTCTGGTGCATACTGCATAGCACCACCAGAACGATCAAGACATCGAAACCGCATTTTCAAAAGACCGAAAGTCCTCTCAATAATCCCCCTGGTAGATCGGTGAGCTTCATTGAAACGTACTTGACTTCTGGACTGTGGGTTGTTATAGGGAGTCAACAGCCATTCTGTACATGAGTACCCTCCATCTCCTAATAGAAGATATAATAAATATAAATATTAATATAAGAATAATTATAAAGATTCAGAACTATACAATACAATTAAACTATACAGATTACAGTCTATCAAATTGGGCGCAATTTTGGTACATTGAAATGAGAGACATATTAGACGCCAGTTATGCTTACCTAGAAGCCATCCGTCAGGCATATTTCCCTCCTCGAACTTCCGGTATAACCCAGTCTGCCTTAAAATGTAAGAATCATGACAGGAGCCAGGAAAGTTAGAACGGACACTGATAATCCTCATGTTGGGGTCACAGACCATCTGGACATTCAAGGAATGGAAATGCTTTCTATTCCTATAGATCTCCTCACGAGCTTGAAGTGGTCTTACAGCAACATGGGTACAGTCTATGGCACCTAGGACATTGGGCATCCCAGCCATCCTATAGAAATTTGACTTGATAGATTGCCATTCTTCAGGGGTAGATGGCAAACAAACATATCAATGAAAAATAACCATCATAGCCCCTATTACTTTGGATAAGTGGCGTGAAAAAGCAGATTGACTCATTCCAATAATGACGCTAGAAACTGCCTGAAAGGAGCCTGTTGCAAAAAAATGCAATGCCGCTAATAGTTTCAGAAGTCCCGGAATAGCTTGTGAACGAGCAGTCATCGGCTCCAAATGATCTTCATTCTCTCGATACAGGTGTAATATCGATTCACGATCAAGCCGGAATCTTTGTATGATCTCTCAGTCAGAAAGGCCGTGCAAACCAACCCGTGGAAGGAATACACGGGGGACTCGAACTCTCCTTCTTCTAACGATACGATTAGCTACATTTCCAGTATTCTGTCTTCTAGCCCGGATTTGCATCAAACGGAGAATAAAAAAAACAGAATTCTCTCCATAGCTGCTGAAATGAACAATGTAAGTACAATGCTGATATTACTGCCTTTTATATATGTATAGACTGGCGTCTAGTGGCTTTCCTATTGTTTTGTACCTTGCCCGCCACCTAAAAGGTGGCGAGGCAAAAATAATGAGGTGGGGGCGGAGATTGACGCGAGCGGACAAATAGATTTTTTAGTACATTCGTTTTTGGCGAGTTGGTGGTCAAATGTGTCTAATTACAGTAAAAAATGGAGAGGTAGCGAGGTATGGCGGATAAGTACGCTCGCAATTTTAAAGATGTGAGTTTTTACATAATTGACGGCTTTGTACATATCAGTTTGCGAGTTTGGACGCGAAATTTGTTGCGGGTAGCTCGCTGACTGCTTAGTACATGGAGCCCTAACAGTGGAGGGTTGGGAGTGGATTGGTGGAATTTGTAAGTTATTTATGAGTTTCCAAAACTTTCTAGGGTTTGATATGTTAGTGTTCAGATTTTCACAGAAATATTGGGCCTTAGCCAATTTTGTTTGTTTAGTGCATATATTTTGCCATTGTCTATGTACACAGTGATCGTTCATAGAGCCAGTATGCTTGAACTTTGACCACAATGAATCCCGAAACTGGTACATTTGAATGAGGTCAGCTGTGATCCTATTCAAGTGTGCTCCTTTTACTCTCACCTTACGCAGCGGGGCATGTAAATTCCAAACTTGTAAAAGTTCAGACTGAAATAATTCAACTGCAGAGTCTAGATCTGGGATTAGGTTTAATCTGTGCCAGGGGAGGTTTTTGATGTCATTTAGAAATGATTGGATATTACATTTTTTGAAGGACCTGGTGATTTTAACCTTGAGAGAGGATTTAGTTGCCTTTATTTTGCGCACGCAGTACACTAAGCAGTGGTTACTGAAATTGTTAGGGAGAACACCTGCCTCCTGGACTCGGTCGGGAGAAGTGGAGAGAATCCAGCCGAGCAGGGTATGATTATGGCTTTTGATGCTTATGCGAGTTGGGGAGGAGATTAATTGCGTTAGCTGCAAAGATTTAAACAGCGAGCGACAACTGTTATTTTTTTGATTCAGCCAATCAATATTAAAATCTCCAAAAAACAAAATTTCACTTTTTGGGTTTTGAGCTATGGATTCACAAAGGAGATGTGCTATGACTGAAATGGAATGCACTGGGGAGCTAGGTGGGCGGCAGATTCCTGCAGCAATGATTGATTTACTGCATGGGATCTCAATTTTGCCAGAAAGGAAATCAGAGGTGGCAGGAGAGCTAGATTTTTGTATGGGGGTGAACTTTGTGGAATTGTCAACATAAATTACAATGCCGCCTCCTCTCTTTGCTCTGTCAATTCTATGGCATGAATACCCATGTATTGCAATGGCAGAGTCAGGTATTTTTGCAGTTAGCCACGATTCAGAGATCACAATAATTCTGGGCTTATATTGCAAACACCAAGCTTGCAGTGCATAGATTTTTGGGGACCAGGGTTAGACTCTACATCATTTGCAAGGGCAAGTAACATAAGGAATAGGAATTTTGATATAGTTTTTGTTTGGCCATATAGTGAATGGGATACTTTATAATTTTGTGAGGTGGGGGTAAGGAGGGTTATTTTTTATAACTCTCCACTAGCACTCAGCAGATAAGTTACAGCAACGGAGCAGGCCATGGTGTATGATAATTTGTTTTCCAGTTTGAGGTGTGTGCTTATGGCGGTAATGATGTGAACAAAATTGAAGTGAGAAAAGGGTTGTCAGTATGGTCATATAGGATTCATGTTAGTGCTATGAGGTGTGCAGATGAAATTAAAACAAAAATAGTACAATATAAGAAATATATATATATATATATATATATATATACTCATATACTCTATCAATGTTGGATATATAGCTATTTGTAGGGAGAGAGGGTATGTATTCTAAAGGGTTAAGTGAATGGGATACAGGGCTAGATTACAAGTTGAGCGCAAAATATTGACTTTTTTTTAAAAGTACTATCAGTGCACGCAAATGTGTGCTGGTATTACAAGGGAGGTGCAATGTGAATGAAACTTTTGTTCACATTGCACGGAAGCATTGCGCTTACACATTGTGTACTTCCATAGGCTCCAATAGGAGCCTAGTTCTTATGCCGTCAGACACAGCATGATAACTAGTGCAGCGAATGGGTAAGTCGTGCATCAATGGCAGCAAATATAAATATATATTTATATGAATATATACATATATATATATATGTATGTATTGATATGTGTATATACACATATTAACACATAAATATTTATGTATATATTCATATAATATATATTTTCAGGGTTAACATAATTAACACAGACAGCAATTTAAAGTCAATTTTCAGTGCTGTTTTTTTTTTTCTAACACGCCTTCTACAGTTATTTAATAATAAAAAAAAATGTACTTTTTTTTTTTTAATATTGCACACTTCACAAAATTTTGGGAGCAATTTGGGGACATTTTAAAAATTATTTAGAGGTCGGAGCATTAATTTCTACCCCAAGCTCATGCTAGCAATAACCAGGCACTTATAATGGCTGGTTAATTATCACATGCCCGTAAACGGGCGAATGTGCTCGTTTGCAGATGCACAATAAATTAGCGCTCTACTCTTAATCTAGTCCACAATTTATTTTTTTTAAGTTTCAAATTTACTTATTATTATCCAAATTGCTTCAATCTCATTGTATTCTGTGTTTAAGAAACACCTAGGAATCTAGTATTCCTGCAAATGTATAATATTATTAAAAAACTGCTGCCATATAGTGCTGGAGACATGTGCACACTACTGAACTTATCGGCTTTTCAGCAAAGGATAACAAGAGAATGAAGAACATAGAAATAATGTGATAATAGAAGTATATTGGAAAGTTGTTTAAAATTGCCCGTTCTTTCTTTCGGAATTATGGTAGGAAACAAATGTGAGTTCTATGGACCGTTGAAGTTCTCCTGCAGCCTATCTCACATACAATCTAGCTAAAAGAAAATTTACCAGCACATATTTACTAGCACGAGCTTGTCAAACCATTCCTTTAACACATAGGCCCATTGCTGTTATTAACCTGACATTGTCACCACTTGAAATACAGTTTTATTTATTTTAGCCTCTCTTCTACACTCTGCGGTGCCATTTGGGTATTTTTTACTGTGAGAGCTTTGTTGTTAATTGATTAATCATTAATTGATGTATTTCCGGTGCAGGCTCCCCTCCAGAGTACTTTATGACAAAATATAAAGATTTTGCTGCATTACCTGGCTTTCGTGGGTTGTCTGCAACACATCTCAGTACTAAAAGCTATTTCAGGACAATTGGGATAATTTTGTCTGATCAACTTGATGTTTTTCAAACAAAACATATTTCTGGCATATTTTCTACTAAAGTACCTTTTAAAAAGTCAGCAAAAAGATGACAAGCAAAATTCATAACAGAAATAATAACTTGTGAAATTATAGTGTCAACATATTTTTGTGTATAGGTCTGGCAAGGAAACAGATCAGCTAAGGGTCAAATTACAAGTGGAGCGCTAAATATTTGTTTGAGTGAAACCCGATGCACGCTAACGTCAGGACTTCGGAAATACTCTCCATAGACTCCAATGGAGTACACTTAAAAAATAAAAAAAAACTAACTTGCGCGCTAACCCAACACCGTGTTAGATGAACTGCAATAAACTCAAAGGTACTTATACATATTTTACATTCCAATGTTCTTCACATAGAAGAACATTTTCTTTTTATTTTTAAACATATATTTCTATACATATCTGATTATTTTGTTGTCAAATATATCTATCTATCTCTATATACCTATATTTTCAAATACAGTTATATGGTTATAAAGATATATATTTAGATACAAACAGCAGTTTATTCTATGTGAAGAACATTGGAACATTGGAATGTGACATATTTATATTAAAACACTGTAAAACATAATAGAGAAAGTTAAAATTGAATACATAATAATTTTCATGTTTAAAGGTCTGGGAAAGGCTCTAAAGTGTATATGTATGTGTATATGTATGTGTGTGTATACACTGGGTATTGAAAAGAATCACCCACTTTGAAAATAATCACATGTTGTTGCTTTGCAGCCTGAAATAAAAACAGACACAGTTTTTGTTTATCCTTTTGTATTTACTCAGTGCAACTTATAACATCCAAGTGAGAGATATAACACCAACATGTCAGGCAAAAATAAAGATAATTCAAAAACAGAATAACTAAGTTGGAAAAAGGATCAACCCCTTGTGTCAGTATTTTGTTGAACAACCTTTTTCATTAATTACAGCCTTTAGTCTACTAGGAAATGTATCTACTAACTTTGCTCATCTAGACTGTTCAATATTTGCCCACTCTTCTTTGCAGAACTGCTTCAGTTCCGTTACATTTGATGGTGACCGTTTGTGGACTGCAGTCATCAAGTCATGCCACAGATATTCAATGGGATTTAAATCTGGGCTCTGAATAGGTCATGCAAGGACATTAAACGTTTTCTCCTTCAACCACTGTCTGGTCATTTTTGCTGTGTGCTTTGGGTCATTGTCATGTTGAACGGTAAACCTTCTTTCCATTAACAATTTCCTGGCAGAGGGCAGCAGATTTTTCTCAAGAATTTGATGTTATTTTGCCCCATCCATTATTTCTTCTATCCTGACAAGTGCTCCAGTACCTGCTGCAGAGAAACACCCCCATAACAGGATACCACCTCCATTCTTTTATGTAGGTATGGATGGTGAGCTGTAGTGGATTTCCTCCAGACATATAATTTGGTGTTGAGGCCAAATAATTCAATTTTAGTCTCATCTGACCCTATCACCTTTTTCCATGAAACCTCAGAATCTCCTAGGTGTGTTATGGCAAAGCTCAGTCACGACTGTATGTGGCCTTTCCTGAGGAGTGGATTTTTTCTTGCAACCCTCCCATACAAGTCACATTTGTGGAAAATTTGTGATATTGTTGTCACATGCACACAATGACCACTCTTTGTCATAAATTCCTGCAACTGCTTCAGATTTACTGTGGGCTTCTTGGTAGCCTCTCTGACCAGTTTCCTCCTGTCTGTTTCATCCAGTATGGAGCGACATCCTGATCCAGAGAGGGTCTGTGTTGTACCAAATACCTTCAACTTCTTAATAATAGACTTCACTATGCTTCTAGGCATTGATAAAGCCTTTGATATTTTCTTGTATCCATCTCCTGACTTGTGCCTGTCCACAACTTTATACCGGAGATCTTTTGACAGTGCCTTGACACCCATAGCTGATTGTTTGCTTCAGTTGCACTACCAGGGATTGAGATGCTCCAGGAAAGCTCTTTTCATGCTGAGTTAATCAATATGCCCACAGCTGATCACAGTTGAAGGTCAAATGGCTTTGTGTGTGCCATTGAGAAGTTGATTAGCTACACCTGATTGAGTTTACAAGTAATTTTAGGAGGTGGGAATTTGTCACAACTTTTTATTGGTTGCCTATGGGGGTGTGGTATTTGAACGGTCAGGATTGGCTGTTCTCTTAGGGGAGGGTTCTTGGGGCCTTTATAAGGCTGATTTTGTGCACTTTTTGTTTGTCAGAGGAAGGGACTGGTTTTGTCCCGAAACGGCACATCAATAAAAAGGTTTACTTGTTGCCACAGACGTTGTTAGACCAGTGAGTGCTACAAATCAAAATACGCTGTTTTTAGTTCACTGTATCTTAAAATATCTGTTATTTTTGTAAGCATAGGTGTACCTTTCAGAGTACTTGGTGTTTTTGAGTATTTTGATAAAAGCGCACCACCTTTTAAGCTACGAGAAAAAACATTGAGATTTGTAGGGTGGAAATGTTTAGATGATTAAACTTGGATTTGACAGATAAAAACCTACGCACCCATGGAAAAAAAAATCACTATTTTGTACATAGAAATAAAAAATTATATGTGTTATTTGCACATCTAGTGTACGTAAATGTATGATGTATGCTGTGCATATTTAATACAATTTATTCCTCTGTAATTTATATACAAATTTTAGTTCAGAAAAAAAATCTGATTTTTGGTGAAAATTTTAGTTAAAATTTTTGATGCACCTCAACAATACATTTTTTCCCGTGCTCTTTTGTATGGATGGTTCAATTAATAATTTTTTATGATTTTTAAAATTACGATTTTTATTTTGAACTTTGTATTGTATGCATATCCTTCACATACTGAAATACACTATACATACCTTGTTTTCAGGGTAAAAAGTGGCTTTAAATAATTACACCATGGAAATAGAAGTACTGGCAAGCATTCTTAAATAATCTCGCCAGCCCAGAGACCTTTAGCTCATTGAGATCTTAATTGCTGATATTACTGAAGCATATGAAAGGTCAAGTATATCACTAAAATGTATATTTTGTATTTTTTTCTTAGCTCTTCTCATCTTAGTCACCTGTTTATTTGCTCATTTCACTTGATTTCTGCAGATTCATACAAGTCTATTTGACACTAAATAACCCATTATTCATAAATGGAAGCAAAGCTTGTTGAGGACACAGGAGGTGAGTCATTAAATAACAGCAGGTAGCATTGAATTCAACTTATCTTTAGTGTTATGCATCTGATAATTTGTTCTGTATTCTGTCTTGGCTGCTTATAAATTTTATTTTACTTACATACATTTTTAAGTGGCCATTTAAAAGCAATAAGAGCAAACCCCATATAAAAGCAACACGCTGGTTCATCTAAAAATGGCAATATTTAGAAACATATTGAAATGCCTATTGACTATCTAAAAATACAAATAAGGAACCAAGAAAAGGGGAGGATTAGTATAAATGGATACAATAAAAAGACATGTAGAGAAGAAGCACAAGGCCACAAAATCTAGAGAGAGTTCATATGAATATAAATGCAGTTTAACTTAGATCTCAGACTTTATTACATTAACCCCATAAGGATAAGGCCATTTTTTTATTTCTTACCCTTAAGGACCAGGGCTATTTTTACATTTCTGCGGTGTTTGTGTTTAGCTGTATTTTTCCTCTTATTCATTTACTGTACCCAAACATATTTTATACCATTTTTCTCGCCATTACATTAACTTTCTAAAGATACAATTATTTTCATATTATAAAATATGATAAAAAATTTAACAATTTTTTTTTTTTCTTAATTGACCACCAAAATCTGTTACACATTTACAACCACCAAAAAACACCCATGCTAAATAGTTTCTAAATTTTGTCCTGAGTTTAGAAATACCCAATGTTTACATCTTCTTTGCTTTTTTTGCAAGTTATAGGGCAATAACTACAGGTAGCACTTTGCTATTTCCAAACCATTTTTATTTTTATTTTTTTGCATAAGTTACATTGTAACACTGGTATCTGTCAGGAATCCCTGAATAACCCTTCACATGTGCATATATATTTTTTTAGTAGACACCCCAAAGTATTGATCTAGGCCCATTTTGGTATATTTCATGCCACCATTTCACTGGCAATGGCAATCAAATAAAAAAAAAAATCTTTCACTTTTTTACTAACTTTTTCACAACCTTTAGGTTTCTCACTGAAATTATTTACAAACAGCTTGTGCAATTATGGCACAAATGGTTGTAAATGCTTCTCTGGGATCCCCTTTGTTCAGAAATAGCAGACATTTATGGATTTGGCATTACTTTTTGGTGCGCACCACACTTGTATTATGCCCATCAGTAAAGGGGTTAATTAGGTAGCTTGTAGGGTTAATTTTACCTTTATTGTAGTGTAGTAGACAACTCAAAGTTTTGATCTAGGACCATTTTGGTATATTTCATGCCACCATTTCACTGCCAAATGCGATCAAATTAAAAAAAAAAATTTCACTTACTTTAGGTTTCTCATTGAAATGATTTACAAACAGCTTGTGCAATTATGGCACAAATGATTGTAAATGCTTCTCTGGGATCCCCTTTGTTTAGAAATAGCAGACATATATGGCTTTAGCATTGCTTTTTGGTAATTTGAAGGCCGCTAAATGCCTCTGGGCACCACACTTGTATTATGCCCAGCAGTGACAGGGTTAATTAGGTAGCTTGTAGGGAGCTTGAAGGGTTAATTTTAGCTTTAGTGTAGAAATCAGCCTCCCACCTGACACATCTCACCCCCTGATCCCTCCCAAACAGCTCTCTTACCTCCCCCACCCCACAAATGTCCCTGCCATCTTAAGTACTGGCAGAAAGTCTGCCAGTATATATAACAAAAAAAGTTTGTGTTTGTTTTTTTTAATTTTATTTTAAATTATATATTTTCTGCAGTGTAGGATCCCCACTTATCACCCAACCTCCCTGAGCCCCCCCCCCAAACAGCTCTCTAACCCTCCTCCCTCTCACTATTTGGTGCCATTTTGGGTTCTGGCATCTGGCAGCCAGGGCCCACTTTTCAAAATAATGTGCCCATTTTTTATATAAATATTATTTTTCTGTAGTGTAGCTGCCCCCTCACCCGCTCCCACCAAGACTTCAATGCACATATTAGTGCAGATCGCGGGCGAGCGCACGCACACACTTGTGCGCACATGCACCCCCTGCTTGCTCCCGCACACACTGGGAACTGATCCAACACTGCTGGATGGAAGTGATCCAGCGATGGGCTGCCCACCCAGAGTGGCTCTCTCTGCATTAGTGTTTGAAAAAAAGATATTGCAGTGATGCCTCAATATCGAGGCATCATGGCAATACCTTGAAAGCGTCTGGAAGCGATCAGGATTGCTTCCAGCCACTTTAAACCCCTAACAACGTACAGGGTACGTCGTTGGTCTTTAACGACCAGTTTGTGTATGACTTACCCTATACGATGTGTGTAGTTAAGGGTTTAAAACAAACACATTAGAAACAGTACACTGGTTGTGATTTTATGCGCTCATGTACTGAAACAAAAAAATTTTTTTAAATAGTTGTTGCCAACTTAATGTTATTTGTTATATGTTGTCGCCACTGTGATGGTGTATGAGTTGCTCATCCAAAAGTTAAAAGCTTTGAAAATATTTAAAAACTGTCTAGATACCAGTTAAAATACAATTAATAAAACAGAGTAAAAAATCAATAACAGATAATATGTTAAAAATACTCAAAAACCCCTTATTCCTAGAATGGATATAGGTTAAAGTGCCTATGATTAAAAAGCCTATGATTAAAAAAAGTCCACAGAAAAATATAATAATAGCAGCCAATAGATCTGGAATTTGATACTTTAGGATAGTGCTAAGTTTTGAGAAAATTGGTTTTTTACAGATCTATGTAACAGTACCTTAGGTGTTAATCACAGAAGATATTTGTAAGTTCCGTGAATAGTCCTGATTTTGTAGGAGATAATGTTCAAATGAACCGTAGAAAAGCAAAAAATTGTTTTGATTGTAGTGCCACTGTAGTGCCGCCTGGTCGCAGCCAGCAATCCCACTGGTCCCGGCTCAGAAATGATTACATGAAATGAGAGAAAAAGACAGGCGCACAAGGCACGATTCAAGTGTAGGATTTTATTGTACTAGTAAAACACACGGTTAAAAACACTTACTAGATAAAGGTTAAAAGTCAGCATTGAGAGCATATGCTCATTAGGATTATCGCAGCTCCTGCAGCACCAGGGAGATAGTTGGTCCTTTTCCTCTCCGTTTACGAAAAGACTAAGTGGGCGACGGTGTTCCGGATCCTGTCACCCCAGTCTTGGTAACGCTAGTGCTGAACAGTATTCTTTAACTGCTTTCCTGATAAGTCTTTTTTGTTGTTCGGATGCCTGACGCGTTTCCCCCGACTCCGGTCGGGCTTTATCAAAGGCTGGATAAATTAAACTTGGCGCCTCTTTGTTTTAAAGGTATGTCCGCCAATCAGATGGGAGGTGTGCGCTTTCTAGCCAATCATTACTAGAAGGTGTGAGCGCATATGTAAACCCGGATTTAAGATTGTATATCCCTAAAATAGCATGCAGTAACAATATTTTTACACATAGTTTCATACAGCGAACACGTGAGGGAAAGACAAAAAACAAAATATGAGTACAAAGATACTTCTAAGAACAAATAAAAGCAGTGCAATACATAACGTTCTCTCTTATTGCAAACAAAGTATATGTAATTAATAGACAACAAATGTGCATTGTATGTTTCTAGTGAGACCCATATTAGAACGTTTTACCCTTATTTGTATGTTAATGGTTATAAAATAATAATTATAAGGATTTTGAACGTTTTATATTGTTGATAGACCTAAAATATAACCCTAATATAATTTTCTACGTTAAAACAGAACACTTATGAAAAACTTGTGAAATATTCTTTTTAGTGATAAAACTTTGCTATGTAATAGCCATACAGGATTCTGTCCATATTCACTTTAAGTTTATAAATTTAATTTATTTGGTTAGCTTTTATCAAAAAATGCGAAATTTACTAATTTGAATAAGTTAAATGAATGAATAATTGTTAACAAAAATTAGTAAAAAACGTTATTGTTAAAAAAAAAAAACGTTATTATTAAGAAATTCCTAATTAGTTTTTGTTTAAAAGCATAGTGTAGATGTGTTAAAGTTGATGTTGTAATAACAAGCTGCGCTATATATATATATTCTAGAAGATAACAATTATGTTGGGGAGAGTATCCTTGTGATCTTGATGATTAACAAAAGATGCCCTGAAAACAAGGTTCTTTAGGGGACATCATTTTGCCTTTAAAATGCAATATTTAAAATTCAATATTTTTGAAAAAATTTTAGTTGAGTTGATTGGTATATCTGAAACATTAAGATATGTTTTCGAAGGGATATCATGTGTTAGGAAAGGGGATATTATACACACTAAAATTTATAGCTGTTTAAAATTGGGATGTTAAGACTATAGATGAAGATGAGGATTGGAAATGACCTAGCTAAAACATGTGCAAGTATTATGGAAGTTCTGACCGCACAAAGGGAAATTATTGCATAATTTTATAAGAAGGCCGCCACATCTATATCAATGTTTAATCCTAAGGGCTGCAATGTTTTTAGCTTGTAGATCCACTTTGTTTCTAGTTTTCTTAGTTCAAGTAATCTATTTGGTTTTGTATATGGTACTTGATCAATTACTTGGATCTTTAAAGAACTTGGATTGCTCCCATGGCAGTCTAAAAAGTGTTTTGGGACACTATGGTTCTCCATTTTTTCTTTAATGTTGTACAGATGCTCATTTGTCCTACGCCTTATCTTTCTTTTCGTGCGACCCACATATAATAGGCCGCATCCACATTCTAATAGATATACAACGTATATTGAGTCACAGTTGCTTCTAAAGTCTATGCTATAGGTTTCTGTAGATAGGCTGTTATGGAATGTGGGCGATTTGTTTATGTGTTTGCACATGTTGCATCTGGTTTTTCCACACTTCATAGTACCTTTCCAATTCATTAGCCAGTTGTCTGTGTTTGGGTTAGTCTTATTTTTATGAATGGGTTTGATTCTACTGGGGGCTAATATGTTTTTTAAACTCCTTCCTTTCTTGTATGTGAAAATGGGTTTTTCTTCAAGCTGTGGACCCAAAAAGGGATCTGATTTTAAAATTGGCCAATGTCTAGTGATTATGTCTTCTAGTTTTTTAGAACCTTGATTATATGTAGTTATAAATCTTATGGGATTTTGATTTTTGGATTGAGATTTAATTAAGTTATTATGCAAATTGGTCCCTATTGCCATTGAAACATCAGTGAGATTCTTCTCTCGAAAGAAAGACTCTCTATCCATGGCAGCTGTATTTGCCTTTACTTTATTTAATGCCTCTGGATTGTATCCTTTATCCAAAAATTTCTTCTCTAAGATATCCGCTTCCATATTGTAATCTAAATTATGTGTGCAATTTCTCCTGATTCTTGAGAACTGACTTTTGGGAACATTATTTATCCAACTCTTTTTGTGTGCGCTTTTAGCTTGTATAAAGCTATTGCAATCAGTAGTCTTCCTATAGTTTTTTACAGCAATTTTCCCATGGGGATCTATAAAAAGAATCAAATCCAAAAATTCTATTTTTTCTTTTGATATATTTTTAGTGAATTTTAAATTAAAATCATTACTGTTCAGATGGTCCATAAAATCATTTACTCGTTCTTCATTGCCCTTCCATAAAATAATAATGTCATCTATATATCTTGCATAGATTAAAATATTGCTTAAAAAAGGGTTATTTCCCCATACATAATTATTTTCAAAGGCATTTACATACAAATTCGCGTATGAAGGGGCAAAGGTGGTGCCCATTGCCGTTCCTCTTTTCTGTACATAAAATTTGTTTTCAAAAGTAAAATAATTTTTATTTAGAATAAATTTTATACTTTCTATTAGAAATTCAATTTGGTTAGAAGGAAAGGACCAATTTAATAATTCTAACTCCACTTTTTGGATGCCATTACAGTGTGGTATACACGTGTATAGCGATGAAACATCGCATGTTAACCAGATCATATCTTCCTCCCAGTTGATCCCTTCAAATTTAGTAATTACTTCGGTAGTGTCTTTTAAATAAGCTCTGGTAGATTTTACCAGGGGTTGCAAGAAAAAATCAACGTATTTTGAGAGCTTATCTGTGATGGACCCAATCCCGGAGATAATTGGTCTACCGGGCGGGTTTTTTTGGTCCTTATGTATTTTCGGAAGATGGTATATGATTGGTGTATTTGGTTGTGGAGTATATATATATTTATATTCATCATCATTTAATATCCCTTCCAATTTTGCTTTACTTAGTAATTTGTTTAGCTCTTTATTAAAATTTTCAGTTGGGTCTGTTGATAAAATTTGATAAGTATCTTCATCCTCTAATAATTTCATAGCCTCTTTTAGGTAATCTTCTCTCTTTTGAATTACTATCCCCCCGCCCTTGTCGGCCGGGCGGATAATAATTTCTCTGTTGTCACCTAATTTTTTCAGGGATTTCCTTTCCAAAATACTTAGGTTATCATTGTGTTTATTAATAAATTTATTTTCATCTTTAAATTGTTCCTCTATTTCTTTGAATATTAATTTATTGAAAGCTGATATATACTCTCCTTGTGCTCCTACTGGATTAAAAGTGGATTTTGCTTTAAAATTCGAATGCTGAATAATCGGTTCATTCTCATGGGTGGATAAATTTAATGTGTTTAAAAAATCATCATTAAAATCTTCATTAGGTAAAATTTGATCAATGTTTTCTAGATTTTTTAAAATGTTTAGAGTCCCTAGATCCCCTGCCTCCAAATATTCCTTGTTGGGTCTATCTCTATTTTCTGGATTTTTCAAAAAATATCTTTTTAAGGTTAATTTTCTGACGTACTTATGAATATCAAAAAACATTTCAAATTTATTTGGTTTTGATTTTGGGGCAAAATTTAGTCCTTTTTGTAATAGAGATATATCATTATGATCTAAATCAATTTGGGCTAGGTTAAAAATATCTTTTTTGGCTTCCCCTATTCTTTCCTTATTTTTCCTGCTAGCCTGTATGAATTTTCCTGCTCTATTTCCTCGTCTTCTTTTTCTAAAGACCTTTTTCTTTGTTTTGTTCTGTCTTGTTGTAGTGGATTGTGATTTTTTGCCTGATCTGGGCCTAAAAAATGTTTTTCCTCATATATATTTTTAGGTTTGGCCCCATTTCTTTCCCAATTAAACGTAGTTGTACTTTTCTCATTATAAAAGGGTGAATCAGTTTTGCTATGATTCATCCCTTGTCTTACATCATTCCTTTCCCAATTTGATGTTGTCCTATAGCCATCTCTATGTGCAAGGGGGGCAAATCTATTGAAATTTGAACCTTGTCTATTGTAATTATTTGCTGTATTGGCATTGTCTCTATGACTATTTCTACGTCTCCATTGTAAGGGCTGATTATAGTGGTTATTATTATGATTATGATGGTAGTTATAAGATTCATTTGGGCTATCATAATTCCTATTCTGGTAATGGAAACTTTCCTCAGTATTCGATTGTCTGTAATGGCGTGGCTCAAATGGTACTTTCCTTTGTATGTATTCCCTATTGTAATTATTATTGTTATATTGGTTTCTATTGATATGTTCCCTAGGATGAAATGTTGTATTTTTATATTCGTCTCTTGGTGGGGCCAATGATATAGAGGACCTTGGTTTAGAATTGTTTGCAGTATTATCAATAAGGGTGGATATTGTATTTTGAACCTTGTTTTCTTTCTTATATGTGTATATTTGATTGTTTTTCTGTTTGTTATTTTGTAGCTCCCTATCTAATTGGCTCACTCTATACTGAATGCTTTTATTGCGAGTTATCCACTTTTCTATATTTTTAAATGGTTGAATTTGATTGACTACCTCCTCAATTTCTACTTTTAGTTTATTTAATCTTGATTCTCTATATTTAATTAAAATGTTAATATACTTGTTAGAACATTCAAAACTTGCTGTCTCCCACTCCGTGGTAAATTCAACTTCATCCAGGTCAAATGCTGGCTGTTTAAAAACTCTTAGACCCCTCGGTACTACTTTATGTTTTATATAATTTTCTAGGAGTATTAGGTCTTGCCAGTCTTTTGCATCTTGACATAATAATTTTTCTAATGTTTGGAATAATTCCTCTGGGTCTTTTTCTACGTGTATAACATCCTCCTCAGTCTCTAAAAGATCAATGGCTCTATTTCTATTTGCCCTATGAGGATTATTACCAAAATCTTTAAGTGTGACATTAGACAATTTTTCTGGTCTCATTTCTATTGATGTAGTGGCTAATGGTTCAGACATTTTAGCAGCAAAAAAAGGGGAAATACTTGATTTGAACAAAACACTGGTTGTGATTTTATGCGCTCATGTACTGAAACAAAAAATTTTTTTTAAATAGTTGTTGCCAACTTAATGTTATTTGTTATATGTTGTCGCCACTGTGATGGTGTATGAGTTGCTCATCCAAAAGTTAAAAGCTTTGAAAATATTTAAAAACTGTCTAGATACCAGTTAAAATACAATTAATAAAACAGAGTAAAAAATCAATAACAGATAATATGTTAAAAATACTCAAAAACCCCTTATTCCTAGAATGGATATAGGTTAAAGTGCCTATGATTAAAAAGCCTATGATTAAAAAAAGTCCACAGAAAAATATAATAATAGCAGCCAATAGATCTGGAATTTGATACTTTAGGATAGTGCTAAGTTTTGAGAAAATTGGTTTTTTACAGATCTATGTAACAGTACCTTAGGTGTTAATCACAGAAGATATTTGTAAGTTCCGTGAATAGTCCTGATTTTGTAGGAGATAATGTTCAAATGAACCGTAGAAAAGCAAAAAATTGTTTTGATTGTAGTGCCACTGTAGTGCCGCCTGGTCGCAGCCAGCAATCCCACTGGTCCCGGCTCAGAAATGATTACATGAAATGAGAGAAAAAGACAGGCGCACAAGGCACGATTCAAGTGTAGGATTTTATTGTACTAGTAAAACACACGGTTAAAAACACTTACTAGATAAAGGTTAAAAGTCAGCATTGAGAGCATATGCTCATTAGGATTATCGCAGCTCCTGCAGCACCAGGGAGATAGTTGGTCCTTTTCCTCTCCGTTTACGAAAAGACTAAGTGGGCGACAGTGTTCCGGATCCTGTCACCCCAGTCTTGGTAACGCTAGTGCTGAACAGTATTCTTTAACTGCTTTCCTGATAAGTCTTTTTTGTTGTTCGGATGCCTGACGCGTTTCCCCCGACTCCGGTCGGGCTTTATCAAAGGCTGGATAAATTAAACTTGGCGCCTCTTTGTTTTAAAGGTATGTCCGCCAATCAGATGGGAGGTGTGCACTTTCTAGCCAATCATTACTAGAAGGTGTGAGCGAAGTCCACAGCTTGAAGAAAAACCCATTTTCACATACAAGAAAGGAAGGAGTTTAAAAAACATATTAGCCCCCAGTAGAATCAAACCCATTCATAAAAATAAGACTAACCCAAACACAGACCCAAACACAGACAACTGGCTAATGAATTGGAAAGGTACTATGAAGTGTGGAAAAACCAGATGCAACATGTGCAAACACATAAACAAATCGCCCACATTCCATAACAGCCTATCTACAGAAACCTATAGCATAGACTTTAGAAGCAACTGTGACTCAATATACGTTGTATATCTATTAGAATGTGGATGCGGCCTATTATATGTGGGTCGCATGAAAAGAAAGATAAGGCGTAGGACAAATGAGCATCTGTACAACATTAAAGAAAAAATGGAGAACCATAGTGTCCCAAAACACTTTTTAGACTGCCATGGGAGCAATCCAAGTTCTTTAAAGATCCAAGTAATTGATCAAGTACCATATACAAAACCAAATAGATTACTTGAACTAAGAAAACTAGAAACAAAGTGGATCTACAAGCTAAAAACATTGCAGCCCTTAGGATTAAACATTGATATAGATGTGGCGGCCTTCTTATAAAATTATGCAATAATTTCCCTTTGTGCGGTCAGAACTTCCATAATACTTGCACATGTTTTAGCTAGGTCATTTCCAATCCTCATCTTCATCTATAGTCTTAACATCCCAATTTTAAACAGCTATAAATTTTAGTGTGTATAATATCCCCTTTCCTAACACATGATATCCCTTCGAAAACATATCTTAATGTTTCAGATATACCAATCAACTCAACTAAAATTTTTTCAAAAATATTGAATTTTAAATATTGCATTTTAAAGGCAAAATGATGTCCCCTAAAGAACCTTGTTTTCAGGGCATCTTTTGTTAATCATCAAGATCACAAGGATACTCTCCCCAACATAATTGTTATCTTCTAGAATATATATATATAGTGCAGCTTGTTATTACAACATCAACTTTAACACATCTACACTATGCTTTTAAACAAAAACTAATTAGGAATTTCTTAATAATAACGTTTTTTTTTTTTTAACAATAACGTTTTTTACTAATTTTTGTTAACAATTATTCATTCATTTAACTTATTCAAATTAGTAAATTTCGCATTTTTTGATAAAAGCTAACCAAATAAATTAAATTTATAAACTTAAAGTGAATATGGACAGAATCCTGTATGGCTATTACATAGCAAAGTTTTATCACTAAAAAGAATATTTCACAAGTTTTTCATAAGTGTTCTGTTTTAACGTAGAAAATTATATTAGGGTTATATTTTAGGTCTATCAACAATATAAAACGTTCAAAATCCTTATAATTATTATTTTATAACCATTAACATACAAATAAGGGTAAAACGTTCTAATATGGGTCTCACTAGAAACATACAATGCACATTTGTTGTCTATTAATTACATATACTTTGTTTGCAATAAGAGAGAACGTTATGTATTGCACTGCTTTTATTTGTTCTTAGAAGTATCTTTGTACTCATATTTTGTTTTTTGTCTTTCCCTCACGTGTTCGCTGTATGAAACTATGTGTAAAAATATTGTTACTGCATGCTATTTTAGGGATATACAATCTTAAATCCGTGTTTACATATGCGCTCACACCTTCTAGTAATGATTGGCTAGAAAGCGCACACCTCCCATCTGATTGGCGGACATACCTTTAAAACAAAGAGGCGCCAAGTTTAATTTATCCAGCCTTTGATAAAGCCCGACCGGAGTCGGGGGAAACGCGTCAGGCATCCGAACAACAAAAAAGACTTATCAGGAAAGCAGTTAAAGAATACTGTTCAGCACTAGCGTTACCAAGACTGGGGTGACAGGATCCGGAACACCGTCGCCCACTTAGTCTTTTCGTAAACGGAGAGGAAAAGGACCAACTATCTCCCTGGTGCTGCAGGAGCTGCGATAATCCTAATGAGCATATGCTCTCAATGCTGACTTTTAACCTTTATCTAGTAAGTGTTTTTAACCGTGTGTTTTACTAGTACAATAAAATCCTACACTTGAATCGTGCCTTGTGCGCCTGTCTTTTTCTCACATTAGAAACAGTGTGCCTTTCATCAATTTGCAAGTAAATCAAAACTTTGCATTAAGGTAATTGCAAATTACAGCAGTAATCGAATCCATCAGAAAACATTTTTCAAGAGATTTTCATAAATTTTGGATTTTTTCATTCCATACCATTGGTCTCTTGAAACACTATATATGTGTGTGTGTATGTATATATATATATATATATATATATATATATATATATATATATATATATATATATATATATATATATATATCAAAAGGCAAAGGTAAGCACTCACTGGACTTCAGTCATCTGTTCAATCAAATAACGTGGTTTATTGTTACGATTCAGGATAGCACAGTATCCCTTCCTCAGACTACGTAGTCTAGACTCTAAGGAAAGGATACTGTTCTATCCCGAAACATCACAATAAACCACATTATTTGATTAAACAGTTGACTGAAGTCCAGTGAGTGCTTACCTTTGCCTGTTTGGATTTTGTGTTTTACACTTAAAGCACCCTGGCAATTGCCCTGAGTTGGTGAGAGTGCATCCTCTACGGAGTCTGTGTATATGTAAATATATATTTGTATATGTGTATGTGTACACATACACAGTCATGGGCAAAAATATTGGCACCCCTGCATTTCTGTCAGATAATGCACCACTTCGCCCAGACAATTGTTGCAATAACAAAAGTTTAGGCATTCTCATGTTTATTTATTTTGTTTGAATTGGTATGACACAAAAATGTGTAGAAAAAAAAAGCCAAATCTGACATATTTGACGTAAAACTCCAAAAATGGACTGGACAAAATTATTGCCACCCTCAATTAAATATTTGGTAGCACACCCCATGGAAAATATAATTGAAAGCAATCACTTCCTGTAACCATCAATGAGTTTCTTACACTTCTCTACTGGAATTTTGGACCACTCTTCGTTCGCCAACTGCTCCAGGTCTCTCAGATAGGAAGGGTTCCTTTTCCCAACTACTGCTTTGACATCTTTCCACAGGTGCTCCATGGGATTGAGATCTGCACTCATTGCTGGCCAGTTTAGTACTCTCCTGCACTTTCTTAAACCATTTCTGGGTGCTTTTTGACGTGTGCTTTGGGTCATTTTCCTGCTCTAAGACCCATGACCTCTGACGGAGAGCCAACTTTCTGACACTGGGCCCTACATTACACCACAGTATTTTTTGGTAGTCTTCAGATTTCATTATGCCATGCAAACAATCAAGACATACAGTGCCTGAAGCAGCAAAGCAACCCCAAAACATCAGTGAACCTCCACTATGTTTGACTGTAGGGACTTTATTCTTTTCTTTAAAAGCCTTATTTCTTTTTCTGAAAACAGTAGAATGATGGGCTTTACCAGAAAGATGTAATTTTGTTTTGTCTGTCCACAGCAGATTCTCCCAAAAGGATTTTGGCTTTCTCAGAGTTTTGGCAAACTCCAATCTGGTTTTTTATGTTTCTGTGTTAGACGTGGAGTCCTCCTGACTCTCCTTCCATAGCATCCCTTTTCATTTAGATGGTGACATAAAGGCCTCTATGTATCAAACCGTCTACTTACCTGCATTCGCCGGCCCAATACGCTCGCCTAAGCTTGCCTACCATCGCCGCCGTGGACCTGAATAAGTTCGCCAAAGTTATCAAGAAAGCTGTCAAGAAGCCGAGCACCAAGTACGGTGCGATGAGCAGCGGACTGTTGTTAACTGACAGTCATCGATCTCGCTGCTCATCGGCTTCTTCACAGCTTTCTTGCTAGCCTGTCACTAAGCACCCACACTATACTATACTGTTTTACCCCCTAAACCACCACTCCCGGAGCCCACCCGCACCTAAATAAAGTTATTACCCCCTTAACTGCCGCTCCTGGACCCCGCCGCAACTATAATAAATATATTAACCCCCAAACCGCCGCTCCCGGACCCCGCTGCCACCTACATTATACCTATTAACCCCTAATCTGACACCCCCTATACCGCCGCCACCTATATTAAAGTTATTAACCCCTATCCTGCGGATCCCAGACCCCGCCGCAACTAAATAAATTGTTTAATCCCTAAACCACCGCTCCCAGACCCCGCCGCAACTAAATTAAATGTTTAACCCCTAAACCGCCGCTCCCGGACCCCCCCGCAACTAAATTAAATGTTTAACCCCTAAAGCGCTGCTCCCGGACCCCGCCGCCACCTATATTAAACTTATTAACCCCTAATCCTAAGTCTAACACTAACACCCCCCTAACTTAAATATTATTTAAATAAATCTAAATACATATTACAATTATTAACTAAATTATTCCTATTTAAAACTAAATACTTACCTGTAAAATAAACCCTTAAATAGCTACAATATAACTAATAATTATATTGTAGCTATTTTAAGATTTATTTTTATTTTACAGGCAACTTTGTATTTATTTTAACTAGGTACAATAGCTATTAAAAAGTTATTAACTATTTAATATTTACCTAGTTAAAATAACTACAAAATTACCTGTAAAATAAAACCTAATCTAAGTTACAAATATACCTACCACTACACTATAAATAAATTAATTTAAAAAAATTAACTACAATTACCTAAAATTAAATACAATTAAATAAACTAAACTATAGTACAAAAAAATTACAAGAACTTTAAACTAATTACACCTAATCTAAGCCCCTTAATAAAATAAAAAAGCCCCCCAAAATAATAAAATGCCCTACCCTATACTAAATTACAAAGTAATCAGCTCTTTTACCAGCCCTTAAAAGGGCTTTTTGCAGGGCATTGCCCCAAAGTAATCAGCTCTTTTACCTGTAAAAAAAAAATACACCCCCCCAACATTACAACCCACCACCCACACACCCCTACTCTAAAACCCACCCAAACCCCCCTTAAAAAACCTAACACCTTGAGCCGTGTTCACCCAGCTGGGCCGAATTCTTCATTCATGCGGGGCAGAAGAGGTCCTCCATCCGGCCGAAGTCTTCATCCAAGCAGAGTCTTTTATCTTCAATCATCCGGAGCGGAGCGGAGCCATCTTCCATCCAGCCGACACAGAGCCATCTTCTTCCAACCACGTCCTAATACCGAATGCCTGGTCCTTTAAATGACGTCATCCAAGATTGCGTCCCTCGAATTCCGATTGGCTGATAGGATTCTATTAACCAATTGGAATTAAGGTAGGAAAAATCAGATTGGTTGATTTAATCAGCCAATCGGATTGAAGTTCAATCCGATTGGCTGATTGGATCAGCCAATAGAATTGACCTCGCATTCTATTGGCTGATCCAATCATCCAATCGGATTGAACTTCAATCAGATTGGCTGATTAAATCAGCCAATTGGATTTTTCCTACCTTAATTCCGATTGGCTGATAGAATCCTATCAGCCAATCGGAATTCGAGGGGCGCCATCTTGGATGACATCATTTAAAGGACCAGGAATTCAGTGTTAGGACGTCGTTGGAAGAAGATGGCTCTGCGTCGGCTGGATAGAAGATGGCTCCGCTCCGCTCCGGATGATTGAAGATAGAAGACGCCGCTTGCATGAGGACTTCGGCCGGATGGAGGACCTCTTCTGCCCCGCATGGATGAAGAATTTGGCCCGGCTGGGTGAACACGGCTCAAGGTAGGGTGATCTTCAGGGGGTTAGTGTTAGGTTTTTATAAGGGGGTTTAGGTGGGTTTTAGAGTAGGGGTGTGTGGGTGGTGGGTTGTAATGTTAGGGAGGGTTGTATTTTTTTTTACAGGTAAAAGAGCTGATTACTTTGGGGCAATGCCCCGCAAAAAGCCCTTTTAAGGACTGGTAAAAGAGCTCATTACTTTGTAATTTAGTATAGGGTAGGGCATTTTATTATTTTGGGGGGCTTTTTTATTTTATTAGGGGGCTTAGATTAGGTGTAATTAGATTAAACTTCTTGTATTTTTTTTTATTTTCTGTAATTTAGTGGGGGGGGGTTTGTACTGTAGTTTAGTTTATTTAATTGTATTTAATTTTAGGTAATTGTAGTTAATTTTTAAAATTAATTTAATAATAGTGTATTTATAACTTAGGTTAGGATTTATTTTACAGGTCATTTTGTAGTTATTTTAACTAGGTAGCTATTAAATAGTTAATAACTATTTAATAGCTATTGTACCTAAAATAAATACAAAGTTGCCTGTAAAATAAAAAAAATTCCTAAAATAACTACAATGTAATTATTAGTTGTATTGTAGCTATCTTAGGGTTTATTTTACAGGTAAGTATTTAGTTTTAAATAGGAATAATTTAGTTAATAATTGTAATATGTATTTAGATTTATTTAAATAATATTTAAGTTAGGGGGTGTTAGTGTTATACTTAGGTTTAGGGGTTAATAAGTTTAATATAGATGGCGGCGGGGTCCGGGGGGCGGCAGTTTAGGGGTTAAACATTTAATTTAGTTGTGGCGGGGTCCAGGAGCAGCGTTTTAGGGGTTAAACATTTAATTTATTTGTGGCGGGGTCCGGAAGCGGCGGTTTAGGGGTTAAACATTTAATTTAGTTGCGTCAGGGGTCCGGGATCCGCAGGATAGGGGTTAATAACATTATATAGGTGGCGGCGGTATAGGGGGCGGCAGATTAGGGGTTAATAGGTATAATGTAGGTAGCGGCAGGGTCCGGGAGTGGCGGTTTAGAGGTTAATAACTATTATATAGGTGGCGGCAGTGTAGGGGGGCAGATTAGGGGTGTTTAGACTTGTGGTACATGTTAGGGTGTTAGGTGCAGACATCTCCCATAGAAATCAATGGGATATCGGGCAGCAGCGAACATGAGCTTTCGCTGCTGTCAGACTCCCATTGATTCCTATGGGATCTGCCGCCTCCAGGGCGGAGGATTGATAACCAGGTATGCTGGGCCGGAATAGTGCCGAGTGTACCTGCTAGTTATTTGATAACTAGCAAAAGTAGTCAGATTGTGCCGAACTTGCTTTCGGAATATCTGTAGTGATGTAAGAATCGATCTGTGTCGGACTGAGACCGGCATTTCGTAGCTTACGTCACTATATTCTACTTTTGCCGGTCTCTAGCCTTTGATCACTATGGCGAATCAGCCTCACCACAAATACACTGCGGAATTCCAGCGTATTTGAGGTTGACGGCTTGATAACTAGAGGTCAAAGTGCGAGCTGACACATTTGTAACATAAGTGAGAAGGCTAGCTTGAATTTGTCTGGAAGTTGATTGAGGTTCTTTATCCACCATTTAAACAATCCTTTGTTGCAATCTTTGATCAATTTTTCTCTTTAATCCACGTCCAGGGATATTAGCTAGTTAATTAAAACAGAATGGATAGGGAGCGCTAGATAAAAGCTGCTATATAAAAGAGGTAAAAAAATCCATATAGATAAAATAAATTCAATATAACCAATTCAATAGAACTGAACTAATAAAACATGTCAAATGTGTAGTTAAAACAAATTAATAATATTTAATAAACATAATAATAATGAATAAAAGATGAGTAAAATTGAGGGCAAATGTAGTATATGACCACCGGTGGTTTTAGAATAAATGGGGGTAAAAGTTCAAAAAAAGTTTCATAAAATAGAAGCAATTCCACTGCTGGAGAAGGATAAATCTCTTATGACAAAAGCAATACAAGGAAGTGTTTCTGTGGATCAGTGAATAGTCAAAATACTTGGTAATAGATGATTTTTTGGAACCAATAGCTTGGTGCAGTATCTGGTGACCTATAAGCGGTACATTGACGACATTCTGATTATCTGGAAAGGTACTGAAGAAACACTATTAGAACTTTTCTCCTCCATGAACCAAAATGACAGGGGATTACAGTTCACTTACGAAATAAATAAACATAAAATTTTGTTTCTAGATCTGGACATTGAAACCAACAATGACCAATTTAATACCAAAACTTTCTTTAAGAAAATAGATTCCAACAACTTTATTCATGCTACAAGTTGCCACCTTTCAAAGTGGAAAGAAAATATACCCAAAGCACAATTTCTGCGGATTAGAAAAAACTGCACTAACCTAATAGACTACGAAGAACAGTCTAAAATTCTAATAAAGAAATTTAGTGACAAAGGGTATGATGATATAACAATTCAGGATAATTTCAATAAAATAAAAGACATAGATAGAAAAGATTTACTTAAATATAAAAGACATGAAGATCCTATAGGCATAAAAGAAACAAAGGATATATCTGTCCCTTTCATTACAAACTATAATGGGGACCATAAGACTATCGAACGTATTATTAAAAAACATTGGCACCTAATTAGAGAGGATCCAATTATTGGAGATAAAATCTCTATTAACCCAAGATTTATATATAAAAAATCAAAGAACCTAAAGAGCACATTTGCCCCCAGCGAGTTTAAAACAAATAATCAGTCCAAACAAAATGACCTACTAGGCAACATAGTCAAAGGTTTCTTTCCCTGCCATTGCTGCAGATCCTGCCACTACATAAATAAAACCAAAGAATATACGTCAACTCAAACAGGAATAACCTACCATATAAATGACACTATCAGATGTATAGATAAAGGAATCATATACCTCATAAAGTGTAGTTGTAATATGCAATATTTAGGAGAGACCTCTAGAACACTCCGCGAAAGAATAAGAGAACACCTTTGTATCATAGAAAAAGGCACCAAGGAAACACACCTATACAGACACTTTAGAGAGGTCAATAATAACCGACTTAAATACTTTAAATTCTGGGGGATTTCGAAAGTCAAGCCAGAATGGAGAGGAGGGAATTTTGAAACAAAGCTCCTAAAAAAGGAAGCCGAACTGATATATACCATGAAAACACTGCACCCATTAGGCTTAAACTCAGAACTTGATGTAGCTCCTTTTATGTTTGACTAAAACTTCCCCTAAGGGTCTCTATTAGATATGCCTTTTAAAACAATCGGAACCTCCTTTCATTATTTGCCCCAGTATGCAAACACCAAATGTAAAACTTTGGAATAGTCTGTCTACATTTTATGTCATATACACATATGTGTTTAACTTTTACCTATGTATTTAATTTTACCCCTAATACACTAAGAACCATTTTTTCATAACTAACTTCCGTTTGCAAGTACCAAATGTAAAACTTTGGAATACTCTGTACATGTAATATACCCATATGTGTTTAACTTTTACCTATGTGTTTAACTTTACCCCTAATACACTAAGAACGTTTTTTTCATAATTAACTTCCGTTTGCAAGTACCAAATGTAAGATTTTATAATATTTATCAAAAAGAGAACAAATATCGACATATGTGTTTAACCTTTAACTATGTGTTTAATCTTACTATCATGCCCCAAACAATACTGACTCTTGATCAGATAAGTATGCCCCAATATGCAACCACCAAACGTGAAATATCTAGAATGTCTGTCTATTTTCTGTATCATATACACATATGGGAATAATTATTTACCTATGTGTTTAACTTTAACTCTAAGACAATGAGAACCCCCAGTTCTCTCTTTTTGTCCCTAATTTACTTCTGTTTGTAACTATCAAATGTAAAACTCTGTAAAAACTTTATATTTCCTGTACAATACTGACATATGTCTTTTACCTCTACCTATGTGTTTAATCAAATTGAGGACTCCAAAAAATACTAACTCTTGAACAGACTTTACTCATAATTTAAGTCTATTTCACTTGACACCATGGATGTGACCATATTAAACGTATGGTTGTTCCTTTCTGGAGCAATATGTACTTTTAGTATACTAGTTGTTAAACTAAAATTAACAACGGGACATTTCCAAAAAACTACAAGAGACAATAAGATACCTCCTTAAAAGTTTAAGGGATATAACTCAATTTCCACCTTAACTGGGATCACACACCCCTTTTGAACTAACCAATAAGGATACAGGATAGCCCTATAAAGGAATACCTGCCAGCAATGAGAACACATCTTGAAAAAGCCCCAAGTGATGGGAGAAACCGGTTGATGACTGTGTCTCATTTCCTACAAGAAGAACTACTGATAAACTGCACTCCTTTAAGGCTTGTGAACTTGATTCAGCCGCCGAAAGGATCGCTATTGTGTTGAAAAAGCACACAGGACAACTACCAACACCTGACTCACGACCCCCAAGACCTGTGAATTTGAATACAACCCTCTGAGGGAGCACACCAGTCTACAAATTGAATATACTGCCAGATGATCTAGTACCTGCACTAAGCACCACGGAATAAGAGTGCCTTGAAGTTACTATCTACCATCATCTAAAGGATTGCTATTACCCCGGAGATAGTTTACATTCTGTTCCTCCTGAAATCAGCTGGACATTTTCAGAAAGGGTGATGTAAGCGGACTACGCTAGGAGTACACATCCACCTCCAGAAGATCACCCACCTACAGGACGAACAATATTCAATCTGTGCTCCACAGATTAGCGCAAGGTACCTCACTCGCCCATTAGCTTGATCCAATGTTATTAGTATAATCATCTAATCACAAGTGTTTTCGTTCACTATAGTGCACTTTCAGATGAATACTGTTTTAACCCCAGGTTAATACTGTTTTAACCCCTGGTTTTTACGCTGGACGTCCAGTTATTAAGTCTTTTTGTATTGCTATTTGTTTTTATTTATACTGTTTGAATATCTCTGCCCTTTTTATACTTATATTTATTTGAGTATAGTTTTCTTCTATCCTCAATCACAGCATATATATATATATATATATAGATTTGTGGTTAATCTTTCCCCTTTCTGTATGTTTTTTCAAACTAATTTAAAGGGCCTCATTAATTACTTTTTAGTATATATGTACTGATTTTATTAACACTGATTTTATAATCTTGATTGTATTGTAATTTTACACTATTAAATATATTTTTTAAGATATATATTAGGCTATCACCATTTATTAACTTTTATTACGATTATATTTCTGCTAAGGTAGACCCTTTTAGGTTACCCGTATATTGTATTTGTGTACTACCCTGCTTTCAGCACCAGTATTTCCACTTAAATAGATGATTAGGACTTGTCTCAAGCAAATCTGTGATTCTGAGACCGGATGGAAAATGTACCTGTTTGTCGGCTTATAGCGCAATATAATATGACTCACCCAGAATATGAAGTTTGTTGGGAAATGCTTCTCCGTGTGTTGTGGTAAATAAGATTGGTGTCCACTTGACAAATTACCTTAACGGTGTGCTGAAAGACGCCCAAGGTGTATCCTCACTGATACTCGTTCCTCGGCGTGAGTGAAGTCACGTGACTGTCATCCAACCAATCAGAGTCACGGATTGCTGGGTGGTCTGCTCCTCGCTGAAATTTGCAAATCCAGATTGCAACAAATTGTATCAAGTATATACTGTGATCCGTAACTATGTTACAATGAGTGTCAGGCTATTTCTGGGGTTACCAATGATATAACAGAGCGCTCTGTGTATTATCTTCAGTTAAAAGCCAGAGGTAGAGGTAGAATTGCACTAACTGACTGGCTTTTAACTGAAAATAATACACAGACTCCGCGCACACCGAGGAATGAGTATCAGTGAGGATACATCTTGGGCATCTTTCAGCACACCGTTAAGGTAATTTGTCAAGTGGACACCAATCTTTTTCACCACAACACACAGAGAAGCATTTCCCAAACAAGCTTTGTATTCTGGGTGAGTCATATTATATTGCGCTATAAGCCGACAAACAGGTACATTTTCCATCCGGTCTCAGAATCACAGATTTGCTTGAGACAAGTCCTAATCATCTGTTGCTTTTGTCACAAGAGATTTATCCTTCTCCAGCAGCGGAATTGCTTCTTTTTTATGAAACTTTTTTTGAACTTTTACCACCATTTATTCTAAATCCACCGGTGGTCATATATTACATTTGCCCTCAATTTTACTCATCTTTTATTCATTATTATTATGTTTATTAAATATTATTAATTTGTTTTAACTACACATTTGTCATGTTTTATTAGTTCAGTTCTATTGAATTGGTTATATTGAATTTATTTTATCTATATGGATTTTTTTACCTCTTTTATATAGCAGCTTTTATCTAGCGCTCCCTATCCATTCTGTTTTAATTATCTTTTGGGTGTTTTTGGAACTAACTCCCATTTTTAGGGCAGCCATTTTGTGCTATATGTAGGCCTGTTTATTTGTTAGATTAGCTACAGTGCCATGGGCTGTAAACTTCTTGACAATGTTGCACACAGTGGACACAGGAACATTAAGATCTCTGGAGATGGACTTGTAACCTTGAGATTGTTCATGCTTTCCCCCAATTTTTTTTCCACAATTTTTATTCTTAAATCCTCAGACAATTCTTTGCTGCTCTTTCTCTTTTCCATGCTCAGTGTTGCACACAGAGACACACAACAGAAATGTTGAGTCAATTTTTCACAATTTTAACTGGTTGTCAGTGTAATGCTTGTGGGATATTTCCCTATCAGACCAAACTTGGCCAGTAGTCTTCTTATCCCGGCGTCAAGTGGAAGGATAAGGGAAAAAAATCCCAGAACAAGAGAATAGATAAGTAATTGAGGTAACAGTACTGACAGTAGAGGGGCAATCCTTCTCGGCACTACAGGTAAAAATTGGAGAGTAGTCAGGCAAGCAGAGTTTGGCAACAATGAGGCAATCCACAGTAACAGCAGTTCAGGGGTTAATCAGAAGAGTGGTCAGAGGCAAGCAGAGTTCAGTAGCAGTAGGCAATCCGGCAGTTTAGGGGTTAAAAATGCAGAGTAGTCAGGCAGGCAGAGTTCAGTAACAATTAGGCAATCCAGCAATTCAGGGGATAAACAGGCAGAGTAGTCCGACAGGAAGAGTTCAATAACGATAAAGCAATCCAGCCATTCAGTACAAATAAGCACCCAGAAGCACACACATAAACAGAAATAGAAAAAAGGGGGGTTCTAATAGAGTGCTAGGTCTAAGATATGATTGGATCAGCCAATAGGATTGAAGTTCAATCCTATTGGCTGATCGCATCAGCCAATAGAGTTTTTTCAACCTTAATTCCGATTGGCTGAATTATATCAGCCAATCGGAATCTAAGGGACGCCATCTTGGATGACGTCACTTAAAGAAACATTCATTCCAGAAGAAGCCGTCAATTGAAGAGGATGCTCCACGCCGGATATCTTGAAGAGCCGCTCCACGTCGGAAGGATGAAGATAAAAGATGCTGTCTGGGTGAAGACTTCTGCCCGTCTGGAGGACCACTTCTGCCGGCTTCGTTGAGGACGTCTTGCCGCTTGGATGAAGACTTCTACCGGTAAGTGGATCTTCGGGGGTTAGTGTTAGGATTTTTTAAGGGTGTATTGGGTGGGTTTTATTTTTAGGTTAGGGCTTAGGGCCGCAATAGAGCTGAATGCCCTTTTAAGGGCAATGCCCATCCAAATGCCCTTTTCAGGGCAATGGGGAGCTTAGGTTTTTTTAGTTAGGGTTTTATTTGGAGGGTTGGTTGTGTGGATGGTGGGTTTTACCATTGGGGGGGTTGTTTGTATTTTTTTTTACAGGTAAAAGAGCTGATTTCTTTTGGGCAATGCCCCGCAAAAGGCCCTTTTAAGGGCTATTGGTAGTTTAGTTTAGGCTAGGGTTTTTTTTTATTTTTGGGGGGCTTTTTAATTTTGATAGGGCTATTAGATTAGGTGTAATTAGTTTAAATATCTTGTAATTTGTTTTTTATTTTCTGTAATTAAGTGTTTGGTTTTTATTGTAATTTAGCTAATTGTTTTGAATTTAGTTAACTGTATTGAATTTAGGGAATTTATTTAATTGTAGGGTTAGGTTAGGTGTTACTGTAAGACAGGTTAGGTTTAATTTTACAGGTATATTTGTATTTATTTTAGCTATGTAGTTATTATATAGTTAATAACTATTTAGTAACTATTCTACCTAGTTACAATAAACACAAAACTGCCTGTAAAATAAAAATAAATCCTAAACTAGCTACAATGTAACTATTAGTTATATTGTAGCTAGCTTAGGGTTTATTTTACAGGTAAGTATTTAATTTTAAATAGGAATTATTTAGGCAATTACAGTAATTTTTATTTATATTTATTTTAATTATATTTAAGTTAGGGGGTGTTAGGGTTAGACTTAGATTTAGGGGTTAATAAATGTAATATAGTGGCAGTGACATTGGGGGCGGCAGATTAGGGGTTAATAAATGTAAGTAGGTTAGGGACAGCAGATTATTGGTTAATAATATTTAACTAATGTTTGCGAGGTGGGAGTGCGGCGGTTTAGGGGTTAATATGTTTATTATAGTGGTGGCGATCTCCGGAGCGTCAGATTAGGGGTTAATAATTTAATTTTAGTGTTTGCGATGTGGGAGGGCCTCGGTTTAGGGGTTAATCGCTAGTTTATGGGTGTTAGTGTACTTTTTATCACTTTAGTTATGAGTTTTATGCTACAGCGTTGTAGTGTAAAACTCATAACTACTGACTTTTAAATGTGGTAGGAATCTTGACGGAATAGGGTGTACCGCTCACTTTTTGGCCTCCCAGGACAAGCTCGTAATACCGGCGCTATGGAAGTCCCATAGAAAAAAGACTATACGCAATTTGCGTAAATTGATTTGTGGTAAAGCCAAAAAAGTGTGTGGTGCCCCTAAATCTGCAAGACTCGTAATACCAGCGGTAGTAAAGAAGCAGCATTAACACTGCTTTTTTACTCATAACCCAAGACTCGTAATCTAGCCGATAGTAAACAAATATAATTGTGAATCAAAATTAAATTGAGTTGTGGAAATAAATAAAAATTAATTTGAGCTTCAAATTAATACAGTCTAATTGAAAAGGAAGGGTGATAGGTCTAACTCCGAATTTAGACCTTTTGGGAATAAAGTATAACATTTATAAATTAGCTCTGCTTCCTTTATAAGCAATTTCTTTTCTACACTTCCACCTCTCCAGTGTTTTTTAACCTTTTGAATCCACCAATAAAAAATATCTTTAACATTACCTTTGTGAACTGTTTTAAAACCATCTCTAGGGTTTACAGAGAATGGTCAGAAAAAGAGAAAATATCCAGTGAGTGGCAGTTGTATAGATGAAAATGCCTTGTTGATGTCAAAGGAGAATGGGCAGACTGGTTAGAGATGATATAAAGGTAACAGTAACTCAAATAACCACTCGTTACAACCAAGGAATGCAGAATAACATCTCTGAACACACAATACATTGAATCTTGAAGAAGATGGGCTACAGCAGCAGAAGACCACACCGGTTGCCACTATTGTAAGCTAAGAACAGGAAACTGAGGCTATAATTCACATAGGATCACCTAAATTGGACAATAGAAGATTGGAAACATGTTGCCTGGTCTGATGAGTATCGATTTTAGCTGCGACATTCAGATGGTAGGGTCAGAAGTTGGTGTAAACAACATGAAAGCATGGATCCATCCTGCCTTGTATCAACGGTTCAGGCAGTTGGTGGCGGTCTAATGGGGTGGGGTATATTTTCTTGGCACACTTTGAACCCCTTAGTACCAATTTAGCATTGTTTAAATGCCATGGCCTACATGAGCATTGTTGCTGACCATGTCCATCCCTTTATGACTACAAATTAGATAGCACTTTGCATGTCTTTTATTTAAATTAAAATTGAAAAAATGTCAGCTTCAGTTTACTAGAGAGCATCATTACTTTCTATGGATCAGATAAGCAAATATTCTTTAATTTGGAGAGAGAATACAGTGCTCATTTCACTGGGACAGAACTCACTGAATTTTCTAAGAAAAGATGGAGGAACCTGGAAATCCCACAGAAATGATTTTCCTTCCATATAAAGTAATGAAGCTCTCTGGGATACAACATTTTAAATGGGAGAGAGAAGATAACTGGAGAACCCCTGGGGCTGATATAAAAGCTTTGTTTGCATCAATTCCAAATTAAACCAAAATGTTTTCACTATAATTTAACTTGCTTTTGTTTATATTTTAATATATGTTACTTTTCTGTTAGTTAAAATAAATTAATTTGAGCAAACAGCTGGTGAGACAAATCAGTGAGACCAGCTTGTGCTTTGAAATTTTCACAAGACTTGTGAGAGAGCTTCAGACATACCCTGGGAACCCCCTGTGCAGCCCAGGGAACTGCCCTGTCCCACCCTCCAACTTTTTAAAACTGTCAGTTAACAATGGAGAAATACAAAGTGCAATGTAATTTGAAAAAGATACACAAAAATATACCAATTAAGATCCTAAGTTATTAAAGTAACACATAAACTTTAAAATCATAATCAGAATGCGTAAAATCACTTCAAGATAACAATTTAAATGTTTTAAAATACAAATGAGAGTGCAAAACTTTTTTTTAATATCTTTATTTACAACCAACAATGTGTAAAGGATACAAAAAGTCCTGAAAGGAAAAAAGAAAAAAGTTAAGGGCCACGCAGGGCACACTAGAAGTATACAGAGCCTATACAAATAAACCAAGTACAGGTTTAGTTAAACTAGAGTGCATATCTCTCCCCTTTTTACTGCACATTGTTGGGATTTTATATGTTATGTTACAGTAAAACACAAAAGAAAAAAGAAAAATACCACATAAAAAAACAATACAAAAAAACCCCAAAAGTACGACACTAGTTTACATTAATATTAGTCAGCCACTTTAACTTATAAAATCTCATCAGTATGTGAAAGGACCCACATAATATGGCATGTATATCTCAATACCTTGTAAGTACATTTATAGTGCTGCATAGACTTTTATCATCCATATAAATACAAGTAAAGAAACATTGTAGCACACAGAGAAGAGATTAGCCTTGGAAAATGTACTGGGATGTTGATCTAAAGTATGGAATCTGGTTTATATACAATAGCATCCAGAAAAATCTAATTTTAATTAATAAGAGAAAAAGATAAAAACCCAGTAGTACTCGCTTTCTAGCTGGAGGTTGAGATAATGGCCCCCTTCTTGGTTGTATAGTTGGGCTACACGAAAATTGACAAGTTGGTACGGGGAGAAAAAAATAAAGGCAAAAAGGCCCCAAAAACCTCTCAGCCACTACCGTCCCTCCTCCTCCACTACAAGATATCAGATGCCCACTCTGTTGGTAATATCCCCTCTTGTACTCCAGAACAAAAAGACTAGACTTCCGGAAAGGAGTAATGAATTGTAATTGGGTCTTCAAGGGGAAGATTTTAATTATGCTTTCCCACTTGTAGAGATAACTTTTAATCATTTTATCTGTACATATAGGAGAAAAAATTTGTTCAAGCATTATCAGGTTTATTATTACCTTCTTATATTGCAGCAATGAGGGTGGCTTCTTGACTTTCCAATTAGCTAATATCAAGTTTTGCCCTGCAAGAATGCATAGGTTAATCTCTTTGGAGGCCCTGTGTTGTATAAAAAGAAGATATCTTGAGGTACCAGTGTAATTTCATAAGTGAGTGCTGTATTTAACCAAAAGTTAACTTTAGCCCAGAATTGTTTAATTTTAGGGCAGGTCCAGAAGCAATGAACCAAATCTACCTGGTTATTGTTACACTTATAGCAATTGGTGGTATTATTAGGATACCAGCGGGCTATCTGGTAGGGGGTTACATAAATTCTGTTTACTAATCTAAACTGAGATTATCTCCACGTGACCATCGTTGTGGCTTTTCTTACAAGTCCAAAACTTTTATTGATCTCTTCAGCTGAGATTGAAGGGAAATATTGTTTTCATCTTAAACAGAGGTTGTGCATATGTTTTTGAACTGCATCATTTAACTAAATATTATATAAAAACGAAAGAGTATTTCCCTTGCTTATAAGATTAATTGCAGTATCCAAGTTACCTAGTTCTCAGTTGGCATTATACTTCCTTTTAAATTAATTATGATAATGTCTCCATTGCAAATATGCAATGAGATAATGTTTATGAAGTGAAAACTCACTAGTAAGCGCCATGAAGGATTTAATGTTTTTTGAAGCCCCTTCCGTGAGTTGAATTATGTATTTCAGACCTAAATCAGCCCAGCGTCTAAAGACTGAAGAAGTAGTTCCTGGTAGGAAATCTGGTTTGCCCCTAATGGGCAAGAATCTAGATAACTGATGACTAACCTGTATTTTCCTACAATAGTATTGCAATGCCAAGATAGGATGTTTAAAGACAGAAAGTACATTCACATGATTAGGGATGTCATTTCTAGAACAATGAATTAATGTCACAAAGACATACGCCTAAATTTAGAGTTTTTTTGGTAAAAACTTGCGGGGCTAATGCTCCTTTTTTTCCAGCACACCCTTAAACCAACGCTGGTATTACGAGTATTCTGAATGGCTGCGTTAGCCTCAGAAAAGTGAGCGTTGAGCCAAATTTAGCTCCACTTCAACCCTCAATACCAGCGTTGCTTACGGTAGTGGTAAGATGGAAAAACATGCTCGTGCACTATTTCTCCATAGGATACAATGGGGCTGAGCTGGCTGAAAAAAAACCTAACACCTGCAAAAAAGCAGCAATCAGCTCCTAACACAGCCCCGTTGTTTCCTATGGGGAAACACTTTCTAAGTCTACACCTAACACCCTAACATAAACCCCTAGTCTAAACCCCCCTAATATTACACTTATTCACCCCTAATCTGCCGCCCCCGCTATCGCTGACACCTGCATTATACTATTAATCCCTAATCTGCCGCTCCGGACACCGCCGCCACCTACATTATCCCTATGAACCCCTAATCTGCTGCCCCCAACTTCGCTGACACCTATTTTATATTTATTAACCCCTAATCTTCTGCCCCCAACGTCGCCGCCACCTACCTACACTTATTAACCCCTAATCTGCTGACCAGACATCGCCACCACTATAATAAATGTATTAACCCCTAAACCGCCACAATCCCGCCTCACAAACACTATAATTTTTTTTATTAACCCCTAATCTGCCTCCCCCAATATCGCCGCTACTATAATAAAGTTATTAACCCCTAAACCTAAGTCTAACCCTAACTCTAACACCCCCTAAGTTAAATATATTTTATATAAAAAGAAATATATTTACTATAATTAAATAAATTATTCCTATTTAAAAATAAATACTTACCTATAAAATAAGCCATAAGATAGCTACAATATAACTATTAGTTACATTGTAGCTATTTTAGGATTTATATTTATTTTACAGGCAACTTTGTATTTATTTTAACTAGGTACAATAGCTATTAAATAGTTAATAACTATTTAATAGCTACCTAGTTAAAATAATTTCAAAATTACCTGTAAAATAAATCCTAACCTAAGTTACAAATACACCTAACACTACACTATCAATAAATTAATTAAATAAATTAACTACAATGATCTAAACTAAAATACAATTAAATAAACTAAACTATATTACAAAAAAACCCCACTAAATTACAAAAAATAAAAAAATATTACAAGAAGTTTAATCTAATTACACCTAATCTAAGCCCTCTAATAAAATAAAAAAGCCCCCCAAAATAATAAAATTCCCAACCCTATACTAAATTACAAAAGTAATCAGCTTTTTTACCAGCCCTTAAAAGGCATTGCACCAAAGTAGTCAGCTCTTTTACCTGTAAAATAAAATACAAGACCCCCCCAACATTACAACCCACCACCCACACACCCCTACTCTAAAACCCACCCGATCCCCCCTTAAAAAAATCTAACACTACCCCATTGAAGATTAAACTACCTTGAGCAGTGTTCACCCAGCCGGGCACCGATGGGCCACAAGAGAACATCCGGAGCGATAGAAGTCTTCATCCAATCGGGGCAGAAGAGGTCCTCCATCCAGCAGAAGTTTTCATCCAAGCGGCATCTTCAATCCTATTGGCTGATTGGATCAGGCAATAGAATTGACCTTGCATTCTATTGGCTGATCCAATCAGCCTATCCGATTGGACTTCAATCAGATTGGCTGATTACATCAGCCAATCTGATTTTTCCTACCTTAATTCCGATTGGCTGATAGAATCCTATCAGCCAATCGGAATTCGAGGGACGCCATCTTGAATGACGTAATTTAAAGGAACCTTCATTCACCGTTAGTCGTCGGGAAGAAGAGGATGCTCCGCGTCGCATGTCTTGAAGATGGACACGCTCCGCGCCGGATGGATGAAGATAGAAGATGCCGCTTGGATGATAACTTCTGCTGGATGGAGGACCGCTTCTGCCCCGATCGGATGAAGACTTCTGCCGCTCCGGATGTCCTCTTGTGGCCCATTGGTGCCCGGCTGGGTGAACGCGGCTCAAGGTAGGGTGATCTTCAATGGGGTAGTGTTAGTTTTTTTTAAGGGGGAATTAAGTGGGTTTAGAGTAAGGGTATGTGGGTGGTGAGTTGTAATGTTGGGGGGGTATTGTATTTTATTTTACAGGTAAAAGAGCTGATTACTTTGGGGCAGTGCCCCGCAAAAAGCCCTTTTAAGGGGGCTTAGATTAGGTGTAATTAGATTAAAATTCTTATAATATTTTTTAATTTTTTTTAATTTAGTGTTTGTTTTTTTTGTAATATAGTTTAGTTTAGCTTATTTAATTGTATTTTAGTTTAGATCATTGTAGTTAATTTATTTAATTAATTTATTGATAGTGTAGTGTTAGGTGTATTTGTAACTTAGGTTAGGATTTATTTTACAGGTAATTTTGAAATTATTTTAACTAGGTAGCTATTAAATAGTTATTAACTATTTAATAGCTATTGTACCTAGTTAAGATAAATACAAAGTTGCCTGTAAAATAAATATAAATCCTAAAATAACTACAATGTAACTAATAGTTATATTGTAGCTATATTAGGGTTTATTTTATAGGTAAGTATTTTTTTTTTTAAAATAGGAATAATTTATTTAATTATATTAAATTTATTTAGATTGATTTAAATTATATTTAACTTAGGGGGGTATTAGGGTTAGGGAAAGACTTAGGTTTAGGGGTTAATAACTTTATTATAGTAGCGGCGACGTTAAGTGCGGCAGATTAGGGGTTAATAATTGTAGGTACGATGCAACAACATGGGGGGGGGGCAGATTAGGGGTTAATAAAATTTATTATATTGTTTGCGAGGTGGGATTGTGGCAGTTTAGGGGTTAATACATTTATTATAGTTGCGGCAATGTCATATTTTGCAAAGAAGGGGCAAAGTTTTGATCATACCATCTTGACGGATCTCTATTTGTTCCGATCTCTAGATAATTTATTGTTTTAACAATTTTAAAAGGACAAGAGGTAATTGGTATTTTGGTAGAATTAATCCATACAATTTCATATTTAATAGGGTTAATTTTGTATCTGGAAAATGAGCCAAAGTGTTCTGCCAAGATAATAAATTGTTTGATCAAACTTTCTGTGTTACTTAAGAATACTAGCAGGGCATCCACGAATAACGTTAGTACAGATTTGACTTGGCCCACACGGATGCCTGTCAGCTCCTTACGTAATAGAATTGCGAAAGGTTCTAGGGCTAGGTTGAACAGCAGGGGGGACCGGGGACAGCCTTGCTGAGTCCCTTTTTCTAGAATAATATTATCTGTTAATTCATAATTAATCAAGAGGTTAGATGACAGTTAGTTATACAGGGTTTTTATTAAATTAAGAAAATGTCCCTGGAAGTCAAATGCTTTTAAAGAGGTAAAGAGATGATCCCAATTTATTAGATCAAAAGCCTTTTCAGCATCCACGGATAAGATAGCTAGATCTGGTTTATTCCCATTTCTTCTATTTCAGAAATAATCTAGGATAGTCAGAACCTTACGTATTGTTTTTGCTATGTATCAACAGTTCATAAAACCTGATTGGTCCTTGTGAATTATTGGATCCAGATGTTTCTTGAGTCTATCTGCAAAAATGGACATCAGAAACTTATAGTCGTTGTTGAGAGGCGATATAGGCCTATAAGAGGCCACATTTTGAGGATCTTTATCTTTTCTAAGAATCAAGTTGATTGTGGAGTTGGTGAAATAATGTGAGTGCATCTCATTTTTAATGAAATGTAGTTTATAAAGATCCACTATATTTACTGACATTTGTTTAGTTTACTTTTCTTTATCTGTTTTAAAACTTCCTCTAGTGTAATGAGCCTATTTAATTCCGCTAAATTTTGTTGAATAATTTTAGGAGTTACAATTTTGTGCCAAAAATTATTTTTGTTGTGTATATTCGTGATGTCTTTAGAGTATATTTATTTAAAATGGTCATAAAATAAGTCCTTAATTTCTTTAGGATCTGTGACTGTCCTATCGTTTTGTTTCAAGAATTTAACAGCGTTATTACTAGATCTGTTATTGATTAAGAATGCTAGGTATTTAGCAGATTTCCTGTAGCTACTAGAGAACCTAGCCTTTTGCTTCAGAACCTCCTGGATAGTTTTGTTTTTTAAAAATAGGTCACTTTCCTTTCTTTTCTTATTATAATCATCCCAAGTCGTTTTATTTGAAGTTGCTAAATAGGCAATTACATACTTGATTCATGAGCCATATCTCTCTGGCTTTAAGTTTCTTTTTCCACTTGCACATGTACGCCAAGATTTCTCCCCCCCCCCCCCCTGATATAGGCTTTAAAAGCTTCTGAGAATATCTCAGGTTTTTTGGTTTATATTCACTATTCTTAGCTGAATATATGTTCCATTTATCAATTAACCAGTTTGAGAAGTGTACATTGTTTATCAAGTGTCTGGGAGAAAAAAATCTTGAGACTCTCGCACCAACGTGGACTTCCAAAGATAATTGCAGGGAAATGACTGCATGATCAGAAATCACAAAATCTTTTATATCCCACTTTATATTTTACCTTAATAGAATATCTGAGACCAGAAATAAGTCTATCTGTGAGAATGTACAATAGGTTTTGGACTCACAAGAGTAGACATGTTGATCAGGGTTTTGTAAATGCTAGATATCATGTAGTTTTAAATCTGACATAAACTGTTTAAGGATCTTGGGGGGGGTCTGTTATCTACTCTAGAATGGGCAGGAGAGAATCTTTCTAGGTTTGACGATGCAGTCAGATTAAGGTCTCCTACAATCACAAACTTCTTACCACTGTACCTCATTAACTTAGTTCTTAATTTGTCCCGAAAGACTCCATCAATTTTGTTGCGTCCATATATGTTGCATAGCAAAAACTCTGTATCTTGAATTTTAACTTCTAAAATTAAAAATCTACCCAAAGGATCAGCATCTTGGGTTAAATACCATAGGAAATTAAAGGATCAGCATCTTGGGTTAGAATACCATAGGAAATATTTTGTTTCCTAAGATATGGAGAGTCCACAACGTCATTCCACATACTAGTGGGAATATCACTCCTGGCTAGCAGGAGGAGACAAAGAGCAGCACAGCTGTTAAGTTTCACTCCTCTACCCATGATCCTCAGTCATTCTCTTTGCCTCTGTCAATGGAGGAGGTGAAGTTTGGTGTCTGAAGAAAAATGTGATTTCTTTTCGCTACAAGCAAGATTTTGGGTCTAGCTGTGTCAACGTCATTCTCTCAGTAGAGTAGTTAGTGGTGGCTTTTAAGCAGTTAGAAAGTTGTAAGGTACTCCTTGCTTGGTTTTGTAACATGTTGCTGCCCATGGTATGGAAAGCCAGAGTTGGTTACTCTGTTCTTTCTTTTTCTACAGGTCTCTGATAGGAGTATGTGCCCTGTCATGCCTTGTGAGCTGTCTTCCTGCCGGACAGCTGGATTTGCAGTTAAGTGTTTTTGTCTTCTAAGGGTTGTGAAACTTGTGGAGACCTGCAGTTATTATTTGGGACACAATAATCCTTTGGGAAGGATTTAAGTGGCAGTGTGCAGGCACTTTAATGTATGTGAGATACTGTGGGACAAATTTTCCATAATGTATATGGATTTTTTCCCTGAGGCTATGAGATTAATCAATCGGTTTAGTCATTCTAATGTGAAAGTATGATTAGGATGTATGTCAACTTTATTAGAGGGTATTTGTTACTATAGGTCTGTTTTATGAGTGGGCTCAACTTTCTTAGCCGTTTCTTCCTGGCCGTGACTGTGAGAAATGCATGCTTTCAAATTGTGCAGTTTCTTTTCTCAGCCTGTCACGTGACCGCCTCCATCTGAATCTGTGTGTGGAGCAGTGTCTGCTGACAGCTTCCTTATCGGTTCTGGTGTTGATCATTTCGTTAGCCATTCTTATTCAATCAAAATTAAGAGGTCAGGCAAGGCACCTCAGCAAGCTGAGGTGTAGAGGAGCTTTTGGATTATTTTTAAATTTCTTTATTTCCCAGTACAAACCGCTCAGTATAAAACTTTTGTCTCAGGGCACATGTTTTAAGAGACCTTCCTGGGTGATTATGACAATGGACGCTAGCCTGTTAGGCTGGGGAGCAGTCTGGGAATCCTTAAAGGCACAGGGACTATGCACTCAGAAGGAGTCCGCTTTTCACATTAACATCTTGGAGTTGAGAGCGATTTACAATGCTTTGACGGTTTGGCCTCAATTGTCCTTAGCCCAGTTTATCAGGTTCCAGTCGGACAACATCACCTCAGTGGCTTACATCAACCACCAGGGAGGAACTCAGATTTCCTTAGCCATGAAGGAGGTGGCAAGGTTTCTTCAGTGGGCAGAAGCTCACAATTGTTGTTTATCTGCCATCCACATTCCAGAAGTGAACAACTGGGAAGCGGACTTTCTGAGCAGACAGACATATCATCCCAGGGAGTGGGGAGTTTTTTTCCAGGTTAACCCTCAAATAGGGGATGCTGTAGTTGGATTTGATGGCGTCTCAGCAGAATGCCAAACTTTCAAGGTACGGTTCAAGGTCAAGAGATCCACAGGCAGCTCTGATAGGTGCTTTGGCGGTTCCTTGGGTGTTCAGTCTAGCTTACCTGTTTCCTACGTTTGCGCTCCTTCCACAAGTCATTGCTCGTATCAATCAGAAGAGAGCATCAGTAATTCTAATAGCTTCTGCATGGCCTCGCAGAATCTGGTATGCAGATCTAGTGAAGATGTAATTTCAGCCACATTGGAGGTTGCCTCTGAGGAAGGACCTTCTAACTCAAGGTCCATTCCTCTCTCAAAATCTTGTTTCTCTAAAGCTGTCTGCTTGGAGATTGAATGCTTAGTTCTGGCTAAGCGTGGGTTTTCTGAGTCGGTCATTGAGACCATGCTACAGGCTTACAAACCTGTTAATAGTAAAATGTATCATAAGGTATGGCATAAATACCTTTATTGGTGTGAATCATAGGGCTACTCTTGGAGTAGGGTCTGGATTCCTAGATTTTTCTCCTTTCTCCAGGAAGGTCTGGAGAAAGGGTTGTCAGACAGTTCTCTGAAAGGTCAGATTTCTGCATTACCGTTTCTGTTACATAAGCGTCTGGTGGATGTGCCAGATGTTCAATCTTTTTGTCAGGCCCCAGTCAGAATCAGACCTGTGTTTAATCCTGTTGCTCCTCCTTGGATCCTTATACTTGTTCCTAAAGTTTTTCAGCAGGCTCCGTTTGAGCCTATGCATCCATACATATTAAGCTGTTATCTTGGAAGGTTATGTTTCTTATTGCTATTTCTTCTGCTCAGAATTATACGGGAGTCACCGTGATATTACTATCACTGGGCTCCTATAGGAGGCGCATAAATATAGAGTGGATACTAATACATAAAATGTAGACAAAATGAAATATATAATAAAAAATATAAAACATAAAAAGTATACAAATCAAAGGTGTATATAACCCAATCTGGAAAGTCCAGCGAGTCTCTTCAAATGTCCATCAAAACTTGAACAGGCTGCTCTCTGTCTTCACCCAACTGGATGATGTATTCTATGATGCAAAACAAAAACAAAAACAGAGGCGCCACATGTGTGGATCAATAAAACCAGAAATCCAGTAAAGGAGTAGAATAAGGGTACTCACAAACGGAGCGGCACTCTCTTGTGCCAGTAGAGGCGGGCTGGTTTTCAACAGCAAACCAGCTGGCTGTATGTCTCCCAGATAGATAGAGTATGCTTGTCTCCTGGATGTCAAACACCGGCCAAAAACTGCAGTGGAAGGAGGAGGAAGAGCTACAGTGCCCTTAGGTTACTGCTATGAGGATAGTAACACCAACACCAGACTTATGTAAAAGTATAAAATCAGTATTTTATTATACACAATAAAAATACCAAATGGTATAACAAATTACAGCTGGGTGATGACAACCTATCTCCCCATAGACCATACAATATAGCGACGCGTTTCTCGGGGAACACCCCGTTTCCTCAGGCTTGTATGTTAGTTATATGCATAAAAGCCCTTTATATAGGGCTCAGTAACCTAATGTTCAAACGAACCCTCCCCTTCCTTTATCCAGATTGACCTATCATGTCCTTCCTTTCCAAACACTCCCATTGTTGTGGAGATGTACTAGTTAATTGGTTCTAATTATATATCGTGATAAGATTTGAATTAATACACATTCATTTACTTAAGTGTCCCTAACAGTAATATATAAATCAACAATTGGATCGATAATTGCCGGTCTCGATCGTCCGCTATATCTAATGTAGTTATAGTGAATAAACTGACATGTATTCCATATCTAACCAATAGGATTACGGCCATATTGGGGGCTTGTTCTGATGAGGCGATCCCATTGGTTACACTCTCAGCTGTATGGCATGGCAATCCCATTGTTTACGCTCTTAGCTACGTGTTGTTATGGCTTAATGTCATGTGATCGGTAGTGTGGCCAATGGCTGCTACATATTGTCATGACGTAATGTCATGTGATCGGGGGTGTGCCGAATTGCTATTGCCGTGCTTCCGACATCCATACAGATTGACGCATGATCACATGATCACCACGGCCCGAGCCCATTTATAGCTTTATCGTATTGTGGTTGCTGGGGGCGACATGACCACGCCTATATCTAACTGCAGAGCCAGTAATAATGCGCCATTGTAATTAATATTGTACTATTGGTTATTAATATATCGCTAGTGTCATACTGACAATAAAAACTGCAGATTAGTGAATGTGTTACGCTAGTAGAACGATTAACACATTATGGATCCAAGTCAATCCCACATAGATGTGAAAAAAGAACTAATAAGGGGTGTAGTAGTGAAGATATTCCCTATCCATTAGTTGGATTATAAAACTGGACTACGGAACTACAATGCTGCACTATAAATGAGTGATTAGTGTTCCGAGGTCAAGGTGTTACCATAATAAATGGTATTATATAATAAAAAGGAGATATTAGTGTAGATAATGATCAACTAGATAAATATTAATATATATGTGTAATAAAATGTTGATGTGAGTGATCTCTAACTAGTGAATGGTACTTATGAATGTAATAAATGTGATTGTCTATATAAGTTAACATAGTCACCAAATGAAATGATGTGATGTGCTAGTGTACTAAGGGTATTAATGTGAGTTAAATAAAAAGGCTATATCAATAGCGAATTATATTTAATGATTACCACAATGTAATAATATAGCCCCCCGATGATCTCTAAGGGTATATAAATGTGCTCATCTAAGTGAAATTGTGTGAAAAAATAATATATTGGGATCAAAGTGTTGGGGTTAAAATACCTTGTGTAGAATGTACTTAGTCAAAATTCCCAATGTATTAATGCGTAACTATAATTAGAATTTCTCTATAAAAAGCATTTTTCTATAGTTAAGATAATGCTAGAAATAGACAACATTCAGAAAGAACTAGAAGGGTACAAAGAACACCCTGAATACCACAAACTTAACACTCAAACGATTAAATCAGTGGATGAATATCAGACAGAAATTATAACTAATAAGAACAATAAAATTAAAAGAGATGAAGAAGACTATAGTAAAGGGGAAGTTTATACTTACAATAGAAATAAACCCAGCAAAGTCAATGATTGGACTGTGGTCCAACGTCGCAAAAACAAGAATAACCACAATTATCAGTCCCATTACAACTCCAACCGGAATAATAAACACAATCAAAAGAACCCATTTAGCCACCCACGTGAGAACTATCATGGGGATCACAATGGTAACCGTAACACTGATTCCCAGCAATACAATGAGGGTCTGAGTGTCAACCAGAATATAGAACCTCATTATAATAGATTAACCTATGCAGATAGGGACTATAGAGGTACACCACAGTATCAGGAATACAATAACCCCAATTATATTCCCATCAATAATAGATTCCAAGCCCTCAGTTCTGGGCGTGAGGAGGTATTTGACCACTCGAGAGAAGCAAGACCCTCTACATCAAAGGCTACTATTATTTCCTCCACTCCATCTGGGCCTTTTTTAGAGAATTCGAACCTCGCACCCTTATGGAGGCGACCGAATCCTACCACAAATCAAAAGAAAAGACCCCATCCAAACGGGGAAAGCGAGGGAGAGGGAAAACCAACAAAAAAGAAAAACTCTCAAAATTAAGAAAGGGTATATTTAATCTCTCTTCCCATATACTCTCAGATGATGAGGTGAGAGTTCTGGGAAGAGGCCTCTCTTATTGCCCCCCTAACCCTCATAACATTTTTGAACTTTTTGTGGATTTAAATAAATACACACGCAAATTATCAATTCAGAGATATTTTGCAATGAAGGCTCTGAGAAAACAAAACATAGAGGGCTCACCTATTCTATTAAATTCAGGTCAAATAAGAAACCCTTCTATGGTTATATCATATGACCCGAGCTCACTAATGGAGGAACTTTTTGATGGAGTAATACATACTTCATTGGCTCCCCCCTCATCCTTTTATCCACCTAAGGAAGAAGTGTCCTATATAGACTTATATCAGCAACTGGTCTTAGAAGATTTTGAATCTATGCCAAAAAGGATTATGGGTAAAAAGAGAACTTGGCCCAACGAAGCCAGAGCCCTTAGAAGTCTGACGGATGACCACAATTTGGTCATCCGCCAGGCTGATAAGGGCGGGGGCATAGTATTGCAGAATTATTCTGACTATGTAAAAGAAGCCTGTAGAATCCTAGAGGATATTAATTATTACACTAAACTAAAATATGATCCCACCACAGAGTATATGAAAATTCTTAACACCTTATTAGAAAAAGGCCTTAATCTACAGATCCTCAACAAAAAAGAGAAAAGATACCTAACCCCAGACCATCCCAGTATACCTTATTATTACCACCTACCCAAATTGCACAAGAACGACAAAGAGCCTCCTGGTAGGCCCATTATAGCTGGCATGAACAGTATCACCGACAGATTGTCAGAATACATTGACATTTACCTACAGAGGTATGTCATTACCTTACCATCCTACATTAAGGACACCAAAGACCTGCTTAATAAACTTTCTCTGGTGCAATTGGATAAAAATAAGAAGTATCTTTGGCTCACATGTGATGTTGGATCACTCTATTCGAATATATCTCATGATCTGGGGATTAATACCACCTGGATCTATTTGAATAGAGATTTATATATGCCTCTAAACCAAAAAGAATATCTGATTTCACTCATTAATTTTATTTTAAAACACAATTATTTTCAGTTTCTTGATTCTTTTTATTTACAGACCAGGGGAACGGCCATGGGCACCAGATTTGCCCCAAGTTTTGCCAACCTTTTTATGGGTTGTTATGAAGATAACTACATATATAATTCGCAAAGGAGGGGCAATCTGGTGTTCTATGGCCGTTACATAGACGACCTGATATTTATTTTTGATGGTTTAGAGTCAGAAGCCTTAGATTTTGTATCACATCTAAATGACAACAATATGGGTATTAGTTTTACCCATAATTTACAAAAAGAAAATATAGAATTTTTGGATGTTATTCTATCCTGGGACCAAGAAGAGAATATATCCACGTCCACTTTTTTTAAAAAAGTGGATTGCAATAATTTCCTACATTTCTCAAGCAACCAATTAACAAAATGGAAAACTAATATACCTTTTAGTCAGTTTTGCAGACTGCGAAGAAACTGCAGTACCATTGACCAATATAATCAGCAATCGCAGATCCTGAAATGTAGATTCATTGAAAAAGGATACCCTGTGGAATTAGTCACAAAAGGCTATGAGAAAGCCAAGAATCTACATAGGGAACAATTATTATCCTCTGTCGCATCAACAGACAGAGATAAAGAAACCTTTGTTAACAAGCAACCTCTGTTTATTACACAATACAACTCTAACCATAAAATCATTAATAAAGTCCTCAAGAAACACTGGCCAATCCTTCTAAAAGACCACGTCCTGAAGAAAAAACTTCCATTACAACCTAAATTAGTGTTTAAGAGAGCCCCTACTTACAAACAAAAACTAGCCCCTAGTAAGGTGGTGATGTCAAAAAGGAAATCTATTGATACCATAAAACCGAGAGAACAGATTCACAATAATCATATTTTTAGCAAAATAGGGACCTTTAGATGTGGGAAGAAAAGATGCCACATGTGTAAATACATAACACACGGTCACAGTGACATATTAGTTAATCATACAAAAGAGTTAATACCCATAAAAAATCGACTGTCCTGTGATTCCAACTATATAATATATGCATTGTCCTGCCAATGTGGGATCCAGTATATAGGTAGGACCTGTAGAAAGGTCAGGACCAGATGGAGTGAACATCTGAGGAACATTGAATCTAAATCGCCAAAACATAGGCCTAGATTTGGAGTTCGGCGGTAAAAGGGCTGTTAACGCTCCGCGGGCTTTTTTCTGGCCGCACCATAAAATTAACTCTGGTATCGAGAGTTCAAACAAATGCTGCGTTAGGCTCCAAAAAAGGAGCGTAGAGCATTTTTACTGCAAAAGCAACTCTCGATACCAGAGTTGCTTACGGACGCGGCCGGCCTCAAAAACGTTCTCGTGCACGATTCCCCCATAGGAAACAATGGGGCTGTTTGAGCTGAAAAAAAACCTAACACCTGCAAAAAAGCAGCGTTCAGCTCCTAACGCAGCCCCATTGTTTGCTATGGGGAAACACTTCCTACGTCTGCACCTAACACTCTAACATGTACCCCGAGTCTAAACACCCCTAACCTTACACTTATTAACCCCTATTCTGCCGCTCCCGCTATCGCTGACCCCTGCATATTTTTTTTAACCCCTAATCTGCCGCTCCGTAAACCGCCGCCACCTACGTTATCCCTATGAACCTCTAATCTGCTACCCCTAACACCGCCGACCCCTATATTATATTTATTAACCCCTAACCTGCCCCCCACAACGTCGCCGACACCTGCCTACACTTATTAACCCCTAATCTGCCGAGCGGACCTGAGCGCTACTATAATAAAGTTATTAACCCCTAATCCGCCTCACTAACCCTATCATAAATAGTATTAACCCCTAATCTGCCCTCCCTAACATCGCCGACACCTAACTTCAATTATTAACCCCTAATCTTCCGATCGGAGCTCACCGCTATTCTAATAAATGGATTAACCCCTAAAGCTAAGTCTAACCCTAACACTAACACCCCCCTAAGTTAAATATAATATTTATCTAACGAAATAAATTAACTCTTATTAAATAACTTATTCCTATTTAAAGCTAAATACTTACCTGTAAAATAAATCCTAATATAGCTACAATATAAATTATAATTATATTATAGCTATTTTAGGATTAATATTTATTTTACAGGCAACTTTGTAATTATTTTAACCAGGTACAATAGCTATTAAATAGTTAAGAACTATTTAATAGTTACCTAGTTAAAATAATAACAAATTTACCTGTAAAATAAATCCTAACCTAAGATATAATTAAACCTAACACTACCCTATCAATAAAATAATTAAATAAACTACCTACAATTACCTACAATTAACCTAACACTACACTATCAATAAATTAATTAAACACAATTCCTACAAATAAATACAATTAAATAAACTAGCTAAAGTACAAAAAATAAAAAAGAACTAAGTTACAGAAAATAAAAAAATATTTACAAACATAAGAAAAATATTACAACAATTTTAAACTAATTACACCTACTCTAAGCCCCCTAATAAAATAACAAAGCCCCCCAAAATAAAAAATTCCCTACCCTATTCTAAATTAAAAAAGTTACAAGCTCTTTTACCTTACCAGCCCTGAACAGGGCCCTTTGCGGGGCATGCCCCAAGAATTTCAGCTCTTTTGCCTGTAAAAAAAAACATACAATACCCCCCCCAACATTACAACCCACCACCCACATACCCCTAATCTAACCCAAACCCCCCTTAAATAAACCTAACACTAAGCCCCTGAAGATCTTCCTACCTTGTCTTCACCATCCAGGTATCACCGATCCGTCCTGGCTCCAAGATCTTCATCCAACCCAAGCGGGGGTTGGCGATCCATAATCCGGTCCAGAAGAGGCTCCAAAGTCTTCCTCCTATCCGGCAAGAAGAGGACATCCGGACCGGCAAACATCTTCTCCAAGCGGCATCTTAGATCTTCTTCCATCCGGAGCGAAGCGGCAGGATCCTGAAGACCTCCAGCGCGGAACATCCATCCGGACCGACGACTGAACGACGAATGACTGTTCCTTTAAGGGACGTCATCCAAGATGGCGTCCCTCGAATTCCGATTGGCTGATAGGATTCTATCAGCCAATCGGAATTAAGGTAGGAATTTTCTGATTGGCTGATGGAATCAGCCAATCAGAATCAAGTTCAATCCGATTGGCTGATCCAATCAGCCAATCAGATTGAGCTCGCATTCTATTGGCTGTTCTGATCAGGGGTTAATACATTTATTAGAATAGCGGTGAGCTCCGGTCGGCAGATTAGGGGTTAATAATTGAAGTTAGGTGTCGGCGATGTTAGGGAGGGCAGATTAGGGGTTAATACTATTTATGATAGGGTTAGTGAGGCGGATTAGGGGTTAATAACTTTATTATAGTAGCGCTCAGGTCCGCTCGGCAGATTAGGGGTTAATAAGTGTAGGCAGGTGGAGGCGACGTTGAGGGGGGCAGATTAGGGGTTAATAAATATAATATAGGGGTCGGCGATGTTAGGGCAGCAGATTAGGGGTACATAGGGATAACGTAGGTGTCGGCGATTTGCGGCCGGAAGATTAGGGGTTAATTATTTTAAGTAGCTGGCGGCGACGTTGTGGGGGGCAAGTTAGGGGTTAATAAATGTAATACAGGGGTCGGCGGGGTTAGGGGCAGCAGATTAGGGGTACATAAGTATAACGTAGGTGGCGGTCGGCAGATTAGGGGTTAAAAATTTTAATCGAGTGGCGGCGGTGTGGGGGGACCTCGGTTTAGGGGTACATAGGTAGTTTATGGGTGTTAGTGTACTTTAGGGTACAGTAGTTAAGAGCTTTATGAACCGGCGTTAGCCAGAAAGCTCTTAACTCCTGCTATTTTCAGGCGGCTGGAATCTTGTCGTTAGAGCTCTAACGCTCACTTCAGAAACGACTCTAAATACCAGCGTTAGAAAGATCCCATTGAAAATATAGGCTACGCAAATGGCGTAGGGGGATCTGCGGTATGGAAAAGTCGCGGCTGAAAAGTGAGCGTTAGACCCTTTAATCACTGACTCCAAATACCAGCGGGCGGCCAAAACCAGCGTTAGGAGCCTCTAACGCTGGTTTTGACGGCTACCGCCGAACTCCAAATCTAGGCCATAGTGTCTCTAGACATATCTGTAATAGCTATATTCCTGGTAAATGTTCATTTAAAATAACTCCATTGGAAAAAATCCCTCCTAGTAATATGTACAATAGGTTTTCTAAATTGAGACAAAGGGAAACCTATTGGATTTATAAATTCAATAGCTTATTTCCCACTGGCCTTAACGAGGTTATAGACTCTGCAGCATTTGTGTAGACATTTCTGTTCATATTTACATGTGCAAGATATTCCTGTTCATATTTACATATTTAATACATGTCTGGTTTTATGTATGAATACATGTATGGCTAGATGTGGATTCTGTGAGCTGGACTTTTCGACACCCCATTGTTGTTGGTTCGTATTTACTAGCATTATCTTAACTATAGAAAAATGCTTTTTATAGAGAAATTCTAATTATAGTTACGCATTAATACATTGGGAATTTTGACTAAGTACATTCTACACAAGGTATTTTAACCCCAACACTTTGATCCCAATATATTATTTTTTCACACAATTTCACTTAGATGAGCACATTTATATACCCTTAGAGATCATCGGGGGGCTATATTATTACATTGTGGTAATCATTAAATATAATTCGCTATTGATATAGCCTTTTTATTTAACTCACATTAATACCCTTAGTACACTAGCACATCACATCATTTCATTTGGTGACTATGTTAACTTATATAGACAATCACATTTATTACATTCATAAGTACCATTCACTAGTTAGAGATCACTCACATCAACATTTTATTACACATATATATTAATATTTATCTAGTTGATCATTATCTACACTAATATCTCCTTTTTATTATATAATACCATTTATTATGGTAACACCTTGACCTCGGAACACTAATCACTCATTTATAGTGCAGCATTGTAGTTCCGTAGTCCAGTTTTATAATCCAACTAATGGATAGGGAATATCTTCACTACTACACCCCTTATTAGTTCTTTTTTCACATCTATGTGGGATTGACTTGGATCCATAATGTGTTAATCGTTCTACTAGCGTAACACATTCACTAATCTGCAGTTTTTATTGTCAGTATGACACTAGCGATATATTAATAACCAATAGTACGATATTAATTACAATGGCGCATTATTACTGGCTCTGCAGTTAGATATAGGCGTGGTCATGTCGCCCCCAGCAACCACAATACGATAAAGCTATAAATGGGCTCGGGCCGTGGTGATCATGTGATCATGCGTCAATCTGTATGGATGTCGGAAGCACGGCAATAGCAATTCGGCACACCCCCGATCACATGACATTACGTCATGACAATATGTAGCAGCCATTGGCCACACTACCGATCACATGACATTAAGCCATAACAACACGTAGCTAAGAGCGTAAACAATGGGATTGCCATGCCATACAGCTGAGAGTGTAACCAATGGGATCGCCTCATCAGAACAAGCCCCCAATATGGCCGTAATTCTATTGGTTAGATATGGAATACATGTCAGTTTATTCACTATAACTACATTAGATATAGCGGACGATCGAGACCGGCAATTATCGATCCAATTGTTGATTTATATATTACTGTTAGGGACACATAAGTAAATGAATGTGTATTAATTCAAATCTTATCACGATATATAATTAGAACCAATTAACTAGTACATCTCCACAACAATGGGAGTGTTTGGAAAGGAAGGACATGATAGGTCAATCTGGATAAAGGAAGGGGAGGGTTCGTTTGAACATTAGGTTACTGAGCCCTATATAAAGGGCTTTTATGCATATAACTAACATACAAGCCTGAGGAAACGGGGTGTTCCCCGAGAAACGCGTCGCTATATTGTATGGTCTATGGGGAGATAGGTTGTCATCACCCAGCTGTAATTTGTTATACCATTTGGTATTTTTATTGTGTATAATAAAATACTGATTTTATACTTTTACATAAGTCTGGTGTTGGTGTTACTATCCTCATAGCAGTAACCTAAGGGCACTGTAGCTCTTCCTCCTCCTTCCACTGCAGTTTTTGGCCGGTGTTTGACATCCAGGAGACAAGCATACTCTATCTATCTGGGAGACATACAGCCAGCTGGTTTGCTGTTGAAAACCAGCCCGCCTCTACTGGCACAAGAGAGTGCCGCTCCGTTTGTGAGTACCCTTATTCTACTCCTTTACTGGATTTCTGGTTTTATTGATCCACACATGTGGCGCCTCTGTTTTTGTTTTTGTTCTTCTGCTCAGAGAGTTTCTGAACTCTTGGCTTTGCAGTGTGATTCACCGTACCTTATATTTCATGCAGATAAGGCGGTTCTTCATACTAAATTGGGGTTTCTCCCTAAAGTGGTTTTGGATAGAAATATTAATCAGGAATTTGTTGTTCCTTCTCTCTGTCCCAATCCTTCTTCTCATAAGGAACGTCTGTTGCACAACTTGGATGTTGTGCATGCTCTGAAATTCAATCTACTGGCGACTAAGGATTTTTGCCAGTTTTCTGCCCTGTTTGTTTGTTTCTCAGGAAAGCGTAAAGGTCAGAAGACTACTGCTACTTCTCTTTCCCTCTGGTTGAGAAGTATAATTTATTTTGCTTATGAGACTGCTATTTAGCAGTCTCCTGAGAGAATTACAGCTCATTCCACTAGGGCTGGTTCTTCTTGGGTTTTCAAAAATTAAGCTTCTTTGGAACAGATTTGCAAGACTGCAACTTGGTCCTCTCTGCATACTTTTGCCAAATTTTCCAATTTGATACTTTTGCCTCGGCTGAGGCCTCTTTTTGGGAGAAAGGTTCTTCAAGTGGTGGTGCCTTCTGTTTAGGTCTGCCTGTCTTGTTCTCCCTCCCTATTCATTACGTGTCCTCTAGCTTGGGTATTGTTCCCACTAGTAATTGGAATTATGTAGTGGACTCTCCATATCTTAGGAAAGAAAGCAAAATTTATGCTTACCTGATTAATTTATTTATTTCCGAATATGGAGAGTCCATGACTCCACCTTTAATTCAGTCAGTTATTTTTGACTAAAACCCAGGCACCTCTACACCTTTGTGTTATTCCTTTTTCCATTTCCCTTTGGTCGAATGACTGGGGATTATGGGTAGGGGAGTGACACTTAACAACTTAGCTGTGGTACTCTTTGCCTCCTCCTGCTGACCAGGAGTGATATTCCCACTAGTAATTGGAATTGGAAATAAATTTATCAGGTAAGCATAAATTTTGTTTTTGTGGAAGAGGATCACGACTCCCTTCTTCCGCCCACAATATGGAGTAGATACAACACCCTCAATCCATTTTGGTTTTAATTTTGCAGTTCCTAGTGGATTTAGATGCGTCTCTTATAAAAAGACTATGTGGTGATGGAAGGTATTAAGATGTTTTAGGATAATTTTCCTTTTAATAGGTGAGGCTATACCTCCAACGTTCCATGATAAAAAATTTAGTTTATCAATATTCATATTCTAGTTAGGTTAAAAACAAATAGCTCGCTAATTATGTTTCCCGTAGATGAAGAGCAATATATATATATATATATATATATATATATATATATACAGGGAGTGCAGAATTATTAGGCAAATTAGTATTTTGACCACATCATCCTCTTTATGCATGTTGTCTTACTCCAAGCTGTATAGGCTCGAAAGCCTACTACCAATTAAGCATATTAGGTGATGTGCGTCTCTGTAATGAGAAGGGGTGTAGTCTAATGACATCAACACCCTATATCAGGTGTGCATAATTATTAGGCAACTTCCTTTCCTTTGGCAAAATGGGTCAAAAGAAGGACTTGACAGGCTCAGAAAAGTCAAAAATAGTTGCAGAGGGATGCAGCACTCTTAAAATTGCAAAGCTTCTGAGGCGTGATCATCGAACAATCAAGCGTTTCATTCAAAATAGTCAACAGGGTCGCAAGAAGCGTGTGGAAAAACCAAGGCGCAAAATAACTGCCCATGAACTGAGAAAAGTCAAGCGTGCAGCTGCCAAGATGCCACTTGCCACCAGTTTGGCCATATTTCAGAGCTGCAACATCACTGGAGTGCCCAAAAGCACAAGGTGTGCAATACTCAGAGACATGGCCAAGGTAAGAAAGGCTGAAAGACGACCACCACTGAATAAGACACACAAGCTGAAACGCCAAGACTGGGCCAAGAAATATGTCAAGACTGATTGAAAAATACTTTTAAAAACAGGGGCACTTTCATTGATGAAAATTTAACATTGCACTGGATTTGAAGAAATACTTACCTTTTACTCATGTAAAGCCGGATGGACGACCCCCCTCCTTCTTCTTCCTGCTGTAGACCACAGCAATGACGAAATTGGCTTCCTTCAATCACAGCGGGCATCACGAGCTGGACGCTCTGGGGTGCAAGTCATGATTGGAGGAAACCGGTTTTGTCATTTCTGACATCAGTACAGAGGAACTGAGGCTGAGATCGACGATCAGGTTTTGCAGAAGTAAAAGGTAAGTATTTCTTCAAATCCAGTGCAATGTAAATTTTCATCAATGAAAGTGCCCCTGTTTTTAAAAGTATTTTTAAAAACCGGGCACTAATTGATGAAAATTGAACTTCACTTTAACAGCAGCTTTATAAGAAAACCAGATGTAACCACCTGACACACAAACTCATAATAGTTCGGAATACAAGTTACAAAGTATTTCTAGAAGAAATAGTGGATGATCATGGATCGAGGACTCTCATTATAAAAACATTGTAAAAACAAACACTCAGGTTCATGATCCTGCTTGAATAACATATAATTCTAGAGTAGCCCTAGAAAAACTAATTGAACCCATGAGGAGATCAAAATGTGGTGGCACGGATAACACAAAAAGTCACAATCCATTTCAGATCAGCCAGAGCTGGAGGTATAACGTTTAATAAGTGTAGCTTTCCAGATAGCCAATTAATCCCAATCCCTGATAGGCTTGGATTTACAGACTATGGTAAGCCAGTAGCAGGTGGAAAGTAAGGCTATATTACAGGTAGAACCCTTTAGTTAAAAATTCTGGCATTAATTACAAAGGCAGAGGATAGCAGAAATAGCTAGTAATATATGAAGAGAACGCCAACATCTGTTGGGGCAGACATCTATAAACTCTTTTATTTCAGCTTTTATGCTTCAGCTTTTGTATACTTCCCCAGACAGTTGATTGGCCCGGATGTAGATTCGAACAGTTAAAGACACTTCTTAGCCTTAGTTATTTCTCACTGGCAAGGGTTAACAGTGAATTCAATACTTAGCACAGTATTAGTCTAATGAGAGTAAAACAGTAAGGGCCAGAAAGTGCCAAGTAGATTTGAATGGCACCCTTATTCAGACAGTTATTATATGTATCTTTCAGGATATAATCTGCACTCAATATATGGGCATGTTTTACAGCGTTCCTTAATTGAGCATATGAACATACAGACATAGAACAATAAGCCTGCAGACCAGTAGTCAAAAAAGGAAGTGTGGAGGGTACTTGAGCTTTGTGCGTAGATTTGCTGGAACTGGAGTAGGCTGTAGCTCCATTTCTCGTGCTCTGAAAGTGTTTGGCAGCACTCCTGAATTGCACCTATGACACAGCACAGACCAAAGAATACCGGACCAGCTATACTGCTCACTTCACAGGATCACCAGTCTCTAGTTGCAGCTCCAAGGTGGTGTCTCACCGGATCCTCAACGCCATCCCCTAATCCTCCTTTCCATGAGAAGCCAAGGCGAATCGGTAGGTCTCAGCCAGAAGAGTACACACACCTAGGCAAAATAGTGTGGCAAACTTGTTCCTCTGTGAGCCCAGGCAACAGGCCATAAAACCCCTCTTGGTTGGAGGTTCTGAGTTGCAGCAACTTCTCACCATCTGCGAGGAAAAGCTTCCAAACACATTGACCCTTTGGCTAAGGAAGATCTGTGTTTGTGGGATATTCGAAAGTGTGCTCTTTCACAAGCAACTCATCTGCAACAACTGTGCTAGCTCCACCCACCAGAACCTCCCAAGTGCAAATCTTAAATGCAATACAAATTAATAAAACCAATCTAAAAAGTATAGTAATATTAAATACAATGCAGAAAGTGTAACAAAACTCTAATATCAACCAATGCTGTTTTGCACTGGGCTTGTCTGTAAAATGCAAGAGATCTCGCAGTCCTGGATAGTTCCAACCTTTTTATTTAGAAAATGTAGCCTTTGTGAAATCTGAACTACAATTTCTCTCCAAGCTGTTAACTCTTTAAATATCAGGACTTAAGTAATACCCGCAAAGCCACTCATCGAACAATCAAGCGTTTCATTCAAAATAGTCAACAGGGTCGCAAGAAGCGTGTGGAAAAACCAAGGCGCAAAATAACTGCCCATGAACTGAGAAAAGTCAAGCGTGCAGCTGCCAAGATGCCACTTGCCACCAGTTTGGCCATATTTCAGAGCTGCAACATCACTGGAGTGCCCAAAAGCACAAGGTGTGCAATACTCAGAGACATGGCCAAGGTAAGAAAGGCTGAAAGACGACCACCACTGAATAAGACACACAAGCTGAAACGCCAAGACTGGGCCAAGACATATGTCAAGACTGATTGAAAAATACTTTTAAAAACAGGGGCACTTTCATTGATGAAAATTTAACATTGCACTGGATTTGAAGAAATACTTACCTTTTACTCATGTAAAGCCGGATGGACGACCCCCCTCCTTCTTCTTCCTGCTGTAGACCACAGCAATGACGAAACTGGCTTCCTTCAATCACAGCGGGCATCATGAGCTGGACGCTCTGGGGTGCAAGTCATGATTGGAGGAAACCGGTTTTGTCATTTCTGACATCAGTACAGAGGAACTGAGACTGAGATCGACGATCAGGTTTTGCAGAAGTAAAAGGTAAGTATTTCTTCAAATCCAGTGCAATGTAAATTTTCATCAATGAAAGTGCCCCTGTTTTTAAAAGTATTTTTAAAAACCGGGCACTAATTGATGAAAATTGAACTTCACTTTAACAGCAGCTTTATAAGAAAACCAGATGTAACCACCTGACACACAAACTCATAATAGTTCGGAATACAAGTTACAAAGTATTTCTAGAAGAAATAGTGGATGATCATGGATCGAGGACTCTCATTATAAAAACATTGTAAAAACAAACACTCAGGTTCATGATCCTGCTTGAATAACATATAGTTCTAGAGTAGCCCTAGAAAAACTAATTGAACCCATGAGGAGATCAAAATGTGGTGGCACGGATAACACAAAAAGTCACAATCCATTTCAGATCAGCCAGAGCTGGAGGTATAACGTTTAATAAGTGTAGCTTTCCAGATAGCCAATTAATCCCAATCCCTGATAGGCTTGGATTTACAGACTATGGTAAGCCAGTAGCAGGTGGAAAGTAAGGCTATATTACAGGTAGAACCCTTTAGTTAAAAATTCTGGCATTAATTACAAAGGCAGAGGATAGCAGAAATAGCTAGTAATATATGAAGAGAACGCCAACATCTGTTGGGGCAGACATCTATAAACTCTTTTATTTCAGCTTTTATGCTTCAGCTTTTGTATACTTCCCCAGACAGTTGATTGGCCCGGATGTAGATTCGAACAGTTAAAGACACTTCTTAGCCTTAGTTATTTCTCACTGGCAAGGGTTAACAGTGAATTCAATACTTAGCACAGTATTAGTCTAATGAGAGTAAAACAGTAAGGGCCAGAAAGTGCCAAGTAGATTTGAATGGCACCCTTATTCAGACAGTTATTATATGTATCTTTCAGGATATAATCTGCACTCAATATATGGGCATGTTTTACAGCGTTCCTTAATTGAGCATATGAACATACAGACATAGAACAATAAGCCTGCAGACCAGTAGTCAAAAAAGGAAGTGTGGAGGGTACTTGAGCTTTGTGCGTAGATTTGCTGGAACTGGAGTAGGCTGTAGCTCCATTTCTCGTGCTCTGAAAGTGTTTGGCAGCACTCCTGAATTGCACCTATGACACAGCACAGACCAAAGAATACCGGACCAGCTATACTGCTCACTTCACAGGATCACCAGTCTCTAGTTGCAGCTCCAAGGTGGTGTCTCACCGGATCCTCAACGCCATCCCCTAATCCTCCTTTCCATGAGAAGCCAAGGCGAATCGGTAGGTCTCAGCCAGAAGAGTACACACACCTAGGCAAAATAGTGTGGCAAACTTGTTCCTCTGTGAGCCCAGGCAACAGGCCATAAAACCCCTCTTGGTTGGAGGTTCTGAGTTGCAGCAACTTCTCACCATCTGCGAGGAAAAGCTTCCAAACACATTGACCCTTTGGCTAAGGAAGATCTGTGTTTGTGGGATATTCGAAAGTGTGCTCTCTCACAAGCAACTCATCTGCAACAACTGTGCTAGCTCCACCCACCAGAACCTCCCAAGTGCAAATCTTAAATGCAATACAAATTAATAAAACCAATCTAAAAAGTATAGTAATATTAAATACAATGCAGAAAGTGTAACAAAACTCTAATATCAACCAATGCTGTTTTGCACTGGGCTTGTCTGTAAAATGCAAGAGATCTCGCAGTCCTGGATAGTTCCAACCTTTTTATTTAGAAAATGTAGCCTTTGTGAAATCTGAACTACAATTTCTCTCCAAGCTGTTAACTCTTTAAATATCAGGACTTAAGTAATACCCGCAAAGCCACTCATCGAACAATCAAGCGTTTCATTCAAAATAGTCAACAGGGTCGCAAGAAGCGTGTGGAAAAACCAAGGCGCAAAATAACTGCCCATGAACTGAGAAAAGTCAAGCGTGCAGCTGCCAAGATGCCACTTGCCACCAGTTTGGCCATATTTCAGAGCTGCAACATCACTGGAGTGCCCAAAAGCACAAGGTGTGCAATACTCAGAGACATGGCCAAGGTAAGAAAGGCTGAAAGACGACCACCACTGAATAAGACACACAAGCTGAAACGCCAAGACTGGGCCAAGAAATATGTCAAGACTGATTTTTCTAAGATTTTATGGACTGATGAAATGAGAGTGAGTCTTGATGGGCCAGATGGATGGGCCCGTGGCTGAATTGGTAAAGGGCAGAGAGCTCCAGTCCGACTCAGATGCCAGCAAGGTGGAGGTGGAGTACTGGTTTGGGTTGGTATCATCAAAGATGAGCTTGTGGGGCCTTTTCGGGTTGAGGATGGAGTCAAGCTCAACTCCCAGTCCTACTGCCAGTTTCTGAAAGACACCTTCTTCAAGCAGTGGTACAGGAAGAAGTCTGCATCCTTCAAGAAAAACATGATTTTCATGCAGGACAATGCTCCATCACACGCGTCCAAGTACTCCACAGCATGGCTGGCAAGAAAGGGTATAAAAGAAGAAAATCTAATGACATGGCCTCCTTGTTCACCTGATCTGAACCCCATTGAGAACCTGTGGTCCATCATCAAATGTGAGATTTACAAGGAGGGAAAACAGTACACCTCTCTGAACAGTGTCTGGGAGGCTGTGGTTGCTGCTGCACGCAATGTTGATGGTGAACAGATCAAAACACTGACAGAATCCATGGATGGCAGGCTTTGGAGTGTCCTTGCAAAGAAAGGTGGCTATATTGGTCACTGATTTGTTTTTGTTTTGGTTTTGAATGTCAGAAATGTATATTTGTGAATGTTGAGATGTTATATTGGTTTCACTGGTAAAAATAAATAATTGAAATGGGTATATATTTGTTTTTTGTTAAGTTGCCTAATAATTATGCACAGTAATAGTCACCTGCACACACAGATATCCCCCTAAAATAGCTATAACTAAAAACAAACTAAAAACTTCTTCCAAAACTATTCAGCTTTGATATTAATGAGTTTTTTGGGTTCATTGAGAACATGGTTGTTGTTCAATAATAAAATTAATCCTCAAAAATACAACTTGCCTAATAATTCTGCACTCCCTGTATCTGGGGCATAATCTCTGGGTGGAGAGAGGAACGGCAATAAGTGAGAAAGAGAGGGGAAAAATATATTACATAAATGCTTTTATAACTTTCACATTGCTATTCAAATTTCAGCTCTACGCAAAGCTCTAATGCCTCTTTAGGATCATTTAAGCTTTATATCTGGCCATTCAGATCAACCAAAATTTTGGCTGGATATACCAACCTGGCATAATAATTCTCTTTGATTAGCTTAGTGCAGTAGGGGGGCATTTCTCTTCTTTTGGCAGCGGTCTCAGCAGAAAATTCTTGAAATAACAAGATTTTATTTTGTTCAATTCTGCATTCTTTGAACTTGCAGTAATGGTTTAATATATTGACTTTGTCCTGGAAATTTAAATCTCTAATCATCACTGTTCTATTCTTATTTTTAGAATTCCGGTCCTGTCACACTGGACCAATCCTGTGTGCTCTTTCAACTGCTAAGGGCGGGTTGGCAGTCATAACATTTGGGGAAGTTGGTCTTCAGCGAAGGTTAGAAGATCCCTGAATTATGTTGATTCTGGTAGACCTACCACTTTTACATTGTTTCGCCTTGATCTGTCTTCAAGCTATTCTAGCCTCGACCGCAGTGCAACAATGTCATTACCCTGAGTTGTAATATTACCGTCTATTGTGTTTATCTGATCTTCCACATTGGATATCCTGGTCTCTGCTCCTGCTATTCTGCTGGCATATTGTCTAATTTCTGCTGTGAGACAGCTTTTTCCAAATTAATCCCCTGAAATTGGGGGGAAAGTAACTCATCAATTTGTTGTAGAAGAATTTTTTTTTCTGACATAACAGTCTGAGGGTCTTTAGAAAGGGTCATACTTACATCTATATTTTTAGATGAGATATTTTTTCTTTCTTTCGATTTCAAAGGCATTGCCATTGATTCATGTGCGATAAATTTATCCATTCAATAAAACACTCCGAAAAATCAAAAAGTGGAATCTATAAAAGGTGAAAGTGGGCAAAAGATAGAGAAGGAGAAGTAAAAACAGGAAGGGGTAAACCCCCAATAAGATGAGCAGATCAGTCCTGGGTGACACAAGTACAAATGTGATGGTAGAAAAAAAAAAAAAGGGCGTGGAGGAGAAGGACCCCCAACTGGGGGATTACAGAAAGTGCTCCTGCAAAACAAGAGTATTTATGTTAAACCAAAGATGAAAGAAGAAAAAAAAGACATTTATAGACATGTATAAGTATATGTTATTTCTTAATAGGCCCTTTTAAAGCACAACAATGTCCTGTGCTTATAGAGGAAAAGGACATATTGTGACACCTATTATACCTATAAATCGTTATAAAACCTTAGCAGAGAGTTGAAATAAAACACTTCTCAATGAGAGAAAGAAAAAAAAAAGGAAAATAATACTACTCTTGTCAGGTAAAGTATATACCGCAGAATATTTTTAACCAGGTTGCTATTTGATCTTAAAGTGAATGTCAATTTTCATCAATGAGTGCCCGGTTTTTAAAAATACTTTTAAAAACAGGGGCACTTTCATTGATGAAAATTTAACATTGCACTGGATTTGAAGAAATACTTACCTTTTACTCATGTAAAGCCAGATGGACGATCCCCCTCCTTCTTCTTCCTGCTGTAGACCACAGCAATGACGAAACTGGCTTCCTCCAATCACAGCAGGGCATCACGAGCTGGACACTCTGGGGTGCAAGCCATGATTGGAGGAAACCGGTTTTGTCATTTCTGACATCAGTACAGAGGAACTGAGGCTGAGATCGACGATCAGGTTTTGCAGAAGTAAAAGGTAAGTATTTCTTCAAATCCAGTGCAATGTAAATTTTCATCAATGAATGTGCCCCTGTTTTTAAAAGTATTTTTAAAAACCGGGCACTAATTGATGAAAATTGACCTTCACTTTAACAGCAGCTTTATAAGAAAACCAGATGTAACCACCTGACACACAAACTCATAATAGTTCGGAATACAAGTTACAAAGTATTTCTAGAAGAAATAGTGGATGATCAAGGATCGAGGACTCTCATTATAAAAACATTGTAAAAACAAACACTCAGGTTCATGATCCTGCTTGAATAACATATAATTCTAGAGTAGCCCTAAAAAAACTAATTGAACCCATGAGGAGATCAAAATGTGGTGGCACGGATAACACAAAAAGTCACAATCCATTTCAGATCAGCCAGAGCTGGAGGTATAACGTTTAATAAGTGTAGCTTTCCAGATAGCCAATTAATCCCAATCCCTGATAGGCTTGGATTTACAGACTATGGTAAGCCAGTAGCAGGTGGAAAGTAAGGCTATATTACAGGTAGAACCCTTTAGTTAAAAATTCTGGCATTAATTACAAAGGCAGAGGATAGCAGAAATAGCTAGGAATATATGAAGAGAACGCCAACATCTGTTGGGGCAGACATCTATAAACTCTTTTATTTCAGCTTTTATGCTTCAGCTTTTGTATACTTCCCCAGACAGTTGATTGGCCCGGATGTAGATTCGCACAGTTAAAGACACTTCTTAGCCTTAGTTATTTCTCACTGGCAAGGGTTAACAGTGAATTCAATACTTAGCACAGTATTAGTCTAATGAGAGTAAAACAGTAGGGGCCAGAAAGTGCCAAGTAGATTTGAATGGCACCCTTATTCAGACAGTTATTATATGTATCTTTCAGGATATAATCTGCACTCAATATATGGGCATATTTTACAGCGTTCCTTAATTGAGCATATGAGCATACAGACATAGAACAATAAGCCTGCAGACCAGTAGTCAAAAAAGGAAGTGTGGAGGGTACTTGAGCTTTGTGCATAGATTTGCTGGAACTGGAGTAGGCTGTAGCTCCATTTCTCGTGCTCTGAAAGTGTTTGGCAGCACTCCTGAATTGCACCTATGACACAGCACAGACCAAAGAATACCGGACCAGCTATACTGCTCACTTCACAGGATCACCAGTCTCTAGTTGCAGCTCCAAGGTGGTGTCTCACCGGATCCTCAACGCCATCCCCTAATCCTCCTTTCCATGAGAAGCCAAGGCAAATCAGTAGGTCTCAGCCAGAAGAGTACACACACCTAGGCAAAATAGTGTGGCAAACTTGTTCCCCTGTGAGCCCAGGCAACAGGCCATAAAACCCCTCTTGGTTGGAGGTTCTGAGTTGCAGCAACTTCTCACCATCTGCGAGGAAAAGCTTCCAAACACATTGACCCTTTGGCTAAGGAAGATCTGTGTTTGTGGGATATTCGAAAGTGTGCTCTCTCACAAGCAACTCATCTGCAACAACTGTGCTAGCTCCACCCACCAGAACCTCCCAAGTGCAAATCTTAAATGCAATACAAATTAATAAAACCAATCTAAAAAGTATAGTAATATTAAATACAATGCAGAAAGTGTAACAAAACTCTAATATCAACCAATGCTGTTTTGCACTGGGCTTGTCTGTAAAATGCAAGAGATCTCACAGTCCTGGATAGGTCCAACCTTTTTATTTAGAAAATGTAGCCTTTGTGAAATCTGAACTACAATTTCTCTCCAAGCTGTTAACTCTTTAAATATCAGGACTTAAGTAATACCCGCAAAGCCACTCAGCCCGAATAACAGAGATGGACACCGAACATCCCTGCAGAGAAGGTACCTAACAGTCCTCTCTCTTAAAAGGTGGCCTCCCAGATGAGCCAGATGAGCTGAATGAAATGACTGAATGAGAGTGTCTGCATGTAGATGGTCCATAGGCTACCAAGAGCGTGCTTCAGGACTATACCCCTTCCAGTGAATAAGGTAATAAAGTTTGTCAGCACAAAATCTGGAATCAAGAATAAATTCTACCTCACATTCACACTCAGAATAAGTGTTATAGACAAATGCTTTGAGGAGCTTTGTATAAAATACAGGATGGATTTTGTAGGAGGTAGGCAGTTATAAATGATATGTGATAGGAGTTATCTGAACGAAAAGAGAGAAAGGTCCCACAAATCAGGCTCCCAATTTGTTGGTGGGACAAGTGAGTCTTAGATTTTTTTATGGATAGCCACACTTTACCTCCTACACAGTAAACTGGAGTGGGTTATTGTTTACGATGAGCAAAGCCATTTTCATAGTTTCCTGAACAATTATATATTTCTAAATCTTTTTAATCCATCTGATACTGTAGGCATAGAAGATACTTCAGGAAGAGTAGGTAAAACCACTGGATGCATGCCATAATTGTAATAAAAGGGAGTAAAGTGGAGTCATTCTGATCACTATTATATGCAAATGCTGTGACATGCAACAGATGATACTAGTCATCCTGCAAATAAGTACAATAGCAATGTTAATTTTGCTCCAAAGTTTGATTGGTTCTTTGCTCCTGACCATTACTTTGCAGATAGTGTGCAGTAGTGAGAGAAGTCTGAATTTTCAAAAGACTACAGAATTATTTCCAAAATCATAAGGTAAATTGTACCCCTCTCTTAGAGATGATCTTTTGGTAATCCATGAAGTCTGTCTATCTTCTTGATGAAAACTGAGAATAAAATGTGCCATCTTAGCTTTGATGATCAATAACTATGAGTATATTATTATAACCAAAAGAAGGAGGCAACTCCAGAATGAAATGCATGCTTACTAAAGCCGACAGTTTTGACAGTACAGGCAAAGGTACAAGAAGATCACAGGAACTTGATGCAGATTTCTTGGATCTGGCACAAATGTCACAAGAAGAAGCATATTTAGTAGCTTCATTCCTAAACCTAGGCCACCAGAAATGTTGTGTAGTAGATGGATGACCTTCCAGTGGAGCATCATGAACAACACGTAATATCTCTAGTCGCAAAAGGAAGTGGTACATATAACCTGTCCTGAAAAAGTACATTCCATCTTTCTTTTGACAATGAAATTCTGCAGGTGGAACAGCTTGATCTTCAGGCAATTCTTGATTTTGAGATTGCAGAGAAGAGTGGGTAGCAAGAAAACAATGTGATGGGAGCATTGGCTCAAGAGTATCAGAGATATCAGTTAAACCATTCCATTACAAGATCCAGGACAATTAAGTAATGTGAAACTGGAATCTAGATAGGACAATGTCCCATGAGCTTGTCAGGGGAGTAGGCATAAAGCTTAACAAAGCTATTCCAAATTTCTATTGTCTGGATATGGATATATGGTGAATAGATGTTCTGCCCATTCCAAAATGTGTCTCTACTGTTCCAGTGCAGATTCAATTGCCAATAGTTCATAATCACCTGCCTCATAGTTTACTTCAGCTGCTTAAATATCTAGAGAAGTAGGCAATAGGATGTAAAGAATTTTGATGTGGTTGTCATAGAGATAATTGCTCCCACAGCATATACTGAGGGATCGTCTTTCACTATACAAGGCAGTGACTGATCTGGATGAGTTAGAATGACTAAGCTTGTTTGATATTGTTTAAGATGTTTCAGCTTTTGATGACCAAACAAGTGATTTATTGGAGTTTGTAAAGGTTGTGAGAGGTATAATTTGATGAGAAAAAAATAGAATAGAATAGAAATTGTCAAAGCACGTGTCTTCTAAGTGTCAGGTGGAGTGCTGTTGTTTCAGAATGAAACAAGCTGGAATCAATTGCTGAGAGGCCCAGTGTCAGGGTTTTTCCCTGCTGTGTTTGGCATGTGCTGCTGGCAGCCATTTTACTCACCTCTCTTCCTGACTCTGGTGCATACTGCGTGATGCTGCTCATTTCCTGCACTTCCTTTTATGGCCAGACTGGTGTACATTATCCGTGTGAGACAGGATGCAGTCTCAGAATTGTGATGTCATGACATATTATTTAAAGAGCCTCTGTTCAGTATGCTTTGCCCTTGCATTGTCTCAGACCGGTTTTTGAGAGCTCCTGTGTATTACCTGGCTGTCTGATGTCCCTCCTGGTTCCTGATCCCTGGCTGTTCTCCTTGTTCCTGAATCCAGCTCATCTGACTACTCGCTTTGGCTCCTGACTCGGCTCGTCTGACTATTCTCTTTGGCTCCTGACTCGGCTCATCTGACTACCAGCTCTGGTTTTGATCCCTGGCTTGTTATTTGACTTGTGGACTTTTTATTATTTTTTGCTATTAATAAAGGTGTGATTATTTTTGCACTTCCTCTCAGTCTGATTCCTGGCACCCTGACACCAAGCTCATCACCAACCCTTACTAGAGCACTGGACATAAACACAATTTTGATACAAAGGTTATGGGTAAGAGAGCAATGGGACTTAACTTAATAGCTGAACTCTCTCAAGTACGTTTATCAGCTCCTACATAACAGCAATTAAGTACTAGAAAATAACAGTAAGTTTTTAAATCACTATCCAGACAAATATAAAGTTGCATAAGCTACTTAAATGCAGATCTCCTGATAGCAGATAAATCCATTGTTAATGTAACCTAAAATAGACAGTCCAGGTCAAGGCCTCACAGGGAAAAACAGCACAAAATCATTAAAGAAAGTCCACAAACAAGCTATAGTCCTAAATCAAGTCAGTCCAAAAAAAAGGTTGAAACACAAGTTAAATTTAGTATATCCAAATAGTAATTTCTAGAGTAAGAAGAGTTAACTTAAAGGGACAGTTAAGTCCAAAAAATGTTTATGATTCAAATAGGGCATGCAATTTTAAACAAATTTCCAATTTACTTTTATCACCATTTTGCTTTTTTCTCTCGGTATTCTTAGTTTGAAAGCTAAACCTAGGAGGTTCATATGCAAATTTCTTAGACCTTGAAGGCCGCCTCTAATCTGAAAGCATTTTGACAGTTTTGCACCACTAGAGGGCATTAGTTCACATGTTTCATATAGATAACATTGAGCTCACGCACGTGAATTTACCAAGGAGTGAGCACTGATTGGCTAAAATGCAAGTCTGTCAAATTAACTGAAATAAGAGGGCAGTCTGCAGAGGCTTCGAAACAAGGTAATTAAAGAGGTAAAACATGCATTATTATAACTGTGTTTGTTATGCAAAACTGGGGAATGGGTAATAAAGGGAATAGCTATATTTTTAAACAACACAAATTCTGGTGTTGACTGTCCCTTTAACAAACAAGCAACCACTAAATAATCTTCTAGGCCTCCCTGTAGGTACAAAATGCCTTAATGCAGCAGGAACAGAAATCACTCTCCTAGCCAAGTGCCTGTTATGACACCAATAAAGCTTATTTTTTTTTGTCACTGAGACTTTTTTAGGATCCATCTGTATACCAATGTTTGAAAGAATGCATCACAGGAAATCAATGGTATGAACTTTGAAAGTACATTTTTCCAGTTTTGCAAACAGACAGTGAGCTTGTAATCTGGAGAGAACCATAGTCATATGTCTTCGATATAACTCTAAAGAAGGTGAATACACAAGATTATCATCTAGGTACACCACCAAACATCTATCCAAAAGATATGGGGCTGCACATAACCCAAAAGGCATCACTAAATATTTGAAATGCCAATAGTGTGTTCTGAATTCCACCTATTATTCATCTCTTTTACGTATGCATAAAAGATGATAAGCTCCTGTAGGATCAATTTTATAAAATATTTTTTGCTGAGCATAAACGCTCTAACAGTTCTGGAATTAAAGGCAGAAGATACCCCTTGCTTTGCTATAATGTTATTAAGTTGATTATAGTCAATATAAAGGTCATAGAGAACTATCCATATTACTCACATAAAACATCCCAGTGCCAGCAGGATCAGTCAAGGGTTATCATTCAAGTAGTTAAAATAACCCATTTTGGCTCTGAAAATGGGTATATATGGTCATAGGGTATGGGTGCATCAGGAAAAAGATTGATAGGGCAGTGGTATGATCGATGTGGAGGAAGACCTTCTACCTCTTTTTTGCTGAGCGCTTTATAATGATACATGTAAGACTTAGGGATCTGCTTCTCTTTTGAATTAGAAGTAATTTCAGGAGTAGTATCTTCAATTAACATAACACATTGTGCAAGGCATACAAGAGAAGAAAAATAAATGGTGACAGAGCCCTAATTCAGAATTATATTTACAAAGCCAAGGCAGACCCAATACTAGGGTAAATATAGAAGACTGGATAAAATTGAAGGATTAGTAAGGTTGAATAACTTTAAGAAAAGGAACAATTTGATGAGTGACTTGTCCACATTTTATAGAGGATCTATCTATGACCCGTATATGCACAGGAGAGGATTTAGACATCTTTGGTATATGATATTGAATTGCAAGTGTATTATCCATGAAGCAGTCTGTGGCCCTGAGTCAAGAATTCTGCTACATGAATAAGTTGCTGAACCCACTGGAGAGAGAGACAATAACAAGTTAAAATCTCTGAAATTGACATTGTAAGAAGAGGTGACAGCTGGAGTTGAGACTCGCTAGAAGAGCAATGAGCTTTTAAAGGACAAGAGACATTGAAGTGATTGTCACTCCCTCTATACATGAACAAGTTCAACATTCTCCTTCTAGCCCATTCTTCAGCTGACCGAGGTCCCTTGGCCATGCCAATCTCCATAGGTTCAGGCAAAGCTATTGGTGCTGAAGTACCAGGAGGATGAGAATTTAGAGTGTGTTGGGCAGAAGACATTTCAGCACATGCATGTAGTTTAAGTCTCTCTAGTCTGTGCTCTCACATCCGACCACTAGGAAGGCAAGATGACATGCACACGGATAGCGAATTTGAGAACAAGAAAGAACACTTGCCAGATTGCCAGACCTGGGAACATGTCTATGCGGGCTCAGCACATAAACATTAGCAAGTGTTTGCCACACAGCAGTGCAACCAGGACTATCAGAGACAGACACCCACCGTCCCAGCAGAAAAGGTACCTGGCTCCATGTTTTAATGCTATGTAACAGTACAGTCTTTCTTTATATAACAGCGCTTGTGACTTGAGTTTGTGTATTTGATTGTGTTTGGGTAATTGACTAATATATATCTTAAATTGCATCTCATGCTGAAATTTGTTATCTACATTTGTCTTTAACTCTTATACACTTTAAGTTTTTTTGCAAATTTTTACCATGGATTGCTGGATTCTATTTAGACAACAACACCAATGAAAATCATCAACCACCGTAGAGCTAGATTACGAGTGGAGCATATTTACATACTAACTCCGCTTGACTTATGCTCTTTGTGCTAGTGGGGTAACTAGCATGTTACAAGTTGAAAGTAAATGTATTTAGCTTGCACTCTAACCAGATGCATGCAAAGAGCAGAAGTTAGAATATTGTGACCACGTTAACCTATCCCCCCATAGACTTCAATAGAGAGATAAAATTGGAAACCCATACTTGTGAAATAACGAGAATCACCATAATCCCCCTACTCTATTAATCCCTAACCAGGAACATAGCCCACTGCAAATTACACACTAAACTATTAACCCCTTAATCACCACAGTCCCATATCAAAAACTACACCACTACACTATTATCCCCTAAAATGCCACACCCCCATATCACGAACTGCAACACTATACTATTAACCCCTAAACCACAATCCCCATATGGCAAACTACCCCACTACACTATTAACCCCTAAACAGCAATAAATCCCACTGCAAAATACCCACTAACATTTTAACCGCCTAACCTAACACTCCCTAAGTTAGACCAAAAGAAAACTAACAAAAAACAGTTAGGGAATGTGTGGGGTGTATGCACAAATAAATAGATCAGATATCCCCCATTGGGGCTTAATCTCAGATGCACTGTCCAATGTATGTTCAGGGAGCATCCCCTACCCTCCCTTACTTATATATGCAAAAGGATACAGTGATACTTTTGAAGAAAAGGTGCAAAATAACTCACCAACAGAGGATGAGTGCTGAGATTCTAGCAGACGTCCCTTCAGCCTCCTTTATTTTTTCTAGTGCAGAGAAACCCCTTGCCAGTGTGTTCACCCTTTGCATGAGTGCCTGGAATGCTGGTACTTGTCTTTAAAGAAAACCCTCCTCTACTGTTTAAATATTTTGCTAAGTTTTCATAGTCCCATTTGATGAGGATCAGTCATCCAAAATGAAGGGCCCTTCCTCCACAGCTGAATCTTTTGTCATGTGCTCACTGCTGGCCCGTAAGGTTCAAATAACAAAAATAAATTTTGCAGGAGCACCATGCTTAAGGGTAAAATAAATACTTTATTGGAATTTGTACATGGTGTCGTCACCCTGAGGGTAAAATACAGAAGTTTGTCAAATGAATAAAGGCTGACCAGTTTTGGCTGCTGCCTTACTCTTAGCCTGCTTAAAATAAAATAATGACTTGCAAACTTAAAAACCTTCATTTGATTGCCCATTGGTTGGTGGGTTAACTTTCCTCTCTCTCCTAGACCAATCGGGCTGTCCAGTTACACACTCCTACAACAGCTGTTAAGTACTAAACTTCAAATTGAAATGCTAGATACTTTATCTCCGTTCAGCAGATCTAAAAGCCTACACACTTCTATCTCTTGCTGTTATGCACCAATGATTAAATAAGTAAATAATGACTATCAAAACTCCTGCAAACCCCACAAAAACTACCAATCACCATCCTAATTGGTTTAAAAATAAATTTGCCATCGATCGAGTCGTATATTGGACTAAGACCCACAACATACGCTGACCAGATCACCTAGGAAACAGAAAAACACACCCCTTTCATTTACGCAGCAGAATCCTGCTTTCTTTCCCCTTACTGTCATCCAAGCGGACATGGCAACAAATGTGTCCTTAGCAACTTCTCAAGACTGAGATAGTTCAATCTATGTGCCTCGGGGTTGAAATCTGAAGTTAAAGTGACTCATTGTGTGTGCTATCTATTAACGGTACTGACACGCTGTCCCGCACTCAATGTTAGTGAATCTCCATTTACACTAGATGTGGGTTAGTGGTTGCTTGTGATAGATGCCTTCATATCAGATTGATTTTAAATGAAATGTATACTTGCTATTAACATGAACTGTCCCAACATAAGGAAACTAGCCCCATGCACTGGCAATACCGCTAACGGAGATGTCGTTCGGCTTGCAGATGAAGAGCAGCAAATGTAATATTACTACTTTCAAATGCCATATCAATCTACCTACATACTACCTCTAGTAAATAATTACAGGCCTAAAAAAAAATCACACTTGCCTCTTGGGACCTTGGTGCCACTATTCTACACTATACAGGGAGTGCAGAATTATTAGGCAAATGAGTATTTTGACCACATCATCCTCTTTATGCATGTTGTCTTACTCCAAGCTGTATAGGCTCGAAAGCCTACTACCAATTAAGCATATTAGGTGATGTGCATCACTGTAATGAGAAGGGGTGTGGTCTAATGACATCAACACCCTATATCAGGTGTGCATAATTATTAGGCAACTTCCTTTCCTTTGGCAAAATGGGTCAAAAGAAGGACTTGACAGGCTCAGAAAAGTCAAAAATAGTGAGATATCTTGCAGAGGGATGCAGCACTCTTAAAATTGCAAAGCTTCTGAAGCGTGATCATCGAACAATCAAGCGTTTCATTCAAAATAGTCAACAGGGTCGCAAGAAGCGTGTGGAAAAACCAAGGCGCAAAATAACTGCCCATGAACTGAGAAAAGTCAAGCGTGCAGCTGCCAAGATGCCACTTGCCACCAGTTTGGCCATATTTCAGAGCTGCAACATCATTGGAGTGCCCAAAAGCACAAGGTGTGCAATACTCAGAGACATGGCCAAGGTAAGAAAGGCTGAAAGACGACCACCACTGAACAAGACACACAAGCTGAAACGTCAAGACTGGGCCAAGAAATATCTCAAGACTGATTTTTCTAAGGTTTTATGGACTGATGAAATGAGAGTGAGTCTTGATGGGCCAGATGGATGGGCCCGTGGCTGGATTAGTAAAGGGCAGAGAGCTCCAGTCCGACTCAGACGCCAGCAAGGTGGAGGTGGAGTACTGGTTTGGGCTGGTATCATCAAAGATGAGCTTGTGGGGCCTTTTCGGGTTGAGGATGGAGTCAAGCTCAACTCCCAGTCCTACTGCCAGTTTCTGGAAGACACCTTCTTCAAGCAGTGGTACAGGAAGAAGTCTGCATCCTTCAAAAAAAACATGATTTTCATGCAGGACAATGCTCCATCACACGCGTCCAAGTACTCCACAGCGTGGCTGGCAAGAAAGGGTATAAAAGAAGAAAATCTAATGACATGGCCTCCTTGTTCACCTGATCTGAACCCCATTGAGAACCTGTGGTTCATCATTAAATGTGAGATTTACAAGGAGGGAAAACAGTACACCTCTCTGAACAGTGTCTGGGAGGCTGTGGTTGCTGCTGCACGCAATGTTGATGGTGAACAGATCAAAACACTGACAGAATCCATGGATGGCAGGCTTTTGAGTGTCCTTGCAAAGAAAGGCGGCTATATTGGTCACTGATTTGTTTTTGTTTTGTTTTTGAATGTCAGAAATGTATATTTGTGAATGTTGAGATGTTATATTGGTTTCACTGGTAAAAATAAATAATTGAAATGGGTATATATTTGTTTTTTGTTAAGTTGCCTAATAATTATGCACAGTAATAGTCACCTGCACACACAGATATCCCCCTAAAATAGCTATAACTAAAAACAAACTAAAAACTACTTCCAAAACTATTCAGCTTTGATATTAATGAGTTTTTTGGGTTCATTGAGAACATGGTTGTTGTTCAATAATAAAATTAATCCTCAAAAATACAACTTGCCTAATAATTCTGCACTCCCTGTAAGTATCATAAAATGTATAGCACCAATACTGTGGGATTGATCCAGCTGTGTTCAATGTATAAATATATAGATAGCTCTAACTGGAAATTATTAGTATGGATCTATTCTCAGCACAGACTAATCCATATTACTCTATTCATACCAGTATATTCGGTAATGAAAAAATGTGTCTATAGCTGGAACAGATATACCAGAAATGATATTTTGTGTTATTGGATGCAGATACATTTTTTGTTATTAGATGCAGATACTGTGGGGTTAATCCTTGTATGTTAAATGTCTTAAATGAGGCGCATAGACAGCTGAGAATTGAACAGGATTATGGTAGTTTGTTGCAGGATCCGACAATGATATACCAGCGACAATTGGTCTCCCTTGTGGATGATCGGATGAAATTGGGATTTATTAACCAAGAAACAAAAGTCTATTTGTTGGTACAAAATCCAGTAATTCCGGTGTTTAACCATTTGTCCACAAGTCAACATCAAATGTCCAAGGGAGACCAATTGTAAGTGGAATAGGTTCCCTGCTGGAACATTTGTCGGAGTGGCTTGATGGCATATTACAGCCACTAGTACGTGCTCTCTGGGCTATTTATCGTACACAAAGCATGCTTTAAATCTTCTCTCTGATGTGGTTTGGCAGAGTAATTACAAATGGCTAACTGTGTACGTGAGATCCCTTTAGTCCACTATACCACATGAGAAAGGTTTGGAGGCAATAAAATTCTTTCTTGAGAGAGAGCATAGAGTAGATCACAGCTTTGTAGAGTATGTCGTCAGGGTCACCCACTTTCTTCTTACCTACAATTACTTCGAGTTTAAGGGTGAGTTCTTTCTCCAGAGACGTGGGACGGCAATGGGGGCGAAGTTTGCCCCTTCCTATGCCAACCTGTTCATGGATTGGTGGGAGCTGTCCCATGTCTTTGGAGAACAGAACCCCTACAAACGGAAGTGTGGTACAGGAGTTTCATCAATGACCTCCTATTTATTTGGAAGGGTTCATTGAAGGATCTGGAGGCTTTTGTGGAAACACTCAATCAGAACAATGTAGGCATTAGCTTCACATCGGAAATTCAGGGATCTTCAATCAATGTTCTTGATATCACATTGATAGGAAGTGCAGGTCAGAGGATAATTACTGAAACGTATCATAAACCCATCTCAGGCAAACTTGAAAGTAGTAATATTACATTTGCTGCTATTCATTTGCTATTCAACTTGAAAGTAGTAATATTACATTTGCTGCTATTCATTTGCGAGCCAAACGACATCTCCGTTAGCGGTATTGCCAGTGCATGGAACTAGTTTCCTTATGTTACAGTTCATGTTAATAGCAAGTATACATTTCATTTAAATTCACTCTGATATGAAGGCATCTAACACATACAACCACTAACCCACATCTAGTGTAAATGGAGATTCACTAACCTTGAATGCGGGACATCGCGTCAGTACCGTTAATAGATAGCACACACAATGAGTCACTTTAACTTCAGATTTCAACCTTGAGGCACATAGATTGAACTATCTCAATCTTGAGAAGTTGCTAAGGTCCCATTTGTTGCCATGCCCCCTCTGATGACAGTAAGGGGTAAGAAAGCAGGACTCTGCAGTGTAAATGAAAGGGGTGTGTTTGTTCTGTTTTCTAGGTGTTCTGGTCAGTGTATGTTGTGGGTCTTAGTCCAATATACATCTCAATCGATGGCAAATGTATTTTTAAACCAATTAGGCTGGTGATTGGTAGTTTTTGTGGGGTTTGCAGGAGTTTTGATAGTCAGTATTTATTTATTTAATCATCGGTTCATAACAGCAAGAGATAGAAGTGTGTATGCTTTTAGATCTGCTGAATGGAGATAACGTATCTAGCATTTAAATTTGAAGTTTAGTAATTAACAGCTGTTCGTTAAGTAGGAGTGTGTAACTGGACAGCCCACTTGGTCTAGGAGAGGGAGGAGAATTAACCCACCAACCAATGGGCAATCAAATGAAGGTTTTTAAGTTTGCAAGTCATTATTTGATTTTAAGCAGGCTAGGAGTAAGGCAGCAGCCAAAACCAGTCAGCCTTTATTCGTTTAACAAACTTCTGTATTTTACCCTCAGGTTGACGACACCCTGTACAAATTCCAATAAAGTATTTATTTTACCCTTAAACATAGTGCTCCTGCAAAAAAAATGTTGTCAAAAGAAAACTAACCTACCTGAAAAAACCTAACAGTACCTTAAAAGCAAAATAAAATAAAAACTAACAGTACCTTAAAAAACAAAAACAAAACTAAAATTAAAGAAAATGAAAACCCCCCAGATATCTCTATTCTAAAACTAAAGCTCTACTTATAAAGGAAAACCCACCCCAAAATAAAAAAAAACTATACTAACACTAAACTATAGCAATAGCCCCTAAAAGGCTTTTTGTAGGGCATTTCCCTAAAGGGACTTAGCTCTATTCCAATTGAAAAAAACAAAACAACACCATTCTACAAGCCCCCCCCCCCCCCCAAAAAAAAAGACTATCTAAAAAAAAAAAACTACTCTAAAAGTTTCCCTAAAAAAGGGCATTTGGCTGGGAACTGCCCTTAGCAGGGCATTTAGCTCTTTTGCTGTCCAAAAAAAAGAAATTAAAAAAAAATCGAAAAATAAAAACCCCCAACCAAAATAAATCCTATCACTAAACCTTGAAGATGGTAATTACCAAAGTTGAATTTGAGGAACGACGCCCCTGGTCCTGGTGATCTTTTATCTTTACCCTTGCGGCAGTCTTCTGTCTTCATCCATCTTCTTATCTTTGGTCAACTGACGTCCTCTTAATGCGATCACCTGCCATACACTGAATTTTGAATGCAAGGTACCTCCTTTATATAGGGGTACAAATACATTCATATTGGCTATTTTTTTAATTCAAATCAGCCAATAGAAAAATCTTTCATTTTTTTAGGGTGGGGGTTTACTTGTACAATGGTGTTGAGTTTTTTCTTTGTTTGAAAAAGAGCTAAGTGACTTTTGTAGCCGAAACGCGTTACTCTGCTGCTTTTGACCCTGAGAGGGATCCATAGTTTGACTGAGATCTAATATGATCCATTACACAAGCAGCACAACTAGTGAAATCATAACCTGAGAACGCAGGACAGAGGATACAAGGAACAGATAGAAAGGGCAGGATAACTCCTTGAAACAAAACTACCAATATCAACTTACAGTGATTTATTTGGACCTGCTTTGAAGCTATCGGACTTGATCAGACTTTTTAATGTTCTATTTTCATATCATTGGTGATGTGAGATTTAATTTTTACAACATTCATATATGTTTACCAAATCAATTGTATTTGAATGTTTTGAATGTTTTGAATTGTTTTATAATTTTTTAATATTTTTATGTTCTTTTATTATGACAATTTTTTTATGCTCTATGTAACCCATATTTAAAATATAAATTCAGTGATACTTTCTTGGCAGATACTACACTTATCTCTAGAAATTTTATGCTAGGGTCATTAGGTTATTTGGGACCGTTTACTTTCAACTTGTTATACGTAAGGAAGTTAACATGGGTGCAATATCTTAATAATGTGTGCGTGCTAACGTTAGTGCACCACTTGTAATCTAGCTAGTCAGACACAATGACACACATACTCAAAGTGACAGATATAGAGCAGATACAGAAATAAGGAAGAGTGTCAGACTTACTAATGCACAAATCACCTGCACTCTGCAGACATACTAACAGAAACCACAGGTATAATAGCACAAATTGATATGCATAGGATTATGGAGTCACATATACAGATTGCGTAAAACATATAGGGCCATATAATATTGTTCCATATAGACACAAACACAGGGAAGTTCACTGACACACAGAGCAAACAAAATGCATTGTAATTACTGTCTTTTCCCAACACAAACAGTTTGTAATGCGAGATACCATATATCGGGCATGTCACGGAACTATAGATACTGTAGGTGAAGCTGTCATGGGATACCAAGTAGGTACAGTAGGCACAGATGGAACAAGGAAAGCTGTCACTGATATAGCAGACACAGGATACTGAGCAGGCACAGGATACCTAGCTGGTACTGTTGGTGAGGCTGTCATGAGATACAAGGTAGGTACAGAATGTACAGCAGGTTTGAGGAAAGTTGTAACTAGTATAACAGACTTAGGAGACTCAGTAGGCACAGGATATCCAGCGGGTACTTTTGGTGAGGCTGTCACAGGATACCAGGTAAGTACAGCAGGTTTGAGGAAAGTTATTACTGGTACAGTAGACATAGGAGACTTTAGCAGATACAGAATACCCTGCGAGTACTGTTGGTTAGGCTGTCATGGGATATAAGGTAGGTACAGCAGGTTTGAGGAAAGCTGTCGTTAGTATAACAGACTCAGGCGACTCAGTAGGCACAGGATACCCAGTGAGTACTGTTGTTGAGCATGTCACTGGATACCAGATAGGTACAGCAGATTTTGCCTGACTTCGCTTGTTGTTTGCAGCTTGTTGTTATGGCCTCCTCACCGGTCATACAATTGCACCATAGACCTGCAACCCAGGTTCATTCCTCCTCGGGGCCGGGTTTACCCGCTGTCTGTCGCACAGAATAAAGCTATGGAGGAGTATGTTGCCGATGCCCTATCGCGAGGGTTCATCTGTAAAGCCTCCTCTCCAGAAAGGGTTGGCTTCTTCTTTGAAGATGAAGGGTGGCGTTTTAAAACTATGGGGCCTATTTATTAATGTGTGAGCGGACATGATCCAATATTGCGAATCATGTCTGCTGCACATCGATAAATGCCGACAGCATACGCTCTCTGCATTTATCATTGCACTAGCAGTTCTTGTGAATCGGCTGCCAACAGGGGGTGTCAATCAACCCAATCGTATTGGATTGGGTTGATTTCCTGCTATGTCTGTCCGCTGCCTCAGAGCAGGCAGACAGGTTATGGAGAAACATGGGGCTTCAAGATCCATATGGAGCTTGATAAATATGCCCCCATGTATCAATTATAGGGGTCTTAATCATCTTACCCTTAAAAATGCTTACCCTATTCCGCTTATCAAGGAACTCTTTGACCGCCTTAAGGGAGCTACAGTATTTACTAAACTTAATCTCACAAGAGTTTACAATCTTGTTAGGATCAAAGAAGGCCACAAATGGAATACAGCATTTAACACCAGGAGTGGTCATTATAAATATCTTGTAATGCCCTTTGGCCTATGCAATGCCGTTTTCCAGGAGTTTATAAATGATGTCCTATGAGATTGTGTCGTGGTGTACTTAGACAACATCCTTATACACTCACATTTACTTGAGGCTCAACGTTCTATTATCACATGGGTACTCCAGAAACTATGTGAGAATGGCCTGTTTTGCAAACTCGAGAAATGTGAGTTCCATCAAACTCAAGTCACCTTCCTAGGTTATGTAATTGCTGCTGCAGGGTTCTCCATGGTTCCTGACAAGATATTTTCAACTCTTCAGTGGCATCTCCCAGTTGGTCTTCAGTTCATTCAATGTTTTTTAGACTTTGCCAATTAATATAGGAAGTTTATTAAAAATGTTTCCTCCTTGGTCAAACCTGTTTCAGACATGACCTATAAATTAATTATCCACTCCATTGGTCTCCTATTGAAATTAAGGCCTTTGAGAGTCTTAAAACTGCCTTTGCTGCTGCCCCGGTTATGGCTCATCATAACCCTGCTCTGCCTTATATTCTAGAGATCGATGCATCTGAGACAGGAGTAGGCGCCCTCTTGTCTCAACATCTTACAACCGAGGGTCCCTTGCATCGGTGCGGTTTCTTTTCTAAGAAATTGTCACCAGCGGAATGCAACAGGGAATCACTGGACATAATTTTGGAATTCAAAGAAGAGAGGCACCTTCTTGAAGGTACTAGCGCAGAGGTGCTCATCCTCACTGACCAAAAGAATTTGACTTACCTTTCCAAAGCTACACATTTGTCTCCGCAACAGGCCAGATGGGTGCTATTTTTGTAATACCTGCCTGCTAGTAGGAATGTTAGGGCTGATGTCCTCTCTCGTCAATGTTTCCCTCTGTACAAAGAGGAGTCTGTTTCCACTCCTGTTATATCTCCTGACCATATTTTTGGCCACCATATGTATCAATTTGACTTTTCCCTTGGGAGGAGATCCTGGCCACACAAACCAATGCCCCTCCAGAGTAATCTTGTGGAAAGTGCTTTGCACTTGAGAATCTTTGCAGCAAACTATGGCACACTTCTTACTAACCAAGAGCCGCAGCTTACCCAGGCAAGAACCAAATTAATTGATCTGTCTCTTGACAATTCTGGTGGCCAGGTCTTCATTCTAATGTTGCTCTGTATGTTGCGTCTTGCTCAGTCTGTGCACAGACTGTTTCCAATGGCAATACTGTTATTCTGATGGTTGCAGACCGTTTTTCCAAAATACCACATTGCATTTCCTTAAAGAAGCTGCCTACCGCTCAGGAGCTTGCTTACATTTTTTCTCAAGAGGTCTTCTGTTTTCATGGGTTACCCAAGGAGATAGTCTTGGACCAGGGAAGCCAAATTGATCTTCGTGTTCCTGACCCCAGCTTGTCTGACTATTTGCTTTGGTTCCTTACCTGGCTTGCCTTACTACCTACTCTGGCTTCGACTATTTGGCTTTTGGTCTCATAACTTTTTGTTATTTTTTTAATAAAAGTGTGGTTAATTCAGCATTTCAAATTTTTGTCTGGTTCCTGAAACCTTGACAAGGGAAAACTGCCGCTCACAAAGCAGACACAGAGGACTTAGCAGGCACAGGATACCCAGTGAGTACTGTTAGTGAGGCCGGGTAGGTACAGCAGGTACAGATAGTTTGTAGAAAGCTGACACTGGTATAGCAGACACAGGATACTCAGCAGGCAAAGGATACCCAGCGGGTAAGGTTGGTGAAACGGTCACGGGATATAAAGTAGGTACAGCAGATTTGAGGAAAGCTGTCCCTAGTAAATAAGACATAAAAGACTTTAGCAGACACAGGATACCCAGCGAGTACTGTTGTTAAAACTGTCATGGGATACTAGGAAGGTACAGCAGGTTTAAGGAAAGCTGTCACTGGTACAGCAGACATAGCAGGCTGTAACAGGATACTTGGTAGGTTCAGCATGCAGAGAAGGAACAAGGCAAGCATACAAAGGTACCAGACAAGTATACTTCAGCTTCTGGAACAAGGAGAGAATAGGAAGGAACTCGGTAGGTATCACTCGTCTTCAGGAACAAGGTGAGCATACACACTCTGAAATGTCTGGCAAAAAATTACTCTTACTTATTAGACCCAATAAATTAATATTCTTGATACAATAGTTTATAAGCAGGCTATTTCACTAGTTACTGAACTTTATGTAAAACCTATGGATAGGAACACACTATTAAAAAATGATAGCTTTCATCCAGAAAATGTGTTTAAATCAGTATCTAAAAGCCAATTTCTAAGCACATAAAGAATAGTGTAAGATCGAAGAAATTATCATCTAGGCTAAATACAATGGGCAAGAAATTTATTGATAGAGGATATCATGATAATCAGATAAATCAGATTATTAATGCGGTGGTTAAAAGGAGTGAAAATAGGGTACTTTAAGTATATTGTACAGAAAAGGATAAGTTGTAGATAGAGATATCTACAGGATTATTAGGAATTATTGGTATAGCTTGTCCCAATATTACCCAGATATTAAAGCATTTAAGTTACCACAGATACCACAATACCACAGGGTAAGAAATCTTAGAGATACCTTAGCAAAGCCAATGTTGGCTCTAGTAGTTAACCTTTAGTTAACTGCCTGACAACACCTAATAAAGGTTGTTATTGCATACAATTAAATTCTATAATTAGGGATAAATATCTAGCCCAAAATTGTAGGAGAAACAATTAAACAGTAATGGTCTATATACATGTCAAACAAAATATGTTGTTTATCTGTTTAAATTTGTTTAAAATGCCTATGTGGGCTTTGTTACATAGGAGAGACAACAAGGGCCATCAGAGACAGGTTCGGTGAGCATAAGACATAAAGTAGATCTAAGGACATAACTTTTCCAGTATCTGTATAAGAGATAGAAAAAGACAAGGGGCACCTCATAGTGTATCTATGCAGGAAAATAAGGAAAAATTAAGAGTATGGAAATTACTAGAAAGCATCAGGTGCTAAAAGGCAGACTGACCTTTGCAACTGTCAGCACACTGATATAATTAACATTCAGGTAGATTATGAGTTATGCACGTTAGAGGGTTTTTAACAAACGCAACAAAAGTTGCGTTATTTCACCCTCCATAGTGCTGCCATTGAGCTCAGATTGAGCTCGCATTCTATTGGCTGTTCCGATCAGCCAATAGAATGCAAGCTCAATCTGATTGGCTGATTGGATCAGCCAATCGGATTGAACTTGATTCTGATTGGCTGATTCCATCAGCCAATCAGAATATTCCTACCTTAATTCCGATTGGCTGATAGAATCCTATCAGCCAATCGGAATTCGAGGGACGCCATCTTGGATGACGTCCCTTAAAGGAACCGTCATTCTGCAGTTGGACGTCGCCGGAAGAAGATGGGTCCGCGGTGGAGGTCTTCAGGATGGAGCCGGTCGTCATCGGATGAAGATAGAAGATGCTGCTTGGATCAAGATGGTTGCCGGTCCGGATCGCCTCTTCTTCCCGGATAGGATGAAGACTTTGGAGCCTCTTCTGGACCTCTTCAGGCACCGGATGATGGATCGCCAACCCCCGCTTGGGTTGGATGAAGATTTTGGATCCAGGACGGATCGGTGATACCTGGTGAGGTGAAGACAAGGTAGGATGATCTTCAGGGGCTTAGTGTTAGGTTTATTTAAGGGGGGTTTGGGTTAGATTAGGGGTATGTGGGTGGTGGGTTGTAATGTTGGGGGGGGTATTGTATGTTTTTTTTTTACAGGCAAAAGAGCTGAACTTCTTGGGGCATGCCCCGCAAAGGGCCCTGTTCAGGGCTGGTAAGGTAAAAGAGCTTATAACTTTAGTAATTTAGAATAGGGTAGGGCATTTTTATTTTGGGGGGCTTTGTTGTTTTATTAGTGGGCTTAGAGTAGGTGTAATTAGTTTAAAATTGCTGTAATATTTTTCTTATGTTTGTAGATATTTTTTTATTTTTTGTAACTTAGTTCTTTTTTATTTTTTGTACTTTAGCAAGTTTATTTATTTGTATTTATTTGTAGGAATTGTATTTAATTAATTTATTGATAGTGTAGTGTTAGGTTAATTGTAGGTAGTTTATTTAATTAATTTATTGATAGTGTAGTGTTCGGTTAATTGTAGGTAATTGTAGGTATTTTATTTAATTAATTTATTGATAGTATAGTGTTAGTTTTAATTGTAACTTAGGTTAGGATTTATTTTACAGGTAAATTTGTAATTATTTTAGCTATTAAATAGTTCTTAACTATTTAATAGCTATTGTACCTGGTTAAAATAAATACAAAGTTACCTGTAAAATAAATATTAATCCTAAAATAGCTACAATATAATTATAATTTATATTGTAGCTATATTAGGATTTATTTTACAGGTAAGTATTTAGCTTTAAATAGGAATAATTTATTTAATAAGAGTTAATTTATTTCGTTAGATTTAAATTATATTTAACTTAGGGGGGTGTTAGTGTTAGGGTTAGATTTAGCTTTAGGGGTTAATCCATTTATTAGAATAGCGGTGAGCTCCGGTCGGCAGATTAGGGGTTAATAATTGAAGTTAGGTGTCGGCGATGTTAGGGAGGGCAGATTAGGGGTTAATACTATTTAATATAGGGTTAGTGAGGCGGATTAGGGGTTAATAACTTTATTATAGTAGCGCTCAGGTCCGGTCGGCAGATTAGGGGTTAATTATTGTAGGTAGGTGGAGGCGACGTTGTGGGGGGCAGATTAGGGGTTAATAAATATAATATAGGGGTCGGCGATGTTAGGGAACCAGATTAGGGGTACATAGGGATAATGTAAGTAGCGGCGGTTTACGGAGCGGCAGATTAGGGGTTAAAAATAATATGCAAGGGTCAGCGATAGTGGGGGCGGCAGATTAGGGGTTAATAAGTGTAAGGTTAGGGGTGTTTAGACTCGGGGTACATGTTAGAGTGTTAAGTGCAGACGTAGGAACGGTTACCGCATAGCAAACAATGGGGCTGCGTTAGGAGCTGAACACGGCTTTTTTGCAGGTGTTAGGTTTTTTTTCAGCTCAAACAGCCCCATTGTTTCCTATGGGAGAATCGTGCACGAGCACGTTTTTGAGGCTGGCCGCGTCCGTAAGCAACTCTGGTATCAAGAGTTGAAGCTGCGTTAAAAATGCTCTACGCTCCTTTTTTGGAGCCTAACGCAGCCTTTATGTGGACTCTCGATACCAGAGTTATTTTTATGGTGCGGCCATAAAAAAGCCGGCGTTATTTTTTCGGGTCGTTACCGACAAAACTCCAAATCTAGGCCCAAGATAGCTACAATATAACTAATAGTTACATTGTAGCTAGCTTAGGGTTTATTTTTATTTTACAGGCAATTTTGTATTTATTTTAACTAGCTACAATAGTTATTAAATAGTTATTATCTATTTAATAACTACCTGGATAAAATAAGTACAAATTTACCTGTAAAATAAACCCTAACCTAAGTTACAATTACACCTAACACTACACTATAATTACATTATTTACCTAAATTAACTACAATTAAATACAATTAAATTAAATAAACTAAAGTACAAAAAACCCCCACTAAAATACAATGAATAATAAAATAATTACAAGAATTTTAAACTAATTACACCTAATCTAATCCCCCTAATAAAATAAAAAATCCCCCAAAATAAAAAAAAAATCCCTACCCTATACTAAATAACAAATAGCTCTTAAAAGGGCTTTTTGCAGGGCATTGCCCCAAAGTAATCAGCTCTTTTACCTGTAAAAGAAAATACAATACCCCCCAACATTACAACCCACCACCCACACACCCAACCTTACTCTAAAACCCACCCAATCCCCCTTTAATAAAACCTAACACTACCCTCTTGAAGATCACTCTACCTTGAGACGTCTTCACCCAACCGGGCAGAAGTGGTCCTCCAGAGGGGCAGAAGTCTTTATCCGATCTGGGCAGAAGAGGACCTCCAGACAGACAGAAGTCTTCATCCAGGCAGCATTTTCTATCTTCATTCATCCGACAAGGAGCGGCTCCATCTTGAAGACATCCGACGCGGAGCATCCATCCAGACCGATGACTACCCAACGAATGACGGTTCCTTTAAATGACGTCATCCAAGATGGCGTCCCTTGAATTCAGATTGGCTGATAGGATTCTATCAGCCAATTGGAATTAAGGTGCAATCAGTCAATAGGATTGAGCTTGCATTCTATTGGCTGATTGGAACAGCCAATAGAATGCGAGCTCAATCCTATTGGCTGATTGGATCAGTCAATAGGATTGAACTTCAATAATATTGGCTGATTGCATCAGCCAATAGGATTTTTCCTACCTTAATTCCAATTGATCCAATCAGCCAATAGGATTGAGCTCGCATTCTATTTGCTGTTCCAATCAGCCAATAGAATGCAAGCTCAATCCTATTGACTGATTGCATCAGCCAATAGGATTTTTTCCTACCTTAATTCTGATTGGCTGATAGAATCCTATCAGCCAATCAGAATTCAAGGGACGCCATCTTTGATGACGTCATTTAAAGGAACCGTCATTCGTCGGCTAGTCTTCGGTCTGGATGGATGCTCCACGTTGCATGTCTTCAAGATGGAGCTGCTCCTCGTCGTATGGATGAAGATAGAAGATGCCGCCTGGATGAAGAATTCTGCCCATCTGGAGGACCTCTTCTGCCCGGATCGGATGAAGACTTCTGCCCCTCTGGAGGACCACTTCTGCCCGGTTGGGTGAAGATGTCTCAACGTAGGGTGATTTTCAAGGGGGTAGTGCTAGGTTTTATTAAGGGGGGATTGAGGGCTGTTTTAGAGTAGGGTTGGGTGTGTTGGTGGTGGGTTGTAATGTTGGGGGGGTATTGTATTTTTTTTTACAGGTAAAAGAGCTGATTACTTTGGGGCAATGCCCCGCAAAAAGCCCTTTTTTCGGTAATTTAGTCTTTGTTTTTTTTCGTACTTTAGTTTATTTAATTTAATTGTATTTAATTGTAGTTAATTTAGGTAAATAATGTAATTATAGTGTAGTGTTAGGTGTAATTGTAACTTAGGTTAGGGTTTATTTTACGGAAAAAAATAAACCCAAAGCTAGATACAAATGTAACTATTATTTATATTGTAGCTATTTTAGGGTTTATTTTATCGGTAAGTAGTTTTAAATAGGAATAATTTATTTAATTGTAATAATTTTATTTAGTTTTATTTAAATTATTTTTAAGTTAGGGGGTGTTAGGGTCAGGGTTAGACTTAAGTTTAGGGGTTAATACATTTAATATAGTTGCGGCGACGTTGGGGTGGCAGATTAGAGGTTAATAACTGTAGGTAGGTGTCGGCGATGTTAGGGATGGCAGATTTGGGGTTAATAAAATTTAACTAGTGTTTGCGAGGCGGGAGTGTGGCGGTTTAGTGTTTAATATATTTATTGAAGTGGCGGCGATGTCAGGTTGGCAGATTCGGGGTTAAAAAATTTATTTAAGTGTTTGCGATGTGGGGGGGGGGTTCGGTTTAGGGGTTAATAGGTTGTTTATGGGTGTTAGTGTACTTTGTAGCACTTTAGTTAAGAGTTTTATGTTATGGCGTTATCCCATAAAACTCTTAACTACTGACTTTTAAATGCGGTAGGAGTCTTGACAGGAGAGGCTGTACCGCTCACTTCTTCCAAGACTCATAATACCGGCGTTAGGAAAATCCCATTGAAAAGATAGGATATGCAATTGACTTAAGGGGATTTGCGGTATGCTCAAGTCGCGGAAGAAAAGTGAGCGGTACACCTGTACCTGCCAGACTCGTAATACCAGCAAGCGTTACAAAGCAGCGTTGGGACCTCTCAAAGCTGCTTTTTAAGGCTAACGCAAGACTCGTAATCTAGCCGCATGTGACTTGTTTTCTATACGACAAACTCGCTAAATATACTAAAAATTACATATGCAATGTCATGCTGATGACGAACCTTCAAACTTATTTCATTTTTCTTTTCTGTTAGATTGGCATTCACTGTAATAAATAGCTTGGAAAATGTTTGTTATAATGTCTACTACTCTAGATGGTTTAACTGCTGTATTTCTAATACACAAAAAGGAATCTGTTTTGAAACTGAACTCTAATATTTTCAAATACATATCACTATGCTAAGTGATCATAAAACAATTCTAGAGTCAAATATCCACTTAGCTGTCCATATTCAATAACATGCTAGATTTTATGACAAACTCTAAAATCAATATCTATCCATCTTCTTTTTTCTAACCTCAGAGCAGGGTAACTTAATTGCTGTGCTAGTCATTCAACACTACCTAATTCAAACAGATCAAAGATGAACATATACAGTATCTAATATTAGAAGTAATAGGTAGCCTTGATTTGTTCAAAATAAGTATATATATATATAAACGATAATTTATTTGTAAATATATATATATACATATATGTGTGTGTGTGAATGTAACAAACGGTATGAAAAAAACAATCACAGCAGCATATTTAAAGTAACTGAAATACCCCACTCTATTATAAACATTAACTTTTACAGTAGTGATGTATCTTAGTAATTAGTTTTTCATTGAATTTATAAATATAGTAACAAATATCTGTTCTATTTGAGCTGTTTATGGACAAAATAAGATATGTACTATTATATTTTGATATTTTACACCATATACCATTATTTCCCCTAAAGTACTACACAGTCATCATCATCAATCAAATTCACTAAAATAATTAAACTTTTTTTTTTGCAATATCATTACCTCAAGGAGCTGTTACCCATAATTACTTTCTGATTAAACTGGAGTTCTTATGCCTAGCAGTATTATTGAAGGTATTATAGGTGTGACTGTAATTTACTCTTTCCCCAGAGTGAGATATCTATGATGAAAATAAAGAATTATAATAAAATAGATATTAAGCATATTCTGAAGCACAAAAAAACAGAGTTATTTTCTTTTTTATGTCCCTAAAATTTTTCTGAACTTTCTTGCAAATGGCAGAAGAAGGGGGTGTTGAATTTTTAACTTGAGCTAAAGATTCATACAGTTTTGGCAGCTCTTTTTCCCTTGGCAGTAAGAAAATATGTTATAGAGCTGTTATAAGTTTAGAAAATTAAATTACTTGAGGGCAGAGATAGTGCAGGAGGATTATAAGAATATTTGGACTCAGAGCATTAACAACTAATGCTTGTACTGTAAACCATCTCTGCACAGAGACGTGGCAATTTCCTTTTTATGTTTATACTAATTAAGTAAACATTAAAACACAATCTGTATGTTACGCATATTGCTAATTTGTATTTATTCCTCTTTTGATAATAGATATTTAAAAATAGAAAAAAGTACCCAGTGACATAATGTGTAAATCATATTTAATTTTTATTACCCAATTCATTGTCACATTTCCCTAGTCCTGATTTGCTTTCTTATGCACTTATACTGTCAGTAGCAGATCATTTTTCATCTGAAATCCATAGATGAATTGTAGAGGTTAAAACTAAAATGTGATTTATTTTGTAATTGGAGAAACGGTGATAGACTACAACTGATTTGTACAAAATTATAACCATAAATATATTCAAGCTCTGCTGCTTAAAGAAAAAATGTTCACCAAGTCCTATTTATCTCTCATTTTTTATTCCTTTCTTCTCTCATCCCCTTAGGGAATATCATAGGATCAGAAATGCAAACACAATGATAAAGATCAGAGACGTGTAGATCTTGATGACTTTGTGAGCAAAATCCCCTTCACTAGAATTTCAATTTAAACACAAGCTCAAATTGCTTGCTCAGATTGATTAGAGACATGGATGTGGTGGGTTGTGTGTAGGTAGAAAGATGTGGTTATAACATTTATAAAAATGATTGCATGTTACAGTTAAGGCCAACTCTAGTATGAATTATGGTGTTTGCATAAACATGAAGATGATATCTATCTGATATGATATACTAGTGTAGTGCCCTAATAAAACAAACAGTTAATGAACCTTGCTTTAATGCAATATAATAAAATTAAAATGTATAGAGTAGATCAAACATATACAGTATAAACATACAAATATTCCCACTTGCTTAAAGTATCAATCTATCAAACTGTACACAGTTTAAACACCCTACTTTTCAGCGTAGCTTAAGTATGACATGGTGTTTGCATACAATTAACTGATATGGAATACAAGTGTAGAGCCACAAAAAAACAAACAGTTAATGAACCATAATTTACATTAAGATAATCTAAAATATGTATATACTACACCAAATATATACAGTATATATAAACATATACATTTTGAAAGTTTTTCAGACTTTATAATTGTATGGCCATTCAGCGTGTTTGTGTTTGTATATGTGCGTGTGGCCAAATGTACAGCTGACATGGATGAATGTATTTTCATGAAACTTATAATGCTCTTGGCTTTTCACTTGATCTAATACCCTTTGGCAGTTTGACGTTTATAACATTTATTATTTTTTAATTTCTTCATACAAATTAGATTTGGTTTTGCAACAGTCCACAGTCCACAGTACTTCTTCAGCATATTATCAATGAAGCTGCAGTGCAAGAGTCTGTCAGCAGAGGTTGCCTGCAATCAGCTTCATCAGCACTGAGTTCACACTTCACTGTGATCGCATGGGATTTCACTGCAATCTCACAAGATTTCATAGTAAACTTTCTTAAACTGAGGATGGAAATAAAATGACTGTGCTACACATGCCAGAAGCACACTCTTTTGCAAGTAATGGGGTATGCCTTGTGATTGGCTGTTAAAAGTCCCTTTACAATGCAATGTGACTATGGAGTAAATATTGAGGTAACATACCTTTCTTTTTTACATAGAGATGCTCATGTGATATTTTTACAGATATGCTGCATCTCTTTCATGTTTCAAGTGATTCTTTGGGATAGTGAATCTTACAGAATATAAATTCTCAGTTTACAGCAAACACTAATTAAACTGAAATATTTTCACTATAACAATTTGTATTTGCTTCTAGTTCAGTAAATTATTTTTGTCAGGTAAATAAGTGTATTGTGAACTTTTATATATGTCAACTGCATACAGCATGGGAGCTAAAGGGACAGTGAACAGTTTGAGATTTCCATTTGAAACATTTAGTTATGCATAATGAATAAACTTTGCAATATATTTTCATTTTTTATTTTGATCCTTGTTTTTCATAAAAGTAAGCTCTGAAAAAATAACAATTTCTAATTATCAGAACATGAAATACTGACTTCTGAAGGCTGCACATCTGTCTCTAATTGACTTTTTTCAGAAAACAATTTATTTAATACTAACTTTATGACATTGGATAGCCTTGTTTTCTGTGGACTAAAGCCAGATTGATTCTTTAAGCTGGAGTTTGGCTATTGAAAGCTAATTGCAGTAAAAAGGCGCTTGGCTATTATGTTATTCTACAGCCACACCACATACATTTCTTGTAATTACAAAATGTTCCTTTATATCAGTGAGACCTGCAGGTGTAAAATGTATTTATAGAATATGAGTTATAAGAGAGCTTAAAACATACCCAGGGGACTACCCTGTCCCTTTTTTTTGTTTAAATCTGCATTGTGGCATGGTAGTGAAACACCTTAGGTCTGCCTTTTGCTTGAAATGTCAGTTATAATATTTACAATCCTACTACAAACCTGTAAGTATATACAGTTGTAATACAATTATTCAACCCCCAAAAATCAAACAAAAGCAGTTGAAATAGCTCAACACAATGAATGCTTCAAGTGGTTTCCACACATTCAAGGAAGGGTTTCCATTTTTTTAGGAAAGTGTGTACTCTGTATTTGGTGTCTAGCATGACATCATGTTGTTCGACAAACAGATGTCTGTAAAGTAAACGCTTAAATTGTGTCAAAGTTGGAGGGGCTTTCGAACACCATAAAATTAGGATACATTGTCTAGCAATTAGGTTAAAGAGAGTTAGTAAGGGTTGAAGCTTGTTCTTGAAATTGGTCCAATAAAAAAAAAAAAAATGTTGGTGATATCATATTGAATCTCCACCTTCATTGCTATTCTAAGCCAGTACTGTAGACGACCCCAAAAGTTTTTAACCATTGGGCATTCATCGAAACAATGAGTCAGGGAGGGGTTATAGTATTGACATTTAATACACTGGTTTAAATAGGTTTTCAATTAATAAATCAAACAAAAGCAGTTGAAATAGCTCAACACAATAAATGCTTTAAGTGGTTTCCCCACATTCAACTAAAAATGCAACTTTTAATGAATTCTACATTCTCAAAATTATTCAGCACCTTCATGGCAAGCATCTTTTTTTTTTTTTAAATATTTTTTTCATGAAAAAACAAAAATTCACAATACAGGCACCACAATTGGACAAGAAAAGAAAGGATAAAAATTGACAGTTACATTTTTAGTGCAATAAACAGATGGTCTTGATACAGCAAATACATTCTTTTATTGGTATAAAGTAAACCTATTACAAAAGGACCATATGAAGAATAATCTATAGATGATTATATTATTGTGGAATACCTGTAAAGGTTATCACATTTTAACTTTTTTATAAACAATATAAACAAAATATACAAATTAAACCTTGAACAAATCCACAGCAACAATATAGACATTAGTTGAATAAATATGCATCATAGGTGAAAAATGTCTTGTAGATATGGCTCTAAAAAGGGGTTCAATAAGTATTTCTTCCAGGTTGTGATTCATGACATCATGTTGTTCGACAAACAGATGTCTGTAAAGTAAACGCTTAAATTGAGTCAAAGTTGGAGGGGCTTTGGAACATCATAAAATTAGGATACATTATCTAGCAATTAGGTTAAAGAAAGTTAGTAAGGGTTAAAGCTTGTTCTTGATATTGGTCCAATTAAAAATAAAAGTTGGTGATATCATATTGAATCTCCACCTTCAAGTTTATTCTAAGCCAGTACTGTAGATGACCCCAAAAGTTTTTAATCATTGGGCATTCATAGAAATAATGAGTCAGGGAGGGGTTATAGTATTGACATTTAATACACTTGTTTAAGGAGGTTTTCAATTAACAAATCAAACAAAAGCAGTTAAAATAGCTCAACACAATGAATGCTTCAAGTGGTTTCCCCACATTCAACTAAAAATGCAACTTTTAATGAATTCTGCATTCTCAAAATTATTCAGCACCTTCATGGCAAGCATCTTTAATACTTAGACTACCCTTTTGCTATTATGACCTGCTGCAAGCGAGATGCATAGCCAGACACCAACTTCTGGCAGTGTTCCTGAGAAATCTTCCTCATGTGCAATGGCCTTATTTTGTGCATATATGTGCTGTTGTGAGGGATTCTGTTCAGGGGGTTAAATAATTTTGAGACTGCAGAATTGAAGCATGTGTTGTGTTGAGCTATTTAAGTTGCTTTTGTTTGATTTGTTCATTGCAAACAGCTGAAAGTCTGTAAGTTTTGACAATAAACCTGATTTGCAATGGGGGTTGAATAATTTTGATTACCACTTTATAAAGATATATATATATATATATATATATATATATATATATATATATATATATATATATATATATATATATATATATATATATATATATTGTATGAAATAAGCACTCACTAGACTTCAGCCAACTTTGACAAAAACTGTGTTCCTTATTCGGGACACAAGCAGTCCCTTCCTCTGACAAACAACTAATAAATAAATCAAGCCTTTTAAAGATCTTTGTAACCCTTCCCCTTATTCACAGCCAATCAAAGCTGTCCAAGTAATTAACAAATTAGTGACATCAAGCTGTTACTCTCAGAATCATCTGTATTAACCACCTATGCACAGATGGATCAGAATTGATCAACCCTTCTCTGGGTATCCAACAAGTGAAAGTGTATATACAAAGTGAACTAGAGAAAATATAAAATATTAAAAATATTAAAAACAAAAACATACAAATGCCTGATCATTGGTAATCAATATCCTACAGTGGATTTAAACCCATGGGTACCAATACCTATATTTAAAGCCTCAAATATAGGGAACATAACCACAGAATTGTGGACTCTCAGCTTATTGAATTATATTAACCATTATTTATGATATAATGTATATTATTTATGATATTATTTATGATATGGCCACCCATATCGAAACCTTCTGATTATGGACTCTCATGATGATGGAATCTCATCAGGATCACAGACTCTCATCCAAACTGCTCATGAATCGGCTTGTAGTTATTTATGATATGATATGGCCGCCCATACCAAGACCTTCCTGTTTATGGACTCTCATGACTCTCATATGGATCACAGACCCTCATCTTGAATCTTTATAGGTAGCACTGCCATCCAGAATGAACATTTAGTCCCCTCGGTTGAGAGTACCTGACTCATAGATCCATCTTGCCTCCTTTTTCTAAAGGATTGTGGCTCTGTCTCCACCTCTTCTTAATGTAGGCACATGATCTATGAGGCGAAATCTCAGATCATTCACTGTGTCCAGACTCCATAAAGTGTCTTGCCACTGGTAAATCAGACTTCCCTTTTTGTATGGCAATCTGAATGCTCGATTGATGGTTCGCCATTCTAGTTCTTGCATCATCCACTGTCTTTCCTGTGTAGAACCTCCCACAGGGGCAAGTGAATAGAGAGATCATGAATTGTGTGGTACATGTAAGATAATGTTTAATGTTGTATCTTCTCTTCTGGTCCGGATGTTGGAAATGTGTACCAGTGATCATACCACTACATGTAACACAATTGATACATCTATAGCAACCTATCTTTTTATTGAGCCATGACCTGTGTGATGTTATTGGATTTATATCAGTTTTCATTAATGTATCCCTTAGGCTCCGACCTCTCCTGTAGTCAATTTTCGGGGGTTGCCATCTCTTGAAGGGTAATGATTTATCTGCCTCCAACTATTCCCATTCCTCTTTCACTGCTTTTGTGATAATATAGCTGTCTAATGAGTAAGTGGTCACAAAAGTCATCTGTTTAAAGGGTGCATCACCTTCTTGTGTGAGTGGTGCAGGTTCCAGAGCTAGATCTCGCATCTCAGAGAGACCCTTTTTCTTATAACCCCTCTCCATAAATCTCTGGGTCATCTTTTCCAGTTGAGTTATGCATTTTGTTTCATCTGTGTTATTGTGGATAACTCTCTGAAATTGTGCGTTCGGGATGTTCTTTATCAATGTCGGTTGATGGCAACTTTTTGCATGCAGGATGGAGTTACGGTCTGTGGTTTTCCGAAATAGGGTAGTCCCCAATCTATCTGCATCCTTAAAGATCCTTACATCGAGATAGTCCACTCCTTCGGTACTTGCCGTATGACTAAATCTGATGGTACTTGACATATCATTAAGATTCTTAATCCAAAAATCCAGTTCATCTTTACTCCCACTCCATATTAGGAACAAATCGTCAATATATCGACAATAATATTTGACATATTTGTTCTCAAAGATCCCCATTCTTTCTCTTTCGTATTCGGCCATGTACAAATTGGCCAAGGATGGGGCAACGTTGGACCCCATCGCCGTGCCAGATATTTGCAAGTAGAATGTTTTATCAAAGCGAAAGTAATTCTCTGTGAGGCACATTCTTAGTAATGTAACGATACCTGCTGTTCTTCTCAGAGCCTTAGCCACAGCTGCTATACCTGAACTATGTGGTATCATGGTATATAAGCTTGCCACGTCTAATGCGATCAATATATCCGTTAAGCTAATATCGGTGAGTTGGGTGATCTGTGAGATAAAGTCAGTGGAGTCACGAATATAGGGCTTCTGTTGTTTTACCCATGGCTGTAGGTAAAAATCTACAAATTGCACCAGGGGTTATAACAGCAAGCCCCTGGCTGAAACTATGGGTCTCCCCGGTGGGTGCGTCACATCTTTGTGGATCTTAGGTGTACATTATCAGAATGACTGGGAAGTCCTGCTGTAGGAATTTAAAGTGCTGTTCAGAGATCTGTCCTGCCACCTTCCACTTAGTGAGTATGTTATCGATCTTCCGTTTTAGTTGATGGGTAGGATCAGTTTGTAAAGGAAGGTACGTGTTGGTGTCTATGAGTTGTCTCATTATCTCTGCCTTATAATCAAGGGTATCCATCACCACTATCACTCCCCCCTTGTCCGCAGGGCGTATCATAATGGAATTGTCATCTTGTAGTGATTTTAGTGCCATCCTTTCATTTTTGGTGAGATTATCATGACATCTTATGGGTGATTTCTGTTGTATATATTTAGTTAAGTAGTTTGTGACCGTGTTAAGAGTCGAATTATTGGAGTTGGGGTCAACCTGTTTCATTCTGGAAAAACTCTTTTAGTCTTAGGTTTCTTCCATATCGCTGAATATCAATAAAAGTATTAAACTCAGTCATCCTTGAAGCTGGGACAAATGAAAGGCCTTTATTCAGTAACCCTTGTTCAGCCACAGTAAGTTGACGAGAACTGATGTTCAATACTATGCTTAACGTCTCCGTTGATAAGGGGGGGCAAACCCCCCCTCCTCATATGTGGCCTGGACCTCTGCTTAAAAAAGGATGTAACACTGGGTGTGCTGCCAGAGGGGGTAGAGCTGCCCTATTACCACCCAAGTAGTCTGATTGAGATTGTCCTCCCCCTCCTCTGGACCGTGTCATGACGCCTCTGTTAGTTTCTTCTCCACTGGTCGGAGCCTCAGGGTCCATGCTATCACCCGAGTTTGTGTCCATTGTATTGATTGATTGTTTTGCAAATCTTCTTTCTCTTCTTGGGCGAAAAGTATATATATATATATATATATATATATATATATATATACAGCAAGCAGGAGACAGCACTCTCTGGACTTAATTAAAGCAAACAATATAGTTTATTCAGTGACATTTCTGGGAATGCTCCCCTTCATCAGACCAGTGTTACAGAGTGTGTACAGTACATTTATACCCTTACAAAGACCCTCCCCCAGTGCAAAAAAATGCCAAATCAGTTACCAGGGCAACCAGCCCCTAGCAACAGTACAAACAATAATAAAAGTGCAGTGTTACAACATATATTCAAAGTGTCAAACACAGTAATAGGCAATGTATCCACGTATGCAAACACGTACACATCCCCTCAGCAGACGAAGGGTATAAATGTACTATACACACTCTGTAACACTGGTCTGATGAAGCAGAGCATTCCCCAAAACGTCACTGAATAAACTACATTGTTTGCTTTAATTAAGTCCAGAGAGTGCTGTCTCCTGCTTACTGTACCTAATCATTATCCAGCACCCTGCCCTTTAAAGACTTAAAGACTGTTTGTGAGAGTGCGCCTTACTTGCTCCTTATATATATATATATATATATATATATATATATATATATATAGAGAGAGAGAGAGAGAGAGAGAGAGAGAGAGAAAATAACTCATTGTGTAAACCATTTACAAATCTAGACAAGTCAGAAAACTTGCCTTTACCCCAGAAACTCTCTGATTACATTGTTTCCAATGCAGCAAAGGATTCTGGGTGAGATATGCAAATGAGGTTCACAATTACTCACTTTTTTACTTCTAGTCTGTTTTTTAAGGCATACTTCCCTTTATGCCATAGCATTGCTGCATTACACAGCTTCTAAGCTTAGCTAGGGGTAGTACAGTGATTCAGACCAATCCCAGGACAGCTGTTTCATGGTTATAGCAACTCATCAGCTGGGAGTAGGTTGAATCACTGCTTGATAAAGTTGTTTTCTGGGGGAAATACAACAGCAATTTAAAATATGGGGAGGCGCAAAGTGAGTTTAAAATCCTCCACTAAATCTAAAATGTAGAGAAAATAGCTCATTGTGTAAATCTGGGATTGGTCTGAATCACTGTACTACCCCTAGCTAAGCTTAGAAGCTGTGTAATGCAGTGATGCTATGGCATAAAGGAAAGTCTGCCTTAAAAAGCAGTCTAGAAGTAAAAAAGTGAGTCATTGTGAACCTCATTTGCATATCTCACCCAGAATCCTTTGCTGCTTTGGAAACAGTGTAATCAGGGAGTTTCTGGGGTAAAGGCAAGTCTTCTGACTTGTCTAGATTTGTAAATGGTTTACACAATGAGTTATTTTCTCTACATTTTGGATTTAGTGGAGGATTTTTTTTTTTTTTTTTAAATATTTTTATTGAGGAAAAAGAAAATGGCATACATAATAAGCATTACAGCATCATATAGTTGCATTTCAAAAATGTGCATAACAAGTTATATCATATAAGTATAATAGAAATGCTAACCTTAAGTCAAATATTATAGTAACACATACAGTGAGCAATATCTTCTGACTATATAGAAAAGGTTAGTGTGTTATGGGTTTGCTGCCGAAGATGGAACACTTTTAAAAGGAACATGCCAACAGAAAGAACTAAGCCCTCTATTACATTAAAGAGGCCTCTCCAGGACCTCATATCTCGTAGTACAATAAGCTTTCCAGAGGGCTATTTGATTTAGAGGAGACCACTTATGGATCTCAACGATGAAACCTCAGAATTTTTATTATTTTCATAGCTAGGATTGAAAAGGGGGAAATACTGTCACTAGAAATTTATGCTGCAAGATATGCTCATGAAGAAGGTGGTTAGGGTGCGGTATAGGTAAGAGAAACCGCATAGTTAATTCTCCCAATCAAGGGAGTGTATTATGAAGAGAGGGAAGGGGAGGGGGGGAGGAGGTGGTAAATTGAGTAAGATAATCCAAATATGTTCAGGAGCCATGTCTTTCAAGAGAGGTCAGGGTAACTGCAATATTAAAATTCAAAAAAAGAATGCTAAGATAAAGCAAGGCACCGCATCTAAGTAAGGAGCCTCCCAGACATATGGGTCGTTAGGGTAAATGTAAAGGGGACTAAATGCACATTGTACCAGTGTAGAACCTAACATACCAGAGCCCAATAAAACTTAATGACTAAATTTGGCGAGAGTTAAATAGCTTGGCTTAGGTATCATGAGTAGGGTAACTGCGCATAGTGCAGGACCGGCCTGCCTTAATACATATAGCGGTATATAGATCTGGATGATGAGCAATAATCTAGGGCTAATTGCGGAGGCTTGTACAGATACCTGATGATGGGCAGTAGTTTTGTAGTGCTGATCATTTGTTCTCCTACTTATATATGGGTTGCCAATCCCAACTATGGGGGTAAACATGGAAAGGTTCAGGTATCTTGGCCGCAGACACCCAAGCCTAAGGAGAATTCAGAGTGGTAGGGAACAACAAATCAGACTCTTTGGTATCCATAAGCTTTGAAGGGAATGAGAGGGAGTAAGAATACATATATCCCTACAAACGATCCATGTACGGGTAGCTGGATCCTCGTTAACAACATAATAGATAGCTATGCACATTGACATCATTCATGTAAAACACTGGAGCTCAATATAACATACTTTTACATAGATATATGTACACCTCATTGTATATCTTAGGGGTAGGAAAAGCGGGAGGAATAACCAATAAAAAATTTGTGGAAACCTGGGCTCCTCCTACTGTGGGAAAAGTTCTCATACTAGTAACCATGGTACAGCTAGAACATAATTAGGCAAAGGGGACAGCGCTTGACTGAACAATATTGTTCAACATGCTGAACTATATCACATGTGGCTTGTCTAGAATAAGTGGGTACCAATGTAGGCTGCTAGTTTTAAACTGGAGATAGCTATATAGTGACCTTAATGGGGATTCGTATGTAGCATAAAACATAAACTAAGTGCTAGCATTAACCACACATTATAGAGTAGTACATTAATAACAAATTGTTTTAGCATATTCACTGTTAACAACACAACAAATGTGGCAAAGACTGTAGATGTCCAACTACAATGTCTATAGCGCTGCCAACTTAACAATCAGACAGGTAGCCATTTCGTCACCATGAGTTTAACTATTTTAACAAGGTGAACTCCACTACATACAACACTACAGTACATCACTTATTAAACCAACATAGAATGTTTCTAAAACAAAATAGTAAAGAGTTATGTTGCTAAGACCCCAACTTATAACAAATATGAACCTTTAGAAAGATATATTCTGTAATATGTGCTGCATTACATACATGACAACAGAGCTAGATAGAGTACATATTATCGAGACCAGTAATTTCTTAACAGCATGGTGAACTTAAAACTGCAGCCCGTTACAAATAGTCAGTGTGGGGGCACTATACAATGTCTCTGCTTTAGGAAAGTTATGTATGCACAATAAAGGTACCATCCGCTCAGAGTGACAAACCAGCATTTTGTGCTATATTACAGGTTGTTAATGTTCAAAGAGTACTCAAGAGATCTAAAGGCAGTCAAATGCATTTTTTACCAAATCATGCAGTTCCGCTGTGTTCACAGAAAGCATGATGGGCTCAGTGAGTGGCAGAGTAGTTCATCTGGCCAAAGCGCGGCTGCCCGGTAATGAGATAATGTCCAGTGGAGCAAAGTGAGAGCGTGTCATGGAGGAGGCAGACAAAGAAACCTCCAGGATCCCACTGCGGCTCCATCAGATGCGCACAGCCGGGGCAGTAGCAGGATTGTTGAGCCGGTGGTGTAATACAACTGGCCAGAAGCCAGAAATAGCTGGGCTTGGGGTAACTCTGATGGCGGTTCCGCTTGTACAGGCTTACCTTTCCAGTGTACCACGCTAGACAGCCGAGTAGGTCTGAATGCACAGGAAGGCAGAGGGCTGCAATATTGCCATATCTGTTCTGGAACTCATAAAAGATCCCTTTTAAAATGTAGGTCACTAGCGATGTCTCTCTCACCTTAGACAGTGCTCCCACCCGGGGTCTTCCGGTAATAAGCTGAAGTGACTTAGGTAGTAGTTTTTCTTCCCTATAGGACTCGGCCCGATGCAATGCGGATGGCTCAGGGACCCTTGTTACTGTGTCTTGATCATTTAGCGCAGCCTTTATCCCTGCAGCGCAAGGCAGCAGGGGACGTGCTGCCCGAGGCTCCAAAGATGGCGACAGCCGCGGGTATTGTACGCCTGTTGCGCACTTCACTTCACATTGTGGTATAGTGGTCGGAACAGCAGTCTGAGCAATGGAAAGCTTTAGAGGAACAATCCCCTCAACCATAAAAGCTCCGACATAGCGGCCCAGCAGCTCCTTCATTCACGCGATGATGAGCTCGGCCACGTTTTCCTCCATCTAGGATGCTTGTAGGGGATAGAAAGTAGGGACCGTAAAAGTGAATGGCACTGCCAAGGCGACTCCAAAATAGCAGAAAGACTCCTGTCTAGTTGGGACACAAAGTGGGGTAAAAATCAGCAGTTTAGGACATGGATCTATTTAAAAATTATTAAATAATATAAGAGCTCTTGGAATGTGCGTCCTTTCTCAGCGAGAGTTGGCTCCGCCCCCTTAGTGGAGGATTTTAAACTCACTTTTCGCCTCCCCATATTTTAAATTGCTTTTGTATTTCCCCCAGAAAACAACTTTGTCAAGCAGTGATTCAACCTACTCCCAGCTGATGAGCAATAACCACGAAACAGCTGTCCTGGGATTGGTCTGAATCACGGTACTATCCCTAGCTAAGCTTAGAAGCTGTGTAATGCAGTGATGCTATGGCATAAAGGGAAGTCTGCCTTAAAAAGCAGACTAGAAGTAAAAAAGTGAGTCATTGTGAACCGCATTTGCATATCTCACCCAGAATCCTTTGCTGCATTGGAAACAGTGTAATCAGAGAGTTTCTGGGGTAAAGGCAAGTCTTCTGACTTGTCTTGATTTGTAAATGGTTTACACAATGAGTTATTTTCTCTACATTTTGGATTTAGTGGAGGATTTTAAACTCACTTTTCTCCTCCTCATATATATATTTAAATTGCTGTTGTATATATATATATATATATATATATATATAAATAGCAGGCAGGCCAGCACTCACGGTTAACATTTCATCCACCAAGGGTGCTTCCAAAGTATTGATAGTAGTGAAGAAAAGGAATGCACTCGCCAGGATTTTCAATGTTACCATTTAATGTAACATTTCGGGGTGTTACCCTCTTCATCAGACAATACAAAATATTGTTTGTTATTTTATATTGCCTGACGAAGGGAGTAACACCCGGAACATTAGATTAAATGGTAACTTTGAAAATTCTGGTGAGTGCATCCCTTTTCTTCACAACTATATATATAAATATATATATATGTATATATATATATATATATATATATATATATATATACTGTATATAAATATATATATTTATATATATAATCTAAAATTACATAATATAATATAGACATGTGCATTAGTATTCGGATGAACACAGAATATTGTCTAATTCGTTCATTTGGTACAGTACTGAATGAACTGACAGAGCGTGCCCAAATGAAAAGAATAATGAATGAACGTATTAAAGAAATTTGCTAATAATCTCTCATTCATTATTCTTTTAATAATAACCCCCCCACTAACCTAACCTAATAACCCCTAAATCCCCACAACCCCATCGCAAAAACCCACTACACTACTTAACCTCTAAATAACCACAAGCCCTATCGCAAAAACCCGCTACTTTAAACTGCCACAACCCCATCGCAAAAACCTGCAACACAACCCTAATGATGAACCTGCAACACAACCCTAATGATTTAAACCTATACTACTTAACCCCTAGAACCCATCACAAAAACCCCTACTCTATTAACCCCTAAACCACCACAACCCCATCGCCATGTTTTTGAGGGGGGGTAGTTTAACTATATAGATTTTTTTTTGTTTAGATTTAGGATTCAATTTTAAAGGGGGGGACTTTTTTAGGGGGGGATAGTTTAATTTTAGGATAGGGTTTGTTTATTTTTAGGCGCTTATTTTTACTATTTGTTTTATTTTTTTAAACAAGCTTTATTGTAAGAAATTGTACGATACAACGGAGACAAAAAATTAATGAAAATCAAATTTAACATTCTGTAAGGGGTTTATGATAACCCTGCCGTATCGCACGGCCTTAATCCTTGGTGAATGCATCATAGTATAGTCCAGTTACTCGAAGAGTGAGGTGGGATTATGGCCCACCTTTTTGAGCTTGTTATACATCAGTTTACATTTTTATGACCAATACAATATTGGTATTGTTAGAGTAGAGAGAAACGGAGGAGGCAGAGAGAGGAAAGAGAGAGGAAAAAAGAAGAGGAAAAAAAGGGGAGGTGGGGGGGAGGGATTTTGGAATTCCAGATGAGGGCATAGGTATACAATTGCAAGTGGCACGTGGTGTAAAATGATCAAGTTAGAGACCTTTACGCTCCCATGCAAACTGCATAATTTTGCCTTTTTTCCGGAAATGATAATGCTCTAGTTGGAGCAGACCCTGACCCTGGCCTTCCATTTCTGCAAGTTGGGTTTCTGTTGTGTTTTCCAATATTTAGGTATTAGCCCCTTAGCTGTGCTAAACATCAGAAGCAGTAAAAGGTGCTTCACTTCTTCACATACTTTGGGAAGTTCATGGTATATTAAATGGCTTGGGTTAGGTGTGATGGTTAACTCAAGGGGGCCTATTTATCAAGCTCCGTACGGAGCTTGATGTCCCGTGTTTCTGGTGATCCTTCAGACTCGTCTGAAACACAAGTTATAAAGCAGTGGTCTAAAGATTGCTGCTCCATAACCTGTCTGCCTGCTCTGAGGCGGCAGACAGACATCGCCGGAAATCAACCCGATCAAATACGATCAAGTTGATTGACAACCCCTGTTAGCGGCCGCAAATCTGCAAGGGGCAATATTGCACCAGCAGTTCACAAGAACTGCTGGTGCAATGATAAATGCAGAGAGTGTATGCTGTCAGCAGTTATTGATGTGGAGCGGACATGATCCGCAATATCGGATCATGTCTGCTCACATCATGATAAATAGGCCCCAAGGACTCTACTCATTTCTTTAAGGACGTTGGCCCAAAAGAAGAGGATGCAGGGTCAGGACAACCACATGTAGAGAAGTGTGCCCTTCTCCCCGCAGCCCCTCCAGCACTCTCCGTTAGTGTTAGAGTAAATTTTTGTGTTACGCATAGGCTTTTAAAAGGAGTTTTCTGTCTGTTGAAGTGTGTTTTATTTCTATGTGATGAGTAGTAATGAGTAAGGTGTGCCATACAAAATCAAGAGGAGAAAGTGTGATCGTCCCATTCTGCAAGCTCGGCCTGAGTTTTGATTTCCCCTTGGTGTAAAACATGTGTTATTGTGTTGTCAGTCAATGAATATAGGTGTGCAGGACCCCTCGTGCTGCATCCCAATCCTATATCTGGAGTTTCTCTTATAGGGGTCAGGGGTGAGCTAGGAGTGGAGATGTGGGCAGGGGAACTTACACAATTGTTTTAACTAATTTTTTAATTGTTTTCAATCAAATTTTTATATGTACATAAGGTACCCTAGTTTATGTGAATGTAATAAATGTATTTTAATATTATTCTGATACTTTAGCCTATAGCTGGCGCTCCCTCTTTCTATATTAAAGGGACAGTAAACTCAAAAAAAAATCTTTCATGATTTAAATAGGGCATGCAATTTTAAACAACTTTCCAATTTACTTTTATTACCAATTTTTCTTTGTTCTCTTGGTACTCTTAGTTAAAAGCTAAATCTAGGAGGTTCATGTGCTAATTTCTTAGACCTTGAAGACTGACTCTAATCTGAAAGCATTTTGACAGTTTTTCACCACTAGAGGGTGTTAGTTCATGTGTTTCATATAGATAACATTGAGCTCAGGCATGGGAAGCTCCTAGGAGTCAGCACTGATTGGCTAAAAATGCAAATCTGTCAAAAGAACTGAAATAAGGGAGCAGTTTGCAGAGGCATAGATACAAGCTAATCACAGAGGTACAAATTATATTATTATAACTGTGATGGTTATGCAAAATTGGCGAATGGGTAATAAAGGGAATATCTACCTTTTTAAATAACAAAAAAATCTGGTGTTTACTGCCCCTCTGCTGCTCAGATTTTCTTTCTGGTGAAAGGGGCCACAGGTGAGAGAATATGAGTTGTCTGTTCTTCAGTCGGGCTGTGTCAAAGCCTGGGTGGCCACAGTCAGGTGATCTGCATATGGAGGTGTTGCTCTATTGTTGTGACAGAGGTTTGATCTGGGTATTTAAGGGATAGGTGTATTTTATTTTAGGCCTAAGGGGCCTATTTATTAATGTGCAAGCGGACATGATCCTATATTGCGGATCATGTCCAGCATACGCTCTCTGCATTTATCATTGCACCATCATTTCTTGTGAACTGCTGGTGCAATGCCGCCCCCTGCAGGGAGTGTCAATCAACCCGATCGTATTCAATCAGGTTGATTTATGGCAACGTCTGTCCACGGCTTCAGAGCAGGCGGACAGGTTATGGAGCAGCTGTCTTTAGAAACACAGGGCATCAAGCTCCGTACAGAGCTTGATAAATATGCCCCTAAGGGTCTGCCTCAAATATGTGGGCAGTTAGAATCGTAGCAAGATTGCAGGCTTTATAGCTGTTAGTGGTTATGGAAACAGTGCAGGCCCTGAGAGACCAGACTCCTTATTTCTTCTCCTCAATCTGTGTACCACAGTCACCCCAAGATTATTATTTTTTATAACACTGCGCCACTCAAGCTTACTGGTGGCGTGTCCCAAAGGCCTGATATTGTCTCCACCGGACCTAAGATGCTCTGTCAGCAACGGGGTCTGATTTTATGTGCAAATTGATGTTGCAGGGTCTGTGGGCTGAGGCAGGTGTGATTATGTATTATCTTGACTGCCCTGAGGCCTGATCTTTTACCCTGACGGGTGTCACAAGGTCTTACCCTGCTGCTATGTGGTGCAGATGTCGCTGGACCTTTCCCTGCTGTGGAGTGAATCCGATGTGGCTGTGGGATGTTCCGTTGGCACTGGGACTTGCTTTCCTGCTCTCTCAGGCACTGCATGATTTTACCCTGCCGTGGCGTAGTCCATTCTGGTGTGTGGGTATAAGACGCGCCCGATGGGCCTGTTACTTTTTCCTCTACTCCCTTCTTTACGGTCTTTGTGCTGCTTCTGTAGTGTACCTTCAGGTCTGAGTAGATGGTCCTTTAGTTTGTAGGCCAAAGTAACCAGTGGGTTGTTTTGTGTAGTACTGGGTACAAGCAATGCAAGACTTTCAAAACCACAGCAGTGCAGTCATGCATCGAGGCCTAGTCTGGCGCTCCATGGGGTGAAGCGGTCACTCTCTTTTTTTTTTTTTTTAAATTTTCCCCTCTGCTCCGCAGTGATGATTGCAGGGATGATAGGCCGTGGGGTGGCTAAAGGAGCGGGTTTATTGAGATGTGGGTTGTGGCAGGTTTGGGGGTTAATAGTGTAGCATTTTTTGTGATGGGGTTTGTGGCGGCTCTAGAGGTTAAGTTGTGAAGTCATTAGGGGTTTTTAGCGGGTTTTTTAGATAAGGGTGTTGCAGAGGTTTAGTATAGCAGGTTTTTTGTGATGGGGGTGTATGCATTTTTTCACACCTGCCTATAATTTTGCACAGTACACCCCTGTGCAATATCACTTAAATGTCAAATGATTCAAAAATGGATTTACTTTACAGTAATTGCATTCATTTTATGTTAGACAGTAAGGTATTTGCTCTTAATTAAAATTAAAAAATAACAGTTAAATTTACTATATTAAAAATACAGGCTCGCCAGAAACACGGCCCTTCAAGCTCCATTCAGAGCTTGATAGATAGGCCCTTATGTATTCACTGTGGTAGTCCTGGCCAGGTTCACAACAAAATGCTGGACCCCATTAGAGCCAAACAAATGTATCTTGATGTAATCTAACTAAAGAATGTGGTAACAATATTCATTTGGCTTCTTTTTATTTTCTTTAGCACAATGTAATCTTGCAGTTTTGTGCTGAAGTGCAAGCAAAATGTTTTTTTTTTTTTGGACTTCATACATAGAGGTTGTCTGAGCTCTCACAGAAACTCTGATTTCCATTGATAACCCATGAGCAAAGTCTGTGATTGATGGCTCAACCCGTGCAATCAGCAGCGCTCCACTTGTAATCTGGGCACATTGTGTGAGGTAGTGAGTGATGATAGTGCGCTTAGTGTAGAGTATTAAACACCTTAACTTAATAACAGATCCTTTAGACTGTTATAGTGAAAAGTTAGACAAGTGCAAGAGAGGAAGTAAGGGCGCTGAAAAAGCTAAAAATACAACTTAAAAGCTGACAGATAATTGTATAATAACCAGGGACTTAAATAGAATATATGTATATTTAATATACCTTAAAAAATGACAAAAACATAAACATTTAAAAAGGGACGTCTCCCTAAAATTGCCAATACATTCGCAAAATAAAACAACAATCCAACATAAAAATATCAATTGCCAAATATATTAGATTAGAGACCAGAATTCAAATAAGCGGTGGATACTATGTTTAGGTTAGTGTTCATTCCTTAGGACATTGCCGTTTGCATGATACAGTGTCTATATCTAGTATTAAATGTCAGATATACAGTTCTCTTGATAGCTGGTCTATGCTATTTTTGCAGGTTAAAAAGTCTTTACTGTATCTGTGATTTTGCGGATTAAAAACATTTACCTTATCTCAAATACTTGGCAACAACTTTACCAGTAGCCGGTCTCTGTCAGGCAAGCTTTGTGTGTGTTCCTCGAGAACTCACCTTCTGACAGTCTCCGGCTCGGGGGCTCGCGTCTACGCAGCCAACCAGAACCTCCGTGGGTCCCTGTCTGTTATTCCTTTCCTGTCTGGTCCGGTTCGTAGTAGTCATGTTATAGTTGGAGATTGCTCTTAGTGCTGTGCACGCAACCTCTATTTAGCTATATGCCAGGGGATAAAAAGTAAAATAACAACCCGGGTTGATAATTTTCCTCTTTATGATGGTGGTTAATTCTTAGGGTATAGTATGTCATTACTACATACTGCTATACCCTAAGAATTAACCACCATCATACAGAGGAAAATTATCAACCCGGATTGTTATTTTACTTTTTATCCCCTGGAGGATAGCTAAATAGAGGTTGCGTGCACAGCACTAAGAGCAATCTCCAACCATAACCTGACTACTACGAACCGGACCGGACAGCAGAGGAATAACAGACAGGGACCCACGTAGGTTCTGGTTGGCTGGGTAGAGGCGAGCCCCCGAGCCGGAAACTGTGATGTCAGAAGGTGAGTTCTCGAGGAACACACACGAAGCTTGCCTGACAGAGACCGGCTACTGGTAAAGTTGTTGCCAAGTATTTGAGATAAGGTATAGACGTTTTTAATCCGCAAAATCACAGATAAAGTAAAGACTTTTTAACCTGCAAAAATAACATAGACCAGCTATCAAGAGAACTGTATATCTGACATTTAATACTAGATATAGACACTGTATCATGCAAACGGCAATGTCCTAAGGAATGAACACTAACCTAAACATAGTATCCACCGCTTATTTGAATTCTGGTCTCTAATCTAATATATTTGGCAATTGATATTTTTATGTTGGATTGTTGTTTTATTATGCGAATGTATTGGCAATTTTAGGGAGACGTCCCTTTTTAAATGTTTATGTTTTTGTCATTTTTTAAGGTATATTAAATATACATATATTCTATTTAAGTCCCTGGTTATTATACAATTATCTGTCAGCTTTTAAGTGGTATTTTTAGCTTTTTCAGCGCCCTTACTTCCTCTCTTGCACTAATCTGGGAACATATCTACTCTTTCTAAAGCATGTATTCTCAAAGTCTTTTTTTTTTTTTTTCAAGAGACAATATAATAGTTCATTGTTTCTGTCATCTCCATATGAAATATAGCATACTAGTACTAAAGCCCGTGTACACGGGCCATTTTTTGCAGTACAGCGGTCCCACCCCTTGCTCTCTCCCCCCCTCTCTTTTGCTCTCTCTTCCCCCCTCTCTTTTGATTTCTCTCCCCCCTCTCTTTTGCTTTCTCTCCCCCCTCTCCATTGCGCTCTCTCTCCTCTCTTTTGCTCTCTATCTCCTCTCTTTTGCTCTCTCTCTCCCCTCTTTTGCTCTCTCTCTCCCCTCTTTGGCTCTCTCCCCCCTTTCTTTTGCTCTCTCTCCCCCCTCTTTTGTTCTCGCCCCCCTCTTTGGCTTTCTCCCCCCCTTTGGCTCTCTCCCACCCCCCTTTGGCTCTATCCCCCCCCTCTTTGGCTCTCTCCCCCCCCTCTTTGCCCCCCCGTTTGGCTCTCTCTCCTCCCTCTTTTTGTCTCTCTCTCCCCTCTCTTTGGCTCTCTCCACTCTTTGGCTCTCTCTTCTCTTTGGCTCTCTGTCTCCCCCCTCTTTGGATCTCCCCCCTTTGGTTCTCTCCCCCCATTTGGCTCTCTACCCCCCCCCCCCTTTGGCTTCTCCTTTTTTGGCTCTCTCACCCCCCCCCCCTTGGCTCTCCCCCCCTTTGGCTCTCTCCCCACCCTTTGGCTCTCTCCCCACCCATTGGCTCTCTCCCCACCCTTTGGCTCTCTCCCCCCTCCTTTGGCTCTCTCCCCCCCTCTTTGGCTCTCTCCCCTCTTTTGCTCTCTCTCTTCTTTGGCTCTCTCTCCTCTTTGGCTCTCTCTCTCCCCCCTCTTTGGCTCTCTCTCTCCCCCCTCTTTGGCTCCCCCCCCTCTTTGGCTCTCTCTCCCCCTCTTTGGCTCTCTCCCCCCCCCTCTATGGCTCTCTCCCCCCCCCCTTTGGCTCTCTCCCCCCCTTTGGCTCTCCCCCCCTCTTTGGCTCTCCCCCCCCCCTTTTTGGCTCACTCCCCCCCTCTTTGGCTCTCTCTCCCCTCTTTTGCTCTCTCTCCTCTTTGGCTCTCTCTCCTCTTTGGCTCTCTCTCCTCTTTGGCTCTATTTCCTCTTTGGCTCTCTCTCCCCCCCTTTTGCTCTCCCCCCCTCTTTGGCTCTCTCCCCCCCCCTCTTTGGCCCTTCTCCCCCCTCTTTGGCCCTTCTCCCCCCCTCTTTTGCCCTTCTCCCCCCCTCTTTGGCCCTTCTCCCCCCCTCTTTGGCCCTTCTACCCCCCTCTTTGGCCCTTCGCCCCCCCTCTTTGGCCCTTCTCCCCCCCTCTTTGGCCCTTCTCCCCCCCTCTTTGGCCATTCTCCCACCTCTTTGGCCCTTCTCCCCCCCTCTTTGGCCCTTCTCCCCCCCACTCTTTGGCCCTTCTTCCCCCCTCTTTGGCCCTTCTTCCCCCCTCTCCTGCTCCCTCTCTGGCTCTGTCTTAATTGACAGCCTTTTCCTCTCTGGCCACGCCCCCATCGCGACACCCACCCAGCCACGCCCCATCGTGGACGACACCCCTGGTCACGCCCCTCGCAACGCCCGCCCCCCCCCATCACGATGCTCCCGTCGGCCACGCTCCCTGACACTCCGCTTCAGCCTTGCTCTGTGCTGAGTGCTGAGTGTCAGGATCCAAACTGCCAGGTATGTTTGTCACGTGCAGTCTCTACTGCGCATGACTGCATCTGACAAACATACTTGGCCATTTATTATATAGGATATTGTTAAAGCACATCATGCTTGAAATGCTTGCTCAATGCCACATTTTAGGTATGAGTATGAACATTTAATGGGGCCTATTTATTAATCTGCGAACGGACATGATACAATGTAGCGTATCATGTCTGCCGCACATTGATAGTTCTAGTGAACTGCTTGTGGAATGCTGCCCCCTGCAGATTCGCGGCCACTCAGCCTCTAGCAGGGGGTGTCAATCAGTGCGATCATATAGGATCGGGTGGATCGATATCTGCGACCTCAGAGCAGGTGGAGAAGTTAAGGAGCAGTGGTCTTTAGACCGCTGCTTAATAACTGCTATTTCCGGCGAGCCTGAAGGCTCGTGCTGAAACAGGGGCATCAAGTTCCATTCAGAGCTTGATAATTTTTCCCCAATATCTCATATAATAACACTCTCCTGTTAGTTCTCATCCATATCTTTACAGTTACTAAAAACTACTGCAATTTGATAAATTGTAGTCTAATATACAGTTTGCTTTATTAATCTTCAAATTGCCATTGCACCATTTTAAATAATGCAATAAACACAAAATGATTGTATCATATAAAATAATTTATTTAATGTATTCTGAAACAGATTATAAGGTTATAATTTTATTTTAATGAGAATCTAATGTCCTAATTTTATTCTTATGCTGATAAAAATTCAGGAGAGTAGCAATGAAAAATTACTGTAGCATGTTTTGCATAAAAAACATGAAATATTTATGCAAAAGGATTATGTTAAAAAGAAGTGCATAAAGTATATGAAAAAACTTGCTCCAAAATGACACAATTTTTAAAAGTATTTCAGACAAGACATAAATATAGAGAACAACAAAACAGTCACATATATTTGCATATCAGCTATTTAATCTTAAAACATTTTGAATGAACAAATTAATGGCTTATTACATTTATTTTATTTTATTTTTCCTCTAGAAGAGGACATTGTTAAAAAAAAAAAGTATTATGCTTGTACAGCTTTTCACTGCTTAACAATGTAGTTGTGGTACTTTTTAATGCAGCTAGTAATATTCTATGCCACAGGCAAGTTTGCTAGTTTCAAAATAAAATATAATATATATTATGGGCCAGTGTTGGGCAAATTGTATTGTTTTGCTCAAGCGCTAACTGCTCTCAAAGTAAAAAAAAAGTGCAGTCACATTTGTGCGTGTATTACAAGATGAAAAAAAATTAGTGCGAGAGTGAAATGCTTAGGTGAGATAATTTCAAATTTTGTGACCACACTAACTCATTATCCCCATAGACTTCTATAGGACGTGCTTAAAAAATGCCTATTAGTTAATGCTATATCGGAATTTCAAGTATTTCTATTCAAAACACATTAAAAGATATAAGAAATTAATAAAATGATACTGCATATTTCAAGGCATTTGCCTAGGAAAGGCTTAAAAGTATATATATATATATATATATATATATATATATATATATTTATATGCATGTATGTGTATTTATGTGTTTATATGTGTATATATGTATTTGTGCATTTACATATTTACAACTAGAAATACACAAAATACACAAATATAGACACACACATTTATATACATTGGATATACATTGGAGACCTTTCTAGGCACATACTTTGTCATATGCCATATCCCCTTTTAACCCCTTTTAAACATTTTTATCTATATTTAAATTATATATTTTATGTTTTATATGTGTTTTGTGCAACATTTTTTTAACCCTTACACTTTACTTCAGGTCTCAAGTAGAGCTAAATAGTCTAGCACAGTTTTGGGGTCACTGGAATCACAAACTATAACTTTTAATTTGTAATATGAGAGCAAGTTAATGCTTTTGCAATCTCAATTAAAAGTATAAATTGCACTAGAGCGCAGTCCAACAATATTGTGTATTGCAGAACGAGCTATCATTAAAGCGACAATTTTAATCTTGCCCTTTATGTATTAATTAAAAATATTTTAAATAAAAACAACTTTTTTTCAAGTAAAAAAATCTTTTGGAACTTGTTCAAATAGTGCTCTTTCATATTTAGATGTACATATGTTTAATGCCTTTTTAACAGCTTCCGTTTAAGCCATTTCACTACTATTATTGAAATCTTTTATTTTTTTCAGTAGCCCATATATATGTTTACAGACATATTCTAAAACTTTGCAGCATTCCTCCATTTGAATACAATTCTACTTTTACAGTTAGGTAGTGTGTTCTTTTGGTTCTTTGGCAGTCGAATAACCTCAAAAATGAAAATAAAATAAAGAAGAAAAAGGAAAAACATGCCTTGAAGTGCATTCTGTTGTATAGGAAATTCTTAAATGTCTCTCCGTTTCATTTCCTTAAACATTAACATGAGTTTTAACATCTCCTAGTAAGAGCTCCACAATGAGTTGAAGGCTTCATTCCTTGAACGTTTGAGGTATGCTAACAGAAAGCTAGAAATAATAAATAATAAACTGAGTGAAACAAAATTCACAGACCTTAATAAATACTTTATGGAGGTTTGTGCTTAGTACTAATTTAGATAATAGATATAGAGAAAGAAAAGATAAAAGAAGAGGGAAAATTGAAAGAATAGAAGAATCAAGGGAAGGAAAAAGGATGTTACTTTCACATTCAATGGGGCCTATGTATAAAGCTCCGAAAGGAGCTTAACGGCCCAAGTTTCTGGCGAGTCTTCAGACTCGCCAGAAACAGCAGTTATAAAGCAGCGGTCACAAAGACCGCTGCTCCATAACCTGTCCGCCTGATCTGAGCAGACGGACAGACATCGCCGGAAATCAACCCGATCGAGTATGATCAGGTTGATTGACACCCCCCTGCTGGCAGCCCGTTGGCCGCAAGTCTGCAGGGGGCGGCGTTGCACCAGCAGCTCTTGTGAGCTGCAGGTGCAATGCTGAATACGGAGAGCATATTGCTCTCCGTACTCAGCGAGGTCTGGCGGACCTGATCTGCACTGTCGGATCAGGTCCGCCAAACCTTGTTAAATTGAGACCAATGACTATAGAGTGACTTATGGTTGGTATGATTTCAGGCAAAGTCATATACTTGAGTTTGTGTCTTTCAATGATAGAAGGGTTTTTGCTCAGTATTTATCTCCTGTTATAGGTAGAAAGGGGACTATGGTGTATATAGGCATTTATATATGGAAGGGGTATTCCAATAATGTTGTGGTCTTGACTCCCAGATAAAAAGTATTTCCTGATAAGAATCTAGTTGATTTATGGAAAGATAGTGGTATTTTTTTAGTCTTATATTAAGAGAAAATTGGGTTAACCATTCATCTACTGTAGGGGCACTATCATGTTTCCATTTTCTAGGAATTATTTGTTTAGCACTGTTAAGTGCTATATGTAGTAATTTAACGTGTGCCTTGGACTGTAGTTTAGGGGTGTCATGAAACAGCAGAACCAGTGGATCTAAAGGAATAGTGCTACCTAATATTTTATTAATTTTTGTTGTTATTGAGTTACAAAAAGGCTGAATAATGGGACATGTCCACCATATATGAAAGATGGAACCTTGTTGACAGCAGCGGTCAGTGGTCTGAGGAAATATATATTTAATACGTTGTGGGGTTAAGTACCACCTCATTAGGAACTTATAGTTAAATTCCAATAGCAAGACTGAGTATGTTGATTTGATCGTATGTCAGAAGATTTTTTTCCATTCTTTAATGGAAACTTGTGTTGGGAGTTCCTTTTGCCATTTTTGTGTATAAGTAGGAAGGCAATCTAGTTGAGGTAAGTTAAGTATTTTGTATAAAAGATATATATTATGTGCTGGTTGTTGAGATGAGCTACAAAGCTTTTCAAATCTAGTGCGAGCACGTAGTAAGTCTGATTTGTGTATATGGGTATTTCTGAAATGAGTTAATTGGTTATATCGTAACCATGGAGTAAAAAAGCCTTTTCCCACGTCCTGTAATTGAGACTGTTGGATTATTTTTGATGAATATGTGAGGAGATTGATTGGTAGCAATCCATTTATATCTAGATTTGAACTCTGTGTTGTTCCACATCCTATTTTAAATTTAGGATGGTGGAGCATGGGAGTAAGGGGGGGAGGGATACTTCACAGTGTAGGGAGTTTGTTGAGAAGCTTTGTCCAAACATTTAATGTTTCCTTGATTATAGGGTATTTCTGGATTAAAGAAGGTCTATATTTGGACTGAAGCCAACAACAGCTACCCAATTGGGGTGTCGAGGTGAGGTCATGTTCCAAGGAAACCCAAGCCTTGGATGATGTATTGGATTGGTAACTCCAGTATACTATTATTTGCAATATTGTAGCATTTTTATAAGCTTGAAGGTCTGGGACCCTCAATTATCCTCTATCAGTCAATAGAAAAAAAGAGGTTTTTTTGCTATTCTTGGTGTTTTTTTGCGCCAAATGTATGAATTTATGATAGATTGAAGTGTGGGACTATAGGGAGTTGGGAGTGAAATTGGTACTGTTTGAAAGACATAAAGCAATTTGGGTATGAGGTTCATTTTAACTAATTTGATCCAGCCAATCCAATTTATTGATATGGGGGAATTAAAATCATTTATGAATTTTTCATAGTTATATTTAAATAGGTATTGTGGATTTGGTGATAGATGGATACCCAAACATTTTAAAGATTTTGATTGAATTTGGTTTGGATTGTCAGTCCTTAAAAAATTGCGCTCTCTTGGGGACATTTCCATAGGAAGTAATTCAGATTTGGAAGAGTTTTTTTTACATAATTAGATGCCCTGCTATGCTCATCTAATAGGGTGCATATCTTAGTGGACCCGTTAATTCTGGGCTACTTCTTATTTTATTTGCTAATATCTCCATACAAAGCACGAACAGCAAAAGAGACAAGGGACACCATTATCTCGTCCTGTTCTTAATGTGGAATGAGTCAGAAAGGATACCATTCACCTTTACTCTTGCTGTTGGTTGGGCATAAAGTGCAAATATTTTAGATATGAATTTCTCTGTGATTCCACATTTGTGAAGGGCAGGTTTTAAAAAAAAGTCCAGTCCAACCTGTCAAAAGCCTTTTCAGCATCTGTTGACAGGAATACTGAGGGGATTTTGTGTAGGGAAACATATTGCATAAGATGTAATATACGTGTCATATTGTCCCTGGCTTCTTGGCCATGTACAAATCCTGCTTGGTCCGTATGTATTAAAAATGGAAGAACAGTGTTAAGTTTATATGCTTAGCTTTCGCATAATATTTTAGATCAACATTAAGGAGAGAGATAGGTCTGAAATTGGCTGGCTGATCTGGAGCTTTTCCCAGTTTAGGCAGTACTGATATATAAGCTTCTAACATTCTAGGGGGCATGGGCATGTTTTGATCTATAGACTGAAAAAGGGTAAGGAGTTGTGGAATTAATATCTGTTTGTATGTTTTGAAACAGAGGCTGGTGAACCCATGGGGCCCTGGACTTTACCCTATTTTTAGGGTTTTAATTGCCATTTCTATTTCTTGTGCAATGATGGGTTGCTGGAGTGAGTCCACCATATCTGGTTGTAATGTGGGTGTAGTAATATTTTTGGAGATAAATTGTACTTTTGATCGTTTAATCTGAGTCTTTCCTGTTGGGGAACAAGTTATAGAGCTGTGCGTAATATGTTCTAAATAATTCAGCAACTTACATTTTGTTTTAAATGGTGTACATACAGATAATTTTGTTTTTGTCGAATTGCTTGCTCTTGCAAGAAGCTTGCCTGCTGTGCTCCCCTCAGCAAAGTATATTTGTTTTAAATAGAAAGATTGTTTCTGGGATTTAATGTTTAAATTTAATGTTTTAATAATTTGTTTAATTTAGATCTGTGTGGTTAAGTCTTTAAGGATTTCTTCATTCAAAGGATTGGGTTTGTGTGATTGATCAAGATCAATTAATTTTTGTGTGAGCTGATGATATTCTGCCCGGTGTTTCGTTTTTGCTGCCTTAACCTTAATTAGCTCCCCCTAATGGAGGATTTATGTGTTTCCCATACAAGTTTCATATCCATGTTGGCTGTTAAATTTTCATGGAAAAAGGTTTGGATAGTTTATTCAATAGATTGTTTAATAAGTGGTTCTTAGAGAATGGTGTCATCTAGACGCCAGATGAAGGGCTTAATGGGTTGGGAGGGCCATTGAAAATGACTTCTCACTGCAGAGTGATCCGACCATGTAGTAGATGAAATTTGGGATGAATCTAAATATCTTAAAGGGACACTGAACCCAAATTTATTATTTCATGATTCAGATAGAGCATGCAATTTTAAGAAACTTTCTAATTTACTCATATTATCTCCTATTATCAATTTTTCTTCATTCTCTTGCTATCTTTATTTGAGAAGCAAAACTGTAAGTTTAGAAGTCGGCCCATTTTTAGTTCATACCCTGGGTTGTCCTTGCTGATTGGACAGCACCAATAAACAAGTGCTGTCCAGGGTACTGAACCAAAATGTGTCTGGTTCCTTAGCTTAGATGTCTTCTTTTTCAAATAAAGATTGCAAGAGAATGAAGAAAAATTGATAATAGAAGTAACTCAGAAAGTTGCTTAAAATTGCATGCTCTATCTGAATCATGAAAGAAAAATTTTGGGTTTAGTATCCCTTTAAGAATAAATGGTCAACTAGAATGCAATCCAATCGAGAGTAGAATTTATTCGGGTTGAGAAAAATGTGTAGTCCTTAACATTTGTATGGGTGAGTCTCCAAGTGTCATGAAGTATTAGAAAGTGCATATTCTACCCATGTAATTTTATCCATTTACATACATTGATTTTAAACAACAATTTTGGTACGTTTCTATATTTCACTTAATAAAATCATTTTTTTTTTTTTTTTTTTTTTTTTTCTATATAAAATGCAAAAAAATAAATAACAACTTTTGTATAATTTTCCCTGTCACAAATTGTAAACAACTGCTTGGGAGAGATTGTTTCATAAATATTTCAAACATACTGTACATGCTTTGGTTCCACATTTCACATTTCATCTTCATCTTTCCAAAACTCAAACATGTAGGATCCTATATCTATGGTGTTTAACAAAATGATTATCTTGAAAGTTGGAAAAAAACATATGTATTATTTTGTTGCTTTGTACCATCTTTATTATTGTATCCCTTTTTACCATCTTGAAATGTATGCAAAAATCACAGAGTGACATTTTTTTACAATTTTGTCAGTTTGTATATATATATATATATATATATATATATATATATATATATATATATATATATATATATAATACTTGCACGAACAAATATCCATCCCTTTGTTACTCCATATACTTAGATGCCTTAAAGGGACTCTGACCCAATTTTTTTTCTTTCATAATTCAAATAGAGCATGAAATTTTAAGCAACTTTCTAATTTACTCCTATTATCAATTTTTCTTCGTTCTCTAACTTTATTTTAAAAGTAGGAGTGTAAATCGTAGCAGCCAGCCCATTTTATGTTCAGCACCATAGATAGTGCTTGCTTATTGGAGGCTTACATTTACCCACCAATAAGCAAGCATAACCCAGGTTCTCAACCAAAAATGGGCCAGCTCCTATGCATCACATTCCTGCTTTTTAAGTAAAGATAGCAAGAGAACGAAGAAAAATTTATAATAGGAGTAAATTAGAAAGTTGCTTAAAATAGCATGCTCTATCTGAATAATGAAAGAACAAAAAAATGTGTTTAGTGTCCCTTTAAAGAGATACTAAACCACATTTTTTTCTTTCATAATTCAGATAGAGCATGCAATTGTAAGCAACTTTCTAACTTACTCCTATTACCAATTTTCTGCTTTCTCTTGGTATCTTTATTTGAAAAAGCAGGAATGAAAGCTTTGGAACTGGCCCATTTTAGGTTCAGCACCTGGGTTGCACTTGCTGATTGGATGGCTTAATGTAGCCACCAATCAACAAGCGCTATCCAAGGTGCTGAACCAAAAATACGCTGTCTCCAAACCATTAATTTCTGCTTTTCGAATAATGATACCAAGAGAACAAAGAAAAAATGATAATAGGAATAAATTAGAAAGTTGCTTAAAATTGCATGCTCTATCCAAATAAAGAAAGAAAAAATATGGGTTTAGTATCCCTTTAATAAGATCAAAGAAACAAGGATCTTTTAGCTCTGACTCCTGTAACAAAAACAAATATATGGCTAGTGCATCCTGCCAAGTGATTGTTATTACTATGGCAATTACTTAGCAGTTACAAGGACATAATTGTCCTTATTTAATGATGGTATCCTTCTATTTCAAAGGAGAAGTCTTGTAAGTTATTTCTATTTAAGAAGATAATATGGGCCTCTTTAGAATAGCTAGAATTCTCAAAATTGGGGCAGAATTGCTGCTTTAAAACAATCAACTAGATTACGAGTTTGGCGTTATGAGTGAAAAAGCATCATTATGCTTCATAACGATGCTTTTTCCCTAACACTGCTATTACAAGTCTTGCAGGTATAGGTGTACCGCACACCTTTTTAGCCATCACGCCACGTCAGTACCGCACATTTTAAAAAGTCCTTTTTCAATGGGACTTCCATAGCTCCGGTATTACGAGTTTGCCTGGGAGGCCAAAAAGTGAGTGGTACACTCTATAACCACAAAATTCGTACCACCATCTGAAGGGAAACTTCATTCTACAGTGACCATCGGAAGAAGATGATGCTCTGCACCCGATGTCTTAAAGATGGACTTGCTCCGTGCTGGATGGATGAAAATAGAAGATGACGTCTGGATGAAGACTTCTGCCCACTTGGATGAAGAATTCTGCCCGCTTGGATGAAGACTTCTGCTGGCTTTGATGAGGACTTCCACCCACTTGGATGAAGACTTCTGCCGTCTGGATGAGGATGGATGTCCGGTCTTTGAAAACTGTAAGTCGATCATCGGGGGTTAGTGTTAGGTTTTTGTTAAGGTTTTTTTTTGGTCAGTTTTATTTTTAGCTTAGGGTTTGGGCACCATAAAAGAGCAAAATGCCCTTTTAAGGGCAATGCCTATCCAAATGCCCTTTTCAGGGCAATGGTTAGCTTTGGTTTATTTAGATAGAATTTTATTTGGGGGGTTGGTTGGGTGGTGGGTTTTACTGTTGGGGGGTTGTTTGAATTTTTTTTTACAGGTAAAAGAGATGATTTATTTGGGTCAATGTCCCCCAAAAGGCCCTTTTTAAAGGCTATTGGCAGTTTAGTGTATGATAGGTTGTTTTTTTTATTTTGGGGGGGCTTTTTTATTTTGATAGGGCTATAAGATTAGGAGTAATTCATTTTTATTTTTGATAATTTTGTTTTTTATTTTGTGTAATTTAGTGTTTAATTTTGTAATTTAGATAATTGTATTTCATTAATTTAATTTTTTTATTTTATTGTATTGTTAGTTTTTAGTGTAAGGCAAGTTAGGTTTTATTTTACAGGTAACTTTGTATTTATTTTAACTAGGTAGTTAGTAAATAGTTAATAACTATTTACTAACTAGTCTACCTAGTTAAAATAAATACAAACTTACCTGTGAAATAAAAATAAAACCTAGGCTAACTACAATGTAACTATTAGTTATATTGTAGCTTAGGTTTTATTTTATAGGTAAGTATGTATTTAGTTTTAAATAGGAATTATTTAGGTAATAATTGTAAGTTTTATTTAGATTTATTTTAATTATATTTAAGTTAGGGGGTGTTAGGGTTATGTTTAGGTTTAGGGGTTAATATATTTATGTAGTTATGAGGGAGGGTGGCGGTTTAGGGGTTAATATGTTTATTCTAGTGGCAACAATGTTAGATTTATTTTAATTATATTTAAGTTAGGGTTAGGGTTACGTTAGGGTTAGGGTTAGGTTTAGCGGTTAATATATTTATGTAGTGTTAGTGATGTTGGAGGCCAGAGGTTTAAGGGTTAATAACTTATAGTGGTGGCGTCATTGGGGGCGGCAGATTAGGGGCTAATAAGTGTAGGTAGGTGGCAGCAATGTTAGGGGCAGCAGATTAGGGGTTAATAACATTATGTAGGTGGCGGCGACATTGGGGGTGGCAGATTTGGGGTTAATAACTGTAATGAAGGTGGTGGCGATGTTAGGGGCAGCAGATTAGGGGTTAATAACATTATGTAGATGTTGAAGATGTGGGGGGTGGCAGATTAGGGGTTAATAACTGTAATGTAGGTGGCGGCGATGTTGGGTTTGGCAGATTATGGATTATCTGAATATATATATATATATATCTATATAATAAAAGAAAAAAATGTGTTTAGTGTCCCTTAAAAGAGATACTAAATCACATTTTTTTCTTTCATGATTCAGATAGAGCATGCAATTGTAAGCAACTTTCAAACTTACTCCTATTATCAATTTTCTTCGTTCTCTTGGTATCTTTATTTGAAAAAGTAGGAATGAAAGCTTTGGTGCTGGCCCATTTTAGGCTCAGCACCTGGGTTGCGCTTGCTAAATATAGCCACGAATCAACAAGCACTATCCAGGGTTCTGAACCAAAAATATGCTGTCTCCAAACCATTAATTTCTGCTTTTTCAAACAATGATACCAAGAGAACAAAGAAAAAATGATAATAGGAGTAAATTAGAAAGTTGCTTAAAATTGCATGCTTTATCCAAATAAAGAAAGAAAAAATATGGGTTTAGTATCCCTTTAATAAGATCAAAGAAACAAAGATCTTTTAGCTCTGACTCCTGCAACAAAAACAAAGTGCATCAGCCAAGTGATTGTTATTACTATGACTATTACTTAGCAGTTACAAGGACATAATTGCCCTTATTTAATGATGGTATCCTTCTATTTCAAAGGAGAAGTCTTGTAAGTTATTTCTATTTTAAGAAGATAATATGGGCCTCTTTAGAATAGCTAGAATTCAGAATTGCTGCTTTCAACCAATCAGCTTGATTACGAGTTTGGCGTTATGAGTGAAAAAGCATCGTTATGCTTCATAACAATGCTTTTTCCCTAACACCGCTATTACAAGTTTTGCAGGTATAGGTGTACCGCACACCTTTTTTGGCCGTCACGCAACGTCAGTACCGCACATTTTAAAAAGTCATTTTTCAATGGGACTTCCATAGCTCCGTTATTACGAGTTTGCCTGGGAGGCCAAAAAGGGGGTGGTACACTCTATAACAACAAGATTCATACCACCATCTAAAATCAGTAGTTATGAGTTTTATGTTACAAAGCTGTAGCATAAAACTCATAACTAAACTGTTACAAAGTACACTTACAACCATAAACTACCAATTAACCCCTAAACCGAGTCCCTCCTGCATCGCAAACATTGCAATTAAATGATTAACCCATAATCTGCCGCTCCGGACATCGCCGCAACTTAAATTTTTTTTATTAACCCCTATTCCACCACTTCCCGACATTGTCGCCACTATAATAAACCTATTAACCCCTAAACCGCCGCTCTCCTGCATCACTACATAAATATATTAACCCCTAAACCTAAACGTATCCCTAACACCCCCTAACTTAAATATAATTAAAATAAATCTAAATAAAACTTACAATTATTAGCTAAATAATTCCTATTTAAAACTAAATACATACTTACCTATAAAATAAAACCTAAGCTAGCTACAATATAACTAATAGTTACATTGTAGTTAGCCTAGGTTTTATTTTTATTTCACAGATAAGTTTGTATTTATTTTAACTAGGTAGACTAGTTAGTAAATAGTTATTAACTATTTACTAACTACCTAGTTAAAATAAATACAAAGTTATCTGTAAAATAAAACCTAACCTGCCTTACACTAAAAACTAACATTACAATAAAATAAAAAAAATAAATTAATCAAATACAATTATCTAAATTCCAAAAAAATAAACACTAAATTACACAAAATAAAAAACAAAATGATCAAAAATAAAAACGAATTACTCCTAATCTAATAGCCCTATCAAAATAAAAAAGCCCCCCAAAATAAAAAAAAACATAGCCTACACTAAACAGCCAATAGCCCTTAAAATGACCTTTTTTAATGACCATTGTCCCAAAGAAATCAGCTCTTTTACTTGTAAAAAAAAAATACAAGCAACCCCCCAACAGTAAAACCCACCACCCACACAACCAAGCCCCCCAAATAAAATTCTATCTAAATAAACATAAGCTAACCATTGCACTGTTAAGGGCATTTAGCTCTTTTACAGTGCCCAAACCCTAAGCTACAAATAAAACCCACACAATAAACCCTTAATAAAAACCTAACACTAATCCCCGACGATCCACTTACAGTTTTCAAAGACTGGACATCCATCCTCATCCAGGCGGAAGAAGTCTTCATCCAAGCGGGCGGAAGTCCTCATCGAAGCCGGCAGAAGTCTTCATCCAAGCGGGCAGAAGTCTTCAATACTGGAATAGGGGGTGGGTAGCGCCTCAGGGCTAACTGTGTGATACAGAACTTAAATGTATAGTACAGAGCCTAAATGTCTAAGTAAGAAATGACAATATTATATAATCAGTAATGTTCACCTCAGATAAATTATACGGATACCTTAATTGAATGGCTTATTAAAAATAGGCAGTATATGCACAATGTTATTAGATGATATAATTAATATAGTACATGGATATAAATCCACAAATAGTAAATGAGCAGTGCTAAAATTAGCAATAAGAAAAAAACATTTAATAAAAATTGATGAAAATTAACGACACTGGTGTCCTAATACACTTAAGTACCTAAATTTATAACATAAATAAAAACAAAATTCTATAAATACACTTAAAACAATAAGTAAAGCTCTAAAAGTTAATTGTAGCGGCTAGTATTGACTATACAGATAATGATATACTAAATCCTAATAATCAGATAGTCACTGTTAGTGTTTTGTGTTGTGGAAGGCCTGCGGTTTAGGGGTTAATAGGTTTATTTAGTTGCAAAGATGTGGGAGGCCGGAGGTTAAGGGGTTAATAGGTTTATTTAGTTGTGGAGATGTGGGAGGCCGGAGGTTTAGGTGTTAATAGGTTTATTTAGTTGCAGAGATGTGGGAGGCCGGAGATTTAGGGGTTAACTTTATTATAGTGTCGGCAATGTCAGGGAGCAGCGGAATAGGGGTGAATAACTTTATTAGTGTTGGCGATGTTGGGAGCGGCAGGTTAGTGGTTAATAGCTTTATTTACTGTCGACGATGTCGGGGGCAGCGAATTATGGGTGTTTAGACTTGGGGTTTATGTTACAGTGATTAAAAGTAACTTTTTTTCCCCCATACACATCAATGGAGCTGTGTTACGGAGATTTTTCGTTCCGCACTTCAGGTGTTATTTTTTTTTTTATTTTAACACTCTCTCTCCCCATTGATGTCTATGGGGGAAAGCATCCCTTAGCTTTTGTCCGGTATGGAGCTTAACACCAACATATCGCATACTCCCCATTGATGACTATGGGAGAAAGTGTCCACGAGCACGTCAAAGCAGCCCTTGGCTTTTGTGCGGTATAGAGCTTAACGCCACCATATCGCACGCACAAGGAGGCTTTTCAGTAATTTGTAATGGCAGTAATTAGCACAAAACTATCTAGTTTATTATTAAAGTATTAATTCAGAATAAAATTAATAATTAAGGTTTTCAGGTATTGGAATGTAAAGGGCTGCAAAGCGTGTGTATGTACGGTATTGGCAGGTGCACTCTCACTAACACTTTAGTTCCAAATGCCAGGGTGCTAGAATATGGTGTAGAATATGGAAATCAGGAGACAGCACTCACTGGTCTTGACAATACTGGATTTATTCAGTGACGTTTCGGGGAATACAACCCTTCATCAGACCAGAGTACATAGAATGAAGCAAACATTTATACTGTTCCATAAGACCCTCCCCCAGTGTGAAATTGCGCCAAAAATTGTTCACATGGTAACCACCAAGTGTCAACAAACCCCATACAAATGAATTAAAAACAAATGAATTAAAAAAAACAAAATATACCACAATATACCAACTAAGTGAACATTGCAACCATGTACATATGCAGAGCAAGTGGGAATCATAATGCAAATGGTAGATACAATTAAAGATCAAACAGAATATCAATAGAAAAAAGTATTCAGCATAGATAGACATTATTTAACCTATGGGCAGCAGTTAACAGGACCAATGAGCAATGTTTCATTACAGGCTTATACTGAGCAAGCAATATATACATATACAGGGCATACTATCCCCATCATACAGGCAGGTTGACAAGATAGAGGAACGACTATAAGTAGAAATCACACTGCAGGCATATATTAGCATATATTAGCAGGGGGTGTCCAAGGTATATGTATTGGGACTTATCTCATTAGTATCAATGTAGCGCTGGCAGGAAGAGGGGCTATCAAGGCACATGAACATGGAGTAACCAGTAAAACACTCTATGCATACAGATAAGGAGAAGATAAATACCTGATGGGTTTAGAGGGATATAGCTCCGCAGAGAGTTGTGTGTGTTACCGGAGATACAATAAGCTTGGAGTACTGCGCATGCGTATCGCAATTAAGCAACGCCCCTAAGGCTATCGCTATGTGAAAGTTAATTGGTTAGAGGAGACAAGCCCCTACCAGGCAATGTACAGCTAAAGACAGCAGCAAGAGCAGCTGGAAAAAGATCACTGGATACGCATAGCCAGAGATTGTAAGGGACACCCTTACACGGTGTAAAAATTCATATGGAGAAAGTAAAACTTCATATGGGGAAAGTAAAAATAACTCATATGGGGAAAGTAAAAATAACTGATCTGCCATATATAGCACAGACACAGTCCCTAACACGGTCAAATGCAGGAATATTGAGCTAATCAATAGTTGGTAGATCCATTAGCACCGGGTGGTAAACGGAAGAATTAATTAAGGGGGCATATTATATATATGCAGGAACAAAAGACTTGCACTCACTGGACTTTTTGTATAATATTATACAAAAAGTCCAGTGAGTGCAAGTCTTTTGTTCCTGCATATCAATTTCTACTAGCACCCTGGCAGTTGTGTAAACGTGAGAGTGCACATCCTTGCTGCAAGTAAGCCTATGTACACGGGCCATTTTTTGCAGTACAGCGGTTCCAGCCCTTGCTCTCTCTCTATCCCCCCTCTCTTTTGCTCTTTCCCCCTCTCTTTTGCTCTCTCTCTCCCCCTCTCTTCTGCTCTCTCTCTCCCCCTCTTTCTATTTTGTTCTCTCTATCGCCCCTCTCTCTCCCCCCTCTCTTTTGCTCTCTCTCTCCTCCTCTCTTTTGCGCTCTACCCCCTCTCATTTGTGCTTACTCTCCCCCTCTCTTTTGTTGTCTCTCTCCCTCTCTTTTACTCTCTCTATCCCCCATCTTTTGCTCTCTCTCCCCCCTTTCTTTTGCTCTCTCCCCCTCTCTTTTGCTGTCTATCTCCCTCTCTTTTGCTCTCTCTATCCCTACTTTTTTTGCTCTCTCTCTCCCCCCTTTATCTTTTGCTCTCTCTCTCTCTCCCCTCTTTTTTGCTCTCTCATACCCCTTTTTTTGCTCTCTCTATCACCCTCTTTTGCTCTCTCTCTCCCCTTTTTCTTTCTTTCCCACCTCTCTTTTGCTGTCTCACCCCCTTTCCTTTGCTCTCTTTCCCCCTATATTTTGCTCTCTCTCTCCCATCTCTTTTGATCTCTCTCTCCCCCTCACTTCCCCCTCTCTTTTGCGCTCTCTTCCCCCTCTCTTTTGCGCTCCCCCTCCTCTCTTTTGCTCTCTCTCTCCCCGTCTCTTTTGCTCTCTCTCCCTCTCATTTTCTCTCTCTCTCCCCTCTCTCCCCTTCTCTTTTGCACTCTCCCCTCTTTTGCGCTGTCCCCCTCTCTTTTGTTCTCTCCCCCTCTCTTTTGCACTCTCTCTCCCATTTCTCCCCCTCTCTTTTGCTGTCTCTCTACCTCTCTTTTACTCTATCTCCCCTCTCTTTGTTCTCTCTCTCCCTCCTCTCTTTTACTCTCTCTCCCCCCTCTCTTTTCCTCCCTCTCTTTTGTGCTCTCTCTTCCCCTCTCTTTTGCGCTCTTCCTCCTCTCTTTTGCGCTCGCCTTCCTCTCTTTTGCTCTATCTCTCACCCCACTCTTTTGCTTTCTCTCCCCCTGTCTTTTGCTGTCTCTCTCCCTCTCTTTTGCTCTCTCTATCCCCTTTCTTTTGCTCTCTCTCTCCCCCTTTCTTTTGCTCTCTCCCCCTCTCTTTTGCTGTATATCTCCCTCTCTTTTGCCCTCTCTATCCCCCCTCTTTTGCTCTCTCTATTCCTCCTCTTTTGCTCTCTCTCTCCCCCTTTATTTTGCTCTCTCTCTCTCTCTCTCTCTCTCTCTCTCTCTCTGTGTGTGTCTCTCTCTCTCTTCCCCCCCTCTCTTTTGCTCTCTCTATCCCCCCTATTTTGCTCTCTCTCCCCCTCTTTTGCTCTCTCTATCCCCCTCTTTTGCTCTCTCCACCCCTCCTCTTTTGCTATCTCTTCCCCCCCTTTCTTTTGCTCTCTCTCTCCCCCCTCTCTTTTGCTCTCTCTATCCCCCTCTTTTGATCTCTCTATCCTCCCTCTTTTGCTCTCTCTCTCCCCCCTCTTTTGCTCTACCTCTCCCCTCACATATGCTGTCTATCTCCCCCTCTCTTTTGCTCTCTCTCACTCTCTCTTTTGCTCTCTCTCCCCCTCTCCTTTGCACCCTCTCTCCCCTCTCTCTTGCTCTCTCTTCCCGCCCCTCTTCCCCCCTCTCTTTTGCTCTCTCTCTCCCCCTCTCTTTCCCCCCTCTCTTTTGCACTCTCTCTCCCCTCTATTTTGTGCTCTCCCCCTCTCTTTTGCTCTCTCTTTCCCCCTCTCTTTTGCTCTCTCTCCCCTCTCTTTTGCTCTCTCTCCACCCTCTCTCCCCCCTCTTTTTTGCATGCTTTCTCTCCCTCCTCATTTGCGCTCTCGCCCCTCTCTTTTGCTCTCTCCCCTCTATTTTGCTCTCTCTCCCCTTTCTCCCCCTCTCTTTTGCTCTCTCTCCCTCTCTTTTGCTCTCTCTCTTACCTTTCTCCCCCTCTCTTTTGCTGTCTCTCTACCTCTCTTTTGCTCTATCTCCCCTCTCTTTTTTCTCTCTTACCCTCCTCTCTTTTACTCTCTCTCCCCCCTCTCTTTTCCTCCCTCTCTTTTGTGCTCTCTCTTCCACTCTCTTTTGCGCTCTTCACCCTCTCTTTTGTGCTCTCCTTCCTCTCTTTTGCTCTATCTCTCTCCCCTCTCTTTTGCTCTCTCTCCCCCTTTCTTTTGCTGTCTCTCTCCCTCTCTTTTGCTCTCTCTATCCCATTTCTTTTGCTCTCTCTCTCCCTTTCTTTTGCTCTCTCCCCTCTCTTTTGCTGTATATCTCCCTCTCTTTTGCTCTCTCTATCCCCCCTCTTTTGCTCTCTCTATTCCTCCTCTTTTGCTCTCTCTCCCCCTTTATTTTGCTCTTTCTCTCTCTCTTCCCCCCTCTCTTTTGCTCTCTCTATCCCCCCATTTTGCTCTCTCTCTCCCCCTCTTTTGCTCTCTCTATCCCCCCTCTTTTGCTCTCTCCACCCCTCCTCTTTTGCTATCTCTTCCCCCCTTTCTTTTGCACTCTCTCTCCCCCCTCTCTTTTGCTCTCTCTATCCCCCCTCTTTTGCTCTCTCTATCCTCCCTCTTTTGCTCTCTCTCTCCCCCCTCTTTTGCTCTATCTCTCCCCTTACATTTGCTGTCTATCTCCCCTTCTCTTTTGCTCTCTCTCCCTCTCTCTTTTGCTCTCTCTCTCCCTCTCTCCTTTGCACCCTCTCTCCCCTCTCTCTTGCTCTCTTCCCGCCCCTCTTCCCCCCTCTCTTTTGCTCTCTCTCCCCTCTCTTTTGCTCTCTCTCTCTCCACCCTCTCTCCCCCCTCTTTTTTGCATGCTTTCTCTCCCTCCTCGTTTGCACTCTCGCCCCTCTCTTTTGCTCTCTCCCCTCTATTTTGCTCTCTCTCCCCTTTCTCCCCCTCTCTTTTGCCCTCTCTCCCTCTCTTTTGCTCTCTCTTTTACCTTTCTCCCCTCTCTTTTGCTGTCTCTCTACCTCTCTTTTGCTCTATCTCCCCTCTCTTTTTTCTCTCTTACCCTCCTCTCTTTTACTCTCTCTCCCCCCTCTCTTTTCCTCCCTCTCTTTTGTGCTCTCTCTTCCCCTCTCTTTTGCACTCTTCCCCCTCTCTTTTGTGCTCTCCTTCCTCTCTTTTGCTCTATCTCTCTCCCCTCTCTTTTGCTCTCTCTCCCCCTGTCTTTTGCTGTCTCTCTCCCTCTCTTTTGCTCTCTCTATCCCCTTTCTTTTGCTCTCTCTCTCTCCCTTTATTTTGCTCTCTCCCCTCTCTTTTGCTGTATATCTCCCTCTCTTTTGCTCTCTCTATCCCCCCTCTTTTGCTCTCTCTATTCCTCCTCTTTTGCTCTCTCTCCCCCTTTATTTTGCTCTTTCTCTCTCTCTTCCCCCCTCTCTTTTGCTCTCTCTATCCCCCCATTTTGCTCTCTCTCTCCCCCTCTTTTGCTCTCTCTATCCCCCCTATTTTGCTCTCTCCACCCCTCTCTTTTGCTCTCTCTATTCCCACTCTTTTGCTCTCTCTATCCCCCCTCTTTTGCTCTCTCTATTCCTCCTCTTTTGCTCTCTCTCCCCCTTTATTTTGCTCTTTCTCTCTCTCTTCCCCCCTCTCTTTTGCTCTCTCTATCCCCCCATTTTGCTCTCTCTCTCCCCCTCTTTTGCTATCTCTTCCCCCCCTTTCTTTTGCACTCTCTCTCCCCCCTCTCTTTTGCTCTCTCTATTCCCACTCTTTTGCTCTCTCTATCCTCCCTCTTTTGCTCTCTCTCTCCCCCCTCTTTTGCTCTATCTCTACCCTTACATTTGCTGTCTATCTCCCCCTCTCTTTTGCTCTCTCTCCCTCTCTCTTTTGCTCGCTCTCTCCCTCTCTCCTTTGCACCCTCTCTCCCCTCTCTCTTGCTCTCTCTTTCTGCCCCTCTTCCCCCCTCTCTTTTGCTGTATATCTCCCTCTCTTTTGCCCTCTCTATCCCCCCTCTTTTGCTCTCTCTATTCCTCCTCTTTTGCTTTCTCTCTCCCCCTTTATTTTGCTCTCTCTCTCTCTCTCTCTCTCTCTCTCTGTGTCTCTCTCTCTCTCTTCCCCCTCTCTTTTGCTCTCTCTATCCCCCCTATTTTGCTCTCTCTCCCCCTCTTTTGCTCTCTCTATCCCCCTCTTTTGCTCTCTCCACCCCTCCTCTTTTGCTATCTCTTCCCCCCCTTTCTTTTGCTCTCTCTCTCCCCCCTCTCTTTTGCTCTCTCTATCCCCCTCTTTTGCTCTCTCTATCCTCCCTCTTTTGCTCTCTCTCTCCCCCCTCTTTTGCTCTACCTTTCCCCTCACATATGCTGTCTATCTCCCCCTCTCTTTTGCTCTCTCTCCCTCTCTCTTTTGCTCTCTCTCCCCCTCTCCTTTGCACCCTCTCTCCCCTCTCTCTTGCTCTCTCTTCCCGCCCCTCTTCCCCCCTCTCTTTTGCTCTCTCTCTCCCCCTCTCTTTCCCCCCTCTCTTTTGCACTCTCTCTCCCCTCTATTTTGTGCTCTTCCCCCTCTCTTTTGCTCTCTCTTTCCCCCTCTCTTTTGCTCTCTCTCCCCTCTCTTTTGCTCTCTCTCTCTCCACCCTCTCTCCCCCTCTTTTTTGCATGCTTTCTCTCCCTCCTCGTTTGCGCTCTCGCCCCTCTCTTTTGCTCTCTCCCCTCTATTTTGCTCTTTCTCCCCTTTCTCCCCCTCTCTTTTGCTCTCTCTCCCTCTCTTTTGCTCTCTCTCTTACCTTTCTCCCCCTCTCTTTTGCTGTCTCTCTACCTCTCTTTTGCTCTATCTCCCCTCTCTTTTTTTTCTCTTACCCTCCTCTCTTTTACTCTCTCTCCCCCCTCTCTTTTCCTCCCTCTCTTTTGTGCTCTCTCTTCCCCTCTCTTTTGCGCTCTTCCCCCTCTCTTTTGTGCTCTCCTTCCTCTCTTTTGCTCTATCTCTCTCCCCTCTCTTTTGCTCTCTCTCCCCTTGTCTTTTGCTGTCTCTCTCCCTCTCTTTTGCTCTCTCTATCCCCTTTCTTTTGCTCTCTCTCTCTCCCTTTCTTTTGCTCTCTCCCCTCTCTTTTGCTGTATATCTCCCTCTCTTTTGCTCTCTCTATCCCCCCTCTTTTGATCTCTCTATTCCTCCTCTTTTGCTCTCTCTCCCCCTTTATTTTGCTCTTTCTCTCTCTCTTCCCCCTCTCTTTTGCTCTCTCCATCCCCCCATTTTGCTCTCTCTCTCCCCCTCTTTTGCTCTCTCTATCCCCCCTCTTTTGCTCTCTCCACCCCTCCTCTTTTGCTATCTCTTCCCCCCCTTTCTTTTGCACTCTCTCTCCCCCCTCTCTTTTGCTCTCTCTATCCCCCCTCTTTTGCTCTCTCTATCCTCCCTCTTTTGCTCTCTCTCCCCCCTCTTTTGCTCTATCTCTCCCCTTACATTTGCTGTCTATCTCCCCCTCTCTTTTGCTCTCTCTCCCTCTCTCTTTTGCTCTCTCTCTCCCTCTCTCCTTTGCACCCTCTCTCCCCTCTCTCTTGCTCTCTCTTCCCGCCCCTCTTCCCCCCTCTCTTTTGCTCTCTCTCTCCCCCTCTCTTTCCCCCCCCTCTCTTTTGCACTCTCTCTCCCCTCTATTTTGTGCTCTCCCCCCTCTCTTTTGCTCTCTCTTTCACCCTCTCTTTTGCTCTCTCTCTCCTCTCTTTTGCTCTCTCTCTCTCTCCCCCCTCTCTCCACCCCTCTTTTTTGCATGCTTTCTCTCCCTCCTTGTTTGTGCTCTCCCCCTCTCTTTTGCTCTCTCTCCCCTCTATTTTTTTCCCCCTCCCCTTTCTCCCCCTCTCTTTTGCTCTCCCTCCCCTCTCTTTTGCTCTCTCTCTCTCCCCTTTCTCCCCCTCTCTTTTGCTGTCTCTCTACCTCTCTTTTGCTCTATCTCCCCTCTCTTTTTTTTCTCTTACCCTCCTCTCTTTTTCGCTCTCTCCCCCCTCTCTTTTCCTCCCTCTCTTTTGTGCTCTCTCTTCCCCTCTCTTTTGCGCTCTTCCCCCTCTCTTTTGTGCTCTCCTTCCTCTCTTTTGCTCTATCTCTCTCCCCTCTCTTTTGCTCTCTCTCCCCCTGTCCTTTGCTGTCTCTCTCCCTCTCTTTTGCTCTCTCTATTCCCTTTCTTTTGCTCTCTCTCTCCCCCTTTCTTTTGCTCTCTCCCCCTCTCTTTTGCTGTATATCTCCCTCTCTTTTGCTCTCTCTATCCCCTCTCGTTTGCTCTCTCTATTCCTCCTCTTTTGCTCTCTCTCTCCCCCTTTATTTTGCTCTCTCTCTCTCCCCCCCTCTCTTTTGCTCTCTCTTTCCCCCTCTCTTTTGCTCTCTCTCCCCTCTCTTTTGCTCTCTCTCTCTCCCCCCTCTCTCCCCCCTCTTTTTTGCATGCTTTCTCTCCCTCCTCGTTTGCACTCTCCCCCTCTCTTTTGCTCTCTCTTCTCTCTATTTTGCTCTCTCTCCCCTTTCTCCCCCTCTCTTTTGCTGTCTCTCTTCCTATGTTTTGCTCTCTCTCCCCTCTCTTTTGCTCTCTCTCCCCTCTATTTTGCTCTCTTTCCCCTCTCTTTTGCTCTCCCTCCCCTCTCTTTTGTTCTCTCTCTCCCCCATCTTTTTTGCACTCTCTCCCCCCCTCTCTCTCTTTTGTGCTCTCTCTTCCCCTCTCTTTTATGATCTCCCCTTCTTCTTTTGCACTCTCCCCCTCTCATTTGCTCTCTCTCTCTCCCCCTCTCTTTTGCTCTCTCTTCGCCTCTCTTTTGTTGTCTCTCTCCCTCTCTTTTGCTCTCTCTATCCCCCCTCTTTTGCTCTCCTCCCCCCCTCTTTTGCTCTCTCTCCCCCTCTCTTTTGCTCTCTCTCTCTTTTACTCTCTCCACCTCTCTTTTGCTCTCTCTATCCCCCCTCTTTTGCTCTCTCCATACCCCCTCTTTTGCTCTCTCTCTCCCCTCTCTTTTGCTCTCTCTTCCCCCTCTCTTTTGCTCTCCCTCTTTTGAGCTCTCACACATCCACCCATCCCTGCCTGACCCTGCCCATGTCACACCCGCCCACCCGTGCCATGCCACGCCCCATCCGCCTCATGCCCCCCTCACACCCGGTCTGCCCCAGATGCCAGGTTAATCTGTTGAAGGCCAAGTGTTTTTTAGTCTCTACTGTGTATGACAGCTCCGGACAAACACACTTAGCCTTTTATGTTATAGGATATATATATATATATATATATATATATATATATATATGTACTAGTCCATTCAAGATAAGAAAAAGTCAAATATCTAAATCATAGGATGCAATTTCTAAGTCATCTGGGACCACTGGAAATGTCAAGCCCAAAAAGGGACATCTTGTAATTACAAGACATTGTGTGTGTATGTAAATCTATACATATATACACATATAAATACAAATATATATATATAGTAACACATTGAAATACTGTTGGATTGCAAAGCAAAATAAATAAATATATAAACAAACAAGCAAATTAATAAATAAAAATACAAAACCATGTGAATTGTTCTTTCTTTTTTTATGGATCAGTGTGTTCTCTTCTTGGATTTAAAAGTGCTGCACAGACAGTTCAATTGCATTTTTCATAACTCTTAGAATGGAATAACCCTAAAATATGTTTTTTAAAATCTGCAATAGAACCATCATAATGCAAGAACAGACATTCTATTTTTCTGATTTTAGCCTGTACAGAATATGTAGAAATAGAAAATATATTTAATATACATCTATAATGGATACAATTATCATAACATATTTTTTTCTTTAGTAAACAAAATATTTCCATTAAATATTATTATATATTTTAAAATGTTTCTTTAGTAGAAATGATTTCACATGTTGGAACTGGTGAGCATTAAGTGTACTTTCTGTGTATATACCATTCGCTCTCACGGCGACAGAAAAAATGTTAAAATAAGCAATCAAAATCATTTACCACAAGTCTATCATTTTAAAGTCAGGTTATTGAGTTAATTATAGTATTTTGACTCCGAACTACAGTACTGGGTAGAACTCATGCTGACCCACCTGAATAAACATGTTTCTTTCTCAAAAGACAAATTACTTGAATGCTTTTTTGGTGTAAAATTGCAACAAGTAATAAGTTCTGAAGTACAGATAAATATGTATTTATTTTAATATATTTTTCTTATTTATTTTTATTTTACTTATGTCTGCCTTACATATTTGAAAGCACAATATTTCAATAATAATGTCAGTTCATGAACTGTGCATGGTTTTATTCGCTATAATGTTGTGTTATTTCATAATTGACATTTATAAACTGTTCAAACCTAATTGAAATTGTCAGAGAACATTCAGATGTTCAGATTTTATTTCATAATTTTTCATGGTTTGAAAAAATTGTGATCCACAGAAACCTCATCATACAAAGACAAATGCAGTAGTAAACCACCAGGGGGTGCAATTGGGTGTCCAGATGTAATACAAAGAAAAGAAAAATAACAAGAAAACAGTGTCAAAGATATAACATTAATATTCTCTTATGATACTTAATAGCTCTCTCACATTTCCTGACCATTTTTGACCATCAGTAACAGATCTCAGGATTCTAAAAGATGGTACCCATCTATATTAAGATGCAAAACAAGAAACTTGATATCATTTCAGATGTATGAGTTATAAAGTATTTGTTAAAAAATAACAGTTTAGTTCTCTTTATAATAATATACCTTTTTATACCTAATAACGCCTCTCTTTATTTTCTCAAAATGTTCCAGTGTCTAAAACACCTTCTCCAGAATAACTCTGGACATATCATTGATTTACTATAGATGTTTTGAGAACTTACAATGGGAGTTTACAGTAGATTAAGAGAGAAATATTGATGTATTATTTTGTTGTGATCATTTATTTTACTGTATTGTATTAGGAAAAAAAACAGATTAAGGGCCAGATTTGTGGAGCAGCATTTAAGGCTCCTGTTTGCTCGCTTACTCCGCTAGAAGCAAGCTTTTGCATGTGTCGGGTAGCGCTTGTATGACAAGTGGAAAGTAAAGAGTATTCGCTCGCAGATTTACACAATGCGTGCAAAAAGCCAAACTTCGAATATTGCGATCGCATTAACGTGTTCCCCCATAGAAGTCAATAAAGAAAAAAGTGTCTACTCGTGCGCAAACCCGATTGCATATTCTTAAATGCATTAACCTGAAAATATAAATATTTCACATTCCAATGTTCTTCACATAGCAGAATATGTTCTATTTATTCATAAATACATATTTCTACATATATATGGTGTTTTTTTGTTAAATATATAGCTATAACTATATATATATATATATATATTTATCTGTTTTTAATAAAACATAAAAATGAACGAATACACAACCCCCCAGTAGGTGGGTACTCGCAAAGATGACCTCAATCAATATGAGGTAAGAGATAGATGTAAAACCCCTCAAAGGGTAAAGTAGGAAATCCCATTAGGGGTCTGTTGCATATCAAAGTACGTCTGATGGTATACACAGTTCAATAGCTGGAAACAGTCCGCTGTGTGGCAATTTCAAAAGTAATGTCCTCAATCGCAATGCTGAGATTGGCAAGCAATATAACCAATATGACAAAGAGAGCAACTAAGTAGCAGAAAACTTTCAAACTGCTACTCTGTAGTGTATCTCACTTGTTGGCGTCCTGGACCTTGGTGTAATGTGGGCGGGGCCTAACACATTTCTATTATATTTATTTCTATTATATTTCTCTATTATATTTCTCTATTATATTTCTCTTAAACCCATTGACTCTTGAACTTATAATTTTATTGTCACTGGCTATCGAGGGACAGGAATTGCAACTCTTTCTGTTGTATTTGTAAAAACCTGTGGCCAATCTATTTAGCCAATTATCCTTTTTAACCTTGTCTCTTAGATAACTCGGAGTGAAGATGTTTTTCAAATTTCTATTTTTTCTGATAACTACTTTTGGTTTAGCACCTATAGTTTTCTTTAAAACAGGGTCTTGTAAAAGGATATACCAGTGCTTGTAAATCAATTGTTTTATATTCCTGGCCGCATAATTATATTTGGTCAGAAATAAATTGTCCTGAGTTGTGGTGTGATTTATGTTTGTGGTTCTTTAATAATTATGACCTATTAAGTTCTTTTGCATAATTTAATAATTATGACCTATTAAGTTATATATCCATTATCAATTATAGCATTAGAATATCCTTTTGCTTTTAATCTGATTTTCAATTTGACAGATTCTTGTTCAAAGGACGTTAAGGACGAGCAGATCCTCCTCATGCACTGGAACTGGCCATGCGGGATATTTTGTATCCATGTCTTATGATGGCCACTAGAAGCATGGAGAAAGCTGTTTGAAGCCGTCTCTTTCCTATATAGAGAAGAAAATATATGTTCATTGTCATGGGAAAGGCTTATATCAAGAAATTCTATTCCAATTTTTTTATGTGAATTTCAAATTGTAATTATTTTCATTGACATATTTAAAGAATTAATTTATAGAATTATCATCTCCCTTCCAAATGACTATAATATCATCTATGAAATGTTTCCACAAGATGACATTATCTTTAAATGGGTTATTGTTCCAGATAAAATGGTCCTCCCAAGAACCCATATACAAATTTGCATAGTTGGGGCAAAGCGAGTCCCCATTGCTGTGCCCCCAACTTGCAAAAAATATTCTCTTTGGAACAAAAAATAATTATTTTTAGTATAAATTTGATAGAATCTAGTAAGAAATTTCTCTGTGGTCTAGATAGATGATCATGTTTATCTAGGGAGTAACTAATACTCTCCATATCTCTTATGTATTGATTTGTTGAGTAATTTCTGAGTTTTATATAGGTATGTTTGTCATTCAAGATATTCTTTGCTTCTGTGATATAATTATCCCTGTCTTGGATGACACTCCTTTGTCGGCTTCCCTTATTACTATGGAATGATCATTGATTGGTCTCATAAGCACTTGTTTTTCAAATGGGTTTAAGTTTGATTTAATTTTGTCTTTATCTCTAAATTTTTGGCACATATCAATTAGTTCTTTTTCTACTAATTTGGGAAAAACAGGTATATAGCTTCCCTTTGATTGTACAGGGTAAAAGATAGATTTAGGCTTGAATGTTCTGTATTTTGTTCCCACTTTACCCTCTTCTAATTTCTGGAGGATGTTTATTGTATATTTATCTAGACAATCCTTGCAGGTATTTTCCCTGTAGTTTCTGATTCAAGAGATATTACATTGTTTAGGCTGTCTATATCATTTTGTTCAATTTTATTTCTGCATTTGTTGTGTTTTTCTTTTCAAAGTGTCTAGTAAGAGTTACTTTTCTGATAAACCTATTTAGGTCTATAAATAAATCAAAATTATTGGGTCCTTTTGATGAAGCAAAACTTAAGCCATTTCTCAAAAGACTCATTTCAACTACATTTAGACAGATTAAATATTTTACTATTTTTATTCTACTTTCTTCTTTTGTTTAGAATAATTTGTCCTCCTCGCTGTCTTCGTCAGACTCTATTGGCCTTTTTTGTCTGTCTGTTCTTGTCATGTACTGTGTTATTGGAGGAGTGTCCCAAGATCCACCTATTGGAGGTTTGATTGATCTTTCAGATCTTTCTAAAAAAGAAGAATTAGAAGTGGAAGCATAATAATGGTATTTCTTTAAATACATGGAATTTGTATTTCCCTTATTTTTGGAAGATGGCATATTTTTATTATTGTAATGGCTATTTGAATGTTCATTAAAAAATAGTGTGATCTATTTTCTTGGGGTTCTAAAGGGTCTTGATTTGTTGCCTGATATTGGCCCTGTTGTCCTGTATTTTTATTTTTGAAAAAAATACCCGTATGTTTGTTCTTGCTTTTTGGTTGTCCATTAATGTATACTCTACTATTTTGCCATTTTGTATTTTGTTCTTCTCTATTTGGATTCTCCCCTATATCTCTTGTCTAAACAATATTAACTTTATTTTTATTTTTTGTGTGTGTATCCATTTGTATTCGCCCTTGGTTTCCAAAGGACCGGAACATTGTTCCCACAGATAAGACTCTTGTTTTCTCTGTTGATATAGTGTTTATTAGTGATGTCGCGAATAGTTCACTGCCGAATAGTTCCCGGCGAACATAGCTTGTTCGCATTTGCCATGGCGGGCGAACATATGCGATGTTCGATCCACCCCCTATTCGTCATCATTGAGTAATACTTTAACCCTGTACCTCACAGTCAGCAGACACATTCCAGTCAATCAGCAGCAGACCCTCCCTCCCAGACCCTCCTGGACAGCATCCATTTTAGATTCATTTGGAAGCTACTTTCTTAGTGAGAGGAGGGACAGTGTAGCTGCTGCTGACTTAATAGGGAAATCGATAGCCAGGCTAGTGTATTAAGTGTCCACTACAGTCCTGAAGGACTCATCTGATCTTTGCTCTAAGGACAGCACCCCAAAAAGCCCTTTTTAGGGCTAGAAAATCAGTCTGCTTTTTTTTTTTTCCTGTGTAATCTAATTGCAGTTGCCTGCCTGCCAGTGTGTGTCAGGCTCACAGCGTATACTGTGCCCACTTGCCCAGTGCCACCACTCATATCTGGTGTAACAGTAGAGTAGATTTAAAAAAAAAACACTTTTTTGACTGTGTTAAATAATAGCAGTCAGTTTCCTTCACACATGTGCGTTTCAGTGCCTGCCTGCCAGGGCACAGTGTCACCCCAGTGCAAGTCATATCTGGTGTAACAATAGTGTAGATTTAAAAAAAAATAACACTTTTTTAACTGTGTTAAATAATAGCAGTCAGTTTCCTTCACATGTGTGCGTTTCAGTGCCTGCCTGCAAGGGCACAGTGTCACCCCAGTGCAACTCATATCTGGTGTAACAGTAGTGTACATTTAAAAAAACAAAACACTTTTTTGACTGTGTTAAATAATAGCAGTCAGTTTCCTTCACACGTGTGCGTTTCAGTGCCTGCCTGCTAGGGCACAGTGTCACCCCGGTGCAACTCATACCTGGTGTAACAGTAGTGTACATTTAAAAAAAACAACACTTTTTTGACTGTTTTAAATAATAGCAGTCAGTTTCCTTCACACGTATGCGTTTCAGTGCCTGCCTGCCAGGGCACAGTGTCACCCCAGTGCAACTCATATCTGGTGTAACAGTAGTGTACATTTAAAAAAAAACAACACTTTTTTGACTGTGTTAAATAATAGCAGTCAGTTTCATTCACACGTGTGCGTTTCAGTGCCTGCCTGCCAGGGCACAGTGTCACCCCAGTGCAAGTCATATCTGGTGTAACAGTAGTGTAGATTTAAAAAAAAATAACACTTTTTTAACTGTGTTAAATAATAGCAGTCAGTTTCCTTCACATGTGTGCGTTTCAGTGCCTGCCTGCAAGGGCACAGTGTCACCCCAGTGCAACTCATATCTGGTGTAACAGTAGTGTACATTTAAAAAAAAACACACTTTTTTGACTGTGTTAAATAATAGCAGTCAGTTTCCTTCACACGTGTGCGTTTCAGTGCCTGCCTGCTAGGGCACAGTGTCACCCCGGTGCAACTCATACCTGGTGTAACAGTAGTGTACATTTAAAAAAAACAACACTTTTTTGACTGTGTTAAATAATAGCAGTCAGTTTCCTTCACACGTGTGCGTTTCAGTGCCTGCCTGCCAGGGCACAGTGTCACCCCAGTGCAACTCATATATGGTGTAACAGTAGTGTACATTTAAAAAAAAACAACACTTTTTTGACTGTGTTAAATAATAGCAGTCAGTTTCATTCACACGTGTGCGTTTCAGTGCCTGCCTGCCAGGGCACAGTGTCAACCCAGTGCAACTCATATCTGGTGTAACAGTAGTGTACATTTAAAAAAAAAAAAAAACTTTTTTGACTGTGTTAAATAATAGCAGTCAGTTTCCTTCACACGTGTGCGTTTCAGTGCCTGCCTGCCAGGGCACAGTGTCACCCCAGTGCAACTCATATCTGGTGTAACAGTAGTGTAGATTTAAAAAAACAACACTTTTTTTACTGTGTTAAATAATAGCAGTCAGTTTCCTTCACACGTGTGCGTTTCAGTGCCTGCCTGCCTGCCTGCCAGGGCACAGTGTCACCCCAGTGCAACTCATATCTGGTGTAACAGTAGTGTAAATTATAAAAAAAACCCACTTTTTTGACTGTGTTAAATAATAGCAGTCAGTTTCCTTCACACGTGTGCGTTTCAGTGCCTGCCTGCCAGGCCACAGTGTCACCCCAGTGCAACTCATATCTGGTGTAACAGTAGTGTAAATTATAAAAAAACAACACTTTTTTGACTGTGTTAAAAAATAGCAGTCAGTTTCCTTCACACGTGTGCGTTTCAGTGCCTGCCTGCTTGGGCACAGTGTCACCCCAGTGCAACTCATATCTGGTGTAACAGTAGTGCACATTTAAAAAAAAAAAAACTTTTTTGACTGTGTTAAATAATAGCAGTCAGTTTCCTTCACATGTGTGCGTTTCAGTGCCTGACTGCCAGGGCACAGTGTCACCCCAGTGCAACTCATATCTGGTGTAACAGTAGTGTAAATTATAAAAAAACAACACTTTTTTGACTGTGTTAAAAAATAGCAGTCAGTTTCCTTCACACGTGTGCGTTTCAGTGCCTGCCTGCTTGGGCACAGTGTCACCCCAGTGCAACTCATATCTGGTGTAACAGTAGTGCACATTTAAAAAAAAAAAAACTTTTTTGACTGTGTTAAATAATAGCAGTCAGTTTCCTTCACATGTGTGCGTTTCAGTGCCTGACTGCCAGGGCACAGTGTCACTCCAGTGCAACTCATATCTGGTGTAACAGTAGTGTAGATTTAAAAAAACAACACTTTTTTGACTGTGTTAAATAATAGCAGTCAGTTTCTTTCACACGTGTGTGTTTCAGTGCCTGCCTGCCAGGGCACAGTGTCACCCCAGTGCAACTCATATCTGGTGTAACAGTAGTGTACATTTAAAAAAAACAACCCTTTTTTGACTGTGTTAAAAAATAGCAGTCAGTTTCCTTCACATGTGTGCGTTTCAGTGCCTGACTGCCAGGGCACAGTGTCACCCCAGTGCAACTCATATCTGGTGTAACAGTAGTGTACATTTAAAAAAAACAACCCTTTTTTGACTGTGTTAAAAAATAGCAGTCAGTTTCCTTCACATGTGTGCGTTTCAGTGCCTGACTGCCAGGGCACAGTGTCACCCCAGTGCAACTCATATCTGGTGGAACAGTAGTGTACATTTAAAAAAAACAACACTTTTTGGACTGTGTTAAATAATAGCAGTCAGTTTCCTTCACACGTGTGCGTTTCAGTGCCTGCCTGCTAGAGCACAGTGTCACTCCGGTGCAACTCATACCTGGTGTAACAGTAGTGTACATTTAAAAAAAACAACACTTTTTTGACTGTTAAATAATAGCAGTCAGTTTCCTTCACACGTGTGCGTTTCAGTGCCTGCCTGCCAGGGCACAGTGTCACCCCAGTGCAACTCATATCTGGTGTAACAGTAGTGTACATTTAAAAAAAAACAACACTTTTTTGACTGTGTTAAATAATAGCAGTCAGTTTCATTCACACGTGTGCGTTTCAGTGCCTGCCTGCCAGGGCACAGTGTCACCCCAGTGCAAGTCATATCTGGTGTAACAGTAGTGTAGATTTAAAAAAAAATAACACTTTTTTAACTGTGTTAAATAATAGCATTCAGTTTCCTTCACATGTGTGCGTTTCAGTGCCTGCCTGCAAGGGCACAGTGTCACCCCAGTGCAACTCATATCTGGTGTAACAGTAGTGTACATTTAAAAAAAAACACACTTTTTTGACTGTGTTAAATAATAGCAGTCAGTTTCCTTCACACGTGTGCGTTTCAGTGCCTGCCTGCCAGAACACAGTGTCACCCCAGTGAAACTCATATCTGGTGTAACAGTAATGTAGATTTAAAAAAACAACACTTTTTTGACTGTGTTAAAAAATAGCAGTCAGTTTCCTTCACACGTGTGCGTTTCAGTGCCTGCCTGCCTGGGCACAGTGTCACCCCAGTGCAACTCATATCTGGTGTAACAGTAGTGTACATTTAAAAAAAACAACACTTTTTAGACTGTGTAAAATAATAGCAGTCAGTTTCCTTCACATGTGTGCGTTTTAGTGCCTGACTGCCAGGGCACAGTGTCACTCCAGTGCAACTCATATCTGGTGTAACAGTAGTGTAGATTTAAAAAAACAACACTTTTTTTGACTGTGTTAAATAATAGCAGTCAGTTTCTTTCACACGTGTGTGTTTCAGTGCCTGCCTGCCAGAGCACAGTGTCACCCCAGTGCAACTCATATATGGTGTAACAGTAGTGTACATTTAAAAAAAACAACACTTTTTTGACTGTGTTAAATAATAGCAGTCAGTTTCCTTCACACGTGTGCGTTTCAGTGCCTGCGGGCACAGTGTCACCCCAGTGCAACTCATATCTGGTGTAACAGTAGGGTACATTTAAAAAAAACAACACTTTTTGGACTGTGTTAAATAATAGCAGTCAGTTTCCTTCACACGTGTGCGTTTCAGTGCCTGCCTGCCTGCCATGGCACAGTGTCACCCCAGTGCAACTCATATCTGGTGTAACAGTAGTGTACATTTAAAAAAAAAAAACACTTTTTTGACTGTGTTAAATAATAGCAGTCAGTTTCCTTCACACGTGTGCGTTTCAGTGCCTGCCTGCCAGGCCACAGTGTCACCCCAGTGCAACTCATATCTGGTGTAACAGTAGTGTAAATTATAAAAAAACAACACTTTTTTGACTGTGTTAAAAAATAGCAGTCAGTTTCCTTCACACGTGTGCGTTTCAGTGCCTGCCTGCCTGGGCACAGTGTCTCCCCAGTGCAACTCATATCTGGTGTAACAGTAGTGTACATTTAAAAAAAACAACCCTTTTTTGACTGTGTTAAAAAATAGCAGTCAGTTTCCTTCACATGTGTGCGTTTCAGTGCCTGACTGCCAGTGCACAGTGTCACCCCAGTGCAACTCATATCTGGTGGAACAGTAGTGTACATTTAAAAAAAACAACCCTTTTTTGACTGTGTTAAAAAATAGCAGTCAGTTTCCTTCACATGTGTGCGTTTCAGTGCCTGACTGCCAGGGCACAGTGTCACCCCAGTGCAACTCATATCTGGTGGAACAGTAGTGTACATTTAAAAAAAACAACACTTTTTGGACTGTGTTAAATAATAGCAGTCAGTTTCCTTCACACGTGTGCGTTTCAGTGCCTGCCTGCTAGGGCACAGTGTCACTCCGGTGCAACTCATACCTGGTGTAACAGTAGTGTACATTTAAAAAAAACAACACTTTTTTGACTGTGTTAAATAATAGCAGTCAGTTTCCTTCACACGTGTGCGTTTCAGTGCCTGCCTGCCAGGGCACAGTGTCACCCCAGTGCAACTCATATCTGGTGTAACAGTAGTGTACATTTAAAAAAAAACAACACTTTTTTGACTGTGTTAAATAATAGCAGTCAGTTTCATTCACACGTGTGCGTTTCAGTGCCTGCCTGCCAGGGCACAGTGTCACCCCAGTGCAACTCATATCTGGTGGAACAGTAGTGTACATTTAAAAAAAACAACCCTTTTTTGACTGTGTTAAAAAATAGCAGTCAGTTTCCTTCACATGTGTGCGTTTCAGTGCCTGACTGCCAGGGCACAGTGTCACCCCAGTGCAACTCATATCTGGTGGAACAGTAGTGTACATTTTAAAAAAAAACACACTTTTTTGACTGTGTTAAATAATAGCAGTCAGTTTCCTTCACACGTGTGCGTTTCAGTGCCTGCCTGCTAGGGCACAGTGTCACCCCGGTGCAACTCATACCTGGTGCAACAGTAGTGTACATTTAAACAAAACAACACTTTTTTGACTGTGTTAAATAATAGCAGTCAGTTTCCTTCACACGTGTGCGTTTCAGTGCCTGCCTGCCAGAACACAGTGTCACCCCAGTGCAACTCATATCTGGTGTAACAGTAGTGTACATTTAAAAAAAAACAACACTTTTTTGACTGTGTTAAATAATAGCAGTCAGTTTCATTCACACGTGTGCGTTTCAGTGCCTGCCTGCCAGGGCACAGTGTCAACCCAGTGCAACTCATATCTGGTGTAACAGTAGTGTACATTTAAAAAAAAAAAAAAAATTTTGACTGTGTTAAAAAATAGCAGTCTGTTTCCTTCACACGTGTGCGTTTCAGTGCCTGCCTGCCTGGGCACAGTGTCTCCCCAGTGCAACTCATATCTGGTGTAACAGTAGTGCACATTTAAAAAAAAAAAAACTTTTTAGACTGTGTTAAATAATAGCAGTCAGTTTCCTTCACATGTGTGCGTTTCAGTGCCTGACTGCCAGGGCACAGTGTCACTCCAGTGCAACTCATATCTGGTGTAACAGTAGTGTAGATTTAAAAAAACAACACTTTTTTGACTGTGTTAAATAATAGCAGTCAGTTTCCTTCACATGTGTGCGTTTCAGTGCCTGACTGCCAGGGCACAGTGTCACCCCAGTGCAACTCATATCTGGTGTAACAGTAGTGTAGATTTAAAAAAAAAAATAACACTTTTTTAACTGTGTTAAATAATAGCAGTCAGTTTCCTTCACATGTGTGCGTTTCAGTGCCTGCCTGCAAGGGCACAGTGTCACCCCAGTGCAACTCATATCTGGTGTAACAGTAGTGTACATTTTAAATAAAACACACTTTTTTGACTGTGTTAAATAATAGCAGTCAGTTTCCTTCACACGTGTGCGTTTCAGTGCCTGCCTGCTAGGGCACAGTGTCACCCCGGTGCAACTCATACCTGGTGTAACAGTAGTGTACATTTAAACAAAACAACACTTTTTTGACTGTGTTAAATAATAGCAGTCAGTTTCCTTCACACGTGTGCGTTTCAGTGCCTGCCTGCCTGCCAGAACACAGTGTCACCCCAGTGCAACTCATATCTGGTGTAACAGTAGTGTACATTTAAAAAAAAACAACACTTTTTAGACTGTGTTAAATAATAGCAGTCAGTTTCCTTCACATGTGTGCGTTTTAGTGCCTGACTGCCAGGGCACAGTGTCACTCCAGTGCAACTCATATCTGGTGTAACAGTAGTGTAGATTTAAAAAAACAACACTTTTTTTGACTGTGTTAAATAATAGCAGTCAGTTTCTTTCACACGTGTGTGTTTCAGTGCCTGCCTGCCAGAGCACAGTGTCACCCCAGTGCAACTCATATATGGTGTAACAGTAGTGTACATTTAAAAAAAACAACACTTTTTTGACTGTGTTAAATAAAAGCAGTCAGTTTCCTTCACACGTGTGCGTTTCAGTGCCTGCGGGCACAGTGTCACCCCAGTGCAACTCATATCTGGTGTAACAGTAGGGTACATTTAAAAAAAACAACACTTTTTGGACTGTGTTAAATAATAGCAGTCAGTTTCCTTCACACGTGTGCGTTTCAGTGCCTGCCTGCCTGCCATGGCACAGTGTCACCCCAGTGCAACTCATATCTGGTGTAACAGTAGTGTACATTTAAAAAAAAAACACTTTTTTGACTGTGTTAAATAATAGCAGTCAGTTTCCTTCACACGTGTGCGTTTCAGTGCCTGCCTGCCAGGCCACAGTGTCACCCCAGTGCAACTCATATCTGGTGTAACAGTAGTGTAAATTATAAAAAAACAACACTTTTTTGACTGTGTTAAAAAATAGCAGTCAGTTTCCTTCACACGTGTGCGTTTCAGTGCCTGCCTGCCTGGACACAGTGTCTCCCCAGTGCAACTCATATCTGGTGTAACAGTAGTGTACATTTAAAAAAAACAACCCTTTTTTGACTGTGTTAAAAAATAGCAGTCAGTTTCCTTCACATGTGTGCGTTTCAGTGCCTGACTGCCAGTGCACAGTGTCACCCCAGTGCAACTCATATCTGGTGGAACAGTAGTGTACATTTAAAAAAAACAACCCTTTTTTGACTGTGTTAAAAAATAGCAGTCAGTTTCCTTCACATGTGTGCGTTTCAGTGCCTGACTGCCAGGGCACAGTGTCACCCCAGTGCAACTCATATCTGGTGGAACAGTAGTGTACATTTAAAAAAAACAACACTTTTTGGACTGTGTTAAATAATAGCAGTCAGTTTCCTTCACACGTGTGCGTTTCAGTGCCTGCCTGCTAGGGCACAGTGTCACTCCGGTGCAACTCATACCTGGTGTAACAGTAGTGTACATTTAAAAAAAACAACACTTTTTTGACTGTGTTAAATAATAGCAGTCAGTTTCCTTCACACGTGTGCGTTTCAGTGCCTGCCTGCCAGGGCACAGTGTCACCCCAGTGCAACTCATATCTGGTGTAACAGTAGTGTACATTTAAAAAAAAACAACACTTTTTTGACTGTGTTAAATAATAGCAGTCAGTTTCATTCACACGTGTGCGTTTCAGTGCCTGCCTGCCAGGGCACAGTGTCACCCCAGTGCAAGTCATATCTGGTGTAACAGTAGTGTAGATTTAAAAAAAAATAACACTTTTTTAACTGTGTTAAATAATAGCAGTCAGTTTCCTTCACATGTGTGCGTTTCAGTGCCTGCCTGCAAGGGCACAGTGTCACCCCAGTGCAACTCATATCTGGTGTAACAGTAGTGTACATTTTAAAAAAAACACACTTTTTTGACTGTGTTAAATAATAGCAGTCAGTTTCCTTCACACGTGTGCGTTTCAGTGCCTGCATGCTAGGGCACAGTGTCACCCCGGTGCAACTCATACCTGGTGTAACAGTAGTGTACATTTAAACAAAACAACACTTTTTTGACTGTGTTAAATAATAGCAGTCAGTTTCCTTCACACGTGTGCGTTTCAGTGCCTGCCTGCCAGAACACAGTGTCACCCCAGTGCAACTCATATCTGGTGTAACAGTAGTGTACATTTAAAAAAAAACAACACTTTTTTGACTGTGTTAAATAATAGCAGTCAGTTTCATTCACACGTGTGCGTTTCAGTGCCTGCCTGCCAGGGCACAGTGTCAACCCAGTGCAACTCATATCTGGTGTAACAGTAGTGTACATTTAAAAAAAAAAAAAAATTTTGACTGTGTTAAAAAATAGCAGTCTGTTTCCTTCACACGTGTGCGTTTCAGTGCCTGCCTGCCTGGGCACAGTGTCTCCACAGTGCAACTCATATCTGGTGTAACAGTAGTGCACATTTAAAAAAAAAAAAACTTTTTAGACTGTGTTAAATAATAGCAGTCAGTTTCCTTCACATGTGTGCGTTTCAGTGCCTGACTGCCAGGGCACAGTGTCACTCCAGTGCAACTCATATCTGGTGTAACAGTAGTGTAGATTTAAAAAAACAACACTTTTTTGACTGTGTTAAATAATAGCAGTCAGTTTCCTTCACATGTGTGCGTTTCAGTGCCTGACTGCCAGGGCACAGTGTCACCCCAGTGCAACTCATATCTGGTGTAACAGTAGTGTAGATTTAAAAAAAAAAAATAACACTTTTTTAACTGTGTTAAATAATAGCAGTCAGTTTCCTTCACATGTGTGCGTTTCAGTGCCTGCCTGCAAGGGCACAGTGTCACCCCAGTGCAACTCATATCTGGTGTAACAGTAGTGTACATTTTAAAAAAAACACACTTTTTTGACTGTGTTAAATAATAGCAGTCAGTTTCCTTCACACGTGTGCGTTTCAGTGCCTGCCTGCTAGGGCACAGTGTCACCCCGGTGCAACTCATACCTGGTGTAACAGTAGTGTACATTTAAACAAAACAACACTTTTTTGACTGTGTTAAATAATAGCAGTCAGTTTCCTTCACACGTGTGCGTTTCAGTGCCTGCCTGCCAGAACACAGTGTCACCCCAGTGCAACTCATATCTGGTGTAACAGTAGTGTAAATTATAAAAAAACAACACTTTTTTGACTGTGTTAAAAAATAGCAGTCAGTTTCCTTCACACGTGTGCGTTTCAGTGCCTGCCTGCCTGGGCACAGTGTCTCCCCAGTGCAACTCATATCTGGTGTAACAGTAGTGCACATTTAAAAAAACAAAAAACTTTTTAGACTGTGTTAAATAATAGCAGTCAGTTTCCTTCACATGTGTGCGTTTCAGTGCCTGACTGCCAGGGCACAGTGTCACTCCAGTGCAACTCATATCTGGTGTAACAGTAGTGTAGATTTAAAAAAACAACACTTTTTTGACTGTGTTAAATAATAGCAGTCAGTTTCCTTCACATGTGTGCGTTTCAGTGCCTGACTGCCAGGGCACAGTGTCACCCCAGTGCAACTCATATCTGGTGTAACAGTAGTGTACATTTAAAAAAAACAACCCTTTTCTGACTGTGTTAAAAAATAGCAGTCAGTTTCCTTCACACGTGTGCGTTTCAGTGCCTGCCTGCCTGGGCACAGTGTCACCCCAGTGCAACTCATATCTGGTGTAACAGTAGTGCACATTTAAAAAAAAAAAAACTTTTTAGACTGTGTTAAATAATAGCAGTCAGTTTCCTTCACATGTGTGCGTTTCAGTGCCTGACTGCCAGGGCACAGTGTCACTCCAGTGCAACTCATATCTGGTGTAACAGTAGTGTAGATTTAAAAAAAAAAAATAACACTTTTTTAACTGTGTTAAATAATAGCAGTCAGTTTCCTTCACATGTGTGCGTTTCAGTGCCTGCCTGCAAGGGCACAGTGTCACCCCAGTGCAACTCATATCTGGTGTAACAGTAGTGTACATTTTAAAAAAAACACACTTTTTTGACTGTGTTAAATAATAGCAGTCAGTTTCCTTCACACGTGTGCGTTTCAGTGCCTGCCTGCTAGGGCACAGTGTCACCCCGGTGCAACTCATACCTGGTGTAACAGTAGTGTACATTTAAACAAAACAACACTTTTTTGACTGTGTTAAATAATAGCAGTCAGTTTCCTTCACACGTGTGCGTTTCAGTGCCTGCCTGCCAGAACACAGTGTCACCCCAGTGCAACTCATATCTGGTGTAACAGTAGTGTACATTTAAAAAAAAACAACACTTTTTTGACTGTGTTAAATAATAGCAGTCAGTTTCATTCACACGTGTGCGTTTCAGTGCCTGCCTGCCAGGGCACAGTGTCAACCCAGTGCAACTCATATCTGGTGTAACAGTAGTGTACATTTAAAAAAAAAAAAATAATTTTTGACTGTGTTAAATAATAGCAGTCAGTTTCCTTCACACGTGTGCGTTTCAGTGCCTGCCTGCCAGGCCACAGTGTCACCCCAGTGCAACTCATATCTGGTGTAACAGTAGTGTAAATTATAAAAAAAAACACTTTTTTGACTCTGTTAAATAATAGCAGTCATTTTCCTTCACACGTGTGCGTTTCGGTGCCTGCCAGGGCACAGTGTCACCCCAGTGAAACTCATATCTGGTGTAACAGTAGTGTAGATTTAAAAAAACAACACTTTTCTGACTGTGTTAAAAAATAGCAGTCAGTTTCCTTCACACGTGTGCGTTTCAGTGCCTGCCTGCCTGGGCACAGTGTCACCCCAGTGCAACTCATATCTGGTGTAACAGTAGTGTACATTTAAAAAAAACAACACTTTTTAGACTGTGTTAAATAATAGCAGTCAGTTTCCTTCACACGTGTGCGTTTCAGTGCCTGCCTGCCAGGCCACAGTGTCACCCCAGTGCAACTCATATCTGGTGTAACAGTAGTGTAAATTATAAAAAAACAACACTTTTTTGACTGTGTTAAAAAATAGCAGTCAGTTTCCTTCACACGTGTGCGTTTCAGTGCCTGCCTGCCTGGGCACAGTGTCTCCCCAGTGCAACTCATATCTGGTGTAACAGTAGTGCACATTTAAAAAAACAAAAAACTTTTTAGACTGTGTTAAATAATAGCAGTCAGTTTCCTTCACATGTGTGCGTTTCAGTGCCTGACTGCCAGGGCACAGTGTCACTCCAGTGCAACTCATATCTGGTGTAACAGTAGTGTAGATTTAAAAAAACAACACTTTTTTGACTGTGTTAAATAATAGCAGTCAGTTTCCTTCACATGTGTGCGTTTCAGTGCCTGACTGCCAGGGCACAGTGTCACCCCAGTGCAACTCATATCTGGTGTAACAGTAGTGTACATTTAAAAAAAACAACCCTTTTCTGACTGTGTTAAAAAATAGCAGTCAGTTTCCTTCACACGTGTGCGTTTCAGTGCCTGCCTGCCTGGGCACAGTGTCACCCCAGTGCAACTCATATCTGGTGTAACAGTAGTGCACATTTAAAAAAAAAAAACTTTTTAGACTGTGTTAAATAATAGCAGTCAGTTTCCTTCACATGTGTGCGTTTCAGTGCCTGACTGCCAGGGCACAGTGTCACTCCAGTGCAACTCATATCTGGTGTAACAGTAGTGTAGATTTAAAAAAACAACACTTTTTTGACTGTGTTAAATAATAGCAGTCAGTTTCTTTCACACGTGTGTGTTTCAGTGCCTGCCTGCCAGGGCACAGTGTCACCCCAGTGCAACTCATATCTGGTGTAACAGTAGTGTACATTTAAAAAAAAAAAAAACTTTTTTGACTGTGTTAAATAATAGCGGTCAGTTTCCTTCACACGTGTGCGTTTCAGTGCCTGCGGTGTAACAGTAGGGTACATTTATAAAAAACAACACTTTTTGGACTGTGTTAAATAATAGCAGTCAGTTTCCTTCACACGTGTGCGTTTCAGTGCCTGCCTGCCATGGCACAGTGTCACCCCAGTGCAACTCATATCTGGTGTAACAGTAGTGTACATTTTAAAAAAACAACACTTTTTTGACTGTGTTAAATAATAGCAGTCAGTTTCCTTCACACGTGTGCGTTTCAGTGCCTGCCTGCCAGGGCACAGTGTCACCCCAGTGCAACTCATATCTGGTGTAACAATAGTGTAAATTTAAAAAAAAAAAAAAACTTTTTTTGACTGTGTTAAATAATAGCAGTCAATTTTCTTCACACGTGTGCGTTTCAGTGCCTGCCAGGGCACAGTGTCACCCCGGTGCAACTCATATCTGGTGTAACAGTAGCGTAGATTTAAAAAACAACAACACTTTTTTGACTGTGTTAAATAATAGCAGTCAGTTTCCTTCACACGTGTGCATTTCAGTGCCTGCCTGCCAGGGCACAGTGTCACCCCGGTGCAACTCATATCTGGTGTAACAGTAGTGTAGATTTAAAAAAAACAACACTTTTTTGACTGTGTTAAATAATAGCAGTCAGTTTCCTTCACACGTGTGCGTTTCAGTGCCTGCCTGCCTGGGCACAGTGTCACCCCAGTGCAACTCATATCTGGTGTAACAGTAGTGTACATTTAAAAAAAACAACACTTTTTAGACTGTGTTAAATAATAGCAGTCAGTTTCCTTCACATGTGTGCGTTTTAGTGCCTGACTGCCAGGGCACAGTGTCACTCCAGTGCAACTCATATCTGGTGTAACAGTAGTGTAGATTTAAAAAAACAACACTTTTTTTGACTGTGTTAAATAATAGCAGTCAGTTTCTTTCACACGTGTGCGTTTCAGTGCCTGCGGGCACAGTATCACCCCAGTGCAACTCATATCTGGTGTAACAGTAGGGTACATTTAAAAAAAACAACACTTTTTGGACTGTGTTAAATAATAGCAGTCAGTTTCCTTCACACGTGTGCGTTTCAGTGCCTGCCTGCCTGCCATGGCACAGTGTCACCCCAGTGCAACTCATATCTGGTGTAACAGTAGTGTACATTTAAAAAAAAAAACCTTTTTTGACTGTGTTAAATAATAGCGGTCAGTTTCCTTCACACGTGTGCGTTTCAGTGCCTGCGGTGTAACAGTAGGGTACATTTATAAAAAACAACACTTTTTGGACTGTGTTAAATAATAGCAGTCAGTTTCCTTCACACGTGTGCTTTTCAGTGCCTGCCTGCCATGGCACAGTGTCACCCCAGTGCAACTCATATCTGGTGTAACAGTAGTGTACATTTTAAAAAAACAACACTTTTTTGACTGTGTTAAATAATAGCAGTCAGTTTCCTTCACACGTGTGCGTTTCAGTGCCTGCCTGCCAGGGCACAGTGTCACCCCAGTGCAACTCATATCTGGTGTAACAATAGTGTAAATTTAAAAAAAAAAAAAAACTTTTTTTGACTGTGTTAAATAATAGCAGTCAGTTTTCTTCACACGTGTGCGTTTCAGTGCCTGCCAGGGCACAGTGTCACCCCGGTGCAACTCATATCTGGTGTAACAGTAGCGTAGATTTAAAAAAAAACAACACTTTTTTGACTGTGTTAAATAATAGCAGTCAGTTTCCTTCACACGTGTGCATTTCAGTGCCTGCCTGCCAGGGCACAGTGTCACCCCGGTGCAACTCATATCTGGTGTAACAGTAGTGTAGATTTAAAAAAAACAACACTTTTTTGACTGTGTTAAATAATAGCAGTCAGTTTCCTTCACACGTGTGCGTTTCAGTGCCTGCCTGCCTGGGCACAGTGTCACCCCAGTGCAACTCATATCTGGTGTAACAGTAGTGTACATTTAAAAAAAACAACACTTTTTAGACTGTGTTAAATAATAGCAGTCAGTTTCCTTCACATGTGTGCGTTTTAGTGCCTGACTGCCAGGGCACAGTGTCACACCAGTGCAACTCATATCTGGTGTAACAGTAGTGTAGATTTAAAAAAAAAACACTTTTTTTGACTGTGTTAAATAATAGCAGTCAGTTTCTTTCACACGTGTGTGTTTCAGTGCCTGCCTGCCAGGGCACAGTGTCACCCCAGTGCAACTCATATCTGGTGTAACAGTAGTGTACATTTTAAAAAAACAACACTTTTTTGACTGTGTTAAATAATAGCAGTCAGTTTCCTTCACACGTGTGCGTTTCAGTGCCTGCCTGCCAGGGCACAGTGTCACCCCAGTGCAACTCATATCTGGTGTAACAATAGTGTAAATTTAAAAAAAAAAAAAAACTTTTTTTGACTGTGTTAAATAATAGCAGTCAGTTTTCTTCACACGTGTGCGTTTCAGTGCCTGCCAGGGCACAGTGTCACCCAGGTGCAACTCATATCTGGTGTAACAGTAGCGTAGATTTAAAAAAAAACAACACTTTTTTGACTGTGTTAAATAATAGCAGTCAGTTTCCTTCACACGTGTGCATTTCAGTGCCTGCCTGCCAGGGCACAGTGTCACCCCGGTGCAACTCATATCTGGTGTAACAGTAGTGTACATTTAAAAAAAAACAACACTTTTTTGACTGTGTTAAATAATAGCAGTCAGTTTCATTCACACGTGTGCGTTTCAGTGCCTGCCTGCCAGGGCACAGTGTCAACCCAGTGCAACTCATATCTGGTGTAACAGTAGTGTACATTTAAAAAAAAAAAAATAATTTTTGACTGTGTTAAATAATAGCAGTCAGTTTCCTTCACACGTGTGCGTTTCAGTGCCTGCCTGCCAGGCCACAGTGTCACCCCAGTGCAACTCATATCTGGTGTAACAGTAGTGTAAATTATAAAAAAAAACACTTTTTTGACTCTGTTAAATAATAGCAGTCATTTTCCTTCACACGTGTGCGTTTCGGTGCCTGCCAGGGCACAGTGTCACCCCAGTGAAACTCATATCTGGTGTAACAGTAGTGTAGATTTAAAAAAACAACACTTTTCTGACTGTGTTAAAAAATAGCAGTCAGTTTCCTTCACACGTGTGCGTTTCAGTGCCTGCCTGCCTGGGCACAGTGTCACCCCAGTGCAACTCATATCTGGTGTAACAGTAGTGTACATTTAAAAAAAACAACACTTTTTAGACTGTGTTAAATAATAGCAGTCAGTTTCCTTCACACGTGTGCGTTTCAGTGCCTGCCTGCCAGGCCACAGTGTCACCCCAGTGCAACTCATATCTGGTGTAACAGTAGTGTAAATTATAAAAAAACAACACTTTTTTGACTGTGTTAAAAAATAGCAGTCAGTTTCCTTCACACGTGTGCGTTTCAGTGCCTGCCTGCCTGGGCACAGTGTCTCCCCAGTGCAACTCATATCTGGTGTAACAGTAGTGCACATTTAAAAAAACAAAAAACTTTTTAGACTGTGTTAAATAATAGCAGTCAGTTTCCTTCACATGTGTGCGTTTCAGTGCCTGACTGCCAGGGCACAGTGTCACTCCAGTGCAACTCATATCTGGTGTAACAGTAGTGTAGATTTAAAAAAACAACACTTTTTTGACTGTGTTAAATAATAGCAGTCAGTTTCCTTCACATGTGTGCGTTTCAGTGCCTGACTGCCAGGGCACAGTGTCACCCCAGTGCAACTCATATCTGGTGTAACAGTAGTGTACATTTAAAAAAAACAACCCTTTTCTGACTGTGTTAAAAAATAGCAGTCAGTTTCCTTCACACGTGTGCGTTTCAGTGCCTGCCTGCCTGGGCACAGTGTCACCCCAGTGCAACTCATATCTGGTGTAACAGTAGTGCACATTTAAAAAAAAAAAAACTTTTTAGACTGTGTTAAATAATAGCAGTCAGTTTCCTTCACATGTGTGCGTTTCAGTGCCTGACTGCCAGGGCACAGTGTCACTCCAGTGCAACTCATATCTGGTGTAACAGTAGTGTAGATTTAAAAAAACAACACTTTTTTGACTGTGTTAAATAATAGCAGTCAGTTTCTTTCACACGTGTGTGTTTCAGTGCCTGCCTGCCAGGGCACAGTGTCACCCCAGTGCAACTCATATCTGGTGTAACAGTAGTGTACATTTAAAAAAAAAAAAAACTTTTTTGACTGTGTTAAATAATAGCGGTCAGTTTCCTTCACACGTGTGCGTTTCAGTGCCTGCGGTGTAACAGTAGGGTACATTTATAAAAAACAACACTTTTTGGACTGTGTTAAATAATAGCAGTCAGTTTCCTTCACACGTGTGCGTTTCAGTGCCTGCCTGCCATGGCACAGTGTCACCCCAGTGCAACTCATATCTGGTGTAACAGTAGTGTACATTTTAAAAAAACAACACTTTTTTGACTGTGTTAAATAATAGCAGTCAGTTTCCTTCACACGTGTGCGTTTCAGTGCCTGCCTGCCAGGGCACAGTGTCACCCCAGTGCAACTCATATCTGGTGTAACAATAGTGTAAATTTAAAAAAAAAAAAAAACTTTTTTTGACTGTGTTAAATAATAGCAGTCAATTTTCTTCACACGTGTGCGTTTCAGTGCCTGCCAGGGCACAGTGTCACCCCGGTGCAACTCATATCTGGTGTAACAGTAGCGTAGATTTAAAAAACAACAACACTTTTTTGACTGTGTTAAATAATAGCAGTCAGTTTCCTTCACACGTGTGCATTTCAGTGCCTGCCTGCCAGGGCACAGTGTCACCCCGGTGCAACTCATATCTGGTGTAACAGTAGTGTAGATTTAAAAAAAACAACACTTTTTTGACTGTGTTAAATAATAGCAGTCAGTTTCCTTCACACGTGTGCGTTTCAGTGCCTGCCTGCCTGGGCACAGTGTCACCCCAGTGCAACTCATATCTGGTGTAACAGTAGTGTACATTTAAAAAAAACAACACTTTTTAGACTGTGTTAAATAATAGCAGTCAGTTTCCTTCACATGTGTGCGTTTTAGTGCCTGACTGCCAGGGCACAGTGTCACTCCAGTGCAACTCATATCTGGTGTAACAGTAGTGTAGATTTAAAAAAACAACACTTTTTTTGACTGTGTTAAATAATAGCAGTCAGTTTCTTTCACACGTGTGTGTTTCAGTGCCTGCCTGCCAGGGCACAGTGTCACCCCAGTGCAACTCATATATGGTGTAACAGTAGTGTAGATTTAAAAAAAACAACACTTTTTTGACTGTGTTAAATAATAGCAGTCAGTTTCCTTCACACGTGTGCGTTTCAGTGCCTGCGGGCACAGTATCACCCCAGTGCAACTCATATCTGGTGTAACAGTAGGGTACATTTAAAAAAAACAACACTTTTTGGACTGTGTTAAATAATAGCAGTCAGTTTCCTTCACACGTGTGCGTTTCAGTGCCTGCCTGCCTGCCATGGCACAGTGTCACCCCAGTGCAACTCATATCTGGTGTAACAGTAGTGTACATTTAAAAAAAAAAACCTTTTTTGACTGTGTTAAATAATAGCGGTCAGTTTCCTTCACACGTGTGCGTTTCAGTGCCTGCGGTGTAACAGTAGGGTACATTTATAAAAAACAACACTTTTTGGACTGTGTTAAATAATAGCAGTCAGTTTCCTTCACACGTGTGCTTTTCAGTGCCTGCCTGCCATGGCACAGTGTCACCCCAGTGCAACTCATATCTGGTGTAACAGTAGTGTACATTTTAAAAAAACAACACTTTTTTGACTGTGTTAAATAATAGCAGTCAGTTTCCTTCACACGTGTGCGTTTCAGTGCCTGCCTGCCAGGGCACAGTGTCACCCCAGTGCAACTCATATCTGGTGTAACAATAGTGTAAATTTAAAAAAAAAAAAAAACTTTTTTTGACTGTGTTAAATAATAGCAGTCAATTTTCTTCACACGTGTGCGTTTCAGTGCCTGCCAGGGCACAGTGTCACCCCGGTGCAACTCATATCTGGTGTAACAGTAGCGTAGATTTAAAAAAAAACAACACTTTTTTGACTGTGTTAAATAATAGCAGTCAGTTTCCTTCACACGTGTGCTTTTCAGTGCCTGCCTGCCAGGGCACAGTGTCACCCCGGTGCAACTCATATCTGGTGTAACAGTAGTGTAGATTTAAAAAAAACAACACTTTTTTGACTGTGTTAAATAATAGCAGTCAGTTTCCTTCACACGTGTGCGTTTCAGTGCCTGCCTGCCTGGGCACAGTGTCACCCCAGTGCAACTCATATCTGGTGTAACAGTAGTGTACATTTAAAAAAAACAACACTTTTTAGACTGTGTTAAATAATAGCAGTCAGTTTCCTTCACATGTGTGCGTTTTAGTGCCTGACTGCCAGGGCACAGTGTCACTCCAGTGCAACTCATATCTGGTGTAACAGTAGTGTAGATTTAAAAAAACAACACTTTTTTTGACTGTGTTAAATAATAGCAGTCAGTTTCTTTCACACGTGTGTGTTTCAGTGCCTGCCTGCCAGGGCACAGTGTCACCCCAGTGCAACTCATATCTGGTGTAACAGTAGTGTACATTTTAAAAAAACAACACTTTTTTGACTGTGTTAAATAATAGCAGTCAGTTTCCTTCACACGTGTGCGTTTCAGTGCCTGCCTGCCAGGGCACAGTGTCACCCCAGTGCAACTCATATCTGGTGTAACAATAGTGTAAATTTAAAAAAAAAAAAAAACTTTTTTTGACTGTGTTAAATAATAGCAGTCAGTTTTCTTCACACGTGTGCGTTTCAGTGCCTGCCAGGGCACAGTGTCACCCAGGTGCAACTCATATCTGGTGTAACAGTAGCGTAGATTTAAAAAAAAACAACACTTTTTTGACTGTGTTAAATAATAGCAGTCAGTTTCCTTCACACGTGTGCATTTCAGTGCCTGCCTGCCAGGGCACAGTGTCACCCCGGTGCAACTCATATCTGGTGTAACAGTAGTGTAGATTTAAAAAAAACAACACTTTTTTGACTGTGTTAAATAATAGCAGTCAGTTTCCTTCACACGTGTGCGTTTCAGTGCCTGCCTGCCTGGGCACAGTGTCACCCCAGTGCAACTCATATCTGGTGTAACAGTAGTGTACATTTAAAAAAAACAACACTTTTTAGACTGTGTTAAATAATAGCAGTCAGTTTCCTTCACATGTGTGCGTTTTAGTGCCTGACTGCCAGGGCACAGTGTCACTCCAGTGCAACTCATATCTGGTGTAACAGTAGTGTAGATTTAAAAAAACAACACTTTTTTTGACTGTGTTAAATAATAGCAGTCAGTTTCTTTCACACGTGTGTGTTTCAGTGCCTGCCTGCCAGGGCACAGTGTCACCCCAGTGCAACTCATATATGGTGTAACAGTAGTGTACATTTAAAAAAAACAACACTTTTTTGACTGTGTTAAATAATAGCAGTCAGTTTCCTTCACACGTGTGCGTTTCAGTGCCTGCGGGCACAGTGTCACCCCAGTGCAACTCATATCTGGTGTAACAGTAGGGTACATTTAAAAAAAACAACACTTTTTGGACTGTGTTAAATAATAGCAGTCAGTTTCCTTCACACGTGTGCGTTTCAGTGCCTGCCTGCCTGCCATGGCACAGTGTCACCCCAGTGCAACTCATATCTGGTGTAACAGTAGTGTACATTTAAAAAAAAAACACTTTTTTGACTGTGTTAAAAAATAGCAGTCAGTTTCCTTCACACGTGTGCGTTTCAGTGCCTGCCTGCCTGGGCACAGTGTCTCCCCAGTGCAACTCATATCTGGTGTAACAGTAGTGCACATTTAAAAAAAAAAAAACTTTTTAGACTGTGTTAAATAATAGCAGTCAGTTTCCTTCACATGTGTGCGTTTCAGTACCTGACTGCCAGGGCACAGTGTCACCCCAGTGCAACTCATATCTGGTGTAACAGTAGTGTAGATTTAAAAAAAAAATAACACTTTTTTAACTGTGTTAAATAATAGCAGTCAGTTTCCTTCACATGTGTGCGTTTCAGTGCCTGCCTGCAAGGGCACAGTGTCACCCCAGTGCAACTCATATCTGGTGTAACAGTAGTGTACATTTTAAAAAAAACACACTTTTTTGACTGTGTTAAATAATAGCAGTCAGTTTCCTTCACACGTGTGCGTTTCAGTGCCTGCCTGCTAGGGCACAGTGTCACCCCGGTGCAACTCATACCTGGTGTAACAGTAGTGTACATTTAAACAAAACAACACTTTTTTGACTGTGTTAAATAATAGCAGTCAGTTTCCTTCACACGTGTGCGTTTCAGTGCCTGCCTGCCAGAACACAGTGTCACCCCAGTGCAACTCATATCTGGTGTAACAGTAGTGTACATTTAAAAAAAAAACAACACTTTTTTGACTGTGTTAAATAATAGCAGTCAGTTTCATTCACACGTGTGCGTTTCAGTGCCTGCCTGCCAGGGCACAGTGTCAACCCAGTGCAACTCATATCTGGTGTAACAGTAGTGTACATTTAAAAAAAAAAAATTTTTTTTTGACTGTGTTAAATAATAGCAGTCAGTTTCTTTCACACGTGTGTGTTTCAGTGCCTGCCTGCCAGGGCACAGTGTCACCCCAGTGCAACTCATATATGGTGTAACAGTAGTGTACATTTAAAAAAAACAACACTTTTTTGACTGTGTTAAATAATAGCAGTCAGTTTCCTTCACACGTGTGCGTTTCAGTGCCTGCGGGCACAGTATCACCCCAGTGCAACTCATATCTGGTGTAACAGTAGGGTACATTTAAAAAAAACAACACTTTTTGGACTGTGTTAAATAATAGCAGTCAGTTTCCTTCACACGTGTGCGTTTCAGTGCCTGCCTGCCTGCCATGGCACAGTGTCACCCCAGTGCAACTCATATCTGGTGTAACAGTAGTGTACATTTAAAAAAAAAAACCTTTTTTGACTGTGTTAAATAATAGCGGTCAGTTTCCTTCACACGTGTGCGTTTCAGTGCCTGCGGTGTAACAGTAGGGTACATTTATAAAAAACAACACTTTTTGGACTGTGTTAAATAATAGCAGTCAGTTTCCTTCACACGTGTGCTTTTCAGTGCCTGCCTGCCATGGCACAGTGTCACCCCAGTGCAACTCATATCTGGTGTAACAGTAGTGTACATTTTAAAAAAACAACACTTTTTTGACTGTGTTAAATAATAGCAGTCAGTTTCCTTCACACGTGTGCGTTTCAGTGCCTGCCTGCCAGGGCACAGTGTCACCCCAGTGCAACTCATATCTGGTGTAACAATAGTGTAAATTTAAAAAAAAAAAAAAACTTTTTTTGACTGTGTTAAATAATAGCAGTCAGTTTTCTTCACACGTGTGCGTTTCAGTGCCTGCCAGGGCACAGTGTCACCCCGGTGCAACTCATATCTGGTGTAACAGTAGCGTAGATTTAAAAAAAAACAACACTTTTTTGACTGTGTTAAATAATAGCAGTCAGTTTCCTTCACACGTGTGCATTTCAGTGCCTGCCTGCCAGGGCACAGTGTCACCCCGGTGCAACTCATATCTGGTGTAACAGTAGTGTAGATTTAAAAAAAACAACACTTTTTTGACTGTGTTAAATAATAGCAGTCAGTTTCCTTCACACGTGTGCGTTTCAGTGCCTGCCTGCCTGGGCACAGTGTCACCCCAGTGCAACTCATATCTGGTGTAACAGTAGTGTACATTTAAAAAAAACAACACTTTTTAGACTGTGTTAAATAATAGCAGTCAGTTTCCTTCACATGTGTGCGTTTTAGTGCCTGACTGCCAGGGCACAGTGTCACTCCAGTGCAACTCATATCTGGTGTAACAGTAGTGTAGATTTAAAAAAACAACACTTTTTTTGACTGTGTTAAATAATAGCAGTCAGTTTCTTTCACACGTGTGTGTTTCAGTGCCTGCCTGCCAGGGCACAGTGTCACCCCAGTGCAACTCATATATGGTGTAACAGTAGTGTACATTTAAAAAAAACAACACTTTTTTGACTGTGTTAAATAATAGCAGTCAGTTTCCTTCACACGTGTGCGTTTCAGTGCCTGCGGGCACAGTGTCACCCCAGTGCAACTCATATCTGGTGTAACAGTAGGGTACATTTAAAAAAAACAACACTTTTTGGACTGTGTTAAATAATAGCAGTCAGTTTCCTTCACACGTGTGCGTTTAAGTGCCTGCCTGCCTGCCATGGCACAGTGTCACCCCAGTGCAACTCATATCTGGTGTAACAGTAGTGTACATTTAAAAAAAAACCACTTTTTTGACTGTGTTAAAAAATAGCAGTCAGTTTCCTTCACACGTGTGCGTTTCAGTGCCTGCCTGCCTGGGCACAGTGTCTCCCCAGTGCAACTCATATCTGGTGTAACAGTAGTGCACATTTAAAAAAAAAAAAACTTTTTAGACTGTGTTAAATAATAGCAGTCAGTTTCCTTCACATGTGTGCGTTTCAGTGCCTGACTGCCAGGGCACAGTGTCACTCCAGTGCAACTCATATCTGGTGTAACAGTAGTGTAGATTTAAAAAAACAACACTTTTTTGACTGTGTTAAATAATAGCAGTCAGTTTCCTTCACATGTGTGCGTTTCAGTACCTGACTGCCAGGGCACAGTGTCACCCCAGTGCAACTCATATCTGGTGTAACAGTAGTGTAGATTTAAAAAAAAAATAACACTTTTTTAACTGTGTTAAATAATAGCAGTCAGTTTCCTTCACATGTGTGCGTTTCAGTGCCTGCCTGCAAGGGCACAGTGTCACCCCAGTGCAACTCATATCTGGTGTAACAGTAGTGTACATTTTAAAAAAAACACACTTTTTTGACTGTGTTAAATAATAGCAGTCAGTTTCCTTCACACGTGTGCGTTTCAGTGCCTGCCTGCTAGGGCACAGTGTCACCCCGGTGCAACTCATACCTGGTGTAACAGTAGTGTACATTTAAACAAAACAACACTTTTTTGACTGTGTTAAATAATAGCAGTCAGTTTCCTTCACACGTGTGCGTTTCAGTGCCTGCCTGCCAGAACACAGTGTCACCCCAGTGCAACTCATATCTGGTGTAACAGTAGTGTACATTTAAAAAAAAACAACACTTTTTTGACTGTGTTAAATAATAGCAGTCAGTTTCCTTCACACGTGTGCGTTTCAGTGCCTGCCTGCCAGGGCACAGTGTCACCCCAGTGCAACTCATATCTGGTGTAACAGTAGTGTAGATTTAAAAAAAAAATAACACTTTTTTAACTGTGTTAAATAATAGCAGTCAGTTTCCTTCACATGTGTGCGTTTCAGTGCCTGCCTGCAAGGGCACAGTGTCACCCCAGTGCAACTCATATCTGGTGTAACAGTAGTGTACATTTTAAAAAAAACACACTTTTTTGACTGTGTTAAATAATAGCAGTCAGTTTCCTTCACACGTGTGCGTTTCAGTGCCTGCCTGCTAGGGCACAGTGTCACCCCGGTGCAACTCATACCTGGTGTAACAGTAGTGTACATTTAAACAAAACAACACTTTTTTGACTGTGTTAAATAATAGCAGTCAGTTTCCTTCACACGTGTGCGTTTCAGTGCCTGCCTGCCAGAACACAGTGTCACCCCAGTGCAACTCATATCTGGTGTAACAGTAGTGTACATTTAAAAAAAAACAACACTTTTTTGACTGTGTTAAATAATAGCAGTCAGTTTCATTCACACGTGTGCGTTTCAGTGCCTGCCTGCCAGGGCACAGTGTCAACCCAGTGCAACTCATATCTGGTGTAACAGTAGTGTACATTTTAAAAAAACAACACTTTTTTGACTGTGTTAAATAATAGCAGTCAGTTTTCTTCACACGTGTGCGTTTCAGTGCCTGCCAGGGCACAGTGTCACCCCGGTGCAACTCATATCTGGTGTAACAGTAGCGTAGATTTAAAAAACAACAACACTTTTTTGACTGTGTTAAATAATAGCAGTCAGTTTCCTTCACACGTGTGCATTTCAGTGCCTGCCTGCCAACGCACAGTGTCACCCCGGTGCAACTCATATCTGGTGTAACAGTAGTGTAGATTTAAAAAAAACAACACTTTTTTGACTGTGTTAAATAATAGCAGTCAGTTTCCTTCACACGTGTGCGTTTCAGTGCCTGCCTGCCTGGGCACAGTGTCACCCCAGTGCAACTCATATCTGGTGTAACAGTAGTGTACATTTAAAAAAAACAACACTTTTTAGACTGTGTTAAATAATAGCAGTCAGTTTCCTTCACATGTGTGCGTTTTAGTGCCTGACTGCCAGGGCACAGTGTCACTCCAGTGCAACTCATATCTGGTGTAACAGTAGTGTAGATTTAAAAAAACAACACTTTTTTTGACTGTGTTAAATAATAGCAGTCAGTTTCTTTCACACGTGTGTGTTTCAGTGCCTGCCTGCCAGGGCACAGTGTCACCCCAGTGCAACTCATATATGGTGTAACAGTAGTGTACATTTAAAAAAAACAACACTTTTTTGACTGTGTTAAATAATAGCAGTCAGTTTCCTTCACACGTGTGCGTTTCAGTGCCTGCGGGCACAGTGTCACCCCAGTGCAACTCATATCTGGTGTAACAGTAGGGTACATTTAAAAAAAACAACACTTTTTGGACTGTGTTAAATAATAGCAGTCAGTTTCCTTCACACGTGTGCGTTTCAGTGCCTGCCTGCCTGCCATGGCACAGTGTCACCCCAGTGCAACTCATATCTGGTGTAACAGTAGTGTACATTTAAAAAAAAAAACCTTTTTTGACTGTGTTAAATAATAGCGGTCAGTTTCCTTCACACGTGTGCGTTTCAGTGCCTGCGGTGTAACAGTAGGGTACATTTATAAAAAACAACACTTTTTGGACTGTGTTAAATAATAGCAGTCAGTTTCCTTCACACGTGTGCGTTTCAGTGCCTGCCTGCCATGGCACAGTGTCACCCCAGTGCAACTCATATCTGGTGTAACAGTAGTGTACATTTTAAAAAAACAACACTTTTTTGACTGTGTTAAATAATAGCAGTCAGTTTCCTTCACACGTGTGCGTTTCAGTGCCTGCCTGCCAGAGCACAGTGTCACCCCAGTGCAACTCATATCTGGTGTAACAATAGTGTAAATTTAAAAAAAAAAAAAAACTTTTTTTGACTGTGTTAAATAATAGCAGTCAGTTTTCTTCACACGTGTGCGTTTCAGTGCCTGCCAGGGCACAGTGTCACCCCGGTGCAACTCATATCTGGTGTAACAGTAGCGTAGATTTAAAAAAAAACAACACTTTTTTGACTGTGTTAAATAATAGCAGTCAGTTTCCTTCACACGTGTGCATTTCAGTGCCTGCCTGCCAGGGCACAGTGTCACCCCGGTGCAACTCATATCTGGTGTAACAGTAGTGTAGATTTAAAAAAAACAACACTTTTTTGACTGTGTTAAATAATAGCAGTCAGTTTCCTTCACACGTGTGCGTTTCAGTGCCTGCCTGCCTGGGCACAGTGTCACCCCAGTGCAACTCATATCTGGTGTAACAGTAGTGTACATTTAAAAAAAACAACACTTTTTAGACTGTGTTAAATAATAGCAGTCAGTTTCCTTCACATGTGTGCGTTTTAGTGCCTGACTGCCAGGGCACAGTGTCACTCCAGTGCAACTCATATCTGGTGTAACAGTAGTGTAGATTTAAAAAAACAACACTTTTTTTGACTGTGTTAAATAATAGCAGTCAGTTTCTTTCACACGTGTGTGTTTCAGTGCCTGCCTGCCAGGGCACAGTGTCACCCCAGTGCAACTCATATATGGTGTAACAGTAGTGTACATTTAAAAAAAACAACACTTTTTTGACTGTGTTAAATAATAGCAGTCAGTTTCCTTCACACGTGTGCGTTTCAGTGCCTGCGGGCACAGTGTCACCCCAGTGCAACTCATATCTGGTGTAACAGTAGGGTACATTTAAAAAAAACAACACTTTTTGGACTGTGTTAAATAATAGCAGTCAGTTTCCTTCACACGTGTGCGTTTAAGTGCCTGCCTGCCTGCCATGGCACAGTGTCACCCCAGTGCAACTCATATCTGGTGTAACAGTAGTGTACATTTAAAAAAAAAACACTTTTTTGACTGTGTTAAAAAATAGCAGTCAGTTTCCTTCACACGTGTGCGTTTCAGTGCCTGCCTGCCAGGGCACAGTGTCTCCCCAGTGCAACTCATATCTGGTGTAACAGTAGTGCACATTTAAAAAAAAAAAAACTTTTTAGACTGTGTTAAATAATAGCAGTCAGTTTCCTTCACATGTGTGCGTTTCAGTGCCTGCCTGCAAGGGCACAGTGTCACCCCAGTGCAACTCATATCTGGTGTAACAGTAGTGTACATTTTAAAAAAAACACACTTTTTTGACTGTGTTAAATAATAGCAGTCAGTTTCCTTCACACGTGTGCGTTTCAGTGCCTGCCTGCTAGGGCACAGTGTCACCCCGGTGCAACTCATACCTGGTGTAACAGTAGTGTACATTTAAACAAAACAACACTTTTTTGACTGTGTTAAATAATAGCAGTCAGTTTCCTTCACACGTATGCGTTTCAGTGCCTGCCTGCCAGAACACAGTGTCACCCCAGTGCAACTCATATCTGGTGTAACAGTAGTGTACATTTAAAAAAAAACAACACTTTTTTGACTGTGTTAAATAATAGCAGTCAGTTTCATTCACACGTGTGCGTTTCAGTGCCTGCCTGCCAGGGCACAGTGTCACCCCAGTGCAACTCATATCTGGTGTAACAGTAGTGTACATTTAAAAAAAAAAAAAAAATTTTTGACTGTGTTAAATAATAGCAGTCAGTTTCCTTCACACGTGTGCGTTTCAGTGCCTGCCTGCCAGGCCACAGTGTCACCCCAGTGCAACTCATATCTGGTGTAACAGTAGTGTAAATTATAAAAAAAAAACACTTTTTTGACTCTGTTAAATAATAGCAGTCATTTTCCTTCACACGTGTGCGTTTCGGTGCCTGCCAGGGCACAGTGTCACCCCAGTGAAACTCATATCTGGTGTAACAGTAGTGTAGATTTAAAAAAACAACACTTTTCTGACTGTGTTAAAAAATAGCAGTCAGTTTCCTTCACACGTGTGCGTTTCAGTGCCTGCCTGCCTGGGCACAGTGTCACCCCAGTGCAACTCATATCTGGTGTAACAGTAGTGTACATTTAAAAAAAACAACACTTTTTAGACTGTGTTAAATAATAGCAGTCAGTTTCCTTCACACGTGTGCGTTTCAGTGCCTGCCTGCCAGGCCACAGTGTCACCCCAGTGCAACTCATATCTGGTGTAACAGTAGTGTAAATTATAAAAAAACAACACTTTTTTGACTGTGTTAAAAAATAGCAGTCAGTTTCCTTCACACGTGTGCGTTTCAGTGCCTGCCTGCCTGGGCACAGTGTCTCCCCAGTGCAACTCATATCTGGTGTAACAGTAGTGCACATTTAAAAAAAAAAAAAACTTTTTAGACTGTGTTAAATAATAGCAGTCAGTTTCCTTCACATGTGTGCGTTTCAGTGCCTGACTGCCAGGGCACAGTGTCACTCCAGTGCAACTCATATCTGGTGTAATAGTAGTGTAGATTTAAAAAAACAACACTTTTTTGACTGTGTTAAATAATAGCAGTCAGTTTCCTTCACATGTGTGCGTTTCAGTGCCTGACTGCCAGGGCACAGTGTCACCCCAGTGCAACTCATATCTGGTGTAACAGTAGTGTACATTTAAAAAAAACAACACTTTTTAGACTGTGTTAAATAATAGCAGTCAGTTTCCTTCACATGTGTGCGTTTTAGTGCCTGACTGCCAGGGCACAGTGTCACTCCAGTGCAACTCATATCTGGTGTAACAGTAGTGTAGATTTAAAAAAACAACACTTTTTTTGACTGTGTTAAATAATAGCAGTCAGTTTCTTTCACACGTGTGTGTTTCAGTGCCTGCCTGCCAGGGCACAGTGTCACCCCAGTGCAACTCATATATGGTGTAACAGTAGTGTACATTTAAAAAAAACAACACTTTTTTGACTGTGTTAAATAATAGCAGTCAGTTTCCTTCACACGTGTGCGTTTCAGTGCCTGCGGGCACAGTGTCACCCCAGTGCAACTCATATCTGGTGTAACAGTAGGGTACATTTAAAAAAAACAACACTTTTTGGACTGTGTTAAATAATAGCAGTCAGTTTCCTTCACACGTGTGCGTTTAAGTGCCTGCCTGCCTGCCATGGCACAGTGTCACCCCAGTGCAACTCATATCTGGTGTAACAGTAGTGTACATTTAAAAAAAAAACACTTTTTTGACTGTGTTAAAAAATAGCAGTCAGTTTCCTTCACACGTGTGCGTTTCAGTGCCTGCCTGCCTGGGCACAGTGTCTCCCCAGTGCAACTCATATCTGGTGTAACAGTAGTGCACATTTAAAAAAAAAAAAACTTTTTAGACTGTGTTAAATAATAGCAGTCAGTTTCCTTCACATGTGTGCGTTTCAGTGCCTGCCTGCAAGGGCACAGTGTCACCCCAGTGCAACTCATATCTGGTGTAACAGTAGTGTACATTTAAACAAAACAACACTTTTTTGACTGTGTTATATAATAGCAGTCAGTTTCCTTCACACGTATGCGTTTCAGTGCCTGCCTGCCAGAACACAGTGTCACCCCAGTGCAACTCATATCTGGTGTAACAGTAGTGTACATTTAAAAAAAAACAACACTTTTTTGACTGTGTTAAATAATAGCAGTCAGTTTCATTCACACGTGTGCGTTTCAGTGCCTGCCTGCCAGGGCACAGTGTCAACCCAGTGCAACTCATATCTGGTGTAACAGTAGTGTACATTTAAAAAAAAAAAAAAAATTTTGACTGTGTTAAATAATAGCAGTCAGTTTCCTTCACACGTGTGCGTTTCAGTGCCTGCCTGCCAGGCCACAGTGTCACCCCAGTGCAACTCATATCTGGTGTAACAGTAGTGTAAATTATAAAAAAAAAAAACTTTTTTGACTCTGTTAAATAATAGCAGTCATTTTCCTTCACACGTGTGCGTTTCGGTGCCTGCCAGGGCACAGTGTCACCCCAGTGAAACTCATATCTGGTGTAATAGTAGTGTAGATTTAAAAAAACAACACTTTTCTGACTGTGTTAAAAAATAGCAGTCAGTTTCCTTCACACGTGTGCGTTTCAGTGCCTGCCTGCCTGGGCACAGTGTCACCCCAGTGCAACTCATATCTGGTGTAACAGTAGTGTACATTTAAAAAAAACAACACTTTTTAGACTGTGTTAAATAATAGCAGTCAGTTTCCTTCACACGTGTGCGTTTCAGTGCCTGCCTGCCAGGCCACAGTGTCACCCCAGTGCAACTCATATCTGGTGTAACAGTAGTGTAAATTATAAAAAAACAACACTTTTTTGACTGTGTTAAAAAATAGCAGTCAGTTTCCTTCACACGTGTGCGTTTCAGTGCCTGCCTGCCTGGGCACAGTGTCTCCCCAGTGCAACTCATATCTGGTGTAACAGTAGTGCACATTTAAAAAAAAAAAAAACTTTTTAGACTGTGTTAAATAATAGCAGTCAGTTTCCTTCACATGTGTGCGTTTCAGTGCCTGACTGCCAGGGCACAGTGTCACTCCAGTGCAACTCATATCTGGTGTAATAGTAGTGTAGATTTAAAAAAACAACACTTTTTTGACTGTGTTAAATAATAGCAGTCAGTTTCCTTCACATGTGTGCGTTTCAGTGCCTGACTGCCAGGGCACAGTGTCACCCCAGTGCAACTCATATCTGGTGTAACAGTAGTGTACATTTAAAAAAAACAACCCTTTTCTGACTGTGTTAAAAAATAGCAGTCAGTTTCCTTCACACGTGTGCGTTTCAGTGCCTGCCTGCCTGGGCACAGTGTCACCCCAGTGCAACTCATATCTGGTGTAACAGTAGTGCACATTTAAAAAAAAAAAAACTTTTTAGACTGTGTTAAATAATAGCAGTCAGTTTCCTTCACATGTGTGCGTTTCAGTGCCTGACTGCCAGGGCACAGTGTCACTCCAGTGCAACTCATATCTGGTGTAACAGTAGTGTAGATTTAAAAAAACAACACTTTTTTGACTGTGTTAAATAATAGCAGTCAGTTTCTTTCACACGTGTGTGTTTCAGTGCCTGCCTGCCAGGGCACAGTGTCACCCCAGTGCAACTCATATCTGGTGTAACAGTAGTGTACATTTAAAAAAAAAAAAACTTTTTTGACTGTGTTAAATAATAGCGGTCAGTTTCCTTCACACGTGTGCGTTTCAGTGCCTGCGGTGTAACAGTAGGGTACATTTATAAAAAACAACACTTTTTGGACTGTGTTAAATAATAGCAGTCAGTTTCCTTCACACGTGTGCGTTTCAGTGCCTGCCTGCCATGGCACAGTGTCACCCCAGTGCAACTCATATCTGGTGTAACAGTAGTGCACATTTAAAAAAAAAAAAACTTTTTAGACTGTGTTAAATAATAGCAGTCAGTTTCCTTCACATGTGTGCGTTTCAGTGCCTGACTGCCAGGGCACAGTGTCACTCCAGTGCAACTCATATCTGGTGTAACAGTAGTGTAGATTTAAAAAAACAACACTTTTTTGACTGTGTTAAATAATAGCAGTCAGTTTCTTTCACACGTGTGTGTTTCAGTGCCTGCCTGCCAGGGCACAGTGTCACCCCAGTGCAACTCATATCTGGTGTAACAGTAGTGTACATTTAAAAAAAAAAAAACTTTTTTGACTGTGTTAAATAATAGCGGTCAGTTTCCTTCACACGTGTGCGTTTCAGTGCCTGCGGTGTAACAGTAGGGTACATTTATAAAAAACAACACTTTTTGGACTGTGTTAAATAATAGCAGTCAGTTTCCTTCACACGTGTGCGTTTCAGTGCCTGCCTGCCATGGCACAGTGTCACCCCAGTGCAACTCATATCTGGTGTAACAGTAGTGTACATTTTAAAAAAACAACACTTTTTTGACTGTGTTAAATAATAGCAGTCAGTTTCCTTCACACGTGTGCGTTTCAGTGCCTGCCTGCCAGGGCACAGTGTCACCCCAGTGCAACTCATATCTGGTGTAACAATAGTGTAAATTTAAAAAAAAAAAAAAAACTTTTTTTGACTGTGTTAAATAATAGCAGTCAGTTTTCTTCACACGTGTGCGTTTCAGTGCCTGCCAGGGCACAGTGTCACCCCGGTGCAACTCATATCTGGTGTAACAGTAGCGTAGATTTAAAAAACAACAACACTTTTTTGACTGTGTTAAATAATAGCAGTCAGTTTCCTTCACACGTGTGCATTTCAGTGCCTGCCTGCCAGCCAGGGCACAGTGTCACCCCGGTGCAACTCATATCTGGTGTAACAGTAGCGTAGATTTAAAAAACAACAACACTTTTTTGACTGTGTTAAATAATAGCAGTCAGTTTCCTTCACACGTGTGCATTTCAGTGCCTGCCTGCCAGCCAGGGCACAGTGTCACCCCGGTGCAACTCATATCTGGTGTAACAGTAGTGTAGATTTAAAAAAAACAACACTTTTTTGACTGTGTTAAATAATAGCAGTCAGTTTCCTTCACACGTGTGCGTTTCAGTGCCTGCCTGCCTGGGCACAGTGTCACCCCAGTGCAACTCATATCTGGTGTAACAGTAGTGTACATTTAAAAAAAACAACACTTTTTAGACTGTGTTAAATAATAGCAGTCAGTTTCCTTCACATGTGTGCATTTTAGTGCCTGACTGCCAGGGCACAGTGTCACTCCAGTGCAACTCATATCTGGTGTAACAGTAGTGTAGATTTAAAAAAACAACACTTTTTTTGACTGTGTTAAATAATAGCAGTCAGTTTCTTTCACACGTGTGTGTTTCAGTGCCTGCCTGCCAGGGCACAGTGTCACCCCAGTGCAACTCATATATGGTGTAACAGTAGTGTACATTTAAAAAAAACAACACTTTTTTGACTGTGTTAAATAATAGCAGTCAGTTTCCTTCACACGTGTGCGTTTCAGTGCCTGCGGGCACAGTGTCACCCCAGTGCAACTCATATCTGGTGTAACAGTAGGGTACATTTAAAAAAAACAACACTTTTTGGACTGTGTTAAATAATAGCAGTCAGTTTCCTTCACACGTGTGCGTTTAAGTGCCTGCCTGCCTGCCATGGCACAGTGTCACCCCAGTGCAACTCATATCTGGTGTAACAGTAGTGTACATTTAAAAAAAAAACACTTTTTTGACTGTGTTAAAAAATAGCAGTCAGTTTCCTTCACACGTGTGCGTTTCAGTGCCTGCCTGCCTGGGCACAGTGTCTCCCCAGTGCAACTCATATCTGGTGTAACAGTAGTGCACATTTAAAAAAAAAAAAACTTTTTAGACTGTGTTAAATAATAGCAGTCAGTTTCCTTCACATGTGTGCGTTTCAGTGCCTGCCTGCAAGGGCACAGTGTCACCCCAGTGCAACTCATATCTGGTGTAACAGTAGTGTACATTTTAAAAAAAACACACTTTTTTGACTGTGTTAAATAATAGCAGTCAGTTTCCTTCACACGTGTGCGTTTCAGTGCCTGCCTGCTAGGGCACAGTGTCACCCCGGTGCAACTCATACCTGGTGTAACAGTAGTGTACATTTAAACAAAACAACACTTTTTTGACTGTGTTAAATAATAGCAGTCAGTTTCCTTCACACGTATGCGTTTCAGTGCCTGCCTGCCAGAACACAGTGTCACCCCAGTGCAACTCATATCTGGTGTAACAGTAGTGTACATTTAAAAAAAAAACAACACTTTTTTGACTGTGTTAAATAATAGCAGTCAGTTTCATTCACACGTGTGCGTTTCAGTGCCTGCCTGCCAGGGCACAGTGTCAACCCAGTGCAACTCATATCTGGTGTAACAGTAGTGTACATTTAAAAAAAAATAAAAAATTTTTGACTGTGTTAAATAATAGCAGTCAGTTTCCTTCACACGTGTGCGTTTCAGTGCCTGCCTGCCAGGCCACAGTGTCACCCCAGTGCAACTCATATCTGGTGTAACAGTAGTGTAAATTATAAAAAAAAAACACTTTTTTGACTCTGTTAAATAATAGCAGTCATTTTCCTTCACACGTGTGCGTTTCGGTGCCTGCCAGGGCACAGTGTCACCCCAGTGAAACTCATATCTGGTGTAACAGTAGTGTAGATTTAAAAAAACAACACTTTTCTGACTGTGTTAAAAAATAGCAGTCAGTTTCCTTCACACGTGTGCGTTTCAGTGCCTGCCTGCCTGGGCACAGTGTCACCCCAGTGCAACTCATATCTGGTGTAACAGTAGTGTACATTTAAAAAAAACAACACTTTTTAGACTGTGTTAAATAATAGCAGTCAGTTTCCTTCACACGTGTGCGTTTCAGTGCCTGCCTGCCAGGCCACAGTGTCACCCCTAGTGCAACTCATATCTGGTGTAACAGTAGTGTAAATTATAAAAAAACAACACTTTTTTGACTGTGTTAAAAAATAGCAGTCAGTTTCCTTCACACGTGTGCGTTTCAGTGCCTGCCTGCCTGGGCACAGTGTCTCCCCAGTGCAACTCATATCTGGTGTAACAGTAGTGCACATTTAAAAAAAAAAAAAACTTTTTAGACTGTGTTAAATAATAGCAGTCAGTTTCCTTCACATGTGTGCGTTTCAGTGCCTGACTGCCAGGGCACAGTGTCACTCCAGTGCAACTCATATCTGGTGTAATAGTAGTGTAGATTTAAAAAAACAACACTTTTTTGACTGTGTTAAATAATAGCAGTCAGTTTCCTTCACATGTGTGCGTTTCAGTGCCTGACTGCCAGGGCACAGTGTCACCCCAGTGCAACTCATATCTGGTGTAACAGTAGTGTACATTTAAAAAAAACAACACTTTTTAGACTGTGTTAAATAATAGCAGTCAGTTTCCTTCACATGTGTGCGTTTTAGTGCCTGACTGCCAGGGCACAGTGTCACTCCAGTGCAACTCATATCTGGTGTAACAGTAGTGTAGATTTAAAAAAACAACACTTTTTTTGACTGTGTTAAATAATAGCAGTCAGTTTCTTTCACACGTGTGTGTTTCAGTGCCTGCCTGCCAGGGCACAGTGTCACCCCAGTGCAACTCATATATGGTGTAACAGTAGTGTACATTTAAAAAAAACAACACTTTTTTGACTGTGTTAAATAATAGCAGTCAGTTTCCTTCACACGTGTGCGTTTCAGTGCCTGCGGGCACAGTGTCACCCCAGTGCAACTCATATCTGGTGTAACAGTAGGGTACATTTAAAAAAAACAACACTTTTTGGACTGTGTTAAATAATAGCAGTCAGTTTCCTTCACACGTGTGCGTTTAAGTGCCTGCCTGCCTGCCATGGCACAGTGTCACTCCAGTGCAACTCATATCTGGTGTAACAGTAGTGTACATTTAAAAAAAAAACACTTTTTTGACTGTGTTAAAAAATAGCAGTCAGTTTCCTTCACACGTGTGCGTTTCAGTGCCTGCCTGCCAGGGCACAGTGTCTCCCCAGTGCAACTCATATCTGGTGTAACAGTAGTGCACATTTAAAAAAAAAAAAACTTTTTAGACTGTGTTAAATAATAGCAGTCAGTTTCCTTCACATGTGTGCGTTTCAGTGCCTGCCTGCAAGGGCACAGTGTCACCCCAGTGCAACTCATATCTGGTGTAACAGTAGTGTACATTTTAAAAAAAACACACTTTTTTGACTGTGTTAAATAATAGCAGTCAGTTTCCTTCACACGTGTGCGTTTCAGTGCCTGCCTGCTAGGGCACAGTGTCACCCCGGTGCAACTCATACCTGGTGTAACAGTAGTGTACATTTAAAAAAAACAACACTTTTTTGACTGTGTTAAATAATAGCAGTCAGTTTCCTTCACACGTATGCGTTTCAGTGCCTGCCTGCCAGAACACAGTGTCACCCCAGTGCAACTCATATCTGGTGTAACAGTAGTGTACATTTAAAAAAAAACAACACTTTTTTGACTGTGTTAAATAATAGCAGTCAGTTTCATTCACACGTGTGCGTTTCAGTGCCTGCCTGCCAGGGCACAGTGTCAACCCAGTGCAACTCATATCTGGTGTAACAGTAGTGTACATTTAAAAAAAAAAAAAAAATTTTTGACTGTGTTAAATAATAGCAGTCAGTTTCCTTCACACGTGTGCGTTTCAGTGCCTGCCTGCCAGGCCACAGTGTCACCCCAGTGCAACTCATATCTGGTGTAACAGTAGTGTAAATTATAAAAAAAAAACACTTTTTTGACTCTGTTAAATAATAGCAGTCATTTTCCTTCACACGTGTGCGTTTCGGTGCCTGCCAGGGCACAGTGTCACCCCAGTGAAACTCATATCTGGTGTAACAGTAGTGTAGATTTAAAAAAACAACACTTTTCTGACTGTGTTAAAAAATAGCAGTCAGTTTCCTTCACACGTGTGCGTTTCAGTGCCTGCCTGCCAGGGCACAGTGTCACCCCAGTGCAACTCATATCTGGTGTAACAGTAGTGTACATTTAAAAAAAACAACACTTTTTAGACTGTGTTAAATAATAGCAGTCAGTTTCCTTCACACGTGTGCGTTTCAGTGCCTGCCTGCCAGGCCACAGTGTCACCCCAGTGCAACTCATATCTGGTGTAACAGTAGTGTAAATTATAAAAAAACAACACTTTTTTGACTGTGTTAAAAAATAGCAGTCAGTTTCCTTCACACGTGTGCGTTTCAGTGCCTGCCTGCCTGGGCACAGTGTCTCCCCAGTGCAACTCATATCTGGTGTAACAGTAGTGCACATTTAAAAAAAAAAAAAACTTTTTAGACTGTGTTAAATAATAGCAGTCAGTTTCCTTCACATGTGTGCGTTTCAGTGCCTGACTGCCAGGGCACAGTGTCACTCCAGTGCAACTCATATCTGGTGTAATAGTAGTGTAGATTTAAAAAAACAACACTTTTTTGACTGTGTTAAATAATAGCAGTCAGTTTCCTTCACATGTGTGCGTTTCAGTGCCTGACTGCCAGGGCACAGTGTCACCCCAGTGCAACTCATATCTGGTGTAACAGTAGTGTACATTTAAAAAAAACAACCCTTTTCTGACTGTGTTAAAAAATAGCAGTCAGTTTCCTTCACACGTGTGCGTTTCAGTGCCTGCCTGCCTGGGCACAGTGTCACCCCAGTGCAACTCATATCTGGTGTAACAGTAGTGCACATTTAAAAAAAAAAAAACTTTTTAGACTGTGTTAAATAATAGCAGTCAGTTTCCTTCACATGTGTGCGTTTCAGTGCCTGACTGCCAGGGCACAGTGTCACTCCAGTGCAACTCATATCTGGTGTAACAGTAGTGTAGATTTAAAAAAACAACACTTTTTTGACTGTGTTAAATAATAGCAGTCAGTTTCTTTCACACGTGTGTGTTTCAGTGCCTGCCTGCCAGGGCACAGTGTCACCCCAGTGCAACTCATATCTGGTGTAACAGTAGTGTACATTTAAAAAAAAAAAAACTTTTTTGACTGTGTTAAATAATAGCGGTCAGTTTCCTTCACACGTGTGCGTTTCAGTGCCTGCGGTGTAACAGTAGGGTACATTTATAAAAAACAACACTTTTTGGACTGTGTTAAATAATAGCAGTCAGTTTCCTTCACACGTGTGCGTTTCAGTGCCTGCCTGCCATGGCACAGTGTCACCCCAGTGCAACTCATATCTGGTGTAACAGTAGTGTACATTTTAAAAAAACAACACTTTTTTGACTGTGTTAAATAATAGCAGTCAGTTTCCTTCACACGTGTGCGTTTCAGTGCCTGCCTGCCAGGGCACAGTGTCACCCCAGTGCAACTCATATCTGGTGTAACAATAGTGTAAATTTAAAAAAAAAAAAAAAACTTTTTTTGACTGTGTTAAATAATAGCAGTCAGTTTTCTTCACACGTGTGCGTTTCAGTGCCTGCCAGGGCACAGTGTCACCCCGGTGCAACTCATATCTGGTGTAACAGTAGCGTAGATTTAAAAAACAACAACACTTTTTTGACTGTGTTAAATAATAGCAGTCAGTTTCCTTCACACGTGTGCATTTCAGTGCCTGCCTGCCAGCAAGGGCACAGTGTCACCCCGGTGCAACTCATATCTGGTGTAACAGTAGCGTAGATTTAAAAAACAACAACACTTTTTTGACTGTGTTAAATAATAGCAGTCAGTTTCCTTCACACGTGTGCATTTCAGTGCCTGCCTGCCAGCCAGGGCACAGTGTCACCCCGGTGCAACTCATATCTGGTGTAACAGTAGTGTAGATTTAAAAAAAACAACACTTTTTTGACTGTGTTAAATAATAGCAGTCAGTTTCCTTCACACGTGTGCGTTTCAGTGCCTGCCTGCCTGGGCACAGTGTCACCCCAGTGCAACTCATATCTGGTGTAACAGTAGTGTACATTTAAAAAAAACAACACTTTTTAGACTGTGTTAAATAATAGCAGTCAGTTTCCTTCACATGTGTGCGTTTTAGTGCCTGACTGCCAGGGCACAGTGTCACTCCAGTGCAACTCATATCTGGTGTAACAGTAGTGTAGATTTAAAAAAACAACACTTTTTTTGACTGTGTTAAATAATAGCAGTCAGTTTCTTTCACACGTGTGTGTTTCAGTGCCTGCCTGCCAGGGCACAGTGTCACCCCAGTGCAACTCATATATGGTGTAACAGTAGTGTACATTTAAAAAAAACAACACTTTTTTGACTGTGTTAAATAATAGCAGTCAGTTTCCTTCACACGTGTGCGTTTCAGTGCCTGCGGGCACAGTGTCACCCCAGTGCAACTCATATCTGGTGTAACAGTAGGGTACATTTAAAAAAAACAACACTTTTTGGACTGTGTTAAATAATAGCAGTCAGTTTCCTTCACACGTGTGCGTTTCAGTGCCTGCCTGCCTGCCATGGCACAGTGTCACCCCAGTGCAACTCATATCTGGTGTAACAGTAGTGTAAATTATAAAAAAACAACACTTTTTTGACTGTGTTAAAAAATAGCAGTCAGTTTCCTTCACACGTGTGCGTTTCAGTGCCTGCCTGCCAGGGCACAGTGTCACCCCAGTGCAACTCATATCTGGTGTAACAATAGTGTAAATTTAAAAAAAAACCAACACTTTTTTTGACTGTGTTAAATAATAGCAGTCAGTTTTCTTCACATGTGTGCGTTTCAGTGCCTGCCAGGGCACAGTGTCACCCCGGTGCAACTCATATCTGGTGTAACAGTAGCGTAGATTTAAAAAAAAAACAACACTTTTTTGACTGTGTTAAATAATAGCAGTCAGTTTCCTTCACACGTGTGCATTTCAGTGCCTGCCTGCCAAGGCACAGTGTCACCCCAGTGCAACGCATATCTGGTGTAACAGTAGTGTAGATTTAAAAAAAAAAAAAAACTTTTTTGACTGTGTTAAATAATAGCAGTCAGTTTCCTTCACACGTGTGCGTTTCAGTGCCTGCCTGCCAGGGCACAGTGTCACCCCAGTGCAACTCATATCTGGTGTAACAGTAGTGTAGATTTAAAAAAACAACACTTTTTTTACTGTGTTAAATAATAGGAGTCAGTTTCCTTCACACGTGTGCGCTTCAGTGCCTGCCTGCCTGCCAGGGCACAGTGTCACCCCAGTGCAACTCATATCTGGTGTAACAGCAGTGTACATTTAAAAAAAAACCCACTTTTTTGACTGTGTTTAAATAATAGCAGTCAGTTTCCTTCACACGTGGGCGTTTCAGTGCCTACCTGCCAGGGCACAGTGTCACCCCAGTGCAACTCATATCTGGTGTAACAGTAGTGTAGATTTAAAAAAAACAACACTTTTTTGACCGTGTTAAATAATAGCAGTCAGTTTCCTTCACACGTGTGCGTTTCAGTGCCTGCCTGCCAGGGCACAGTGTCACACCAGTGCAACTCATATCTGGTGTAACAGTAGTGTACTTTTAAAAAAAAAAAACACTTTTTTGACTGTGTTAAATAATAGCAGTCAGTTTCTTTCACACGTGTGTGTTTCAGTGCCTGCCTGCCAGGGCACAGTGTCACCCCAGTGCAACTCATATCTGGTGTAACAGTAGTGTACATTTAAGAAAAACAACCCTTTTTTGACTGTGTTAAATAATAGCAGTCAGTTTCCTTCACACGTGTGCGTTTCAGTGCCTGCGGGCACAGTGTCACCCCAGTGCAACTCATATCTGGTGTAACAGTAGTGTAGATTTAAAAAAAACAACACTTTTTTGACCGTGTTAAATAATAGCAGTCAGTTTCCTTCACACGTGTGCGTTTCAGTGCCTGCCTGCCAGGGCACAGTGTCACACCAGTGCAACTCATATCTGGTGTAACAGTAGGGTACATTTATAAAAAACAACACTTTTTGGACTGTGTTAAATAATAGCAGTCAGTTTCCTTCACACGTGTGCGTTTCAGTGCCTGCCTGCCATGGCACAGTGTCACCCCAGTGCAACTCATATCTGGTGTAACAGTAGTGTACATTTTAAAAAAACAACACTTTTTTGACTGTGTTAAATAATAGCAGTCAGTTTCCTTCACACGTGTGCGTTTCAGTGCCTGCCTGCCAGGGCACAGTGTCACCCCAGTGCAACTCATATCTGGTGTAACAATAGTGTAAATTTTAAAAAAAAAACAACACTTTTTTTGACTGTGTTAAATAATAGCAGTCAGTTTTCTTCACATGTGTGCGTTTCAGTGCCTGCCAGGGCACAGTGTCACCCCGGTGCAACTCATATCTGGTGTAACAGTAGCGTAGATTTAAAAAAAAAACAACACTTTTTTGACTGTGTTAAATAATAGCAGTCAGTTTCCTTCACACGTGTGCATTTCAGTGCCTGCCTGCCAAGGCACAGTGTCACCCCAGTGCAACGCATATCTGGTGTAACAGTAGTGTAGATTTAAAAAAAAAAAACACTTTTTTGACTGTGTTAAATAATAGCAGTCAGTTTCCTTCACACGTGTGCGTTTCAGTGCCTGCCTGCCAGGGCACAGTGTCACACCAGTGCAACTCATATCTGGTGTAACAGTAGTGTAGATTTAAAAAAACAACACTTTTTTTACTGTGTTATATAATAGGAGTCAGTTTCCTTCACACGTGTGCGTTTCAGTGCCTGCCTGCCTGCCAGGGCACAGTGTCACCCCAGTGCAACTCATATCTGGTGTAACAGCAGTGTACATTTAAAAAAAAACCCACTTTTTTGACTGTGTTTAAATAATAGCAGTCAGTTTCCTTCACACGTGGGCGTTTCAGTGCCTACCTGCCAGGGCACAGTGTCACCCCAGTGCAACTCATATCTGGTGTAACAGTAGTGTAGATTTAAAAAAAAAAAAACACTTTTTTGACTGTGTTAAATAATAGCAGTCAGTTTCCTTCACACGTGTGCGTTTCAGTGCCTGCCTGCCAGGGCACAGTGTCACCCCAGTGCAACTCATATCTGGTGTAACAGTAGTGTAGATTTAAAAAAACAACACTTTTTTTACTGTGTTAAATAATAGGAGTCAGTTTCCTTCACACGTGTGCGCTTCAGTGCCTGCCTGCCTGCCAGGGCACAGTGTCACCCCAGTGCAACTCATATCTGGTGTAACAGCAGTGTACATTTAAAAAAAAACCCACTTTTTTGACTGTGTTTAAATAATAGCAGTCAGTTTCCTTCACACGTGGGCGTTTCAGTGCCTACCTGCCAGGGCACAGTGTCACCCCAGTGCAACTCATATCTGGTGTAACAGTAGTGTAGATTTAAAAAAAACAACACTTTTTTGACCGTGTTAAATAATAGCAGTCAGTTTCCTTCACACGTGTGCGTTTCAGTGCCTGCCTGCCAGGGCACAGTGTCACACCAGTGCAACTCATATCTGGTGTAACAGTAGTGTACTTTTAAAAAAAAAAAACACTTTTTTGACTGTGTTAAATAATAGCAGTCAGTTTCTTTCACACGTGTGTGTTTCAGTGCCTGCCTGCCAGGGCACAGTGTCACCCCAGTGCAACTCATATCTGGTGTAACAGTAGTGTACATTTAAGAAAAACAACCCTTTTTTGACTGTGTTAAATAATAGCAGTCAGTTTCCTTCACACGTGTGCGTTTCAGTGCCTGCGGGCACAGTGTCACCCCAGTGCAACTCATATCTGGTGTAACAGTAGTGTAGATTTAAAAAAAACAACACTTTTTTGACCGTGTTAAATAATAGCAGTCAGTTTCCTTCACACGTGTGCGTTTCAGTGCCTGCCTGCCAGGGCACAGTGTCACACCAGTGCAACTCATATCTGGTGTAACAGTAGGGTACATTTATAAAAAACAACACTTTTTGGACTGTGTTAAATAATAGCAGTCAGTTTCCTTCACACGTGTGCGTTTCAGTGCCTGCCTGCCATGGCACAGTGTCACCCCAGTGCAACTCATATCTGGTGTAACAGTAGTGTACATTTTAAAAAAACAACACTTTTTTGACTGTGTTAAATAATAGCAGTCAGTTTCCTTCACACGTGTGCGTTTCAGTGCCTGCCTGCCAGGGCACAGTGTCACCCCAGTGCAACTCATATCTGGTGTAACAATAGTGTAAATTTTAAAAAAAAAACAACACTTTTTTTGACTGTGTTAAATAATAGCAGTCAGTTTTCTTCACATGTGTGCGTTTCAGTGCCTGCCAGGGCACAGTGTCACCCCGGTGCAACTCATATCTGGTGTAACAGTAGCGTAGATTTAAAAAAAAAACAACACATTTTTGACTGTGTTAAATAATAGCAGTCAGTTTCCTTCACACGTGTGCATTTCAGTGCCTGCCTGCCAAGGCACAGTGTCACCCCAGTGCAACGCATATCTGGTGTAACAGTAGTGTAGATTTAAAAAAAAAAAACACTTTTTTGACTGTGTTAAATAATAGCAGTCAGTTTCCTTCACACGTGTGCGTTTCAGTGCCTGCCTGCCAGGGCACAGTGTCACACCAGTGCAACTCATATCTGGTGTAACAGTAGTGTAGATTTAAAAAAACAACACTTTTTTTACTGTGTTAAATAATAGGAGTCAGTTTCCTTCACACGTGTGCGTTTCAGTGCCTGCCTGCCTGCCAGGGCACAGTGTCACCCCAGTGCAACTCATATCTGGTGTAACAGCAGTGTACATTTAAAAAAAAACCCACTTTTTTGACTGTGTTTAAATAATAGCAGTCAGTTTCCTTCACACGTGGGCGTTTCAGTGCCTACCTGCCAGGGCACAGTGTCACCCCAGTGCAACTCATATCTGGTGTAACAGTAGTGTAGATTTAAAAAAAAAACAACACTTTTTTGACCGTGTTAAATAATAGCAGTCAGTTTCCTTCACACGTGTGCATTTCAGTGCCTGCCTGCCAGGGCACAGTGTCACACCAGTGCAACTCATATCTGGTGTAACAGTAGTGTACTTTAAAAAAAAAAAAAACTTTTTTGACTGTGTTAAATAATAGCAGTCAGTTTCCTTCACACGTGTGCGTTTCAGTGCCTGCCAGTGCACAATATCAAACCAGTGCAACTCATATCTAGTATAACAGTAGTGTACATTTTAAAAAAAAATACAATTTTGACTGTAATAGATTGAATAGCAGTTAGTTGTCTGCAAGCGTGTGTGTCAGGCCTACAGCGTCTACTCTGCCAACTTCTGCCAGTGCTCAGTGCCACTCATATCTGTTGTCAAAGTAGCTTGCACGCATAGTACCACTAATCGAAAAAAAAATGACAGGCAGAGGCAGGCCACCCCGCAGGGGCAGTCGTGTTCGTGGTGCTGTGATTCCCTTTGGCCCTAGAATAATGCCCATTGTTCACAGGCCACATACCCAGAACTCGAACAGTTCTGAGGACATAGTTGACTGGCTAACACAGGACACCCAATCTTCTACAGCTTCCGCTCGGAACCTTGACGGACCATCCTCCTCCAGCTTAGCTTCGGGCACTTCTCAAGTTACCACTCGCCCGCCTGCTGCCACCACCAACACTAGCACCACAGCCGCTTCACTTGATCTGTCAGAGGAGTTATTTACACATCAGTTGGAAGAGATAGGGGACATAACAGGGATTAAACTGATAAGAATATAACTACTTAACACACCACTCCTATCTGGTGGCACATTAGATTGCACGTGCAGTGCCCCAAATTAGAAGTAGGAGGACCGACCAAGCATCTTTTTCCATCTCCCGGTTCCTAAAATCGATGCCATATACACGTCCCCTGATAGGGGACGTAACAGGGATTAAACTGATAAGAATAGTACTACTTAACACACCACTCCTATCTGGTGGCACATTAGATTGCACGCGCAGTGCCCCAAATTTGAAGTAGGAGGACCGACCAAGCATCTTTTTCCATCTCCCGGTTCCTAAAATCGATGCTATATACACGTCCCCTGATAGGGGACATAACAGGGATTAAACTAATAAGAATAGTACTACTTAACACACCTTATAATAATGCAGAGAGAGGCAATGCAGAGAGAGGAGTCTGAAGAAGAGGAGTCAGAGGAGGAAGGTGGCTTTGAGGAGGTGGAAGACCAAACACAGCAGGCGTCCCAGGGGGCTTGTTGTCATCTTTTTGTTGTACGTGGCTGGGTGGAGGAAGAGACCTTCAATGACATCAGTGAGGGCAAGGAACGGGACATGGCTAGCTTGGTATCCAACCTTGTGCAAATGGGGAGTTTGTGGTTGTGCAAATGGACTGTTTGCGGTTGTTTGCAGTGCGTTAAACAGGGAGTTTGGTCTGTCACTGTGAAGCGGGCGTAACCCTTACACTACCTGATCGATACAACATCATACCTGATGTTTTAAAGCACGTTATTCCAAACAATTTAGGAATGTTAGGAGATTTATGCCCTTTATGGATTAAAACCAGACTCTGCATCAACTATGAAATTTTTCATGGGAGTTTTGCCATGGATCCCCCTCCGGCATGCCACAGTCCAGGTGTTAGTCCCCTTGAAACAACTTTTCCATCACTATTGTGGCCAGAAAGAGTCCATTTGGGTTTTAAAATTCGCCTGCCTATTGAAGTCTATGGTGGTTCGCCCAGTTCGCCCGTTCGCAAACTTTTGCGGAAGTTCGCGTTCGTGAACCCAAATTTTTATGTTCGCGACATCACTAGTGTTTATATATTTCATTGCACATATTTTCTATCATAGCATTACTTTTTTCATTTAGTATATTTTAGCATTGCATTATATATTTTAGCATTGCATTATATATTTACATTATATATTTAAATTTATATTTAGTGTGCACAGTTTTTTTGAGTCTGTGTCTAACATACTGACTTTTTCTTTCATATATACAGATATCTATAGGAATATCTATTTATAAATACATAGGGGTCTATTTATCATTGCGTCAATCTCAACGTTTTCGCTGGAGTCAATACACTCGCCAGACATTGCTGCTGCAAATCTACATACGTCGGCCTTTTTTATTAAAAAATCTGTCAAAAACATGCGCGTCAAGTACGGTGCAACGAGCATCGGACTGTTGATAAAAAGATTCATCAATGTTGCGGATATTCTGTTTATTCAAACCTTTTTATACCATTTCATTATTGTCCATGAACAAGCACATTTCTCTATAGCTAATCTTTTATTTGTCATCTGTTAATGTCCAAGAAATAGCTAGATTTATACATTAACAAACAATAATATCTCTTAGAAAGTTATTTTTTTTATTTATTTGTTATACAAAAAATATTATATATGATATTTTCACATAAATTAATGTGTATTTATATTTCTAAAAATCATCATATGCCTATCTCATGTTTTTTTCTTTTTTTAATGATTATTTATGCTAGAATTTGTACATATATCTGCATATATGTGTGTGTGTGTGTGTGTGTGTTATGTCAGAAATCTTTTGCAAACATATTTACATGTCCCTAAATTCCTTTTTTGTTCTAAACAATGTTGTCTTTCATATCTCTGTGTTTATTTATAGCACTATATGTAAATAGTGTAAATATATAATATTATGAAGAAGAATAATTGTGACTAAAACATGTATTCAGGGCATCATATGTATTTATTTGTAATCAATGGATACTTTAAGAGTGGGGCCAGTTTTCTCTCTGCTGCTGTGTAACCCTTCCTGATTGCAGTCTAGTTTGAAACACCACCCCTACACAAGTGTTAAAAAATGGGCTCGCATTTAAGATGACATTTCTTAATAAAAATGAAATTCAAGAGAAGGAAGAAAAACACTGAAAATAGCATGACAGTAAAGAGGTAGTTTTAATGTCTGCTGTATCTGATTAATGACAGTTTAATGTTAGGTAGACTATCCCTTTGAGCTATCAGTTTAAGATTATATTGAATTAAACATCATTCAATTATTAAATCATTGTCAGAAATATTACACTGTGTGGCCTAATGTCATCATCAATGTTTATTTTTAATACTAATTTCACATATACATACTTTCAAAGTATAATACACAATGTAACAAATTATACTTACATGTTTTGATGAGTGATCAATGACTCAAGTATAGAGCAATTTCATTTGTTAGTGATAGTAGAAAATGTATATTTCAAACAAATTGGCTGATTTCATTAATCACGTGATTATGCATTTACCAATAAGAAGTTGTGGAAAACTTTACCAGTTTGTGGGTTGCTTAGGAGTGTCAAATTTGGTGCGAAAGGTGTTGCGTCATATTTGACTTATCCAAAAAAGGAAGTTGGCTATATTATGTAATGTATTTATTTCATTTTTATCCCTATATCTACTAGGGCACCAACTTTGGAGCAATACTTCACACCAAATTTGGAGCAATAATATCGTCCCCTTGCTTTACAATGAGAGAGAAAGATGTAATCCATAAGTAGGGTAACATCTCCCTAATTTACTTTTATTATCTAATATACTTCATTGTCTTGCAGCATTAAACATAACCTTTCTGTGTTTCCAGACTCCCATTAAATTCTATGGCATTCGCGTCCTCAAGGGTGGCGGTTTGAACAATAGGTACGCTGCGTCGGAATTGACGTGAGCGTACCTGTTGAATGTTTGATAAATTGGCAAGAGGGTCAAATAGAGTAGAATGTGATGGCAGATCAGTATTCCACTTGAATAACACAAGCATCGTTCTGCGTTGGATTGACATTGTGGGAGCGTTCATTATGTCACATATTTCAACATTTAATGATCTTGACGCTTTGTTGACTACGGTGGATCAACTTTGCATCTAATTTGATACAACATTACAGCGTATTATAAGTTGAAGCATTGATTAATCTGCCCCTTTGTGAAGAAAATTGGAATTTGATATATTTCCAGAAAATAAACAGTATAATACTTTATTGAATATGAATATTGTACAAACATGCTTTGTCTTGATTTCATCTACTTAACTGTAAAGGGCTCCAATGCACTTTTATGATTTAGGCGCCCATTAAGGAAGGATTTTTGGAAATTAAGTCCCTAATGGGTGAAAAAGGGGGGTGCATTTTTTTATGAGGCAACCTATATCTCAAAAACCGACTAGGTTACAAACGTGAAAATTGGTTTTTAGATTCTCCTTGAAAAATAAAGAAACAGGTGTTTTACCATTTCCCCAAAATCCACTTAAGGGGGTCAAAAGTGGGGGGGCTTATTTATGAGGATACCTAGATATCAAAAAACGACGATGTTACAGAAGTGAAAATTGGTATTTAGATTCTCCTTGACGAATAAAGAAACAGGTGTTTACCATTTTCCCAAAATCCACTTTAGGGGGTCAAAAGGGGGGCTGATTTATGAGGATACCTATATCACAGAAACCAAAGATGTTACAGACGTGAAAATGGGTATTTAGATACTCCTTTAAAATAACATGAAAATTGGTATTTAGAGTACAAGAAACACAGAGAATCCATGAAAACTCAAGAAGTTCATGAGAGCAAGTGTGCAACCCTAAATGGGCACACACGTGAGGGCACATGGCATTGTGAGAGGTCATGCTTTTCACTATTTTTCACAAATTACAAAATCCACGAGAACAAAGCTGCAGGCAACAACTAGTATATATATATATATATATATATATATATATATATACATTCATATCCATCTTTAGACTTGTATATGTATGTCTATGTTAAATCCCTTTGCCTGCCTTTTTTCTAACACCTGATAGCTCATATCTTTGAGCTCTTATAACTTTTTTGTGCAATATTTATTTTTAATAATTTTTTAGATAGTGTTATTATGAGTGTTACTGTGCTGTGTAATGTATTTTTGATGTGCTATCCCTAACCGCTCAATCGTTCGCGTTTAATTGCAACTTGTAACATGATCACAGTTTAATTTGTGTGCAAATGAAAGTAAAAACCCTATATCGCTTGCAAGCAAATGTTTGCGTTTAACTCATTGGGGTAGATTTATTAACGGTCAAACTGACATGATTCGCTGGCGGCATTTATCATTGCAGAAGCATTTCTAGTGAATTGCTTGTGCAATGCTGCCCCTGCTCACTGGCAGGTAATTGGCTGCTAGCAGAGAGTGTCAATCATCCTGTATCGGATTAGAATGATTTCAGTCCGCCACCTAATGGTTTCCCTCAAAAAAGATTTCCAATTCGCTTCTACTTAATATGCCCTCTTCCTAATTCCCTAAATAAACTTAGAGCAGAATGTCCCCAAACTTTGCTTACAAATAGTGCCTCTTTATTTCCAGAAAATGACCCTAATTTGTTAAATGTATTGGTACATCAGGCAATAATATTTTGCAAGGTTATGGCAGAGTTATTAAAGTACGTCAGGGCAAGTTATTAGACACCAATGGTTCCCTTGCAAAATGTTAGAAATAGTAAAGGACGCTATTACCAGTGCCATAAAGTCAATATATATCAGTGCATTGAAGCCTATTGCAGTAAAGTAGATGAAAACATGTTAAAGCATATTTATTACATATTTATATCTAAATGTAAGTGTTATACTGTGTATTTACTGTAAATATTTCACATTCCAAATGTATATATAGAATATGTTCTATATATTTTTAAAAATATTATTCCTATATGTATTTGTATATATCTAGACATATATATATATATATATATATATATATATATATATATATATATATATATATATATATATATATATATATATATATATTAAAAAAACAACAGGTATATCTAGAAATATGTATTGATGAATAAATATAAAGAAATACTCTGCTATGTGAAGAACATTGGAATGTGAAATATTCATATTTCCATGTCGGGTTATCGCACTTGAGAAAATGTGATTGGGTTTGCGCGCAGGTATGGTCTTATGTTTTTTCCACTTTTCTTGCTCCATTGAGGTCTGTGGGGGAATATGTTAAAATGGTTGCAATATTCTAATTTCAGATTTTTGCGTACGTTGCATTAGCCTGTGTGGTTATTAATTAAAAGTGTCTCCATTTTTTCCCAAAGAATTTATTAGGAATCAATATATATATGTACAGGTATATATACACATCTATTTTACAGCAAAACAATCCAAATAATTAAGACAGGGCAACTTTACTACAATACTACAACCCCAATTTGTGCAACACTGCTAAAATAATCACAGGATTTTATCCAAGGAATATACTTAGCCACATTCTCCAGTGTGTCCAACATCAGCCATCTTTTCAACAGAAACAGGATATGAAGGATGGAGAGATAGAGAGGGTTCCAGTTTTTTATACCCCAATTCAATAGGGAGAGGTTTATCAAATGCCAGTCAAAGGCTATTGGGAGTGTCTTTAGTTCAAAGAGAAAGGTGTATCTGGGGGGAAGGGATTTTAATAACAGCTAGGTCAGTAAGCTATGTCACCACATTCCCTCACTTTTTCTTCTCCTATGTTGCCCCATTTTCAACTTATACCAACTAGTACAGAAGAACACAGTGAGAGCGAAAACCTTACAGGGAAAATTCTCCCACCATCCCTTAGGAACGTGGGCTCTTCTGTACTTTCCTAGGACTGTCAATTCCTACTCTAACTTTATACAATTCATTAAAAATATTCATTTAAAATTATACATAGAAACACAAAATCCTATGCTAAACCCCATTAGCAACATTTATACAATGGTCATGTATGAGTGCGTGAGTGTGGGTACACTAGATGGGTATGCGTGTAGTAAAATCTTTATTAATAAAGTGTGAATTGTGCCTGTAAAACAAAAGTTATAATGGTTCACTGAAGTTCTTTGTTGTCATCTTTTGGCATCTGGTCCTTGCTTTTGGCATCTGGTCCTTGCTTTTGCTTTACCAATCATCTCTCTCTTTGAACCACTTTGTTTTTTCCAAGACCCTCAAAAGAATAAAAAGAGATTAAAACCAGGCATATATTTACTTCACACTACAACACTCCATCTGCAGTAGAAACCACATTCACAGTTATTAACTTCAAGTTGGGATGTGCCTGTATCATTGCATCATCCCACTTGTACCCTTACTTAAACTTATGTTGCTTGACTTATATGATTATTTACCCCTTTATGCTATATATTATTTTGGCCTAATGCCCCATTTTACATCTCCATTGTGATACATGTTATATTTATTTAATTTGTCCAACTCCACCATCATAGCTTCATGGTAGATCAGTCCTGAAGACACCTGAAAAACAACAATCTATAATATGTGTTATTGTGAAAAGCTCGAAGGAAAGGTGAGAAGCCTTCTATCTTCATTGGTTTTCATCCTTCAAAATAAGACTTCAGACAGTTTACATGGAAATGTTATTGCATGTGGACTCCCAAAACTAATCACAATGGAGGTATCTGTTATTTGTTTTTTGTTTTTTTAGAAAGAAAATGCATCGATTAACTATGCATTCTAATATTTGCATTTCAAACTTAATAATGAAAAACGCTTAAAATTATTAATTGAACTTAAAACTAAAGTATTACATGATACAAATGCACTGCAAACAAATATGCTTATAAATAAAAAAATTAATTATTTAATTTGAGCACTCCAGCTCTGTCAGCTGTTTCTTTATAAACCCGATTTCATCTTTCATTCTCCTGTTTTGTTGTTTGAGTTCCCAAACACTTAAGTTGGCATTATTGCTTATCTCTTTTGGCCTGAGCCTCCAATTTTTATACTTGTTTTCTCCTCTGTTAATATTGCCATTTAAATTCCTGTATCTCCAGTTTCCTGTATTTGATCCTCTACTATTCTAAAATCCCAAAACATTCCTTCTGTTACCCCTCTCTGATTCCTGCCTGTGAATATTCAAATTGTTTTCCAGTGACTGCTTCACTGCAGAAATTGCCTTAATGGTGTATGGGTGATTATTCCATCACTTTTCAGCTCTAGTGAGCACCATATCTAAGTTTGTGGAGTTTGGATCATACAGTTTTAAAAACTCCTGACATTTTCTATGGAGAGCTTCAAGTACCCTCTGTATGTGAGCCGGTGATCCCCAGACCATTTGGATCTGTGGTTGGTGCAGCACACACCAGAATAAAACTCTTTTTGCTACTTCAAATGGCCCATCTAGAGGTCTCATGGTAATTTCACTAATCTCTTTTTCTAGACTAGTAAAATTGAAAAATGTTTTAACTATTCTCCCAACCTGATCAGATATGCTTGAGTTGAATCCTAATAACCTGTTCGCATAGGTGCCCATGGCATCTTGAAGCAATTCTGTCCCTTCCTGCATGCTCATACCTATGTTAATGGCTTTTTCAGACCCCTTGTGAAACCAATGTGAAAAGTTATTAAAGCTGTTTGTGGGGATTGTGCCCCACCATTTCTTAAAAATGTCTTTATCTGCTACAGTCATTGGCCTAGTCTGACTTGAAAAACCTGTAGGAACATTCAGGGTGTCAAAATGCTCAGATATTATGACAGGGGAAATTGGAACAGAACTTTGGTTTTTAGTGGGACCCAGTGGCATATTATCTTGTTTTATCACTTGTTTTGTCTCTCTACTTTGTGACAGTAAGTGATCACACTCTGCATTGTTCCCAGAAATATCACTAATTATTTTTTTCTTCTTGTTCAATTTTCATCTGTAACTCAGTAAATTTATTTGAGTATTCATTTCTACTGTGTTCTGTTAATTTTAATTGACGTTATAATTTACTGATCTTTATGGTGTTAGTTAAAGCAGAAAACTTAATACAATCTCTGTCAGACTGTGTTTTTTCTAACTTTAATTTAAGATCTGTATTTTGCTCTGTCAAGTCTCCAATAATGTTTGTTAGTCCCTTATTGTTGACATCACTGCCTGCACTATCATACATTTTCTTTTATTATTATTAATCTTTTTAAGAGTTACTATCTGTGTTAGTATCTATAAAACATTTTCACAGTTTGGGTTCTTAGCTTCTGGGATGAAGAATGGACCATTATATTTATGGATATAGTTTTTAAAATAGTCACAAACCTCTTGTGAAATAAAGTTTTCCACAGGCATTTTAGCAGATCACAGGTAACACCCAAAAAGAGACAAAAAAAATATACAGTTCTCTTTTAAAAGGTGTTTAAACCATCAATGATACTAACCTAAATAATTGAAGGAGATAAAAGGGGAAAAAATAATAAATAAGTGAACAAAGTAAAGTAAGAAACTAAGGAAGCCTTCTTACTGATATTTTCCCAAAACAATTAGCTAAAGCAATGGAAGCATGCAGTGTTAAAATGAGGAAAAACTATAATAATATTTTAAAGCAAATTGCACTTTTATTTGGTTTCAGGTAAGTACAGGAAGTTTCTATAGAACTTTTTGAAATGCTAATTTCAACTGTAGTTTTGGTTCCAGGATCTGGTCCAAACACAGGAAAATGTGAATTTTTAACTTTGTTACCCAAACAAAGGTTACACCTTGTTTTGTATTCCATACAAACTTAAATAAAAATCTGAACTATCTACTTATAAACAAAGAAATGGAAGAAGAGGGAGGGAAAAACAAAATATGATTTAAACTGCTTATGGCTTAGCATATTCCCCAAGTTAAATTGTATTTTCTTAACTTTAAATGCTACACAACTTTCCTTACAATCTGAAACATTTGCTCACAAAGGTGAACATTCAAACAAAACCAAATTTGAATTGTACTAGAATATATATTTAAAGTTCAAATCCCATGCAAATACAATTCAATATTTAAAATAAAAAAAAGATAGAAACTGGATAAGTAATACTTAGAGGTAAACCACTATATATAGTAGAAGTCAATAATTTTAAAATGGACTAGCACAACTTTCTTAAAGAAAGGCTGGTCCTCTCAGAAAACAACCTTCTTATTTATAAAGTAACAAAGTGTTATAAAGTTTTGTTTGTAATAAAAAAAAAATTAGATGGGACAAAGACAACAAGTAAATACCATGTCTCTAAAATTCATTAGGTTTTTACAGAAAACAAAATTTGAAAATATTGGCAAAAAAGGAATATCTATTTTCCAAAAACAAAAAAAATACAAGAAAAATACAAGAGCAACAAAATACAAGCTACACACAATGTCTACATCCCAGCAATAAAAAGAAGCAGTATTTGTATATAACCATTCTAAAAATTGCTACAAAGTTTACCAAACTCAAATCTTATACAACAGGCCTGCTGAAACCAACCATGATGTGCTCTGTTTAAATACAGTACTACATACAAAAGCTTTGCTATAAAACACCAATTCTACCAAATCCCAGCAATAAAAATCTTATACAACAGGCCTGCTGAAACCAACAATTATGTGCTCTTTTTAAATACAGTACCACATACAAAAGCTTTGCTATAAAACACCAATTCCACCAAATCTCAGCAGTAAAAATCTAATACAACAGGCCTGCTGGAGCCAACCATGAGGTGCTCTGTTTAAATACTACATAAAAAAACCTGCTATAAAACACCAAATCTACCTTTACTGCAGTTAAATTTAAACATTTTTCATTAACACCCAAATGTATTACTTGCTCTAAATTGAGAAATTTTTTTTTGAATGAGCTACATTTACCATCACCCATGAAACTCTATCGGCTAGATTTGGAGTTTTGTCGGTAACGACCCGAAAAACTAACGCCGGCTTTTTTCTGGCCGCACCATAAAAACAACTCTGGTATTGAGAGTCCACATAAAGGCTGCGTTAGGCTCCAAAAAAGGAGCGTAGAGCATTTTTAACGCAGCTTCAACTCTCGATACCAGAGTTGCTTACGCAAGCGGCCAGCCTCAAAAACGTGCTCGTGCACGATTCCCCCATAGGAAACAATGGGGCTGTTTGAGCTGAAAAAAAACCTAACACCTGCAAAAAAGCCGCGTACAGCTCCTAACGCAGCCCCATTGTTTGCTATGCGGAAACACTTCCTACGTCTGCACCTAACACCCTAACATGTATCCCGAGTCTAAACACTCCTAACCTTACACTTATTAACCCCTAATCTGCCGCCCCCGCTATCGCTGACCCCTGCATATTATTATTAACCCCTAATCTGCTGCTCCGTAAACCGCCGCTACTTACATTATCCCTATGTACCCCTAATCTGCTGCCCTAACATCACGACCCCTATATTATATTTATTAACCCCTAATCTGCCCCCCACAACGTCGCCTCCACCTGCCTACACTCATTAACCCCTAATCTGCCGACCGGACCTGAGCGCTACTATAATAAAGTTATTAAACCCTAATCCGCCTCACTAACCCTATAATAAGTAATATTAACCCCTAATCTGCCCTCCCTAACATCGCCGACACATAACTTCAATTATTAACCCCTAATCTGCCGACTGGAGCTCACCGCTATTCTAATAAATGTATTAACCCCTAAAGCTAAGTCTAACCCTAACACTAACACCCCCCTAAATTAAATATAATTTACCTCTAACGAAATTAATTAACTCTTATTAAATAAATTATTCCTATTTAAAGCTAAATACTTACCTGTAAAATAAATCCTAATATAGCTACAATATAAATTATAATTACATTGTAGCTATTTTAGGATTAATATTTATTTTACAGGCAACTTTGTAATTATTTTAACCAGGTACAATAGCTATTAAATAGTTAAGAACTATTTAATAGCTACCTAGTTAAAATAATTACAAAATTACCTGTAAAATAAATCCTAACCTAAGTTACAATTAAACCTAACACTATACTATCATTAAATTAATTAAATACAATACCTACAATTACCTACAATTAAACCTAACACTACACTATCAATAAATAAATTAAATACAATTCCTACAAATAACTACAATGAAATAAACTAACTAAAGTACAAAAAATAAAAAAGAACTAAGTTACAAAAAATAAAAAAATATTTACAAACATAAGAAAAATATTACAACAATTTTAAACTAATTACACCTACTCTAAGCCCCCTAATAAAATAACAAAGCCCCCCAAAATAAAAAATGCCCTACCCTATTCTAAATTACTACAGTTCAAAGCTCTTTTACCTTACCAGCCCTGAACAGGGCCCTTTGCGGGGCATGCCCCAAAGAATTCAGCTCTTTTGCCTGTAAAAAAATAAACATACAATACCCCCCCCAACATTACAACCCACCACCCACATACCCCTAATCCAACCCAAATCCCCCTTAAATAAACCTAACACTAAGCCCCTGAAGATCTTCCTGCCTTATCTTCACCATACCAGGTTCACCGATCCATCCTGAAGAGCTCCTCCGATGTCCTGATCCAAGCCCAAGCGGGGGGCTGAAGAGGTCCATGATCCGGCTGAAGTCTTCATCCAAGCGGGAGCTGAAGAGGTCCATGATCTGGATGAAGTCTTCTATTAACGGCATCTTCAATCTTCTTTCTTCCGGATCCATCTTGCAGACCTCCGACGCGGAACATCCTCTTCTCCCAATGCCTACTAGCCGAATGACAGTTCCTTTAAGGGACGTCATCCAAGATGGCATCCCTCGAATTCCGATTGGCTGATAGGATTCTATCAGCCAATCGGAATTAAGGTAGGAATATTCTGATTGGCTGGTGGAATCAGCCAATCAGAATCAAGTTCAATCCGATTGGCTGATCCAGTCAGCCAATCAGATTGAGCTTGCATTCTATTGGCTGATCAGAACAGAGAATTTTAAACTAATTACACCTACTCTAAGCCCCCTAAAAAATAACAAAGCCCCCAAAATAAAAAAAATGCCCTACCCTAATCTAAAATAAAAAGTTAACAGCTCTATTACCTTACCAGCCCTTAAAAGGGCTTTTTGCAGGGCATGCCCCAAAGAAATCAGCTCTTTTGCCTGTAAAAAAAACATACAATACCCTCCCCCCAACATTACAACCCACCACCCACATACCCCTAATCTAACCCACCCAAACCCCCCTTAAAAACCTAACACTAAGCCCCTGAAGATCTTCCTACCTTGTCTTCACCCAGCTGGGTACCATCCGATCCGTCCAGAAGAGGGTCCGAAGTCTTCATCCTATCCGGCCAGAAGAGGTCCTCCAGAGGGTCAGAAGTCTTCATCCAGACGGCATCTTCTATCTTCTTCCATCCGGAGCGGAGCGGGTCCATCTTGAAGCATCCGGCGCGGATCCATCCTCTTCTAACGAATTTCTAACACCGAATGAAGGTTCCTTTAAGTGATGTCATCCAAGATGGCGTCCCTCAAATTCCGATTGGCTGATAGGATTCTATCTGCCAATCGGAATTAAGGTAGGAAAAATCTGATTGGCTGATTGAATCAGCCAATCAGATTCAAGTTCAATCGGATTGGCTGATCCAATCAGCCAATCAGATTGAGCTCGCATTCTATTGGCTGTTCCGATAACCCGGCTGGGTAAAGACAAGGTAGGAAGATCTTCAGGGGCTTAGTGTTAGGTTTTTTAAGGGGGATTTGGGTGGGTTAGATTAGGGGTATGTGGGTGGTGGGTTGTAATGTTGGGGGGGGTATTGTATGTTTTTTTTTTACAGGCAAAATAGCTGATTTCTTTGGGCCATACAAAAAGCCCTTTTAAGGGCTGGTAAGGTAATACAGCTGTTAACTTTTTATTTTAGATTAGGGTAGGGCATTTTTTTATTTTGGGGGGCTTTGTTATTTTTTTAGGGGGCTAAGAGTAGGTGTAATTAGTTTAAAATTCTTGTAATCTTTTTTTATTTTCTGTAATTTAGTGTTTGTTTTTTTTTGTAATTTAGTTTAGTTGATTTAATTGTAGGTAATTGTAGGTAGTTTAGTTAATTAATTTATTGATAGTGTAGTATTTATTGATAGTGTAGTATTAGGTTTAATTGTAACTTAGGTTAGGATTTATTTTACAGGTAATTTTGTAATTATTTTAACTAGGTAGCTATTAAATAGTAAATAACTATTTAATAGCTATTGTACCTGGTTAAAATAAATACAAAGTTGCCTGTAAAATAAATATAAATCCTAGAATAGCTACAATGTAATTATTAGTTATATTGTAGCTATATTAGGGTTTATTTTACAGGTAAGTATTTAGCTTTAAATAGGATTAATTTTTTTAATAAGATTTAATTTATTTCGTTAGAATAAATTTATATTTAACTTAGGGGGGTGTTAGGGTTAGACTTAGCTTTAGGAGTTAATACATTTATTATAGTAGCGGCGAGGTCCGGTCGGCAGATTAGGGGTTAATACTTGAAGTTAGGTGTTGCAGATGTTAGGGAGGGCAGATTAGTTGTTAATAAAATTTATTATAGGGTTTACGAGGCGGGAGTGCGGTGGTTTAGGGGTTAATACATTTATTATAGTGGCGGCGAGGTCCGGTCGGCAGTGTAGGTAAGGTTGCGGCGACATTGGGCAGATTAGGGGTTAATAAATATAATATAGGGGTCGGCGATGTTGTGGGCAGCAGATTAGGGGTACATAGGTATAATGTAGGTTGCAGCCGTGTACGGAGTGGCATATTAGGGGTTAATAATAATATGCAGTGGTCAGCGATAGCGTGGGTGGCAGATTAGGGGTTAATAAGTGTAAGGTTAGGGGTGTTTAGACTCGGGTACATGTTAGAATGTTAGGTGCAGACTTAGAAACTGTTTCCCCATAGGAAACAATGGGGCTGCGTTAGTAGCTGAACGCTGCTTTTTTGCAGGTGTTAGGTTTTTTTTCAGCCCAAACTGCCCCATTGTTTCCTATGGGGATATCGTGCACGAGCACGTTTTTCAAGCCCGCCTCTACCGTAAGCAACGCTGGTATTGAGAGTTGAAGTGGCGGTAAATATGCCTGTACGCTCCCTTTTTGGAGCCTAACGCAGCCCTTCAGAGAACTCTAAATACCAGCGTTATTTAAAAGGTGCGGGGGAAAAAAAACACGCATAGCTAACGCACCCCTTTGGCCGCAAAACTCTAAATCTAGGCCTAAGGATATAGTTTTGTTATTGTAGAACCTTAGTTCAACATTATCCAAAAGTTTTTTCCTATTTTCTTTTAGTCCATTTTTCATTAGCTATTATTTCACCTCTTACAACTTAGGACTTATGAGTTATGTGTTATCAACTCCTGCTGTTTCATTTAATGCAAACTATTCTTGGACATGTAATATGATTTTACTTTAATACATTTGTTTCTGAAATATGCTATTTTCCATCTTCCATTAGAAATAGAACATGGTACTTACCATACCTCTTACTTGCTGTATTTCGGTTATCTTCCTACATTGTAGTATTCATTGGAATATGGTACAACTTAGTGTTATCTTATTTATAAATCTACCATGCATCAAGTAAAATACACAAACAAAGGATTGTCTTAAAGGGACAATTAAGTAAAAAAAAAATCTTTTATGATTCAAATAGGGTATGTAATTTTAAACAACTGTCCAATTTACTTTTATCACCAGATTTTGCTTTGTTCTCTTGGTATTCTTAGTTGAAAGCTAAACCTAGGAGGTTCATATGCTAATTTCTTAGACCTTAAAGGCCATCTCTAATCTAAATGTATTTTGACAGTATTTCACCACTAGAGGGTGTTAGTTCATGTGTTTCATATAGATAAAATTGAGCTCATGCACGTGAATTTGCCGAGGAGTGAGCACTGATTGGTTAAAATGCAAATCTGTCAAAAGAACTGAAATTAGGGGGCAGTCTGCAGAGGCTTAGATGCAAGGTAATTGCAGAGGTAAACCATGTATTATTATAACTGTGTTGGTTTTGCAAAACTGGGGAATGGGTAATTAAGGGATTATCTATCTTTTAAAACAACAACAATTCTGGTGTTGACTGTCCCTTTAAATGAACGTATACATGTAAAAAAATTAAATTTCAAATAGAGCATGTAATTAAATAAAAAAAATGAAAAGTTTCCAATTTACTTTTTTTTTCAATCTGCTTCTTTCTCTTTGTATTGCTTTGCATGAGAGAATACTAAGGTATGCTTTGGAGTGTGTGGATTTTTCTTTTTTAATCACAATATGGCCAAAGCATTTGTAATAATATAACCTTGAATTAGATTAAATCTCATTGACCTTGAGCTGCTATACTGACCTCTTTTTATCTGACTCTTCTGTATTCTGCTGGCACTTGAATACCTTTTCTAGCCTTAACCCAACCTGGGCCTTAGTTTTTATCCCGCCTTGCCTTAAGGATTCCCTGTTAAGACACTCTATTTATCTATCTATCTATCTATCTATCTGTCTGTCCATCTGTATATCTATATATCTATCTGTTTTGAACATAGCATGAGAAGACTCTGGCATGCTCTGAACTTGCCTTTATATAATTAGTATAATCGTTGCCTGTTTTTACATAATTTCAGTATAATAAGAACTATGTGGTTGGTTACAGTCATATCTAATGATTTATACAGAAAATGACCAAATCTATGAGTATTTTTGTAGAAAAATAAATTGATAAGGATTGTGGTTTACTCCTGTATTTGTCATAAGCAGAATAATTACACAAAATGACACAGACACACACACACATCTGGTTAACCAGAGAATAGTTGCAGGGCTCAAGTAAACCCTCCTACCACAATCTTGTTTGATTAGCCTGCTAGCCAATCACTATTGCTTTAAGAAATGTCCAAACAAAGGTGGCAATACTAACAGATCTTCAAAGTGCTCATGATGATAAGGAAATCCTTTTGCTTTATCTTTTTTGTGTGTGTGTGTGGGGGGGGGCTAAGGTAGGAGTTGTAGAATAAATAGGTAACTAACGGCTAGAGTTCTGCAGCCAAAGAGGTGCGTTAGCTACGCGTGTATTTTTTTCCCCTGCACCTTTTAAATACCGCTGGTATTTAGAGTTCACAGAAGGGCTGCGTTAGGCTCCAAAAAGGGAGCGTACAGGCATATTTACCGCCACTGCAACTCTAAATACCAGCAGTGCTTACGGACGCGGCCAGCTTAACCCCTTAATGACCACAATGTACCCTGTATGTCACTGGTCGTTAAGTGTTTTTTCAGGACATAATAGCACAAGTCTAGCAAGAACACGCTATTAATGCCCTCCCTCCAGCAGGCTTTGTGGAATAGAGCAGTCTCAACGCTGGTGGCAAGACCGCGCTATAAAACAATTAAGTCCCAAAAAAAGGCCAGCAACATACAGGGTACATCGCTGGTCCAAAAACGTGCTTGTGCACGATTCCCCCATAGGAAACAATGGGACAGTTTGAGCTGAAAAAAAACCTGCAAAAAAGCAGCGTTCAGCTCCTAACGCAGCCCCATTGTTTCCTATGGGAAAACACTTCCTATGTCTGCACCTAACACCCTAACATGTACGCCAAGTCTAAACACCCCTAACCTTACACTTATTAACCCCTAATCTGCCGCCCCCGCTATCGCTGACACCTGCATATTTTTTTAACCCCTAATCTGCCGCTCCGTACACTGCCACAACCTATGTTATCCCTATGTACCCCTAATCTGCTGCCCTTAACACCACCGACCCCTATATTATATTTATTAACCCCTAATCTGCCACCCCCAACGTCGCCGCCACCTACCTACAATTATTAACCCCTAATCTGCAGACCGGACCTCACCGCTACTATAATAAATGTATTAACCCCTAAAGCTAAGTCTAAACCTAACCCTAACACCCCCCTAAATTAAAAATAATTTTAATCTAACAAAATAAAATAAATCTTATTAAATAAATTAATCCTATTTAAAGCTAAATACTTACCTGTAAAATAAACCCTAATATAGCTACAATATAAATAATAATTATATTGTAGCTATTTTAGGATTAATATTTTTTTTACAGGCAACTTTGTATTTATTTTAACCAGGTACAATAGCTATTAAATAGTTAATAACTATTTAATAGCTACCTAGTTAAAATAATTACAAAATTACCTGTAAAATAAATCCTAACCTAAGTTACAATTAAACCTAACACTACACTATCAATAAATTAATTAAATAAACTATCTACAATTATCTACAATCAAATCAACTAAACTAAGTACAAAAAAACAAACACTAAATTACAAAAAAAAAAAACAAAAACACTAAATTACAAAAAATAAAAAAAATTACAAGAATTTTAAACTAATTACACCTACTCTAAGCCCCCTAAAAAAATAACAAAGCCCCCCAAAATAAAAAAAATGCCCTACCCTATTCTAAAATAATTGTAAAGCTCTTTTACCTTACCAGCCCTTAAAAGGGCCTTTTGCAGGGCATGCCCCAAAGAATTCTGCTCTTTTGCCTGTAAAAAAAAAACATACAATACCCCCCAACATTACAACCCACTACCCACATACCCCTAATCTAACCCAAACCCCCCGAAGTCTTCATCGTATCCGGCAAGAAGAGCTCCTCCAGAGGGTCCAAAGTCTTCCTCCTATCCGGGCAGAAGAGGACATCCGGACCGGCAGACATCTTCATCCAAGCGGCATCTTCTATCTTCTTCCATCTGGCGCGGAGCAGGTCCATCTTCAAGCAGCCGACGCGGAGCCATCCTTCTTCACCGACGGACTAACAACGAATGAAGGTTCCTTTAAGGGACATCATCCAAGATGGCGTCCCTCGAATTCCGATTGGCTGATAGGATTCTATCAGCCAATCGGAATTAAGGTAGGAAAAATCTGATTGGCTGATTGAATCAGCCAATCAGATTCAAGTTCAATCGGATTGGCTGATCCAATCAGATTGAGCTCGCATTCTATTGGCTGATCGGAACAATACAATAACTAATTTTCAGAAATGAAACAATATTAAAAATTAAACTATATATATACTTTTTAATGCATAATTATTTTCATTCCCCCACACATTAATTAATTACACACATGAGTAATCATCTATTACAAAATGAGAATAGAAGGTATGACTTTCGCTTGTGGTCCAATATGGAAGAAGAGCTTATTGAATAATGTTTTTAATCATGTCCATTAACTATACATTATACATATCAGAAGATAACATGATGTAACAATAAAGGTTATTTTTGGTGTTCAATGACAGGATAAAAAGTTGAAGATGAAAAACAGATGAAACTAAGCTTAATGACCCCCTTCAAACTAATGATATTCATTGACAGATAGATAACAACAATAACATTAGAAGGAAAAACAACACTAGCTAAAACTATTCATGCAAACATAAAATACATATTAATTGTTATAAATGGATTAGTAAATTACAAACTTGAGTGTACTTAACAAAATATATTATTTTGGATAATAATAAAAAAAAATTACTCAATGTAAAAAAATATTTTTTAAAAATAGGAAACAAATTATTATTTATTAAATAACAAATAATGTATGCTTTGATATAAAACACAACACATTAATCATCAGAGACTGTTATTTGGTGACACGTGACAATTTAATTAAAATCTGCGTCAAACATGTCTCGATCACAGCCATTTACAGCTGGTGAATTAATAATTTTAGTATACGGTATCAATAGATATTTCTCTAAAAAAAATGGACGAGTTTGAGCTTTGAAACAAGATTGTAGGGATAAGATTATTTACGAGATGTTACGTAGAATGTATCGAGTCTCTAATATCAAACGAAAAAGACGCCAGTGCCTTAGAAAATATAGCGATTTAAAAAGGAGGGAACCAGAGTATTACCACTCCATTAAAAGACTGGTGTGGACATGTAAGTATTTTAATTGTGTCATCTTTGAAACAATTAAAATGTCTATTTTGATAGTTTCAATGTTTTCTATTTAAGCTATGTTATTATAGCTTAAAGTGACACTAGTCAAAATGTAACTATCATAATTCATATATGGATAAGGTAAATATAAGCAACTCTGTAATAATGTCCTATTACCAATTGTTTTTCTTTCTATTCATATAATAATATGTAAAGCATTAATATATGCTTTTAGCATGCACATTTTTGTTTAAGAATCAGTATAGAACTTGTTTATTAGTGGATAAAATTTTGCCACCAATCATGAAAAACTAGTCATGGTAAAGAAGTAAGGAAAAAAATCTTTATGAGAACCCAATCCTGCTTTTCATCAAAAATTAACAATAGAAAGAAGAATAATCAATATTAGGATTAAAATGGAAAATGTATTAGAATTGCATGCTTTATCATCATCAGATAGTATATAAAATTTTACGCAAGTATCATCTTCTACCATGTTCTGTATCAGCAATGTTATTGTTATTAACATTATAATGTTATTATTATTATAATGTTATTATTAATTACATGCATGCAACACAAACAAAATTAATTGTTTCCTAAGCAATCTTATCTTTTTTATTATCTATCTATCTATCTATCTATCTATCTATCTATATATATCTATATATATATAAAATTAAACCCAACAGATATAAACATAAGTACAGAATGTGAGTGGAACCAAGATTGTGTGACTGAACACCCAGACCCACCTCATGGTAATGATTTAATAATATTTCGTATTAACCAATATTATATTCAAATGTGACAATAAACTATTTTTTTTTTTATAAAATAGACACAGAACAAGACTTTGATAGATCTGCTATCTCTTCAGAAGAGAATTTGACTGACACTATTCTCACAGTAACTCACAACTTCACAGATAAAGGTATAACTTTATTTATTTATTTTATGTATATACCTTAAATAAATATAACTAAATGATATAATTATTCAAATTTTTGTAATATTAAATTTATTTTAGCTGTTGGATCCTCTGAAATAATTATTATGGTTGACTAAAGTGTGCAAGCAGATTTAACTGTGGATCCAGTGACAATAACACTAGACGGTAAATATATATATTTTTTTCAAATGCTAATACCCAAATAGTTTAAGATAAAAAATATTCTATATTTATTTTGCAGATGTCATTTCCCGATTAAGTGATGATACCGAAGGCAAAAGCACACAGACTAGCTTTCATGACAACTTCAAGATCAAACTTGCCAGAATAAGGACAACTTTAAACTGCTAACTGATCAAGTAGAATTTCTGTATCAGAGATATGTTATTTGAACAATGTATAAGTAATATAATATTGTAAAATTGTTAATATTTTTGATGTACAAAAAAGTTTTTGAATATTTTTTGTTATATATTTTTTTTAATTTTAGATTTCATGGAAATTAGCATACAAAATGTAACATATGCAAATAAATATGTTATCATTGTAAAAAAACTATTTACAAAAAAACAGGGCATGAGTACATGTAATTAAAACTAGGACATGACATTTCATAAATCTTGTCTGGCTCTCTTAGGATTTGATGATCCCTCTATCCCTTACAATTGAAAGCAGAGTTTCTAATGTACGTTCAGCAAGACGGAGAGCTCAATTTGCTTGCTCATTCCACTGCTCATCCATAAGCTTTTGCCACTCAAATCTTTGATGATTCATTTGTCTTTGAAGTTCAAATCTTTCTCTATCTAACTGCATGTTCCTCTCAGAAATGTCTGCCCATTGGTCAAATTTAGTGCTAATAAAGTTTTGGAGTTCCCCATGGTCAACCCTGTATTGACGAGCAAGGTCAAGCATGTCATTGAGGCCAACGTTACCTACATGTTCAGCCTCTGGTATATTGGCAACCTCGGGTACATTTGGTTCTTGTTGTACTCCATGAAGGCGAGGTTCTTCTTGTTGTTCTCTTGAAGGATCATGCTCTGGTGGGGAATGAATTTCAAAAGGTTGTGCATCTCCCATTTCTTGACTTAGATCTGGTGTTTCACTGTCTCCTCCATGTCTTTGTTGGTCTTCAGACATAGGAGTTTCTTCCTTCACAGGGACAAGATGTATCACCACTTCCTCTGATGAGTTTTCATCCTCTATATGTATACATAATTGAGTATTTTTAGAAAATGAAAAATTAGAGAGAAAGTGCGAAAAACAAAAAAGATAGAAAGTAAGATATATTAGAGGAAAGATATAAGAGATACAAAAAGAGATACGAAAAGAGAGAGAGAGAAAGCAAACTAAAGAAAGAGATGATAGATAGAAAAAGGAGAAAGAAGATTTAAGAAAAAAGAGAGATTGATATATTGTTAGAGAGAGAGTGAAAGAGAGAAGTACAATTGAAGAAAGTGAAGAGAGAGAGAAAGCAAACTGAAAAAAAGAGATGAGGGAGATAGAAATAGAAAGAGTGAGAAATCAAACTGAAGAAAGAGATGATAGAGAAAAAGGAGAAAGAAAATTGAAAGAAAAGATTGAGATAGAGAAAAAAAGAGATTTATATATTGTGAGAGAGAGCGTGAAAGAGAGAAGTAAAATTGAAGAAAGAGAAGAGAGAAATAGAGAGAAAGAAATTTGAAGAAAGAGAGAGAGAAAAAATATAGTGATAAATTATGAGAGACAGAAAGAAAACTGAAGAAAAAGATGAGAGAAAGATAGATAGAGAGAGAGAGAGAGAGAGATTAGAAAAAGGGTGAGAGAGAGAAAAAAGAGAGAATGAAAATAGAAGAGAGAGAAAGAAAAAAGAGAGAATGATATATTGAAAGAGAGAGAAAAAGAGAAAGAGAGAAAGAAAAATTAAGAAAGGGATGAGTAGGAGAAAGAAAAAGACAGAGAAAGAAAGCAAACTGAAGAAAGAGATGACAGAGATAAAAATAGAGAAAAAATTGAAGAAAAAGAGAGAGATAGAGAAAAAAGAGAGTGGTATATTGTGAGAGAGAGAGTGAAAGAGAGAAGGAAAATTGAAGAAAGAGAAGAGAGAGAGAAAAAGAGAGAGAAAGAAAATTGAAGAAAAAGAGAAATAAAAAAAAGAGATATTGATATTGTGAGAGAGAGAAAATTGAAGAAAAAGATGAGAGAAATAGAAAAAGCGAGAGAGAGAAATCAAATTAAAAAACAAGAGAGAAAGATAAAGAGAGTGATATAAAAAATAGAGAAAGATACAGCTCAAGATAAATTGAGACAAAGATAAAGATAGAGAAAGAGAGAAAGCGATTTAAAATGACATATAGAAAGAGAGAGAGAGAAAGAAAGATAAATTGAGAGAGAAAAAAATTATAAAAAAATACATATTCAAAAAAATAAAGGGAAAGAGAGAAAAAGAAAAATTGGAAAAAAAAATTGAAATAGAGAGAGAAAAAGAGGGGGAGGAGAGATAGATATTGATATAGATAGATTTTGTATAGTAATTGATGGCTACAAACTTTAGTATATAGAAAAACAAACAAGAAATAATTAAAAATTGAGAAATATAAAGATTGAGAGAATGAAATAAAGATATATTGAGAAATATTGTTTGAGAGAGACTGAGATAAAGATTGAAAGAGAGATAGAGAGACAAATAAGGAAAGAGATATTTATTACAGAGATAGAAAGCGAGATATAGAAAGATAAAAAATAAGAGAGATCATATAAGTAGAGGAAAATAGACAGAGAAAAAGCAATAAAGAAAGTGAAAGATATTAGAGAGTGAGAGAGATAAAAAAAAAATCAGAAAAGGATAGATAATAAAAGGAATACATGGATATTATAGAAAGCAAAATAGAGACACCAAGATAGAGAAGAGAGCGAGATAAAATGAAAAATACCAGAGAAAGAAAGATGTATCATACCTTCAAATAAAGATTGAGAGGTGTTGGTAAGCATTCTTTGAAAAATCCTCCCAACATCAGCTGTTAGAAATAAATAATAATACTCTCATTACATTTTACTTAAAAACATTTCATACACTTTTACTAATAAAGAAAATGTTTTCTTTTCTTAAAAATAACTTAGAAAAGATAATATCATTAAAAAAAATTCAATTAAAAGGAATCCAGAATTATTAGATACACAGACAAAAATATTTTTTTTTCTAGGGATTGGTGATTACAAACAAGCTTTTATATAAAGAGATTCATGGAAGTGATTATAACACATCCATCTAAAACAAATTCTAGGGACACTTTGAAAAGATTGATAACACAGGCTTAATACCGTCGGGTGACAAATTAGTCTAGACAAGGATCCCATGTGAACTAAAAAATAAAAATGTTTGCCAACAGAGGCTTTCATACAAGCTAATAAATAAAAATATCAATTACTTTGATATTAATTTGATGTTGATATATATATATATATATATATATATAAATATTATAAAACTAGGTTTTTTTGGTTACAATAAGACATCTATTTTATATGATTGTAATGCAGGCATATTACCTGACCCTCTTCCAACTCCTATAGCTGGAGTGCTGCTTCTGATGTCTGGGAAGGTATCAGCAGAAGACAAACTGTGTCTTGTAGTTGAAGTGGATCTAATGTATTGTCCATGTGCACTACTTGTAGAAGGCCTTGAATTCGAGGTAGATGCAATAGGCCCAGAAATTTGGGAAGTGGCATACAGATCAGATGACCTTCCGACCGTCTGTTCTTGTGGTGCTGTTATTAAAAAATAAGTATTTTTTTTTTATTAAAATCATAAAAATTTAAATAATATTAATATACATATATAGATTACATATATATATATATATATATATATAGAGAGAGAGAGAGAGAGATAGATGTATAATATATATATATATATATATATATATATATATATATATATATATATATATATATATATATATATTTAAACAAAGAACATTCAGAGAAGAGATGGGCCATACAATTCAATGAACCATATGAAAGATAGGGAGTCAAGCACTCTTTTATAAATAATTCAACAGATTTATTATCTTACTAGTGGAGTTTAATCTCTAATCCATATATCGCTAAATAAACAGAATATGATATATGTATACCATCATGTGACATAAATTCCTACCCTGCAGGTGTGCACACCTAAACAATTAAACATAGAATATATGTATCATTTAAAAATATTCCAAACACACTACACCCTAACTGCACATGGTACCCAAAATATATAAGGGAAAATACCAGGCAGATATCGTGTTTGGGATCTAAATGTGGTGGAATATTAATAATGGACAGCTAGCACACAGTATCAAATAGTCATGGCAACCACACTTGCTGAGCAATTTACTCAGGATTTTACATATGATAATGCGTGTCATTCAAAGGGACCCCAATCACACTACACCCTACTGCACATGATACCCAAGAAGATACAAGGGATATTTACCGGGCAGAAATAATCATGGGATCTAAGTGTGGGGGGTACCTAATAAATGGCATGTGAGTAGTCACACATCAATAACAGTTGTATTGTAACAGCAGGTATTTTCTAACAGGCAGATATTATTATTGAAGACAGGCAAAAAATAGCATCAGTTCACAAGCGGCATCTCTATTGCAATACAAGTTGGGTCAAACCAGGCTGACCCTCCACAAGTATCGGTTATTGCAAGGTTCAATTACAGGGAGTGCAGAATTATTAGGCAAGTTGTATTTTTGAGGATTAATTTTATTATTGAACAACAACCATGTTCTCAACGAACCCAAAAACACTCATTAATATCAAAGCTGAATAGTTTTGGAAGTAGTTTTTAGTTTGTTTTTAGTTATAGCTATTTTAGGGGGATATCTGTGTGTGCAGGTGACTATTACTGTGCATAATTATTAGGCAACTTAACAAAAAACAAATATATACCCATTTCAATTATTTATTTTTACCAGTGAAACCAATATAACATCTCAACATTCACAAATATATATTTCTGACATTCAAAAACAAAACAAAAACAAATCAGTGACCAATATAGCCACCTTTCTTTGCAAGGACACTCAAAAGCCTGCCATCCATGTATTCTGTCATTGTTTTGATCTGTTCACCATCAACATTGCGTGCAGCAGCAACCACAGCCTCCCAGACACTGTTCAGAGAGGTGTACTGTTTTCCCTCCTTGTAAATCTCACATTTGATGATGGACCACAGGTTCTCAATGGGGTTCAGATCAGGTGAACAAGGAGGCCATGTCATTAGATTTTCTTCTTTTATACCCTTTCTTGCCAGCCACGCTGTGGAGTACTTGGACGCGTGTGATGGAGCATTGTCCTGCATGAAAATCATGTTTTTCTTGAAGGATGCAGACTTCTTCCTGTACCACTGCTTGAAGAAGGTGTCTTCCAGAAACTGGCAGTAGGACTGGGAGTTGAGCTTGACTCCATCCTCAACCCGAAAAGGCCCCACAAGCTCATCTTTGATGATACCAGCCCAAACCAGTACTCCACCTCCACCTTGCTGGCGTCTGAGTCGGACTGGAGCTCTCTGCCCTTTACCAATCCAGCCACGGGCCCATCCATCTGGCCCATCAAGACTCACTCTCATTTCATCAGTCCATAAAACCTTAGAAAAATCAGTCTTGAGATATTTCTTGGCCCAGTCTTGACGTTTCAGCTTGTGTGTCTTGTTCAGTGGTGGTCGTCTTTCAGCCTTTCTTACCTTGGCCATGTCTCTGAGTATTGCACACCTTGTGCTTTTGGGCACTCCAGTGATGTTGCAGCTCTGAAATATGGCCAAACTGGTGGCAAGTGGCATCTTGGCAGCTGCACGCTTGACTTTTCTCAGTTCATGGGCAGTTATTTTGCGCCTTGGTTTTTCCATACGCTTCTTGCGACCCTGTTGACTATTTTGAATGAAACGCTTGATTGTTCGATGATCACGCTTCAGAAGCTTTGCAATTTTAAGAGTGCTGCATCCCTCTGCAAGATATCTCACTATTTTTGACTTTTCTGAGCCTGTCAAGTCCTTAGTTTGACCCATTTTGCCAAAGGAAAGGAAGTTGCCTAATAATTATGCACACCTGACATAGGGTGTTGATGTCATTAGACCACACCCCTTCTCATTACAGAGATGCACATCACCTAATATGCTTAATTGGTAGTAGGCTTTCGAGCCTATACAGCTTGGAGTAAGACAACATGCATAAAGAGGATGATGTGGTCAAAATACTCATTTGCCTAATAATTCTGCACTCACTGTAGTTTCCAGACATATCCAACTGTATTTGTTGATACACTTATCTGAATCCGAGATGTACAATTGTAATCCGCATGAGCCATTCTCTGCTTCAGTGTTTGCACACAATACTAGTTCAATTCTCCTGGCTGCTGTTCAGTGCGCTATGCACGCCGAAATCCACGTGGCATGAACAACCAGCGCCATCACTTCTGGGTAGGTCACGTGAATAACGATCCAATGCCTACGATTGTTTCACCCTCAATGTCCATACAAAGACGGGCTTCCTCAGGGCAGATGGACCTAAGCCCTGTAATTGGAGAATATAACGGCACAAGACTCCTCCTCCTATTAACGTATTACATATAGAGTTCCTAAAACTCAAAATAGATACATCAATCATTACTAATGTCAAACATTAAAGTGTGACAGGAAATCAGTGGAGAACTGACAAAGGGTACAAATATAGCACTCTTAGAACGTTTCAATATAACATGATAAAGAATGGTGTATTAAAAAGTAACTTTTATTAGATCAAATTAAAAACAGGGGATTAACATACAATTTAAAATCTAAATTTGGGTCCACTACCAAAAGCCAGACAATATTGCTACTAGCTTATAGAGACTGACACCCTGGTTAGGGTACTAAGTAGTCTCAAAATAAAAAATGAAAAATGACACAATTCTTTTTGAATGTAGCTCATATAGTGATGATAATGGCACTTCCTTTAGGTCTCTGGGTCAGAGATATATGTAAAATTGTATGGGTATTAGGTATACGGTGTATCACTAGCTATTGGTGATATTTAGTTAGGATATAATATGATCATAGATAGAATGTGTCTTAAGATCAAATATACAAAAAGAGTTTATTTATTCTTCTCTGTGGTTAGGTTAACTTATTTGCAAAACTCTAGCCTTGTAGTATCAAAGTAGGCAGGCTCTGAGTTATGCTTAGGACACTCTTTAGAGTATGTTTGGTAACCGTGTACCTGGTAAAGAATGAAGAATAAATTCCTCTATTATGTCTTTTAGATTGTAATTTTGATATTATTGAAAAGAACCCATAGCTATGTGCCTGTGATAACAACAATGAGAAGCCTAATGAGCTCCTCTTCTTTACCTATTAATACCTTGGTTGATAATTCCACTGGGGTGCTTTATAATACTACTAAGGGGAGTCAGTTGGTCCTAAGTTTGGTACTTTGGATACCGCTAATGATACCACTAGTGGTTATTTAGGTTAGGGTAGACATAACCCTTGTGCTAATATGTTTTAATAAATATCGTTAATTGGAGTCAAAAGTGAGGTTGAGCCTAACCTTATGTTACCTTTAGGTATCGCTAACAAATATCACTTCGGAGGATATGGATCAGGATAAGCCTAAGCCTAGTACCTGTCTTACCCTTTAAAGTACCGCTTATCTGATTTGACAGAATCAGCGTTAACACGGAACTATATATATGTATTGCCTTGTGAATATCCCAAATGGATGTCAAGATAAGGTTATAGTTAAACAATAACCGTTTGTTACCACTTATACAGCTAATAGATAACCGTATGTTACCAGTTATGCCACTAACAAATATCACTATGGTAAGCCAGACCAATGTCAATCAAATGTTGTGGGTGGTGACTGCTTGCCAATAGCAAACTATTAGTAGCAGTTGCTTTTCTGTAGTTCTCAGTAACTAGAAAATTACTCACATTTCTAACCTTGATGTATAAGAAATGAACCTCTAGTTTACTATAATGCATAGTGAGTCGTATATTAGACTAATTATCATTTAAAGCAAAATTCTTTAGCTCATTACAGTCACCTTCTCATATTAAAAATATGTCGTCCACATATCTCAGCCAGAAATTAACATGTTTCATAAACAGATCATTTTGATATACAGTGTCCATTTCCCATTTGCCGAGATTTAAGCAGGCATATGTGGGGGCACAAGTGGCCCCCATGGCAGTCCCCCTCATTTGTTTTGGAACTTTTTTCTCAAACATGATACACATTGTTGTTAAGAATAAATCTCAACAAGGTAATGACTAGTTCTGTATGTTTCTGAAATTTGATACCTCTGCTTGACAAAAATTCTTCACAGGCCTTTATTCCAATATCATGTGGGATACTGGAATAAAGGCCTTCCACATCCATCGTGACCAGAATTGAATCCTGTACCACTGGCATGTCATTAATCTTTTTCAAGAAGTCAGTTGTATCTAGCACAAACGAAGGTAGTGTTAACAAAAATGGACGTAGAGCATGGTCAATAAAATGACCAACATGTTCAACCAGACTCCCGATGCCAGAAATGATGGGGCGTCCTGGATGATTTCTTAGATTTTTGTGTACCTTAGGTATGCAGTAAAAAATGGGAATTACCAGCTTATCAACCATTAGATATCCAAATTCAGCATGTGTTATGGTCCCAACATTTCTGGCATCGTTGAGGATCATGAAAAACTGGGATTGCAATGTAGAGATGGGATTATATCCAAGTTTCATATATTGGTCCTTATTGGACAATTGCCTCATCACTTCTCTACAAAACATTGTTTCATTTCTGTTTGGCGAAGTATTTAATGTTGTTGAAACGCTTTTTTATTTGGTCAATGTCCTTTTTTTCAGGACCCTGTGCACTTACAGCATCGCTGATTTTTTCCAAATCGACTTCTTGCGATATGTAGGTGTCTGCCTCATGTAAAATCCAAAAAGACAATCATATGATTCCAGGATCATGTCAACAAGGACGACATTCTGCTGATGGGAAAATTGATATTGCTTGGCTTTTGCAGGCTGAGAATCGGATGCAGAAGAAGTCATGTTATAAGGTGTTAATTGATTACACAAATAACTTCTTTCAAAAAAGTTATTCTAATCGCAAACCACCCGACAAAACTTGTTTTGATAACAGGCTGACTACACTTACCATGACTATGATGTCTCTGACACCTTGTAGGTTACGTGGGACAAAAAAATAAGTTTATACTTCGCCAGACAGTTTAGTACGTTGGAAAAATCGTGGTTAGCGAGGCGTCAAATTTATCAATCATCTGCAACAGCTTGCGACGGATTAGACGCTACATTTTCTGATGTGTTTTTAAGTACATACGAGTACCAGGCTTCATTTTGCGTGCAGCAAGCAAAAGCGAGCTTATCCGATTGTCAATCGGCGAGACAATTGATGCTTTAGTACATGGAGCCCATTAAATTCAATTGTGCTTGAGCAAATGCTTTTGCTTTCAACTTGTAATATGTTTGGAACTTCCGACGTGTGCAAAGACCTGCAATAAACCCCTTTTCGCTTGCACGCAACAGTGCGCAACTCATTATCTACCACTTTGTTGTTTTGGGAAGGTGAACTGATGCTTAATACGGGACCATAAAACATATGTTTGAAATACTAGGGAAATAAAACTGCAGCTATTAACTATGTGCACCATTGAAATGAAGCAAAGATATTATTTATTTTTTATTTATTGTTTGTTTTTTGCATTTAATTTGAAAGTTTCTTTCCTATATTGCACTATATCTGGAGACTAGTTATTGTCTAAAATTCTTTATCTGCTGCAAAAATTGAGGTATAATTTCTGTGAGTACTTCACAGTTTAAAAGTTTAGGGGTTTAAAGGGACAGAAAATAGACATGTGCGGTTCGTTTCGGATTTATTCGGAAATTTGGAAAATTCGGTAAATTCGGTAAATTCGGAGATTCGGATCAATTCGAATTTCTGAATTAAAATACTTCCGAATCTACCGAATGATTCCGAAATAGCTGCCGTATCTCCGAATAAATCCGAATTAGCTCGGTAAAATTCGGCATTTCCCCATAGGAAACAATGGGGAGTTTCGGCTGAAAAAAAACCTAACACCGCAGCCCCATTGTTTCCTATGGGGAAACACTAAGTCTGCAACTAACACCCTAACATGTACCCCGAGTCTCTAAACACCCCTAATCTAACACTTATTAACCCCTAATCTGCCGCCCCCGCTATCGCTGACACCTGCATTATCTTATTAACCCCTAATCTGCCGACCGGATATAGCCGCCACTATAATAAATGTATTAACCCCTAAACCGCCGCACTCCCGCCTCGCAAATACTATAATAAATTTCATTAACCCCTAATCTGCCCCCCAACGTCGCTGCAATCTAACTACAAGTATTAACCCCTAATCTGCCGACCGGACATCGCCGCCACCTACATTATAGCTTTTAACCCCTAATCTGCTGTCCCTAGCATCGCCGACCCCTACATTATAGTTATTAACCCCTAATCTGCCCCCCCAACATCGCTGCAATCTAACTACAAGTTTTAACCCCTAATCTGCTGACCGGACATCGCCGCCACTATAATAAATGTATTAACCCCTAAACCGCCACACTCCCACCTCGCAAACACTATAATACATTTTATTAACCCCTAATCTGCCCTCCCTAACATCGCTGCCACCTACCTACAATTATTAACCCCTAATCTCCCACCCCCAATGTCGCCGCTACTATAATAAGGTTATTAACCCCTAAACCTAAGTCTAACCCTAACCCTAACACCCCCTAACTTAAATATAATTTAAATAAAACAAAATAAATTTACTATAATTAAATAAATGAATCCTATTTAAAACTAAATACTTACCTGTAAAATAAACCCTAATATAGCTACAATATAACTAATAGTTACATTGTAGCTATCTTAGGGTTTATTTTTATTTTACAGGCAACTTTGTATTTATTTTAACTAGGTACAATAGTTATTAAATAGTTAATAACTATTTAATAACTACCTAGCTAAAATAAATACAAATTTACCTGTAAAATAAATCCTAACCTAAGTTACAATTACACCTAACACTACACTATCATTAAATTAATTAAATAAATGAATCCTATTTAAAACTAAATACTTACCTGTAAAATAAACCCTAATATAGCTGCAATATAACTAATAGTTTAATAGTTTAATATAGTTTATTTGAACTAGGTAAAACAGCTATTAAATAGTTATTGACTATTCAATAGCTACCTAGTTAAAATAATTACAAAATTACCTGTAAAATAAATCCTAACCTAAGTTACAATTAAACCTAACACTACACTATCATTAAATAAATTAACTACAAGTACCTACAATTATCTACAATTAAATAAACTAAACTAAAGTACAAAAAAATAAAACACTAAATTACAAAAAATAAAAAAATATTACAAAAATTTTAAACTAATTACACCTAATCTAAGCCCCCTAATAAAATAACAAAGCCCCCCAAAATAAAAAAATGCCCTACCCTATACTAAATTACAAAAGTTAACAGCTCTATTACCTTACCAGCCCTTAAAAGGGCCTTTTGCGGGGTATGCCCCAAAGAAAACAGCTCTTTTGCCTGTAAAAAAAACACACAATACCACCCCCCAACATTACAACCCACCACCCACATACCCCTACTCTAACCCAAACCCCCCTTAAATAAACCTAACACTACCCCCCTGAAGATCTCCCTACCTTGAGTCGTGTTCACCCAGCCGGGCCGAAGTCTTCATCTGATGGGGCAGAAGAGGACATCCAGACCGGCAATTTTAAACTAAATACAGCTAATCTAAGCCCCCTAATAAAATAACAAAGCCCCCCAAAATAAAAAAATGCCCTACCCTATACTAAATTACAAAAGTTAACAGCTCTATTACCTTACCAGCCCTTAAAAGGGCCTTTTGCGGGACATGCCCCAAAGAAAACAGCTCTTTTGCCTGTAAAAAAAACCACAACCCCCCAAAATTACAACCCACATACCCCTACTCTAACCCAAACCCCCCTTAAATAAACCTAACACTACCCCCCTGAAGATCTCCCTACCTTGAGTCGTGTTCACCCAGCCGGGCCGAAGTCTTCATCCGATGGGGCAGAAGAGGACATCCAGACCGGCATGCCCCGCAAAAGGCCCTTTTAAGGGCTGGTAAGGTAATAGAGCTGTTAACTTTTGTAATTTAGTATAGGGTAGGGCATTTTTCTATTTTGGGGGGGCTTTGTTATTTTATTAGGGGTCTTAGATTAGGTGTAATTAGTTTAAAATTCTTGTAATATTTTTTTATTTTTGTAATTTAGTGGGGGGGGGGGGGGTTTGTACTTTAGTTTAGTTTATTTAATTGTATTTAATTATAGGTACTTGTAGTTAATTTATTTAATGATAGTGTAGTGTTAGGTTTAATTGTAACTTAGGTTAGGATTTATTTTACAGGTAATTTTGTAATTATTTTAACTAGGTAGCTATTAAACAGTAAATATCTATTTAATAGCTATTTTACCTACTTAAAATAAATACAAAGTTGCCTGTAAAATAAATATAAATCCTAAAATAGCTACAATGTAACTATTAGTTATATTGTAGCTATATTAGGGTTTATTTTACAGGTAAGTATTTAGTTTTAAATAGGATTCATTTATTTAATTAATTTAATGATAGTGTAGTGTTAGGTGTAATTGTAACTTAGGTTAGGATTTATTTTACAGGTATATTTGTATTTATTTTAGCTAGGTAGTTATTAAATAGTTATTAACTATTTAATAACTATTGTACCTAGTTAAAATAAATACAAAGTTGCCTGTAAAATAAATATAAATCCTAAAATAGCTACAATGTAACTATTAGTTATATTGTAGCTATATTAATAGCTAGTAGGGGGCTTAGATTAAGTGTAATTAGTTTAAAATTATTGTAATATTTTATTATTTTTGGTAATTTAGTGTTTGTTTGTTTTTTGGTACTTTTCTGATGGATGGAAGACCTCTTCTTGCCCTGCTTGGATGAAGACTTCTGCCGGTCTGGATGTCCTCTTCTGCCCCATCGGATGAAGACTTCGGCCCAGCTGGGTGAACACGACTCAAAGTAGGGAGATCTTCAGGGGGGTAGTGTTAGGTTTATTTAAGGGGGGTTGGGTTAGAGTAGGGGTATGTGGGTGGTGGGTTGTAATGTGGGGGGTGTATTGTGTTTTTTTTACAGGCAAAAGAGCTGTTTTCTTTGGGGCATGCCCCGCAAAAAGCCCTTTTAAGGGCTGGTAAGGTAATAGAGCTGTTAACTTTTGTAATTTAGTATAGGGAAGGGCTTTTTTTTATTTTGGGGGGCCTCTTCTTGCCCTGCTTGGATGAAGACTTCTGCCGGTCTGGATGTCCTCTTCTGCCCCATCAGATGAAGACTTCGGCCCGGCTGGGTGAACACGACTCAAGGTAGGGAGATCTTCAGGGGGGTACTGTTAGGTTTATTTAAGGGGGGTTTGGGGTAGAGTAGGGGTATGTGGGTGGTGGGTTGTAATGTTGGGGGTGGTGTTTTTTTCTTAAAGGCAAAAGAGCTGTTTTCTTTGGGGCATGCCCCGCAAAAGGCCCTTTTAAGGGCTGGTAAGGTAATAGAGCTGTTACCTTTTGTAATTTAGTATAGGGTAGGGCATTTTTTTATTATGGGGGGCTTTGTTATTTTATTAGGAGGCTTAGATTAGCTGTAATAAGTTTAAAATTGCCGGTCTGGATGTCCTCTTCTGCCCCATCGGATGAAGACTTCGGCCCGGCTGGGTGAACACGACTCAAGGTAGGGAGATCTTCAGGGTGTAGTGTTAGGTTTATTTAAGGGGGGTTTGGGTTAGAGTAGGGGTATGTGGGTGGTGGGTTGTAATGTTGGGGGGTGGTATTGTGGGGGTTTTTTACAGGCAAAAGAGCTGTTTTCTCTGGGGCATGCCCTGCAAAAGGCCCTTTTAAGGGCTAGTAAGGTAATAGAGCTGTTAACTTTTGTAATTTAGTATAGGATAGGGAATTTTTTTATTTTGGGGGGCTTTGTTATTTTATTAGGGGGCTTAGATTAGGTGTAATTAGTTTAAAATTCTTGTAATATTTTTTTATTTTTTGTAATTTAGTGTTTATTTTTTTTTGTAATTTAGTGGGGGTTTTTTTGTACTTTAGTTTAGTTTATTTAATTGTAGATAATTGTAGGTACTTGTAGTTAATTTATTTAATGATAGTGTAGTGTTAGGTTTAATTGTAACTTAGGTTAGGATTTATTTTACAGGTAATTTTGTAATTATTTTAACTAGGTAGCTATTAAATAGTCAATAACTATTTAATAGCTATTGTACCTAGTTAAAATAAATACAAAGTTGCCTGTAAAATAAATATAAATCCTAAAATAGCTACAATGTAACTATTAGTTATATTATAGCTATATTTGGGTTTATTTTACAGGTAAGTATTTAGTTTTAAATAGGATTCATTTATTTAATTAATTTAATGATAGTGTGGTGTTAGGTGTAATTGTAACTTAGGTTAGGATTTATTTTACAGGTAAATTTGTATTTATTTTAGCTAGGTTGCTATTAAATATTTATTAACTATTTAATAACTATTGTACCTAGTTAAAATAAATACAAAGTTGCCTGTAAAATAAAAATAAACCCTAAGATAGCTACAATGTAACTATTAGTTATATTGTAGCTATCTTAGGGTTTATTTTATAGTTAAGTATTTAGTTTTAAATAGGATTTATTTATTTAATTATAGTAAATTTATTTCGTTTTATTTAAATTATATTTAAGTTAGGGGTGGTTAGGGTTAGGGTTAGACTTAGGTTTAGGGGTTAATAACCTTATTATAGTAGCGGTGACGTTGGGGGTGGGAGATTAGAGGTTAATAATTGTAGGTAGGTGGCGGTGATGTTAGGGAGGGCAGATTATTAAGGGTTAATAAAGTTTATTATAGTGTTTGCGAGGCGGGAGTGCGGCGGTTTAGGGGTTAATACATTTATTATAGTGGCGGCGATGTCCGGTCAGCAGATTAGGGGTTAATACTTGTAGTTAGGTTGCGGCGACGTTGGGGGGGGGCAGATTAGGGGTTAATAACTATAATGTAGGTGTCGGCGATGTTAGGGACAGCAGATTAGGGGTTAATAGCTATAATGTAGGTGGCGGCGGTGTCCGGTCGGCAGATTAGGGGTTAATACTTGTAGTTAGGATTGCGGCGACGTTGGGGGGGGCAGATTAGGGGTTAATAACTATAATGTAGTGGTCAGCGACGTTAGGGACAGCAGATTAGGGGTTAATAGCTATAATGTAGGTGGCGGCGATGTCCGGTCGGCAGATTAGGGGTTAATACTTGTAGTTAGATTGCGGCGACGTTGGGGGAGGGCAGATTAGGGGTTAATAACAATAATGTAGGGGTCGGCGATGTTAGGGACAGCAGATTAGGGGTTAATAAATCTGAAACAAATTCATTCAAATTTTGCCGAATTCGATTCGATCCGATCCAAAATTGGAAAAGTCCGAATCGATCCGAACCGAAAACGAACCGAATTTTTTAGCCATGCACATGTCTAACATAAAACCTTTTTTTCTTTGATTCTAGATCATATCTGAAATTACACTGAGAAGTTACAAAAAAAATTAGAGCCTCCCAAGAAGATATTTCAGTAAAAAATGATATTGAGGAATTTTAAGATTCAGACTATATTCTTTTTTTATAGAGATTAAATAAAAAAATAACCAAAACAATGAAGCTCTAAAGGTGATATGCAGCTTAACAGAGTGACACAGATAAAGTTCAACAGACTGGGTGCAGAACAAAGTTGGGGGTGGGGAGTAGTTATTGAAGAAGATAAACCATCAATAAATCTAAGAGGGTAGCACATGTTGGAGAAAATAGGATAAAACTGAGACATTGTGACATTGGATTGGGTCAACATGCGTATATGAATTAATAATAGGAAAGGTAGTGGTTACAAATAATTATTGTGGAGGGTTTAGGACAATGTATTTAGAGTTATAGTAAAATGAATGCATTGGGTAAGCAGTGATCAGAGTTTATCTGCAATTAGAGGGTTGCATTTAGGATTAAAGTGCCTTAAAACTTCTACCAGTGTATCATAGATACAGTGTTATAGGGTTTCAACAGCAAATTCCTGTCATTTGGTCATTGCTGCCAGAAAGAATTTACTGTTATTTGGTGATCTCCAAAGATGTTACTGAATAATAGGTGTGAAAATTTGATCAACTCTATGGATCTGGTATGATAAATTTGCTGTTGATAGAATATGTTCATAGTAGCTCAATTATTGTGACCTGCATAGTATCTATACTGAAGAAAAACATTGTCTGCCTTTTTCTTGGGGTAATCCTGAAAAAAATAAACTAAATAAACTTTGAAAGGCTGTATTTATGGAAGGGCTATGTCCTTGCCCTTGAGAAACACGTTTTGGTGTATCCTATACCATCTATGATGTCAGTTCCCTGTCAAGCACATGGGGGCTGAGGATCCTCTGATTTATAGTGAATATATTAGGAACTTGTTTTGAGTAACTACAGTTGTTAAATGCATATTAATCTCTTTTTATTTTTGCATATTATATAACAGCAATTATTGGCAGGGTATATCACAAAGAACTGCATGCAACATACATGTTTTTAAATAACACATTCATCATTTATCTTATTTCTGTTTTACTTCCATTTTTTTTTTACTGATATAAATGAGATAATACACTTTACATGCAATCTTTGTGTGCAATGTTGCACATCTAGTCTTCAGGATTCTTTAAAATCCACTCCAGTCTCACTAGGGGGTAGTGGGTAAAAATAAAATAACAATAATATGCAAATTTTAATTTTTTGCTTACATTTTGGGCTAGATTAGGAGCGGAGCACTATTTAGAACTCAGGAATAACTTTGTTAGATGGAGGCTTTTTGCGCACATTGGGTTGCGCTAATATTATAAATTGAAAGTAAAAAAAATATTGTGACCGTATTAGCTTCTTCTCCTATATACTTAAATGGAACATGAAAACTGCAAAAAAAAACTAACACCTATACTCGCGCGCTAACCCAACAAGAGTGCTAAACCCAACATTTAATATTAATATTTCACATTCCAATGTTCTTCATACAGCAGAATATGTTCTATTTATTTATTTATATATATATATATTTATACTGTATATGTGTGTATATACCTATACCTATATATCTATTCCTTTAGATGTATAGGTATAGATATGTATTTTACATGAACAGTATCATATATATATATATATATATATATATATATATAATAATAATAATAATAATAAAAAGTACATTATTTTATATGCAACGAACATAGAAATGTAAAATATGCGTTTGCGCATCAGGTTTCTTGACTTAGATTTTAACACGGTTGGGTTAGCACGCATGAAAATTTAGTAATCTTAAAGGAACAATCTACTCCAGAATATTTATTGTTTAAAAAGATGGGTAATACCTTTATTACCCATTCCCCAGTTTTGTATAATGAACACTATTATATTAATGCACTTTTACCTCTGTGGTTACCTTGTATCTAAGCTACCAAGATTTAGCTTTCAACAAAGAATATCAATAGAACAAAGTAAATTTAATGATAAAAATAAATTGGAAAGTTGTTTAAAATTGCCCTATCTGAATCTTGAAAGTTTAATTTTGACTAAACTGTCACTTTAAGAAAATATACATTTCAATAAAAACTTGCAAAATTAAAAAAAACTTGAAAAAACATAAATGTTTCATCTAAAAGTGTTGCTGATACTCTATAGCATTACTTAATTGTAATAAAATAAACACAAGTAAAGTATTTTAAATAATCTTCAGTCAGATCAAAATTGGTTGTTTATTGTTCAGCAAAGTATGGTTTCTTAGAGCTCAAAAATTATTGTGGGAAAAGCTACAAAAAAAACCCCCATCCAGACAAGCATAAACCTTGTCTCACTTAATTAGATAACAAGCTTATTTCATTGTATCCATTTGAGCTTACGTCCTATTAAAATGTAGACCACTAATTACAAGTCACTGACAACCATCACCCTCAGGGAGTATGATCTGAACAAGAAAATATCAATAGTAGATTAGTAAATGATTTATGAGATTTAAGTCTTAATAGACATCATGGCAGTCAGTTGGAAAGGCACTGCTCACATTTAAAAGAATTTTACATAAGTTGTTGGCTTTTAAGAGTAAAACAGTCAAGGCATCTAAAATGTGCAGAATAAAATATATCAATATTAACATATTACGGCATTATCCTCATCACACTTTCATAGACTTTGATGAATTTGACTATATGTGAAATATTTTTATGATAAAGTAAATTGGTAATGAATGATTCTCTTTCTATAGAATTGATTAACCAAATTGTTTTAGTATTACTGTTCATTGGGCCCATATAGTTTTGTTCCTTCTAAAAACAATATTACAACCTTTCTGATTATATCTTTATGTCCAGTATTAGTTTGTAAAAACAGTAAATGTATTCATATTTTCTAAGACACCTTTGTATGCTGCTTACTAAAAGCAACAACACATATAAGATGTTGAATATTTGTCTTACATCTCCAACTTTTTTTAAATTGCTTTACTCTATCTGTACCTAATTCAAATGCCCAGCAAATTACACGTTCTTGGTACCTTTATTTCTCAGCTTTTGACTTAAAATCCAAACATCATCATCTCATAAGTAGCTTGTTCACAATAAAATACAAAGGCCTAGATTTAGAGTTAGAGGCTCCTAACGCTGGTTTTAGGCTACCGCCGGTATTTGGAGTCAATGATTAAAGGGTCTAACGCTCACTTTTCAGCCGCGACTTTTCCATACCGCAGATCCCCTTACGTCAATTGCGTATCCTATCTTTTCAATGGGATCTTCCTAACGCCGGTATTTAGAGTCGTTTCTGAAGTGAGCGTTAGAGCTCTAACGACAAAACTCCAGCCGCAGGAAAATAGCAGGAGTTAAGAGCTTTCTGGGCTAACGCCGGTTCATAAAGCTCCTAACTACTGTACCCTAAAGTACACTAACACCCATAAACTACCTATGCACCCCTAAACCGAGGTCCCCCCACATCGCCGCAACTCGATTACATCTTTTAACCCCTAATCTGCCGACCGCAACCTACGTTATACTTATGTACCCCTAATCTGCTACCCCTAACACCGCCAACCCCTGTATTATATTTATTAACCCCTAACCTGCCCCTAACAACGTCGCCGCCAGCTACTTACAATAATTAACCCCTAATCTGCCGACCGCAAAGCGCCGCCACCTACGTTATCCTTATGCACCCCTAATCTGCTGCCCCTAACACCGCCAACCCCTATATTATATTTATTAACCCCTAATCTGCCCCCCTCAACGTCGCCGACACCTGCCTACACTTATTAACCCCTAATCTGCCGAGCGGACCTGAGCGCTACTATAATAAAGTTATTAACCCCTAATCCGCCTCACTAACCCTATCATAAATAGTATTAACCCCTAATCTGCCCTCCCTAACATCGCCGACACCTAACTTCAATTATTAACCCCTAATCTGACGACCGGAGCTCACCGCTACTATAATAAATGGATTAACCCCTAAAGCTAAGTCTAACCCTAACACTAACACCCCCCTAAGTTAAATATAATTTTAATCTAACGAAATTAATTAACTCTTATTAAATAAATTATTCCTATTTAAAGCTAAATACTTACCTGTAAAATAAACCCTAATATAGCTACAATATAAATTATAATTACATTGTAGCTATTTTAGGATTAATATTTATATTACAGGCAACTTTGTAATTATTTTAACCAGGTACAATAGCTATTAAATAGTTAAGAACTATTTAATAGTTACCTAGTTAAAATAATAACAAAATTACCTGTAAAATAAGTCCTAACCTAAGTTATAATTAAACCTAACACTACCCTATCAATAAATTAATTAAATAAAATACCTACAATTACCTACAATTGACCTAACACTACACTATCAATAAATAAATTAAATACAATTGCTACAAATAACTACAATTACATAAACTAACTAAAGTACCAAAAATAAAAAAGAACTAAGTTACAAAAAATAAAAAAATATTTACAAACATAAGAAAAATATTACAACAATTTTAAACTAATTACACCTACTCTAAGCCCCCTAATAAAATAACAAAGACCCCCAAAATAAAAAAATTCCCTACCCTATTCTAAATTAATAGAGTTAAAAGCTCTTTTACCTTACCAGCCCTGAACAGGGCCCTTTGCGGGGCATGCCCCAAGAAAATCAGCTCTTTTGCCTGTAAAAAAAAAACATACAATACCCCCCCCCCAACATTACAACCCACCACCCACATACCCCTAATCTAACCCAAACCCCCCTTAAATAAACCTAACACTAAGCCCCTGAAGATCTTCCTACCTTGTCTTCACCTCAACAGGTATCACCGATCCGTCCTGGCATCCGGTGCTGAAGAGGTCCAGAAGAGGCTCCAAAGTCTTCCTCCTATCCGGCAAGAAGAGGACATCCGGACCGGCAAACATCTTCTCCAAGCGGCATCTTCGATCTTCTTCCATCCGGTGCGGAGCGGGTCCATCTTGAAGCAGCCGACGCGGATCCATCCTCTTCTTCCGGCGTCTCCCGACGAATGACGGTTCCTTTAAGGGACGTCATCCAAGATGGCGTCCCTCGAATTCCGATTGGCTGATAGTATTCTATCAGCCAATCGGAATTAAGGTAGGAATATTCTGATTGGCTGATGGAATCAGCCAATCACAATCAAGTTCAATCCGATTGGCTGATCCAATCAGCCAATCAGATTGAGCTCGCATTCTATTGGCTGTTCCGATCAGCCAATAGAATGCGAGCTCAATATGATTGGCTGATTGGATCAGCCAATAGGATTGAACTTGATTCTGATTGGCTGATTCCATCAGCCAATCAGAATATTCCTACCTTAATTCCGATTGGCTGATAGAATACTATCAGCCAATCGGAATTCGAGGGACGCCATCTTGGATGACGTCCCTTAAAGGAACCGTCATTCGTCGGGAGACGCCGGAAGAAGAGGATGGATCCACGTCGGCTGCTTCAAGATGGACCCGCTCCGCACCGGATGGAAGAAGATCGAAGATGCCGCTTGGAGAAGATGTTTGCCGGTCCGGATGTCCTCTTCTTGCCGGATAGGAGGAAGACTTTGGAGCCTCTTCTGGACCTCTTCAGCACCGGATGCCAGGACGGATCGGTGATACCTGGATGGTGAAGACAAGGTAGGAAGATCTTCAGGGGCTTAGTGTTAGGTTTATTTAAGGGGGGTTTGGGTTAGATTAGGGGTATGTGGGTGGTGGGTTGTAATGTTGGGGGGGGGTATTGTATGTTTTTTTTTACAGGCAAAAGAGCTGATTTTCTTGGGGCATGCCCCGCAAAGGGCCCTGTTCAGGGCTGGTAAGGTAAAAGAGCTTTTAACTCTATTAATTTAGAATAGGGTAGGGAATTTTTTTATTTTGGGGGTCTTTGTTATTTTATTATGGGGCTTAGAGTAGGTGTAATTAGTTTAAAATTGTTGTAATATTTTTCTTATGTTTGTAAATATTTTTTTATTTTTTGTAACTTAGTTCTTTTTTATTTTTGGTACTTTAGTTAGTTTATGTAATTGTAGTTATTTGTAGCAATTGTATTTCATTTATTTATTGATAGTGTAGTGTTAGGTTAATTGTAGGTAATTGTAGGTATTTTATTTAATTAATTTATTGATAGGGTAGTGTTAGGTTTAATTATAACTTAGGTTAGGATTTATTTTACAGGTAATTTTGTAATTATTTTAACTAGGTAACTATTAAATAGTTCTTAACTATTTAATAGCTATTGTACCTGGTTAAAATAATTACCAAGTTGCCTGTAAAATAAATATTAATCCTAAAATAGCTACAATATAATTATAATTTATATTGTAGCTATATTAGGATGTATTTTACAGGTAAGTATTTAGCTTTAAATAGGAATAATTTATTTAATAAGAGTTAATTAATTTCGTTAGATTTAAATTATATTTAAGTTAGGGGGGTGTTAGTGTTAGGGTTAGACTTAGCTTTAGGGGTTAATCCATTTATTATAGTAGCGATGAGCTCCGGTCGTCAGATTAGGGGTTAATAATTGAAGTTAGGTGTCGGCGATGTTAGGGAGGGCAGATTAGGGGTTAATACTATTTATGATAGGGTTAGTGAGGCGGATTAGGGGTTAATAACTTTATTATAGTAGCGCTCAGGTCCGCTCGGCAGATTAGGGGTTAATTATTGTAAGTAGCTGGCGGCGACGTTGTGGGGGGCAGGTTAGGGGTTAATAAATATAATATAGGGGTCGGCGGTGTTAGGGGCAGCAGATTAGGGGTACATAGGGATAATGTAAGTTGCGGTGGTTTACAGAGCAGAAGATTAGGGGTTAATAATATAATGCAGGGGTCAGCGATAGCGGGGGCGGCAGATTAGGGGTTAATAAGTGTAAGGTTAGGGGTGTTTAGACTCGGGGTACATGTTAGAGTGTTAGGTGCAGACGTAGGAAGTGTTTCCCCATAGGAAACAATGGGGCTGCGTTAGGAGCTGAACGCTGCTTTTTTGCAGGTGTTAGGTTTTTTTTCAGCTCAAACAGCCCCATTGTTTCCTATGGGAGAATCGTGCACGAGCACGTTTTTGAGGCTGGCCGCGTCCGTAAGCAACTCTGGTATCGAGAGTTGCATTTGCGGTAAAAATGCTCTACGCTCCTTTTTTGGAGCCTAACGCAGCATTTTTTTGAACTCTCGATACCAGAGTTAATTTTATGGTGCGGCCAGAAAAAAGCCCGCGGAGCGTTAACAGCCCATCTACCGCCAAACTCCAAATCTAGGCCGTAGTTTGCAAATTAACATCTCCCATTAATTTGATGCCTAAGTAGGGAATAAATAATCATAGTCTGAAACTGGTTTAAAGTGGCATTTACCCCTTAGGGGCCAGACCATTTTTCAATTTTCTTACCTTAAAGGACCAGGACTGTTTTTACATTTCTGCGGCTGTTTGTGTTTAGCTGTAATTTTCCTCTTACTCGTTTACTGTACCCACACATATGAAATACAGTTTTTCTCGCCATTAAATGGACTTTCTAAAGATACCATTATTTTCATCATATCATATAATTTACTATAAAATTTTAAAAAACACACTTTTCTTTCCTAAGATATGGTGAGTCCATGGCGTCATCATTTACTGTTGGGAATATCTCTCCAGGCCAGCAGGAGGAGGCAAAGAGCACCACAGCCAAGCTGTTAAGTTTCAGTTCCCTTCCCACAACCCCCAGTCATTCTTTTTGCCTTCAGTGCATGGATGAGGTGAAGTTTTGGTTTCTGATCACTTCAATCAAGATTTTAATTTTGAAAGCCAGAGTAGGTTTACTTTGTTTCTTTCCTCTCAAGATTTGGTCTAACCGTACTCAACGCTAATCTCTTCAGTAGGGCAGTGGTGGCTTTTAAGCAGTTAGGAACTGTTGAAGTGGGCTTTGCTGTGTTTTCCTAACATGTTGCTGCCCTGCTATAGAAAGCCTGATTATATTTACTCTGTGCTTTCTTTTTCCACAGGTCCCTGTAAGGAGTGGCGCCCTTCCATACCATGAGAGCTGTCTCCTTGCCTGACAGCGAGAGATGCAGGTAAGTGCCTTATGTCTTCTGGGGCTGGATAGGAGGCTGGCACTGAATAGTTAACCCACAACAATGAAACACTGAAAGGGTTAACCATTCATTTTGAATCTGCACATTATGGAACTAGTATCCTGAGTTCAGGATCATTTAAGGCAGAGACAGGCACTATGCATTGTGGCAGAGACTGTGGTTAACTCTTTTATGATAGGAAGGGGTTAATCCCATATCGTCGACAGTATTCAGAAACAAATTCCTTTATTGAAAGGGTCAGTAAGTTTATTCTGGTGGCTGTTACGTTTTTCACACGGGGCACTTCGATATCGCACTTTGCAATTTCGTCTATCTGTGCTATTTCAGTGCCTTAGGATATGGCTCCATCCTCTTCCGGTCTGAAGTGTGCGCTTTTACTACTAACAGATGCAGCTTCAGACCGGTGACATGTACATCTTGCTCTGCTTGCAGTGAAGAAGATTTGCAGAGTGGCTGTCTGGTGGCCACGGCAGGAACATCGCTCCGATATCTAGTTTTGGAACAGGTAGGCACTTCAGTCTTAAGGCTGAGGTGTAGATGGGCAGCAAATTGACAGATGCATTATTTAAAAGTATATCTAAATTTCATTGATCCCATCATTTACTGTTACTGAGTAAATTTTACTCGCAGGACACAGTTTTTCCCTTATCGTTTTTTTGTCTCTTAAAGGGACAGTAGAAAAAAAAAATATTTTCATTTATTTTGTTGGTTTTCATCATGGAACAGGTTACTGTCCAATCTGCAGGGATAATCAAATTGTGCCACCATTGCCTTTTTTTCCCTCATGCATAGACAGAACTTTAAAGAATAAAGATAAACTTTTTGTTTCTGAGCCAATAGTCTCTCAGAATGATGCTGGTCAGGCAATGAAACAGTCTTCTCCTCAGATGTCCCATGCCTTAATAGTGTCACATGCAGTGCCATGCAGTTCCTCTCAATCTCCTGGAGGAGTTTATTTGCAAGCAGACATTGCTACCCAGTTATCCTCTGTGGTATCTGCAGCATTAGCTGCTATTCCTATGCTACAGGGTAAATGCAAAAGGAAAATTAGTGATTCAGATAGTAGCGTTTCTGTTCAGACTTCTGCTACCCAAGTTGCCCTTTCTCATAAGTCTGATGAGGAAGATACTTTGGTTGCTTCTGAGGGTGAAATCTCAGATTTGGACAGTATAATTCCTTCTTCTGATGCTGAAGTTTTATCCTTCAGATTTAGGCTTCAACACCTCTGTGTACTGTTAAAGGAGGTTTTGGCTACTCTTGATGACTCAGATACTCCTACCGCTGTCGTCCCTAGGAAATCTGAAAAGCTTAATAAATACTTTGATGTTCCTTCCTTTGTGGAGGTCTTTCCTGTGCCAGACCGTGCCACAGAGATTATAGCACAGGAATGGGAGAGACCTGGAATTCCATTGTCCCCATCTCCTGTCTTTAAAAAGATGTTTCCTGTTGCTGACTCCATTGAGGAGTCGTGACAAACGGTTCCTAAAGTAGAAGGGGACATTTCTACTCTGGCTAAGAGAACTACTATTTCTATTGAGGATAGCTGCTCCTTTAAGGATCCAATGAATAAAAAGCTGGGCGTGATATTTTCCTCCCTGGGCGTGATAGTTTCAGTTCTAGTAAAGGAACAGGGTCTAGGTTTCTATTCCAATCTATTTGTGGTTCCCAAAAAAGAGGGAAGTTTCAAACCTATTCTAGACCTGAAGTGTCTAAACAAGTTTCTCAGAGTACTGTCCTTCAAGATAGAAATTATCCGTTCCATTCTTCCTTTAGTTCAAGAGTGTCAGTTTATGATGACTGTAGACCTGAAGGATGTGTACCTTCATGTTCCCATCCACAGGGATCATCACAAATTTCTGAGATTTGCCTTTCTGGACAAACGCTTTCAGTTTGTGGCTCTTCCGTTTGGCCTTGCCACAGCTACCAGAATTTTCTCAAAGGTTCTGGGGTCTCTCTTGGCAGTAATCATGTCTCGGGGAATTGCAGTGGTGCCCTTCCTGGATGATATATTGGATCAAGCACCATCTTTTAACAAGCAAACTGTCACACAGAGACTTTTTTGTCTTTTTTATGTTCCCATGGATGGAAAGTGAATCTGGGAAAGAGTTCCCTTGCTCCAGCTACAAGGGTAGTTTTCTTAGGGACCATAATATATTCCCTATCGATAAAGATATTTCTGACAGAGGTCAGAAGAGCCAAACTTCTTGCCTCTTGCCTTTAGCTACAGTCTATTGTTTTGCCACCAGTATCTCAACGTATGGAGGTAGTTGGTCTGATGGTTGCTTCCATGGACATCATTCCCTTTGCTCAATTCCATTTGAGAGCTCTGCAGCTATGCATGCTGATTCAATGGAATGGGGACCATGTAGATCTATCTGAGAGGATAGTTCTAGATCAGTCGTCAAAAGACTCTCTCCCTTGGTGGCTGTCTCAGGAACATCTGTCTCAGGGCACATGCTTTCGGAGACCGTTCTGGGTGATTGTGACCACAGATGCCAGCCTGCTTGGTTGGGGAGCAGTCTGGGACTCGTTAAAGGTGCAGGGCCTTTAGACTCAGGAGGAGTCTGCTCTCCCCATAAGCATCTTAGAGTTGAGAGCGATTTTCAATTCTCTGATGGCTTGGTCACAGTTGTCCTCAGCTTGGTTTATCAGGTTCCAGGTAGACAACATAACCTTGGTGGCTTACATCAACCACCAGGGAGGAACTCGGAGTTCCTTAGCCATGAAGGAGGTGGCTTGGATTATTCAGTGGGCGGAAGCTCACAATTGCTATATATCTGCTATCCACATTACAGGAATAGACAACTGGGAAGCGGATTTTCTGAGCAGACAGACATTTCATCCCGGGGAGTGAGCACTCCATCCAGAGGTGTTCTCCAGCTTAACTCTCAGATGGGGGGTGCCGGGGTGGATCTGATGGTGTCTCAGCAGAACGCCAAACTTCCAAGGTACGGTTCATGGTCAAGAGATCCACAGGTTGCTCTGGTAGATGCTCTGGTGGCCCATTGGGATTTCAAGCTAGCATATATGTTTCCTTCGTTTGCTCTTTTTCCATGAGCCATTGCTCATATCAAACAAGAAAGAGCATTGGTGATTCTCATAGCCCCTGTGTGGCCTTGCAGGATCTGGTATGCAGACCTAGTGGAGATGTTGTCTCTCTCACCTTGGAGACTGTCTCTGAGGAAGGACCTTTTGATTCAGGGTCCCTTTCATCCAAATCTTGTTTCTCTGAAGCTGACTGCTTGTAAATTGAACGCTTAGTTCTGTCTAAGTGGGGTTTTTCGGAGTCGGTCATTGAGACCATGATTCAGGCTTGCAAACTTGTTACTAGAAAGATTTACCATAAGGTATGCTGTAAATACCTTTAATTGTGTGAATCCAAGGGCTACTCTTGGAGTAGGGTCAGGATTCCTAGGATTTTGTCCTTTCTCCAGGTCTAAAGAAGCTATTTTGCTAAATAGGCGTCTGCCGGACATGCCAAATGTGCAATCTTTTTGTCAGGATTTGGTCAGTATCAGGCCTGTGTCTAAGTCTGTTGCTCCTCCTTGCAGCCTTAACCTTGTTCCTAAAGTTCTGCAGTAGGCTCCGTTTGAGCCATTGCATTTCATAGATATTAAGTTGTTATCCTGGAAGGTTTTGTTTCTTATTGCTATCTCTTCTCCTCGGAGAGTCTCAGCACTCTCAGCTTTGCAGTATTATTCGCATTATTTTGTGTTTAATGCTGATAAGGCGGTTCTTCGAACTAAGTTAGGCTTCCTTCCTAAAGTTGTTTTGAATAGGAATATTAATCAGGAAATTGTTGTTCCTTCCTTATGTCCTAATCCTTCTTTTCATAAGGGTCATATTGTCTATTTCCCCATCTACGATCTTTATGGGGTTCCTCATAATAGTTATAGTGCCTATTGTGATTGTATGTACCCCCATAGTTTTGATATGGTCCCCCATGGTTGTTCCTCAAAAATCTGTTTGAGTTATATGATCCCCCGTATTGGGGTCCCCTATATCCATTATGGTTATTCTTGGGATTTCTATTCCTTACATAATAGGGTAGATGATAATACTCATCCTTAGACTTTTCATGTGTGAATGGTCTCTCTGTTTGTGTGTTCCCCCTGTAACTTTCATGTTTATTACTATTCTCATAATAAGTGTTGTCTTGTTTAAATTCTAAAGGTCTTGAATATGTGTTATCTCTCCCAGTTTTCATTTTCTTATATGATACTTTTGTCCATGTGCTAGGATCATCAGTGTCATTATCTTTATCGGTATTTTCCTCTTCTAAATCCTCCCCAACAGCTAGATCAATCTGTTCTTCATCTTTTTTCTTCTTTTCTATCTCTCTCATAAGCTTCTTAGTTTTCTTTTTTATAATCTCCTCCTTAATTTTACTAACTTTCTTAAACAGTGTTTCTTTTTTGTCTGCAATATCCTCACTCTCTGGCCCCGAGTTTTCTAGATTGACAATAATAACTTCATTGTCCTTAATTTCAAGATCTATATTGGTTATTAGTGCTTCTCTGTATTCAATGATCAGTTCCATTAGCTTTCTTGAGGTTTCAATTAGCACATTTCTCCATTTTTCTGCTATAGTGTCTGATAATGGAAATGCACAATCCTTATGTACCAATAGCCCCTTCGGGATTACTTCTAATTCTAGACATTTCTTCATAAATGAAATTTCTCCCTTATATTTAACTTCAGAGATTAACAGTTTTTCCAATTCTTTAAATATTAGCTGTACATCTATAGTATCTTCTTCTTCTCTTGTTGGGTTCTCTCCCCTATCATTTTGAATGATCGTGATATCAATAGACTGTCTTAGACTATGGAATGAGTCCATAATGTTCAAATTTTAATCAAATATATTGCTGACAGCGGCTGCTAGGTGCAAACTTATCTTCAAATGGACCATTTTTGATATTTTTTATTCAGTTTTGGAACTAGCACTGTATTGAGGACTATTCACTTGATTATTTCACTGCATTATTTTTCACAAGTATATATATTTTTTCACTTGAGTATTTTACTTTGTTCTCTTTTCACGTTTTTTGAAAGGATTATTTTAGCACGTTTTTTTGAAAGAATTTCAAATTAGGCTATATATTGGTTTTAGGAAGTCACTCTAACATTGAAAATAATTTTTTGAAATTGTCACAGCAATTTTTTCGCATCACTGAACACCGATATTAATCACGTTTATTTATCTATTTATACACATTTGTTGACTTGTATTTTAACTGCCACACAAGGATCTAGGATCCATTTTTGAGGATTTCAATCAGGTTACCGAATGATACTGATAGTTAGGAGATATTGAAAGTTTAATTACACTCTGCTCTCCACTTAAACCGCGGAAAGTACTATTTGAGATATAAAGGTTATCCCAACTCAGTGCTCTGCTTAAGGGAGTTTCCCAAACCGTCAGAATTTTTTAATCTGCCTACAAGCAGTTATTAGTGTCAACAGTGAGTATATTGGCTCCAATGAATGGTTGGAAGAATTACTAGACTGTTAACATGGATCCATGAGGGACTTTTAGATTTTAGATTGTTTTATTTTTAAAAAGATTTTTAAAAAGGATTGTGATTTTTAAATAAACCATTTGCCAATTTTAGCTATCAATACTGTTTAAGTACAATATTGAACTGAAAAAACACACATGAACATTGTTGCAAATCCACCGTTTATTATTGTTTTTATTGTATTATAATAAATATACCAAAATCCATTTGTGAAGTGTTAGTGCATCCAAGACCCTGCCTTCTTAAGTTGGCGCTCTGATAAAGTTCTGAATCATTTTGTTTCCTTTTTTTGACCACTAGGGGTCAATTTATCTGAGCTAAGGGTCATTTTCAGCAGGCGCTTGGTGAATCTATCTTAAAATATCTTTTTATCTACAAGCTCTTTGAATGACTCGCTGGCTCACCCTTCTTCCATTAAGGTCTACCTGTCTTGTCCCTCGCTAGTCATCTGTGTCCTCTAGCTTGGGTATTGGTTCCCAACGATAAATGATGACGCAATGGACTCACCATATCTCAGGAAAGAAAACAAAATGTATGCTTACCTGATCAATTTCTTTCTTTCCGGATATGGTGACTCCACGGCCCATGCCCTTTATTTTAAGACAGTTGGTTTTGTCTAAACCTCAGGCACCTCTACACCTTATTCCTTTTTCTCAATTTTCCTTCCGTCGAATGACTGGGGGTTGTGGGAAGGGGAGTGATACTTAAAAGCTTGGCTGTGGTGCTCTTTGCCTCCTCCTACTGGCCAGGAGAGATATTCCCAACAGTAAATGATGACTCTGTGGACTCATCATATCCAGAAAGAAAGAAATTTATCAGATAAGCATAAATTTAGTTTTTCTAACATTGACACCCAAAATCTGTTACACATTTATAACCACCCCCTGCAGACTCGCGGCCAATCGGCCACCAGCAGAGGGGTGTCAATCAACCAAATCATACTGGATCGGGTTGAATCCCGGCGATGTCTGTCTTCCTGCTCAGAGCAGGCAGACAGGGTTATGGAGCAGCGGTCTTTAGACCGCTGCTTCATAACTGTTGTTTCTCACAAACCTGCAGGATCACCAGAAACACAGCCCTCAAGCTCCATTCAGAACTTGATAGATAGGCCCCAAAGAAATGCAATATGATTCCAAAGAAAAACTAAATAAATATTTTGTGTTATGTATGAACTACAATCAGCTTATGTAAAGAAATCTAGATCCCTTCTCATATTGAGACCTAGGGGACTAGAAGTTTTTAAGGAGAATATCCAATAATTCATTAATTATTTGTTTTATCACAATATCCGAATATAAAATGGGGGTCGTTTCCCTAATTATATTACAGATGTTTGTTTTTTGTTTTTTTAGCAAGCTTTATTCAACACTTTACAATTCAAACATCACATAAAAAGAAGAGAGAAGGAAAAATAAATAAATAAACAGCACTAAGTGATGACTACCATATTTCAACTATAGTGTATACTAAATAGTTTGTCCCACATTTAACGTGTAGAAATTCAGGACAGTCCACAAGTACCCTGTAGATTCCGCTGGGTCAACATCCACGAACAAAGGTGACATCTTCTGCAGTATAGTATTTTGGCTAACTGTATATATTTATTTTTCCTAAGGTTACATACCAAGTGTAGCATTCTATAATTTTATCTGTTATATGTTTACTATATTATAATAAACACCCATCTGGTCCATTAATTGGTAATGTAGTTTTTCCATTACAATTGTATGGTGTACTTGTGATTGCCATTTGGATACTGTAGGAGCTTTAATTTGTTTCCAGTATCTCTGTATTATCGTTTTAGTGCTATTTAAAAGGATGATTAATGTCTTATCATATACATTTGTATATGATATGTTATTTTTTAGACCGACGGCTGTTGTCACTTGGGATAATCAGTTTTTAAAGAGACGAATACCTGGCACTTTTACCTTGCTGTAGCGGATCTGTCAAAAATTGCACTGTGCACAAACTTTTATCATAACATCTTTTATCAGGAACAGACAAGATTACCTTTAAATCCTTTTTGGAAATATAGTGCACCTTCTGGTTTTGATACGAATTCAAGCTTGCATGTATATTGTTTTTATATAATCATCTAGATTGATTTTGTTTTAGGGAGTGTGTGAACGGTTGAAAGAGCAACTATAGTTGGGAGTGAATGTGTATTGTTTTAGATATTGAATATTAATTGTTGTTTTAATCTTGAATATTAATTATCATTTTGGAACTGTTCATCAAATAAATTTTTTTTAATATATCAGATTTGTTTATTAATTAAATATTTTAATATAATTAAAACGGTGGTAGATTGGATATTATTCCCCTAAGTCTGATCTATTCTCTACAGAGGGAATTATAATTGTTTTGCATATCTACTGAATCTCCTGCTTTAAGCGCCCACTATTTATAAATCTGTTATTTTTGATATAGGCTTGTGCAGTAACATTATTGTTGGGTCTAGCGGTATTTGTATCAGGAGTAACCTATGTATCTCTATTCTCACTAAAGACCAATAATTAAATATTTTTGGGCAAAACCACCAGATATGTATAAGAGTACCTCTCTCTCCGCATTCTCTCTAACAAGGGTCTGAAGAGTTAGGGAATATGGCTTTTACTCTATTAGGGGTAAAGTTCTACCTCATTAATAACTTATAATTTGTTTCTAAAATTGACATTGATATTGAAGCTTTGGCATGACGTTGAAAAATAAAGTTCCATTCCTTCCTAGAAGGGGGGTTTGTAAGGTCACTTAAACATCCATTAGTGTATGATGGCAATTGTGAGGATGAAGATGTCATTAGTATTTTATAAATCAGCAATAGTGTATCTCTAGTTGAAAAATTCCCTGAACATAATAATTGGTAGCCTTTGTCTTATTAAGTCCTGTTTGTTTGGGTGTGTTGTGAAAAAAGTTTTTAAGTTGGAAGTATCTAAAACAATGGTTAAATAATTCCACCCCGCTGTTGATTAATTCCAATCTAGACTTTAATTTATCACCATTCATAAACATTTAAAATGGTAAGGTTTTATGTAATGTTTTTATATTGATGATACTAATGGAATCACTAAACGGTAAGGACTCGTCTAGTATAATTGGTGTAAGTGGTGACAGTATTGTTGAAATTTTATTTTTAAGAATGAGAATCCCTTTCCATGTCTGCATCACTTCACGTATAATTGTATAATTCTGATATATTTTTGGCCAGCTTTTCAATGGTAGCCAGCATCTGCCCCCCCCCCAACTGCTTATCCTGGATCAGATTATGCTCTAGCTGTACCCATTCTTTCTGTTTTTTATTCTTACACCAGTCTACTATTCTTTGTAATATTGATGCCTTCCTATATTTTAATAAACATGGCACTCCCAACTCCCCTCTATTCTTAGAAAGGTAGATAGTAGTCATGGATACTCTCTGGGAGGTTCCATGCCATATGTATTTGTTCAATAAACATTGAAACTTGGGAATGTAAGAAGTAGGGAGGGGAATTGGTATAGTCTGGAATAGATATAACAATCTTAGTAAGATGATCATTTTTACAACATGAATACAACCTAGTCAGAAAAGGGGTTTGTGTTTCCATCTATTTATTTCTGTGGTAGTTTCTTTCAAAAGCTTTAACATAGTTTAATTTTATTAAATCATACTGGGTTTTAGCAATCTTAATTCCTAAGTATTTTATAGTGTTAGATTGTATTCTTAAATTACTATTTTGATTGATGAGCTCAAGATTAGATTTATCTAGTCCCAAACTTAAAGGTTCAGATTTAAAATGGTTTATAGTGAAGTTTGAATACTAACCGTAGGTACTTAGTACCGATAAAACTACAGGGGTAGACTGAATAGGTTTAGATAGTGTAAAAAGAACATCATCTGCATACAATGACATTTTGAAGTTCATACCCCCTATATTGATACCACAGATATTGTCATTTAGTCTAATTTTAGATGCCATTACTTTGATTGCTAATGCAAATAATATAGGAGATATTTGACATCCCTGACGGGTGCCGTTATGGATATAAAATGGTTTAGACAGAGAGTTATTATGCATAATAGTTGCAAATTGGGCATTATATAAATAAAAAATTTGTTCTACAAAGAGTTTGCTAAAACCAAATTGATATAGAGTAAAGCGCAAAAATTGCCAATTTAGTCGATCAAAAGCTTTTTCAGCGTCAAATGCTAGAACCACTGTTGGAATACTCTCTTTCTTTACAAATTCTAAAATGTGTATAATCTTAATAATTATAATCTTATTAGTATTATTGCAGGCTTCTCTCTCTGGGATAAAGCCCACCTGGTTAAGGTGTATTAGATAGGGTAAAAGAGTATTAATACTATTAGCTAAAATGTTCCCATATATCTTTATATCCAGTTTCAATAAAGAGATTGGTCTGTAGTCACTTGGGGTTTCCAATGATTTACCTGGTTTTGGAATAACTGCTATCCTGTCCTCTAGCATGTTTGGTGGAAAAGGGTCTCCTACATCTACTTTATGAAAAAGTATCAATAAACGAGGAATAAAAATGTCTTGAAAAGTTTTATAGTACTTTGCGGTAAAACCATTTGGGCTTTTCCCAACTTTTAAATTTTTAATAGTATCCTTTAACTCTTTTATAGTTAATAATTGATCCAGCATGCTCTTCATATCTTCTGAGAGACATAGTAGCCCTGCGTTTGGTATATGTTCTTTACATTGTTCAGTAAAATCTACTGAAGTGAAATTATACGGTAGGTTATATAATTCAGAATAATAATAACTTAAATGGCTACAGATGGTTTTATAATCAATACTGAAAGTAGTGATAAATTTTACTTTTTGGTTCTTATTTGTTTAGAAGTATGTTTATAGGTGAGCAGTTGTTCCCTAGTCATTTCCTCTACACTTTCTTTAGCTTTGTTTAGGATATTGTCTTCATATCCCTTCGTTTTTAATCTGCTTCTGGTTATTTCTCTCTGACATATTCTTCATATGTAGAGCAATTTATTTTAGCGCTAATATATTCTCCTTGTGGAATCCCTTTCACAACATGTCTTGGATGACATGAATTACATTTCAAAATTGTGTTTGCTGCTGTGGGTTTTCGATACAGTGTAGTGTCTATAGAGTTTCCATCTTTGCTTACATAGATGGTTAGGTCTAAAAAGTTGATGGCCTATGAATTATGTTCGCCTACAAGCTTGACACCATATCAAATAAATTTAAAAAAAATATTAAATTGTCTATATATCTATTGAAATACTTAATTTCACTTCTGAAGGGATTTCTATCTCCAAAGACATGGAACAGCAACCACCAACTTATAAATAGGTTGGCGTAAAAAGGGGCAAATGTTGCCCCCATAGCTGTTCCACGTCTTTGGAGAAAGAACTCACTGACAAACATAAAAAAATTATGGGTCAAAAGATATTCTGTAGCTCTCATAAGAAATTGTTTAGTAGTTTGCTCATAGTCACTATAGTTTTCCAGAAAAAAATCCAAAGCTGTGATAACGTTTTCTTCATATAGTCCATAGCTGGAAATTCAGAACCTGGCCTCCAGGAGGAGGCAAAGACACCCCAGCCAAAGCTTAAATACTCCTCCCACTTCCCTCATCCCCCAGTAATTCTTTGCATTTCGTCCAAGGAGGTTGGCAGAGAAGTGTCAGAAGTTTTCGATAGTCTCTTATGGAGGGTAGTACTCTTCAGCATGGGACTGGAGTTTTAAGTAGTCCTGTCAGTCTCTCAGTAAGAGCATGGGTGAAAGTTAGAGTCCAGAGATGCAGAGAGAGTATTTCTGCGAAACCATCCCGACTCATATTAACAGCTCCACAAGCAATCAGCGTTGACGAGTTTTGCTGCCTGCTTTTTTCTCTCAAGTCCATGGCAGAAGCAATGCTACTATTTGTCACACTTGAAGGGCTGTGTTCCTGTTCCACGGCGTGTGTTCCAGTAAGATAGTTTCATTTTACTTTCATCATGGATGTATTGTAATTTCAACTGTTTATCCGTGAGGGGCTACAACCTTTTGGGGATAACTTTAACATACGGTCTCAGTGAGGCTCCTTTTTGTATCTAGGAATCAAGGGTTAATACAGTGGGGAAAAAAAGTATTTAGTCAGCCACCAATTGTGCAAGTTCTCCCACTTAAGAAGATGAGAGAGGCCTGTAATTTTCATCATAGGCATACCTCAACTATGAGAGACAAAATGTGGAAACAAATCCAGACAATCACATTGTCTGATTTAGAAAGAATTTATTTGCATATTATGGTGGAGAATAAGTATTTGGTCAATATCAAAAGTTCATCTCAATACTTTGTTATATATCCTTTGTTGGCAATGACAGAGGTCAAACGTTTTCTATAAGTCTTCACAAGGTTTTCACACACTGTTGCTGGTATGTTGGCCCATTCCTGCATGCAGATCTCCTCTAGAGCAGTGATGTTTTGGGGTTGTCACTGGGCAACATGAACTTTCAACTCCCTCCAAAGGTTTTCTATGGGGTTGAGATCTGGAGACTGGCTAGGCCACTCCAGGACCTTGAAATGCTTCTTACGAAGCCACTCCTTCGTTGCCCAGGCTGTGTGTTTGGGATCATTGTCATGCTGAAAGACCCAGCCATGTTTAATCTTCAATGCCTTTGCTGATGGAAGGAGGTTTGCACTCAAAATCTCACGATACATGGCCCCATTCATTCTTTCATGTACATGGATCAGTCGTCCTGTTCCCTTTGAAGAGAAACAGCCCCAAAGCATGATGTTATCACCCCATGCTTCACAGTAGGTATGGTGTTCTTTGGTTGCAACTCATCATTCTCTCTCCTCCAAACACGACGAGTTGTGTTTCTACCAAACAGTTCTACTTTGGTTTCATCTGACCATATGACATTCTCCCAATCTGCTTCTGGATCACCCAAATGCTCTCTAGCATACTTCAGATGGGCCCGGACATGTACTGGCTTAAGCAGGGGGACACGTCTGGCACTGCAGGATCTGAGTCCCTGGCGGCATAGTGTGCTACTGATGGTAGCCTTTGTTACGTTGGTCCCAACTCTCTGTAGGTCATTCACTAGGTCCTCCCATGTGGTTCTGGGATGTTTGCTCACCGTTCTTGTGATCATTTTGACCCCCCGGGGTGAGATCTTGCGTGGAGCCCCAGATTGAGGGAGATTAACAGTGGTCTTGTATGTCTTTCATTTTCTAATTATTGCTCCCACAGTTGATTTCTTCACACCAAGCTGCTTGCCTATTGCAGGTTCAGTCTTCCCAGCCTGGTGCAGGTCTACAATTTTGTTTCTGGTGTCCTTCGACAGCTCTTTGGTCTTCACCATAGTGGAGTTTGGAGTGTGACCATTTTAGGTTGTGGACAGGTGTCTTTTATACTGATAACAAGTTCAAACAGGTGCCATTAATACAGGTAATGAGTGGAGGACAGAGGAGCCTCTTAAAGAAGAAGATACAGGTATGTGAGAGCCAGAAATCTTGCTTGTTTGTAGGTGACCAAATACTTATTTTCCACCATAATATGCAAATAAATTCTTTCCAAATCAGACAATGTGATTGTCTGGATTTGTTTCCACATTTTGTCTCTCATAGTTGAGGTATACCTATGATAAAAATTACAGGCCTCTCTTATCTTCTTAAGTGGGAGAATTTGTACAATTGTTGGCTGACTAAACACTTTTTTTCCCCACTGTATCTCCTGAGGGGGATTATTGAACAGGGGGGTTTACAATCATGTTTGTTATGATTCTGTCTGCTACTGTGTATTGTTGCTTCGGAAAAACAAGGATATTCCAGCTGGTGCAAATCCAAAACCTTTTTATTTTGCAATGTGGGATTCAAATAGAAGCAACATTTCAGGCCAGCAATCAGCCCTTTCTCAAGCTTTACCATAAGTGAATATACAAACATTTAAATAACCCTAATGGCGCCAAAAATTTGTGATTCAAACAGTGGCTATACTGCCACCTAGTGAAAAATTACAATATATCATATATTTAAAACATATATTAAAAACAATCCATTATAAATGATTAAGTAAATATAATGATAAATATATCGCCAGCTAGTGAATAATAATTATGCAAAAATTCGTAAAGGCTTTGTAAAAAGGACATTAAATTATTTAATAGATGTAAAAATATATTTCACATAAAAACACCATCATATAACTAAGCATAAAATATAAAATGCAACATTTAGACGTCTCTAACTTAAACCACTATGTATCTACTCCGCAATAATCAAATAAGTATATTTTGAATAATTGAACATAGTGGTTTAAGTTTGAGACGTCTCTAATAAATGTTGCATTTTATATTTTATGCTTAGTTATATGATGGTGTTTTTATGTGAAATATATTTTTACATCTATTAAATAATTTTATGTCCTTACTACAAAGCCTTTACAAATTTTTGCATACCTAATTGTTTTCAAAATCACCTTTTAAAACCCCTTTTTGGTATCTTTAGCTGTTAGCGCCCTTACTACACCCACTTTTTTCTTTAACCTATTGTTTAGATTGAAGGATCTAATCTTATTTGTAAGGAGTTTGATACCCCACTTTGACATCAGCGCACTATTTCACACACTTTTGTTCGAATAATAATTATATTACAATTATCTAAACAATATTCAATCTATATGAAAAAATTCATTTAAAGAAAAAAATATTTTTAAAATTTAAGTATCAAAAGTGACAATAAAAAAATCCTAAACATTTCATTTTAATATCATTGTGACAAATAGATCCCATATTTAATTTAATTAAAAATACCATTTTCTTATATATGAGAATCATATTTGGACTCTCATATAATAACCACAAATCATTTAAAATTAAAAACATGTATCAAATGTGTTAACCTACAAATTAATAAAACAACATTATTTTCATCAATAGGAAATTACACATGAATATAGGTCAAAATTGGATATTCAACCCACATGTACACATACACGCATACACACAGGAAAAACCTAGGTATATACATACATGCGTACATGTGTATGCACAATAAAAACAAAGATGGAACATCCTAGAGTAATTATTTAGAATTTATACAACTATTCAAAAATAAGGAGAATCTTTAACTTTATATTTAATTACCAAAAGGCTGTCCAATTACATTCTCTATTTAAGCCTTTTGGCCATAATGTGCACATATCATTAATCCAAAATGTTTCATGTCTACTTAATAGGTTTTCCCTTTCACCCCCTCTTCTTGGTGTATAAACTCTTTCTATGGCCTGCTTCTAAAAAAGGTGAAGCTACAGGAGCATCCTTTTTGTTGCAACGAATATTTGACTTATGCTCCGAAATTCTTTCCCGTGCTTCCCTGGTATATTGACCAATATAAATTAGGGAGCATGGACACTTAATTGCATAAATAATATATTCAGATCTACAAGTCAAATATTCTTTGATCTTATACTTTTTCCCAGAATAAGGATGACAAAAAGTGTCACCCTTAATCATCGAGTTACAATTAATGCAAGATAAACATGGAGAGCATCCTTTTCGTGTTTGACCAGTTAGAGTACTCTGTATATTTTTACTTACTCCAATATCAGCTCTTACCAATTTATCTCTAATATTAGGGCTACGTTTGTAAGCTGGCATAGGGAGTTGTTTAAAGGCACCTATTTCTGGATGACATTTGTACAAAATATGCCAATACTTCCGAATAACTTTATTGACTTGATTACTCCTAGTATTGTATTGTGAAATAAATTTAAATCTCTCAGATTTTGCAGATTTTTTAGAACCATCTTCTGTTCTCTTCACAGTGCTGGACTCACTATTAGCAATAACCACATTCTGTTTTATATTCTCAATAAGTGTTTTGGGATAACCCCTAAGGATAAACTTATCCGACATTTCTTCCAAACTAACCTATTTTACTATAGGGTCAGATACTATACGATCAACCATTAATAGTTGACTTTTAGGGACTGCTTTAAAGGTAGAAGGTGGATGAAAGCTTTCAAATAATAATGTATTATTCCTATCAGTAGGCTTAGAATAAATATCTGCCTTCAATCCATATTCCCCTTTATAAATTTTTGTATCCAAAAACTGAATTGAATATTCATCATGTGACAAAGTAAATTTAATACCATTAACCAAACAATTAAGGTCATTAATGAATGCAAGTAGGGATCCAATGTCGCCATACCATATGCCAAACACATCGTTCATCAATAAAACGCCACCAAGTGGCACCATATTGTTTAAACAATGGATGTTCATAAACAAACAATTCCTCAAAATTGATCATGAATATGTTGGCATATGTAGGGGCGACATTGGACCTTATGACTGTCCCTTTTCTTTGGAAGTAAAAAGTTTCTTTAAAAAGAAAATAATTGGTATACAAAATTAATTCCAATAAATTAACAAAAAATTGTATTTGAGCCATATTGTATTTTTTGTCATTATTCAACATTTTTGCTACTGAGGCTATTCCACTTGTATGTTTAATTGACATGTACAGACTGGACACGTCAAGAGTAAATAGAATGGCCTCCTGATTTGATAAATTAAGGTCTTCCAATTTATTCAGGAAGTCATAGGTATCTTTGATGTAAGAAGATGATTTGGTGACATAAGGCTGTAAAATTTTATCAAGAAAGACTGAGATATTGGAAAAGATGGACCCTTTGCCAGCCACAATTGGCCTACCCGGTGGCCCACATTTATTTTTATGAATTTTGGGTAGGCAATATATGACAGGTCTAATGGGATGTTTTACCTGTAGAAAATCTCTCAGGTCCTTGGAAATTAATCCCTTAAGTACAGCATTGGATAAAATTTCAGTAATCTCACTTTGTATTTTATATGTTGGATCAAAACCAATTTTTGTGTATACTGACACATCTCTCAACTGCTGCATTATTTCTGCCATATATGCCTCTTCCTTCATAATAACCAGGGCTCCACCCTTATCAGCACCCTTAATAGTTAACCCCTTCTTTTCTTTAATTGTTCTCAGTGAGGCCAAATCTGCATCAAATTTCAACTTTTGTTGCTGAAACACATAATCCGGTTTCAAAAACAAATTTTCAACCTCACTAAAAACCAACTCAAAAAATGTGTTAACACTGTTATCAATAATTTTTGGGTTAAACTTACTCAAATTTTTTAAACCAACAGATTTGCAAGTTAATACATCACTCTCCTTTGTAAATATCCTAGTATCATCAACACTAGTATCTTTATAAAAAAATAATTTTAATTTGATAGATCTAAAGAACCTATGTAACTCTTGTTTAACTTGAAACAAATTAATCCCTGAAATATTAGTTACAATGTTTTTATTCTCCATAACACCTTTATTGCTACAAGAGACATTAAAATGTCTCTCAGAAGATTGTCCATCTTGAACAATGTCCATGTTAGTATTACTAACAATTTTGCTGAAATGAGGATCTCTATACTCTGTTAAAATGTCCCCATCATTCGTTTTCTTTATAACTTTTACTTGCTTGGAGAACAGTGTCTCACTCACCCCATCCTGTGCAGCTATTAGTGAGGCTGTCGGCCTCTCCCACGGCTGTTCCAACGGGCCTGTTTGGCTTTCTTCGTGCCCTGTGCAGAGGGATATACACCTCCGGTGTTTTCTACACCCCTCCGGTGTCGCCATCCGACTCCTCTGTTAAAAAGCAAACCGAGGACTCCACCCACTTCCATTTGCTGCGACCACCGATAGACATTACCCTGTAAGTAATCTTGCTCATCACATAGAAATTTGGTGCGCTTTTTTTCTTCCAGTGATTTCTTATATTCACCAACTGATTTGGAGATCCTTTCAACCCGGATTTTATATTCATCCAGCGGCAGATTTTGTTTTAATGCCAATTTCGATTTGTCAACCTCCTCTTTAAACATCGCAATCTCTCTCTGTGCAAATTCGACCATCCATGTTATTAGGTCGAAAGAACACTTATTCAAAATGTTCACAAAACGGGCACAATACTCAGGATTGTCCCCAAACAGAGTTGGTGTGGTAGGCATACGTAAGCCTCTTGGGATGCGTTGTAGTTTAAAGTATTCTGTTAAAGTTACAGCATGTAATTGAGCATTTGTTTAACACTGTCCTTTTCAAGTTTTTTTACTTGATCTTTCTTTAGGGGGTACATTAAGAAAGTCACTCGATCCCAACACTGAAGAGAATACAACTTGTGCATCTTCAGTTGAATATCCAAAAGTATTTGTTCCCTTCGTTATAGTTGCCATTTCACAGGTCATAGTGGTGCAAGTGTTTCAATAGTTAAAGCAAATATTGAAACAATGTATCATGAACACAGCACTCACTTTTCTCTCAGCACAGCACGGAAAAGGCTTACCAAGCCCAATACAAATATAGGAAAAACAAGGATGTTACAGCTGGTGCAAATCCAAAAGCTTTTTATTTTGCAATTTGGGATACAAATAGAAGCAACGTTTCAGGCCAGCAATCAGCCCTTTCTCAAGCTTGACCATAAGTGAATATACAAACATTTAAATAACCCTAATGGCGCCAAAAAATTGTAATTCAAACAGTGGCTATACTGCCACCTAGTGAAAAATTACAATATATCATATATTTAAAACATATATTAAAAACAATCCATTATAAATGATTAAGTAAATATAATGATAAATATATTGCCACCTAGTGAATAATAATTATATTACAATTATCTAAACAATATTCAATCTATATGAAAAAATTAATTTAAAGAAAAAAATATTTTTAAAATTTAAATATCAAAAGTGACAATAAAAATTTAATTTAATTTTATATTAATTTAACATTTAATTTTAATATCATTTTGACAAATAGATCCCATATTTAATTTAATTAAATATACAATTTTCTTATATATGACCACAACTCATTTCAAATTAAAAACATATATCAAATGTGTTAACCAACAAATTAATAAAACAACATTATTTTCATCAATAGGAAATTACACATGAATATAGGTCAAAATTGGATATTCAACCCACATGTACACATAAACGCATACACACAGGAAAAACCTAGGTATATGCATACATGCGTACATGTGTATGCACAATAAAAACAAAGATGGAACATCCTAGAGTAATTATTTAGAATTTATACAACTATACAAAAATAAGGAGAATCTTTAACTTTATATTTAATTACCAAAAGGCTGTCCAATTACATTCTCTATTTAAGCCTTTTTGCCATAATGTGCACATATCATTAATCCAAAATGTTTCACGTCTACTTAATAGGTTTTCCCTATCACCCCCTCTTCTTGGTGTATAAACTCTTTCTATGGCCTGCTTCTAAAAAAGTTGAAGCTACAGGAGCATCCTTTTTGTTGCAACGAATATTTGACTTATGCTCCGAAATTCTTTCCCGTGCTTCCCTGGTATATTGACCAATATAAATTAGGGAGCATGGACACTTAATTGCATAAATAATATATTCAGATCTACAAGTCAAATATTCTTTGATCTTATACTTTTTCCCAGAATAAGGATGACAAAAAGTGTCACCCTTAATCATCGAGTTACAATTAATGCAAGATAAACATGGAGAGCATCCTTTTCGTGTTTGACCAGTTAGAGTACTCTGTATATTTTTACTTACTCCAATATCAGCTCTTACCAATTTATCTCTAATATTAGGGCTACGTTTGTAAGCTGGCATAGGGAGTTGTTTAAAGGCACCTATTTCTGGATGACATTTGTACAAAATATGCCAATACTTCCGAATAACTTTATTGACTTGATTACTCCTAGTATTGTATTGTGAAATAAATTTAAATCTCTCAGATTTTGCAGATTTTTTAGAACCATCTTCTGTCCTCTTCACTGTTCTGGACACACTATTAGCAATAACCACATTCTGTTTTATATTGTTGCTTCGGCTCATTGCTATTTTCGAACATAACGGTCTATGTCTAGTGACTGGGCCTTTTCGGTCGGGTGTGCTTTTGCATGGACTGCACGGTTTACCTTATGACTCCATTTCCATTTTCCTGACCGCGTGGCGATGGAGAAATCCTGGTCTGCTGGTGTCTGGTTCTCTGGAGGCAGCAGTGTCTCAGTTATGGAGGATTCTTGGAGACGGATGTCTCTGATTCAGACTCTACTTCTTGCAAAGAATATGAATTGACCCGGGTGATACATGGCCATCAGTTATGTTTCAAATGCTGCTTTACAGTGCTTTGTTCGTTGGGATCAGGGAATCGGGTGTCCACTGAGCCATCCATCTCTGGGGATTCTATTTATCATGAGACAAGTTCCTTACCATCAACTATTACTGCACATGCAGGTAACCCAAACCCTACTTATCCTTTCATGGGAGTGTGGCCTGTTCCCGCTGAAGGTTACGACTTGGCTCCGCATGGCCATATCTTTGGCACATGTTTATCTGCACCTCCCGGGATATTGTCTGTGTTTCGTTAACCGGGGCTCGCCAAGCATGGGATCGCCTGGTCCAGTTCAGCCTTCTGGGGGAGAAACTGCCTCTGAGGCCTCAGGAGGTCATCCTTCGGGGCCGGTGTTTCCTTTTGTCCCGGCAGAGGTATGTTGTGCCATTCATTATAGACTGGCGTGCCTTCGTGTCCTACTAAGGCACGTTTTTGGTGTTGCTGGAGGATCCCACTCTTAATGGGTCTGGGGATTCTCAGTCTTACTCTTTGACTGGCTTGCATACAAAGACATAAGGGGATGAAGTAATCTTCTTATAGTCTTTGTTATTTGTGTATCCTTTTCCAGTTCTGAGCTTGGAAGTCTCGGACCCCTGTTGGGTTGGTCCTGAGGGTCTGTCCATTCTTACTGGCCAATAAGCTACAGGTTGCCTTATCTTTTATTTTCATCCAGTGAGGATGATTATTATTTAATTTAAAGCTCATGTTGTGGTGTAATGTTTCCTTCGGGAACTTTCCTCTCTGGAATTGATATTCACGATTTTGTGGATACTGTTTACAAAAGTCTCTCTGACTGTTCTTATCCCTCCATCATCGGGGCAGACTCTATGTGGCCTTGATAGTGCTGGGGCCCATGGTTTCAGGCTGGTCCTGGCTGGGTACAAATCCTTCTGTCCTTGAGGCCTAGTTCACACATGTGGCACCTTTTTAAATTCCAATAATTTTTATTAATTTTCAATTTTTCACAACAATACAACAATTAGAAAAATACACTTCACAAAAACAACAGAATACAGCTGAGGTAAGTGGCAATCATCTTTTATAGCTCAAGATCATTATGCCACCACATGTTCATCTTCTATCTATAATGTTCTACCTGTGGAGGTTAGGGGGAAAGTAATAGAATAAGGGAAGAGTTGAAGAGGGTGGGAAAAAGGAGAGAATAAGAGGGAAAGAGGAAAAAGGTAAGGAGAAGAGGGAGTAGAAAAGAAGAACTAGAGAAGAAGGGAATTCAGTGCAGAAAGGATTTCAGGCAACGTTCCCAAAAGAAAGCCAGAACTTACTGGTGTCTATCTATTCTGATTATAGGCTAATCTAGAGCAGAGAGACCGTGTTCCCAGATAAAAAGTATGTCGTTAATAAACTCGTGTTTACCGATATAGTTATAATGATATTTTTCTAGTGTTATAATATGTTCCATCTCAGCTAGCCACTGTGTTTGGGTGGGGGTGTCTTGACTCTTCCACAATCGAGGAATTAATCTTTTTGCACTTGTCAGCATCAACTGAAAAAGTTTTGTGCGATAGATACAGTGTATTGGTGGGAGGATGTTGAGCAAAATATGTTTACTACTGAGAGTGATACTTGTTCCTAATATTTTATTAATACATCTTTCTATACGTGACCAGAATTCCACTAGGAGTGGGCAGTCCCACCATATATGAGTCAAGCTGCCTATCCCACCGCAGCGTCTCCAGCATGCTGAGGAATCTGTAGGAAAAATGTATCTAAGACGCTGCGGTGTCAGATACCAGCGAGAGAGTATTTTATAGTTCAACTCGGATAGGAGCACCGAGGTTGAAGCAGAATGTGTAATTTTAAAACTAGTTTTCCAGTCCTCATCCGTGATCCCCTCTAACACCTCAGTCTCCCACTTCTTTAGAAAAGTGGGACTTCGGTCAGGAAAAGAACCTCTCAGTAGTCTGTATGTCAAAGAGAGAAGTGATCTTTTATAGTCGGGATTAATACATATCTTTTCGAATACAGTTAGTGATCTAAATATGTGAACTTTGTGTGTGTTGTTACAAAGCGCGTGTCTTATCTGTAGGTATGAGTACCAACTATGGAAGGGTGCCCCCAGCTCATCGTTTAACTTGGTCCTGTCCCTAAACTTTCCTGACTCCAGTAAAAGATATATTGGCAAGTTACATAGGTGTTTCTCAGAGTTCCAGTGGGTAAAGGAGACCTTGTCTAAGAATAGCCGGTTACCTAATAAGGGAGTGAGGGGTGAAATTGGGGTGGAGATTCCTGTGTTATGGGCCAGAACCAAATCCCAGATTTCTAGAGTGGCCCTGACATAAGCATTCTGGTATGCCCGTGGTGGTCTATGATTTTTAGGCAACCATGATATATCTCTCATTTTGGGTCGTTCCTATAAGGGAACTTTTGACTTGTACCCATAGGTTTGATTGTTGAGAGTGTGTCCAGGAGATCACTTTGGACAAGTGTACCTCCTTGTAGTAGTTTAAAAGGTTTGGCACACTAAGACCACCATCCTCTTTATGCATATATAGCGTGTGTTGGGAAACTCTAGGTTTTTTATAGGACCATATGAATGAGTTGATCATTTTCTGTTGCGTCCTTAGGTATGAGATAGGCAGGGCCATCGGCAATGTCCGGAAGAGAAATAGATATTTATGTATTATCATCATTTTAGTAGTGTTCACCCGCCCAAACCAGGAAAGATGTCCCTGCCTATGCCAACCCTCCAAGAGGTTTTTGATTGTTTTTTGTAGGCTGATATAATTACACCGAAATAGGTCTTTGTTGTTCTGAGGTAGAGTTAAGCCTAAGTATTTGAGCTTGTCTGTGACCCGAAATGGCGTGTGTTTCTGTACAAAGTCAATATCCTGTTGTGGAAGATTCAATAACATTATGCCTGACTTTTCCATATTTATAGAGAAGTTAGAGACCTGTCCATAATCCTACAGGGTTTTTATCAGAGCGGGGAGGGTAGTAGAGGGTGACTGGAGAGTGAAAATCACATCATCCGCAAACAGTAAGCACTTTTGTTTTACTTGATTATATTGCAAGCCTAGTATATCTTTGTTTTCTCTAATTTTTATTGCTAGGATCTCGATGGTTATTGCAAACAGTAAAGGCGACAGGGGGCAACCCTGGCGGGTTCCATTCGTTATTTGAAAAGGCTGTGAAAGAGTTCCATTCACTCGGACTCTTGCTTGGGGGTTTGAGTACAGTGCCTGGATTCTAGCTATAAAAGCTTCCGAGAAGCCAAACTTCGACAGAGCCCTCCACATAAAATGCCAGCTGACCCTTTCGAAAGCCTTCTCAGCGTCAGATGACAGAAGTGCCAGAGGGGACTTGTTATCGTTTGTATACTGCAGAGATTGCAACACTCTAATTGTGTTGTCCTTTGCCTCTCTGCCCTTAACAAAGCCAACTTGGTCCGGATGTATGATCTTAAGAAAAATTGCATTAAGGCGGTTAGAGAGAATTTTTGCATAAATCTTTATGTCGGTATTTAGGAGTGAAATTGGTCTATAATTACCCACCAGGGTCCCCACCCTGTCTGCCTTCGGTATCACTGTGATCGTGGCTTCTCTCCATTATCTACTGATGTGAATAGTGCGTGTAGTGAGGAGCAGAGTTGGGCTTGGAATAATTGGTAAAATTTGGCAGGTAACCCATCTGGTCCAGGGGATTTACCGTTTGGGAGTGCCTTAATAGTATTCACTATATCTTGGGTTGTTATTGGGGCGTCTAGAGCCTGGCAATCTTCCTCCGAGATACAAGGGGTCTCTAGAGAAGCGAGATAGTGTGTAATATTTTTAGCTGTCTCCTGAGTGATATTGGGGTTAAGATTGTATAGCTTAGTGTAATAAGAAACAAACGTGTCTGCTATTTCTTCGTGTTTGCTGACCGATCCCCTAAACTAATTAAGTTGTCTTCTTTTAAGGGATCTTGCTAACAAGCGTCCTGCCTTATTACTTTCTGCGAAAAACTTGGCTTTGGTTGTTAGCGCCCTCAAATGGGCTTTTTGGGTTAGATAATTGTTAAGGCCGTCACGTGCTAGCTTAAGATCAGTGAGCTTTTGGTCTGAAGTCGGGTCTGCCTTGTGTGCTTTATCTGCTGTGTTCAAGGTGTCGGTCAGTGAGGTGAATGGAGCTTTCCTCATTTTCCGTATTCTAGCAGTATATTTTATTAAGTGTCCTCTTATGAAGCATTTTTACGCCTCCCAATTGTTACCTACAGATGTGTCATCTGGTTTGTTGTGTAAGAAAAACTCCTTGGTTGCTTTAGTTACTTCTTTTATTGTTTCTTGATTTGTCAGAATTGTCTCATCTAACCTCCAAGTCAGTGTGTTTTTCGGTCTGGTTGGCCAGAGAAAGGTGGAAACGACCATACTATGATCTGACCAAGGTGTGTGTGATATGATAGACTGGGTCAGGCTAGTTAAGAGTGTTTGACTACACATGATATAGTCTAGTCTGGAGTAGGAATGTTGGGGGTGAGAAAAAAAAGTGTAGTCTTTCTGTGTTGGGTGTGCGACTCTCCAGGTGTCAAATAGTGAGATGGAGTGTATGACTTCGCAGTTAGCTTTCAGGGCCTTGTTACTAAGATATGATTTCCCTGTGGAGTTGTCTAGAGAAGGGTGCATGGTAAAGTTGAAGTCCCCCCCCATTATAATTGGGCCTTTGGAGACGTCTAGAATAGTATTGGTAACCGATTTGAAAAAATGGGGAGTGGGCCGATTCGGGGCATATATATTGACAAAGGTGACCAAGTTACCATAATATAGCCCTACAAGGATCAAGAGTCTTCCCTCTTTATCGGTATATTTCTGTGTCAATTCAAAGGGGGTGCCCCGTTTGAATGAAATACATACCCCATTATGCCTACTTGTACTTGAGCTGAGGAAGTGTTTATCAAAGTGTCGTGTGGCTAACTGAGGTTCATTCCTTTTCTTAAAGTGAGTCTCTTGCAACATAATTACATCAATGCCCTTTTTAAAAAAATCAAAATAAGCAATGGAGCGTTTGCCTGCTGATAAGAAACCCTTCACATTCTGGCTTGCTACTCTTATTGTATTCATCTTCAACCCTAGTTTTAGCTAGAGAAAACGCTAGGTTAGTAATTTACCTTGTTGGCCAAGTAGGCTAGTAGCCTAAAGAAAGAGAGATAGACAAAGGTGAGGAAGGGAGAGAAGAAAAGAAATAGCAGGGGGTAGAGTGAACTGTTACCTTTTAGATAGAACAAATCTCGTCGTATTGTTAAGAGTTACAGCAAACAGTATTTTAATTAACAAATACAATGCAAATTTTTTTAAATCTTGAAAAACTTTCAACAAATGAGGCAGAATAACAGACCGGGTAGCTACGTACGTTGCTGCCAATGTTTTCAGCTGTTAATTTCCTTAGCCATAGACTTCTATGCTATTCAACATATCATATAAGATACCATCTCACTAGTTTTACCCTAGTTTTAATCCGAGACACCCATGCGCAACTGGCACTATGAGCATTATCAACCCTGAAAATCAAACTTTTTTTTTAGTAAACTCCCTTGTTACTTATGAAAACTCCCCCTTCCGCTAACTCAGAGTCAATGAGCTTCTAATATATCCCAATCGTGTATTTTCACAATTCTTTGCCGTTTTATGCAATAAAAAATATTTGACTGATCTATTTGTTTACTTACGCTAGATCAGTGACTTTTCAAGTCCCCCTAACCTCTTGTCACAACAATTACTATATTGTATTTTAGATTTGTCTATATTTGGGGGTAATTATTTTGAGATTGTTACCATGGGGAATATTTCTCATTTATCTCCGGGAGCCCTTATGTACTTTTCAAATCCCATATATTAGTTAATGCCTTGAAACATGAACATTACAAAAACAACCTAAACTATTAAAACATGCATATTACACGTAGTATATAGCAAACTTCCAATGTATAATCACTGTTTTCATTTAACATTTGTTCAGTATGAATGAACCCAAAACCGGAACAGTAAAACTTAATAAATAATATACTTGCCCAACTTCATCAGTCATTGTCTTCACTCGATCTTTCTTCATACAAGTATGAAGATTTCTAATGTCAGCTCATCAGCCTAAGGAATAAGCGTGAGCGGACATTAGGGCATATACAATAAACAGGAGTCTCTGACAAACAAAGCAACATATCTAGTTCAACCTGGTTGTATTGAGTCAGTGTTCACTGTGCTGACTTGTTTCCTTTTGAGTTGGGTATTGGTATTGATGGGCCAGGCTTTCCTCTGCGGCCTTGGGCTAATTGATCCAGCAAGGTTATTTGAGATGGCAGCTCTGGCGTCCGGTGTGGGTGGAGGAATTCTGCCGTAGTGCAAAATTTGCCAATCTCAGATATGGATCTAACATTCAAATCTGTTGCCATTTCTAGAGGAAAACCCCATCAATATGGAATGTTTAACCGTCTCAGGTGAGAAGGGTTAAGATTGAAAAGTCTCTTCGTTTTTGAAGTTGTCCTCGAGGAAAGGTCCTGAAGATCTGTATTCGGTATCCTTGATACATCACTGCTTGTTTCTTTCTAGCCAAATTATAGATGTCCTCTCTTTGTGGGTAGCTTTGAAAATCTGACAATAATGTCCCTTGGCGGTGAATCAGCATCAGGTTTTGGACAAAGGGCCCTGTGTGCTCTGTCTAGGGCCAAATCTGTTAACATCATGCCCTCCTCTCCGCTAGCCATTTCTGAGAATAGACCCTTTAGGAATTCCTTTATTTCATTATTTTGCACTGTTTCAGGGATCCCTCGAAATCGTAGATTATTTCGTCTGGTACGATTTTCGAGTTCGTCCAACTTCTCTTCCAGATCTGCATAATTATGGTGTAGTAGTGATACCTTGGAAGAGAGATCTGCCATTTTTTGAGAAAAAACAAACTCATGTTCCTCCAGTGAATCGACTCTGCGGCTGAGGTCTGATATATCCTTTTTTAGTTCAGCGCATTCACTTTTAATGCATGTCTTGACTTGATCTATTAGCAGCTCCATGGCTCTGTAAGTGATAGGTGGTTCATCTATTGAATCGTTAGCTTCTGGCGACGTGCACCTGGAGTCTTCAGAATCATCCTCTTTTTCTTCTGAAACAGGAGGGTGAAGGAGGGTGGATGCGTTTTTATGTTTATTCTTTTCCGCCTGTTTAAAGAAGGCATTCACAGACTCCTGAGATTTTTGGGGTGTTTTTTGAGGCTTGTCTGCTTTTCCTGCCCTTTTCTGCGACATTGTGTTATGTTTATGTGATGGTATGGCAGGGGTGACTTTGTAGCGTGTTAAATGAGCCCTAGACCCCCGGGGCTTTGCTCTCACAGAGCGATCACGGGCAAAGGAGGGTGGATATGACCCGCTGACACACGGAACAGCGGGAAAGGGGAGGGGGAATAGGGCTGTGTTTATTATATTGTTAGGAGTTCTCCGTGTCCAAGACCAAAAGCCAAGAGGTGAACCCAATTTTCCTTCTATCGTGGGGTGCAATTAAAGATCTATTGTAGAAGTTTTTAGCGGCCAAAGTCTCTCTAGTATAAGATTATAACAACCCTAGACCTAAGTACAGATGTTGGAATACAGCAAGACAGTCTAGACGTTATTCGGTCTCCTGGTCTATTATCTAGAACTATGAGATGTAGGAAAGCTAATTGGGGAGGGCATAGAAAATTCACCTCTGTAATAAGGCATCCAAAGTAGTCTGACTGCTTTATAATATTGGAGAAGTCAGAGTTTCAGTCTCTTTATTAATGCTTCACTGACCGTTCAGAATTTATTTTGCTTTCATTTCAGTGTAGCTGCATCACTGATCTTTTCATGGGTATCGAAACCAATGTCTAGCACTATACAGTAGTCAGATTTGCTATACAGAGATTATTATAGGCCTGTGGTGTAGTTCAAAAGTACCTTGCATGAGAAAAGTTAAAACAAGCCAGGTACTAGAAAAGGCCCTTTCTCAGAAGTTAAAAGCTTCTTGGTTTTTATAGTGCAATTATGAATCCTGATAGGAGGATTTAGGTCCTTCATACCGCCATTCTTACGGTTTTTCCTTTCATGGTTTCTTTGGAAGTGTCCTTTTAGGACTTGTTTCTTTTAGAGGTTCTTTTGCTTTGGGTCAAGACTTTCTGGACTTCATCTATTTTTTTCTGGCGGCTTTGGCCACTTAATTAGGAAGTCGTCTCCATATCAGGGGCGATAGGAGGTGTTGTCTCTTTTTCCAAACTTTTTGCATTGGGGATGTTTTTCTGCCTGGGTTCGGGATGCTTTGCATTCTTCTCCCTTGGCTGTGGTCCTCTGGAATGTTAATCTGAAAGGATTATGGAGACTAGCCTTTCTTTCTACTCTCTTTCAGGTGACTCATTTTCATTTCCCTCATTGCTGCCCTTGGGGCCATTGGGGTCTAGAGAAATTGTGTGACTTTGTCACAGCCTAGTACCTTCCTGGGGGGTGTTGACCTCCAGCTAAGGGTGTTCTCTTCCCTTTGGGCTGGGAATTACTATTGAGTTCTGTACCCGTTCTTCAGGTTTCCCGGGTTCTCATCCCCTGTGAGGTCTGATTGCTTTAGACGGGTATGTTGTGTTTCCTTAGGGTGTCATTCGTTCTAGGACGATTCTGGGTCCAGGATCCGGAGTTCTTGTCTTTGATCCTTCTTGGATGTCTAGAGACTTATGATCCAGTGGACTGGTTCAGGACAACCCATTTTTTTCAGGGACCCTATGTTGCGACATAGGGGCTAGCTCATTGGGCTTGCAAGCAGGTAGGCCAGAGTTCACATCCACCTTTGGGTACTGGTTATAAACTTTAAGGCCTTAATTGTCCTTTGGATGGAGTGTGATCCTTTATGGGGAGCTTTTCTCCAACAGTGGTGTCTGGATGATTTTTTATTTGGTCCATGTTTTGATCATACTACGGCTTAATGTCTTGTGGACATGAACACTGTTCTTATCTGTGCCCTTCACTTTGGATGGGATAGTTCATCTTCTCTACGAAGAGACTGTCTAAGAGAGTTGTGACAGGTCTTCCTATGGATCTATTGCACTTTTCTCTGTTCAGGTCCTAGGGGGTTCTCATTGGGAATGCCTATTTTGGAGGAGTTAATTGGGTTGGCATCAGTTCTCTGTTGGGTGGGTGAGTCCCCCCTTTTTCTTCCATTCTCTGGGGGCTTGTGGTTGGGGTATTTCTGTCCCCCTGTCTATCAGACATGTCTGTCGCTTGGGCTTGTCTGATGTTGGAGCAGGATCTGAGATTTGTTGCACTGTTATTTCATCCTCTGAGCATTCGAGGTACAGTAAGCCTTTTTGAGGTTTCTCCTTTCTCCACATTCAAGATTTGTGGGAAGGACTGGTGGCTCTTAGATAGCCTGCGACATTATCTGATGGTTAGTGGATACTTAGCAATCTGAAGGATCCTATCTTCAGCTGCTTTCTACTTGCCCTGCAAGTATTGAGGTTTCAGAGTCATTTTTAGATGACTGCAGCGTGCAGTGTTTTTGCTGCAGGTGTTGTTCCTCAGACCTATCTGAGCTTGCTGCACGAGGTTTCGTTCTGAATATTTCGGTATTCTGAGATACTTTTTGTGACGTGGGGACCTTCATCTTTAGTTGCTCCTAGAGTGCAGTTGCACTGTGTTAGAGGAAGATCCTCTCTCTGTTTCAGATTCCCGGCCTTATCCCGTTGTTTCTGTATTTCTGGGGTCTAGGCATTGCCTCCCCTTGTTTCTATGAGACTGGTTGGGTCTCTGTAAGCCTGACCCAGTTTCTCTGGTTTTTGCTCTGTGTTTTTATTTAGGACTCGGTGTGCCCTTTTTAGGTTTTTTTTCTGGAAGTTCCTTATGCTAGCTGGAAGCTAGCTTAGCTTACTAATGCACTGTGGCTACTCTGCACTGTAGCAAATCGAGGGTTGCAAGTTCGATCCACGGCGAGGTCTACTCAGCCTTTCCTCCTTTCGAGGTTGATAAAATAAGCAGCCCCTTGAGTCCCTTGAGTCCCTTAAGGGGGATTAGCTGCGCTTTACAAGTACAATCATGTTTTCTCCGTGCCTTTTCTTCTTTGTGGAAGAATACAGTAGTTTGTTCCCTTTTTTTAGTAAGGGGTGTATTGTTTGGAGACTGTCTGCTGGGGAGGGTATCTCTTGAAGGCTGTTGACTCTAGCAAGGCTGTGGACTATCTGAGGGTCAGTGTCCTTGGGCTTTTTCTTTTTTTTTTCGAAGTTGTTCTCTGCTTCAGACGAAGCAGGATTTTGTTGGGTAGGGGTTTTCAGGCCTGGTGCCCTAAGAATGGGCCGCCTCTTGTACCTCCCAATTTTGCATTCAGTGTCCTCTATAGCTTGGGTATTGTTTTCCCAAAAGTAATGAATGCAAGCTGGGGACTCTTTCCATTTATGAAGAAAAACTTAAATTATGCTTACCTGATCATTTTCTTTTCTTCCGATGGAAAGAGTCCACAGCGCCCCCGTCTGTATTTTTTCTGTGGGGCATCTGTTATTTTTGTTCTTCTGGCACCATGATGTTTCGTCCTGATGTTTCTTCTACTGTTCCTTGTTCCTCGGCAGAATGACTGGGGGATGAAGGAAGTTGGAGGAGTATTTAAGCCTTTGGCTGGGGTGTCTGAAGGAAAAAATATATCAGGTAAGCCTCGAAATCAGGGATCCCTCGAAATCGTAGATTATTTCGTCTGGTACGTTTTTCGAGTTCGTCCAACTTCTCTTCCAGATCTGCATAATTATGGTGTTGTAGTGATACCTTGGAAGAGAGATCTGCCATTTTTTGAGAAAAAACAAACTCATGTTCCTCCAGTGAATCGACTCTGCGGCTGAGGTCTGATATATCCTTATTTAGTTCAGCGCATTCACTTTAATGCATGTCTTGACTTGATCTATTAGCGCCTCCATGGCTCTGTAAGTGATAGGTGGTTCATCTATTGAATCGTTAGCTTCTGGCGACGTGCACCTGGAGTCTTCAGAATCATCCTCTTTTTCTTCTGAAACTGGAGGGTGAAGGATGGAAAGAGTCCACAGCGCCCCGTCTGTATTTTTTCTGTGGGGCATCTGTTATTTTTGTTCTTCTGGCACCATGATGTTTCGTCCTGATGTTTCTTCTACTGTTCCTTGTTCCTCGGCAGAATGACTGGGGGATGAAGGAAGTTGGAGGAGTATTTAAGCCTTTGGCTGGGGTGTCTGAAGGAAAAAAAAATATCAGGTAAGCATAATTTAAGTTTTTTGTGTTGTATACATGTATACAGAGAGGCAACGTCCACCAACCAAAAATCTGTATGATGGTTCTGATTTTTATTGTATTTAGTTTACTTAGCAATGAGGTTTTGTCTTCGTATATAGCTAGGAAGATTTTTTACAAGTGGCTAGAGATAGATATCAATAAGGTCAGAGAGGAGGTTCATTTAACGGAATTAATCCCTGCAATTATGGGGTGGCCTGGAGGGTGTAGGGGGTCTATGTGTATTTTAGGGAAAAGTGAAAAATAGGGATAACTGGAAATGAGGGTATGAGAGTATATTTAATTCACTGGGTAATGACGTTATTATGTCTAGCCATCAAAATTATACCTCCATTTCATTCTTTGTCTATTGTTGTGTTGGGTTAGATTTTAATTTGATTTATACCTCTATGTCATTAAGTTGTTTTTTAGCTTCCATTATGTAATCACTTCTGTTTAAAATGACTTTGTTACCTCCCTTGTCGGAGGGCTGATCACAATTTCCATTATTGTCAGCTTAGATATTTTTTAAAGCTTCTTTTTCTTTAAACGTGATATTTTTCTGGGGTTTTTTTTTTATATTTTTAAATTAGCATCAAGATTCCTTAATTGTTCCTCAACTGTTTTTTGAAATACATCCAATACCTTCGATCTTGCATGAACAGGATAAAAATAACTTGGTTTTCTTGTTAGATTACATTTTACATCACTTTCTTGTGTCAAATCATAACCTTCTTTTGGACTGAACACCGATCAGAAAAAGTTAATATATCGCTCTTTTCACTCCCTAATTCTGTTGTTGTTGTTATTTGTGCCATTTCCTCATTCATACCAAAAAATGTTTTTTTAATGTGATATATACAGTATATTTTCTTCAGGGTAGTATCCCCCTTACCTCCCAACCTCCCTGACCCCCCAAAGCTCTCTAACCCTCCTCCCTCTATCTTTTAGTCACCATGTTAGGTACTGGCAGCTGTCTGACTGCCAGTACTCAGTTTCCTTATATATAATATATATATATATATATATATATATATATATATATATATATATATTTATATTTATTTATAAATAACCATTTTTTCCCATAGTGTATTTGCCCCCCTCATTCCCCTACCACCCTACCGCCGCCCCGATCATTTTATTTTGAACTAATATCCCCCTCTCCCTCCTTCCCACTTTTTCCGTAGTGTAAGAGGTCCCACCTGACCCCGCCCCTCCTCATACCCCCTCTCACACACCCTCCCGCCCCCCTCCAAATATAGGCCGCACACTCGCCTCCCTCCTATCCCTCCCACACCACCAACAATTGGCACTATCGCTGACTGATGCAGAGAGGGCTACAGAGTGGCCCTCTCTGCATCGGTTTCTTAGCAGAGGGTATTGCACGATGCCTCAACATTGAGGCATCGCTGCAATATCCTGAAAGCATCTGGAAGCGATCATGATTGCTTCCAGCACTTAAAACCCCAGAGGACGTGCCAGGAACATCCTTGGTTGTTACCGACCATTTTTTTGTAGGAAGTGCCTGGCACTTACTCGGTCATTAAAGGGTTAAGCTGCTGGGCACATCTACAATAGCATAGTTACAACTCACTAAGCTATGGCGTTTACACCTCTTCCTGCAACTCTATTCAAAGGCATTCTCCTATTTAATCTTCTTAAAGGTGCCAGATTGTGAAGCTCTGCCTCTTCATACTGAGCACCACAATCTTGAAACACTGGTATTCTCACACATTGTGTCAAAATCAGGGTGCATTTACAGTTCAGTATGGTTGCCGGCTTTTGACAACTATATAATGTGCTTCAGGTTTGGGTGCACTGAACAGAGCAGGAGTTTTACATTTCTGTAGTGGCTGCATAATTTCATGTTATTGCTTAGTGCTTTTTTTCAATATATTGGCCTCTAGTTATCAAGCCGTCAACCACAAATACGCTGGAATTTCACAGCGTATTTGTGACGAGGCTGATTCGGTGTAGTTATCAAGCCCTACAGCCCGGCAAAAGTAGAATCTAGTGACGTAACCATACAATCTGCCGGACTCAGTCCGACACAGATCGATGGTTACGTCACTCCAGATGTTCCAAAAGCAAGTTCAGCACAATCTGACTACTTTTGCTAGTTATCAAAGAACTAGCAGGTACGCTTGCTACTATTCCGGGCCAGCGTACCTGGTTTTCAATCCGCCGCCCTGGAGGCGGCAGATCCTATAGGAATCAATGGGAGTCTGACAGCAGCGAGAGCTCATGTTTGCTGCTGCCCGATATCCCATTGATTCCTATGGTAATGTTTACACCTAACACCCTAACATGTATCCGAGTCTAAACACCCCTAATCTGCCCCTCTACACCACCGCCACCTACTTTATACTTATTAACCCCTAAACTGCCACTCCCGGACCCCGCCACCACCTACATTACATTTATTAACCCCTAATCTGCCCCCCCCTACACTGCCGCAACTCAAATAAACATATTTACCCCCTAAACAGCCACTCCCAGACCCCACCTCCACCTACATTATACCTATTAACCCCAATCTGCCACCCCCCTATACCGCCGCCACCTACATAAAGTTATTAACCACTATCCTGCAGATCCCGGACCCCTCCGCAAATAAATTAATTGTTTAACCCCTAAACCGCCACTCCCGGACCCCGCCGCAAGTATAATAAATTGTTTAACCCCTAAACCACCACTCCAGGAGCCCATCGCCACCTACATTACATTTATTAACCCCTATCCTGCCCCTTCCCTACACCGCCGCCACTATATTAAACAAATTAACCCCTAAACCTAAGTCTAACCCTAACAACCGCCCCTAACCTTCAATATTATTTAAATTAATCTATAAAAATATTCTATAATTACATAAATTATTCCTATTTAAAACTAATACTTTCCTATAAAATAAACCCTAAGATAGCTACCATATAATTAATATTTACATTGTAGCTATTTTAGGATTTTATATTTATTTTACAGGCAACTTTGTATTTAGTTTAACTAGGTACAATAGCTATTAAATAGTTATTAACTATTTAATAGGCTACCTAGCTAAAATAACTACAAAATTACCTGTAAAATAAATCCTAACCTAAGTTACAATTACACCTAACACTACACTATCATTAAATAAATTAAATTAATTAATTAAAATTACCTAACATTTAATAAAATTAACTAAAATTAACTAAAGTACCAAAAAAACCCCCACTAAATTACAGAAAATAAAAAAAAATTACAAGAAGTTTAAATTAATTACGCCTAATCTAACCTCCTAATAAAATAAAAAAGCCCCCCAAAATAATAACTTCCCTACCCTAAACTAAATTACAAATAGCCATTAAAAGGGCCTTTTGCGGGGCATTGCCACAAAGTAATTCAGCTCTTTTACCAGCCCTTGAAAGGTCTTTTGTTGGGCATTGCCCCAAAGTAATCAGCTCTTTTACCTGAAAAAAATAAATACATCACCCCCCCAACATAAAACCCACCACCCACATCCAACCCTACTCAAAAACCCACCCAATCCCCCTTAAAAAAACCTAACACTAACCCCTTGAAGATCACCCTACCTTGAGCCCTCTTCACCCAGCCGGGCACAAGCGGTCATCCGATCCGTCCAGAATCCAGGCAGAAGAGGTCCTCCAAGCAGCAGAAGTCTTCATCTAAGTGGTATCTTCTATCTTCAATCAACCGGAGCGGAGCCATCTTGAATCCACCGCGACTCGGAGCCATCATCTTCCATTGACGTCCTAACACTGAATGAAGGCTCCTTTAAATGACATCATCCAAGATAGCATCCTTGAATTCCGATTGGCTGATAGGATTCTATCAGCCTATCGAATTAAGGTAGGAAAAAATCTGATTGGCTGATGCAATCAGCCAATCGGATTGAAGTTCAATTAATTCTATCAGCCAATCGGAATCAAGGGATGCCATCTTGGATGATGTCTTTAAAGGACATCAGGTGTTAGGACGTCGATGGAAGAGGATGGCTCTGCATCGGCTGGATTTAAGATGGTCTCCGCTCCGACCTGGTTGATTGAAGATAGAAGATACCACTTCGATGAAGACTTCTGCCGCTTGGAGGACCTCTCTGCCCGGATTCGATGAAGACTTCTGAACGGATCGATGACCGCTTGGTGCCTGGCTGGGTAAAGACGGCTCAAGGTAGGGTGATCTTCAAGGGGTTAGTGTTAGGTTTTTTCAGGGGGGATTGGTAGGTTTTAGAGTAGGGTTGCGTGTGTGGGTGGTGGGTTTTAATGTTGGGGGGTTGTATTTCTTTTTTTTTTTAAGGTAAAAGAGCTGATTACTTTGGGGCAATGCCCCGCAAAAAGCCTTTTAAGGGCTGTAAAAGAGGCTGATTACTTTGGGGCAATGCCCTGCAAAAGGCCCTTTTAAGGCTATTTGTATTTAGTTTAGGGTAGGGAATTTTAATATTTTGGGGCAGCTTTATTATTTTATTAGGGGGCTTAGATTAGGTGTAATTAGTTTAAACTTCTTGTAATTTTTTATTTTCTGTAATTTAGTGGGGGTTTTTGGTACTTCAGTAAATTTTAGTTAATTTTATTTAATGTTAGGTAATTGTAGTTAATTAATTTTAATATATTAATGATAGTGTAGTGTTAGGTGTATTGTAACTTAGGTTAGGATTTATTTAACAGTTAATTTTGTAGTAATTTTAACTAGGTAGCAATTAAATAGTTAATAACTATTTAATAGCTATTGTACCTAGTTAAAATAAATACAAAAAGTTGCCTGTAAAATAAATATAAATCCTAAAATAGCTACAATGTAATTATTAATTATATTGTAGCTATCTTAGGGTTTAATTATAGGTAAGTATTTAGTTTTAAATAGGAATAATTTATTTAATTATAGGAATATTTATTTAGATTAATTTAAATAATATTGAAGTTAGGGGGGTGTTAGGGTTAGTGGTTAGACTTAGGTTTAGGGGTTAATTCATTTAATATAGTGGTGGCGTGTAGGGGGGGCAGGATAGGGGTTAATAAATGTAATGTAGTGGCTGGCGGGCTCCGGGTGCGGCGGTTTAGGGGTTAAACAATTTATTTAGTTGCGGCGGGGTCCGGAATCGCAGGATAGGGGTTAATAACTTTATGTAGGTGGCAGCGGTATAGGGGGCAGCAGATTAGGTGTTAATAAGTATAATGTAGGTGGCGGCGGGGTCCGGGAGCGGCGGTTTAGGGCTTAATATATTTATTATAGTTGCGGTGGGGTCCGGGAGTGTCAGTTTAGGGGTTAATATATTTATTATAGGTTGTGGCGAGCTCCGGGGGAGCGGCGGTTTAGGGGTTAATATATTTATATAGTTGCGGCGGGCTCCAGGAGCGGCGGTTTAGGGGTTAATAAGTTTATTTAGTTGCGGGGGGCTCCGGGAGCGGCGGTTTAGGGGGTAAAACTGTATAGTATAGTGTGGGTGCTTAGTGACAGGGTAGCAAGAAAGCTGCGAAGAAGCCGATGAGCAGCGAGATGGATGACTGTCAGTTAACAACAGTCCGCTGCTAATCGCACAGTACTTGGTGCGTGGCTTTTTGACAGCTTTCTTGATAAATTTGACAAAAATATTCAGGTCTGCGGCGGCGATGTTAGGCGACCTTAGGCAAGCGTATTGGGGCCGGCGAATGCAGGTAAATACGGAGCTTGATAACTAAAGGCCATCATGTGTCACTTTAAAACTGTAAAAAGTACAAATATGTAAAACTCACAAACTGTATCATGCACACTAACCTAAAACAAAGTATACAAAACGCTGGCAGCATCACTGATCTGTGAGTGTTCACTGCTACTGTCACAGGATATGGGAATATCTAAACTCCACAAAGAAGAGTTGGAGTCTCAGTATCGTACACTTTAATCTTTAAAATAGGAGAAATGTTTAGAAGATAGTTGTAGGCACTGGAGAAAATCCAATAACATACGGCTAGATTACGAGTTTTGCGTTAGAGGCTATGCAGTGCTAACGAGCACTTTTCTCTCACCTCTCACTTACATGCAGCACTGGTATTACAGGTTTTTACAAACCCGGCGTTAAAAGGCAAGAAGTGAGCGTTGAGCAAAATTTTGTTCCTTACCGCACTTAAGTCAGCGGTGAGCTGGTGTAACGTGCTCGTGCACAATTTCCCCATAGGGATCAACGGGCAGAGCTGGCTGAAAAAAAGTCTAACATCTGCAAAAAAGCAGCGTAAAGCTCCTTAACGCAGCCCCATTGATTCTTATGGGGAAATACATTTTATGTCTACACCTAACACCCTAACATGAACCCCAAGTCTAAAACCCCTAATCTTACACTTATTAACCTGTAATCTGCCCGCCCCGACATCGCTGACACCTAAATATAATTTATTAACCTCTAATCTGCTGCTCCGGACACCGCCGCCACCTACATTATACTTACGAACCCCTAATCCGCTGCCCCCAACATCGCCGAACCATACATTATATTTATTAACCCCTACTCTGCTGCCCCCAATGTCGTCGCCACCTACCTACACTTATTAACCCCTAATCTGCCTCCCCCAACATCGCTGCCACTATATTAAAGTTATTAACCTCTAAACCTAAGTCTAACCCTAAACCTAACACCCCCTAGTTTAAATATAATTTAAATAAATCAAAATAAATATTCCTATCATTAACTAAATTATTCCTATTTAAAACTAAATACTTACCTGTAAAATAACCCCTAAGCTAGCTACAATATAACTAATAGTTTGCATCTAGCTTAGGGTTTATTTTTATTTTACAGGCAAGTTTGTATTTATTTTTTTTTTTTTATTTTTTTTTTTAAACTTTATTAAGCATAAATCAGTACAAAGAAGATGTAAATAAAACAATCAGCGTAAAAAACAAACTTTGAACAATTTTTCAAGTATAAAATACAAGGGTATTCATAATACAAACTGGCACAGAATTTTGACATAGGAATAATTGCCAACTAATAGGTTACTCTCATTCTTACATCTGAATTGAGGAGAAATATCTCAAGAGAGTAGGGTGATGTCCTTTAGTATGTGTTCAAAAATAAAGTTTAGTTTATCAAATTAATTAATTGTAGGGCATCACAAGAGTTTTGGCCGTGTCGGTTCCCATTGTCCCATCTGTCGTTAAGTCCTAATGTGGAGACAGATAGTCCCTAACAAGGTTACTAAGTAGGGACATCAGGTTCGAATTAACAGCAAAAATTGAAAGAGAAAAAAGGCAGCGGTAGGATATGAAAAAAAGAAAAGGAGAAGAAAAAGAGAGAAGAATGAAAAAAAAAAAAAAAAAAAAAAAGGGGGGGGGGGGGGGAAGGAAAAAGGGAAAGGGAAATAGAGAAATTTCTCAGAGGGATAATGGATCCACCATGGGACCAAAAAGACAATAATAAGCATTTGGGCATCTAAGGAGGTTTAAGAACCCACCTACTCCAGATCGTCCAATACTTGTCAATAAGGTCAGTCGTGTTATAAAAACCTATCTCCATTGACGCTAAATAATCTATGAGTTGAGTGATCTGAGCTAAAGTTGGAGCTTCAAGTTTTTTCCATGACCTGGCTATACACATCTTGGTTGCAATAAAAATTGCAACTCCAAGGATTTGTTGGGGTTCTTGTAGTTCCCTAAGACCGATATGCAGAAGGGCTAATGCTGGGGATTTGGGTAATGTGATACCCAAGTCAGAGAGCAATAGAAAAGTCTCTCTCCACAAGGGGGCAATTTTTGGGCAGGACCACCCAGATATGTAAATCTGTGCCCTGTTGGCCACATTCCCTCCAGCATTGCGGGGAGGCTGTAGGATATATCTTTGACAACTTATGGGGGTTAGATACCACTTTAAGAGAACCTTGAAGTAAATATCAAGGAAAGTTATGCAATGTATAGCTGATTTAGTAATCGTTGGCCGCATGTTCCACTCCATCGGGGTAATTTGACCGTCTATTTCACATCCCCACGCCTTAATCTGCCAGGGTATGATTTCGCTGTAGTCGCTGAGGAGTAGCAGATGATGATTTGTAAGTGATTTTATAGGCTTAGTCCCTGCTTGCCATCGTTTCTCCCAAGTAGTACTTTCTCTCAGCTGTGTCTTGGGGAAACCCCAAGCCTGGCAATATTCTAACAATCTATAACTTTCAAACATTAACCATCTCGGAGCCTCTTTCACTTGCGCGACTATTTGTTTAGTTGTTGATAGCCTCTTCTGGGTATAGAGGTCCCCAACACAGATAAAATTCCATGATAGCCAATCCTGTCTATGTATATCTGGGAGACCTATCATCAGTCCCTGGAGGACTATGAATAGGAGAAGGATGGGGTGCCAGTCCTTTGTGATGTCTAAGTCTATGCCATGTCCGGCAATTGTCTAAGATTATTTTATTCGTGAGCGCTGCATCCAGGAGCCTATGCTTAGGAATCCATATTAGATCTTTTAGGAGGAATTTTCTAGGGATAACCTCAGTCTCGAGCAAAAACCATGCCGGTTTCTCTTTCTCATTGCTCCAGGCCGCAATGTGAGTTAACCTGGCTGCGTCGTGGTATAGATATATATTGGGAAAAGCTATGCCTCCTTTGTTTATCGGTAGTTGAAGAATACGGCTCGCCACCCTCGGAATCTTTCCTCTCCAGACATAGTTAATGAATATAGACTGAATCTGAGATAGATAGATTTTTGGTATCGTATAGGGTATGCACCTAAATAGGTACAGAATTTTTGGAAGAATAGCCATTTTAAGAGTAGAGATACGTCCCAATCCAGGAAATTTCTCTATAATCCCACCTCTGTAGAAGACTTTTAATTTCTACAATCAATTGGCTCAAAATTGTATTTAATAACCTTATTTATATCAGGGCCTAAAAATATACCCAGGTGTTTAATAGATCTGTGTGCCAGGTGAAAGAGAAGCGGGTTCTTAAGTGTGGCGAGGAGCCCGGAATCAAGATTAATTGCTAGAGCTTCCGTTTTGAGAATGTTTACTTTATAGAGACTGAGAACCCCATAGGATTCTAAGGTCCTGAAAACTTCCGGAATTGAAGAGCTCGGGTAGTTAACAAGATGGTCAGGTCGTCTGCAAAGTTTGTATTATTTTACTAGGTAGAATAGTTATTAAAATAGTATTAACTATTTAATAACTACCTAGTTAAAATAAAGACAAATTTTACCCTGTAAAATAAAACCTAACCTAAGTTACACTAACACGTAACACTACACTATAATTAAATAAATTAACTAAATTAAATTCAATTACCTAAATTAAATTAAATTAGCTAAAGTACAAAACAAACAACACTAAATTACAGAAAATAATGAACAAAATTACAGATATTTAAGCTAATAACACCTAATCTAATAATCCTATTAAAATAAAAAAGCCCCCCCCCCCCAAAATAAAAAAAACCCTAGCCTAAACTAAACCTACCAATAGCCCTAAAAGGGCCTTTGCAGGGCATTGCTCAAAGTAATCAGCTCTTTTACCTGTAAAAAAATACAAACAACCCCACAACAGTAAAACCCACCACCCACACAACCAACCCACACAACCAACCCCCCAAATAAAATACTAGCTAAAAAAAACCTAAGCTCCCCATTGCCCTGAAAAGGGCATTTGGATGGGCATTGCCCTTAAAAGGGCAGTTAGCTCTTTTGCAAGCCCAAACCCCTAATCTAAAAAATAAACCCACCTAATACACCCTTAAAAAAACCTAAGACTAACCCCTGTAGATCGACTTACCGGGAGACGTCTTCATCCAAGCCGGGCGAAGTGGTCCTCCAGACGGGCAGAAGTCTTCATCCAAGCCGGGCAGAAGTGGCATCTTTTCTATCGTCATCCATCCGGCGTGTGGAGTGGGTCCATCTTCAAGACAACCGACGCGGGAACATCCTCTTCATACGACAACTAACACAGAATGAAGGTACCTTTAAGTGAAATCATCCAAGATGGCGTCCCTTAGATTCTTATTGGCTGATAGACTCTATCAGCCAATCGGATTAAGGTAGAAAAAATCCTATTGGCTGATGCAATCAGGCAATAGGATTGAAGTTCAATAGTATTGGCTGATCCAATCAGCCAATAGGATTGAGCTCACATTCTATTGGCTGTTCCAATCAGCCACTAGAATGTGAGCTCAATCATATTGGCTGATAGGGATCAGCCAATAGGATTGAACTTCAATCCTATTGACTGATTGCATTAGTCAATAGGATTTTTCTACCTTAATTCCAATTGGCTGATAGAATTCTATCAGCCAATCTGAATCTAAGGGACGCCATCTTAGATGGACATCACTTAAAGGTACCTTCATTCTGTGTTAGTCCGTCGGATGAAGAAGATGCGTTGGATGTCTTGAAGATGGACCCGTTCTGCGCCAGATGTATGAAGATTGAAGATGCCATCTGGATGAAGACTTCTGCCCGTCTGGAGGACCACTTCTGCCCGGCTTGGATGAAGACTTCTGGCCGTCTGGATAACCACTTCGCCCGGCTTAGATGAAGGACTTCTGCCCCGTCTGGAGGACCACTTTGCCCGGCTTGGATGAAGACGTCTCCCGGTAAGTCGATCTTCAGGGGTTAGTGTTTTTTAAGGGTGTATTGGGTGGGTTTTATTTTTTAGGTTAGGGATTTTGGGCGGCAAAAAGCTAACTGCTCTTTTAAGGGCAATGCCCATCCTAATGTCCTATTCAGGGCAATGGGGAGCTTAGGTTTTTTTAGATAGGTTTTTATTTGGGGGTTGGTTGTGTGGGTAGTGGGTTTTACTGTTGGAGTAATTGTTTGTAATTTTTTTTATAGGTAAAAGAGCTGATTACTTTGGGGCAATGCCCCGCAAAAGGCCCTTTTAAGGGCTATTGGTAGTTTAGTTTAGGCTAGTTTTTTTTTTTTTTTTTTTTTTTTTTTAAATAGGGCTATTAGATTAGGTGTAATTAGTTTTTGTGTAATTTGTTTATTATTTTCTGTAATTTAGTGTTTTGGTTTTTTTGTACTTTAGCTAATTTAATTTAATTAGGTAATTGTATGTAATTTATTTAAATGTATTTAAATGTAATTAAATGTATTTTAATTTAGTTTATTTATTTAATTATAGTGTAGTGTTACTGTAACTTAGGTTAGGTTTTTATTTTACAGGTACTTTTGTATTTATTTTAGCTAGGTAGTTATTAAATAGTTAATAACTATTTAATAACTATTCTACCTAGTTAAAATAAATACAAACTTGCCTGTAAAATAAAAATAAATCCTAAGCTAGCTACAATGTAACTATTAGTTATATTGTAGCGAGCTTAGTGTTTATTTTACAGGTAAGTATTTAGTTTTAAATAGGAATAATTTAGTTAATGATAGGAATTTTTAGTTAGATTTCTTTTAATTATATTTAAATTAGGGGTGTTAGGGTTAGACTTAGATTTAGGGGTTAATAACTTTAATATAGTGGCGGCAACATTGGGGTGGCAGATTAGGGGTTAATAAATGTAGGTAGGTGGCGGCGATGTTAGGGACGGCAGATTAAAGATTAATAATATTTAACTAATGTTTGCGAGGCGGGAGTGCGGCGGTTTAGGGGTTAATATATTTATTATAGTGGCGGCAATGTCCAGTTCGGCAGATTAGGGGTTAAAAATTTTTAGTGTTTGCAATGTGGGAGGGCCTTGGTTTAGGGGTTAATAGGTAGTTTATGGGTGTTAGTGTACTTTTTAGTACTTTTGTTAAGAGTTTTATGCTACGGCATTGTAGTGTAAAACTCTTAACTACTGACTTTAAAATTCGGTACCAGTCTTGACAGGAGAGGGTCTACCACTCACTTTTTGGCAGACTCATAATACTGGCGCTATGCAAGTCCCATTGAAAAAAGAGGATACGCAATTTACATAAGTGGATTTGGGGTATTTCCAAGTCTGGTAGAAAAAGTGAGCGGTTCACCGGTACCTGCAAGACTTTATTTGATCCTTGAATGTTTCACCTTGATGTTTACTATTGTAGTTTCCCTTAAGGGTACTACTGGTGGTATTATGCAGATCTGGGGTGGTAGAGGAAGTAGCAATAGAGGGGACAGCTAACAGCCATGAGGAATAAGCCTGAGACACCATACTTGCGCGCAAACACAATCCAATAGCCTCAAGTGTGCTAATCTGACATGAAAATATTAATACTTGTTTTATTCATTTTTTAAATGTATTAATATATGCAATATTTATTGCTGCCCTGGGCATAGGCCGAGTTGTAATTATGGAGACATGCGCTTGATTATATTTTTATATGTAAATAGATATATATACCTGGGCCACGCAACATGAGAAACTGTCAATAAGCTTAATGGCTTCCGACAGAAGTTTTTTTTAATTTTGCAACCTCGCAAAAACACTATTGCAGCTTGATGGAAACAATCCCTTATTGGGAATTCTTTCAATTAAAGATTAATCTTAAAGATCTCCATAATTTAATATTCATCTTAAAAGGTGTTGAGATATAGTGAATCATTAGATTTGTATACATCTTTGGATGTTTTCTAATTACCCTTTTTAAACTTTTTAAGTTTAAAAAATATGTTTTATGGCTATTTTCCCTTGGGAATAACTCCTTAAATGTAAATGTACTTAATATTTTGGAAGTAAAAAATAAGCACAGTAATGCTTTTGTTTTTTGTTTTTTTTTCAACTTTTTTTCATAGTTAGTGGTCGATTTTTCAACCCGTCAATGGGGCCGAAACAGTAGTTAAGAAGCAGCGGTCTTAAAACTGCTGCTCCTTAACTCATCCGCTACCTCTGAGGCAACGGACAACAATCATCCTGATCACATATGCTAGGGATGATTGAAGCCTGCTGCTTTGATAATTTGGCCCCTTAATCTTCATTTATAAATCTGCTCCTTTTATTGTCCCCGACTGCCTCCATGTGAGAATTTCAGAAATCTCTATTACTTACAAGGTGCATCATCTAATCAGGACTGCACCATACCCCCTATTTAAATCTAGATTTTGCACGCTCTCTTCTTGGAGTTTTGAATGACATAAATAACACTTCAACTGCGCAAGTGCATTTGAAGTCACGATCTCGCCGCTGCTTATAGTAAAGAGTAAATGTTCCTGTTAGAACTGAAACACAGGAATAAAAGAAGCACAAAAACTTGAGTAGTTTATTATAAACAGCAATACAGCAATACGTAGTAACTTACACTTGGGTAAGCGTAGAAATTCCCCAGTCAGATAGCAGAAAAACAACGGTAACTGTCTGAATTCAACTCGACACACACGCCTGCAAGTTCACAGCTGATCGTCTCACATGGAACCGGCGTCTGACGTCAGTGTGGAGGAAAAGATCCGGAGCGTCCTCCTTCTCCGCCTAACAGACCGCACAGCTGTTTGGAGGGTACTGACCACAAATTCCCAGAACACCCTACGCGTTTCGTCCGTATCACGGCCGGACTTTTTCAAGGGAAACAGTTCAAAGTATATACTTCTATACTTTGAACTGTTTCCCTTGAAAAAGTCCGGCCGTGAAATGGCCGAAATGCATAGGGTGTTCTGGGAATTTGTGGTCAGTACCTTCCAAACAGCTGTGCGGTCTGTTAGGCGGAGAAGGAGGACACTCTGGATCTTTTCCTCCACACTGACGTCAGACGTCGGTTCCATGTGAGACAATCAGCTGTGAACTTGCAGGCGTGTGTGTCGAGTTGAATTCAGACAGTTACCGTTGTTTTGCTGCTATCTGACTGGGGGAATTTCTACGCTTACCCAAGTGTAAGTTACTACGTATTGCTGTATTGTTGTTTATAATAAATTACTCAAGTTTTTGCGCTTCTTTTATTCCTGTGTTTCAGTTCTGCCTTATTTTCAGGTGATTTTTGGAAATATCACCCAATAAGAAGCGGCATTAACTTTTGCTAAAACCTAAGGCTCCTTTGGACTTTACTATCTGAGCATCAATATTTGGACTATTATTTACAACTCATTTGGACTTTGGATATTGTTGTTATTATTTTTTTGTTTTATGATTTTGTATGCAGGTATTGATGTTGCTTTAAAACTAAATATTTATTATTACTAATAATTACTTATATTTGAGTTGATTAGCGCAGTCATATTTTTTTGTTTGTTAAATGTTCCTGTTAGTAGAGATTTACTGTTTACAGTAGGGCAGAAGACAGTGCTAAAGAACCCCCGCTTTGGCCGCCACAACCTGCCTGTGTGTTTATAATGTATAGTATCAGCAAGCAAAACTGCTTTTACTTTAAAAATGATTACCTTTTTACATAACAATAAATTGCTAGTTTACAGTAAGGGTATTTTACACACACTGTTTTCACCACTGCTGTAAACAGTGAATCTCTACTGATAGGAGAATTCACTGTTTACTATAAGCAGCGGCGAGATTGTGGCTCTCTGCATTATAATGCGTGTTATATATTATTATTTTCTGCATAAACAGGTGCTTAACACTCGTATACTAGAAGTGCACAACCATACCACATAGGTCTAAGTTACTGTGTGTATAATCACAGAACAAACTGTGTATATTTACGGTGTTGTCATTGCAATGGTTACCATCATAACAAAAACACTCCAAAACTAAAACCGATCAGAAAAAACATAGAACAATGCCTGCACTTATGTATTCAAGCAAATCATATACTTTAACAACTTCATCTTATGCAAGCTTGAATTTTTTTGTACAGCTATATCCTGACTTACAATTTGAAGCACAAACTTATTTGAGTGTAATACTGATTATCCGCTTTCACATTTGACTCTATCCGAGCGTAATACTGATGATCTGCCTTCATTTTCAACTCTATTTGACCCTCCTACCAATTTATCAAACATTCAACAGGTACGCTTGTGTCTATTCCACCACAGCGTACCTATCGTTCAAATGCCATAGAAATCAATGGGAGTCTGAAAAGCTTTTGTTCTATGCTGTTTGTTGTCGCAGACAGTTAACAATGAACATGCAGAATATCTTTAAATTTGCACCATCTGAATCATGAATAATAAAGTCTAATAAAAATGTTTCATGTCCCTTTAACCTTTTGTGATAAAAAATATATTAAGATCTGCCCTTATTACTAAATAAAATCAAGTAGGGAGATGTTACCCTACTTATGGTTTATGTTTCATCTTTGTCTCTCTGTCGTAGAGTTCATTACAAAGCAAGGGGACAAGTTATTATTTATACAGAAATGAAAGAATGGGACACAGTCCCTGACTTTTTTGACTCAGAAGGAGGAGATTAATAAACCAGCAACAGGCTGCACAAGGAGATGTGCATCAACAAAGATGCATACGAGTATAATATGTAAGGTGGCGCAAAGAACTCGCTGATTCCTATTGAGCACAGTTTTGAATATGTATGTACGTTCCTATTTTCCAGTATTTATAATTTATAATGTGTCTTGTAAAAGATATAAAAGATAAATCATTTTTTTACATGTACTTCGACAATTTATACCTGTCTACAGGTGAAGGTAATTTTGTAAATACGTATGTATAGTGATTTTCCCTTATTTTCTCCTTACTCCATGTATTCACTTGATCATGTCACTTCATATATGGTATTTATATTACCTACTTTTTTCTTTAACCTCTTAAATGGCACACTCTTATATTGAATAATAAACCACTAGGTTATTATAATCCACATAAAAATGTTAATTATACTAGACAATCTTATGACATTCGTTAAAAAACATATACTTTCTTCTAAAAATGCTAAAAAGACACCAGTGTCTATGTATATTATGTCTCCTTTGAGACTATATTCTAAAATCTTCTCAAATGGTAACTTTTACTTGCTACACATTATCCAAAAAATAATTTGTTGCATTGAGATACAATGTGATACAATCTTATTTATTATAATACAATATTTAGACAGTGTTCCGTTAGAAATATTTGAACAGTTTTGCTTGTTCTATTAGGCAGTGTTTCGTTAGGAATAATTTTGCAATTCTGCTTGTAAGTTATATACCAACTTATTCAATGTGTTTAAATTGCCTTATGACAAAAAATTAAATGTCAGAAATACAATATCCTTTTTTTAAGTTTGTGTCTATTGTGTGAGTGCTAAGAGTATTTCTCCCAAGAATTGGTGTATATCCTTTGAGTGAAAGGGATGAACTCCTTTCACTAGTAGATGCTGTCAAACATATAGGTATAAAAGAGAAGAAAAGAGATATTAAATAATATATTTTGATTACCAAAGAGTATGGGGCCGATTTATTAATGCTTCAACTGATAATACGCTAGAATCTCACATCAAATTAGACGCAAAGTTGATCAGCCATAATTAACAAAGCATCAAGATCATCAAATGCTGAAATGTGTGATGTAATATAAGCCCCCGCGATATCAGTCCAATGCAAATCGATGCTTGTGTTATTCGAGCGGAATACTGATCATCCACCATCACATTTGACTCTATTTGACCCTCTTGCCAATTTATCAAACAATCAACAGGTACGCTTACGTCTATTCGATTCAGCGTACCTATCTTTTAAACTGCCACACTTGAGGCTGTGAATGACATAGTAATCAATAGGAGTCTGAAAAGACAGAAAGGTTATGTTTGATGCTGCAAAACAATGAAGCATTTTAGAAAATTAAAGTAAATTAGGGATATGTTAATTAAATCAGCCAATCTAAATGAAATATACATTTTCTCCTATCACTAACGAATCGAATTGCACTATACTTGAGTCATTGATCACTCATCAGAACTTGTAAATGCACTTTGTTACATTGTGTACTTTGAAAGTATGTATATGTGAAATTAGTATTACAGATAAACATTGATGATGACATTGGGCCACACAGTGTAATATTTCTGACAATGATTTTAGTAATTGAAGGATGTTTGATTCAATATAATCTTAATCTGATAGCTCAAAGTGATAGTCTACCTAACATTAAACTGTCATTAATCAGATACAGCAGAAATTAAAATCACTACTGTCATGCTATTTTCAGTGTTTTTCTTCCTTCTCTTGAATTTTAAGAAATGTCATCTTAAATGCCGGCCCATTTTTTAACACCTGTGTAGGGGCGGTGTTTCAAACTAGACTGCAATCAGGAAGGGTTACACAGGTGCAGAGGGTGTGGATGTGGTAATCTAGCGCTAAGAAATTCCCTGAGCTGTGGTCCAAAATAGGGGGTCTAACCTGCCCCCAAGAGAAGATAAGTAGTGAAAGGGGGATGGATACAGCGCCGTTAGGCCTAGGGATTAATATACACACTACAAATAGGATGATGATAAAAATTATATTTAAAATTTATTACAATCAGACCATTAACAATAAAATATATAAAAAATATAAAAAAAAATAAAAAAAATAAAGTATATAGATAATTATGTTAATATCTAAGGTGTTATGATGAACAGCTAATCCCTGTTTGGGAAATACGAAAACCAATAAGTAAGTTGCAGACCTGTCTATTATACTGACATATATGCAGTGAAGGCAAATTAAGGAAAAAGCTTGTCAACTGATGACTAAATGATTGTACAAAAACTAAACGTAGCAGCTGGTCTTAAGCATGATAAGGTTGTCAATTATGGATCCATAATTTAAGTGCTAAGAACTAAGTAAAATAAGTGACAATGGTCTACAATGTGCTAAATAATACTAAGGTAAATAAAAACAATTACAAACAGTGGTGTAAATAAATCTAAATGCAAATAAATATGGCACTTCAGTGCAAAAAACAATTACCCCATATGAATAAAAGTAATCAGACAAAGTAGGGCACAACAAAAAAGGAATTAATAAGGTGCTTGGAGGAAAATGTCACAGAAAATATATTGCATGATTTGAAACCAGTGAAAAAACAGTAAAAAACAGAAAAAATCCAGATAAGATAAAAAAAAAAAAAAAAAATGATGTTCAAGAAAGGATAGTGAAGAATAGTGTTAGTGAAAAAAACAGTTACTTTGTTATCCAAATGTTTTCAAACCATAAAAAGGAAAAGGTGTACAAGAAAAAACCTTGGATCCTAATGAGTTCTTGTGGCATTCAGCTGCTCCTTATAGCGTCCTAGTTTGATTCCTGTAACCAAAATTTAAAACATAGCGTAACACAGTTTAAAAAGTCCTCTAACTAATGAAGAGATGCTTATCAATGGGTCTACGTGTTTCGGTCCTCAGTGGACCTTTCTCAAGACTGAAGACATTTAAGTGCTAAGAACTAAATAAAATAAGTGACAATGGTCTACAATGTGCTAAATAATACTAAGGTAAATAAAAACAATTACAAACAGTGGTGTAAATAAATCTAAATGCAAATAAATATGGCACTTCAGTGCAAAAAACAATTACCCCATATGAATAAAAGTAATCAGACAAAGTAGGGCACAACAAAAAAGGAATTAATAAGGTGCTTGGAGGAAAATTTCACAGAAAATATATTGCATGATTTGAAACCAGTGAAAAAACAGTAAAAAACAGAAAAAATCCAGATAAGATCCCAAAAAAAAATAATCCAAAAAATGATGTTCAACAAAGGATAGTGAAGAATAGTGTTAGTGAAAAAAAACAGTTAATTTGTTATCCAAATGTTTTCAAACCATAAAAAGAAAAAAAGGTGTACAAGAAAAAACTTGGATCCTAATGAGTCCTTGTGGCAATCAGCTGCTCCTTATAAAAAATAATCCAAAAAATGATGTTCAACAAAGGATAGTGAATGATAGTGTTAGTGAAAAAAACAGTTAATTTGTTATCCAAATGTTTTCAAACCATAAAAAGAAAAAAAGGTGTACAAGAAAAAACTTGGATCCTAATGAGTCCTTGTGGCAATCAGCTGCTCCTTATAAAAAATAATCCAAAAAATGATGTTCAACAAAGGATAGTGAAGAATAGTGTTAGTGAAAAAAACAGTTACTTTGTTATCCAAATGTTTTCAAACCATAAAAAGAAAAAAAGGTGTACAAGAAAAAACCTTGGATCCTAATGAGTCCTTGTGGCAATCAGCTGCTCCTTATAGCGTCCTAGTTTGATTCCTGTAACCAAAATTTAAAACATAGCGTAACACAGTTTAAAAAGTTCTCTAACTAATGAAGAGATGCTTACCAATGGGTCTACGTGTTTTGGTCCTCAATGGACCTTTCTCAAGACTGAAGACTGTCTTGAGTCTTGAGAAAGGTCCATTGAGGATCAAATGCGTAGACCCATTGGTAAGCATCTCTTCATTAGTTAGAGGACTTTTTAAACTGTGTTACGCTATGTTTTAAATTTTGGTTACAGGAATCAAACTAGGACGCTATAAGGAGCAGCTGATTGCCACAAGGACTCATTAGGATCCAAGGTTTTTTCTTGTACACCTTTTCCTTTTTATGGTTTGAAAACATTTGGATAACAAAGTAACTGTTTTTTTCACTAACACCATTCTTCACTATCCTTTGTTGAACATCATTTTTTGGATTTTTTTTGGATCTTATCTGGATTTTTTCTGTTTTTTACTGTTTTTTCACTGGTTTCAAATCATGCAATATATTTTCTGTGACATTTTCCTCCAAGCACCTTATTAATTCCTTTTTTGTTGTGCCCTACTTTATCTGATTACTTTTATTCATATGGGGTAATTGTTTTTTGCACTGAAGTGCCATATTTATTTGCATTTAGATTTATTTACACCACTGTTGTAATTGTTTTTATTTACCTTAGTATTATTTAGCACATTGTAGACCATTGTCACTTATTTTATTTAGTTCTTAGCACTTAAATTATGGATCCATAATTGACAACCTTATCATGCTTAAGACCAGCTGCTACGTTTAGTTTTTGTACAATCATTTAGTCATCAGTTGACAAGCTTTTTCCTTAATTTGCCTTCACTGCATATATGTCAGTATCATAGACAGGTCTGCGACTTACTTATTGGTTTTCGTATTTCCCAAACAGGGATTAGCTGTTCATCATAAAACCTTAGATATTAACATAATTATCTATATACTTTATTTTTTTTTTTTTTATTTATATTTTTTATATATTTTATTGTTAATGGTCTGATTGTAATAAATTTTACATATAATTTTTATCATTGTCCTATTTGTAGTGTGTATATTAATCCCTAGGACTAACGGCGCTGTATCCAACCCCCTTTCATTACACAGGTGCAGAGAAAAAACTGTCTCAGCTCCTAAAATATCCATTGATTGCAAATAAATACATATGATACCCTGATTACATGTTATATTTGCAATTATTCTTGCTCAGAATAATTATATGCTTACACTATATAAGTATGTGCAAAGATATACAGTGTGTACAAATTCTAGCATTAATAATCATTTAAAAAAAAGAAAAAATCATGAGATAGGCATACCATGATTTCTAGAAATACAAATACACATTAATTGAAGTGAAAATATCATATATAAGATTTTTTGTATAACAAATACATAAAAAAATAACTTTCAGGTATAAATCTAGCTATTTCTTGGACATTAACAGATGAAAAATAAAATATTAGCTTTAGAGAAATGTGCTTGTTCATGGACCATAATCAAATGGTATAAATAAATTTGGAAAAAAAACAGAATATCCATGACATCGATGACTCTTATTTATCAACAGTCCGATGCTCATCACGCTGTACTTGATGCGCGTGTTTTTTACTGACGTAGATATGTTGATTCACGGCAGCGATGTCTGCCGATGTCTTGTGTGCGTATTGACTCCAGTGAATGCGTTGAGATTGATGCAATGATAAATCGGCCCCATAAACTTAATTTGTTAATAAATTTTTGCGTCATGTATAAAGCATGGAACAACTACTCCAGAAGATGATGTTCATAGTTGTAAAGCAAATACAAAAAGAACTCTCACAACATTTCTGCTCCTTCTTCCATGCAATACTGCAACTTCTAATAACCACTAAATAAGTCAATTATTTACCATGTTTTATTGGAAAATGCATACTCACATGATTAATTAAGTAAGTGAATCAAAAGTTAACATACATTTTATACTCTCAATAACTAATCAAATTGGTCAATACTAGTGGAATTTGTGTCTCAGTAGTAGTTAGTGTTAGAGATGACAAAAAAGGGATTATAACATTCATTCGATGATGGGTCGCACGTACCACATATCTGTGATAAAAATGATGCAGGGAATATGTATAAGGTGATATAGGGACCTTAGATGACGCAAAAAACGGTGTTATAAGGATATCAAATCAATTGTCAAAAATTGTAAGTGGCATTTTTTAGATTGTGTATTATAATTGCTAAGACATACAATGGCTGTCAACCAAAAAAGATCAGACAAGATCAGACAGTATTATAATCAAATAAAATCTGCAAATGATGTTTGAATCAATATAGGCCTCTATTTATCAAAGTCTGGCGGACCTGATCCGACCTTGCTGAATATGGAGAGCAATACGCTCTCCGTATTCAGCATTGCACCAGCAGCTCACAAGAGCTGGTACAATGCCACCCCCTGCAGAATCGTGGCCAATCGGCCGCCAGTAGGGGGGTGTCAATCAACCCATACTTGATCGGGTTGAATTGCGGTGATGTCTGTGCGCCTGCTCAGAGCAGGCGGACAGGTTATGGAGCAGCAGTCTTTAGACCGCTGCTTCATAACTGGTGTTTCAGGCGAGCCTGCAGGCTCGCCAGAAACATGAGGCCTCAAGCTCTATTCGAAGCTTGATAGATATGCCCCATAATCTTAAACAGAGAGGGGCTGTCTACATAAAATTAAACTGTCATGATTCAGATAAAGCAGCAATTATAACCACCTCTATAATGTTTTCCTATTATAATTGTTTGATTCCTTCTCTTGAACTGATTTAGAATTTAAAGGTTTAATCTAGAAGGCCAGCCCATGATTTTAACAAATGTGTGGTATTGGTCTTGAAATAGAGACTCCAATCAGGAAACAATACACAGGTGTAGCACAAAAACTGGGCCAGCACTTGAACTTCTATTATTTTTGAATGAAAAAAAATTAAAAGATAAATAAGACATGTAAATATGTTTGCAAAACATTTCAGAAATAAACTTACATATACACAAGTATGTGCAGAGAGAAAGGTACATATTCGAGCATTAAGAATTATATAATATTGAGAATAAAAAGTAAGATAGAAGCTTTTTGCAAAAATAAATAAAAAAATATAGCAATAGTGAATTGTATGCCAAAAAAGGAGGGGGCGTAACTGTGTCGCTTATTACAATCCTCTCTTAATTCAATAATAATAAAGGTTTATTTAAATAAGGCAATTTGTATTAGATATAATATACAGATATTAAAATACAGTATTTAAATCAGTGTTGCAATCCATTGCTAAACAAGGTAATCCGCATTCCTCAAAAGATACTGTTACTATTATCAACCAGTCCTTGATATGTATCATATTAGTTATGAGCTTTATGGTAGATCTTTATTATTATTAGTTAGATGATCTTTTTCATCTGTATGGCCCAAAAAACGGCAGTCTAGTCTTAGGGGTCCATTTATTAATGTGCGGACAGACATGATCCGATACAGCGGATCATGTCTGCCGAACATCGATAAATGCTGACAGCATACACTGTCAGCATTTATCATTGCACCAGCAGTTCTGCCACTAGCAGGGGGTGTCAATCAGCCCGATCGTATTCGATCGGGGGGTTTAATGTCTGCCACCTCAGAGGTGGTGGACGAGTTAAGGATCAGAAATCTTAGGACTGCTGCTTCTTAACTTCCGCTTCAGCTGGAACTGAAGCAGAGTGGGTCGGAGGAAGCATTCGCTGCTTCTTAAATAGACCCATTAAGCTCTAATTCAGAGTGATCCCTGTAAAGGCTTTAATGGTGCATGAGTGAGTATGTTGTGAGTGATGTCTCGATAGTGGAGTAAAAGGTTACCTTGTATCCGCCGTTAGTATTCTCCTTCTATCCCCGTACTACGTGAATACTCATGTGGCGGGTACTAAGATCCCGGACTTGGGTGGTCAGTTATCAGTTTTTCCTCTCTCTGGTTACACTTTCTCATGTTCCTTCACAGGACACTGCAAAATCCTTTTTATTTTCCTCTTGATAAAATATAAACATTGCTGCAGGGTTTGCAGATTTGTATATCCACTTTGGATTTGACTGGTGGAGTATTCAGTTGGAAATCCAGTTCTTCTTCCAACAGAACCTACATTTCAACCAGTTGCTCCTTCTGTAATAGAATCAGGTAATCTACACATTTTGGCTTGTCAGCCTTTGTCAAGATTCTGTGAAATGACCACAGTCATTTTATTTTCATACATGGCCTAGATTCATTGCTATTGTATAGTCCATCTGCAGTTAGCAGGTCACACATTTACATATGTATTGAATATGTGATATCTTGTACAACTAACTGAACCTTCAGGAAAAGTAAGATTACAACCCCAACCATCTACATTATTGAACTCTTGGTTACAAAGGTGCTAACCTGTTAGAAAGCCAGGTCACAAAGATGAAGTTCCTTTTTAAAAACATGGTCACAAAAGTATGGTATCTTTTGAAATCACGCTCATGAAGGTGGAAACCCATTTGAACATTTTTTTATGTCTACAATATTGTAATGGAGTGGTTTCATGGTTTTACAGTGTGTGAACTGTTAAAATCTAATTTTAGAAGATGAATTAATTTGCAACCATTTTCTTCTAATAGATACTAGGTCACTTAAGAGAGATGGCTTGCATTTGATGCTAAAGGACAGAGTATCTGGGAGAAGAGGTTAAATGCTTTATTATAAGTAATTTAAACTTGTAAAGGGGGTAACATAAATATATCAAACTGCTCCCCACAGCATGTCAAAACTCTGAGGGGTAAATTTATTAAAGATTGGCGGACATGATTGCTGTAGCAAATCATGTCCACACACTGCATCACTAAATGCCGACAGCATAAGAAATGCTTGTGCAATGCCATCCCCTGCACATTCCCGGCCAATCGTATCTGATTGGGATTATTTTAGTCAGCCACCAGACCACTGTTTCTAAACTTAAGTTTCAGGCAGACCTGAAACCTTGGGCAGAGCAAGCAGCATTGGCTGCTTTATAAATATCCCCCTTAGTCTAAATTACAGTTCTAAAAATTCAAGTAGAAAAGTTGGGCTTAGGAAATAAATTACCCGAATAATGACTAGGGGCAACTTGGATGTAGTAGCTATAAGAGAATCATAGTACAATTATTCTCAAGACTGTGACATACTCATTCCTAGATACACGTAGGTTATAAAGGTGGAGAAGTTGCTCTGTATGTAAAAGAAAATATAAAGGTTACTGAAATTGTATGAACTAATGATGATGTGGCAAGTATTTGGTTGACTGGAAACTAGGGATAAAATTGTATTTAGGGGGGCGGAGCCAAACACTGAAGCGGATGGATGTGTACTATGGTAGCTCCTGGTTTTATGATAAATTTTAGGGATATATCTTAACAATTCTTGCAATAGCTATAACCTACAGTTTAAATCCCTTGCTGTTGATCTCCCTAACAAAGATTTTGATGATTTTTGAAATACCCGTTCCGCCAAGTTTTGAACAAGGGCCTTGCAGACTCCTCACGAGGCTAACACAAGAGCACAATTGCATGGAAACTACAGGGACTGCTTTGAGAGGAGCGGTAGATTTTGACTTATCTGCTAATCAGCAGCCACTAAACTATCTTCTTTGTGACTTATACAAGATTTCAGAGATGTCCAGCATGTCACTTAATCGGTTGGTAACCGTCGCAATAGACAACCTCCTAGAGGCATTTCAAGTCTCCATTATAGCGGCACTACAGGAAGCAGTTTCCATTTCAGCAAGTGACTTGGATATTGAAAATCAGCAATCGCTATGTACCTTTGTCCTTAAGAAGGGTGCTATTGCTCTGGAGTACGGGCGGAAAAGAGAGATTCTATTTACTGATGCGCAACCTATGGCCAACATGGATTCCTATTTTATGCAGAGAGCGGATCTACATAGGGAAGCCATGCATGTAACTGTGGTCACGGCTGAGAGTGGTGAGAAGAGAGATGCTATTGAGTCTGCAGTTTTGCAAGTCAGATGGAAACCACTACTTACAGGGGTTATATCCATAAAAGATGGCTCGACCAGTACGCTTACTACTCTGACACTTAACTCAGGACGAGTACCGCAAGGAGACTTCTTATACAAAGGCCCAGATTCCACTATAGCCCTGCTAACCCTAAAGGCAAATCCATCTCATATGTGGATTGGGGTGATGTGTGTTATGGGTATTGGGTAAAAGAACGGTAACAGGGCTACTCTTCAAGTCTCCACCAGCAGGTAAGGAAAATATTTACGAGACTGTGTGTGGATTCTCTTGAGCGGTCCATAAAGGGTCCTTAGACTTTCATGTATGCTGTTACTGTATAATTACCCCTAGGTATTGCTGGAGGCTCTAGTAGCTTATAAAGACTCTAACATTTTTATTTGTGCATGGCTGAGCAAAAATGTATTCTCTGTGTTTATACTGTATTAAGGTTAGTGGAAATAAGTGTTGCTGTGGACATGCAGTTACACCCAAGTTTAATAAGTCGGGCTTTGTCGGGCGTTTGCATAGTAGGTCTGCCTAGCAAAGGACTCCACCCATACCTCTAGTCCCTCTATTTATTTGTTTTAGACTCCTATAGGCTTCTCCTGAAATACCTATGTATGATATACTAGTTATATATGTGTAGTGTGATAGGAGCGCCTAAAGGTGGATTCCTGCTGCTAAAAAAGTTCTTCCCTCAAAGAGAACTAAATGGTGGATAAGAAGAAAAAATGGGGTTTATTTAGCAGCGCTAAAAAAAGCTAGGAAATGATGATACCAATCTAATTTATGTTTTATACAATCTATTTTATTTAAAAATTCTTATAACACATAAAAACAACAGCAAATACTTTTCCTAATTAATAAAGGGACGTCTCCCTTATACAACACTTATAAAAACAGACTAGAACTATATAATCCTAGAATTTCAGGTATAAAGGAATTAATTCTATAGATAACATATGGCAAGCAACAAATTTCTAAGATAAATGGTGAATTAAATATTTAAAAGGCACAAATGTATCAATCCTAATAGCTTTACAGTTCTTCAGTAACAAATTCAGTTATAAAGTTACACAGTTACTTTCCTTGGACATATAATTGGCTCAGGTGTGCTGGATAGTTAAAAAGGCAAAAAACAGCCAATATTCTGATTTAGGTGCCAAAGCAATCGTGGTTAATGGAAATGGTTAATTTAACAGATGAATACCTTGATGTCTTTAAAGTTCAGTTTGCGTGTTTTAAAAAACGTAGTGCAAATTAGTGTAGAGGTACCTTAATCTGTCCTGGTTGCAACCGCTGATTATCTTCACTGTGAGGGATTCACAGACTGTTTGTTCCTGGTGCTTCTGATAAGTCACCTGACCTTCTCTTTGATTCAGAGGTCAGGGGTGATGATCCGTTCTGGTGATGTAGTTATTCTTTTTTTTTTGTTTTCCTTTCTTCTTATAGCCCAAATATTGTTTTCATCTGGGTTCCCTCAGACTTCTTAAGGTTTGAAGAAATCTTTGGTCAGTGTTTAGCAGTAACACCGTATTCCCTGAAGTTACCAAAGGTAGATTTTAACTTGCAGGGTCAGGAGAAAAGTTTAAAGTTGCAGGGTCACACAGCTTTGTGACAGTAGTAAATGAAGTTTAGTAGAGTGTAGCAGGTCCCATTCAACGCGTTTCACCCTTCTGGGCTTTATCAAGAATGCTTATCCTGCTAGCTTCTGGCTTTTTAAAGGTATGAATGTGTTTTGATTGGATCCTTCATTTCCTTTTGATTTCTATCAACACCTGTGTGGCTTCCAATGTAAAGGTGGACTTTATTTAAGTTGGTAATGATTGTTTCTGTGTTGTTATTTAGTTACATGATACACAAGGAAGAGAACTTATCATTTCTGCTTTATTAGCATTCACACAATTCAACTTATATATTTCAATTCTAAAGTGCCTTTATTAGATAATATACATTTAGATCGTGCAAACTTAAAATTACCTAAACTGAAACGAAAATATAAGAATCAGAATTACCATTCCCATATCTAGAATTATTGCAAGTGGGTAAAAATTAATGATATATATATATTCCTTTTCAACAAAGGATAGTAAGTTCAACAATTTATAAATTTGTAACAATTTAAAAATGGACGAAACGAAAATATAAGAATCAGAATCATCATTCCCATATCTAGAATTATTGTTAGTGGGTAAATGTTAACAATATATACATATTCCTTTTCAACAAAGGATAGTAAGTTCAACAATTTATACATTTGTAACAATTTAAAAATGGACGAAACGAAAATATAAGAATCAGAATCATCATTCCCATATCTAGAATTATTGTTAATGGGTAAAAATTAACGATATATACATATTCCTTTTCAACAAAGGATAGTAAGTTCAACAATTTATAAATTTGTAACAATTTAAAAATGGACGAAACGAAAATATAAGAATCAGAATCATCATTCCCATATCTAGAATTATTGTTAGTGGGTAAAAATTATTGTTAGTGGGTAAAAATTAACGATATATACATATTCCTTTTCAACAAAGGATAGTAAGTTCAACAATTTATAAATTAACAATTTAAAAATGGATGTACAATTAAATCAGAAATTATCAATCCCATAACTAGAGTTATTGCTAGTGGGTAAAAATATGGCTTATTCAATTAATTTATTTATTTTAGGGGGATAAAAATTCCTTTTTAATTACTAGAAAAATGAATTTATATAGGGCTTGTACTATCTTTGCCCAAGATAAATTGAAATGTTATTGCTTATTTAATGTATGTGAGTATTTTCTATATAAGTGGCTGATTTAACCTGGAAAATGTTCGCATATTGTAAGAGACTTTTATAAGAAGGGGGAAATGTCTATCTCAGAGTTCAAGCCTCCAGGTTGGAGGGTATTCATTAGGTATATAATTTCAGCTTCTGCCTTTAGGAGTTTATTTTCCCAGTTTCCCCCTCTCCAGTCGGGGTGAACTTTTTTAATTCCCCAATATTTAAAATCTTTAAGGTTGTTGTTGTGTACTTCCCTAAAGTGGCGATAGATATAAGGGTCAAGGTTACCCCTATCTATGCAAGAGAGGTGCTCCCTTATCCTTTCACGGAGCATTCTGGTTGTTTCTCCTATGTAAATTTTTTTACATGAACATTGAATGGCGTAAATAACGCCTTTATCTTGACATCTAATTGTGTCTCTTATTTTGAAAGTAAAGTTTCCACTTTTTGATTTTAAAATCTTTTGTTTACTACTAAATTTACAGGCCCGGCATCTAAAACAGGGGAAAAAACCATTTAAAGGATTTCCGTCTAGGCACCTTTGAGTGTCTTTCTTCTTTATGCTTTTCAATTGACTGGGAGCTAGTAGGCTCTTCAAATTCTGTGCTTTCCTATATATTATTTTTGGGTTTTCCCCCACTTTTCCCCCTATGATGGGATCAGTTTGTACTAAGTGCCAATGTTTTTTTAAAACTCTTTGGATGTTTAGGTTGTCATGACTGAACTCAGTTATAAAGGGCACATTAATTTCATCTCGATTTTCTTTGATATCTTTTGTTTTATATTCTAAGAGGTCCCTCCTTACTTTCTTATCTACCTCTTGTTTAGCTTCATTGATTACTTCTGGACTATATTCTCTTTCTAAGAATTTCCTTTCTAAGATCTTTATTTGATCCTGATAATCTGTCATTCTTGAGCAATTCCGTTTAATTCTTAAATATTGCCCTTTAGGGACATTGTCTTTCCACTTTTTCATGTGGCAGCTGTTATAATGGATTAGATTATTGGCATCCACCTTTTTAAAATGTGTTTTGGTTATTAATTGGTTTTCTACAATTTCGATATCTAAGTCCAAGAAGGTGATTTGGCTTTTGCTATAGTTACTGGTAAAGGATAGTCCCATTTCATTTTTATTCATATCTGTCAGAATAGTGTTTAGATCAGTTTCACTACCCCCCCATATAAAGAACAGGTCATCTATGTATCTGCTATAGAGCACAAGATCCGCGCCCAGACTATGCCTAGGGAAGAAACCTTCCTCCCAATATCCCATAAAGAGATTGGCATAGCTGGGTGCGAATCTTGTGCCCATAGCTGTTCCCTTCTTTTGAATGTAAAATTTGTCCTCAAATGAGAGAAAAACAAACAAATACATATCAGGAACTAAAACTAAATCCAACCAAGAAATTTCTGGGTGAACTAACCAAATTATTAGAGGATGCAAGAGAAAAACAAATTATAAATAAAAAAGAATTTGATTTTCTATTTACAAAATTTCCAAAAATACCAATTCTATATTTCTTACCAAAGATTCATAAAAATCTAAATAATCCCCCCGGTAGACCCATAATATCGGGTATTAACTCCCTCACCTCCAACCTCTCGAAATACATAGATGGATACCTACAGGGCTATGTTAAAAAATTACCCTCTTACCTAAAGGATACCACTGACATCTTGAAAAAATTAGAGGTAATTAAGTGGGAATCACACTACACATTAGTGACATGCGATGTTTCGTCGCTTTACACCAATATAAGTCATGATTTGGGACTGATGGCAATCTCAAATACCCTAGATAGGGACAACAAACTATGTATGGAACAAAAGAAATTCATAGAGGATGGAATAAAATTCATCCTAGGCCATAATTATTTCTCATTTGAGGACAAATTTTACATTCAAAAGAAGGGAACAGCTATGGGCACAAGATTCGCACCCAGCTATGCCAATCTCTTTATGGGATATTGGGAGGAAGGTTTCTTCCCTAGGCATAGTCTGGGCGCGGATCTTGTGCTCTATAGCAGATACATAGATGACCTGTTCTTTATATGGGGGGGTAGTGAAACTGATCTAAACACTATTCTGACAGATATGAATAAAAATGAAATGGGACTATCCTTTACCAGTAACTATAGCAAAAGCCAAATCACCTTCTTGGACTTAGATATCGAAATTGTAGAAAACCAATTAATAACCAAAACACATTTTAAAAAGGTGGATGCCAATAATCTAATCCATTATAACAGCTGCCACATGAAAAAGTGGAAAGACAATGTCCCTAAAGGGCAATATTTAAGAATTAAACGGAATTGCTCAAGAATGACAGATTATCAGGATCAAATAAAGATCTTAGAAAGGAAATTCTTAGAAAGAGAATATAGTCCAGAAGTAATCAATGAAGCTAAACAAGAGGTAGATAAGAAAGTAAGGAGGGACCTCTTAGAATATAAAACAAAAGATATCAAAGAAAATCGAGATGAAATTAATGTGCCCTTTATAACTGAGTTCAGTCATGACAACCTAAACATCCAAAGAGTTTTAAAAAAACATTGGCACTTAGTACAAACTGATCCCATCATAGGGGGAAAAGTGGGGGAAAACCCAAAAATAATATATAGGAAAGCACAGAATTTGAAGAGCCTACTAGCTCCCAGTCAATTGAAAAGCATAAAGAAGAAAGACACTCAAAGGTGCCTAGACGGAAATCCTTTAAATGGTTTTTTCCCCTGTTTTAGATGCCGGGCCTGTAAATTTAGTAGTAAACAAAAGATTTTAAAATCAAAAAGTGGAAACTTTACTTTCAAAATAAGAGACACAATTAGATGTCAAGATAAAGGCGTTATTTACGCCATTCAATGTTCATGTAAAAAAATTTACATAGGAGAAACAACCAGAATGCTCCGTGAAAGGATAAGGGAGCACCTCTCTTGCATAGATAGGGGTAACCTTGACCCTTATATCTATCGCCACTTTAGGGAAGTACACAACAACAACCTTAAAGATTTTAAATATTGGGGAATTAAAAAAGTTCACCCCGACTGGAGAGGGGGAAACTGGGAAAATAAACTCCTAAAGGCAGAAGCTGAAATTATATACCTAATGAATACCCTCCAACCTGGAGGCTTGAACTCTGAGATAGACATTTCCCCCTTCTTATAAAAGTCTCTTACAATATGCGAACATTTTCCAGGTTAAATCAGCCACTTATATAGAAAATACTCACATACATTAAATAAGCAATAACATTTCAATTTATCTTGGGCAAAGATAGTACAAGCCCTATATAAATTCATTTTTCTAGTAATTAAAAAGGAATTTTTATCCCCCTAAAATAAATAAATTAATTGAATAAGCCATATTTTTACCCACTAGCAATAACTCTAGTTATGGGATTGATAATTTCTGATTTAATTGTACATCCATTTTTAAATTGTTAATTTATAAATTGTTGAACTTACTATCCTTTGTTGAAAAGGAATATGTATATATCGTTAATTTTTACCCACTAACAATAATTTTTACCCACTAACAATAATTCTAGATATGGGAATGATGATTCTGATTCTTATATTTTCGTTTCGTCCATTTTTAAATTGTTACAAATTTATAAATTGTTGAACTTACTATCCTTTGTTGAAAAGGAATATGTATATATCGTTAATTTTTACCCATTAACAATAATTCTAGATATGGGAATGATGATTCTGATTCTTATATTTTCGTTTCGTCCATTTTTAAATTGTTACAAATGTATAAATTGTTGAACTTACTATCCTTTGTTGAAAAGGAATATGTATATATCGTTAACATTTACCCACTAACAATAATTCTAGATATGGGAATGATGATTCTGATTCTTATATTTTCGTTTCGTCCATTTTTAAATTGTTACAAATTTATAAATTGTTGAACTTACTATCCTTTGTTGAAAAGGAATATATATATATCATTAATTTTTACCCACTTGCAATAATTCTAGATATGGGAATGGTAATTCTGATTCTTATATTTTCGTTTCAGTTTAGGTAATTTTAAGTTTGCACGATCTAAATGTATATTATCTAATAAAGGCACTTTAGAATTGAAATATATAAGTTGAATTGTGTGAATGCTAATAAAGCAGAAATGATAAGTTCTCTTCCTTGTGTATCATGTAACTAAATAACAACACAGAAACAATCATTACCAACTTAAATAAAGTCCACCTTTACATTGGAAGCCACACAGGTGTTGATAGAAATCAAAAGGAAATGAAGGATCCAATCAAAACACATTCATACCTTTAAAAAGCCAGAAGCTAGCAGGATAAGCATTCTTGATAAAGCCCAGAAGGGTGAAACGCGTTGAATGGGACCTGCTACACTCTACTAAACTTCATTTACTACTGTCACAAAGCTGTGTGACCCTGCAACTTTAAACTTTTCTCCTGACCCTGCAAGTTAAAATCTACCTTTGGTAACTTCAGGGAATACGGTGTTACTGCTAAACACTGACCAAAGATTTCTTCAAACCTTAAGAAGTCTGAGGGAACCCAGATGAAAACAATATTTGGGCTATAAGAAGAAAGGAAAACAAAAAAAAAAGAATAACTACATCACCAGAACGGATCATCACCCCTGACCTCTGAATCAAAGAGAAGGTCAGGTGACTTATCAGAAGCACCAGGAACAAACAGTCTGTGAATCCCTCACAGTGAAGATAATCAGCGGTTGCAACCAGGACAGATTAAGGTACCTCTACACTAATTTGCACTACGTTTTTTAAAACACGCAAACTGAACTTTAAAGACATCAAGGTATTCATCTGTTAAATTAACCATTTCCATTAACCACGATTGCTTTGGCACCTAAATCAGAATATTGGCTGTTTTTTGCCTTTTTAACTATCCAGCACACCTGAGCCAATTATATGTCCAAGGAAAGTAACTGTGTAACTTTATAACTGAATTTGTTACTGAAGAACTGTAAAGCTATTAGGATTGATACATTTGTGCCTTTTAAATATTTAATTCACCATTTATCTTAGAAATTTGTTGCTTGCCATATGTTATCTATAGAATTAATTCCTTTATACCTGAAATTCTAGGATTATATAGTTCTAGTCTGTTTTTATAAGTGTTGTATAAGGGAGACGTCCCTTTATTAATTAGGAAAAGTATTTGCTGTTGTTTTTATGTGTTATAAGAATTTTTAAATAAAATAGATTGTATAAAACATAAATTAGATTGGTATCATCATTTCCTAGCTTTTTTTAGCGCTGCTAAATAAACCCCATTTTTTCTTGATATACTAGTTATAAACATGTTTGTAATGCTGTAGTTCTGCAGAACATTATTTTATAAGATTGACCTAAGGCTTATTCTGAAGTATACTGGTCTTAAATAAGACTATTTATAACAATCCATGTAGTTTAGCTCTGCTTTTGTATGCTTTTATGCCCACATGTTGAATGAGCATCTACACTTGGTATATTTATACAATAGACTACTGGCCTACCCCTTTTAGGGTATAGTATATATAGTACTGATAAGACTTGCGAACATTTAAATTTATATATTTGCTAGGACAGTCTGATAAGATGTTAATGTCTGAAACATAGGTTTTCTGGAAAGTCCCCTGTTGAATACAAGTAGAGTGTACTTGTGATCATCAGCTACTATGTTAACACTGAATCTATTGCAGGCCTATATCATAGCAATAATTACATTATTGAAACTAATTAAGCATTGCCAGGCTTCTAATTTTAGTGTAATAATTATTACTGTATTTGTGTTATATCACTGCCTGTCATGTGGGCTGGTGTGCTGCCTGCGGCCGGGACAGCATATTCTAGCCCTTGGGCTTATTGCAGTCAAAATTAGCTTTTCTTGAGAGTCTGACTCATGGAAAGGTATGTTTATATACTCGCTGCAAAAGGCTAAAAACCCACATTAGTGAACATAGGTCACTTAACTATACCCTCCATAATACATATCTGTGTGGCAGTACTACTAGTACCTGTGTCACTCAAAGAGAAATTATTAGAGCTGGTCTATTATATAGCTATTATTATATATTGTCCAATCACTATCTACATATACTTACAATCTACATATTATGGAATGTTGGTGTTTAGAGCTTAAGTTTTGGTCAGACACTTTACTCTGTTCGATTACATGTTTATATATGCGTAGCCTTAGGGTACGCAACTGCCTATAAGCTAGTTTTAGGAAACCTTTGCTATGAGAATATGTCTATAGAGTTTGTCCTGAAGTCATAATCTCCAGAATAGCGGCTTCACCCCCCCCCCCCCCCAAATTGTTTACTGGTTAATTTCCATTAACCAGTTCCATTGAACCTTCCCTTATACCTATGATACATTCACATTGATATAGCGGCTACTAATAACCCCTTCCCTATTCTATCTACTAATTCCTTTATTATGTTGCATTTGAACGCCTGAGGCCATACTGGTCCATATTTGTTTTCATAGGAATAGGTAGTGGAATATATAAATGAAAATGAGGTTTTACTTTTATAATTCAATTTAAGGGACAGATTGTTAGAGCAAGCAACGTCACCGACGCAAGTTTATAATTTTAAGCATTTAGCTATGATTATTTTGTGAATTAGAGTTATGTTAAAGTTGAGCTGTCATGGTATTCAATGTTGGGCTAAATTATACCACAGTCTTTATGAAGATATGGTTTTCTTTTTGTTTAATACAGTTTTATCTTTTATTGTAGCATGTTCCCTGAGAAAATTTGAATTTTCAATGTATGATATGTGATTTGAAAACCTCAATAAAAATGTATTAATAAAAAAAAAAAATTGTGTTTAGAATAGGGATTGTAAATTGGTCTTCATAACAGGATGAAAGACTGGACAATCTGTTAAATTTGAGGATTGGGGGCGGAGCCAGCAGCCAAATCAATGAGACATGCATTTATGAGGCTCCTGATTTTATTTTCGATTTACCTAGTTTTTCCTCTGTGGATCAGCATTTGGATACCAGGTTCTCATTAAGAAACTCAGGAGGCTTATGTAAACCATCTGGCTGTAACAAACAAGGTGATTTTATTGATGTGTTAACATTTTTGGAGAATCAGCAGGCCTCAAATTGTCTATGGGGAAAGACAACTGCACCATACTACAGACTCTATTTGCTGAATACGAGCAACGGATCCTCAATAGATTTGATGATCTATTGACAAGGATTGAAGCGTTGCGCATAACAGGGAAACCTGCCCTAGCTGGTGAGGAGGGAGAAGTGGATATCAGTGAGGAACCTGGAAACGTGTAGCTAAGTGCAGGGGATTTTCGCATAGTGCCCGATCTCCATAATATTGAGCAACTGCCGGATGGATCTGTTTGTGAAGTCCCGTCCTGCTGGATCGCAATGTGCTGACCCTTGTGAGGATTACTGCCACTGAGTCGAGTGTAGGAGGGAGAGTGACTGGCTTCCGTGAGTGCGGCCCTATTGCTGTGAGTAAATCGATGTCGGCCTCATGTCGAAGTACTGCTTTGGAAGTCTGCATGCTCTGGGGCCTTGAGAGGAACGGCACAGAGGTTCCGTCTAAGAAAATTATCTTTCTCCTGATGACCCCGCGGCATGAGGATTTCTGGCTCTCTGAGGCTAATATAAAAACTGGAGTTGGGTGACAATTTTTATCATAGTAGTGACTACTAAGCGTTCATGATACCATCTTGTTTATTGAACGTGCTTCTGCCTAAAATTCAGTTCTTGGACTTGCTAAATAATTTCGCTATAGTTGTACCCAAAGAATCTGCACTAATGAAGATAACTATCTGAGACTGTGTGGATATTGAGACTAAACCCCCTTGATGTTCCCCCTATGTGCAGAGTCTTGGAGGACCTGTCAGCAATGGTCCTTAGTACCCCACGTTAAAGAGTGAAAAATACCAATTATATGCAATATGTTTTCCCAGCACTTATATAGACTGAGTACTGCTTAGCAAGGCCTTGCTTTATTGTGTGTAGATGTAACAAGGACTTATTAGCAATAGTTCTAAATGTTAAGTTATCTAAGTATATTTGCTACCTTGATATATGCCCTGCAGTATCCTCTACCACATTATTAATTGCTCCTACCCTTTATTATGTCCTTCACTGTAGGGAATTATTTACTTCTCATTTATATGCTGCTCTCACGTATATTTCCTGAAGTTTGAATGCAATTTAACTAGCTGGTATGTGTATGGATGTTGTGAAGTGATGTTTGAGTGCTCCATTCTTTTTCTTTTTTAAGCTAGACCCGGGTATTGCATAAATGTACAGCAGGGGGAGATGCCTACAATAATGCCTTGTTAACTTGAATCAACCTCCATTACACAGAACTTTGAGTCTCACTCGGCTAGATTTAGAGTTTTGTCGGTAACGACCTGCGTATCTAACGCTGGCTTTTTTATGGCCGCACCTTTAAAATAACTCTGGTATTGAGAGTCCATTCTTGAGAGTCCACAGAATGGCTGCGTTAGGCTCCAAAAAAGGAGCGTAGAGCATATTTAACGCAACTTCAACTCTCGATACCAGAGTTGCTTACGGACGCGGCCAGCCTCAAAAACGTGCTCGTGCACAATTCCCCCATAGGAAACAATGGGGCTGTTTGAGCTGAAAAAAACCTAACACCTGCAAAAAAGCCGCGTTCAGCTCCTAACGCAGCCCCATTGTTTCCTATGGGGAAACACTTCCTACGTCTGCACCTAACACTCTAACATGTACCCCGAGTCTAAACACCCCTAACCTTACACTTATTAACCCCTATTCTGCTGCCCCCACTATCGCTGACCCCTGCATATTATTATTAACCCCTAATCTGCCGCTCTGTAAACCGCCGCTACTTACATTATCCCTATGTACCCCTAATCTGCTGTCCCTAACACCGCCGACCCCTATATTATATTTATTAACCCCTAATCTGCCGCCCACAACGTCGCCTCCACCTGCATACACTTATTAACCCCTAATCTGCCAACCGGACCGCACCGCTATTATAATAAAGTTATTAACCCCTAATATGCCTCACTAACCCTATAATAAATAGTATTAACCCCTAATCTGCCCTCCCTAATATCGCCGACACCTAACTTCAAACATTAACCCCTAATCTGCTGTCTGGAGCTCACCACTATTCTAATAAATGTATTAACCCCTAAAGCTAAGTGTAACCCTAACACTAACACCCCCCTAAGTTAAATATAATTTAAATCTAACGAAATTAATTAACTCTTATTAAATAAATTATTCCTATTTAAAGCTAAATACTTACCTGTAAAATAAATCCTAATATAGCTACAATGTAAATTATAATTATATTATAGCTATTTATTTATTTTACAGGTAACTTTGTATTTATTTTAACCAGGTACAATAGCTATTAAATAGTTAAGAACTATTTAATAGCTAAAATAGTTAAAATAATTGCAAAATTACCTGTAAAATAAATCCTAACCTAAGTTACAATTAAACCTAACACTACACTATCAATAAATTAATTAAATAAAATACCAACAATTACCTACAATTAAACCTAACACTACACTATCAATAAATTATTTAAATACAATATCTACAAATAAATACAATGAAATAAACTAACTAAAGTACAAAAAATAAAAAAGAACTAAGTTACAAAAAATAAAAAAATATTTACAAACATTGGAAAAATATTACAACAATTTTAAACTAATTACACCTACTCTAAGCCCCCTAATAAAATAACAATGCCCCCCAAAATAAAAAAATGCCCTACCCTATTCTAAATTACAAAAGTTCAAAGCTCTTTTACCTTACCAGCCCTGAACAGTGCCCTTTGCGGGGCATGCCCCAAAGAATTCAGCTCTTTTGCCTGTAAAAAAAAAACATACAATACCCCCCCCCAACATTACAACCCACCACCCACATACCCCTAATCTAACCCAAACCCCCCTTAAATAAACCTAACACTAAGCCCCTGAAGATCTTCCTACCTTATCTTCACCCTGCCAGGTTCACCGATCCGTCCTCGGAAGTCTTGATCCAAGCCTCGGAAGTGTTGATCCAAGCCCAAGCGGGGGGCTGAAGAGTGACGTCCATCCTCGGGCTGAAGTGCGACTGAAGAAATCCATCCTCGGGCTGAAGTCGGAAGTCCATCATCTGGAAGAAGTCTTCTATCAAGCCGCATCTTCAATCTTCTTTCTTCTGGAGCAGAGCGGAACCATCTTCTTCCAAGCCGACGCGGAACATCCTCTTCAACCGACGACTAGACGACGAATAATGGTTCCTTTAAATGACGTCATCCAAGATGGCGTCCCTCGAATTCCGATTGGCTGATAGGATTCTATCAGCCAATCGAAATTAAGGTAGGAATATTCTGATTGGCTGATGGAATCAGCCAATCAAAATCAAGTTCAATCCGATTGGCTCCGATATCTTCATCTAAGCCCAAGCGGGGGCTAGACATCCATCATCCGACGGCTGAAGAAGTCCAGAAGAGGCTCCAAAGTCTTCATCCTATCCGGGAAGAAGAGTAGATCCGGACCGGCAACCATCTTCTTCCAACGGCATCTTCTATCTTCATCCGATGAGGACCGGCTCCATTTAACTTAGGGGGGTGTTAGTGTTAGGGTTAGACTTAGCTTTAGGGGTTAATACATTTATTAGAATAGCGGCGAGATTCGGTCAGCAGATTAGGGGTTAATAATTGAAGTTAGGTGTCGGCGATGTTAGGGAGGGCAGATTAGGGGTTAATAAATATAATATAGGGGTCGGCGGTGTTAGGGGCAGCAGATTAGGGGTACATAGCTATAATGTAGGTGGCGGCTCTTTGGGGTCGGCAGATTATGGGTTAATAAGTGTAGGCAGGTGGAGGCGACGTTGAGGGGGGCAGATTAGGGGTTAATAAATATAATATAGGGGTCGACGATGTTAGGGCAGCAGATTAGGGGTACATAGCTATAATGTAGCTGGCGGCGGTGTGCGGACGGCAGATTAGGGGTTAATAAGTGTAGGTAGCTGGCGGCGATGTTGTGGGGGGCAGATTAGGGGTTAATAAATATAATATAGGGGTCGGCGGTGTTAGGGGCAGCAGATACATAAGGATAACGTAGGTGGCGGTCGGCAGATTAGGGGTTAAAAAAATTTAATCGAGTGGCAGCGATGTGGGGGGACCTCGGTTTAGGGGTACATAGGTAGTTTATGGGTGTTAGTGTACTTTAGAGCACAGTAGTTAAGAGCTTTATAAACCGGCGTTAGCCCAGAAAGCTCTTAACTACTGACTTTTTTCTGCGGCTGGAGTTTTGTTGTTAGAATTCTAACGCTCACTTCAGCCACGACTCTAAATACCGGAGTTAGGAAGATCCCATTGAAAAGATAGGATACGCAATTGACGTAAGGGGATATGCGGTATTGAAAAGTCGTGGCTGAAAAGTGAGCGTTAGACCCTTTTTTGACTGACTCCAAATACCGGCGGTAGCCTAAAACCAGCGTTAGGAGCCTCTAACGCTGGTTTTCATGGCTACCGCCAAACTCCAAATCTAGGCCTTTGTGTTTAGTTATAAATGGTGTTAAGTTGCTACACTGCTATTTTATGTTTTCTTGTACAGTCAGAACATACTAGTTATGGCGTAACTTTCAAGTAGACCTGAAGCAACCACTTACATAGATACCAGTGTTTATATGGCCACCAGAATGTATTGTCTTTCAGAATCCGCCATAACGAGATTGCCTGCCTGTCTATAGTGCAGGTCAGTAGTCTATTGTGAATAGCATTACAACTGTAGGAACGTATCTACTTTTCATATATAAGCTGCTCCTCTCTCACCTTGTTGAAGTCTGTATGCATTCTTGTTGCCTAGTGTGTAAATCTGTGATTCGAAGTGATACTCTGAATGTCAGAAGCTAGCATTATATTAGTGTTGGGCAGGGGGAGATGCCTAAAATGATGCATTGTTATTCTGAGTCAGCCTCTGCTACATATATCTGTGAGTCTAACTTAGCATCTATCTTCAAATATAGTTTTAGCCCGAGTCTAGCTGCTACATTGCTACTCTATATTTACTAGTGTAGCCAGAATATAATAGTTATGGTATAGCTTTCATACTGTTTTGCAGCAGCCAATAAAATAGGTACTGATGTTGATATAGACTCCAGTGTGTATAGTTTATCTACGCTTATATGTTTATACTCCGTCATCACTAAACTGTGTACCTGTTTACTGCACAGGTCAGAAGTTGAGAGGAAATATAGTACTAGTCTACTCTCTGCCCCCTCCCCCCCTTTAATGCGGTAAAGGGCGAGTAATCTCTCCTCCGCATTACTTTTTGGCAGAGTTTTTGCAGTCTTTTGACCAGTCTGAAGAGCTCGGATTAAAGCTTTTTCTAGTATGTACAATGAAAGACTCTTCAGGCCCTAAATATAAAGAAATGTTATGGTGTGTTCATATATACTGAAATGTCACCTTTTATATTTTATTCTCTTTTTCTATGACAATTGTTCTCCTATTTGTTTATTAGTATGCATAAAGTGCCCTGAATCCTACCACACAGATCTTGGTCCCCTGGTTGGATCTGTAACCTATTAAGGACACTGTGAAACTGTAAAAACAAAACGAGGTGCTTATGATTGTACATCCATATCAGTCTGCTATGTAAAGTTCTATAATCAGTCTCATTTTCTCAATTGTTGATAGTCTGATATGTATATTTTCAGAACTTGTTTATCACCTCAATAAAAAATATTTAAAAAAAAATAAAAAAATAAAAAAAAATTGAGGATTGGACAAATGATTGGGGTCTAAGATTTAACACTGCAAAGTGCAAAATTATGCATTTAGGAATGAAAAAACCTAATGTTAATTACAGTCTCAATGACACTTTACTGACTGTTGCAACTTTAGTAAACAATGTAATATTGCAGCGAGTAAGGGCAGTAGAATAATTGATTGTATTGGCAGATGTGTTTGCAACAGAATTAGTAAGGTTCTTATGCCAATTTACAGATCACTAGTTAGGCGTCATCTTGAGTATTGTGTGCAGTTCTGGAGGCCATATCTCAAGAAGGATAGAAATAAACCAGAATCTGTGCAAAGGAGGGCTACAAAGTAGTACATTATCTACAACATAAAACATACCAGGAAAGGCTCAGCGACCTAAATATGTAGATGAGAGAAGGGAAAGAGTGGATATGATATTAACGTTCAAGTATATTAAGGGGCTTAGTAAAGCTGAGACTGTGAGTTTTTTTTTTATAAAAAGTAAATTCAAGAACACAGGGTCATGATCTCAAGCTAAAAAGTAGTAGATGTTTTCTCCTAAAAGTTCTCTTTAGAAATAATTCTCCTATTTATCATTCAAAAATACTCCTAATATTGGGAAAGTTCGACTGTAAAATTCTCCTACTCTGTTCTCACTCTCCTTGGAGAACATGTTCTCCAAAAAAAGGGTTAAATTAGATCTTTTTAGTCGTATTTCATGTAGTTCTCCTCATAATTCTCCTACTTACAAATGTATCACTTATATTCTCCTGTGGAGGACTGAAAGTTCTCCTGCAAGTTCCTGCATTAAAGTTCTCCATAGCTACAGTGGAGAACAGCATTAGAAATCTATTCTCTACCAGTTGTAGAAGCAGTTACACACAAAAAAAGGGCTCTACAAAGTGCAAAAATTATCTATAACAAAGCACAATAATAATGGTTATTTGAGCGCAATAATAATTTATGATGGAGTGAAAAAAATATATATAATGGAGCGCCAAAATAATATATAACAGAGCACAAAAATTATATCTATTGGGGCATAAAAATAAGATATACAAAAGCGCTAAATTTGAAGCACAAAAACAATGATAATGTAGATCTATTTTCTTTTATGAAAGTTTGCTGAAGAGAGGCGTTAACAAAGCTACTTGGAAGGCTGTATAAAGAATTCTATTGGTTTATATATGATTGACATGGAGAATAGATGCTTATTTTTAGTGATAAATAAGGAGAAAATACTAATCCGACTGGAGAAATTTATCATTAGTTCTCCTCAGCTCTCCTTTGGAGAAAAAAACAACTTTTTTATGATAAATATGGGTGCACATGTGCGCCTCTCCTAAGGAGAGCTGTGGAGAACTGATAGGAGAACAGAAAGGAGAATTCCCCAAATGATTGATAAATGGAGCCCTAAGGAGTAATTTGCAAAAGTACATATTTACAGAAAGGGTGATTGATTAATGGAATAAACTTCCACAAGAGGTAGTAATGACAAACACTGTGGGGGCTTCAAGAATGCCTGGGATAAGCATAAAGCTATCCTATGAACTAGATATGTTTATATTTTGAAGGAAATATTTGACTGACTTACTGGGCCTATGGCTCTTATCTGCCATCATAATCTATGTTTCTATAATTTGGAACATTACAAAATACCATACTTTTAAAGTATTAAGGGTGAGATTACGAATGGCGCGCTAACAGTTACTCGTGAGTGAAAAGGGGCTTATTGTGGGCGTCAGGTTTAGCCCTCGTATTACAGGTTTAAAGTTAATGTGATTTATACTAGAATGATTACCAAGTCTTCAGAGCTCTGGTTAATTGTTTGCAAAACAAAAAAGTGTCACCAAACACATCTAAAATACACTACAAAGTATAGTTGCAATCATAATAACACTATCTAATAAAAAATATATGGCTAGATTACAAGTTTTGTCTGTAAAGCCGTGCGTTGCTAAAGCTCTTTTTTTTCTCCAGCGCTCGCTTTAAACAACGCTAGTATTACAAGTTTTCTGTATGGCTGCGTTAGCCTCAGAAAAGTGAGCATTGAGCAAATTTAGTGCCACTTCTCCCTGTAATACCAGCGTTGCTTAAGTCAGCGGTAAGCTGGCTAAACGTGCTCATGCACGATATCCCCATAGAAAACAATGGGGCTGTGACGGCTGGAAAAAAACGCAGCCCCATTGTTTCCTATGGGGAAATACTTTCTAAGTCTACACCTAACACCCTAACATGAACCCTGAGTCTAAACACCTCTAACCTTACACTTATTAACCCCTAATCTGCCGCCCCCAACATCGTCGCCACCTGCATTATATTATTAACCCCTAATCTGCTGCTCCGGACACCGCCGCCACCTACATTATACCTATGAACCCCTAATCTGCTGCCCTTAACATCGCCAACACCTACATTATATTTATTAACCTCTAATCTGCCATCCCCAACGTCGCTGACACCTAACTACAATTATTAACCCCTAATCTGCCGCCCCCAACGTCGCCGCTTCTATATTAAATGTATTAACCCCTAAACCTAAGTCTAACCCTAACCCTAACACCCCCTAACTTAAATCTATTTTTAATAAATCTAAATAATATTACTATAATTAAATAAATTATTCCTATTTAAAAATAATTACTTGGATCAGCCAATAGAATGCGAGGTCAATTCTATTGGCTGATCCAATCAGCCAATCGGATTGAACTTCAATCCGATTGGCTGATTAAATCAACCAATCAGATTTTTCCTACCTTAATTCCGATTGGCTGATAGAATCCTATCAGCCAATCGGAATTTGAGGGACGCCATCTTGGATGACATCATTTAAAGGAACATGTTAGGACATTGGAAGAAGAGGATGGCTCTGCGTCGGCTGGATTGAAGATGGACCTGCTCCGCTCTGAAGGATTGAAGATAGAAGATGCCGCTTGGAAGAAGACTTCTGCTGCTTGGAGGGCCTCTTCTTCCCAGATTCGATTAATACTTCTGGCCGGATCAGATGAAGACTTGTGCCAGTCCGGATGTCCTCTTCTGCCCGATCGGTGCCGGCTGGGTGAAGACGGCTCAAGCTAGGGTGATCTTCAATGGGGTAGTGTTAGGTTTTTTAAGGGGGGATCAGGTGGGTTTTAGAGTAGGGGTGTGTGGGTGGTGGGTTGTAATGTTGGGGTGCGGTATTGTGTTTCTTTTTTTTACAGGTAAAAGAGCTGATTACTTTGGGGCAATGCCCCGCAAAAGGCCCTTTTAAGGGCTATTTGTAATTTAGTTTAAGATAGGGAATTTTATTATTTTGGGGGGCTTTTTATTTTATTAGGGGGCTTAGATTAGGTGTAATTAGATTAAACTTCTTGTAATATTTTTTTATTTTTTTGTATTTTAATTTAGATAATTATAGTTAATTTATTTAATTAATTTATTGATAGTGTAGTGTTAGGTGTATTTGTAACTTAAGTTAGGATTTATTTTACAGGTAATTTTATAATTATTTTAACTAGGTAGCTATTAAATAGTTATTAACTATTTAATAGCTATTGTACCTAGTTAAAATAAATACAAAGTTGCCTGTAAAATAAATATAAATCCTAAAATAGGTACAATGTAATTATTAGTTATATTGTAGCTATCTTATGGTTTATTTAATAGGTAAGTATTTATTTTTAAATAGGAATAATTTATTTAATTATAGTAATTTTATTTAGATTTAATAAAAATATAGTTAAGTTAGGGGGGTGTTAGGGTTAGGGTTAGACTTAGGTTTAGGGGTTAATACATTTAATATAGTAGCGACGACATTGGGGGCGGCAGATTAGGGGTTAATAATTGTAGTTAGGTGGCGGCAACATTGGGGACAGCAGATTAGGGGTTAAAAAATATAATGTAGGTGTCGGCGATGTTAGGGGCAGCAGATTAGGGGTTCATAGGTATAATGTAGGTGGCGGCGATGTCCGGTCGGCAGATTAGGGGTTAAATAATTTAATTATAGTGTTTGCGATGTGAGGGGGCCTTGGTTTAGGGGTTAATAGGTAGTTTATGGGTGTTAGTGTACTTTGTAGCACTGTAGTTACGAGCTTTATGTTCCGGCCATAAAACTCTTAACTGCTGACTTTTATATGCGGTAGAAGTCTTGAAGGTAGAGGCTGTACCGCTCACTTCTTCCAAGACTTGTAATACCAGCGTTAGGCAAATCCCATTAAATGGATGGGATACGCAATTGACGTAAGGGGATTTGTGGTATGGAAAAGTCGCAGAAGAAAAGTGAGTGGTACACCTGTACCTGCCAGTCTTGTAATACCAGCGGGCGTTAAAAAGCAGCGTTAGGATCCCTTAACACTGTTTTTTAAAGCTAACTCCGAACTCGTAATCTAGCCGATATATTTTTTAAAAATTGCACAAAAAAGTTGTATGGGCTCAAAAATATGACGTCCCCGGTGTTAGGAAAAAAAGGCAGGAAAAATACTATAGCATAAAGATATATTTATATTCATGTCGAAATATGTGTATGTATGTGTGTATTTATACCTGTATATATATATATATATATATATGTGTGTTCATATGTATTTATGTATTCATATACACATATAAACATATAAATACATATGTATATATATATAGTCATATATACTATATACTATATATGTATACATATGAAGCCCTTTGCAGTGAAGTAGATGAAAACATGAAAAAGCATATTTATGCAATATTAATATTTAATAAAGTGTTATACTGTGCATTTACTGTAAATATTTCACATTGCAGAATATGTTCTATATAATAGTAGAAAATAAATATTCCTATATTTGTCTATGTATATATATATATATATATATATATATATATATATATATATATATATATATATATATATATATAAAATCAATTATATATATATATATATTGTACCACAATACCATAAAAATACCAAGTATAAAATTATATTTATTAATAATAGAACATATTCTGCTATGTGAAAAATATTGCAATGTGAAATATTAATATTTTCGTGTCGGGTTAGCGCACTTGAGAATATGAGATTGGGTTTATGCGCAAGTAGGGAGTAGGTTTTCTCCCACTTTATTTGCTCTATTGATTCTATGGGGGAATACATTAAAACAATTGCGATATTTAAAGGTAGGTTTTTGTTTACATCGGGTTAGCGTACAAGCAAAAAATTTTTACTTTCTACTTGTATTATTATTATTATCAGGTATTTGTAGAGCGCCAACAGGTAGTGCGCTACACAACGCATGCAAAAACCTTACTTCTAGCGGACTTAGCACATGTCTGGGAGCGTTAAATAATGCTCTGCTTGTAATATGGCCCTAAGTGTCAATATAATTATTGAGCAAAAGATTCCAATATACCCACCTCACCTACATACAAATTGCATTCATATTGTTTAGCAGTGATCAGGATAAATTTTAGATTACAATACGTTAATAACACATATGTAAATGAGTATTTTCCGTACACACTGAACAAAGTGGTTGATTTAAAATAACTGTAATGTAGCCTAAAGAGCCATTGCAGTTGTCAGTTTCAGATGGATTACCAGTATTTAACCCTATAACAAGTACTTAACTGAAAATACATTTTTAGGGACTTTTTTTTGCGGTTGTGTGCTGTTATCAGCCAAATCTAATTTGGATCATGATCACCCAAAATATGTTTTCCATATTGTCCAAAACTGAAAACAGGTTATCAGGAGCCTATATCAGAATGATTATGATAAACACCAAGAGGCTGTACAGCCATGGCACCAAACAATTGGTTTAATAAAAGGATGCTGGGCAACATATACAGAGCAGAAGGACTATGAGCAAGCAGGGCATGAGGTAGGCTGCGAAACCATGGCAGGTAACAGGAGAGATGACAGGAGTCAGCAACAATCAAGGCTATTGTAGTACAAGAAAAACCAGGTAAGACCTTTACATCAAACCACTGTCTGCCTGATACAAGAGCTTTGGTTGGAATTCTAAGTGTAGAAATAGTGTGTTGTTATGACGTCATGCACCAACCAATGGCTCATCAAAATCCTAGGAATAGGAGTGAAGTACATAATGAATTTAATACACCTTTATGTCTATAACTAACTTTTTATTTTTCCACTAATCTGCATAATATACTGTTACCTATTACAGTTCGAGAGATTATTCTCTCTTAATCTCAGTCTGATAAATAGTATTTATAATCAGTGCCGGATTTATAATAAGGCAGAGTAGGCATGTGCCTACAGGTGCCCTCCGTAGAGGGGCGCCTGTCTCTGCCTATTATAAATACTGGTCAGCCGGTGACCTTAACTAAGATGGCAGCCTTTTTTGTTAAGGACACCATTGTGCATTTGCAATAACTGTATTTGTAAGAACCAAATAATTTTGTGCATGAACTCAATAAAGTTTTTTATATATGGTGCCTACAAAAGTAGATTTACTACATTTTCTTATTAGTACATCAGGAATATTCATCATGGGAGTGCTGTGATTCATTCATCTTTAAAGCCTTTGCTACTGCCATTTATACATTAAAATTGATAACCATGTGGCGGAGCCAACTGCAGATCTTAGCAGACATGTAAGTGAGGAGCTCTCCGACAGAAGCCTTAAAATTAGCCACTTTTACATCTAAAAGATATTAAAAATCAGGGCTGGCCCTACTCATTGCGGGGCCCAAGGCAGGATGACAAAATGGGGCCCCCTATATCCCCACCCCAACTCCGCCCAATCTCCGCCCCCACCATTTTTACAAATAAAAAATAATGGGAGAAAAATCATTTAAGGTAATGCACAACATTTTAAATATTAAAACATATAAATCCACTAAAGTGGAGCACTATAACATTGTATATATTGCAATATTCCAGTTGTACTATTGCAACATCAGTTTATGTATATAATGATGATTTATGCTGACAATTCGGAACAGTTGAGTTGAAATGGGCCTTATTTTTATGTGTTTTCTTATGATAACAAGAACATTACATAGATGTCAGTGCCGCCCTAGCAAGTGCAAGTCCATAGGCAGAATGACAGTGCGGGCCTCTACCCAGAACAAAAAATACTTAAAGGGACAGTTCACCCAAAATTTTTCTCCCCTTTAAATTGTTCCCAATTTTACCTCCTGGAGTATTTTAAATGGTTTACAAGTAGCTCCTTTACCCCTAATTTGGCATTTGAAATAGCTGATTTAGCCTGTGGTATCCCAACCTATACTGAAAGTTTCTATACTGGAGTATTTTCTATTGAATAGCCTAAGTAAACACAGCCAGCAGAAAAGATTACACTCTCAGTGGGGTGCATGATAGATAAGTAATAAAATTATAATTTTTCATTGTTCTCTCTAAGTATTGAGCTTTGGTTTTCTAGACAAATAAAAGATAAGGAAGCAAGTGTGTGTACATAAAGTGATAACATAATGAGATATGATATTACCTGAAGCTCAACCCATTGTAATAGGCTGTGGTTTAAAAGCACAAAACCAGCTACTTCATATACACAAATATACCGAAAAATTCAATTTCTCATACATTTTATACTCTGCAGCTAATATAACAAGTCATTGAAAATACATTCTTAAAAAAACAATTTTACAGTGTACTGTCCCTTTAAAATGGGGCAATGCACTGTACCACACAAACACAGTGCACAGATATAATACCCACAGGCAGCCCACACACACACGCAGGCAGCACACACACACACGCACACACACACACACACAGGCAGCCCACACACACACAGGCATCCCACACAAACACACAGGCAGCCCCCACACACACACAGGCAGCCCACACACACACACAGAGACAGCACACACACACACACACACACAGACAGCCCCCACACACACACAGACAGTCCACACAGACATACACACACAGACAGCCCACACACACACACAGACAGCCCACACACACACAGACAGTCCACACACACACACATGCACACAGACAGCCCACACACACACAGACAGCCCACACACACACAGACAGCCCACACACACACAGACAGCCCACGCACACACAGACAGTCCCCCACACACACACAGACAGCCCACACACACACTTTCACTCTGTCTCACATACACACAATGCATTTTAGTGGTGGGCACATTTTAGTCAAGGTCTAATTGAGATTGATAAGTATATAAAAGTAAATTTAATTTATCACAACAGTGGGATGTATTATTTTTGGATGTCACAGAAATCAAAGCACTTGCCATACCACAAAATAATGGTCCATACCACAAATGTATCACAAGAAAAAAAGAAAGAAACTGATTCATTAACATTAGAAACTATTTAAACACATATACTATAACCTTATTCTTTGTGCTCCTCTTAACTTGTCTCCCCAAATTACCTTATACAAATTTACTTGAAGATGATATTGCCAAGATGACATCACAGAGTGCATACTTGTTTTGTGTGTATATATATATATATACTAGGGATGGGCGAATGTTTCGCAACATTCGAAAAACGGCACGAATTTTAACACATTCGTTCGTTCGAATCGAATTTCGAATGTTTACATAACATTCTAACATTCGATTTTCGAATGTTCGGTTTCGAATTTTACGATTACATTCGAAAATATTTGAATTCGAAAAATTCGAATTTAGATTGTAATAGTATTTCTAATGCTTTTTCTTTAAATGTAAAATTCGAATTATGCAATATTCGAATTCGAAAAATTCGAATTTAGATTGTAATAGCATTTCTAATGCTTTTTCTTTAAATGTAATATTCGAATTATGCAATATTCGAATTCGAAAAATTCGAATTTAGATTGTAATAGTATTTCTAATGCTTTTTCTTTAAATGTAATATTCGAATTATGCAATACGTGTATTCGAATTCGAAAAATTCGAATTTAGATTGTAATAGTATTTCTAATGCTTTTTCTTTAAATGTAATATTCGAATTATGCAATACGTGTATTCGAATTCGAAAAATTCGAATTTAGATTGTAATAGTATTTCTAATGCTTTTTCTTTAAATGTAATATTCGAATTATGCAATATTCGAATTCGAAAAATTCGAATTTAGATTGTAATAGTATTTCTAATGCTTTTTCTTTAAATGTAATATTCGAATTATGCAATATTCGAATTCGAAAAATTCGAATTTAGATTGTAATAGTATTTCTAATGCTTTTTCTTTAAATGTAATATTCGAATTATGCAATACGTGTATTCGAATTCGAAAAATTCGAATTTAGATTGTAATAGTATTTCTAATGCTTTTTCTTTAAATGTAATATTCGAATTATGCAATATTCGAATTCGAAAAATTCGAATTTAGATTGTAATAGTATTTCTAATGCTTTTTCTTTAAATGTAATATTCGAATTATGCAATATTCGAATTTGAAAAATTCGAATTTAGATTGTAATAGTATTTCTAATGCTTTTAAATGTAATATTCGAATTATGCAATATTCGAATTCGAAAAATTCGAATTTATATTCGAATTTTAAAAATTCGAATTTCGAATGTAGACATTCGATATAATTATAAACATTCGAATTCGAAAGTGACATTCGAAAACTGTAAATAACATTCGATTTTCGAATTTTTAAGAATATTCGTTCTTATCGACATTCGAATTTAGAATTCGAATTTCGGTAATAACATTCGTTCTACATTCGAAATTCGAAAATTTGCACATTCGCCCATCCCTAATATATACACACACACACACACACACATATATATATATATATATATATATATATATATATATATATATATATAAATATATACATACATACACACACTGCAGATGTGTTATAACTAATAAACATCAAAGCTGTACGCAGAGATTAATAAATTATGTAAATCACTCTGACGTTTTAAAATTCATCTAAGTGCTGCTTTGTTTTCTCAGTTTAAATAGGAGGTGTTGTTCTCTCATTCAATCTGCTGCTCACCACATGTATTTAGCACTGCTATGTCACTATCTGCTGCACAATGTACACTTCTCTCTCCAGTGTGATGCTCACCGCTTGTATTTAGCACTGCTGTGTCACTATCTGCTGCACAATGTACAATACACTCTCCAGTGTGCTGCTCACCACATGTATTTAGCACTGCTGTGTCACTATCTGCTGCACAATGTACAATACTCTCTCCAGTGTGATGCTCGCCACATGTATTTAGCACTGCTGTGTCACTATCTGCTGCACAATGTACAATACTCTCTCCAGTGTGATGCTCACCACTTGTATTTAGCACTGCTTTGTTACTTTCTGCTGCACAATGTACAATATTCTCTACAGTGTGATGCTCACCACATGTATTTAGCACTTCTATGTTACTTTCTGCTGCACAATGTACAATATTATCTCCAGTGTGATGCTCACCACATGTATTTAGCACTGCTATGTCACTATCTGCTGCACAAGGTACACTACTCTCTCCAGTGTGATGCTCACCACTTGTATTTAGCACTGCTGTGTCACTGGAGCTCACTGAGAAACAAGCAAGAGTAGAAAAGGAGGGAAGAGAATGAAAGCTAATTCTGCATACAGCGGCACTAGATGTATTTTCAGCTTCTCCCATGTACAGTTTACCCTAGCTTACCTTCCATACTGCAGGAATAGTAGTTCTCCACTGACTAGTACATGGGAGAAGCTGAAAACACATCTAGTGCAGCTGTATGCAGGATTTGCTTTCATTCACTCCCCTCCTTTTCTACTCTGCTTGTTTCTCAGTGAGCTCCAGTGGCACAGCAGTGCTAAATAAATGTGGTGAGCACCATTGGAGAGAGTACTGTAAAATGTGCAGTAGTGACATAGCAGTGCTAAATAAAAGTGGTGAGCATCACACTGGAGAGAGTATTGTACCTTCTGCTGCAGACAGTGACATAGCAGTGCTAAATACCAGTGGTGAGCATCACACTGGAGAGAGTATTGTACCTTGTGCAGCAGATAGTGACATAGCAGTGCTAAATACATGTGGTAAGCATCAGATTGAAGAGAGTATTGTACCTTGTGCAGCAGATAGTAACATAGCAGTGCTAAATACATGTGGTGAGCATCACACTGGATAGAGTATAGTACCTTCTGCAGCAGATAGTGATATAGCAGTGCTAAATACAAGTGGTGAGCATCAGATTGAAGAGAGTATTGTACCTTGTGCAGCAGATAGTAATATAGCAGTGCTAAATACAAGTGGTGAGCATCAGATTGAAGAGAGTTTTGTACCTTGTGCAGCAGATAGTGACATAGCAGTGCTAAATACATGTGGTGTGAGCAACAGATTGAATCAGAGAAGAGCATCTCATATTATCTGACCTCCTGGCCAGCCCCTGACTACTACTCTACTCGTTGTCTAGTGTGTTTTCTATAAATTGCCTTTTGCTTTTGAAGCACTCTGAATGTCGCAGTTTATGCCTCCTGTGACAGTTTATGGCTTCATGTAATACATGCCCCTCTTCACACTACACCACATCTAACAGGAAGATGGAAAGAAATTGACTTCTAGAAGTGCAACTACAGAGCCCCTCAGAAATGACCTAGTACCTTAGAAAATGTGGACTGTTCCATAGGTCAGAAAGTCTATACAACCCTGATATCCTAAGATTTTAGTCTCTAAATCAAGTGTTTTACTTTTATCAATGGTGCTCTGAGCCTAATAGAATTACTATTAACCTTTAATGGGGTTCTAAAGCAGGATGGATCTCGGTGCCTTGCGCACTATATTGCAGCAGTGCTTGCAGTAAGTTGTGTTTTTTAATTGTACACTGTCTCTAAATAATTAAAGTTAAAACCACAAACATATCACTGGTTTACAAACCTGTCCTGAGGGCTCCCTAACAAACCACATTGTAAGGATATCTTAACTGGAGCACAGGTGAAATAAGCAGCTGATTAGTGAACATGGTTATTTTAGCTGCTCTCATCCAAGGTAATCCTGAAAATCTGCCCTGTTGGGGAGGCCTGAGAACAGGTTTGAAAACCAGTGTGCTAGATAGAATGGTGTATTCAAAACAATGATTAGCCTAAAAATAATGTGCCCCTGATATAACAATAATAATATGCCCCTCATACAATAATAATAATAATAATATGCCCCTCTATAACAACAATATGCCCCTCATACAATAATAATAATATGCCCCTCATACAATAATAATAATATGCCCCTCATATAACAATAATATGCAGGCCTCTCATCTACTAATAATAATAATAATATGCCCTAATCTACTAATAATATTAATATGCCTCTCATCTACTACTACTACTAATAATATGCCCCTCATCTAATAATAATAATAATATGCCCCTCATACAATAATAATAATATGCCCCTCATACAATAATAATAATATGCCCCTCATATAACAATAATATGCAGGCCTCTCATGTACTAATAATAATAATATGCCCTAATCTACTAATAATAATAATATGCCTCTCATCTACTACTACTACTACTAATAATATGCCCCTCATCTAATAATAATAATAATAATAATAATAATAATAATAATAATAATATGCCCCTCATACAATAATAATAATAATATGCCCCTCATATAACAATAATATGCAGGCCTCTCATCTACTACTACTACTAATAATAATATGCCCCTCATCTAATAATAATAATAATAATAATAATAATAATAATAATATGCCCCTCATACAATAATAATAATAATATGCCCCTCATATAACAATAATATGCAGGCCTCTCATCTACTAATAATAATAATATGCCCTAATCTACTAATAATAATAATATGCCTCTCATCTACTACTACTACTAATAATATGCCCCTCATCTAATAATAATAATAATATGCCCCTCATCTACTAATAATAATAATATGCCCATCATCTAACAATAATAATATGCCCCTCATCTAACAATAATAATATGCCCCTCATCTAACAATAATATGCCCCTCATCTAACAATAATATGCCCCTCATCTAATAATAATATGCCCCTCATCTACCAATAATAATATGCCCCTCATCTACCAATAATAATATGCTACTCATATAACAATAATATGCCCCTCATATAACAATTATATGCAGGCCCCTCATATAATAATAATAATAATAATAATAATAATAATATGCCCCTCATTTAACAATAATATGCAGGCCCCTCATATAATAATAATAATAATAATAATAATATGCCCCTCATCTAACAATATTATGCCCCTCATCTAACAATAATATGCCCCTCATATAATAATAATAATAATAATAATAATAATAATATGCCCCTCATCTAACAATATTATGCCCCTCATCTAACAATAATATGCCCCTCATATAATAATAATAATAATAATAATAATAATAATAATAATAATAACAATAATATGCCCCTCATCTAACAATAATATGCCCCTCATATAATAATAATAATAATAATAATAATATGCCCCTCATCTAACAATAATATGCCCCTCATCTAACAATAATATGCCCCTTATCTAATAATAATATGCCCCTCATCTAATAATAATAATAATAATAATAATAATATATAGAAAAAAAGAGGGCGACCCCTAGTGCAAATCAATGGTGGAGATAAGTAAATATCAACTTGTGGTAACAAAGGAATACTCACAAATTGTGTTACACACTTTAGTGCAAATGGAGCGTACTAGGTATATTATGGTGACCTAGTGCACATTTGTACCCAGACTAGGCTGCTGCAGTTGGAAATGGACTCCAGGTGAGCTGCTGATGGACGTCAGAAGAAAGAAAGGAAGGACTCCAGTGTAAAAATATATACAAATATATTTAATAAAATGATAAAAACAAACACAGATCAAACAGTGAATCTGTGTGAATAATGCTACGCGTTTCTAAGCGCTAACCGCGCTTTTTCCTCAGGCAAATGATACTGACAAAACTGGAGTCTCCTTCATATATACCGGTGCACGCTAAATGTATGACAGCTGAATCACATTATACAGGTGCTGCACTAATTACACACGTTGATTCCTGACAACATGTCAGAAATATAAAAAGGTAGTTTCTTAAATTATAATAAACAATAACAAATGCAATGCGATACTAAATAGATGTATCATAAGGTTATAACAATTAGTAATATACATTTAGAAACATATGTCTATCATAAACATCGTGAACTATGATCCTCTTATCCCTACGTGTTGGCGTTAGTATGTGATATTCGTTATAGTACTATCAAGTATGTGTAAAATATCTATAAATCAAAAAGCCCATTTTCAATTTAATAACATTCTATGGACAGTGAAGGGTATATCCCGATTTTAAAAGTAAATGGTATGCACTTAATCGGAGAGGTGTGTCAGGCTAAACCAATAGAAACGCTCTGTATGTTATCCGATTTACAAAAAAGCCTGGTTTACACTTAACAGGAAAGGTGTGTCAGGCTTAACCAATAGAAATGCTCTGTCTGCGATCTTTCTAAATTTAGTGCATTGAAAGTTTCTCAATTTTAAAGGGAAAAATATAAATAAAAGAAATGATATATCATTATTACCATGATAACCTAAGTGTGTGGGATGAGATAATTTGCACATTTGATCATGGAACTATTTATATATTTAGAACATTAATGCGGGCTCTGAAATAAAACTCAATGTCGATCTATCTGTAATGGGATACAAGCTATAATTATACGTATATATTAACTCAATTGAATGCATACAGCTATAAAGTGATGTGATATCGTTCTCTGAATCTATCTGATGGGCGCTATATAAATCCTACATATATATGATGAGGGGTGTGTCTGATGACGTGAATTTACATATAATGGGTGTGCATGATGATGATCTCTGTTTGCAAACAAAACATTGGTAGTATTAAGGGATAATGTGATGTGCGAAATTGATAGAAGAGTAGTATTATGGGATGATGTGGTATGCGAAATAAAAGGATATAAATAAAAAATAATGAAATCTGTGTGTTGATGCGTCTACTGTAATGTGATGTAAAACCGGTGGGTCTAAGGCCCGTTGTACAATAATATGATAAGAGTTCATATATGTGGAATGAGTAAAATAACAATGTAGTGATGTAAATAATGTGTTTAACATGGGAAAGATGTTATAATGTTCTAATATATAGGGAATATGTTGAAATTGAGCTAAACTAATATAAAAATAAACTAAACTGATCAATTGTTATTATCACTTATATTCCCGATATACCAATTTTTTTATATTAGTTTAGCTCAATTTCAACATATTCCCTATATATTAGAACATTATAACATCTTTCCCATGTTAAACACATTATTTACATCACTACATTGTTATTTTACTCATTCCACATATATGAACTCTTATCATATTATTGTACAACGGGCCTTAGACCCACCGGTTTTACATCACATTACAGTAGACGCATCAACACACAGATTTCATTATTTTTTATTTATATCCTTTTATTTCGCATACCACATCATCCCATAATACTACTCTTCTATCAATTTCGCACATCACATTATCCCTTAATACTACCAATGTTTTGTTTGCAAACAGAGATCATCATCATGCACACCCATTATATGTAAATTCACGTCATCAGACACACCCCTCATCATATATATGTAGGATTTATATAGCGCCCATCAGATAGATTCAGAGAACGATATCACATCACTTTATAGCTGTATGCATTCAATTGAGTTAATATATACGTATAATTATAGTTTGTATCCCATTACAGATAGATCGACATTGAGTTTTATTTCAGAGCCCGCATTAATGTTCTAAATATATAAATAGTTCCATGATCAAATGTGCAAATTATCTCATCCCACACACTTAGGTTATCATGGTAATAATGATATATCATTTCTTTTATTTATATTTTTCCCTTTAAAATTGAGAAACTTTCAATGCACTAAATTTAGAAAGATCGCAGACAGAGCATTTCTATTGGTTAAGCCTGACACACCTTTCCTGTTAAGTGTAAACCAGGCTTTTTTGTAAATCGGATAACATACAGAGCGTTTCTATTGGTTTAGCCTGACACACCTCTCCGATTAAGTGCATACCATTTACTTTTAAAATCGGGATATACCCTTCACTGTCCATAGAATGTTATTAAATTGAAAATGGGCTTTTTGATTTATAGATATTTTACACATACTTGATAGTACTATAACGAATATCACATACTAACGCCAACACGTAGGGATAAGAGGATCATAGTTCACAATGTTTATGATAGACATATGTTTCTAAATGTATATTACTAATTGTTATAACCTTATGATACATCTATTTAGTATCGCATTGCATTTGTTATTGTTTATTAGAATTTAAGAAACTACCTTTTTATATTTCTGACATGTTGTCAGGAATCAACGTGTGTAATTAGTGCAGCACCTGTATAATGTGATTCAGCTGTCATACATTTAGCGTGCACCGGTATATATGAAGGAGACTCCAGTTTTGTCAGTATCATTTGCCTGAGGAAAAAGCGCGGTTAGCGCTTAGAAACGCGTAGCATTATTCACACAGATTCACTGTTTGATCTGTGTTTGTTTTTATCATTTTATTAAATATATTTGTATATATTTTTACACTGGAGTCCTTCCTTTCTTTCTTCTGATGTCCATCAGCAGCTCACCTGGAGTCCATTTCCAACTGCAGCAGCCTAGCCTGGGTACAAATGTGCACTAGGTCACCATAATATACCTAGTACGCTCCATTTGCACTAAAGTGTGCAACACAATTTGTGAGTATTCCTTTGTTACCGCAAGTTGATATTTACTTATCTCCACCATTGATTTGCACTAGGGGTCGCCCTCTTTTTTTCTATATATTTACAAACTACAGATTTCCACTCTGACTCTGGGAGGAGCAGCCACAGCATAGTGCACAGTTTGCTGGGACACTGTGAAGTTCCCAGACCGCTCGTCTAGGCATTATCTCTGCCTTTTTATATTGTGAGTATGTTTTTTGTTCTTTATTGCTCACCTGTGATCTATTGGCTACACTAGGAGGCGCCCTTTTTCTTTGCTTTGTCTTTCTACAATAATAATAATATGCCCGTTCATCTGACAATAATATGCCCCTCATCTAATAATAATATGCCCCTCATCTAACAATAATATGCCCCTCATCTAATAATAATAATAATAATATGCCCCTCATCTAATAATAATAATATGCCCCTCATCTAAAAATAATAATATGCCCCTCATCTAATAATAATATGCCCCTCATCTAACAATAATATGCCCCTCATTTAACAATAATATGCCCCTCATCTAATAATAATATGCCCCTCATCTAATAATAATAATAATATGCCCCTCATCTAATAATAATAATATGCCCCTCATCTAATAATAATAATATGCCCCTCATCAAATAATAATAATATGCCCCTCATCTAAAAATAATAATATGCCCCTCATCTAATAATAATATGCCCCTCATCTAACAATAATATGCCCCTCATTTAACAATAATATGCCCCTCATCTAATAATAATATGCCCCTCATCTAATAATAATAATAATATGCCCCTCATCTAATAATAATAATAATAATATGCCCCTCATCTAATAATAATAATATGCCCCTCATCTAATAATAATAATATGCCCCTCATCTAAAAATAATAATATGCCCCTCATCTAATAATAATATGCCCCTCATCTAACAATAATATGCCCCTCATTTAACAATAATATGCCCCTCATCTAATAATAATATGCCCCTCATCTAATAATAATAATAATATGCCCCTCATCTAATAATAATAATAATAATAATATGCCCCTCATCTAACAATAATATGCCCCTCATCTAACAATAATAATATGCCCCTCATCTAATAATAATAATAATAATAATAATAATAATAATAATAATATGCCCCTCATCTAATAATAATAATATGCCCCTCATCTAATAATAATATGCCCCTCATCGAATAATAATAATAATAATATGTCCCTCATCTAATAATAATAATAATAATATGACCCTCATCTAATAATAATAATATGCCCCTGATCTAATAATAATAATAATAATATGCCCCTCATCTAATAATAATAATATGCCCCTGATCTACTAATACTAATATGCCCCTCATCTAATAATAATATGCCCCTCATCTAACAATAATATGCCCCTTATCTAACAATAATATGCCCCTCATCTAATAATAATATGCCCCTCATCTAATAATAATAATAATAATAATAATAATAATAATAATAATAATAATATGCCCCTCATCTAATAATAATAATATGCCCCTCATCTAATAATAATAATATGCCCCTCATCTAATAATAATAATAATAATAATAATAATAATAATAATAATATGCCCCTCATCTAACAATAATATGCCCCTCATCTAACAATAATATGCCCCTCATCTAATAATAATATGCCCCTCATCTAATAATAATAATAATAATAATAATAATAATAATAATAATAATAATAATAATATGCCCCTCATCTAACAATAATATGCCCCTCATCTAACAATAATATGCCCCTCATCTAACAATAATATGCCCCTCATCTAACAATAATATGCCCCTCATCTAATAATAATATGCCCCTCATCTAACAATAATATGCCCCTCATCTAACAATAATATGCCCCTCATCTAACAATAATATACCCCTCATCTAACAATAATATGCCCTCATCTGAGCTAACAATAATATACCCCTCATCTAACAATAATATGCCCCTCATATAATAATAATATGCCCCTCATATAACAATAATATGTCCCTCACCGTGCCCCCTCATAGCCCCCCATAAGGCTCAGCAGAGAACATAGTGAGTTTGCCATCAATCCTCCAGCATACAATAGAACTTCACCATATATATAATAATAATATGCCCCTAACATCTACTAACATTAAATAATATGCCCCTCATGTCAAATAATGTTGGAATATTTTTTTGTTTAACCGGTGCCGCGGGGGCCCCCCTGACTGCGGAGCCCTAGACGGCTTGCCCAAAGGCCGGCCCTGTTAGAAATCACTCAAAAATGCTAAAGGAGACTAACAAGCAATAATAGATCCGCATCTACAAGCTCCGTGGACCAAAACTAACCTGTTATGGATGCCAAAGAGGGAAGTATCACTACATTGGAGATCTAAGTGCAAGCACCGAATGGCTATAATCGCCTTTAACACTTTGGAAATAATTCAGGGGGTTGGGGTTCCACTCCGGATTTCAGATTACCCGGTCTGCTACACAAGAAATTGAAAGCCATAGGGGGAATTATTTCTCAGTGACGGCTGTATAGAAGTGGCATGAGTCGCCATCTTGTATCCTAGGTGCTTCACAACACGCGCTGTAAGTTTTTATCTGCTTAGCACAATATCAGCTAACTAGGATCACAGCTCCAGTACGCCGGGGTAAGAAGCAGCCCTTCATATATAATAAAACCAGCGTTTATATCCTATACATGTAGCAGCACTATTACTAAGTATGGAAGCATATATCAATAAAGCGATACGCAACTTAATTGAAACACTAGATAACCAGTTTAACGCTCTCATACAGGAGTTGAGATCTGATCCCAGCCCAGTCAAAAACAGATGTGATGAACATAGGAAAGAGTCTAATGGAAATCTACCTTCGCCTGCTTCTCCAGCCTTCTTGTGTGGTCCTGATCAGTACACAGGAAACAATACCTTTAATGATCAGTATGGGAAGAAAGAACATCTTTGTCAATTTGCTCCGGAGAATTTTTGGTATAACACTGAAATACACCCTACTTTAGACTCCCAATGCAAAATTGACCCCATGGGGCCTATTTATTAAAGGTCTTGTGGACCTGATCCGACAGTGCGGATCAGGTCCGCAAGACCTCGCTGAATGCGGAAAGCAATACGCTCTCCGCATTTAACATTGCACCAGCAGCTCACAAGACCTGCTGGTGCAACGTCGCCCCCTGCTGACTCGCGGCCAATCAACCGCCAGCTGGAAGGTGTCAATCAACCCGATCATACTCGATTGGGTTGATATCCGGTGATTACTGTCTGCCTCATCAGAACAGGCGGACAGGGTTATGGAGCAGCGGTCTTTAGATCGCTGCTTCACAAATGCTGTTTCTGGTGAGTCTGAAGACTCGCCAGAAACACGGGCCACAAGCTCCGTTCGGATGCTTGATAAATGGGACCCCATATATGAAGTAGCACTTACACTCCATTTTCCTATGCTATCAGACTGCGGCTTGAGAAACATGGAGTCTCATAAGGCACTATCTACGGAACTTTACTACAGCATTTGCAGGGTAGGGGTCGGATAGATATGAGACCTGGGATATATACTACATAAATGGCCAAATAAGGCATATTTCACAGATGCGTCATGTGTATTATTCTGACCAAAGTATGGAGGTCATTATAACTTCATGAGGACTACCATTAGTCTGAGACATAATCACATGTAAATTCCACTCTACCAACGCATCTACCATCACAGAAATATAAGTTGCATAGTTGTTTAGGTTATCGTTATATTTTGGGTATCTATTTTCTTTAAAATTAATAGCCATACGAATTCTATGTGACTGTGTTCAGACTGTCACAAGTTTACTGTTTGTTTTTCATTTTTTATTGTTATATGGTGGCATATATTGGCCCTTTTCTATGTACTATGTTAAGATAATGAGCCTCTTGGTTACTACTACCCTTTTTATCTGATTTTAACCCTGAGGATAGCTAAGATACCCATATGTAGCCTGTTATTTATGCTGACCCAGAAACTTAATCTTGCTATATCTCATAGGGTTTTAACTGCTGAAGTTAATGTTAATTTACATTCCTATATATAAGCTTTAGAACTGTATATTGACTTTCTTTGAATGTTCATTATGTGCCATATTTATTTTAGTAGTGAATATATATGTACGGTCTGAAGATAGTTCCCTTCTTCACAGCACTATATATCCCATATCGCTTTTTAATTAGGCATTTATAAGATCACAGAAACCGACATTCAAGAGCTTAGATAGACATAGTCCCCACTTGGGCATTGTTTCTTCAGTCTATAAATTATGTTTACCATGTTATTATTGTTCATAAAGGACAATATAGACCACTACATATAGGAAATAATTACCCTATGCACATTTAGACTATTTAGCGCTAGCCTGACCTCCTAGTTGGTTGAGACCCTAATTATGTTAAGGCAAGTGTTACTCATGCTCTAGGGCTGTAGAACAAGTCCTTGTTTTACTCGCTCTTATGTGACCCTATCCCCATATTTTAGCTACTACCTTGATACAGTGTGCAACATAGTCCACATGGGCGCCATTGCCTCCCCCTTAGTATGGGACTATAATAAAATGTTTAAAAAGCCACTTGCGGCCGAGGTGGCATCATATAGCATTATATAAGCGTTAGTTTCTCTTGGGAGGAGGTCCTTTATATTTAAGATTAAATGGATGTATATTTGGTGGTGGTTTGTTACCAAGATACATTAAGGGTCAATCACGTGTTCTCTGCACCTTACGTGTGATCTAATGTTGGTCTTTTTAGACGGGGTTACAAAACAGACTAACATGATAGTTTATATATCTCCATCGTCATATATATCTAAACTGTATCAGACAAAGAGTTCCAAGTTTTTGGTACTATGCCTACCAGGTTGTGATCTATATTATCAATACGACCCAAAGAGCAGGGTCCATAGCCTAGCTCATGTAAAGTAAGGGGCACTATGATTGCCATTCCTCTCATGGCTCAGTTAAGCATCTAATTACTATAGCCACAATCAATTTATGCTCTTTGTTTATCATTATATAGTGCCTACTGTATTAGCTCACCTCCCCACACTTTTGTTCAGTGTAATAGCTACTTTCATTGATATTTGTTTATGCTATATTATTTTACATTCACCCAATTTGGTGAATATTGAAGCAGTATTCACCCGCTGGTTTGTTGTCTCTGAAACAAGTTGTCACAATTAAAGTATTCATATTTGAGTCTTCTAACATTCTTAGACACAGATAAAAATATTGCTAGAGTTGGATCCTTGAACAACAATAGATTTACCACTACTCTAAGTATAATCAAATCAGGTTGAGTAACTACAAATCTTTGACTAATGACTCAAATAATCACATTGCATGATTACGCGCTAGATACAACTTGTTATCTATCCCCTATTTAACATACAAATGTCATTTCTTATGTATCACAAGACTAGTAAGGTATCATTCTACGAGGCAATCTAAGTAACCAGGGAGTAAAAATCAGTTTAATAATTATAAAAAATGAGGTATCATTATGGTTTACACATACCTGAATAGCCATTACCTTTGGAGAAAATATGGCTTATATTATATTATTTTTAGATAATCAAGCATATAAGGATACTTGTGATCAATATGTCTTACCTTGTCTCGCTATACTCATGTAATGCTCATATGAAACTCAACTCTTAGCAATATCTATTTGTGCATGTTAATGCATGTTGAATAGGTTTTGTTGAATTACCTCAATAAAAATCTTTGATTTAAAAAAAAAAAGTGATAACCTTGTGTGCTCCTGATACCGCTTTAGCTTCCTCAAGAGACTCTCACATAAGTACAGTCATAAAGAAAGCAGCAGAGGAGTTGCTGAGCAGCGAAGTCTGTACGGAGCAGTGTGACACAGGCAGCCACCCCAGGCTGAAGCTGGATGGGGATCAGAGTAAACAAAGCTTACTAGTCTGATAGACCGGAGACACTACTAGAAATATCCAAAATGAGGAAATTCGTCAAGACTCCTGGCCAATATACTGGAATCTCTGCATCAAGTGGGATAGTGGAGAGGCAAGTTGGAAAAGATAATACAGCAAACAAGTTTCAGCCCTACACAGCCATTCTCAATGCTAAAATCCATGGACTTGCCTCTCCACCTTACCACCTGATGCCGAGGTTCCTATACTCCTGTGCCTGATTCCTGGTTGGTTACTGTTCCCTACCTATCCTATACTCCAGTATATTGGCCAGAATTCTTTGGGATTAGTGTGATGCTTTCTTTTTTTAACTATTTATGTTTATTTTCTTATTCACTCTGCTTTTTCCAGTATTATGTAACCTGACTCAGTGGGAGGGTGGTATGTGAGCAGGGTGATTAGATGTGATATTACCTTCTGTTAATGATTTTGATTTATTAATAAAGACTATGTTTTATCAGTAGGCAATAGTGCTATAAGTCCCCATACTTTCTCTCTTTTGTGTAATTTAATTGTTATTTTTGGAGGATTAGCACCTTATCTCATAGAAATATTTTTATTAGTTACGTTTTTTTCCCACTTTTTTGGATTGTAGTGCCAGTTTGCCCTTGCAATGCACAGTGGCTGAACTGAAACAGAACACATCTGAGGTGATAAGGAGCTCTGTTGTGATGATGAGTCTAAAGATACGGGCAGTTGATTGTGAGAGGCAACACCCTGAGCTGGGGATAGAATCATCTCATGATTGGAGCAAATCCACCTTGTGCTGTGACCATTTTTTTTATATATATACTGAGAAACACATAACCCCATGCCTGGACTGTATCATCATCCTGTGCACCACAGGATGACACCCAAATATTACGTACTAGACACCAAACCATGACCCTAGCCTGGGAACCTACCAAACTGGCCCACATTTTTACATAAAGCAGACTCATATCTATCACTTTCCATGAGCTAGAACAGATAACTACGTCCCTACACCTAGGCTGTAAATCTGGCCTTGTTTATAATGTAGCTATTTTTAATGGAATATTTTTCATATCATTTCTGATTCAGACAACATGATATTCTTTATTATTTCAATAATAAAGCCATTTTAAAGTATAATTTTAAAATGAAAAAACTAGCATTACTTGTAAAAATGTATTTTATCATTATGTACAGTTATTTGTATAGTTATTCAAAATATGATAAACTCTTTAAGTGGAACATTTTTTTTAAGAACATGAGCAATTTTGTAATAAAGCAACTAACGTCATGAAATTATTAATAATTTTTATTATTTTGTCAGTGATATGATTAAATAACATTGGGTCCCCTTAGGTTTGCATAAGATGCTGTAAATATCTCAAAGGAAATTAAAAAAATAGTTATGGCTATTAATAATCATACATTTCAGGTCACCTTGCAAAAGCCTTACAGTTCTTGTGTCTTTGAAATGACTATCCTGTGGGATTCTATTCTAAGGAAACATTAATTATTTAAAATAAAGGGGACAATGGGAAACATTAAATATCTTGCATTATGATAGATAAATAAGTATCTAAGAATATAGAAAGTAGATTTTGGAGTAGATAGATTATTTAGTCCAATAATGGGGTTTCTTATTCTATAGCGCAAATTAGAATTGACTGGTATTTTAGTGCTAAAGTGTCCATTTTGATCAATTTACTTACAATATGATAGAAGAAATTTTGCTTTGTGTATATCATTGAATGCTATAAAACTATCATATTTTAATAAGCTGCATGGCCACATTGTTCATCCTAAATTGATAATCCCTATTGAAGGATTAGATTATGTTGTTTGTTTAGATGTTAAAGGGACATATAAATCAAAATTACATTTTTTTAAAAAAAATCCAGTTTACTCTATAAACACTTTTGCTTTTCATATACTTTGTTGAAAAGCAAACCTAGATATAGCTCAGGAAGGTGCATAGGCATTTAGCATTCAAAGGCAGTTGAGTTTGCAATAGTGTAACAGTGTAGTAGGATTGGAACTGCTTCCATAGAGTTCTAAAGAAACATGTACCTGAGTATACTGTGGATAATAAGAAGAGAAAGCAAATTAATGCTTAGATTATTTATTTATATATATATATGGAACATTATTTAGCGCTCTTCAGCACTTATACCGCTGAAAGTAAACATGTAATGCGTGAGAGATAGTGCGTCTATTACAAGTTGAAAGTAAAAAGTTAGCGCAAGAGTGAAACCCAATGTGCGCTAACTATAGGACTATATAGACATTGTGACTGTGTTAATTTCTTCTCCCTGTAGATTTAAAAAAAAAATAACTAACACCTATTGCTAGCTCGCTAGTCGAACACAGTGTTTAAACTACAGCGTTATCCCAAAGTGAGCGATAAATATTTCGCATTCCTATGTTCTTCACATAGGATAAAAAGTTCTGTATATGTTCTATATATTTGTAAAAAATATATTTGTATATATATATGATGTTTTTTGTAAAATATATATCTATACCTGTTTATCTATATGAATATATACAGGTATAGATATATACAAATATATAGAAATAAATATTTAGAAATACATAAAACATTTTCTCCTATGTGAAGAACATTGGAATGTAAAATATCTACAGTACATACACATTAAAATATATTGGACCAGATTACAAGTCGTGCAGTAGATCAAAATTTACCGTTAGCGAAAACACAGCTGGTGATATGAATTTTGCCATTTTTGGGATCTGCTGGTATTACAAGTTAAAAAAAATAAGTTTTTTTCGCTAGCAGTAGCCCGAGAATCACAAACATCGCTAGCGGCACTTTGGCGTGCTAGTGCATGTGTTCTCCCTTAGAAATAAATGTAGAAAAAAAAGTGAAAAAAACACTGTACCATAAGCCCCAGTCTAAAAACCCCTAATCCACCATACTACCACATTGCAAACACTAAATAATACTATTAACCCCTAAACCACCATCCGCAAACTATATAAACTATTAACCCTTAAACCTCTATCCCCCACATCGCAAACTACACAAATAAACTATTAACCCTTAAACCGCCATCCCCCCAAATTGCAAACTACATAAATAAATTATTAACCACTAAACCGCCATCCTCCCAAATCGCAAACTACATAAATTATCAACCCCTAAATCCTACATAACAAAGTAATTAAAATCTATATCCCCTAACCTAACCCCAATTTATATACCCATAAATTCCCCTTCCATCCTATTGGCTGATTTAAATTTGAAGAATCAAATCAGTCAATAGGAATGTGGGTACCTTGCATTCAATCTTCAGTGTGAGTCTGGAGACCGCAAGAACAGGAGCTCCCTGTCTATGCTCTGAAGAGGACCACCAAAGTCACCGCCGACCTCACTGAAGACTTCACAGCCGCCACCGGAATGAAGATAGAAGATGGACCTCTGCCACCATGATGAAGATAGAAGATGGATGAAGGTGGAGCACCTCTGGGATGAAGAAAAATCGGTAGTTTATTTTTTTTTTGGTGGGTTATTAGAATAGGAATATTTTGTTTTTTGTTTTTTTGGTAATTTTATTTGTTATTTATAAGGGTAGATTTTGTTATTTTTTTGTAATTGTAGGTTTTTTGTGCAACAACATAGGTCTGGGAACAAATACTCCATTTCGGAAGACAGGTAGATTTGACCCTAACAGCTACAACTCCAGCATTAAAACATACTCTCGCCTGATTGGCAATGAATTAATGAAAACACCTGTGCCTGAATACAAGAATAACTTGACAAGGGATGAGATCCTAGCAATAAAATCACTAGCCATGGATCCCCAAAGTATCATCTGCCCATCAGATAAAGGGTGTGCGACGGTAGTGATGAACTGCAAGTATTACAGAAATGAGATCATCCAACAATTAAACAATACCTCTACATATCTTCCATTACAAATAAAACCTGTAAAAGAATTCCAGAAGAAAATTATAACCCTGGTCCTGGATGGGATTGCTCAAGGCTGCATTGAAGACTTGGTGACTACTTATTGGGTGATTATCCCAAATGTCCAATACTGTATACCTTACCCAAGGTGAATAAAAATCAAACACACCCGCCAGGCAGACCCATCGTCTCAGCCAGGGATTCCATCACGTAACCTCTTGTTAAATTTGTGGATTTCTTCTTGCAACCCATAGTTAAGAACATGAGATCTTATCTGCGTGAATCTATGGATCTCATACAGAAGTTAAAGGGTTTAAAAATAGAAGATGACTGAATACTGGTTATGGCGGACGTAACCAGTTTATATACATTCATACCACAAACTGATGGCATTAAGATGGTAGCCAGAAGCCTGAGCAGGTACTCCTATGTAGGACCTCCAATGATGTTTCTGCTGCAAGTACTGGAATTAAGTTTGCAGCTAAACTACTTCAGATTTGAAGATACTTACAATAGCCAAATAAATGGGACCACCATGGGGTCTAACGTGGCCCCCTCCTTTGTTAACCTATATATGGAGTATTTCAAAAAGGAAATCATGAAGGTCTATCACAAAAAGGAGGTGGTCATGTACCAACATTATACATTGATACATTGATGAGCTCTTTATGATTTGGGCAGGACCCGAAGCAGCAGCAGGGAAGTGGTTCAATGACTCAATAACCTGAAACATCCAATTTAATTCAAGATTAATGTGAGCAAAGAAAAAGTGGAATTCTTCAATCTTTGCATCTATATAGAAAATGAGAGACTAGGTACTACTTTGTACCGGAAACCAACCAACAGAAATTCGGTCCTACATGCGCAGAGCTGCCATCCTACCTCCCCATTAAAGGCTTTTCCATATGGCCAAATGGCTAGAGTCAATCGTAACAACAGTGATATACTGAAGAAAAACAACTGCAAGACATGGCAGCAAAGTTCATAGCCAGGTGATACAAATGGGAACACCTACTAGATTGTATCAATGAACAAAATAGACCCCAAATGACAAAAGAGAAGGACTCTTGCAATCGGATGACATTTGTAACTAAGTATTGTCCAGATACTAAGAATATTGGACAGAGGGACAGAGCATTAGAAAATATTGGCACATTGTCCAGAGTGACCCCATTCCAAGATTGGGACAGTCCCAGAGTGGGATTTAAGAGAAATCGGAACCTGAGGGATCAACTGGTTTTAACAGATCCTGCACATTGTTATACCAAAACAACATGGTTGAAGGGCACTAAATGAGGGTGTTTTTGCTGTATAGGCTGTACAACATGCAATGCCATGATCCCGGGCTCCATTTTTCATCATACGGATACTAACCAGAAATTCCAAATTCAACACTATCTGACGTGTACTACACCGTTTCTAGTGTATATGATCAGCTGTCCTTGTGGCCTCTTCTATATTGGAAAAATGGGAAATGACGCACGTACGCGTATGGCCAACCACAGATCCTCCATTAGAGCTTCAATCAAAAAGAAGCAAAGTGACCAACCTGTGGATTATCATTTAGACATAAAGGGACATACAGTACAAGATCTATGGTTTAAACTAATAGACCATGTACCGATACTACCAAGCGGAGGCAACAGAAATCAGAAACTACTTCAAATCAAGTCTAAATGGATCTTTACACTAAATATTGTACACCCAAAGGGATTGAATGTCACCCTGAACTGGCACTGCTTCCTATAAGAAGTTCACTGCAGAGAAGAAATTGCCTTCCAAGGAAGATCACTCCGAAGCACCAGGGGCACAATCTTTTGTCCGTTTGGGAGGATGGTGCCAGTATATGAGAGTCAATCCTTGACTTATAAGAACCACTTTTCATGCATAGCAGTATTGATACATTTCCTTGACTCTCTGGGAATTTTGTCCCTTTAAGGGAGGCTTGTTACATGCATAATATTTTCTATACATACACATTTTTCCACACAGTCATTTACATACAGTTTATTTTCTTATATTTTCTTATATGTCTTATATTCTATATCCTTACAGTTCTTATGTATCTCCTGTGTAGTGGTATATGATTCCTCCCTGCTATACATTGGGCTCTTAGTGCAGATTTAAATTAAATTTTTCATTCACTTTAGTCCAGTTGATAGACACCATTCAGATTGGCAGTTTTATGGTCCTATGTATTATTATTGTCATCTTAGGGCTTTAGCTCATATACATGTTAATTATTATGTGTTTCATAGACACTTAGGGATTTCTGTCCCTTTAAGAGAAGTCTTTGGCCTTTGAGTGTACCTCACCTTACAGCATAAGTTTCTCTATTACCCTAGTGGCAGCATAGAAAAGATAGCCATAGTACCCATATATAGTGGAAACCCCGGGTCTTCATCCTCACTATTTTTTTCTCTTTTTTATGTTTTACTCTCTCTCATTCTCTCTTTCTTACCTATTATGTTCTCTCTCTTTTTCTCTCTTTATTATGTCTCTTTTTTCTTTCTTCCTTTTTTCTTTTTTCTTTTATATTTTTTTCTTTTTCTTTTATTTTCTTTCTCTTTTATATTTTATATTCTTGTTATATTTTATATTCATTTATATATATATATATATTTTATAAATATTTTTTATTGAGATTTGTAGTACATACAACAAAGTCAATATGTTCAAACACTACAAAGACTAAATTTAAAAAATGTTTTTACAAAACAAAAAAAAAAAAAACAACAAGCATATTATGAACTATATGTATACAAGCGGTTGTGTTGAACTGGTTAGAATGAAATCTCATTTTTCAGGATAAAACATATAGAAACAATCAGTGGACAAGAGCCACTTTAGTATATGTAGCATAACGTAAAAAGGAAAATAATGCAGACCCACCAATGAAAGAGCTAGGAGGCCTTGGGCATATATGAAATAAAAAAAAAATCAGATAATAAATATCCTAAGCTGGTCAAGACACAGTTATATTAAATAGGTTGGAATACAGTTAGAGTGTACCAGGGCCTTTATATAAATTTCTAGATACGCTTTTACGTGCTTAATTTTTATATTTTTTATTTTTATATTTATTATTTTTTTATTATTATTTATCCTATTTATTTGTATTACTTTTTTATTATTTCTGTCATACATATGTCTTCTTCCTACACTGCATTTGTAGGACAATCAATGATGTGAGTCTTATGATCTTTATCATGACCCCCTACACGGTGGCCTTTTGCTGTTACAATAGTACCCACGCTGTGTCTTGCATATAGCATTATACACTACTACTCATGTATATAACATATGATTGCTAAGGAACGCAACCGCTATAATAATTCTCTCCACTACGGGGCATAGGGTCTCCATGGAAACGATGTGCAGCCTCACTGACATGTCTCTAGACTGTGACGTCTGTCCCCACTGAACCAGGGTGTTGTGTTAATGGCAGACGGATGTGGCGATACAGCATGCCGGGTACATGTAGACACACAGCTCTAGGAGCGGATCTAAGGAAGGGGAGTGTCCCCCAAAAATGTCACGCTTTTTCAAATAAAGTACACTTGGAAAGACTAGAGAGTGCCTTCTTCTACTTGATATATACATATATATATATATGTGTATGTGTGTGTAGTGCCGAAACATGTAAGCCGCATGCTATGTGCTATGCCCTCTCATGTCCTTTTGCACTTGTGGACCGTATCTGCTCTGATGTTTTAACTTTTTGTGACAAATACATTTTGAATTTTTATTAACCCAGTGATTTTACGGCACTTTGATAAATATAGGCCATTGCCTCTAAATGGGCTTTTGTATGGGCATTGCCCTTAAAAGGGCATTCAGCTCTTTTCTGCCCTTAAAATGGCATTTAGCTCTTTTAAGAGTGCCCAGAAATCCCTCATCTAAAAAAAATTTTACAGGTCAAAAAGCTGATTTATTTGGGGCAATGTCCCATAAAAGGCCCTTTTAAGGGCCATTGGCAGTTTAGTGTAGGCTAGGTTTTTTTTTATTTTGGAAAGATTTGTTATTGTGATAGGGCTATTAGATTAGGAGTAATTCAATTTTTTTTATAATGGAGTTTTTATTTTTTGTAATTTAGTGTTTATTTTTTTGTAATTTAGAAAATTGTATTTTAATAATTTAATTAGTTTTATTTTATTGTAATGTTAGTTTTTAGTGTAAGGCAGGTTAGGTTTTATTTTACCGGTAACTTTGTATTTATTTTAGCTAGGTAGTTATTAAATAGTTAATAGCTATTTACTAACTAGTCTACCTAGTTAAAATAAATACAACCTTACCTGTGAAATAAAAATAAAACCTAAGATAGCTACAATATAACTATTAGTTATATTGTAGCTAGCTAAGGTTTTATTTTACAGGTAAGTATGTATTTAGTTTTAAATAGGAATTATTAAGGTAATAATTGTAAGGTTTATTTATATTTATTTTAATTATATTTAAGTTAGGGGGTGTTAGGGTTAGGCTTAGGGTTACGTTAGGGTTAGGTTTAGGGGGTTAATATATTTATGTAGAGTTAGTGATGTGGGAGGTCAGAGGTTTAGGGGTTAATAATTTATTTAAGTATATTTCGTTGTGGGGGGGCTTGCGGTTTAGTGGTTAATAGGTTTATTATAGTGGTGACGATGTTGGGGAGTGGCGGAATAGGGGTTCATAATTTTTTTTGTGGCGGCAGATTAGGGGTTAATAAACTCATTATAGTGTTTGTGATGCGGGAGGGCCTCAGTTTAGGGGTTAATAGGTAGTTTATGGGTATTAGTGTACTTTTCAACACTTTAGTTATGAGTTTTATGCTACAGCTTTGTAACTTAAAACTCATAACTATTGAGTTTATATGGCGGTACAGATCTTGTCGGTTATAGGGTGTACTGCTCACTTTTTGGCCTCCCAGGCAAACCCGTAATACCGGCGCTATGGAAGTCCCATTGAAAAATTACTTTTTTAAAAGTGCGGTTCTGACGTTACGTGACGGCCAAAAAGGTGTGCAGTACACCTATACCTACAAAACTTGTAATAGCAGTGTTAGGGAAAAGCAGCATTATGAAGCATAACGATGCTTTTTTACTCATAATGCCAAACTTGTAATCTAGATAGATATTGCCCATGCGTTAGGTGTTAGTTATTATTTTCAGGCAGTTACGGGAGTTACGGTGCTCACATACCCAGCACAAAACTTGCTGCATCTGCCTATGTGTGGCGAGGTGAAAATTTAGTAAAATTTCTCAATTTTTGCCGCGTAAGTCCTTGCGCTGAATATGTGATACTGATTTGCAACGTGGTTCTAGGTTACCTTATGGTAATAAAAATTGCAGCCGACGAATGAAATATACGTGCCACATTTATATGCGGCGCTGTATATGTGATACCAAAACCGCGTAAAAAAAAAAAATTTGTAATCTTGTCCTGTATACGTATTGACATTTTATATTGTTTGTTAGTTTCACAGTATTTTAAGTCTTTTGATTACTATTTTGACAGTTTTGCACATGCTCTATTGAGGCCTTTTTGCATACGCTGTTTTTTTGTTTGGGAGACATTGTAGGGGAGGGCATAACAGGCCTATTTAAGTTTGCATTGTACACCATTTGTTTGTCAGATAACAGGGTTATTTTACCCCAAAACGTCACTTTAAATAAAACACCTGTTTACACAGTTGACTGAAGTCCAGTGAGTGCTTTATATGCAAACTGTTCTTGGATTTTGAGATAGTACCCTGACGGTTGTTGACCTTTGGTGAGAGTGTAACTACCACACTCCTTTACTAAATATAAATATATATATATATATATATATATATATATATACATATCCTTCTTTAGACGTGTATATGTATGTATCTCTATCTTAATGCCCTTTGCCTGCCCTTTCTTTCTAATACATAAGACCTCATATATTTGAGCCCTTATAACTTTTTTGTGCAATATATATTTTTTTTATAATTTTTATTAGATGGTATTATTATGAGTGTAACTATACTTTGTAATGTATTTTTTTTATGTTTTTGTATGACATTTTTTAGTTTTGCGAAACAGTTAACCAGAGCTCTGAAGTCATGGTTATCATTCTAGTGTAAATTGCGATTGCACTCACATGATTATGTTTACTTTCAACGCATAATAAGAGTGGAAAGCCCTTGCAATATACCCCTTACTGCTTGGGCGCTAACATTTGTACTCCACTTGTAATCTGGCCCATTGCTTGTTAAAGCACTGTTTCCATTCAGGTGTGACCTGAAAACCAGATGGCGACTACAGGTTTCTATTGAAGAGACCTATATATTTTAATACTGGATTTTAACATTAATGAAGCTGTAAATTGTTAACCTACGCCCCTGCAACATTGTGTCTGCCTAGGACACCGTTAAAGAAGATCGGACCTTCGTAACTGGGTTTTTATAAGGGACGTGCCTCCACGCAGGCTAGAATGGATCAGTCACGAGAGTGTATTTTACCTACATTATTGAACTCAAAGTCATAAAGGCACGTTCCAGTATACAAGTTCAATAATTAATGCATAGTGGATATAAAAGTTTTTTAAATGTAAAGACAGAAATAACAGCAATGTAAATGTCAGAATATTTCCATCTGAAATGTAAACTTACAACAAACAAAAATCAAGATAAAAAAAAAACTAATTGTTAGGAATATTTTAAATAAATAAATTAAAAAAATTAAAATTCTTAAAAATGCCCGTAGTTAATTAACATACACCTGCAATCAATGAAAGTGATTCCTATTAAAATCAGATTAAAGCCAGCTGTTGCTCTATGATTTGCATTCATTTTTGGGGTTGCATCCTCCTGGAAGAGCCATGGTCCACAAAGAGTTGCCAATTAAACTGTGAAAGATAATTGTTAAAAAGTAACAATCAGGAGAGGGATATAAAATAATATCAAAGGTACTTAATGTACCATGGAGCACTGTCAAACCATCTTTAATAAATGCAGAAAATTGGGCACTAGTGAAACATTGCAAACATCAGAATGACTCTTAAAAGTTGATGACAGAACATGGAGAAAACTTATCAGAAAGGCTACCAAACTCAACATCCAAGGAAGAACTTACTGACTTTGAAGCATGGTGGTAGTAACATCATCCTTTGGGGCTGCTTCTCTTCATCTGAGTCAGGGGCTCTTGTCAAGATAAATCAGATAATGAATATCACCAAATATTAAGATATTTTGGAACAAAACCTGCTGGCCAGAAAGATGAAGAGAAATTTCATATTCCAACATGACATTGACCCAAAACACACATCCAATCAACTAAGCTGTGGCTTCAGAAAAGGAAAATCAAATTCTTGGAATGGCCCAGTCAGACTTCAATCTCATTGGAAATATGTGAAATGGCCTAAAGAGAGTTGTACACAATTATGTTTTTTTAGAAAGGCTCTTTTTTGTGGGGGTGGGGAGTGGTCACTTGAATTGTAGAATGGGGTAATATTTTTTTTTTTTTTTTAGTGATAAAGAGCTAAATCATTTTAGGTCAATGCCCTACAAGTAGGACTATTGCTATAGTTTATTTTAGTGTTAATATAGTGATTTTATTTTGGTGTGGGTTTTTTGTTAAATGGGGCTTTAGTTATAGAATAGTCATAACTGGATTTTTTATTTTTGATCATTTTTTATTTTTTTCTGTAATGGTAGTTTTTTAACTTCCTTAAATGTTGTTTTTTCATGTAATGTTAGTTTTTTTGGAAATTTTTGGGGTGTTAGGTTAGGGGTGTTAGGGGAGTTAGCTGGTTTAGGGGTTTAGAGTTTAGTGGGTACTTTGCGATGGAGGCTGTGGTGGTATAGGAGTTAATAATGTAGAGGGGTACTTTGTAATGTTGGGATGTGTCAATTTAGGGCCAGATTATGAGTGAAGCGGTATTATGCACTTCCGCTCAATGTAAATTGTGCTATCTTGATCTTGTTTAAGCAAGTATTGCGTTTGCTATTTTGTGTTTGTATTAGATGTAAGTAAAAAGTTTGTGTTAGGGTGTAATTAACGTGAGATGTCAACTACAATCACGTTTGTGCAAGGCTGGTTTCACACTAAAGTCAAGCTCATACCTGCGTTTCTATAGGATATATAAGGACACTTTTGCAATGTACATCTTGACAGTATTGCTTTCACGAGTTAGGTACAGGTCTAGGCATTGGAGGTTTAGGAAAGAGAAAAATAGAGATAGATAGTGTTGTGAGTAAGTGAGTTATAGTGTCAGTAGTGTGTTGTCATTGCAGGGTGTTAGTGAGTAGTTGGTTGGTATTTTTGTTTTCTGGTTAATTGAACTGAGCTTGGTAATGTAGTTGTCCTGTTTATGTTTGTGGCGGTGTGATTGTACAAATGTTGCTGTGTTTGCCTTTACCTTTGCTACATGTTATTTACACTTAGAAGAGCAGTGTACATATTAGATTCATTTACACACGAACACATTCACTAGGTACATACACATAGCATTAGCACTACATACACACACATATACAAACACTCCATATCCCCTTCACTGTAACCCTTTATTACCTCCCATATAGCCTTTCCTCATATACTTCCCCTATCCATTTATCCTTGACAAAACCATTATTTATGTCAGTATATTTCTAAGAATCTTAGCAGTACTCTCCAAATAATATGTGAGTATATGGCAAGGTTATAACTTAATATATTTAACAATCTTTCTGTAAACAAGCCCATAATCAAATATTCTAGGACAATAAAATTAATCTTAATTTCTGAATTCTTTTTATTAGTTAATATCTATGAACATATTGAAATATATTTATTGGAACCGGAATAGGAATCAATATTATACGCGTTTAAAAACTATTAAAATATGCTATGCAGAGTTCATACACGTTTACCTTATTCACAATAGCCTTTCATTCAGTTAACACAATGAGATTCCAAGATCTTTAACTGCTAACATCCAATCAATACAATTTTAAGAATGCTTAGTTAAACAATAGGACAGTATATATACTCTAATTGAAACACTAGAAGTTATATGTATATTATTTGTGCCAGCAATCAAACTCTGAGTTATAACTCTATATTTGCATAGATAAAACAAACTTAGCATTAAGGATATATGTTTAACAATACATAGACTATGAATATGAGCTAAAATATAAACTGCTCTTTAAATTTATTTACTACAGCAATCTTTTAATACATTACCAAGATGAACACCAATCGATATCCAGTATTTCTTAATAGGAACAATCTCACCTCATATAAAAATAAGTGTAATTGCAATTGATAAGAAAAAGTATGGCCCACTTTGCTTATAGTTTGACTGTCTCCCACGCAACAGTTTTCAGTCAGTTTAGCAAAATCCTTAGCAGCCACCCAGTCTCCTATCCTGCCTACAACTTATATTGTTTAATCATAGGTGAGAAATATGGGCGGCCCTTCGGAACCTTGTCCCTTCTGATTGGACAACCTGGGATATATGGTTGCTAGGGAAAATGCATCCCTTAACAGCCAATCTCCTGGCTGCAATACTGGATTACGGCCATCGGGGGGCAGCAGACAAGACAAGCAGATTCACTCAACCATTTCTAACATTCATGTTTGCTAAACTTTAAATATCCCATATACTGATTATTTAGAATCATCATAATTTCTTACATTAATTACTTACAATCCAAATTCCAGGCAGTATAGCCTCATGTCAATTTTTCTGATTATTCCAATACTAGATACCTTATGTTTTTAATATTATTTTATATCAAAAGAGTTATACTGTTAATCCCAATATCTCCCTATATAATGGTTATTTAACATACTTATAAATTATTGCATTAATACATTTCTCTTGTTAGCATTTATATTTCATTTAGCATAACAGAAAATTTATAATTTGATATCAAACATCAATATTTTATAGTCATATCACATCAAAGAAACTTCCATATATCCATCTCACTATATTTCAAGAGATGTATTTAAAATGTTATAAACATTTAGTGCATACTCATATGATATGACTTAGTTCATCCCATGTAGGCAATCCTGTATGTATCATCTTTTAGCTCCATCTGGAAAAACAGAAACACATGTTATATATATATTTCAAACATGTATATATATTCATACCAAATACAGCAGATAAATCATTGTTCTATAAGAAACAAAATTATACCAGTTATATTTTCAGTGAATTTCAAAGTTACAATACAACATACTTTCTGCTGTTTTGTTGGTACATGGGAAACTCCATGGGAGATAATTTACACAGGGCTGTTAACATTATAGTCCCTGAGAATGTTTGTGTTTTCAAGCCTTTTACCTAAACAGAGTGGCTACATTTTAGGTAGGAAACCCATATATGGGCATGTACCTTTGAGATTCCAGCATGCTAATTTCCATCTCATTAGGCCTTAAATACATATCCCAGACACTTTGTCTTCACTCACTGTATGGGGTAAAGAGTGTTCTGAAGTTTGCACTTCCAATTAAGGAGCAAATGTTGTATTTTTAAGTTTTTAAAAGGGGTTGATGGCCAAATGTTTAGTGTCAGAAGAAAATTTCATTTACAATCTGATATGGACTTCATTTTCACACCCTAGCTAGAAATGTCTCTTTTGAAATGATTTTTATGAGTGTCCTGTGTAATTGAAAGAAGTGGGGGAGGACTGACTATGGGTTTTAAATCAATCCTTTACATCAGAATTGCGATTCTACAGCACATCTGATAAAATATACGGCCTCATATATACACACATCCTTTTTATATTATTTACATATATGCATATTAATATATATACATATATGTCATTTACCTGTACCCTGACATTTACTTTTGAAAAGTTTTTTTTTCTCATACTTTTATTCCTATTGTGTCATCCTCTGCATTTTCCTCTGTTCATTTGTCAAGTTTGTAACTTACCCTTTTCCCTTTTGACCCACCCTTCAAACCCATTCACAGTTTGTACGCTTTGCTTTTCAGTTATTTATTTATTTTGATTTTTTTTTTCTGTACAGCATGAAGGGGAAAGGAGAGCCAGGTCAGAGAGGAGAGGATAGGAGAGAGGAGAGGAGGAGGAGGGAGGAGAGAGGGAGGAGAGAAGATGGGGGAACAGGAAAGGAGAGAAAACAGGAGACAGGAGAGGAGAGAGCACAGGGCAAGCAAAAACAACAGGGAGAGGAGAGACATCAGGGACAGAGGAGAGGACAGGAACAGAAGGGGCAGAGAAGAGGAGACCAGAGATGGAGAGCAGAGCGGTCAGGGAGAAAGGGCCTAGCTGCGTGGTTGAGGATGCCCAGGTGGCTAAGCCCATTAGGCAAGGGAAAGTTCAGGAGCAAAGACAGGGTGCAATACAGCCTGGGTAACTAGAGTCTGCCATGAACGTTGAGGGGAATCGCAGGAGGAACATTCTCTTAATCAAGCACTGCTACCAGGACTGTAAGTGGGAGCTCAAGAAGAAGCTGGCCAAAGTGTGGGCAGCGGCTTGCAGGACTTGTGGCGGGCCCGCACAGGTCTTCACCTACTGTCGGTGGCAGGGAATTGCAGCTGAAAAATATATCCGACGTGTCAGCAGAAGGTATTACAGGAGGGATTGATACCAGGGAGATGTGCCACATATCTCCTGGTAAGAAAAATAATGTTTTAAGTTTCTAAGAATGTTATTACATTTTTGCAGTTCAGGATTACAAATAAAAAAATATTATGCATCTCATGATTGCACTATCGCATTTCTTGCACTTAATCATAACATATCATTTAGATATAAAGAAATAGGTGTTTGAAAGTCTGTTTTTTTATATTTTTGTTTATCAAGTTTACATAGTGGGTATTCATATATGTCTACATAGTGTTATTACAAATTACAAACATCAATTAAAATGTGTAGGGTTAAAAAATATTGTTTTAAAAATTATGAAACACGTTCGCGCCATGCGCAACATCATTTCTGATATGCTTCATATATTGGAGAATGCAAATGAGTCTTCGCAAGTGCAAAATATACTGTTTGGAAAACATTAGCCCTAGAGTGCAATCATGCTTTGCATAACACTTTTGAAATAACATTATTGAAACAGCACAATCATCATGTTCCCACAAAGGGATGATGCTGTGTTTGTAAAGAAACTTACATTCAATTGTGTAATAGTGATGTGCAGATGTATTTGACATAAAACACTATTTGCGAATAATACTGAAAATTGTTATATGATTGCGTTTTGTGATTTCTCATAACTAAGACATATTCAAGGTGCATTTCTACATTGCTAAAGGCACTATTAGTGCAGGTCTCTATGGCTCTTCTTGCATCTCCACCTTTGCCTCCTTCATCTCAGCCTCCTCTATCTGTTCCCCATCTGGCTCCACCAGGAAGTGGAGCAAACTGTGCATTCAATTCAGTCCCTGTTCTTGTTTTTTGGCTAATGTGATGTGTAGACTCTTCTTCTCCTAATCTAATTAAAGGGGCATTAAACTCATATCTTATAATATATCATTATGTTTAGAAAAAATCTATAAGATAAACTCAACTCAATGTTAAAATGTATTATTATTTATTTATTTTTTATTTATTATCCAACAAATCAAAATACAGCATTTAGCCAATATTACTAGATCATTACACCACGCAGGGTTAACAATCCAGAGCATTATAAAACAATATAATCTTGTTTTAGCCCCTATAAACACATTAGTAATAATAAGCTTCTACCTTACAAGTTTAATTAACACCTGTATCTATATTGTCGACAAGAATTTAAACCATGGTTAAATAAATTAACAACATTAAAATGTATTATTAATATATCTTATAGTTGAGTCCAATGGCTTGAATTAATTATGTGCTTCTGGTGGCGGAGCCAGCCATTGAAGTGAATGGCTGCACTTTAAGTGAGCTCCTGCTGGATGCCCTAAAAATGGAGGAATTGTGCCTCAAAATGCACCCAAATTGATCCCAAACAGGCACAATCACCCACTGCAGAGGACACATGTAGATGTGAGCTGTGATTGAGGCCTGAAAAGCAACTTTGCATACCACTCCGTTTTGGCTAAAAAACCTAGTCCCCAGCTTCAGCTGCGGCCTACATCGCAACACTGCAAAAACTGCTCAATCCACCCTTCTACCTCCAGATTTCATTCTGGGAGCTACACAAGCAAAGGAAGCCCAATCCTGGACCTTATTATCTGCAGTTTGTACAAGAAATATGAAAAGAAACTTGGGCCTACCACGTGGGTGAGATTGAAGCATGAAGCAATGAAGTAAGTGAAACCACACACTATACCACCTCTCAATCACCCAGCATAATAATAATATGATTACCTATATAATCTACAAGCAAATCTTATGCTGGCATTATACAGTAATAGAGCACAGTTTCATAGCAGATGCATAACTGTATTTTTCAACACACTCAAAGCTCTTTTCAAATTACTTTCTTAGTTGTCATACAACAAAATCTTTCACTTACTGCAGTTCCTGAGCTGCTCCTGACAGGGGCCCTTGACTTGGCTGAAATACCACCTCTATTAAATTTGCTACATACCACCATTGTGGGCTGCTGCCAGAGAGAAAAAAGAAAAAAAACCAGAGAGCAATAAAGAGAATGTCTCCTAAGAAACTGAACAAACTAGGGAAAACCCTTAAAAGTCTTCACAGCACAACTACAACAATGAACAATTTTTTTAAGCCTCTGGAATCTTCAGATCCCTGCATTGACATTTCAGACCCTGTACCATCCCTGTCTCAGGCTGCTTTGGCGCCAGAAACTGAAATGGCGGAACCTATGCAAGTACCAAAGTCTTTTCTGGAATCAATCCCCTTTAAACAGGACTTCTCAAACTTGATCACACAAGTTAAATCTTGTATCAAAGAAGAAATATCGGAGCTCCAGAAGGAGATGCACAAAATTGGGAACAGAGTTGAATCTTTAGAGGAGGATACTGAAATACACCAATCTGAAATATTAAATCTGCAGCAAAGTGTCCAAGCCCAGAATAATGTTATTCTACAACTTCAAGATAAACCTGAAGATATCGAGAAAAGGAGCAGGAGACAAAATCTGAGAATCAGAGGAATACTGGAAACTATCGCACCTGATGTACTAGATGCCTATCTACAAGGCCTCTTTCAGCACCTCAGGGGCCCCACCCTAACAACTCCCATAGCTATGGACAGATTTCACAGAGCCTTAAGGCCCAGGCTCAAAGAAGGCCTACCTCCGAGAGATGTGATCATACGCTTCCGTGAATATCAGCAAAAAGAAGACATTATGAAACTGGCCAGAAACGCTGCCTCGCTATCATACCAAGGATCTACCTTATCAATCTTTGCAGACCTTTCCCAAAGAACGCTACAAAGACGAAGGGAATTTGCCCCTCTGACAACCCTACTGAGGAAAAACAACACTCCCTACAGATGGGGCTTCCCATGCCACATTCAACTTACTTGGGAAGGCCAGAAGAAAACCTGCATGGACCCTGGTGACATAGGGGACTTTTGCAAAGAACTCAATCTCCCCAACCCAGGCCATGCCCAAACCCCCACACCATTTAAGCCCAGAAAGTACTTCCCTCCTATACAAGAACCTAGACCTCAAAGAGCCACATGGCAGTCATCGACCACCAAAAAACAAAAGAAAACCTCCGACCTCCTGAAGGAAAATGGGTGAGATCTTTCTGATGCACTGGTATAGAAATCCTAATTTACAGCACAATACTCATTGCCTTAATGTTTAGTTCATACTGTATTTTTTACAATGTTCTCTGTAAAGAGTTTAAGATTTTAAATCACCTCCAATTTTGGGATCTTTAATGCTTCCCCTTAAATTGTACTATATTTATCCAATCCCCCCTCCATTTTGTACTATGCATTCTTGTATAGTTATATTCTTGTATTTCTCCTTGCATATCAATTCATGCCTATACATATATTTGTATACCTACTTATTCTCTAATCCAGATAATGGCCAACAAATCACATATATGTAAGGTAGAATGCCATATGTTTTTTCTTACACCCTCTTGTGTATGGGCTGCATGTTCTACTGTTAGTTTAAAAAAAACTTTCGTTAAAATTGTTTTATATGTTCACCACTCTTTTGAGATTTTTGAGTGAAACATCAACTCTACACATGTACTTACCCCTGCATAACCCATGGCCTCACAATTAATTGATCAGAAATTCAATTTAATCTCCATCAACACCAAAGGGCTTAATTCTCCACATTAGAGATCCAAAGCCTTCCACGACTTAATACACAAGAATGGCAGCATGCTGTTTCTCCAAGAGACTCATTTCAGAAGAGGGAAAGAACCTAAATACTTTTCATCTAATTACCCCACACATTTTCATAGCAGCAACCCCCCCAAAAAACATTTTATTCCATAAATCCATGCCCTTTGAATTAATTCATAAAGACCAGGACAAGGAAGGCAGGTACTTGGGAATTAGTGGCTTGCTATTTGGCAAACCAATCACCTTAGTCAATGTTTATGCACCAATACGAATCAGGCAACCTTTTTTCAGAACACTACTAATTCTATCATTACTTTCCTCAAAGGCCCATTAATACTAGCTGGTGACTTTAATTTACCTTTAAACCCTGCAATTGACAGTTCTTACTCACAATTAAACAACAATTTCAATCTATTGTCACTACACGACACATGGAGACACATATATCCCCACAAACATGACTACACTTTCTTCTCCAATCCTAATAGATCCTACTCCAGGATAAATTATATTATGGCTGACCATATCGCAGTAATTAACCTCAAAGACTCCCGCATCATTCCTATCAGCTGGTCAGATCACTCTGCAGTGAGCACATTCACTTGGCCTTCAATTCCTACTAGACCATTTCAATGGAGATTGGATGACGCTTTAATATCAGATCCCCTAATTAAAATAGATGTAGAGAAAGCCATAAAGAAATATTTCTCCCTAAATAGCACCCCTGACATTCCTCTGGGAACCCTTTGGGAGGCCCATAAAAGCGTTATCAGAGGTATTCTGATAAAACATAAAGCCATTAAAAACAAACAAAACAAAACAAACAAAAATACCTGAAACTAATGCAGGACATCATTAAATTAGATTACATCCATAAAAGACACCAGCTAGATGCGACTACACAAACAAAACTACATCAAGCCAGAGCCCAACTTAATGACTATCTTGACATCAAAGCCCAAACCACTGCCTTCTTACTGAGACAAAAATTCCATACCCAAGGAAACAAACCTGGGATATTACTAGCGAGGACCCTTAAACGCAAAACCATGCAGTCATATGTCCACTCATTCATTAAAAGAAACTCAGAAAAAATTATTGACTCTAAAACCATAGCAAACATGTTCCGTGATTATTATTCCAAACTATATAACTTATTCCCAGACCGCCATGACAAGAAACACAATGATAGTTGCGAATCTTATCTCTCCCCTTTAAAGCTCCCCCAGGTTCACGCGGATCACCTTCAGTCCCTCACTGAACCATTCTCACTTCAGGAAATAGATAAGGCCATAAAATCCCTCATAAGGGAAAAGCCCTGTTCCAGATGGATTCAGTAATTTCTACTACAAAAATTTTAAGTCTTTGCTAATGCCGACACTTTTAAAACTTTACAATCAAATAGACTCCGATCACCCATTCCCTGAAAACATGCTAGAAGTATATATTACAGTGTTGCCTAAGCCAGGTAAACCATCAACTAACCCAGCCAACTTTCACCCCATCTTGCTACTCAATGTCGATCTCAAACTTTACTCTAAGATTCTAGCCAACAGAATAAATCCAATTCTCCCACACATAATACAGACAAAACCGGCTTTATCCCAGCGAGGGAAGTAAAAGATAATACAGTAAAAGTTACCCACCTACTATACCACACACATCAACACCACATACCAGCTTTCTTTATATCTACAGATGCAGAGAAGGCGTTTGACAGCCTAGACTGGACATTCCTACAACACACTTTACATAAGTTTGGTATCCCAAAAGATATTATCTAAATTTTTTTAGCCCTTTATACCTCCCCGTCAGCAAAGGTCAAAGTCAACAACCTTTTATCTAATAGCTTCAAGATCAGAAATGGAACGAGGCAGGGGTGCCCACTTTCCCCCCTCCTGTTTGATTTTTCGATGGAAATCTTAGCTACTAAACTATGAAATTCACTCGATATCGTAGGTATTAAAATTAAAAATTCAGCACTATTCGCCGACGACCTCCTAATGACCCTCACAGAACCACTCAGCTCCCTCTCGAAGGCACACTCTGTGCTCAAAGATTATGGTAAAGTATCCAATCTCTCAATTAATTTTGGGAAGTCGGAAATCCTTCCAATACATATCCCGCAAGCTGACCTTGCCAAAATAAGCACAATAGCCCCATTCACTGTCAACCCCTGCTCACTAAAATATCTAGGAACACAGCTCTCACCAGATCTCAAAGATCTAATCAAATTGAATTATGACTCACTCTTCTCATCCATCTTGACTAACATAACACAGTGGCTTCCAAAGCACATCTCTTGGCTAGGAAGGATTGGGGCGGTGAAAATGACACTGCTACCAAAAATCCTTTATATCTTGCATTGCAAACACACCCGATACCCCTAACGAACACCATCCTACCAAAATTACAGTCTATAATAAACTCATATATATGGAAACGAAAACCCCCGAGAATCCCAAAATCAACACTCTACAGGCATCCTGATCAGGGAGGTCTGGGAGTACCCAATCTTCAAGATTATAGGACAGCAATTTATCTCTCAAGAATAATAGACTGGTGCTCTTATGAGGAACACCACCATAAACAATGGGTTCAACTAGATCACGATTTATGTAATTTTCCCCAAATCAACTCCCTTTGCTGGCTAGAAGGCCCTCATGATACCCTCATACATAACAATAACCCTATCATTATAGAAACCCTCAAAGTTTGGAAAGAGCTTCTTAAAAAAAAATGATATTTCTTCAATGTCTTCCTCTTTAACTCCAATCCTCCACAATAAAAATGTTCAACCCGGCACCAATACTATATCACAAGGCCCAAAATATATACATCTTTTACTCCCAACTTACAGGCTAGTAGAAGACAATAACCTACTACCGAAACAGAATATTGAACACTTAGGAGACGGATTCTTTACTAACTGGCTCGGTTACCATCAACTCAACCATTTTATACTCTCCTCCCCGAAAACGAAACTTACTAGAACCCTGACCCCATTTGAAAAACTATGCAGTTCAGCTTCCCCAATTCACCACATAATCTCACTGACGTACAAATTATTAAACAAACCCAAAGCTGACAACCTCCCCTCCTTCACCAAGTCTTGGGATAAAGAATTACCATTCTTAATACCGATCAGAGACTGGAATAGGATTTTTATAAATGTACACAAATCAGCTCATTCATCCAAACTGTTAGAAACTAATATTAAATTAATGACCAGATGGTATCTAACACCACAAAGATTGAAATACATATTCCCAAACTCATCCAACTGCTGCTGGAGATCATGTACACAAGAGGGAACATTATACCATATCTGGTGGTCTTGCCCTAAAATACAGCCCTTTTGGGAGGCAGTAACACAGTATATACAACAAACCTTAGGAATAGTTGTTGCGAACCTAAAAATTTCGGTTTGCGAAAGGCGGACTCGAACTTCCGCAACTGTCCGCGAACCGGCGATTCGGGCGAAATGCCATTTACTTCAATAGGCGGGCGAACTTTAAAACCAACAGGGACTCTTTCTGGCCACAATAGTGATGGAAAAGTTGTTTCAAGGGGACTAACACCTGGACTGTGGCATGCCGGAGGGGGATCCATGGCAAAACTCCCACGGAAAATTACATAGTTGATGCAGAGTCTGGTTTTAAGCCATAAAGGGCATAAATCACCTAACATTCCTAAATTGTTTGGAATAACATGCTTTAAAACATCAGGTATGATGTTGTATTGATCAGGTAGTGTAAGGGTTACGCCCGCTTCACAGTGACAAACCAAACTCCCCGTGTAACGCACTGCAAACAACCGCAAACAGTCCGGATTTTTTCTACCTTAATTCTGATTGGCTCGTAGAATTCTATCAGCCAATTGGAATCTAAGGGACACCATCTTGGATGACATCACTTAATGGAACCTTCATTCAGTAAGAAGACTCCGGATGAAGAGGATGCTCCGCGTCGGATGTCTTGAAGATGGACTCGCTCCACGCCGGATGGATGAAGATAGAAGATTCCGTCTGGATGAAGACTTCTGTCCGTCTGGAGGACCACTTGGATGAAGACTTCTCCCGGCTTTGTTGAGGACTTCGACCCGGCTTGGATGAAGACGTCTCCCGGTAAGTCGATCTTCAGGGGGTTAGTGTTAGGTTTTTTTAAGGGTGTATTGGGTGGGTTTTATTTTTAGGTTAAGGATTTTTAGCTGCACTAGATCTAACTGCTCTTTTAAGGGCAATGCCCATCCAAATGCCCTTTTCAGGAAAATGGGGAGCTTAGTTTTTTTAGATAGTATTTTATTTGGGGGGTTGTTTTTTACAGGTAAAAGAGTTGATTACTTTGGGGCAATACCCCGCAAAAGGCCCTTTTAAGGGTTATTGGTCGTTTAGTTTAGGCTAGGCTTTTTTTTTATTTGGGGGGGGCTTTTTTATTTTAATAGGGCTATTAGATTAGGTGTAATTAGTTTAAATATCTGTAATTTGTTTATGATTTTCTGTAATTTAGTGTTTGTTTTTGTACTTTAGCTAATTTAATTTAATTTAGGTAATTGTATTTAATTTAGTTAATTTATTTCATTATAGTGTAGTGTTAAGTGTTAGTGTAACTTAGGATAGGTTTTATTTTACAGGTACTTTTGTATTTATTTTAGCTAGGTAGTTATTAAATAGTTAATAACTATTTAATAACTATTCTACCTAGTTAAAATAAATACAAACTTGCCTGTAAAATAAAAATAAATCCTAAACTAGCTACAATGTAACTATTAGTTATATTGTAGCTATCTTAGGGTTTATTTTATAGGTAAGTATTTAATTTTAAATAGGAATAATTTAGTTAATGATAAGAATATTTATTTAGATTTAATGTAATTATATTTAAGTTAAGGGGTGTTAGGGTTAGACTTAGGTTTAGGGGTTAATAACTTTAATATAGTGGCGGCGACGTTGGGGGCAGCAGATTAGGGGTTAATAAGTGTAGGTAGGTTGCGGCGACATTTGGGGTGGCAGATTAGGGGTTAATAAATAGTATGTAGGTGTCGTCGATGTTGGGGCCAGCAAATTAGGGGTTAATACATATAATGTAGGTGGCGGCGGTGTCCGGAGCGGCAGATTAGGGCTTAATAATTATAATGCAGGTGTTGGCGATGTCGGGGGCGGCAGATTAGGGGTTAATAAGTGTAAGATTAGGGGTGTTTAGACTCGGGGTTCATATTAGGGTGTTAGGTGTAGATATAAATTTTATTTCCCCATAGGAATCAATCGGGCTGCGTTACCGAGTTTTACGCTGCTTTCTGGCAGATGTTAGACTTTTTCTCAGCTGGCTCTCCCCGTTGATTCCTATGGGGAAATCGTGCACGAGCACGTACAACCAGCTCACGGCTGACTTAAGAAAGCTGGTATTGGAGTGTGGTAATGTGCAAAATACGCTGAACACTCACTTCTTGCCTTTTAACGTCGGTTTCTAAAAACTCGTAATACCAGCTCTACATGTAAGTGAGCGGTGAGGGAAAACTGCTCGTTAGCACAGCATAGTCTCTAACGCAAAACTCGTAATCTGGGCCACAGTGTATCCAGACACTACAATACACATCACCCTAATATGAAATGTGCTTTCCATATCACTCACAGATTTTAATTAATATAACACATTTTGAGCTTGGTAGGAAGTAAATCTTTCATCCATTTTGACATCCAACACTTACATTCATATTTTACAATACATCTATTATTTATAGTCATTCATTTTGACATCCAATATTCATATTTATACAATACATTTATTATTTAGGATCACAAGGCTCTTACAAAACAATCTAAATTTAAAAAATAATCACAGACTATATTAGTTTGTATTTTTACTATTATTACACATTAAATTTGGCCTTTATAGACTTCTATTACACACTAATCCCAACTTATTCACAATAGGAAATGTACTTAACACATACTATATACTCAAGCATCAATACATAAAACACAGATCACAAATAGTTTATTAAAAGCATCATTATAGATATATACAGATAAGATTCACCCAATTGGAAAATAACATTTACAAAATCACCTTAAGATCAAAGTTTTGTGCACTATTATTAAATAATAAATAATAATGTACAAATAATATCTGATAGGGGAATCACTCTGATAGGGGTATCACTAGTATGGTGCCCATTAAAGTAGTATATAAGTCCCATTTGACAAATGTGATAGTAAGAGTTTCCTAGTATTCAATTTATTTAAGTATCACATTTGTTAGATCTTATCACATCAGATTACGGTATCCATACATAGTAACACAACTTAATCACATATCTATCACATTAAGATAAGTTAAAAGCACTTCTGTGCATATCAAGTAGCATAATGTAGCAATACACTATTAGGACTGACCACTTATCTTTATTAGATTTAGTATATATGTTGGTCAATATATAGTTACACATTTACATAAGTTTCAGAATTATATATTTTTCAAAGCTTGGAAATTATCGGTCCAGTTGCTATTCTCCACTCATGGTTAATGATGTTTATGATTTGGGTGTAGTTTGGAACCCATTGTATGTGGTTATTTATAACCATGTAACATGTTATAATACCCAGAATATGGAAGAGGTTACAACTTTGAGCCTTGAAATAAGTTTGGCTTATGATTGGTTGTAACACATAAAAAAATCTCAATACATGATTGGATATCACATAGAGAGAGTCAAGTTTACGATCAGACATTAGGAACACACCCCTCCATAACATAGTGAGAGATCCATATAAACGATTGGACTTAGAGGGAATTACGTCATTCTTATAAACTAAGCTGAGATCGTAACTATTGCAATCAATATTACTCATATAAGTATAGATATGATTAGACTTTACATCCAATACTACCATATATATCAGGGAGAGGGAAAAATAATCAGATATCTACACACAATTAATTACACACAGTTTTTATATATCGAGCTATGATGATTATGAGCTAACTTGTGGATTACGGATTTCCTTCAAACTGAGAGATATATCAAATTATGTATGTATAGAATAACTGTGTAAATGTGATGTTTGACTGGTCTCTTCTGCAACTTTGTATTAGAAGCAATAGCAAACTACCATGTTTATTTGGAACATAGGTTGCAAAGGTGGGTTTGAGCATTTAAACAGGTGCGATATAGGAGCGCCAAGAGACTTGGGTATACAACAGGTTAATGCACACACATGTTAGGGTCCTAGTGTGATATATCAAGTAATTGCCAATAATATGTAGAGAGAGATAATATGTGAGATAACATATTTATGATTGGAAAATTATTTAAGATGTTCTAAGAGTCAGGGTTGCTAAAAATTAAGAATTGCTGGACTAAAATAGAAGTTAATAACAAGACTAGATAGATATTGGTTATTGCAGATAATAGCAAATACCAATGGATATATATGAATAAAAAGCACTACGGTCATATATACAGTATGTATTCATTATTATAAAAATAGCGATATTGGGGTACAATATACCACAACAAATAAAGGTTCAATACTGTTCAAAGAACAGATTGGATATAACAATATATAGATGTAGATACATCAAATACAATTAACATAGAAACAGTCTGGATTCAACCAAACAGAATAACAAGTATAGTGGGAATTCCCTATTGGATACCGTTAGAAATATATATATATATAATATCATCATATGTGAAAAAATCCAATAAAAAAATAATGAAAAAACTATAGATATGTATAGAAGCAATACCGATAAAAAAATGAATAGATGAAAATAATAAATTGGTGTCAAAATATAATATGTTCAAAAAATATGTCAATAAAATTGTGTCATTAAAAGACTAGTGCAACTCCCAAAAACACAAAAAGTCACAACAATTACAAAAGTGTACAAACAGTTACAAATAATTATACAAGGTCATCAAGTATAAAAACTCTAGCGATAATCTCAAAATGAATCTAAAAGTGGAATTAAACTAAAAGTGGAATTAAACAATAAAGTCCAATATGCGGTGATCCCAAAAAATAAATTCTAGTCCATGAGTGATACAAAGTGAATCCAAAATAATCCTGTGTCCAAAATGTACTTCCAATATTAAACAAACCTAAAAAGAAGAAAGAATAAAACAAGCGATATACAAATTGTATTTTTGGGTTGAATCTATTGGTTATAAACTCACCCAAATAGAAAAGATCCTGTAATAATATTAAGCCTCACAAATCCTGGTTAAGAATTCCGTCTACGCGTTCAGGCCCTTTGATAGGGCCTTTCTCAAGACATTATGAGGCTTAAAATGAACTGAGTTTTTAAATGTTAAGTGATCCAATCATAGCAAAAGGGTGGCCTGTATTATTGGCTCCGAAAATTATATCTGTCCACTCTCGCGGCAAAAGATAACGTCACTTCCGGTTTGCGTCAAATGACGTCACATCCGGTTTGTATGTCACTTCCGGTTGGACTATTTCCGGTTACGGTAGTATTCAGAAGACATATTGGATAGGGGCATATTGGAAATATAGTTGGCATCTATCTAGACTAATTTTTACTAGCATTCGCCACAAGTAGAACAGATAGATAGTAGTTATTAGGACTTTGAAAAGATGATGATGGGGGCTTTTCAAAAGAATTAATAAAAACTGAAAGCTAAAATTATAAAGTGATATGGCTAAAGGTAGATATGACTTAAAATCCTAAAGCTAGTATTAATCCATATTCTCGCTATTTTTAGCGTATCTGACAAATTTTATAATTGACTAAAAAATATTATAAAATATTATAATATCTACAGGGAGTGCAGAATTATTAGGCAAGTTGTATTTTTGAGGATTAATTTTATTATTGAACAACAACCATGTTCTCAATGAACCCAAAAAACTCATTAATATCAAAGCTGAATAGTTTTGGAAGTAGTTATTAGTTTGTTTTTAGTTATAGCTATTTTAGGGGGATATCTATGTGTGCAGGTGACTATTACTGTGCATAATTATTAGGCAACTTAACAAAAAAACAAATATATACCCATTTCAATTATTTATTTTTACCAGTGAAACCAATATAACATCTCAACATTCACAAATATACATTTCTGACATTCAAAAACAAAACAAAAACAAATCAGTGACCAATATAGCCACCTTTCTTTGCAAGGACACTCAAAAGCCTGCCATCCATGGATTCTGTCAGTGTTTTGATCTGTTCACCATCAACATTGCGTGCAGCAGCAACCACAGCCTCCCAGACACTGTTCAGAGAGGTGTACTGTTTTCCCTCCTTGTAAATCTCACATTTGATGATGGACCACGGGTTCTCAATGGGGTTCAGATCAGGTGAACAAGGAGGCCATGTCATTAGATTTTCTTCTTTTATACCCTTTCTTGCCAGCCACGCTGTGGAGTACTTGGACGCGTGTGATGGAGCATTGTCCTGCATGAAAAGCATGTTTTTCTTGAAGGATGCAGACTTCTTCCTGTACCACTGCTTGAAGAAGGTGTCTTCCAGAAACTGGCAGTAGGACTGGGAGTTGAGCTTGACTCCATCCACAACCCGAAAAGGCCCCACAAGCTCATCTTTGATGATACCAGCCCAAACCAGTACTCCACCTCCACCTTGCTGGCGTCTGAGTCGGACTGGAGCTCTCTGCCCTTTACCAATCCAGCCACGGGCCCATCCATCTGGCCCATCAAGACTCACTCTCATTTCATCAGTCCATAAAACCTTAGAAAAATCAGTCTTGAGATATTTCTTGGCCCAGTCTTGACGTTTCAGCTTGTGTGTCTTGTTCAGTGGTGGTCGTCTTTCAGCCTTTCTTACCTTGGCCATGTCTCTGAGTATTGCACACCTTGTGCTTTTGAGCACTCCAGTGATGTTGCAGCTCTGAAATATGGCCAAACTGGTGGCAAGTGGCATCTTGGCAGCTGCACGCTTGACTTTTCTCAGTTCATGGGCAGTTATTTTGCGCCTTGGTTTTTCCACATGCTTCTTGCGACCCTGTTGACTATTTTGAATGAAACGCTTGATTGTTCGATGATCACGCTTCAGAAGCTTTGTAATTTTAAGAGTGCTGCATCCCTCTGCAAGATATCTCACTATTTTTGACTTTTCTGAGCCTGTCAAGTCCTTCTTTTGACCCATTTTGCCAAAGGAAAGGAAGTTGCCTAATAATTATGCACACCTGATATAGGGTGTTGATGTCATTAGACCACACCCCTTCTCATTACAGAGATGCACATCACCTAATATGCTTAATTGGTAGTAGGCTTTCGAGCCTATACAGCTTGGAGTAAGACAACATGCATAAAGAGGATGATGTGGTCAAAATACTCATTTGCCTAATAATTCTGCACTCCCTGTATATTAATTCTTAGCTACAATGAGCAAATTGCTTAATATTAAGACTAGTGTTAAGACATATGGATTTTAGGCTCAATATTCTCCAGGACTTACAATGTTATCATAAATTACACAAATTGTCAAAATACACAAATACAATATATATTACATGACAGATTAAAAAGGTTGATTTAAAGTTAATTTAAAAAGTTTATATAAAAAATTAAATAATTAAAAAATATATATATTTTTTTTTTTGCATATTCCTTACTAGGGGCTCTACATAAGAAGCACTCAAAGTGATCTACTACAAGATCCAAACCTTGGTGGATTATTGATCCTACATACTGATGATATACATACTAATTATATACTGTAGGTTTAGGAGGGGGATAGGCTAGTATGATAATACATGCTCTATATCCTTGATTATCCTATATTACCAGAGGATAGGTTCTTGCTTAATTAGATGACACAGAAAATTGAAAGAAAGAAAGAAAGAAAGAAAGAAAGAAAGTACTGGGGAAGGGAGGGGGTTAGTCACAGATTAGATTAGGTGGACCATCTCAAAATTTGCATTTAATCCCTTAGGGTAAATGCAATCTAAATTGAAAATCCATTTGGATTCGGTCCTAAGCATTCTTAATTCCATATCACCTCCTCTCCAATCTTTAGATAGTTTACTTATCTCCATGTATTTAAAACTTTTATCACTCCCTCCATGTACTTCCTTAAAATGTTTATACATTTAATCTGTAATAGGTGCTCTTGAATCCTATCTCTGAGTTTCCGTGTGGTCTGTCCCACATACTGCAAGCCACACCCACATTCAATGAGGTAAAAAACAAACTGGTCTTTGCACCTAATTGTTTGCTTAATAGTAAATATCTCATTAGAGATCTTGGATTTGAATATCCAAGATTTTTCCCCATGTATACACGCTTTGCAAAGATGACACGGAAAGAAGTCATATAGCTTCTTACCCATTTTTCCCATAGAGTTGAAGGATTTTTTACTATTGGGGACACTAGGAGCTAGAATCGATTTTAAGTTTTCGGCTTTCCTATATTTAAACTGTGGTTGCTCTGTCAGATGCTCTCCTATAGTGTCATCATCCCTGAGAAGGTGCCAATGTCACTTTATTATGTTTTCTATAGTTTTCCTTTTTTCACTATATTGCGTAATGAATGGTACTTTCAGACCCTCCTCATTATTCATGGGTAATTTTGATTTATAAACTAAGAGGGTATTCCTTTCTTTACCACTTATCTCAGTGATGGTTTAATCTATGGAGGTTTCATCATAGCCCCTCTCTAAGAATCTAGCCTTAAGCGCCAATGATTGTTCATGCCACATCTCAACACTGGAACAATTTTTCTTGATTCACATGAGTTGTCCTTTGGGAATATTGGAAATCTACTTTCTATGATGGGAGCTGGTCTGGTGTATATAGTTGTTACAGTCCACCTACTTGAAATATGTTGATGTCTCAATTTTTTCATTTTTCACCCAAATATCCAGATCTAGGAAAGTGATGTGTTCTTTACTGAACTGGTGGATAAATTTGAGGTTCATTTGATTGAGGTTCATGACCTCTAATGTGTGTCTTAAGTCTTCAAGACTGCCTTTCCAGACCATAAGCAGATCGTCAATATATCTCTTATATAGGACCAAGTCCGTGCTCGCTGGGCAAGAATCCCAGAATATTGTTTCCCATCTACCTATATACAAATTCGCATAGCTAGGCGCAAACCTGGTCCCCATTGCTGTACCACATATTTGACGCTTGAACACTTTCTCACAATAGAAATAGTTATGTCTTAGTATATAGTCTATGCCATCAAGTATGAATGTCTTTTGTGCCTGAGGCATATTTTCATCTTTGTTTAGATAGAATTCCACAGACTCTAAACCCTCTTTGTGTGGAGTGCAGGTAAACAGTGATGTCACATCACTAGTCACCATTATGTAGCTGTCTTTCTTCTTTTTAGGTTTGTTTAATATTGGAAGTACATTTTGGACACAGGATTATTTTGGATTCACTTTGTTTCACTCATGGACTAGAATTTTTTTTTTGGGATCACCGCATATTGGACTTTATTGTTTAATTCCACTTTAAGTTTAATTCCACTTTTAGATTCATTTTGAGATTATCGCTAGAGTTTTTATACTTGATGACCTTGTATAATTATTTGTAACTGTTTGTACACTTTTGTAATGGTTGTGACTTTTTGTGTTTTTGGGAGTTGCACTAGTCTTTTAATGACACAATTTTATTGACGTATATTTTTTGAACATATAATATTTTAACACCAATTTATAATTTTCATTTTTCATTCATTTTTTTTTTTTACCGGTATAGTTTCTATCGATATCTATAGTTTTTTTCATTATTTTTTGATGGGATTTTTTTCATTTTATATAATTTTCCAATCATAAATATGTTATCTCACATATTATCTCTCTCTACTTATTATTGGCAATTACTTGATTGGTCATTTTAAAACTCAATTGGTTATTGTATTTATTGGTATACTCTTTAAATACATATCTCACTAGGACCCTAACACGTGTGTGCATTAACCTGTTGTATACCCAAGCCTCTTGGTGCTCCTATATTGCACCTGTTAGTATTCTCCTTTAGGACCCAGTTAGGGGGTCTATTTATAGTGTAGCTCATATACTAACCCAGGCGCTGGTTACTATATATTTTAGACAATATACAACTCTTGAACCTAACTTTAGTAACAGCTGCCGGTTAACAGGTTATATTACAGATCTTTCCATTTACTATACTAATGGAATCAACTTTATAAATTAGGAATCTTAGAGCTAATGTAAATTTAGATATCAACACTGCCCTTAATAGGGACAATTCAACAGGAACCAATACAGTTACTGATATTAATACTATTTTTAAGAATCTTGAAAAATTATTAATTTCAGAAACCAAGTATAAAATAGAGATATATTTCCTTAAAAAATGTTTGGAATTAAACATTGTACCTAAGGGTCTAAAGATTGTAAAAGAGTGCTCCTTTAACACAAGCTCTAATAATTTCTCTGAAAATTAGAATAAGATCATTATTGAGGCTTCTCAAGAACTAATGAAGCTCATTATTAGATATAGGGAACTTTTGTTAACACATATTGATTCTGACATTCTGATTGAAGAAAAAAACATGGAGCTCTTTAAAGACTAACAGACTTTCAAAGAAAAGCAAGAGAACATTTACGCTAAGATTAATAAACTTAAAGATGAAACCATTGCAAAAAAGACCAAGAAGATCAATATAGATCTGAATGCTATTCAGGAAAATTCCAAAAACAATATGGTTTTAGGATGTAATATGGTCACATCAGATGCAATCCAACAACCAAATGTTAATCAGACACATAACCAAGATGATTGGACTGTTAAAACTCCCAAGCCATACCACAATAATAGATATATGGGGAGGAGGGGAGGACATAGATCCAGTACACAACCCATAAATAATCCATCAATTAGAAATAACACACCCCACTATAGGAATTTCCAAAGTAGGGAACCCTATAGGAATTACCAAGGAGGGAATTTTCAAAACAACGATAGGTTTAGAAATCCTGACACATCAAGATCCTTTTACAATCAAGATGAGTGAGACAACTATGGTTACCAGAATGACTGGCGGGAAGATTCTGGTTACTGCCATTGATCCCATGATAACTTTGGACATCCCAATACACCCCAGGATAACTTTAGAAGGGGACAATTTAAACCATACTATAATAGGAATGGATATCAGAACAGATCCGCTCAGACTTATCAGGTCAGGGAACCCTATAATTATCATCAACATTATTACGATAACCATGATACTGTTAACCATAGATATAATATTGCTAACAACCAACATAGACACTTTAATAGACAACAACACTCTAATCATTTGAATAATGATAACAACCCTCAAGGGGGCCATAGGGGACAATCACATGAGTGGAAAGAAAATTATAAGGGAATACCTAATAGATTTTCCTCTCTTGCGACACCCACACCTAGAGAGATGAATGACACACCCAGAGAGTTCCCTAGGGAAGGTGAAAATACAGCATCCGCTTCCTCTATTTTTTTAGGGATGGGTCACAACAATATTCTAGTGAGAGATCTGAATGGAAAAAGAAAACAGATGAAATTGGAGAATGTAGACACCTGACCCCAATAAAAAGAATGTACATCGAGGAAAAAGAGCAGGGGCAAGGTATAAGAACAGATCCAATTTGGACTGTCCATTAGTCAGACTTGAGAATAATGGGTCTGATACAAGTACTGATCAAACTTTGAATGAAGTTAAGGGAATCTACAATCTAAGTAATATTACCCTATTACCAGAAGAAAAGAAGATACTAGGATTGGGTCTCTCCTATGCACCATCAAGAGGATTAGAAAAATTCCAAACTTATCTCAATGCAAAGGAATTCGTGAGGAAGCTCACTCTGAAAATATATTTTCTAAAATCTCTGATGGAAAGAACTTGTACCATTACAGGTGGACTCGCAAATAGAGACAATTATGTACACAAAGATCTTTGACCTATGTCTCGTTTTTATCCAACCCACTGCAATGGACCAGCTATCGAAACATTCAAAACTATGGTCTGTAATGACATTAGAAAATTGAAATCAGGTAATCTGTACAAAAAGAATCTCAGTAAGAAACAACTGAATACCATATCAAAACATGAAAATAATAAAGATATTGTCATCAAACCAGCCAACAAAGGCGGTAGAATAGAGATATTAAACAAAATGGATTATCTCAAAGAATCCAATAGGATTCTTGAAGACTCCGAGACTTATGAAACCTTGAGATCCGATCCAACTGGTGAATATAAAAGAACACTTGACAGCATACTCTCGGAAGCCAATAATATGGGCATCATAAATAACAAAGAGTATAGCTATTTAACAAACAAATATCCCAAAATACCAGTGTTCTACTATTTGCCCAAAATTCATAAAAGATTGGATAACCCACCAGGGAGACCAGTCATATCGGGCATTGGTTCTTTGTCCAGTAATTTATCAGAGTACATAGATAAAAATTTGCAGACACATCTAACAGCTTTACCATCGTATCTAAGGGACTCTACTGAGGTCCTAAACTTATTGAGGAATATGGAATGGGATGACAGCTACATAATGGTGACTAGTGATTAGTGATGTTGCTAATTGTTCGCCGGCAAATAGTTCCCGGTGAACATAGCTTGTTCATGTTTGCCGCGGCGGGCGAACATATGCGATGTTCAATCCGCCCCCTATTCATCATCATTGAGTAAACTTTGACCCTGTATCTCACAGTCTGCAGACACATTCCAGCCAATCAGCAGCAGACACTCCCTCCCTGACCCTCCCAGCTCCTGGAGAGCAGCCATTTTAGATTCATTCGGAAGCTGCTATCTTAGTGAGAGGAGGGACAGTGTAGCTGCTGCTGATTTAATAGGGAAATTAATAGCTAGGCTAGTGTATTCAGTGTCCACTACAGTCCTGAAGGACTCATCTGATCTCTGCTGTAAGGACAGCACCCCAAAAAGCACTTTTTAGGGCTGCCTTTTTCCCCTGTGTAATCTAATTACAGTTGCTTGCCTGCCAAGCCACTTGCCCAGTGTCACCACTCATATCTGGTGTAACAGTAGTGTAAATAATTAAAAAAAAAAAAACTTTTTGACTGTGAAACATCAGTCTGCTAGTGTAATCTAATTGCAGTTGCCTGCCAGCGTGTGTGCCAGGCCCACTTGCCCAGTGCCACCACTCATATCTGGTGTAACAGTAGTGTAAATAATTAAAAAAAAACTTTTTTGACTGTGAAACATCAGTCTGCTAGTGTAATCTAATTGAAGTTCCCTGCCTGCCAGCGTGTGTGCTAGGCCCACTTGCCCAGTGCCACCAATCATTTCTGGTGTAACAGTAGTGTAAATATTTTTTTTTTAAAAAAAACTTTTTTGACTGTGAAACATCAGTCTGCTAGTGTAATCTAATTGCAGTGTCCTGCCTGCTAGCATGTGTGCCAGACCTACTTACCCAGTGCCATTACTCACATCTGGTGTAACAGTAGTGTAAATATTTTTTTTTAAAAAAACTTTTTTGACTGTAAAACATCAGTCTGCTAGTGTAATCTGATTGCAGTTGCCTGCCTGCTAGCGTGTGTGCCAGGCCCACTTGCCCAGTGCCACCACTCATATCTGGTGTTACAGTAGTGTAAATAATTTTTAAAAAAACTTTTTTGACTGTGAAACATCAGTCTGCTAGTGTAATCTAATTGCAGTTACCTGCCTGCCTGCCTGCTAGCGTGTGTGCCAGGCCCACTTGGCCAGTACCACCACTCATATCTGGTGTAACAGTAGTGTAAATAATTTTAAAAAAAAAACTTTTTTGACTATGAAACATCATTCTGCTAGTGTAATCTAATTGCAGTTGCCTGCCTGGCAGCGTGTGTGCCAGGCCCACTTGCCCAGTGCCACCACTCATATCTGGTGTAACAATAGTGTAAATAATTAAAAAAAAACTTTTTTGACTGTGAAACATCAGTCTGCTAGTGTAATCTAACTGCAGTTGCCTGCCTGCCAGCGTGTGTGCCAGGCCCACTTGCCCAGTGCCACCACTCTTATCTGGTGTAACAGTAGTGTAAATAATTTAAAAAAAAAACTTTTTTGACTGTGAAACATCAGTCTGCTAGTGTAATCTAATTGCAGTTGCCTGCCTGCCAGCGTGTGTGCCAGGCCCACTTGCCCAGTGCCACCACTCATATCTGGTGTAACAGTAGTGTAAATAATTAAAAAAAGAAAAACTTTTTTGACTGTGAAACATCAGTCTGCTAGTGTAATCTAATTGCAGTTGCCTGCCTGCCAGCGTGTGTGCCAGGCTCACTTGCCCATTGCGACCACTCATATCTGGTGTAACAGTAGTGTAAATAATTAAAAAAATAAACTTTTTTGACTGTGAAACATCAGTCTGCTAGTGTAATCTAATTGCAGTTACCTGCCTGCCTGCCTGCTAGCGTGTGTGCCAGGCCCACTTGGCCAGTACCACCACTCATATCTGGTGTAACAGTAGTGTAAATAATTTTAAAAAAAAACTTTTTTGACTGTGAAACATCAGTCTGCTAGTGTAATCTAACTGCAGTTGCCTGCCTGCCAGCGTGTGTGCCAGGCCCACTTGCCCAGTGCCACCACTCTTATCTGGTGTAACAGTAGTGTAAATAATTTTAAAAAAAAAACTTTTTTGACTGTGAAACATCAGTCTGCTAGTGTAATCTAATTGCAGTTGCCTGCCTGCCAGCGTGTGTGCCAGGCCCACTTGCCCAGTGCCACCACTCATATCTGGTGTAACAGTAGTGTAAATAATTAAAAAAAGAAAAACTTTTTTGACTGTGAAACATCAGTCTGCTAGTGTAATCTAATTGCAGTTGCCTGCCTGCCAGCGTGTGTGCCAGGCTCACTTGCCCATTGCGACCACTCATATCTGGTGTAACAGTAGTGTAAATAATTAAAAAAATAAACTTTTTTGACTGTGAAACATCAGTCTGCTAGTGTAATCTAATTACAGTTGCCTTCCTGCCAGCATGTGTGCCAGGCCCATTTGCCCAGTGCCACCACTCATATCTGGTGTAACAGTAGTGTAAATAATTAAAAAAAAAAACTTTTTTGACTGTGAAACATCAGTCTGCTAGTGTAATCTAATTGCAGTTGCCTGCCTGCTAGCGTGTGTGCCCGGCCCACTTGCCCAGTGCCACCACTCATATCTGGTGTAACAGTAGTGTAAATAATTTAAAAAAAAACTTTTTTGACTGTGAAACATCAGTCTGCTAGTGTAATCTAATTGCAGTTGCCTGCCTGCCAACGTGTGTGTCAGACCCACTTGCCTAGTGCCACCACTCATATCTGGTGTAACAGTAGTGTAAATTATTTAAAAAAACAAAACTTTTTTGACTGTGAAACATCAGTCTGCTAGTGTAATCTAATTGCAGTTGCCTGCCTGCTAGCGTGTGTGCAAGACCCACTTGCCCAGTGCCACCACTCATATCTGGTGTAACAGTAGTGTAAATAATTAAAAAAAAAAACTTTTTTGACTGTGAAACATCAGTCTGCTAGTGTAATCTAATTGCAGTTGCCTGCCTGCCAGCGTGTGTGCCAGGCCCACTTGCCCTGTGCTACCACTCATATCTGGTGTAACAGTAGTGTAAATAATTTAAAAAAAATAAAATTTTTGACTTTGAAACATAAGTCTGCTAGTTTAATCTAATTGCAGTTGCCTGCCTGCCAGCGTGTATGTCAGGCCCACTTGCCCAGTGCCACCACTCATATCTGGTGTAACAGTAGTGTAAATAATTTAAAAAAAAAAAAATTTTGACTGTGAAACATCAGTCTGCTTGTGTAATCTAATTGCAGTTGCCTGCCTGCCAGCGTGTGTGCCAGGCTCACAGCGTATACTGTGCCCACTTGCCCAGTGGCACCACTCATATCTTGTTTAATAGTAGTGTAAGTGTACATTTAAAAAAATAAAAACTTTTTTGACTGTCAAACATCAGTCTGCTTTTTTGTGTCAGGCTCACAGCGTATACTGTGCCCACTTGCCCAGAGCCACCACTCATATCTTGTTTAATAGAAGTGTAAGTGTACATTTAAAAAAAATGACAGGCAGAGGCAAGCCACCCCGAAGGTGCCGTCGTGGTCGTGGTGCTGTGATTCCCTTTGGCCATAGAATAATGCCCAGTGTTCAGAGGCCACGTACCATGAACTCAAAAAGTTGTGAGGAGGACATACAGGGAGTGAGGAATTATTAGGCAAGTTGTATTTTTGAGGATTAATTTTATTATTGAACAACAACCATGTTCTCAATGAACCCAAAAAACTCATTAATATCAAAGCTGAATAGTTTTGGAAGTAGTTTTTAGTTTGTTTTTAGTTATAGCTATTTTAGGGGGATATCTGTGTGTGCAGGTGACTATTACTGTGCATAATTATTAGGCAACTTAACAAAAAACAAACATACCCATTTCAATTATTTATTTTTACCAGTGAAACCAATATAACATCTCAAAATTCACAAATATACATTTCTGACATTCAAAAACAAAACAAAAACAAATCAGTGACCAATATAGCCACCTTTCTTTGCAAGGACACTCAAAAGCCTGCCATCCATGGATTCTGTCAGTGTTTTGATCTGTTCACCATCAACATTGCGTGCAGCAGCAACCACAGCCTCCCAGACACTGTTCAGAGAGGTGTACTGTTTTCCCTCCTTGTAAATCTCACATTTGATGATGGACCACAGGTTCTCAATGGGGTTCAGATCAGGTGAACAAGGAGGCCATGCCATTAGATTTTCTTATTTTATACCCTTTCTTGCCAGCCACGCTGTGGAGTACTTGGACGCATGTGATGGAGCATTGTCCTGCATGAAAAGCATGTTTTTCTTGAAGGATGCAGACTTCTTCCTGTACCACTGCTTGAAGAAGGTGTCTTCCAGAAACTGGCAGTAGGACTGGGAGTTGAGCTTGACTCCATCCTCAACCCGAAAAGGCCCCACAAGCTCATCTTTGATGATACCAGCCCAAACCAGTACTGCACCTCCACCTTGCTGGCGTCTGAGTCAGACTGGAGCTCTCTGCCCTTTACCAATCCAGCCACGGGCCCATCCATCTGGCCCATCAAGACTCACTCTCATTTCATCAGTCCATAAAACCTTAGAAAAATCAGTCTTGAGATATTTCTTGGCCCAGTCTTGACGTTTCAGCTTGTGTGTCTTGTTCAGTGGTGGTCGTCTTTCAGCCTTTCTTACCTTGGCCATGTCTCTGAGTATTGCACACCTTGTGCTTTTGGGCACTCCAGTGATGTTGCAGCTCTGAAATATGGCCAAACTGGTGGCAAGTGGCATCTTGGCAGCTGCACACTTGACTTTTCTCAGTTCATGGGCAGTTATTTTGCGCTTTGGTTTTTCCACACGCTTCTTGCGACCCTGTTGACTATTTTGAATGAAACGCTTGATTGTTCGATGATCACGCTTCAGAAGCTTTGCAATTTTAAGAGTGCTGCATCCCTCTGGAAGATATCTCACTATTTTTGACTTTTCTGAGCCTGTCAAGTCCTTCTTTTGACCCATTTTGCCAAAGGAAAGGAAGTTGCCTAATAATTATGCACACCTGATATAGGGTGTTGATGTCATTAGACCACATCCCTTTTCATTACAGAGATGCACATCACCTAATATGCTTAATTGGTAGTAGGCTTTCGAGCCTATACAGCTTGGAGTAAGACAACATGCATAAAGAGGATGATGTGGTCAAAATACTAATTTGCCTAATAATTCTGCACTCCCTGTAGTTGACTTTCTAACACAGGACACCCAATCTTCTATAGCTTCCGCTCCGAACCTTGACACACCATCCTCCTCCAACTTATCTTCGGGCACCTCTCAAGTTACCCCTCGCCCGCCTGCCGCCACAACCAACACTAGCACCACAGCCGCTTCACTTGATCTGTCAGAGGAGTTTTTTACACATCAGTTGGAAGAAATGAGTGATGCGCAACCATCATTGACAGAGGATGTAGATAACAGTGATATGTCTCAGTCAGGCAGTATTACAGACATGTACGTATGCTGTGATGATGATGATGTACCCGCTGCTGCTTCCTTTGTTGATTTTTCAGATACAAGTGAAGCGGATGATGATGATGATGCGTCCATGGATGTCACGTGGGTGCCCGCTAGAAGAGAAGAAGAACAGGAGGAAAGTTCAGATGGGGAGACAGAGAGGAGGAGGAGGAGACGAGTTGGAAGCAGGGGGAGGTCATCGCAAGGAGCTAGTGGCACAGTCAGACAGCATGTATCGGCACCCAGGGTCAGCTAGACAGCACGCCAATCAATGCATGCTGTTGCCACCACCAAAATGCCGTCATCGCAGAGCTCAGCAGTGTGGCATTTTTTTTGTGTGTCTGCCTGTGACAACAGCGATGCCATTTGCAACCTGTACCAAAAGAAACTGAGTCGTGGGAAGTCCAACACACACCTAGGTACAACTGCTTTGCGAAGGCACATGATCGCACATCACAAACGCCTATGGGATCAACACATGAGTAGAAGCAGCACACAAACTCAAAGCCGCTGTCCTCCTCCTGGTCCAGCATCTTCAGCCACGTCATCCACTGCTGTCCTCCTTGACCCCTCTCAACCATCCGCCACTCCGTCTCTCTTCCGGAGCAGTTTCTGCTCATCTGCCCACAGTCAGGTGTCTGTCAAGGACATGTTTGAGCATAAGAAGCCAATGTCACAAAGTTACCCCCTTGCCCTGCGTCTGACAGCTGGCTTGTCTGAACTCTTAGCCCGCCAGCTTTTACCATACAAGCTGAACTCTTAGCCCGCCAGCTTTTACCATACAAGCTGGTGGAGTCTGAGGTGTTCAAAAAATTTGTATCTATTGGGACACCACAGTGGAAGGTACCCTGCCGAAATTTCTTTGCACAAAAGGCAATCCCCAACCTGTACTCGATTGCGCGAAAGGAAGTAATGGCATGTCTGGCACACAGTGTTGGGGCAAGGGTATATCACCTACACTGCGCATTGGGTAAACCTGCTGATGGCTGCCAAGCATGGAATGCGTGGCTCTGCAGAGGAGGAGTTGGTGACACCGCCACAACTTGCAGGCAGGCCTGCTGCCACCTCCTCTACTCCTCCTACTCCATGCTCTTCCATAACCTCCTCGGCTGAGTCCTCTTATGCTGATGTGTCTTGCTCCACATCAGCGGCACACCCCCCAGTTCTGCAGGTACTATTCCAAATCCCGGATACAGCAGTGTCACGCCGTCTTGGGGTTGACTTGCCTGAATGCAGGGAGTCACACTGGACCAGCACTCCTGTCTGCCCTGAACGCACAGGTGGATCAGTGGCTGACTCCGCACCAACTGGAGATTGGCAAAGTGGTTTCTGACAATGGAAGTAATTTGGTGGCGGCATTGAAATTGGGCAAGTTGATACATGTGCCGTGCAAGGCACATGTGTGTAATCTGATCATACAACGCTTTGTGCATAAGTACCCAGGCTTACAGGATGTCCTGAAGCAGGCCAGGAAGGTGTGTGGCATTCCTACACGGCCATGGCGCACTTTTCCGATATCCAGTGGCGAAACAACATTCCAGTGAGGCGCTTGATTTGCAACAGCCCGACACTTTGGAATTCAACACTCCTAATGTTCGACCGCCTGCTCCAACAAGAAAAAGCTGTTAACAAGTATTTGTATGACCGGGGTGCTAGGACAGCCTCTGCGGAGCTGGGAATTTTTTTGCCACGTTACTGGACACTCATGCGCATGCCTGTAGGCTCATGCGTCCTTTTGAGGAGGTGACAAACCTAGTCAGTCGCACCGAAGGCACCATCAGCGACATCATACCATTTGTTTTTTTCCTGGAGAGTGCCCTGCGAAGAGTGCTGGATTAAGCCGTAGATGAGCGTGAAGTGGAAGAGTTGTGGTCACCATCACCACCAGAAACAGCCTTATCAGCATCGCTTGCTGGACCATCGGCATTGCTGGAAGAGGATTGTGAGGAAGAGGAGTCAGAGGAGGAATGTGGCTTTGAGGAGGAGGAGGAAGACCAACCACAACAGGCATCCCAGGGTGCTCGTTGTCACCTATGTTGTACCTGTGGTGCTGTACGTGGCTGGGGGGAAGAAGATACCTTCAGTGACATCACTGAGGATGAGGAACAGGACATGAGTAGCTCGGCATCCAACCTTGTGCAAATGGGGTCTTTCATGCTGTCATGCCTGTTGAGGGACCCTAGTATAAAAAAGCTGAAGGAGAATGACCTGTACTGGGTGTCCATGCTATTAGACCCCCGGTATAAGCATAAAGTGCCAGAAATGTTACAGAATTACCACAAGTCGGAAAGGATGCAGCATTTCCAAAATAAATTAAAAAGTATGCTTTACACAGCGTATAAGGGTGATGACACAGCACAATGTGAATCTAACAGGGGAAGAGCTGAAAGTAATCCTCCGACTCCCACAACCACGCCAGCAAGGACAGGACGCTTTACAGATGTGTTGTTGATGGAGGACATGCGGAGCTTTTTAACTCCTATGCATCGCCACAGCCCTTCGGGGTCCACCCTCAGAGAATGACTCGACCGACAGGTAGCAGACTACCTCGCCTTAACTGCAGATATCGACACTCTGAGGAGCGATGAACCCCTTGACTAGTGGGTGTGCAGGCTTGACCTGTGGCCTGAGCTATCCCAATTTGCAATAGAACTTCAAGTGTCCTGTCAGAAAGGACCTTCAGTGCAGCAGGAGGTATTGTCACTGAGAAGAGAAGTCCCCTAGGTCAAAAAGTCTAGATTACCTCACCTTTATTAAGATGAATGAGGGATGGATCCCGAAGGGACTGACATTGGGCGATACATTCGAGTAAAAAAGGCCTGATGAGATGAGCTGCCTTTGGCTAAAAATGGTCCACACGCTGCTGTATTTTATCTTCAAATGCCGGATGACTAGCGTGACTTATCCGCCAGCAACTAGGGTTCAAGCCGTAATGTTTTAGGGCACTTTCTGCCTGGGAAACAAACATCAATTTTTCTGGCCGCTGCTACAGCAGCGGCTGCAACAATACCTAATTTTTCAGGCATGTGTACATGCCAAATTTTTCTGGCCTCTGGTGCTGCACTGTGGCTTCAAAAACAAAACAAAAAAAAGACACTTAACAGGGATTAAACTGATAGGAATAGTACTACTTAACACACCACTCCTATCTGGTGGCACATTAGATTGCACGCACAGTGCCCCAAATTTGAAGTAGGAGGACAGACCAAGCATCTTTTTCCATCTCCCGGTTCCTAAAATCAATGCCATATACACCTCCCCCGATAGGTGGAGAAATAGGTATTAAACTGATCAGAATATTACTACTTAACACACCACTCATATCTGGTGGCACAGTAGATTGCACGCGCAGTGCCCCAAATTTGAAGTAGGAGGACCGACCAAGCATCTTTTTCCATCTCCCGGTTCCTAAAATCCATGCCATATACACGTCCCCTGGCACCGCAACTGTAACATATCTCAGCCTAATGTCACTATCCCTTTAAGAAATCCTTCTCTGACTGCTGCATTTGGGCAGTATTCACATTCAGCTTGCCTGCCTGCCTGATTAATCATTCATGCACCTGATTACCTCAGCCTCTTTTTAAGCCTTCTCAGGTCTAATGTGCTGGGCATTAACATTGAAGTTGTGATCCTGAACAACAGAGGTCTGTGACTGTTTCCTGTATGAATTTACCAACTATTTCAACCTACAGCATTTTCTATTCCAATGCCTAAAATCATCAAATCGCAAGTATCCAAATAATTCAATTTTCTGTTTCCTGGACACTGCTACTTAACAAACTCAGAACTATTATAATTCAAGCATACTTTTGGTTATTAGACATGTGCGCGGTCTAAAAATCTGTTTCGTTTCGTTTCGATTCGTTTTTTTTTTTTTCGGCTCGGTTCGGTCAAATCAATTCGGTAATGCCTTCTTATTCGTTTCGGTACCGTTCGTAGTTTCGTTAATTCGTTCTTTCGGATGCATTCGTAACCGCAATTCGAATTTCGGACCGATACGTAATTTCGGTCAGATACGTAATTTCGGACCGATACGTAATTTCGTTCCGAATTTAAATTCAGTCCGAATATTAATTTCTGACGTTTTGTAATTTCGTATACGATACGGTTCGATTATTTCTGATACATTCGATTTGTTTTTCTAATCGATTTGATATTATTTAATCATATCAAATATTATTCCTAAATGAAATGTATATTGTATTCCACTTTTAAATGACTGTAATATATTAACAATAATAAATGTATTTGTAATATGTCATTTATTTTATTTTAAAGTTTTTAAACACTATCTTTATAATTAATTATTTATACTGTGTGTGCAGTGTGCAGCCAATCATGCAGCCTAATTATGCTTGCATCACTCCTGCAGTCTGCACACTATAGCCACACCCATGTAACATATCTTATTCTTAAATTTTTTTGTGAGTTGAAGACTGAAGACAGAGAGCAGGTTGTTGGAGAGAATGTCTGAAATTGCTATTGTTCATGGAGGTGATAGGGGGGACATTAGAGATAGCGACAGTGTAGCTAGGGAGAGTAGTACTAGAGGTAGGGATAGGGACCGTGGAGAAGGTAATAGGGATAGTGATAGAGGTAAGGAAATAAGGAATCTAGGCGTCGGATTCATCATAGGGATAGGATTAGGCAGTTTAAGGACCTAGTTGGTAGTACTAGTACTACTAGGCTAGGTAGGGACAAGGAGAGGCATGGTGAGCACACCAGTGCCAAAAAACATATTAGTAAGCGGAGGAGGCCACTTACAACAAGTTCCTCTGAGTCTGATGCTATTGAAGAGCGTGCTGCCACATCACCAAGGCACAGAGGGCCAATTTTTACAGCCAATGAAAATTGGTGCCTAGTGTCAGCTGTGCTCAAAGTCAGGCACATTTTATTTTCATCAAGTGTTTCCTCGTCGGCCAAGCAAGCGGCATGGGACACTGTTTGCGATGCTGTCTTCGCAGTTGGGGGAGTGGAGCGTACAGCCGCCTGTGTCAAGCACCGGTAAGTTTTCAAAAACAATTTTCTTTTATAGTAAAAATAAACTAACTCTAGTTAGCCTGTGTGTACATACTACACAGGCCAAAATGTGTAAACTAAAGAAATACATTCAATTTAATATTATTTTTCATTGTCATGGCATCTTTATTTGAAAAAGCAGGAATGTAAGTCAAGCTTAAAGCCAGGGATAGTAAACTCTGAAAATATATTTCATGATTCTGCTAGAGCATTTATTTGTTAATCAACTTTCTAATGACTCCTATTTTATTATTAATTAGTCTTTTTTCTCTTATCTTTATTTGAAATTGTAGCTTGATAATTTAAGGACAGGACATAGCCGTCCCATTTTTTGTTTTAGTACCCCCTGGCGAGCTTTTGAGATTGGTGGCAACTGGCAACATTTATTAAACCAATTCTGCACCTAAAAAATGCTCATTCCTGCTTTCAAATAAAGATTCCATGTGAATGAAGAATTAATGACTTACTCTTAAATTATATAATTGTTTAAATTTTCATCTCTATCTTGAAATAAAATTTTTGTGTTTACTATTTTATTAATTATCCATTTAAGGCCTTTTTTATAATATATACAGAATTAAAGATGGAAACTTTGACCAAAAAATACCAAATATATTCTTTTTTTGGATTATATATATTTTACTTCTCATGATTTATAAATAAAGGCAAGGGATAAACTTTAATCCACTTTATGGGGCACAAAGGCAGATTCAAACTTAAAGGGACACTTAACCAAAATTATTTATTTCTCGATTCCGATAGAGCATCAATATTTATTTTTATCAAGTTTCTAATTTACTCCTATTATCAAATGTTCTGTGTTCTCTTGGGGGTCAATGTATTAATGTGCGAGGGGAAATGATACGATGTAGCGTATCATGTCCGCCGCACATCGATAAATGACAGCTGCTTCATAACTTTTCCTGCGAGCCTCAGGGGCATGAAGCCCCGTATTGAGCTTGATAAATTAACCCCTTGGCAACTATCTCTTTATTGGAAAAAGAATGAATGTAAGCCTATGAGCCAGCCCATCCTTGGGTCAGTACCTGGGTACTGCTTGATGATTGTTGGCTAAATGTTGCCACCAATCAGCAATCGCTATCCAAGATGCTGAACCAAAAATTGTTCCATTTCTTAAATGGACAGTCTATTTAAAATTAAACTTTCATGATTCAGATAGGGCATGCAATTTTAAACAACTTTCCAATTTACTTCTATTATCTAATTTGCTAAATTCTTTAGATATCCTTTGTTGAATAAATAGCAATGCACATGTGTGAGCCAATCACACAAGGCCTTTAGGTGCAGCAACCAATCAGCAGCTACTGAACATATCTAGATCTGCTTTTCAGCAAGTGATATCAAGAGAATGAAGCAAATTAGATAATAGAAGTAAATTAGAAAGTTGTTTAAAATGACATTCTCTTTCTAAATTAAGAAATAAAAAAATTGGCTTTCATGTCCCTTTAAGCTTTACAATTATTTACATTCGTTCTTTTTCAAATCAAGCTCCAAGGAGACTGACTAAATATTAATAAAAAAAAATAATGGTATTACATTTTATTAAAATTCTATGCTCTACCCGAATCTTGAAATTAAAAATTTGTCTTCAGTGTGCCTTTAAATATTCATTTATAAAAAAAATTATACTTATCAATTTATTATCAAATTCACTTTGAGCAGCACCGTCCTCATGCTTTTCTCGTGCAGTTTTCTATACTCTCCACTGCACATTCAGCGTTGGTTGTATTATTTTTTAAGTCCAGGTATGTTTTTCTCATGCTGCAGTCTCACTCTCTTGTTATGTGCATGACTGCATCAGACAAACATACCTGTCCTTATAATATAAATATCTTATTGTTAGAGGACCGCTCATGCTGCAGTCTCACTCTCTAGTATGTGCATGACAGCATCAGCTAAACATACCTGTCCTTATAATATAAATATCTTATTGTTAAAGGACCGCTCATGCTGTTTAATAAATAACATAATTAAGAAGTAGCTATAGCTAATAAAAATACAATGCAATTCTAACACTTCATTAAAATCTATACAATTATTTTTATACCAATTATATTTGTTTATGGTCACCTGTATATGTGACAGATATCATCCAATCACAGACTATGGGGCATATGTTGTATCAAGCTCCGAATGGAGCTTGATGCCCCGTGTTTCTGGCGAGCCTGCAGGCTCACCAGAAACAGCAGTTATGAGCAGCGGTCACAAAGACCGCTGCTCCATAACCTGTCCGCCTGCTCTGAGCAGGCGGACAAAACTCGCAACAACACAACCCGATCGAGTTGATTAACACCCCCCTACTGGCGTCCTATAGTCCGCGAGTATGCAGGGGGCGGCGTTGCACCAGTGGCTCTTGTGAGCTGCTGGTGCAATGCTGAATAGGTCGAGCGTATTGCTCGCCGTATTCAGCGAGGTCTGTCGGACCTGATCCGCTATGTTGGATCAGGTCCGCCAGACCTTGATAAATATGCCCTATATGTATACCCTGTGAGCTTCTGCACATGCTCAGGAAGTTATTACATAAAAAGACTGTAAATAAAATGTATATAAATGAATTAAATTATTAAATGTATATATTTAAAACGACATGAATCAATGTTTCTTGAACTTTCTTCCACGATTCATATAGATAATAAAATTTTAATTAAATAACTTTCAAAATAACGTATATTATTTGATTATCTTCCTTCTCTTATCATTTGTTGAAATGTTTTTTCTAGGCAAGCTTTGGAGCAGCAGAGAAGCTATTTTCTCGCTGTTGATTGGTGGCTGCACAGTGCATATACATATATTTCAATTTTGATTGGCTCAACCAGGTGATTTGTTAGAAATTATTCGTGCATTGCTGCTCCTTCAATAAATGATACCAAGAGAATGTAATTAATTAGAAAATCAAAGTAAATGCTAAATGTTTGGAAAATGATATCCTCTATCTGAATCAGGCAAAATATTTTGTTTTCTTTTCATGTCCCCTTAACTTTCCAATTATCTGATTCTGATCTAGCTGATTCAGAATCAGAAAACTTTATTTTCACTTTATAGTCCATTTCAATGTATAACAGATAAGCAAAGACTACTGTACTAACTTTACCAAAAAAAACCCAATTTATTTGTTACATAACTAAATTTTACATTCATATAAAACAACAATAACCTGTAAATTTATATATATATATTTCTATTAATCTATCCATCTCTATAATATAACTTTTTACAACAAAAAAAATCCGTGGTAAAGGTCAGGCACTGTCATTCCTTTCCAATAGCTCCGCTGGTATTCTTTGGATGTATCTGATGCAAAATGTAATAAATCCTTATTTTCAAATAAAGTCAGTATAGTTTATCAATAACCAAAAATATGTTTTTATTTTATTTATAGGTATTATGATTACAGGGCCATTGTAAAAAAGAAAATGTCATTGATGCACTCCACAAAGAGAGTGCGTTTTAACAGTTGAGAGATGGAGATGCGGGACAAGCTTCTTGAAGAGGCTGTTGTCACTGGAGAAGGAAGTGTCACTGGAGAAGGAAGCTCAAGTAGGAGAGACAAATCTGTCAGGGAAAAGAGAGCTGGTGAGTAAAATTATATATACGATTACTTTGATTACTTTGCATGGGTGTGGAAATAAAAAACAAAAAAAAAATGGAATAAAGTGGAATACAAGACAATCGATTTATCCTTTAGCTATTACAATTTCCCTTTTTTTTTTTTTTTTTTAAACAAATAAAGAAAGACCCATATCTGTAAGGCCAAAAAATCATGTATGACAGGAGTTGCATTCTAGGCAGCATATATAGTTACATAAACATATTTCAAAACTCAATTTCCATCATCCACATACATTGCTTGTGTATGTGAATTGTGAATGTGAAAGATGGAATATGAATGCATCTGGCATAGTTGTATATGAGAGAATCAAAATCACACTTTTTATAAGTCTGGTGAGGTAGCTTGATTGTCAAAATGCCATGACTACAAAAGCCTGTTCAAAGATACAAATGTTCAAATCCCAGCAGGGCCAACTCAGCCCTTAATCCTTTTGATGTCGCTCAAATGAGTACCATTACATTTCTTAATAATAAGTAACAACTATAACTATCCAACAGCCGATTTTTTTAAATTTTGAGAGCGAGCGCTGAAAATGACCTTCAAGACTTTGAGTACCACTGTGAGAAAGGCGCTATATAAATAATAATTATATATATATATATCATCCTTCTCCCTCACCATGGCCCTTCTTTTGTGTTCCCCTCACTCCCCTATGCCCCTTCATTTGTTGTTCCTCTATATCCTTTTTCCTCATGTCATCTTTCTTCTCTTTCCCTCCCAAGGCCCTTTTTTTTTCTTTCCCTACCTCACCAATACCTGAATTTTATACGCTGTGGCCTTTGCATCCTTTTTTCTGTAATGTGACTTCAAAAATTTAAAATATAAAAAATCGACCATGACCTTAAATGCCTATTAGGGTCTGTTGACAATATTTTCTATATATATTTCACTACCTGGCCTGTATAGGTTTATATTTACATTATGATTCACTCATCACTAACAACTTTTGTCCACTAATACACGTGTTAGACTTACCTGTCTCTTATCCTTGATGTTTTCCAGATCAACGAAAATACTCTGCAGGCCGATCATCAGCCCCAAGCACGTCTCAGCCAAGTTCTGGTAAGTACCTAAATAAGGAATACAAAGTAGGTTTTAGAATAAAAAAAATGGATTGAAGATTAGATTTCTACTCCCAGAGTATTACATTCAAATAGTAGTACCCTGTCCCAGTTCCCTAGCCCATCACTAATAACTATTGTTCACTAATACACATGTTAGACTTACCTGTCTCTTATCCTTGATGTTTTCCAGATCACCGAAAAAAATCTGCAGGGCGATCATAAGCCCCAAGCACTGATCAGCCTAGTTCTGGTAAGTATCTAAATAAGTAATACAAAGTAGGTTGTAGAATAAAAAAAATGGATTGAAGATTAGATTTCTACTCCCAGAGTATTACATTCAAATAGTAGTACCCTGTCCCAGTTCCCTAGCCCATCACTAATATCTATTGTTCACTAATACACGTGTTACACTTACCTGTCTCTTATCCTTGATGTTTTCCAGATCACCGAAAAAAATCTGCAGGGCGATCATCAGCCCCAAGCACTGATCAGCCTAGTTCTGGTAAGTATCTAAATAAGTAATACAAAGTAGGTTGTAGAATAAAAAAAATGGATTGAAGATTAGATTTCTACTCCCAGAGTATTACATTCAAATAGTAGTACCCTGTCCCAGTTCCCTAGCCCATCACTAATAACTATTGTTCACTAATACACGTGTTACACTTACCTGTCTCTTATCCTTGATGTTTTCCAGATCACCGAAAAAAATCTGCAGGGCGATCATCAGCCCCAAGCACTGATCAGCCTAGTTCTGGTAAGTATCTAAATAAGGAATACAAAGTAGGTTGTAGAATAAAAAAAATGGATTGAAGATTAGATTTCTACTCCCAGAGTATTACATTCAAATAGTAGTACCCTGTCCCAGTTCCCTGGCCCATCACTAATAACTATTGTTCACTAATACACGTGTTACACTTACCTGTCTCTTATCCTTGATGTTTTCCAGATCACCGAAAAAAATCTGCAGGGCGATCATCAGCCCCAAGCACTGATCAGCCTAGTTCTGGTAAGTATCTAAATAAGGAATACAAAGTAGGTTGTAGAATAAAAAAAAATGGATTGAAGATTAGATTTCTACTCCCAGAGTATTACATTCAAATAGTAGTACCCTGTCCCAGTTCCCTAGCCCATCACTAATAACTATTGTTCACTAATACACATGTTACACTTACCTGTCTCTTATCCTTGATGTTTTCCAGATCACCGAAAAAAATCTGCAGGGCGATCAGCCCCAAGCACGCCTCAGCCTAGTTCTGGTAAGTACCTAAATAAGAAATACAAACATAGGTTTTAGAAAAAAATAGATGTATTGAAGATTCGATTTTTCGCACAGAGTATTACATTCAAAATGTATCCTGTCCCAGTTCACTAGCCCTGTTACCTTTTTATTGGAAAGTTACTTTCCATGATCAAGTGTTGTGCTTCAAGATATAATGAACCAAACATTTTTCTTTCATGATTTCATACTAGAATCTGCTAGAACAGCAAATGAACCTACTTAATTACAGTATCTGATAATTAATTTTTCTTTGTTTTCTAATATTATCTTTGTTTTAGAAAGCAATAATGTAAGCCTGGTCCCCGTTTTTTTTTTTTTTTTCTTTCCAACCCATGCATAGTGGCATAGTGCTTGCTTACATTCTTTATTTATAAAATAACAATAATAAGAAGACAACAAAACAAATGTTATGATAGGACTATACATTTATAATGCTGCTTTATATTTTCTGCTCTTTCAAAATATTGAAAGTCAAATATTTGTTTAATTATCCATTGTATCGCGATTTTAATATAATGACTTTCATCAGCCTGATAAGGATTCTGCCGGCCATCCACTTGTTGCGACTATCAGCTGACCATTCTCTGCTAAATGTATGGCACACTATTCACCTTTTCATTAAAAAAAATTTTTTTTAATGCTTTACAATTTAAAAAAAAAAAATTAAAATTCCAAATAAATATTGATGTCTTCACACAAACTTATTATCTATAATTTAGTATACCTTGGCTTGTGCTGATTTTATTCTAGATTTAACAGCGTTAGTAACTCGGATTCGGATCCCACCAGTAGCAGCCTTCGGAAGTGGAGAGATGCCCACTACTCCTCCACGTAAGTTATAACAAACTGAAAATGTAAACAAACAAGACAGGCAAAAATTATCTTGACATTTTATGTAATTAAGCCTTTACTATATCAAAAATAATCAGCTACAAATGATTTATAACGCAATTTTTATACAAATAAATTTATTAAAGGGATACTAAATAAAAAAAAATTCTTTCATGATTCAGATAGAGCATGAGATTTTAAGCACCTTTCTAATTTACTCCTACTATCAATTTGTCTTTGTTCTCATGCTATCTTGATTTGAAAAAGCAGTACTGTAAGCTTTAGAGCCGGACCATTTATTGTTCAGCACCTGGGTAGCACTTTCTGATTTGTGGCTAAATGTAGCAAACCAATCAGCAAGCTCTACCAAGGTGCTGAACTAAAAATGGTCCGGGTCCTAACCTTTTATTAATGCTTTTTCTAATCAAGATAACATGAGAACAAAGAAAAATTGATAATAATAGGAGTAAATTAGAAAGTGGCTTAAAATGGCATGTTCTATCATAATCATGAAAGAAAAGATGTGGGGTTAGTATCCCTTTAATTGAATATAACTTTTATTTAGATTTGACAGAGAGATAAAATCGGTCCATCCTGGATATTAAAATATATTTGAGCGAATAATGTATAATAAAAGTTTGTGGATAGTCTGTTGCTGTATTTTTCTTAGATATTATGGAAGAAATATTTTAGCGAGAGTCTTTCTATGTCTGTACAACATGTCTACAAATACATTGGTTTTCATACAACAAAATAATATTTGATTACTGTTTCATCGATTTCAGAACTACGCGGCATTTCTGCAGGTGGAAGCCATAGCAGTCAACTGCATTCACCTGTTCTTTGTGTAGAGGGAAGTCCTGTTGAAAATATTCAAGCAACATGCTTTTCACCATCGTCATCTGTCATCGTTGACCAAACATCAACAGAAGACCATGCCCCCATTGTGGATGAGCAGACAGCCCAGACAACATCGGTATAGCCGTACGGAAGAATTACTTCTGGAAAATTTACTGGCAACAAAAAAATTAACAAAAGCGGTCAACAATATGAGAAAAGATGTCCATAGACACATAGACAGGGCATTAGCCCGTGTCAACAGAGATCAGAGGCAAGCAATTGATCAAATGCACGAATCCATATTGGATGCAATTTATCTGAATCTACACAATGTTTCCTGACCTGAAACATAGATAGAACTTTATTATATAACTTAATTTTATGACTCAAACTTGTGATACTTATATTATTTTACAAAGTTTAAAAATTGAAAGTTACATTAAAAACCGTCTTTATGAGCAGCACTCCATGCCGGTTTAATAAAAATTATTTTGAAGTAAACATGTATTGATAATTCTTACCCGTGAACTCCTTGTAGCATCCTCTTTTTTAAGGTCTGTCTCCTCCCTCAAAGTCAAGTCTACAGTTTTTCTTTAGAATTCTATGAAAAACATGAGAAAGAAACACAGAATATTTTATTAATAAATGTAAATAAATTATGGAATGTGTGGATTAAGTGGTAAATTTAAAAGTCACTCACTTGTTTGTGCCTCTGTGCAAAGCATTACTATTATTGTTTTTTTTTCTTATGAGGAGCGGACTTCCAGAATGACAACACTGTCCTAGAGATTAACCGTATTTTTTTGCGTATGGTAGCTGCTGGCTGATTGTTCAATTTATATTTTTTTGGATCACTAATATTTTTTCTTACTGCACAAAAATATTATTCTTAGTTGTAATTCAATGTTTTTTTTCTTAAACATTAAGACAATAATTTTGGATAACAGTCTCCAAAACTCCCACTAACTAATAAAAAAAATTGTGGCTTAACTTGAACTGTAACTAATGTGTGACAATGCTTACAACAGAAACTTTTCGTGTAACGTGTAAATATGTGTTAACAATTGTAAAATTAGGATGAAGGTGCACTTATTAATTATAAACGATTTAAAATAAAAAAAGGATACACTAGTACAAATGCTTGAGAAAGCTTGTTTAGGGCGGCTAAATCAATATCTAAAAAAATAATGAAAAATATAAAGAAAGTCAATAGAAAGTTGAAATTGTAATAAAATCAACAATCAAAACCTTGGGAAGTAAAATCGCTGTCAAATAGAAATTTATTTTTGGTTCGCCATTCTATCACAAATCATCACATAACATTTCAATGTTTATTATGAAATATTTAAGGTTGAAGGTCACATGACATTACCTTCAAATTACTAATATAAATCAAAATAATGGGATTTTTGGGCCTTAGCTTTTAAGTTTAAATTATTTGTAATTTGTTTTACATTTTGGATGGATACCCTGCTGTAGTGGGACTGGGAATAAAATATATTATGTCTCAAAGAGGGGTAGAAAATTTGGAATTTGGGAAGTTACTTTATTGATGACCTCTAGCTAACTAAAAAATATCATCCGAATAAGAGATCTTTTGCTTTAGGAGCCATGATGATTGATTTGTCATGTAATGACAACCAGCAAAGCCGGATTAGCCTAACGGGATATCAGTAAATGTATTGTTGGGCGGGAGCAGATATGGCTAGAAAAGCTAGAATTTAAAGTGCTGATTAATGGATGTAATTGGGCTTTACAGTGCATATAGCAAGAATATGTTGAAAAAATTAATTAAAAAATTATATACTATAATTTGGAAAAAAAATATTGTGGGGAAGGAGTATCACAGTAATCTCACCTTTGTGAAAAATTGCATGTGTGCATTATACTGAGTGGACGGAAAATAGGGCTGTTCGCCCAATTTTCCAGGGATGATTTTAATTCCCAGTACAGTACTGACTGGCACACTGCACAAGTGGGTCAGCAGGAGATTATATGATCCACTTTTTAATCTGAATCAAAGCTGAGAGCTGGGTAACCCAGCTTTGGAAGATTTATTTTTAAAAATGTCATCTGCTCCAGGAGATGGGGGGACAACTGTGCACGATGAGGTGAAAGTGTATTTCCTGTGATTGAAAATACACGTTCACTGTGGACGCTGGTTGGGGGACAGGAAAGTAGCTCTTGGGCTACCACAGACAGGACAGGCCACAAATACCTCTTTTCATCCCAAAATGTCAAGGGATCAGTACTGGGGGGCAGGGGAGGTTGAGATAGGTAAAGCTTAACCGTGTCGGCAGCATTGCTCTCTTTCATTGGGGGATCTCTAATGTCTCCAACCAATGTGCCCAGTGTATCAGCCCAAAAAGTAGCTGCTGTGGTGGGACGAGGACAAGCAGCAGTGCTAGAGCTTTTGGGTGACAGAGTCTCACTATCAGACTCTGTCATCTCTTCATCTTCCTCTACAGGTGACATTTTTTTTTGTCTATCACGCACCCTCTGTATCAATTTGTCCCGCCATGAGGTCAAGGTATTTGTACGGAGTGCTATCTTTCCCTTTACTCTAGGATCACAAAGTGTGGCTAGCATATAGTGAGGGCTACTGTCGATGCACTCTTTTACGCGCCGAGTCAGTTGCTCCTTCAACCTCCTTACAAGGGCAGCAACATCATCATGAAGATTACCACCAGGCAATACTTCCCTATTAGTAAGGAAATTATCTAATAGGTTAGAGAGGTGAGTGAAGAGGGGAATGACTTGTGCCAGGCTAGCGTTCTCTTGACTTAAATTTTCTGTCACCGCCCGAAAAGGTGTGAGGACTGCCACTACCTGTTCAATCATGGCCCAGTCATCCCTGCCCAGTGGTCTGTCAATGCCAATGGAATGTTTGTATGCCATTGCATGGATTGCCTTTTGCTGTTCAAATATACGCTCCAGCATATCTAATGTGGAGTTCCATCTAGTACTCACATCTTGTTTGAGCCGGTGCTCTGCAAGTCCAAAATTTTTCTGTTCCTGCCTAAGGAGATGGCTATCTTTGACACTATGATGGAAGTGGCCAGCTATTTTTCGGCAACACTCAAAAAGTGTTGCCAACCTTCCAGTATCGTGATCGAGGGCAAACTTAACAACAAGATGCAGTACATGTGCCGAAAAGCGTATACCCACAAACCCGCCATCCCGTAGCGCCTTTAGCATATTGGCTCCCGCATCGGTGACAACAAAACCTATTTGTACCTTTGTCCCTGCCTGCTCTCCTAGCCACTGAGCCACCATATTACTCAGTACATGTCGGATGTTCTGTGAGGTGTGCTGATGATCCATCACCTCAGCATGCAGGAGAAAGGAGCGGTACCCCTTGGCTACTGCACCAGTCACTGAGTCTGAGGTTTTTGAGCCTGAACTTTTGGCTGATATAACTGGTGGTGACACATTTGGCAGCCACCAATGTGCCGTCAAAGACAGGAAGGCATGTTGGCCACTAGGAGCACTCCATAGGTCAGTGGTGAAGTGCACTGACTGTCCAGCAGCCTTTACCAGCTCCTCCTTCAAAACAACAACGCATGATCTGTAAAGTGAGGGAATTACAGATCTACTGAATGTGGTACGAGAAGGAACTTTATAATGGGGTACAACTGCCTCCATAAGTTGTTTAAAGGGGTCCCATTCCACCATATTTAAAGGAACCCCTCCAACTGCTATGAGCTGGCCAATGAGGCGTGTAATTTTTCGCACCTGCTGTCTTGACATGCGACTGGAATGTACACCAAATTGCTCCATTGTGGGCTGGGTGGATTTCATGGGATGTTGGCTGACACTGATAGCAGCTGCACCAGAAGAGGCATGATCACCATGCCCCTTGTGATTCCTACTGGTGGTGACTGTGACACTGCTAGTAGTAGTTGCCCTAGTAGTGCTGGCTGGAGCAGAGACACCACTTTCTTCCCTTAACACCACTGGCTTGTGATGGGTGCGAAGGTGTTGGTTCATTCCTGAATTGGTCAGATGCCCCAACACTCTACCCCGGCTGACTTCCCTACCACACAATTTGCATTTGGCTTGGCGACCATCACCAATAGCCTCAAAATGCTGCCACACTTGTGCACGACGGGTACCTTTGCCACTGTGCAGTGAAGAATCTTTTGTGACAGTTTCTTTGGCCGCACATGCTGTAGCAACTTCTTTTCTTTTTGTTATTTCATGGCCTTCTCTCTGTGATGTAACAGGAGGAGGCCTAAACATTGAAGGGATGGTGGGAATGGAGGAGGTTAGTGGCCTACCAGTAGTGGCGGGTGCACTAACTACAATCTGGCTGGGAGACTCAACAGAAGCTATTGGAGAGCTCAGTGACACTCGTGGTGACGATGTTGGAGACGGAGAGGAATACAGATCTATAGAATACTGTGAATGATGGGTAGGTGAATAGTGAATTTGATCATCTGGTTCAAAATTATGAGATGATGCTGATTCATCCATGTCAGTAAACATGGATTTATCACTAGCGACATATGTTGGGGAGCCCTCTTCTCCCTGGTGACTACTGGTGCCCTCTTCACATATATCAAAAGCAGATGGGCTATCAGTAATGTTGGCACTGGCAGTAGCAGTGGTGGTGGCAGCAGCATCAGCATGAGAAATTTTGTCTTCCTCATACTCAAATACTTCACGTTTGGGCTGCTTAAATGAATGTTCACTGGAAAAAGCCTGCGTTGGTACTGCTTGGCTTCTACTGTAAAACATTTTAGTTGGCAACACGGTACTAGAACTGGACATAGCAGAGGTGGTGACACAACTGGCACTAGTGATTGTACTAGTTGTTTTGGGGGGAAGATCCGGAAAATTAAGACGCCGACGAAATGCGGACTGCTTCCTGGTCTCAGAGGAGGACCTATCAACCCTGCTAGAGGATTGTGAGCTTGAATTTTTACTTACAGCCCTTTGAAATTTAGAGGGTGGACTCAGATGACTACTAGTACTACCGCTAGTGAGTCTACGAGTGCTTTGACTACTGCTGCTGCTTTACCTGAGGCTGCTTCATTTGCCTCTCCTTTGCAGTATCAGGTCTATTGTGAGACCTAAATGAGGTTTCACGTGTGGAGGGTGGATGAGAAATGTCTGTGCCTGGCAATGAGGATGTGGATTCTGTGGAAGGATTTGACACAGACAGTAACGGTACACATGTAGTGTCACTGGTGGTTACTGTGACACTGCTACTGGTTGTTTGAGGAACATGAGGTGGGGGAGGACTATCCATTATAAATAGGTAGTTGTCTATATATATTTAAAAAATAAAAATTGAAAAAATAAATAATACGAATTATTTTATTAGTATAGATTTAGCCAATAATACAGATTGGATTATGTGTCTAGTTCTGATGATGCTGATGTGTTCCAAAACAAAAAAAAAAATAACTAAAGGACAAGTGTGCCTGCTGTAATGTAATATGACAGCAAAGCAAATAAAGATAGAACTCTGATAAATTAAACAGGCAAAAAAAATGAAATTAAATTGTGTGTGGATATATATCAAAAATGATGACTAGTATACATACACACACACCAAAAAAAATCCTATGCAAAAATAAAAAATGTGCCTGTAATGTTATATACGTTTACAGCGCAGAAAATAAATTATACTACAGTTAAACAAACAAAAAATTGTTATGAAATTCTGTGTGGGGATATCAAACTACAAATGAAAAGTATACATACACACACACACACACAAAACAAATAATAGATTTATCCACAAAGAGTAAATAAGGGTGATGTCTGTGTCTTTTGCTGATGTGTTCAAAAATAAAAAAAAAATGCTATCATCATTCAGCAACCAACCTGTGTGCCTGTTATCTAACTTTAAATTTTAAGACAGCACACACACACACACAGCAAATAACTAAATCTCTGTCTTAAACAAAAAAAACAAAATAATTGCAGTGAGCTCAGCTCAGCTCATTACAGATAGAAGAACTACAAAAAGTCACACAACACAATCAATAGAATAGTACACAATTAGAATATTTATTTTAACTAACTATACTAACTAACTAGTACTCTAGTGAGAAGTTTTAAATAATAACAATCAAATATTAATGAAAGAACTATAAGATAAGGAAATATAATATATTTGACTGTTGTTAAACTTTCTCCTCTACCTTGAGTCACAATTTCAGCCAAAAATAATAATATAATAAGCACAAATACGCAGACCAGTTAATCTCTAGGACACTGTGCCTTCTTCTCTTCTTCTGTAATTGTTCAACTTCACAACAAGTTCAGGGATTGTCTTCTGCTGCAATGCTGACACCAGAATGGAAGTCTGATAATGTCTGCCTTCTGATTAACACACAGCACAGATAAGCACAGCCCTTGAGGAAAAGCTAGCACATTGCACTGCGTGTGACAGTAATCCAACCCACAAAATTATAATAATATTAATTATTGGACCAGAAAACTATCACTGTGACAGAATCCAACCCCCCACAAAAAATGAATGATCTGATTGGACAAGAAGATATATGATACTACACTCATTTTAATAAACTAATCAATTCGAATCGATTCGTTGTCACTCGTTATTACTACGTAGTATACAATGATAGTCCAAAAACCAAAATAAATATTTTATATTTTCATTTGTTCAATAAATAATTACATAATCATTCAGATCTCACTTTCTTCTAACTATTTTGTGGTTCTTTGGATTTAATAATAAGATTTATTTGAAGAAATCATTTGAAAAATGCGCCACGCGCACGTCCGAATGAAAACGAATATATCGGAATGAATCGAATTTTTCGGAACAAATGCATTCGGATTAGTAGTTACGTAACGATACGTCACGTGTAAATAAAAATCGAACTGCGTCACATGTAAAATTGTAAATAAAAAAATCAATGCGCCACACACATCCGAATCACAACGAATACGTCCGAACGATTCGAAGATTTCGGAACAAATTCATTCGGATTAGTTTTCTTCGGAAACCATTTCATTCGGATATTCGATTCGGCCCGAAACTACGAATTCTACAAAATTCGGACGAATTTGAATTCGGTACGAAACGAGTCGCACATGTCTAGGGTTATCATCACTCTCTAATTACAACAGCATCCTACTCAGAACTTTATAACTATTTCTCTGCTACAAGTTGTCATTGCTGAAATATCCTGCTGCAAATATGTTAACATATTCTGAACTCTGCATCTATGTGTTCAATTAAAAGCTTTCCTGTGATTCTCCAATATATGTTCAAACAGTAATTGATGCCTTAAACTTAACTTTCACCTGTGCTGCTCTGCTAATTACTGACATACAGCTCTTTATAATAATATGCACTGTGAACCTGCAACAAACCAAGGCCTAGATTTGGAGTTTGGCGTTAGCCGTGAAAACCAGCGTTAGAGGCTCCTAACGCTGGTTTTAGGCTACCGCCGGTATTTGGAGTCAGTGATTAAAGGGTCTAACGCTCACTTTTCAGCCGCGACTTTTCCATACCGCAGATCCCCTTACGTCAATTGCGTATCCTATCTTTTCAATGGGATCTTTCTAACGCCGGTATTTAGAGTCGTTTCTGAAGTGAGCGTTAGAGCTCTAACGACAAAACTCCAGCCGCAGGAAAAAAGCAGGAGTTAAGAGCTTTCTGGGCTAACGCCGGTTCATAAAGCTCTTAACTACTGTGCTCTAAAGTACACTAACACCCATAAACTACCTATGTACCCCTAAACCGAGGTCCCCCCCCATCGCCGACAGTCGATTACATTTTTTTAACCCCTAATCTGCCGACCGCCACCTACGTTATACTTATGTACCCCTAATCTGCTGCCCCTAACCCCGCCGACCCCTGTATTATATTTATTAACCCCTAACCTGCCCCCCACAACGTCGCCGCCAGCTACTTACAATAATTAACCCCTAATCTGCCGACCGCAAAGCGCCGCCACCTACGTTATCCTTATGTACCCCTAATCTGCTGCCCCTAACACCGCCGACCCCTATATTATATTTATTAACCCCTAATCTGCCCCCCTCAACGTCGCCGACACCTGCCTACACTTATTAACCCCTAATCTGCCGAGCGGACCTGAGCGCTACTATAATAAAGTTATTAACCCCTAATCCGCCTCACTAACCCTATCATAAATAGTATTAACCCCTAATCTGCCCTCCCTAACATCGCCGACACCTAACTTCAATTATTAACCCCTAATCTGACGACCGGAGATCATCGCTACTATAATAAATGGATTAACCCCTAAAGCTAAGTCTAACCCTAACACTAACACCCCCCTAACTTAAATATAATTTAAATCTAACGAAATTAATTAACTCTTATTAAATAAATTATTCCTATTTAAAGCTAAATACTTACCTGTAAAATACATCCTAATATAGCTACAATATAAATTATAATTATATTGTAGCTATTTTAGGATTAATTGAGCTCGCATTCTATTGGCTGATCGGAACAGCCAATAGAATGCGAGCTCAATCTGATTGGCTGATTGGATCAGCCAATAGGATTGAACTTGATTCTGATTGGCTGATTCCATCAGCCAATCAGAATATTCCTACCTTAATTCCGATTGGCTGATAGAATCCTATCAGCCAATCGGAATTCGAGGGACGCCATCTTGGATGACGTCCCTTAAAGGAACCGTCATTCGTCGGGAGACGCCGGAAGAAGAGGATGGATCCGCGTCGGCTGCTTCAAGATGGACCCGCTCCGCACCGGATGGAAGAAGATCGAAGATGCCGCTTGGAGAAGATGTTTGCCGGTCCGGATGTCCTCTTCTTGCCGGATAGGAGGAAGACTTTGGAGCCTCTTCTGGACCTCTTCAGCACCGGATGCCAGGACGGATCGGTGATACCTGGATGGTGAAGACAAGGTAGGAAGATCTTCAGGGGCTTAGTGTTAGGTTTATTTAAGGGGGGTTTGGGTTAGATTAGGGGTATGTGGGTGGTGGGTTGTAATGTTGGGGGGGGTATTGTATGTTTTTTTTTACAGGCAAAAGAGCTGATTTTCTTGGGGCATGCCCCGCAAAGGGCCCTGTTCAGGGCTGGTAAGGTAAAAGAGCTTTTAACTCTATTAATTTAGAATAGGGTAGGGCATTTTTTTTATTTTGGGGGTCTTTGTTATTTTATTAGGGGGCTTAGAGTAGGTGTAATTAGTTTAAAATTGTTGTAATATTTTTCTTATGTTTGTAAATATTTTTTTATTTTTTGTAACTTAGTTCTTTTTTATTTTTTGTACTTTAGTTAGTTTATGTAATTGTAGTTATTTGTAGCAATTGTATTTAATTTATTTATTGATAGTGTAGTGTTAGGTTAATTGTAGGTAATTGTAGGTATTTTATTTAATTAATTTATTGATAGGGTAGTGTTAGGTTTAATTATAACTTAGGTTAGGATTTATTTTACAGGTAATTTTGTTATTATTTTAACTAGGTAACTATTAAATAGTTCTTAACTATTTAATAGCTATTGTACCTGGTTAAAATAATTACCAAGTTGACTGTAAAATAAATATTAATCCTAAAATAGCTACAATATAATTATAATTTATATTGTAGCTATATTAGGATGTATTTTACAGGTAAGTATTTAGCTTTAAATAGGAATAATTTATTTAATAAGAGTTAATTAATTTCGTTAGATTTAAATTATATTTAAGTTAGGGGGGTGTTAGTGTTAGGGTTAGACTTAGCTTTAGGGGTTAATCCATTTATTATAGTAGCGATGAGCTCCGGTCGTCAGATTAGGGGTTAATAATTGAAGTTAGGTGTCGGCGATGTTAGGGAGGGCAGATTAGGGGTTAATACTATTTATGATAGGGTTAGTGAGGCGGATTAGGGGTTAATAACTTTATTATAGTAGCGCTCAGGTCCGCTCGGCAGATTAGGGGTTAATTATTGTAAGTAGCTGGCGGCGACGTTGTGGGGGCAGGTTAGGGGTTAATAAATATAATATAGGGGTCGGCGGTGTTAGGGGCAGCAGATTAGGGGTACATAGGGATAATGTAAGTTGCGGCGGTTTACGGAGCGGAAGATTAGGGGTTAATAATATAATGCAGGGGTCAGCGATAGCGGGGGCGGCAGATTAGGGTTTAATAAGTGTAAGGGTAGGGGTGTTTAGACTCGGGGTACATGTTAGAGTGTTAGGTGCAGACGTAGGAAGTGTTTCCCCATAGGAAACAATGGGGCTGCGTTAGGAGCTGAACGCTGCTTTTTTGCAGGTGTTAGGTTTTTTTTCAGCTCAAACAGCCCCATTGTTTCCTATGGGAGAATCGTGCACGAGCACGTTTTTGAGGCTGGCCGCGTCCGTAAGCAACTCTGGTATCGAGAGTTGCATTTGCGGTAAAAATGCTCTACGCTCCTTTTTTGGAGCCTAACGCAGCATTTTTTTGAACTCTCGATACCAGAGTTAATTTTATGGTGCGGCCAGAAAAAAGCCTGTGTAGCGTTAACAGCCCATCTACCGCCAAACTCCAAATCTAGGCCCAAGTTTGCATCTAAATGCACAAACAGTAATTAATGCCTAAACTTGCAGCTTGTCTAAGTACCTGTGCAGCTGTGCTTTAACTCTGACATACAGCTTTATATAATATTATGTACTGTGAACCTGCAACAATCCTTAGTTTGCATCTAAGTGTCAATCTTTTACCAGATTACTCTGAAGCCTGAACATTCCACTTTGCTATATTTTTCTCTCATTGAATCCTGCAGTTACTTCTATTAACTAACTATAAGTCACAGTGAACTCAGAATATATTGTATACAAATGTTGCACTCTCCATTTATTCTACAATAACTTCTAGCAACTATGAATCACAGAATATCATCTATCCACGTCCAGGATACTCTTCCCCAGGTCAGGGGTCGGTGTCTTCAAATCCCTACCACTGCCCCGAGGGTCTGTGTCCTGAGCGCATGTACACCGGATCATGACAGCAACTGCCTCTGGGAACCTTACCATGGGTCGCAGACCGCACGTCTTGTAATTCTCTGTCTGGGAGATTATCTATCTATCAAATCTATCATTTATCTATCAAATATATCTATCTATCTATCTATCTATCGTATCTATCAAATGTATATTGCATCTATTGATCTATCTATCTAATCTATGTATCTATCAAATCTATCTATCTCATGGATGTGCAAATGGACTGTGCGGTTGTTTGCGGTGTGTTAAACAGGGATTTTGGTCTGTCACTGTGAAGCAGGCGTAACCCTTACACTACCTGATCGATACAACATCATACCTGATGTTTTAAAGCACGTTATTCCAAACAATTTAGGAATGTTAGGTGATTTATGCCCTTTATGGATTAAAACAGACTCTGCATCAACTATGTAATTTTCCGTGGGAGTTTTGCCATGGATTCCCCTCCGGCATGCCACAGTCCAGGTGTTAGTACCCTTGAAACAACTTTTCCATCACTATTGTGGCCAGAAAGAGTCCCTGTGGGTTTTAAAATTCGCCTGCCTATTGAAGTCAATGGCGGTTTGCCCGGTTCGCCCATTCGCGAACAGTTGCGGATGTTCGTGTTCGCAGTTCGCGAACGGAAAATTTTCAATTCACGATATCACTACTAGTGATGTGACATCACTGTATACCTGCATTCCACACAAAGAGGGTTTAGAGTCTGGAATTCTATCTAAACAAAGATGAAAATATGCCTCAGGCACAAAAGACATTAATACTTGATGGCATAGACTATATAATAAGACATAACTATTTCTATTGTGAGAAAGTGTTCTATTGTCAAATATGTGGTACAGCCATGGGGACCAGGTTCGTGCCTAGCTATGCCAATTTGTATATGGGTAGATGGGAAACAATATTCTGGGACTCTTACCCAGCGAGCGCGGACCTGGTCCTATATAAGAGATATATTGATGATCTTCTTATGGTCTGGAAAGGCAGTCTTGAAGAGTTAAGACACGCATTAGAGGTGATGAACCTCAATCAAATGAACCTCAAATTTACCCACCAGTTCAGCAAAGAACACACCACTTTCCTAGATCTGGATATTTGGGTGAAAAATTGAAAAATTGAGATAACAACATATTTCAAGGAGGTGGACTGTAACAACTATATACACCAGACCAGCTGCCATCATATAAAGTAGATTTCCAATATTCCCAAAGGACAACTGATGCGAATCAAGAAAAATTGTTCTAGTGATGAGATGTGGCATGAACAATCATTGGTGCTTAAGGCTAGATTCTTAGAGAGGGGCTTTGATGAAACCTCCATAGATAAAACCATCACTGAGATAAGTGGTATAGAAAGGAATACCCTCTTAGTTTATAAATCAAAATTACCCATGAATAATGAGGAGGGTCTGAAAGTACCATTCATTACACAATATAATTAAAAAAGGAAAACTTTAGAAAACATAATAAAGCGACATTGGCACCTTCTCAGGGATGATGACACTATAGGAGAGCATCTGACACAGTTTATATATAGGAAAGCTGAAAACTTAAAATTGATTCTAGCTCTTAGTGTCCCCAATAGTAGAAAATCCACCAACTCTATGGGAATAATGGGTAAGAAGCTATATGACTTCTTTCCGTGTCATCTTTGTAAAGCGTGTATACATGGGAACAAATCTGGGATGTTCAAATCCAAGATCTCTAATGAGAAATTTAATATTAAGCAAACAATTAGGTGCACAGACCAGTTTGTTATTTACCTCATTGAATGTGGGTGTGGCTTGCAGTATGTGGGACAGACCACACGGAAACTCAGATATAGGATTCGAGAGCACCTATTACAGATTAAATGGAAGAAAGTTGATCTGCCAATGTATAAATATTTTAAGGAAGTACATGGAGGGAGTGATAAAATTTTTAAATATATGGGGATAAGTAAACTATCTAAAGATTGGAGTGGAGGTTATATGGAATTAAGAATGCTTAGGACCGAATCCAAATGGATTTTCAATTTAGATTGCATTTACCCTAAGGGATAAAATGCAGATTTTGAGATGGTCCACCTAATCTAATCTGTGACTAACCCCCTCCCTTCCTCAGTACTTTCTTTCAATTTTCTGTGTCATCTAATTAAGCAAGAACCTATCCTCTAGTAATATAGGATAATCAAGGATATAGAGCATGTAGTATCATACTAGCCTATCCCCCTCCTAAACCTCTATCATTAGTATGTATATCTTCAGTATGTAGGATCAATAATCCACCAAGGTTTGGATCTTGTAGTAGATCACCTTGAGTGCTTCTTATGTAGAGCCCCTAGTAAGGTATATGCAAAATATTTTTTTTTTTATTTTTTTTATCATTTAATTGTTTATATAAACTTTTTAAATTAACTTTAAATCAACCTTTTTTAATCTGTCATGTAATATATATTGCATTTGTGTATTTTGACAATTTGTGTAATTTATGATAACATTGTAAGTCCTGGAGAATATTGAGCCTAAAATCCATAAGTCTTAACACTAGTCTTAATATTAAGCAATTTGCTCCTTTTAGCTAACAATTAACATAGATATTTAATATTTTATAATATTTTTTAGTCAATTATAAAATTCGACAGATACACTAAAAATAGCGAGAATACGGATTAATACTAGCCTTAAGATTTTAAGTCATATCTACTATAGCCATATCACTTTATAATTTTAGCTTTCAGTTTTTATTAATTCGTTTGAAAAGCCTCCATCGTCATCTTTTCAAAGTCCTAATAGCTACTATCTTTCTATTCTACTTGTGGCGAATGCTAGTAAAAATTAGTCTAGATAGGTACCAACTATATTTCCAATATGCCCATATCCAATATGTCTTCCTAATACTACCGTAACCGGAAGTAGTCCAACCGGAAGTGACATACAAACCGGATGCAAACGTGGAAGTGACGTTATTTTTTGCTGTGAGAGCGGCTGGATATCAATTTTCGACTCCAATAATACAGGCCACCCTTTTGCTATGATTGGATCACTTAACATTTAAAAGCTCAGTTCATTTTAAGCCTCATAATGTCTTGAGAAAGGCCCTATCAATGGGCTTGAACGCGTAGACGGAATTCTTAACTAGGATTTGTGAGGCTTAATATTACTCCAGGATCTTTTCTATTTGGGTGAGTTTATAACCAATAGATTCAACCCAAAAATACAATTTGTATATCGCTTGTTTCTTTCTTTCTTCTTTTTATTTTTCTTTAATATTGTAAGTACATTTTGGACACAGGATTATTTTGGATTAACTTTGTATCACTCATGGACTAGAATTTATTTTGTGGGATCACTGCATATTGGACTTTATTGTTTAATTCCACTTTTAGTTTAAGTCCACTTTTAGATTAATTTTGAGTTTTTATACTTGATGACCTTGTATAATTATTTGTAACTGTTTGTACAATTTTGTAATTGTTGTGAGTTTTTTGTTTTTGGGAGTTGCACTAGTCTTTTAATGACACAATTTTATTGACATATTTTTTGAACATATAATATTTTAACACCAATTTATAATTTTCATTTTTCATTTGTTATTCATTTTTTTACCGGTATTGTTTCTATACATATCTATAGTGTTTTCATTATTTTTTGATGGGATTTTTTTCACATATGATGATATTAAATATATATATATATATATATATATATATATATATATATATATATATATATATATATATATATATATATATATATATATATATATTTCTAACTGTATCCAATAGGGAATTCCCACTATACTTGTTATCCTGTTTGGTTGAATCCAGACTGTTTCTATGTTAATTGTATTTGATGTATCTACATCTATATATTTATATCCAATCTGTTTTTTGAACAGTATTGAACCTTTATTTGTTGTGGTATATTGTACCCAATATCGCTATTTTTATAATAATAAATACATACTGTATATATGACCATAGTGCTTTTTATTCATATATATCCATTGGTATTTGCTATTATCTGTAATAACCAAGATCTATCTAGTCTTGTTATAAACTTCTATTTTAGTCCAGCAATTCTTAATTTTTAGCAATATGACTTCTTTCCGTGTCATCTTTTTTCCAATATGCCCGTATCCAATATGTCTTCCTAATACTACCGTAACCGGAAGTAGTCCAACCGGAAGTGACATACAAACCGGATGCAAACTGGAAGTGACGTTATTTTTTGCTGCAAGAGCGGCCGGATATCAATTTTCGATGCCAATAATACAGGCCACCCTTTTGCTATGATTGGATCACTTAACATTTAAAAGCTCAGTTCATTTTAAGCCTCATAATGTCTTGAGAAAGGCCCTATCAATGGGCTTGAACGCGTAGATGGAATTCTTAACTAGAATTTGTGAGGCTTAATATTACTCCAGGATCTTTTCTATTTTGGTGAGTTTATAACCAATAGATTCAACACAAAAATACAATTTGTATATCGCTTGTTTTATTCTTTCTTCTTTTTATTTTTATTTAATATTGGAAGTACATTTTGGACACAGGATTATTTTGGATTCACTTTGTATCACTCATGGACTAGAATTTATTTTGTGGGATCACCGCATATTGGACTTTATTGTTTAATTCCACTTTTAGTTTAATTCCACTTTTAGATTCATTTTGAGATTATCGCTAGAGATTTTATACTTGATGACCTTGTATAATTATTTGTAACTGTTTGTACACTTTTGTAATTGTTGTGACTTTTTGTGTTTTTGGGAGTTGCACTAGTCTTTTAATGACACAATTTTATTGACATATTTTTTGAACATATAATATTTTAACACCAATTTATAATTTTCATTTTTCATTTGTTATTCATTTTTTTACCGGTATTGTTTCTATACATATCTATAGTGTTTTCATTATTTTTTGATGGGATTTTTTTCACATATGATGATATTATATATTTATATATATATATATATATATATATATATATATATATATATATATATATATATATATATATATATATACAGGGAGTGAGGAATTATTAGGCAAGTTGTATTTTTGAGGATTAATTTTATTATTGAACAACAACCATGTTCTCAATGAACCCAAAAAACTCATTAATATCAAAGCTGAATAGTTTTGGGAGTAGTTTTTAGTTTGTTTTTAGTTATAGCTATTTTAGAGGGATATCTGTGTGCAGGTGACTATTACTGTGCATAATTATTAGGCAACTTAACAAAAAACAAATATATACCCATTTCAATTATTTATTTTTACCAGTGAAACCAATATAACATCTCAACATTCACAAATATACATTTCTGACATTCAAAAACAAAACAAAAACAAATCAGTGACCAATATAGCCACCTTTCTTTGCAAGGACACTCAAAAGCCTGCCATCCATGGATTCTGTCAGTGTTTTGATCTGTTCACCATCAACATTGCGTGCAGCAGCAACCACAGCCTCCCAGACACTGTTCAGAGAGGTGTACTGTTTTCCCTCCTTGTAAATCTCACATTTGATGATGGACCACAGGTTCTCAATGGGGTTCAGATCAGGTGAACAAGGAGGCCATGTCATTAGATTTTCTTCTTTTATACCCTTTCTTGCCAGCCACGCTGTGGAGTACTTGGACGCATGTGATGGAGCATTGTCCTGCATGAAAATCATGTTTTTCTTGAAGGATGCAGACTTCTTCCTGTACCACTGCTTGAAGAAGGTGTCTTCCAGAAACTGGCAGTAGGACTGGGAGTTGAGCTTGACTCCATCCTCAACCCGAAAAGGCCCCACAAGCTCATCTTTGATGATACCAGCCCAAACCAGTACTCCACCTCCACCTTGCTGGCGTCTGAGTTGGACTGGAGCTCTCTGCCCTTTACCAATCCAGCCACGGGCCCATCCATCTGGCCCATCAAGACTCACTCTCATTTCATCAGTCCATAAAACCTTAGAAAAATCAGTCTTGAGATATTTCTTGGCCCAGTCTTGACGTTTCAGCTTGTGTGTCTTGTTCAGTGGTGGTCGTCTTTCAGCCTTTCTTACCTTGGCCATGTCTCTGAGTATTGCACACCTTGTGCTTTTGGGCACTCCATTGATGTTGCAGCTCTGAAATATGGCCAAACTGGTGGCAAGTGGCATCTTGGCAGCTGCACGCTTGACTTTTCTCAGTTCATGGGCAGTTATTTTGCGCTTTGGTTTTCCCACACGCTTCTTGCGACCCTGTTGACTATTTTGAATGAAAAGCTTGATTGTTCGATGATCACGCTTCAGAAGCTTTGCAATTTTAAGAGTGCTGCATCCCTCTGCAAGATATCTCACTATTTTTTACTTTTCTGAGCCTGTCAAGTCATTCTTTTGACCCATTTTGCCAAAGGAAAGGAAGTTGCCTAATAATTATGCACACCTGATATAGGGTGTTGATGTCATTAGACCACACCCCTTCTCATTACAGAGATGCACATCACCTAATATGCTTAATTGGTAGTAGGCTTTCGAGCCTATACAGCTTGGAGTAAGACAACATGCATAAAGAGGATGATGTGGTCAAAATACTAATTTGCCTAATAATTCTGCACTCCCTGTATATATATATATATATATATATATATATATATATATATATATTTTTTTTTTTTTAACGGTATCCAATAGGAAATTCCCACTTTACTTGTTATCCTGGTTGAATCCAGACTGTTTCTATGTTAATTGTATTTGATGTATCTACATCTATATATTTATATCCAATCTGTTTTTTGAACAGTATTGAACCTTTATTTGTTGTGGTATATTGTACCCCAATATCGCTATTTTTATAATAATGAATAGATACTGTATATATGTCCGTAGTGCTTTTTATTCATATATATCCATTGGTATTTGCTATTATCTGTAATAACCAAGATCTATCTAGTCTTGTTATTAACTTCTATTTTAGTCCAGCAATTCTTAATTTTTAGCAACCCTGACTCTTAGAACATCTTAAATAATTTTCCAATCATAAATACGTTATCTCACATATTATCTGTCTCTACTTATTATGGGTAATTACTTGATTGGTCATTTTAAAACTCGATTGGTTATTGCATTTATTGGTATACTCTTTAATTACAAATCACACTAGGACCCTAACACATGTGTGCATTAACCTGTTGTATACCCAAGCCTCTATATCGCACCTGTTTGTATTCTCCTTCAGGACCCAGTTAGAGGGTCTATTTATAGTGTAGCTCGTATACTAACCCAGGCGCTGGTTACTATATATTTTAGACAATATACAACTCTGAGTGTGAGCATTTAGGCTCACTGTGATAGGCAGACAGTGTGTTTAAAAGACTGTACTTTGTATCAGTTAGACATATGCCAGAGAAAACATCGGGTCTATCGCTGAGAAACATGTTGCAATTGTCTAAATGGGATTGTTTCACCCCTGATTTTAACAATTGTTTTAAAATTGTTTTAAGAAAAACCTTTTAACTTCTACAAGTACGTGTCTGAGTCTGGAAGGAGGTCTGACAGAGACATCGTCCTATCACCTGGCTGAGAAAGCTGGGACACTGTTGAGATTTCAGTCTGTGTTAGTCAGCACATTGGTGCTGCCACGCTTGTGAGTATATCTATTTCTCATGTATTGTTGGCTGCTTTCGATATAGGATTACACTAGGAGATGCCCTCGGGTGTTTGTATTTTTTACACAGCAGTATCGTTGATTTGGCTACAGAAGTTATAAGGAGGAGAGCAACCCCAGATTCCCCGAAAGGTACAGATCATATAGTGATTAACCAGCTTTGATCCAGTGTGGATATCGGCCAGTCTGGTATTTCATTACCCACTATAGACATTGATTAGCATATCATGGGATTTAATATACATTATACATTATTGTTTTGATATATTATCACTCTGTTTGTATGGTTCTATTGTGGGTGGGCAATCATGCACCAACTGTGATTGAGAATATATATAAATATTAGGTATCTATTTGGATATTTGTTGGTACCCCCTGGCCATCAACATAAGGTATTGTGTTGAGATATTATTTAAGTAGGGACATAGCAGCCCTTGTCAGGTGGCTGAACAAGCAGCATAGGGGACTCTCTGGAGAAATGCCCTAAGTGATGCCATTTTGTGTGATACCGGAATTAAGGGGAAAATGGATCTCTGAAATAATAGACTGCCAAATTGAAGAGGTAAACTGGTTTGCAGGGTAATAGTGACCGGAGAAAATGGGGGCATGCTATTTGCAGGAGACATGCAGCAGCATGAGACAGATATTTTTGCATTTCTTACCAGCAGCTGCATTTTAGATGCAGTACTGTTTGGTTGGACCCACTGAAGTCTCCTCATGAAAGGAGAGTACTAGTGCCTCAGAAATAGTAAAGGTTTATCTTAGCTAACCTAATTTTTCCCTACAGCAGACCATTTGAGCTATTGGGATGACATGAGGATTGTGTGGCCTGCCAATTGTCTACAGTAGCTCAGGTGCTCCTCTATTGGCAATATATAGAATCCCCAGCACTCACAATAATCACTGCAGCTCATGGAGCAAATGGCATTTAAAAAATTCTGCCTGAGATTACTCTGCCCTGTGCTTTTATGTCAAGTGATTTTGAAATATTTTCCAGTGCAGCTGCTTCTCAACCTAAATTCCATGATTCTGCTTCTGTGGTGTAATGCAATGTAGTATTTAAAATAACCTGTCTATATTGCATCTACCTGCTTCTGCACTCCTATACTCTGCTGTTGCTGCTACAGTAATAGTTTCCTTCACTACAGTGTCTGTCACTTGTGCTCCTGCCCTTCTTGTGCTGTGTTGTATCAACATCAGACAATACCAAAATCTTATAGGACTGTTAGTCTTTGTGTCCAAGGGACTCTTAGTGAGTCTTTGTTCCTTTTTCTTGGATGTATATTGTTGGGGTTGTGTACTATAATCTAGATGCCCACTTCAGTAACACTGTTGCTACTCCTCCCCTTGACCTTATTGCTTTGTGGTGGTCATCAGTCAATGGTGAATCATTTGGGAACAGCTAACTACTCTGTCAAAGAGACTATTAGGCACTAGGCACATGTATATTCACCTTCCTTGTAATTGTATTTAATTTATGCAGTTTGTGTTCTACAATAAGTCAATGCCAAATCCTTAGGGAACTGTTTGCCATTGTGTTCAATAGACTCTAGGCACATCTTTCTTGAAGATGTATTGTTGGGTTTTGCGTACTATAATCAGAACCCTATTTCAGTAATATTGCTGTCTGCTGCTACCACACAAGCTTCTGCCCTTCCTGCTCTGTGGTGTTCATCAGTCAATGCCAAATCCTTAGGGAACAACTATAAGTCCAAGGGAACTTTAGCACATCTTTGATCGCCTTCCTTGGAGGTATATTGATGGGATTTGTAATGAGGCCTACTTTAGTAGCTCTGCTGACTGTTGCTACTGCTCCTGTCCTTCCTGCTGTGTAGTTGTCATCATCAGTCAATTCCAAAACCTTAGGGAACTGCTAGCCACTGTGTTCTAAAGGACTCTAGGCACATCTTCCTTTGAAGTGTATTGCTAGGGTTTGTGTACTATAATCTAGAGGCCTACTTCAGTATTTCTGCTGTTTGCTGCTGCCACATCTGCTCCTGTCATTGCTGTTCTATTGTGGTTATCATCAGTCAATGCCAAATCCTTACCGAACTGCTAGCCATTGTGTCCAAGTGACTATAGGCTTGGCTTTCCCAAGGTCTTCGTAAATTGATCTATGAATTGATTTTCCAAATATAGCTACAAACTTGTTATGAAGCAGGTGTGTGGGAGTGTGATGAATGTGGGTACTTTATTTCCTTTCACCAATAATAAACCACTTGTGTAACTTTCTTTGACACACATGCTTCTTTTATTACCATGCTAGCATCACCTCTGCTAACATACAGAGTGCAAAAAAAGAATATGATAGCACAAAGTGTGGGAGAAAGAATGAGGGAGTGCAGAAAATGTTTCTATTTTACTAATGCAGGAAATAAGATGGTACAGAAAGGCCGTACAGGTGTGGAGTAAATTGTTAGAAGAGGGTGAGGCAATAGGATGGTCAAAAAAGGTAATACATGATTAATTTATATTAATTTACATAACTTGCTTTTATCTTCAATTTATTCTTTAAATTCTCTTTCTTAAAAATGTTGTAGTTCTTGAATGTTCTCCTGTCTCAGCATTGAAAGATAGATTATGTTAATTGTTGGCATTTCATAAAATATTTTTTTTGCTAAAAGTAGTTTTTATTGGCTTCCCACTGGCAATAGCACAGTGAACAAACATTCGGCTAGATTACGAGTTTTGCGTTAGAGGCTATGCGGTGCTAACAAGCAGTTTATGCTCACCACTCACTTACCTACAGCGCTGGTATTACGGGTTTTTACAAACCCGGCATTAAAAGACAAGAAGTGAGTGTTGAGCAAACTTTTGCTCCACATCTCACTCCAATACCAGCGCTGCTTATGTTAGAAGTGAGCTGGTGTAATGTGCTTGTGCACGATTTCCCCATAGGAATCAACGGGGAGAGTCGGGTGAAAAAAAGTCTAACACCTGCAAAAAAGCAGCGTTTCGCTCCTAACGCAGCCCCATTCATTCCTATGGGGAAATAAAATTTATATCTATACCTAACACCCTAACATGAACCCAGAGTCTAAACATCCTAATCTTACACTTATTAACCCCTAATCCACCACCCCCGACATTGCCGACACCTACATTATATTATTAACCCCAAATCTGCCGCTCCGGACACCGCCGCCACCTACATTATACTTATGAACCCCTAATATGCTGCCCCTAACATTGCCGACACCTACATTATATTTATTAACCCCTACTCTGCCACCCCCAAATGTCGCCGCAAACTACCTACATTTATTAACCCCCTAATCTGCCGCCCCCAACATCGCTGCAACTATAATAAACATATTAACCCCTAAACCTAAGTCTAACTCTAACCATAACCCCCCCTTACAAATATAATTTAAATAAATCTAAATAAAATTACTATAATTAGCTAATGGCTAGATTACGAGTCTTGCATTAGCCTTAAAAAGCAGCGTTGAGAGGTCCCAACACTGCTTTTTAATGCCCGCTGGTATTACAAGTCTTGAAATGACAGGCTCACCGCTCACTTTTTTGGTCAGACTCGAAAATACCGCAAATCCACTTACGTCAATTGCGTATCCTATATTTTCAATGGGACTTACAAAGTGAGCGGTACAGCCTCTCATGTCAAGACTGATACCGCATTTAAAAGTCAGTAGTTAAAGGGACACTGAACCCAAATTTTTTGTTTCGTGATTTTGTTTTGTGATAGAGCATTAAATTTTAAGCAACTTTCTAATTCACTCCTATTATCAAGTTTTCTTCATTCTCTTAGTATCTTTATTTGAAATGCAAGTTTAGATGCTGGCCCCTTTTTGGTGAACAACCTGGGTTGTCCTTGCCGATTGGTGGATAAATTCATCCACCGATAAAAAATTGCTGTCCATAGTACTGAACCAAAAAAAAAGCTTAGATGCCTTCCTTTTCAAATAAAGATAGCAAGAGAACGAATAAAAATTGATAATAGGAGTAAATTAGAAAGTTGCTTTAAATCTCATGCTCTATCCGAATCACACAATAACAAATTTGGGTTCAGTGTCCCTTTAAGAGTTTTATGGGCTAACGCCGTAGCATAAAACTCTTAACTAAAGTGCTAAAAAGTACACTAACACCCATAAACTTCCTATTAACCACTAAACCTAGGCCCCCTCACATTGCAAACACTAAAATAAAATTTTTAACCCCTAATCTGCTGAACCGGACATTGCCGCCACTATAATAAATATATTAACCCCTAAACCGCCGCACTCCTGCCTCACAAACACTATAAAATGTTATTAAACCCAAATCTGCCATCCCTAAACTCGCTGACACCTACCTACATTTATTAACCCTTAATCTGCCGCCCCCAGCATCACCGCAACTATATTAAAGTTATTAACCCTAAATCTAAGTCTAACCCTAACCCTAACACCCCCTAACAAATATAATTTAAATAAATCTAAATAAAATAACTATCATTAACTAAATTATTCCTATTTAAAACTAAATACTTACCTATAAAATAAACCCTAAGCTAGCTACAATATAACTAATAGTTACATTGTAGCCATTTTAGGATTTATTTTTATTTTACAGGCAACTTTGTATTTATTTTAACTAGGTAGAATAGTTATTAAATAGTTATTAACTATTTAATAACTACCTAGTTAAAATAAAGACAAATTTACCTGTAAAATAAAACCAAACCTAAGTTACAATTACACCTAACACTACACTATAATTAAATGAATTCCCTAAATTAACTGCAATTAAATACAATTAATTATCTAAAGTACGAAAAAACCCCACTAAATTAAAGAAAATAAAAAAATAATTACAAGTTTTTTTAAACTAATTGCACCTTATCTAATCCCCCTAATAAAAAAAAGCCCCCCAAAATAATAAAAAGCCCTACCCTATACAAAATTACAAATAGCCATTAAAAGGGCCTTTTGTGGGGCATTGCCCCAAAGTAATCAGCTCTTTTACCTGTAAAAAAATGTACAATACCACCCCAACATTAAAACCCACCACCCACACACCCAACCCTACTCTAAAACCCACTCAATCCCCCCTTAATAAAACCTAACACTAACCCCTTGACGATCACCCTACCTTGAGAAGTCTTCACCCAACCGTGCCGAAGTCCTCAACAAAGCAGGGTGAAGTGGTCCCCCAGACTGGCAGAAGTCTTCATCCAAGCTGGCCAGAAGAGGTCCTCCAGATGGGCAGAAGTCTTCATCCAGGCGGCATCTTCTATCTTTATCCATCCGGCACGGAGCGGGTCCATCTTCAAGACATCCGACGCGGAGCATCCTCTTCGTTCTTCATCCGACGACTGAATGAAGGTTCCTTTAAATGACGTCATCCAAGATGGAGTACCATCAATTTCGATTGGCTGAAAGAATTCTATCAGCCAATCGGAATTAAGGTAGAAAAAATCCTATTGGCTGATGCAATCAGCCAATAGGATTGAACTTCAATCCTATTGGCTGATTGTACAGCCAATAGATTGCATCAGCCAAAAGGATTTTTTCCGATCAGCCAATCGGAATTGAAGGGACGCCATCTTGGATGACGTCATTTAAAGGAACCTTCTTTCAGTCGTCGGATGAAGAACAAAGAGGATGCTCTGCGTCCGATGTCTTGAAGATGGACCTGCTCCGCATGAAGATAGAAGATGCCATCTGGATGAAGACTTCTGCCCGTCTGGAGGACCTCTTCTGACCTGCTTGGATGAAGACTTCTGCCCGTCTGGAGGACCTCTTCTGGCCGGATTGGATGAAGACTTCTGCCCATCTAGAGGACCACTTCGCCCGGCTTCGTTGAGGACTTCGGCCCGGTTGGGGGAAGACTTCTCAAGGTAGGGTGAGCTTCAAGGGGTTAGTGTTAGGTTTTATTAAGGGGGGATTGGGTGGGTTTTATGGTAGGGTTGGGTGTGTGGGTGGTGGGTATTAATATTGGGGGGTATTGTACATTTTTTTACAGGTAAAAGAGCTGATTACTTTGGTGCAATGCCCCGCAAAAGGCCCTTTTAAGGGCTATTTGTAATTTAGTATAGGGTAGGGCTTTTTATTATTTTGGGGGGCTTTTTTATTTTATTAGGGGGATTAGATTAGGTGTAATTAGTTTAAAAAACAAGTAATTATTTTATTATTTTCTGTAATTTAGTGTTTTTTTTCGTACTTTAGATAATTGTATTTAATTGTAGTTAATTTAGGGAATTAATTTAATTATAGTGTAGTGTTAGATGTAATTGTAACTTAGGTTAGGTTTTATTTTACAGGTAAATGTGTCTTTAATTTAACTAGGTAGCAATTAAATAGTTAATAACTATTTAATAGCTATTCTACCTAGTTAAAATAAATACAATGTTGCCTGTATAATAAAAATAAATCCTAAGCTAGATACAATGTAACTATTAGTTATATTGTAGCTAGCTTAGGGTTTAATTTATAGGTAAGTATTTAGTTTGAAATAGGAATAATTTAGTTAATTGTAGCAATTTTTATATTAAATATTTATTTCGATTTATTTAAATTACAGTGGGGCAAAAAAGTATTTAAGAAGATAAGAGAGGCCTGTAATTTTCATCATAGGTATACCTCAACTATGAGAGACAAAATGTGGCAACAAATCCAGACAATCACATTGTCTGATTTGGAAAGAATTTATTTGCATATTATGGTGGAAAATAAGTATTTGGTCACCTACAAACAAGCAAGATTTCTGGCTCTCACAGACCTGTATCTTCTTCTTTAAGAGGCTCCTCTGTCCTCTACTCATTACCTGTATTAATGGCACCTGTTTGAACTTGCTATCAGTATAAAAGACACCTGTCCACAACCTCAAACAGTCACACTCCAAACTCCACTATGGTGAAGACCAAAGAGCTGTCAAAGGACACTAGAAACAAAATTGTAGACCTGCACCAGGCTGGGAAGACTGAATCTGCAATAGGCAAGCAGCTTGTTGTGAAGAAATCAAGTGTGGGAGCAATAATTAGAAAATGGGAGACATACAAGACCACTGATAATCTCCCTCGATCTGGGGCTCCCCGCAAGATCTCACCCCGTGGGGTAAAAATAATCACAAGAACGGTGAGCAAACATCCCAGAACCACACGGGGGTACCTAGTGAATGACCTGCAGAGAGCTGGGACCAACATAACAAAGGCTACCATCAGTAACACACTATGCCGCCAGGGACTCAGATCCTGCAGTGCCAGACGTGTCCCCCTGTTTAAGCCAGTACATGTCCAGGCCCGTCTGAAGTATGCTAGAGAGCATTTGGATGATCCAGAAGCGGATTAGGAGAATGTCATATGGTCAGATGAAACCAAATTAGAACTGTTTGGTAGAAACACAACTCGTCGTGTTTGAAGAAGAGAGAATGCTGAGTTGCAACCAAAGAACACCATACCTACTGTGAAGCATGGGGGTGGCAACATCATGCTTTGGGGCTGTTTCTCTGCAAAGGGAACAGGACGACTGATCGTGTACATGAAAGAATGAATGGGGCCATGTATCATGAGATTTTGAGTGCAAACCTCCTTCCATCAGCAAGGGCATTGAAGATGAAATGTGGCTGGGTCTTTCAGCATGACAATGATCCCAAACACACCACCCGGGCAACCCCATAGAAAACCTTTGGAGGGAGTTGAAAGTCTGTGTTGCCCAGCGACAGCCCCAAAACATCACTGCTCTAGAGGAGATCTGCATGCAGGAATGGGCCAACATACCAGCAACAGTGTGTGACAACCTTGTGAAGACTTACAGAAAACGTTTGACCTCTGTCATTGCCAACAAAGGATATATAACAAAGTATTGAGATGAACTTTTGATATTGACCAAATACTTATTTTCCCCCATAATATGCAAATAAATTCTTTCCAAGTCAGACAATGTGATTGTCTGGATTTGTTTCCACATTTTGTATCTCATAGTTGAGGTATACCTATGATGAAAATTACAGGCCTCTCTCATCTTCTTAAGTGGGAGAACTTGCACAATTGGTGGCTGACTAAATACTTTTTTGCCCCACTGTATATTTAAGTTAGGGGGTGTTAGGGTTAGGGTTAAACTTAGATTTAGGGGTTAATAACTTTAATATAGTGGTGGCGACAGATTAGGGGTTAATAAGTGTAGGTAGGTGGCGGCGACATTGGGGGTGGCAGATTAGGGGTTAATAAATATAATGTAGGCGTCGGCGATGTTGGGGGCAGCAGATTAGGGGCTAATAAGTATAATGTAGGTGTCGACGATGTCGGGCGGCAGATTAGAGGTTAATAAGTGTAATATTAGGGGTGTTTAGACTGTGGGTTCATGTTAGTGTGTTAGGTGTAGACATAAAATGTATTTCCCCATAGGAATCAATGGGGCTGCGTTAGGAGCTTTACGCTGCTTTTTTGCAGGTGTTAGGTTTTTTTTCAGCCAGCTCTCCCCCATTGATTCCTATGGGGAAATCGTGCACAAGCACGATTTGCCAGCTCACCGCTACCGTAAGCAGCACTGGTATTGAGGTGAGATGTGGAGCAAAATTTTGCTCACGGCTCACTTTTCTGTGGCTAATGCTGGGTTTGTAAAAACCCGTAATACGAGTGTTGTCTGTAGGTGAGCGGTGAGGGAAAACTGCTCGTTAGCACCGCACACCATTACCGACAAAACTTGCAATCTAGCCGTAAATTATTCCTATTTAAAACTAAATATTTACATGTAAAATAAACCCTAAGCTAGCTACAATATAACTAATAGTTACATTGTATCTAGCTTAGGGTTTATTTTTATTTTACAGGCAAGTTTGTATTTATTTTAACTAGGTAGAATAGTTAGTAAATAATTATTAACTATTTAATAACAACCTAGCTAAAATAATTACAAAAGTACCTGTAAAATAAAACCTAACCTAAGTTACACTAACACCTAACACTACACTATAATTAAATGAATTCCCTAAATTAAATAAAATTAAATACAATTAAATAAAATTAGCTAAAGTACAAAAAAAACACTAAATTACAGAAAATAATAAACAAATTACAAGATTTTTAGTCCAAAATTTTTTTATTGATATATTTCCAGAGTAGATAACAAATTTTGCAAAAACAAAAGAAGTATCGAGACAGGTTAGTCAATGATGTTTACAGAGAACATATTTGCAGTACCTGGAAAGTACTAATTGGATAAAGAAAAAGAAAATAATAAAAGAAGAGAGGAAGAAAAAATACAACAACAAAAGAGGGCCTATCAGGCCTAGGTATTGCTTCAGCTATGTTATTATCACAGAAGTACCAAGGTATATCACACAAAGACAGAACTTAATGAAGTGTCAACGTCTCCACGTCCCGTGAGAATTAAGTAAGGGTGAAAATTGGGTGGAAAGAGTTAGCCGCGAACTCAAACTGGGTTAGTATAATGGTCCCACATATCTTTGGCAGTAATGAACACGTCTCTGTAGTCAAGTCTAAAAAATCTATATTCCTCTAATTCTAGGAAGTCAGTCACCCTATTTCTCCACATGACTAGGTCTGGGGGTTCTTGTGCTTTCCAGTTTTTAGCGATCAGAGATTTAGCGCTGTTTGAAAAAATTCGGAAAAGGATGTTATGGGCTTTGAAGGGAGTTTAATGTATTTGTTAAGGAGAAATACCAGCGGGTCAAAAGGGAGTAGCATCTGAAAGATTATCTCTATCTCTGCTATTATGGATCTCCAGAACTGGTTCACACTGTTGCACCACCACCACATATGACCCATGCCACTTCCCACATGGCCACAACGCCAGCAGCGGTTCCCTGATGAGGGGTAAAATTTATGTAAGCGTCGAGGGGTAAGGTACCAGTTATGGAGAATTTTATAGTTCAACTCTAGTACTCCCACCGAAACAGATGATGATTTAGTGTTAGTGAAAATGGATCTGGCTGTCTGGGGTAGGATGGTGACTCCAAGTTCCCTCTCCCAGGACTCAAGAGAGCGGGGTAGGAAACCCGAGGGGGGTTGGGTTAGAATTGAGTAGATTTTAGATAAGGTGTGGACAAGAGGAGTAGCAGAGGACAGTAGTTTCTCTAGATTTGTCATTGGTCTCACCATATTAAGGTATTGTTTATGGGATGAAATGTAATGGCGGACTCTTCTATAGTTATACCAGCTCTGGGCCCAAGTATACCCTAACTCAATCAGTTTTTCTTGTGTATGTATATTTTCATTATCAACCAACTGGTGTAAAGAGACTTCGGGGGAGAGTTTTGGGTTAGAGTGATACACTCCTAGGTCTTTCAAGGAAAATTCAGTATTGTAAATTAGAGAGGTAAGCGGGGATGGGACTGAGGAAATGTAGGGGTTACTTCTATTAACTATGCCCCATTGAGTCAGGGTCTCCTGAGTAATCGGATTTTTAATATCTTTAGTCAGCCCCTCTCCGCGGGGAGACCAGCTAACTGAATGAAGGTTTAAGTCTCTATTGAGTTGTTCCTCACGTAGACCCACCTCTTCTGAATCTTATGGGTCCTCCAGTAAAGAATTCTTTGGATAAAGATATATTGTCTATAAAGATCCAAGTTTGGAACCCCCAAACCTCCATGGATACGGGGGGTCAACATAGTCTTGTTATTGATTCTGGCAGGGCCACCCTTCCATATATAAGAATGGAATAGTCTTTGAATATTGGGAAGGAATCGGGGGGGAGTGGTATAGGGAGGGCTTGCAGGAGATATAAGAATCTGGGAAAAGCCGTCATTTTTATTGAATTTATTCTACCAATCCAAGAGAGATGCCTTGAGTGCCATGAGGAGAGCTCTCTCTCCAGGGAGATCTTGGCAGGGATATAATTTAGCTTGAACAATAAGTCAAAGTCATCCGATAAGTGTGTGCCTAGGCACTTAAGGGAGTATTTACATTGGCGAAAGGGACAGGTGAGCTCAATCTGTCGGGAACGGTTGGGTGTCATGGAGACCCCAAGGAATTCTGATTTTGAATGATTAATGAGGAAGTTCGACAATTTGTTAAAAAGTGCCAGCTCTTCTAAAAGGGGAGGGATTGATCTAACTGGATTGGCAAGGGAGAATAAAATGTCATCTGCAAACAGAGACAATTTATAGGTCTGATCCTCTATCCGAATTCCCTCAACCTCTGGGTTTTGCCTAATTTTGGTGGCGAAAGTCTCCAAGAGACATACAAACAACAAGGGGGAAAGGGGACACCCCTGTCTGGTACCGTTCGTAATCTGGAAGGGCGGGGAAAGAATGCCATTTAGGAAGATGCGGGCACTGGGGCCATTATAGAGGGCAAAGATCCTATGTAGCATAGAATCTCCTAGGCCCATAGTCTGAAGGGTAGCTCTGAGGAAGGACCACCTAACCCGATCGAAGGCCTTCTCCGCGTCGGTGGAAAGCCAGACTGTGGGAAGGCCCCGATCCCTAGCGTGGCACATAAGATGGAGATTGCGAACCGTATTTTCCCTCGCCTCTCTGTGGGAGATAAACCCGACTTGATCCTGGTGGATTAGAAGGGAGAGAATTTGATTGAGTCTAATGGAAATCATTTTAGCAAATATTTTAATGTCGGCGTTTAGTAGGGAAATTGGTCTGTAATTGGGGATAAGGTCAGGGGACTTATTTGGCTTCGGGATTATGGTGATATGGGCTTGTAAGGATTGCGGGGGAAAATATTTATTATTATCAATGTCAGAGAAGTGGGCTAGTAAGGGGGGAGCCAGGATGTCAATAAATTTAGAGTAATAAGCGTGGCCGAAACCATCTGGCCCCGGGGCTTTACCGGAGGGGAAAGACAGGATGGCCGTTTGGAGCTCTTTTAGTGAAAAGGGTGATTCCAAGTTAGATTTCTGTTTGGCCGTCAGGGAAGGGAGTTGAAGTGAGGCTAAGTAGTGTGAGATGTCAGAAGGCAAGGGAGGGGCAGAGGATCTATCTAGGTTGTATAGATCCTCATAGTAAGTCTTAAAGCTATTGGCTATGTCTTGAGAAGTGAACCGGGTCTTGCCCCCATTGTCTTTAATTGATGTAATATAGTTTTTAGAGGCTCTACTACGTAGGAGTCTTGCTAGCAGTCTCCCCTGTTTATTACCCCCTTCATAGAATCATCTCCTAAGGAAGAGAGCTCTGCGTTTGGCCTCGAGACCCAAAATAAGGGCCAGCTGGCTTTGTTTATGTTGTATCTGTTAGAGCAGTGACTGGGCATTGAGGTGTTATGGATATCCTGCAATTTATCTAATTCTTTTAATAGGTTTTTGAGAACTATTGAGTTTTGTCTATCCCTTGCCGCTTTTATCGCTATGAAGTCTCCTCTCACTACACATTTGTGGGCCTCCCAGATCGAGAGTGGGGACATGTTAGGGGTGGAGTTTATGGAGAAGTAAGATTCGAGGTTGCCCTGAATCTTAATTTTGATCAGGGGGTCGGATAGTAGTGATTCATCGAGTCTCCAGGTATGTTCTCTTCTAGGAGAAGTAGGCCAATTAACCAAGCAGCTAATCATGACGTGGTCAGACCAAGTTATGGGCATAATTTCAGTAGACTAAACTAAAGCTAAGCTGGTAACATCTATCATGAGATAGTCAATACGAGAGTATAGTTGGTGTGGGTAAGAGTAGAATGTTTAATCTTTAACAAGTGGGTGAAAAATCCTCCTAGTGTTGTGTAGGTTTAATTTGGATATGTGTGACTTTACCAATTTTAGAGACTTCTGTGGAATCGCGGAACTCCCTGAGGAGCAATCTAAGGTGGGATTGAGTGCTAAATTGAAATCTCCCCCCATGATCAGGGCCCCCCTGGCCATTTCTGATACAGTGTTACAGGACTGAGCATAAAACTGGATATGATTTGAGTTGGGGGCGTAAATATTAGCTATGGTAATGACTTTATTAAAAAGTCTGCCAGTAATTACAATAAGTCTGCCTTCCCTATCTCTAAAAATGTTGGTAAGGTGGAAGGGGGTTTGTTCCCGTATGAGTATACCGACACCATTGTGTTTTGAGGAATGTGAGGATAGATAAACCTGACCGAATCTTCTCAAGGACTGGAGGGGCTCCCTACCCTTCTTAAAATGAGTCTCCTGAAGTAGGACAATATCACATTTAAGTTTATGGTAGTCTCTTAAAGCCCTGCTTCTCTTTTGGGGAACATTTAGCCCTTTGACATTATGAGATAGAATTTTTAAGGACCCAGATTTGTCAGCCATGGCTAAAGGGGGAATGTATAGTTAGTTTCTGGTGAAACGAGTGCAGCAGTGGGTATATAGGCTGGGCTATCAGAAGGCATTCCCAAACCCCTAAGAAAGCCTGGGTAGCCTGGCTATAGACATACAGTAAATATTTAAGCTCAGGTTGAAAGTGAGGGGGACCAAATAAGACAGGTGATGACCGTGGAGACGCGACAATCAGGTGGGTAGCCATATTGTGAGGATGACTGTCTCTATACATAAGAATACCATAGGTAAAGACAGTGAAGCAAATGGTGGATTTGAAATACACAGTAATAATACATTCAACAATGTGTGAAGCAATACTCTTGAACATGAACATAATACAAAGCATAAAAATAAAACAGTAACCAAAATAAGATCCTCTATACAAACAAGGGATGCGTGAGAGAGTCTTTAAGTGCATCAACTGGGGGGAAGAATGATGCTGGGATGCTAGTAAGGCATGCTTCTAGTTGAGAAGTATGTATTTGGCATAAACTGGAGGGCCAAATCAGGTTTAGTTCAGATAGATGGGCGGTAGGGAGAAACTTGGAAAATAAACAACATATATATGAGTCATTGACATACCACTGGATCAGCGGAACATACATCAAACTCTAATCCTGCCAAATAGATGGAGAAGCAGCAGGATTTAGGCCGTGCAGTGTAGAGAGAGTCAGAAGGAGATTGATGCTCCGTACAATTTTCATAACCGGATCAGGACTGAAATATAATTCAAGAGTCTGTGGCCGCAGAAGGCGGGCCTGTCTTGCGCCTCTTGGAGGCAACCTTTGACCAGAGGGGTCTCTGTTCTTTTGGAGAGCCGTCTTCCATCCGATCTGTCCGAGATGGGATATCTATAACTTTGTCCGGGGGTGGGTCAAAGGATAGATTGAGCTTCTTAGAAATGTCCTCTAAATCAGAGTAACTTTTGTAGACAATTTGGGCCCCATTGTGGTAAATAATAAGGCTGAAAGGAAAGCCCCACCTGTATCGAATACTGTTCTCTTGTAAGGTTTTGGTTATAAAGCGAACTTCTCTCCTACCTTGTATAGTCTGAGGGCATAGGTCTTGGAATATCTGTATGTTGTGGCTTCTGAATTGGATAGACCGCCTCATTCTTGCGGCCTGCCAGATGTCTTCTTTGGTGGTATATTTTAAAAATCTAAGGATAACATCCCGAGGTGGGACTAGGGGTCTAGCAGGTGGTCATAGAGCCCTGTGAATTCGTTCAATGTCCTCATTTTGCAGGGTCGGGCCTGAGGTAAGAGAGAGTGGAACAATTTGGTTACGTAGGCTTTAAGTTGGTCTTGAGAGATTTCTTCTGGGATACCCCTCTGGCGCAGATTATTCCTTCTCCCTCTATTCTCAAGGTCTTCAATTTTATCGGACAAATTCTGAATCATAGAGTCATGTATGTTGAGTTGACGGGTGTTAGTGCTGACTACATTATTGAGGTGATCTTGACCCTCTTCAAGAAATTCCATTCTGGAACCTAGTTCATTTAGGTCTTTCTTCAAATCCTTGATTTCATCTTTTATGAATTTTTTAAGCGACTCAATATCAGATTTGGATGGGAGACCAGCAATCTGAGACTGTATGGATTGTAATGGGTCCTGCATGGTAGGGGCTGTGGCTTTAATAGGACTAGCCTCCTGGGAGAGGTCAGAGTCTGGGTTAGCAGGTTCTTGTAATTGAAAAAATGCAGAGACTGAAGGCACAATCAATGAGGGCTTGTTCTGTTTGTCTGATTTATTTCCTCTCTTACTCGCCATATTGTAGAAAAAAAAGGAAAAAAAAAGAAGCTGACAGGCGAATGAAATAGGTGGAGGAAAAGAGCCTAAAAACAATGATGCCCCTTTGGTTTAGTGCACAAAAGCAATGTCAGAGTCCCAAGCACAATCCAAGCTGTAAGGAAGAACTGCTGCTGTAATAGAGTTAATGGGAGTAACACTGCTTGTTATTTCAGGCAGTTCACATACTTTGGCCCAAATTGTACCGGAGCAAGGATGTAAGCGTTATGGGTGCAAATGGGGCTCTATATTAAATTACAGAGAGCCCAAAAACTTTAGCCCACCCCCACACACGGGGTATATAGATGTAGAGAAAGTGTGTCTTTAAGTACCGGATCTGCTGAAAAGGTTTGCTGGCTGGCGGGTTAAAAGACCGGTACACAGTATAGGCCCCGGGATGGAAAGAGTGCCCTGTATTGTGGTGGTTAATAAAAGGTGGCAGGCAAATCTGTCCCCGTGAGCCCCCCTTCACTCCTTAGCTGAATTGATGTATGGTTAAGACTATACCTGCGGAGCCCATGTGGCGGGCAGAGAGGCAGCCCGATCTCTTTTCTGTAACAGATTATACCGCAACAGCAGCTCGGGACGACCCTCTCAATGTTGAAACCCCTCACTTAATAGGGGTTGCTCTGTAGCCCCACTCTAGACAGGTCGCAGTGGTATTGTGAGACCGGAATGTGTGGGTAAGGCCTTTGGCAAGATGGCGGCCGTCACCTCCACTGCAGCAGAGCACTCTGTGTGAGGTGAGGAATCGGGCTCCGGTAGTAGCTGCTAGGTGATAAGTAGCGCCAGAGGTACTTCTCCCTTCATTTAGATGAAATGTGACCGAAATGGCCCCCAGATATGCCACTTGAAGTGCCTTCATCTCCCGGCAGCTCCTGAGCTCTTTATTGAACGTCCATGTCCCAGCACTGCGTAGCTCCGCCCCCACAAATTACAAGATTTTTAAACTAATTACACCTAATTTAATCCTCCTAACAAAATGAAAAAGCCCTACCCTACACTAAATTACAAATAGCCCTTAAAAGGACCTTTTGCGGGGCATTGCCCCAAAGTAATTAGCTCTTTTACCTGTAAAAAAAAATACAAATCCCCCCCAACATTAAAACACACCACCCACACAACCAGCCATACTCTAAAACCCACCCAATACCCCCTTAAAATAACCTAACACTAGCCCCTTGAAGATCACCTTATCGGGAGAAGTCTTCATCTAACCGGGCCGAAGTCCTCAATGAATCCGGCAGAAGTGGTCCTCCAGACGGGCAGAAGTGGTCCTCTTGATGGGCAGAAGTCTTCATCCAGACGGCATCTTCTATCTTCATCCATCTAGCGCGGAGCGAGTCCATCTTCAAGACATCCGATGCGGAGCATCCTCTTCCTTCCACGGAGACTGAAGATTGAAGGTTCCTTTAAGTGACGTCATCCAATATATCATTCCTTCAATTCCGATTGGCTGATAGAATTCTATAAGCCATTCGGAATTAAGGTAGAAAAAATCCTATTGGCTGATGCAATCAGCCAATAGGATTGAAGTTCAATCCTATTAGCTGATCCAATCAGCCAATAGTATTGAGCTGGCATTCTATTGGCTGTTCCAATCAGCCAATAGAATGCCAGCTCAATCCTATTGGCTGATTGCATCAGCCAGTAGGATTTTTTCTACCTTTATTTCCAATCAGCCAATAGAATGCCAGCTCAATCCTATTGGCTGATTGCATCAGCCAGTAGGATTTTTTCTACCTTTATTTCTATTTGCTGATAGAATTCTATCAGCCAATTGGAATTGAAGGGACGCCATCTTGGAAGGTACCGTCATTCTTCAGTTGCCGTGGAAAGAAGAGGATGCTCCGCGTCAGATGTCTTGAAGATGGACCTGCTCCATGCCGGATGGAAGAAGATAGAAGATGCCGTCTGGATGAAGACTTCTGCCCGTCTGGAGGACCACTTCGCCTGGCTAGGATGAACACATCTCCCAGCTTCGTTGAGGACTTGGGCCCGGTGGGATGAAGACTTCTCCCGGTAAGGTGATCTTCAAGGGGTTAGTGTTAGGTTTTTTAAGGGGGTATTGGGTGGGTTTTAGAGTAGGGTTGGTTGTGTGGGTGGTGGGTTTTAATGTTAGGGGATTTGTAATTTTTTACAGGTAAAAGAGCTGATTACTTTGGGGCAATGCCCCACAAAAGGCCCTTTTAAGGGCTATTTGTAATTTAGTGTAGGGTAGGGATTTTTTTATTTTGGGGGGGGCTTTTTTATTTTGTTAGGGGGATTAGATTAGTGTAATTAGTTTAAAAATCTTGTAATTTGTTTATTATTTTCTGTAATTTAGTGTTTGCTTTTGTTTGTACATTAGTTAATTTTATTTAATGGTTTTTAATTGTATTTAATTTAGGGAATTAATTAAATTATAGTGTAGTGTTAGGTGTTAGTGTAACTTAGGTTTTATTTTACAGGTACTTTGTATTTATTTTAGCTAGGTAGTTTATTAAAGTGTTAATAACTATTTAATAACTATTCTACCTAGTTAAAATAAATACAAACTTGCCTGTAAAATAAAAATAAACCCTAAGCTAGCTACAATGGGGGGGGGGGTGGCAGGGGGCGGCAGATTAGGGGTTAATAAATGTAGGTAGGTGTTGGCGATGTTAGATTAGGGGTTAATGATATTTAACTAATCTTTGCGAGGTGGGAGTGGGGCGGTTTAGGGGTTAATATATTTATTATAGTGGCGGTGATGTCCGGTTCGACAGATTAGGGGTTAAAATTTTTCTTTTAGTGTTTGCGATGTGGAAGGGCCTCGGTATAGGGGTTAATAGGTAGTTTATGGGTGTTAATGTACTTTTTAGCACTTTAGTTAAGAGTTTTATGCTACGGCGTTGTAGTGTAAAACTCTTAACTACTGACTTTAAATTGCGGTACCAGTCTTGACAGGAGAGGGTCTACCGCTCACTTTTTGGCAGACTCGTAATACCGGCGTTATGCAAGTCCCATCGAAAAAAGAGGATACGCAATTTACGTAAGTGGATTTGCGGTATTTCCAAGTCTGGCCAAAAAAGTGAGCGGTACACCTGTACCTGCAAGACTCATAATACCAGCGGGTATTAAAAAGCAGTGTTGGGACCAGCCAACGCTGATTTTTAAGCCTAACGCAAAACTCGTGATCTAGCCATTTGTTTTGAATATATTTCAACTAATTCTGTCTAACTGAATGCCGGCATGACTTGAATTCTGCCAAATTGAACGCCATGAAAAATCCAAAATAAATTCATTTTTTTTTTTGCCTATGCACATATCTATTGAAAATGACCCTGTACTTTAAATGTGCCAATCCTTTTTGTCTGATCATGATCCAGATTCTGGATAATGAACAATACATTTATGTGGCAATTTTTAATTTATCCAATTTTCCAGCTAAAGGGACTTCATAAACCACATCCGACACTTTTCCAATTATGCTATAAAAGAGAGACAAAAATGTGCCTACACAAGTTTCCTCTAGGGCGTGCTCTTCCAAGGACCAAAAGTTAAAAAAAAATAACAATCTAATACACAATGTTCAGTGAACACTCAGTAAAATGAAAAACTAAAAAAAAAAAAAAAATCAATATATAAAGTCCATATACACTCCAAGGGGAGTTGAGACAGCTCACTGTCAAAGGAAGGTCAGGATCTTGATGATTCAAACAATCTGGAAAGAGAAAACTTAGGCGCCAAATGGCCTAGTACCATCAACACAACATAGATACAAATAAGGCAAATGGCTACTCACAAACAGATAGCACCCAAAAGTTCTGAGGAGGAGACTGGAACCTCACAGTTGTTCAGCTAACTGTATGCAGGCAACACAGTGGTCTCCCAGGGATGGCCATCGATGTATTCCTATGTAGAAAAAGACAGAACCAACATAGCCCAGCACAGTTTGGCTCAAATGTGTAAAATGTGAAAAAACACACATCTTCCAATTCACTTACAGGTGCAATACAAGCAGTCTGGAGCTTCTCAGCTGCCAAGCTGACTGATCCCAAGTAGTATGCAGGTCACACTCCAAATCACAAATGGGATAAAAAAAAACAAAGTCCAAGAAGCAGCAAGTGTATGTAAAATAAAAACAATCTTTAATAAAAAGTGACGCGTTTCTCAGCCACCAAAGGGTTGTTTCCTCAGGCTATTGTACAAAACATATACAAATACACTTGCTATTTAAAAGGCCATGTAAGCTATGATTGGTGAAATGTTAATTGGTAACATGTGTTTTAGATTTTCATTAGCTTAAGTTATCATGGTAACCACAATAAATACAACAAAAACATCCATACTTAATACAATGTGATCTACATATACATGTGTAAATACAAATGAGTATCAATACTACAGATTAATAAGACAATTGAAACACAATCCCTTAGTACAGCAACAGTTGTGTACTGTAACCCAAAGCCATCTAAGTCCTGAGATCAATGCTCTGGGACCCATTCACATAACATACAAAAGTCTTCAGCGTGGATGATCTAAGTGAATATAAGGATTGGCTACAAACTACCTATTGACCAACTCTATAACAGTCGATAAATGATGTATGTACATAACTACTAAAAAATACAAGCAATTGGATCTACCATAAAAAGTGACCACATCTCACATTTACAGAGCCACCACAGCCTTCAAACCTGAGTGTAACTGCCCACCCTGATATAAGCTTCATCAGTTTTGGCCAATTCTGGTGCAGAGTACACTGGCATCATATGATAAGCGAGCTGCCGTATGTATAGGGATGTGTATACCTCTTAATTGACTCCTCCTCTCTCTAGTGTGTGATTAAAACACATACAAATTGATCAATAAGTATGGACTTAGTAGCAAGGACGAGTATTATATGTCATCTACAGTGGTGATAAGGAATAAATATGGGGTGTGTAAATAGAACACGTCTATTAATATTATTTGTAAATACTCCATGTAATGGAGTTAAAGTCAGACAAACTATAAAAAATAATGTGTCAATATGTGGTGGTGCTAATGTTATATAGTGTGACAATTGAAGTAGTCACCATACATGTGTACTAATATCTGCTGGATGTAAATTGAGTAAAATATATATATATATATATATATATATATATATATATATATATATATATATATATATATATATATATATATATATATATATATATATATATATATATATATATATATATATATATATATATATATATATATATATAAAGGTGTGTAGTGTGGTATTACCAGCAAAAAAGTGGTGTAGAATTTGCAAAAGACAAAAAGTCTATAATAAGCAAATGATGTGATTATAGTAGGGGATAAGAGAGCAAAAGAAGTTCACAAGACATATACCATTATATACAAAATAAAATAAATAAATATGCAAGGGGATGTGATATAATGTGACATTCAAACTGGTGTGATATAGTGAAACATTAATCAAAGGCAAGTGAGTGAAATATGTGTGTGGTATAGTACGACCTGCAATAAAGCATATGTGAAGACTGTAATAAACCAAAAGTTAGTGATTGACTAGTATTTGAATAGAATAAAAAAATATGTGAAATAGTTATATGATGATGTGTTGGTATGGGTAATGAGATATGACATATCTGAATTAAAAATGGTAAAAAAAATACATGAGATATGACATATCTGAATTAAAAATTGTAAAAAAATACAAGGTGATGAAACAACAAAAGTTCTAAGTGCACATTTGAGCCAAAACTGTGCTGGACCATGTTGGTTCTGTCTTTTTCTACATATGAATACATTGGTGGCCATCTCTGGGAGACCACTTAAGACACTTTGTTGCCTGCATACAGTTGGCTAGACAACTGTGAGGTTCCAGTCTGCTCATAAGCCCTTTCGGGTGCTGTTTGTGAGTAGCCATTTGCCTTATTTGTATCTATGTTGTGTTGATAGTACTAGGCAATTTGGCGCCTCTGTGTTTTCTCCTTCCAGACTTTTCCAATTATCAATCAGTACCCTAAAAGGTTTTTGAATGGAAGACTGTTTTTGCAAATAAGCAAAGCCCAGTGATCTATATAAGCAAATAATGCCCAAGTGTAGATCCTTATTGCCCATGATACTATAGATTTCTAAGTTTATTTAAATTTTTAACTTCAATATACTAGAGGTGAAGGAATTTGTATTGTACTTGTATTGAAGTAGTAGAATTAATCTTCAAAATTTCAGGGGCCATTATATTTTTATAGTATTTATTGTTATCCATTTTATATAAATGTAACTTCTTTTTTTAAATATAGTTCCACAAGGTTTCCCAAGACTGTTTATCTGGGTACTTTAAAAACTTCAAAGTCTGTTCCAAGGATAATTATTTTGGGAGATGAAACATTAGTATACTGATTTGCAATAATAAAATCAACATAACGGCATGGTTTATTTATCAGGGGAATTGATAGGTACTGAAGTAAGCAACCAAAGAATGAAAAATGGGAGTTATAGGATAATCTGTCTGCTAATGTTTGACAAGCTGTATGTGAAAAAATTGTATTTTGTGCTACTTTATAAAATCAAAGTATACATAAATGAGAAAATATAATCAATGGAAGTCAAATAGAATTATTTTATTATTTAAATTTTTTTGTAAATTATAATAAAATTGTAATGAGTGTAACATAACAGTATGTTAATAAATCACACTTTAAAATTTTGAGTAACCTGTGTTTGTATGTATATAGTACTTGCCAGATATTCCTGCAGCTCCTTAAATGTTGCTGTAGGCCTCTTGGCAACCTCCCAGATCAGTTTCCTTCTCGTCTTTTCATCAATTCTGGAGGGACATCCAGTTCTTGGTAATGTCACTGTTGCACCATATTTTCTTCACTTGATGATGACTGTCTTCACTGTGTTCCATGGTATATCTAATGCCTTGGAAAATATTTTGGACCCTTCTCCTGACTGATACCTTTTAACAATGAGATCCCTCTGATGCTTTAGAAGCTCTCTGCGGACCATGGCTTTTGCTGTATGATGCGACTAACAAAATGTCAGAAAAGACCTACTAGAACAGCTGAACTTTATTTGGGGTAAATCAGAGGCACTTTAAATGATGACAGGTGTGTACTGACTCCTATTTAACATGTTTTTGAATGTGATTGCTTAATTCTGAACATAGCTACATCCCCAGTTATAAAAGGGTGTTCACACTTATGCAACCATATTATTTTATTTTTTTATTTTTATTTCCCTTTACCTAAAATATTTCAGTTTGTTTTACAGTTTATAGGTCACATTAAAGGTGGAAAAAGTTCTGAAATGATTTATCTTTGTCTCATTTTTTTACATCACAGAAACCTGACATTTTAACAGTGGTGTGTAGACTTTTTATATCCACTATATATACAGTGTATATATATATATATATATATATATATATATATATATATATATATATATATATATATATATATATATATATATATATAATGAGCATTTTTAACTTTTTCTGATTTTTATACAATAGAGGAAAATTTGGTTATATATAAAATTCCATTTTACATAAACAGTGTATCCACTACTGCACTGGCATAATTTGTCACATAGCTTGTTTCTTCATTTAGTGCATCTTTAATATAAAAAAATGAAATTTTTGAGTCCTAATAGAACAGTTAAAGTAACACAAAAATCTGAGTATAACTATATATTAATTAATTTGTGCTTTGTTCAACAAGTGTAAGTTTGCTTGGATCCATAGTCAAATTATAATCAGTAATTGACAAGTTTTTATTTTTGACTTAGGTTTAAAAGGAATTCTTGCTTAGATGAAAATCATTAAGTAGCAATTTTGCAAGGAATCATCAGTTAATTGTAATTTGATTGTACAATCATTGCTTTTCATATTCAATTACATTCACTATGATCACAAATTACATTTTTAAATTACTTTCTGATTTCAAACGACTTTGGTTACATGTAAAATCATTCATGTATTCTCACAAAAATAAAAAGAAACGAAGTTTGTTTCTAAAGAAATTTGAAAAAAGGTATTATGGTTAGATGCATTGCAGAATTTATAATCTTACATCATTGTTACATCACCTTTTAGTTAGTCCTTGACCTCATTTTATACCTAAGAATATCAATAAGGATTATTAACTTTGACTGCAGATCATGGAAGTATGGTAACAAATTAACAGCAGGTATTAGAAAAAATGTATTACTGGCAAGCTATTATTGCTATATCTTACAATTTAAAAGGACATGAGCATCACATTAAAACTTTAATTATTCACATAGAGCATGCAATTAAAACACAAACATTTATTTCTATTATTAGAGGGCTCCATGTACTAAGCAGTCAGCGAGCTGCCCGCTAATATTTTGGCATCAAAACCTTGCAAACGCATACAAAATGGTATGTACAAAGTAGTCAACTATGTCTAAACCCGCATGGAGACACTTCTGTATTTTTTTTCTTACCCGTGTGATGCAAATCCGGGCTAGAATACCGAATATTGAAGAAAATGTATCAAATTGATTAAGAAGAAGGAGATGTTGTGTCCCCCGTGTAGTCCTTCCACGGGTTGGTTTGCACAGCCTTTCAGACCGAGAGATCGTACAAAGATTCCGGCTTAATTGTGAATCCATATTACACTTGTATCAAGAGATAGAAGATTATTTGTAGCCGATGATGGCACATTCACAATAACAATATTTTAATAATAATCGTTCTATTTACATTTAAAGACAATTAATACGATTTGGCTTATATACAGTTATTTATCATTGATAACATACTTATAACATATCTATACTTTACTACCATTCATATTAATCGTTTTTTGATTAAAATTATTTTATATACAAATCTGTTACATAAAAGCCTTAACCGAAACCAGAAATATCTATCTATCTATCTATGTATATATATATATATATATATATATATATATATATATATATATATATATATATATATATATATATATTTATTTATATATATATATAAGTAGTAGCCGGTGGCCTAGCACTCCATCCACATTACTGTTTCCAATGCCTGGGTGCAATCCTCAATTAATATGTATAGAGTACTGGTAAGGAAGGAGGGCACTCACAGGACTTCATACATAGGGTAATCTTTTATTATAGTTCTTAACAAAAGTGCATTGTCAACGTTTCGGCCTTTTCTTAGGCCTTCTTCAAGACAAATTTCATGATCTGAGCTCGTGTGGAACACAGCGTCCGCGTTATACTCCTAGAACGACTGAGACATTAGTGAGATATATATATATACAAAACACGGAAGGGAACTGCACTCTCATACCGGACCGGGTACACATCCCATGACCCTGCAACATGCTCAGCCCTGGGTGCCACTGGCACTCACAGGAAGCTGTGCTGTCCCCAGAGACACAAGCAGTTAACCCCAGACAGGTCTGGGTGCAAGAACCATAGGGAAAATTACAAAACAAATTAATACAACACACAGAGAAAACCCAGCACTCACTTACAAGCTCTCAGCTAAGATTTAAAAGCAAAAATGAAAAGGTTAGTCACCGCATCTGGCCAAATGGGACAAGCTCAGGTACCACGTCAAGGTCCTTTACAATACCTGAGACCCTAAAATAGCCACACAATGCAAGCTTTCAAATCCAAACAAACTGAAAACAAGGGAAGGGTGCACAGGAATATGTAACCACCCTAGACATATACAAAACACGGAAGGGAGCTGCACTCTCATACCGGACCGGGTACACATCCCATGACCCTGCAACATGCTCAGCCCTGGGTGCCACTGGCACTCACAGGAAGCTGTGCTGTCCCCAGAGCCACAAGCAGTTAACCCCAGACAGGTCTGGGTGCAAGAACCATAGGGAAAATTACAAAACAAATTAATACAACACACAGAGAAAACCCAGCACTCACTTACAAGCTCTCAGCTAAGATTTAAAAGCAAAAATGGAAAGGTTAGTCACCACATCTGGCCAAATGGGACAAGCTCAGGTACCACGTCAAGGTCCTTTCCAATACCTGAGACCCTAAAACAGCCACACAATGCAAGCTTTCAAATCCAAACAAACTGAAAACAAGGGAAGGGTGCACAGGAATATGTAACCACCCTAGACATATACAAAACACGGAAGGGAACTGCACTCTCATACCAGACCGGGTACACATCCCATTAACCTGCAACATGCTCAGCCCTGGGTGCCACTGGCACTCACAGGAAGCTGTGCTGTCCCCAGAGCCACAAGCAGTTAACCCCAGACAGGTCTGGGTGCAAGAACCATAGGGAAAATTACAAAACAAATTAATACAACACACAGAGAAAACCCAGCACTCACTTACAAGCTCTCAGCTAAGATTTAAAAGCAAAAATGGAAAGGTTAGTCACCGCATCTGGCCAAATGGGACAAGCTCAGCATTGTGTGGCTGTTTTAGGGTCTCAGGTATTGGAAAAGACCTTGACGTGGTACCTAAAACATTTTTTGACTAAATATCATGATCACAAGACTAATTGATTGCCGGAAAGATTAATGACGTCATCGTCAAATATGTCACGTCCAAAACCTTTTAGTGCTGGTGAATTGGTCATTTTAGTTTATGGAATGGATAAATATTTTCCTAAACGTATTGGGGGTGTCAAGCAGGAATGTCATGACAAAATTATATATGAGATGCTTAGAAGAATGCGTAGAATTAAAAGAACAAGAAGTCAATGTCTCCAAAAATATAGTGACTTGAAGAGAAGGGAACCGAAGTACTACAAGTACTATTAACCCCTAAACCACTGCACTCCCACATCGCAAACACTAGTTAAATATTACTAACCCCTAATCTGCTGTCCTTAACATCGCCGCAACCTACATTACTGTTATTAACCCTTAATATGCTTCCCCAAAATCACCGCCACTATACTAAAGTTATTAACCCCTAAACCTAACCCTAAGTCTAACCCTAACCCTAACACCCACTAACTTTAATATAATTAAAATAAATCTAAATAAAAATTACAATTAATACCTAAATAATTCCTATTTAAAACTAAATACTTACCTATAAAATGAAACCTAATAGTTATAATATTGTAGCTATCTTAGTTTTTATTTTTATTTCACAGGTAAGTTTGTATTTATTTGAACTAGGTAGACTAGTTAGTAAATATTTATTAACTATTTACTAACTACCTAGTTAAAATAAATACAAAGTTACCTCTAAAATAAATCCTAATCTGCCTTACACTAACACCTAATTACATGAATTAAATACAATTAACTAAATTACCCAAAATAACACTAAACTACCTAAATTAAAAATGAAATTATCAAATATTTAAACTAATTACACCTAATCTAATAGTCCTATCAAAATAAAAAAGCCCCCCAAAATAAAAAAACCCTAGCCTAAACTAAACTGCCAATAGCCCTTAAAAGGGCCTTTTGCGGGGCATTGCCCCAAAGAAATCAGCTCTTTTACCTGTAAAAAAAATACAAACAACCCCCCAACAGTAAAACCCACCACCCACACAACCAAACCCCCCAAATAAAATCCTATCTAAAAAAACCTAAGCTCCCATTGCCCTGAAAAGGGAATTTGTATGGGCATTGCACTGAAAAGGGCATTTAGCTCTATTTCAGCCCAAAACCTAAGCTAAAAATAAAACCCACCCAATAAACCCGTAAAAAACCTAACACTAACCTCCGAAGATCCACTTACAGTTTTTGAAGACCGGACATCCATCCTAAACGAAGCCGGGAGAAGTCTTCATCCAAGCGGGCAGAAGTCCTCAACGAAGCCAGGAGAAGTCTTCATCCAAGCGGCAAGAAGTGGTCCTCCAGGTGGGCAGAAGTCTTCATCCAGACGGCATCTTCTATCTTCATCCTTCCAACACAGAGCGGCTCCATCTTCAAGACATCCAGCGCGGAGCATCCTCTTCTTTCGAATCCTCTTGAAGACTGAAGGTTCCATTAAATGACATCATCCAAGATGGCGTCCCTTGAATTCCGATTGGCTGATAGAATTCTATCAGCCAATCGGAATTAAAGGTGAAAAAATCCTATTGGCTGATGCAATCAGCCAATAGGATTGAGCTTCAATCCTATTGGCTGATCCAATCAGCAAATAGGATTGAGCTTGCATTCTATATAAATTGTATATAAATGTTAAAAGCACACATATTGTGGAGTTAGTTCACTGTGGAGATCATGGACACATTAAATTGCCAATATGGGTTTTACCCAGATTTATCATTTTATAAGACATCAATCTGGCATTTATTTCAGACTTCACATAGATAAAACCTAGGTAGAGAACCTTGTTTGCGAGCGCCTTGTTAAAAAATCCTTAAAGGGTCAGCTATGTAAACCAATTATGAGAGTGTTACTACTGGTGAATACTATCTGTCTAACATATGTCGGTAGTTGGACCTATTGTTTTGATAAGGTGATTCTCTGTGTTGCACAAATTGAGTCTGGGTCCTTGATAACAGGCTGTTAGATCTCTTCCTCATGTGGGAAACTATATTACATTTTACATATCGCTAGGCTCCTCACTGTTGTAAATATATGGTTTTGTGTTAAGGTTAGATGCTATGTTTTGTGAATTAAGCCTGTCTTCCTCTGGCTCTGGCCGCAAGCCGCATAGTGTGGAAGAATTTTTCTGGGTTGCATCAGTCTCAGCTCTATTATCTTAAGTGTCAGGGAGGAGATATTGCTTATTATGAGTCCCAATGTGCGACTATAAGGAAAAAGCACACTAAACTGGGTATAATGAAGCTCAACTAGATTTCACTATGGGGGCAAGGCAAACATCTATGTTTAAAATATATTGTTATCACTGCCTTTTCTGCAGGTGCAGGTAATTATATCTAAGCGAGCTTCTTGGACCAATCAACAAAGTTTAGATATGTCCGCTAAACAAAAATCTAAGTCTTTTGCCATGTGAAGTTGAAACATATACATTAGCTAGATCATGCAATTAAAAATAAAAAATGCACAACTATATATAACTATCATCTAAGAGCCTATTCTACCTAACATTTGCTATTGTTGGCGAGTAGCCAAAACATCAGAGTTCCAGTGTCCGTTTAACCCCAAGGCTTTGTTTGCAAGAAGGGATAAGATATGGTATAAACCTGGGGATCCTGTAGCTTAGCGTTAGTGCAAGATAACCAGCACAGGGGTAGTCCGAATGATCCTGTAGTACTCACTCCTCTGAAGTGATTTGGCAGCTGCGGATGCCTATATAAAAAATTAGATGTCTCCGGTGGATGACTATAAGGAGCGTGACTATCCAGTTGGGATGCAGGCTCGATTGGTACGCAGTGTCCCACTTTTGCAGTCCATGGGTCCACCCCAAAACCCTGCAGGACAGCGGCTGGCAAAGAATATTTTCCCATTCACAGAGGCTCACTCAGTATGTCACGTATATCAGGTGTTGCTAGTATTGTAGGGCCATTCTCCCTAGAGCCTGCTCTTTGAAAGCTTTCTGACTTCTCCCCACTCGCCATATTATGCAGCAGTTTGTCACTCTTGGACCTGTATGCAAAGTTAGGTGTCTCCAGTGGATGCCCACAAGGAGCGTGGTTATCAAGTTGAGCCACAAGCTTGTCTGGTACATATTGATCAACCATGGCGTCCCGTGGGTACCCCCCGAAAGCCCACTGGGCCGCGGCCGGCAGAGAGTATTTTTCCATCTGCTGGTGCTCACTCGGTATGTCACTTATTTCAGGTGTCGCTGGTACTGTAGGCATCTCCGCAGACCCCATGTTGTGCAGCAGTTTGTCTGGTGGGCTAGTAGTTGTGTCTTTGCGGATTTCCTGCCAATGTGATCTTTCTGGGATGGTTGTTACCAATGCTCCGGGTATATTTGCATGGGTATGCCGTATCATTATTTAGTCGTGTTGGGCATTTTCAATGAGGCGCAAGCACAATTCTTCAAATCTTTGCCAATGCTCATTATTGAAAATATCTTGAGAGTTAGTTTCTCCCATAGGGGCAATCTTAGGTGCTGTATGTCGCAGAGTTGTTGTGCCTTGTATCCACATATAATTGTAGGTTATGTCCTTCTGTTTATGTCTCTTTGATTTGAAGAGTAATAGTATAAGTTTCAACTAAATTTAATAACGTGTCCAGCTGCAGCTGTTTACCTTGGGTTCCCGAGGGGGTAATCATTGCCTATTAGGTGCCGTTGCACTAGGCCTGTAGAGTCTGATTTCTTGTCTTAGCTTCACAAATACAGCGTAATATGTTGAATAAAGAGCACCACAATAATATGGGTCTAAATTGCCTTCTTATATTAAGGAGTCGGCTGTAGAATGACTCTCAGAATCGGCAGATTATAAGAGATTCCGCTGGAGCTCAAGAAAAATGCGACTGTTCCCAGTCACTGTTCAGACACGCCCCCGAAATTTTCAATTTTTTTTTAACAATATGAAGTTTTTTACTAATGTTTCCCATTTATAGTTGCTGATTTCTATTCCCGCGACTACTACGACATTTGTGATACCTTGCAGTGTTAATAATTGGCCATACAATTATCCAGATATTTTAGTACATTAGATTAGTCGCAGCAAGCAAGGCATCAAATTTATCAATCATCCGCCAATGCTTGCGGCGGACTAGACGTGACTATTTCAGAGTGTTTTTTTAGTACATAGTGCCAGCGGACATCATTTTGCTCGCTGCGAGTTAAAGCGAGTTTATCCACGTCTGCAATGTCGGATTAATTGACTGCTTAGTACATGGTGCCCTAAATGCACCTCTTTTTTGTATTATTTTCTGCTTTAGTTAAAATGTCAATTTTACTTTTGTAGTACAACAAACATTTGCTTAGACAAAAAAAAAATGTACTTTATTAATTCTACAAAAGTATTTTTCTATGACCCACGTATGATCTCAGGAAAGTTGTCCATTTTTAAAAGAGCATAATAATGTGGGGTTTTTTTAAATCAGTCATGGCTTCAATGGAAACAGTTATACATTGCAAACATTTAAGGTGCTATTTTCTCCCCAGACTTTACTCTCTTTAGATGAATTACCTTCTTTTGCACCTTAATCCAGGTAATTTAGAACTAACTGCATATCCAAATTTAGTGCCCGACATAAATAGTTTTCCCATTGACATGTCTCCACATAGATACAATTTCCCTTACTGTACTCTTATGAGGCCTTAACTCTCTAAGGGCCCAATTATCTATAGGTCTCTGGGCTGGCAAGATTATTAAAAAATGCTCGCCAGCCCTTCTATTTCCCTGGTGGAATGATCTGAAGCTACTTTTAACCCTGAAAACAAGGTATCTCCCTAAGGGGCGTACACTGCATTTTCTAATGTTGAGGAGATACATGCATTACAAAAGTGTACAATAAAATATTTCTTTTAAAAATCTTACAAAAGGGATAATTGAACCACTCACACAAAAATTTGCAGGAAAAAAATGATTTGTTAAGGTGCATCAAAAATCGTCACAAAGTTCTTCCCCAAAGATTGTATTTTATAAAAAAAAAACCACAAAATGTGCATGTAAATTACACAGGAATAAATCATATTAAATATGCACAGCATAAATCGGAATTTAATTACACTGGATATGCAAAAATCACTTAGAAATTTATATTTATAAGTACAAAATAAGAAAGCGTAATTGTTGTTTTTTGGTAAAATGGGCTTAATGTGGGCACTGGGCATTCCATGGGCGTATATGAAATTGTCTCTCTTATCCCTGTATAATTTTGTAAATATTTTAGCACTAGAGATCTCACAGTTTTTACTTTCAAACCAAAAGATGGCAAGCTTTTCTTAAAACACTTAAAATACTTATAACCCTAATATAAAAACATGCATACGAAAATATAGGCAATTGTAAGTTGCTATACAAAGAAAGCAGCTTAATGTTGTTTATATTGGCTGCAGGATTTAGGAGTCAATTTATCAAAGGCTTTCGCCAGCCTTCGACCCCCTACAACTGCAGGTTCTCTTAAAGAGTGCTCGTGTGCAATGCTAAATTCCAGCAGCGGAATTCAGCCCGGCAGAGACGAACTGCGGTGGACAGGGGCGTGTATAGTTGTTAGAGGCTTTTAACATACAGGTTTTTAGATAATTCAGTTTAACCCAGAAACCCAATAATACAATGGCATAAATAGACATAACCATTACCTTAAAAATATATGGTACTAATAAATTAAAATATAAGGTACTTTTATATATGGCTGAAACCTTTTTAGTATGTCTAAAGAACTCGATCTATGCATCAAGGGAATGAATGCTTGCAAGAAAAATTGATTCATTGATTATAATGGAGCAGAACTCACTATGATAAGGGGTGGTAACAAATCTTTATGAATTCTACAATTTTCAAATCACAAAGAAGAGATGAGATTTTTAAGTAAGATATTAGTTTCTGGAATGGGAATATTTAATCTAAGTTATTAACTCTTATTGTCGATTGTGTGTTATAGTACAGGTTGTTATAGTCTGTCAACAAATTAAAATCATTAGTGAAATTACCACTGTTCTATCTTTTTTTTCTTTCAATTTAATTAACATTTATTTTCCATTCAAAATGTAATTCCACCCATCAACAAACATTATAATGTTAATATTTTAGCTGTGAACATTTTCCATAATTCAAATGGGATTTGTTCTCTATGCAAATACTTAATGGCAACTAAGAAATAACCATGTTTGTAAAAATGTATAAATTCCCCAAAAAGCGATCTGAAAAAAAAGCTTTGTAAAAAAATAACTAAAACTGGTTTCTAAGATAAAAGGTCTTGAAATATATTTTAGGAGAAATTATTGTAAATTGATGCAAAAGGTGTTGGTTTTTTTCATGGATGACAACACTTTTGTTTAAAGGTGGTATAGTATCTGATGAGTTTAAGTAGTTTGAAAGTAATTAAAAAAAGCTTTTTTTTGCTGATGGATTGGAATTGTTATTTTTTTTTTTTAAAAGGCTTAACTCTGGAATCTTGATTGATCACATTTTAGGCTATAGATAGATAGCATGTATTTATACTGTTATTCTCAAAGTTATATTGACATAAATATAATTAATACATATTTAATTAGTGCATTATTGCTTAAACAAAAGCAATATTGGGTTGTTAGTCCAGAAATTAGCCAACCAGAGGCTGCAAATATGTGTAGCCATCAATCGCGTGCTATATTCAATTTAGAATTGGCAGTACATTACTTGTCAGGCACTAAATTTAAATATGTGTTTAATCTTTTTGCAGGGATCAAAAACAAACTTCTGTAAAGCAATATTGGGTTGTAAATCTACAGCTAAGCCTAACATGAGTGGCATATGTGTGTGGCCACCAATCACCAGCCATATACAGCTCAGAATTGGCAATACATTGTCTGACGGGTTCTAACTTTAAATTTGTGCTTAATCCCTTTGCACGGATTGACTACAGACTTCAGTACAAGCAATAGTACAATAATAAAATACTCTAAAACATTACAGCAATGTATTATTACTCATTTTGTCCCTTTGAAATAAGGTTCAGATGTGCTGAAAACATGGTAAGCATTCTTTTGAAGTATGTTTATGTTTGTTGATATGTTAGGATGTGATCCACTAATAATGACAAATGATAGATGAGTGGACAAAAACAGTAAACTATGTTTTATAGACTATCTAGTTGGTTTCTATACTTTTCCTGGCTTAATACACTAGACATGCTATGATATTTAGTTGCCGTTCCTTCAGTGTAATGACAAAGCTCAGTCTCTGACAAAGGGGTCATCCAAAGCATGATTACCTTTTTTAAGCCAAGTGGAATGATTGATGATCCTTACAATATATAACTGTTTACTCCTTGATAAAAAACATTCAATGAAGAGAGTTTATAAGAACAAACTAAACAAATAATAAAAAAGCTGGTAAAAAATCCATATTATATCAATATGGCATTACAGTATACTTAGAGACACAATATAAGATGCCAAACTAAACAGAACCTATGAAAAATAGATCAAAGGTTGTAATTACAAAACTCTTTCTTGCCATTTCTGTTCTTTTAAACCATGTTTTTTTAAAAAAATATATGAGAATGATTAAGATACAATTTTTTGCTATACCACTATTTGCTATCTTTGTATTTTATTATAGGAGTGGAAAAAAACATAGATGTTTATGTATATATACATCTATATGTGTGTGTCTGTGTGTTTCTGTGTGTGTCTGTGTGTTTCTGTGTGTGTCTGTGTGTTTCTGTATATATACATCTATATGTGTGTGTCTGTATGTTTCTGTGTGTGTCTGTGTGTTTATGTATATATACATCTATATGTGTGTGTCTGTATGTTTCTGTGTGTGTCTGTGTGTTTATGTGTGTGTCTGTGTGTTTCTGTGTGTGTCTGTGTGTTTCTGTGTATATATAAACAAGATTAACTAGAAAACTTACATATTTTCTGGATTATATGTAGAATGAATATTTACATTTCAATGTTTTTATATATATTTAAAAAATATAAAATGATAGTACATTTTTTGGCATATCTGCCATTACAGATCATGATACAAAAATACAAATGAGCTTTATTTTTATTTTTTTAGCTGTGTCAATGTATAATGTATTAATATAATTTTGTTTTATCTGTTAAAGCTGGGTAGATTGTAAATGTTCATTTTTCATAACTAAATAAGCCCTTGATGACTACATGATTTGTCATTTAGTGCTTGTTTATATATAATACATTAGTGCCCTCTTCATAAGCAGGGGTACACCTTGACACCATTTTGTGGCAAAAATAGAGATACATAAACATAGTTTAAATACAAAAAAAAATCAAATTACAATATAAACATTTTATAACACATTTTAAAAAATATTACAATAGAGATACAAATAAAATAGATCAGTGAATATTTTTACCCTGCTCCCAATTGATTGACAAAAATGTGTTTCCATATTGTAAGTTGTAATAGTGCATATATCCAAAGGCTACAGTAAACCTCCAGTATCGAACGCCTATATTCATTAAAATCACAGAGGCATTTACCAAAAAATGCAATATAAAAGGAGCAGCTTGCGGGTCGTCCAATGTGGCAGCAACTCGCACCATTTCAACTAAAATGTAATCATATTGCAATATTTTACATGCAATTGACCATTAAATGACTTTGTCATCCACATACATTATTTATTTGTAAGTATAACAAGATGTTCGAGTATGTAAAGACAGTCTTGCTATCTTAGAAACATTAAAAAAAAATCCAGTGCAGAGGTGAAATGTACTGAAAGATATAATGGTATTATTATTGGGGTCTATCATAAATATATACGTCACAAAATGTATTCTAATGGTGCTAATACCTGGTGATATAAACAATCTTTGTATCTTCTGATTATGAGATAGACTTACAAAAGACTTTATTTACAAAGGTCATCAGTGGTATTTTATAACCCTTATTTATAAACATTTACAATATTTTCCCTCCAAAAACCTGTTTTCGATAGCAAGTTTTTTAGATACCTTATCAGTAGAAACATTTCTTCTTAAGATAAGTAACTGTCCCACTGTCCTTCTGGAATATTGTTTATCATTTTTTAAGATGGTGGTTATCAGCTATATAAATTATATTTGTTTTGTGGGGTTTTTTTAATTAAATTTAACAATTTTAATTTAAATGTTAGTTTTTCCATTTTTCAAAGTCTAGCAAATAAATGTCCCCTAGATTATTGTAGTAAATAAAAAAAAATATTAAACTGAATCTTCAAGTTCTCTTTTAACTCCATAGCAGAATATTAATATATCATCTAAATATCTCTTGTATAGGAATTCATGTTAAAACTGATTTCTAAACACTTCTTTTATCTACGTTATTTAAAAAATTTAAACATTGTTTGAGGTACATGTAGCCTTCATGACTAGGTCTCTAATCTGTATTTTTTTCTTATCACATAAAATATGTACAAACCTCAATAATTGTACAACAGTTTTGACAATATTCTTGGATTCATTTGGTTAAAAGAATTGCAATAAAGGTCTGGCCTATAAATAATATTGTTGCAATGATGCTTATGGTATTGAAAAAAAACATTAAGCACATTTTCTCTATTATATCATGTGCTGATAAATTGTGTAATGGTATATCATCATATAATTAATTTTGCTTTTAACCCCTTAACAACCAATGCACCTTGATCGACATGTCACACGGTCGTTAAGGAGTTTGTTAGTGCAGCTTTGCCAACAGCAGCAAAGCTGTGCTAGTACTGCATGCCTCATTGGGGTTGTACTTTATACTTAACTGTAGCAGCATGTAGAGTGTCTAAATTTGTACTGTCCTAAAGTAGTCATGAAACCTAGAATTTATTCTTGATATAGAAAAATCACAGCAAATGCACACATGATTATTCCTCTACTACATTTTATCCAGATGTGCTATACTATGTCAGTTTACCACCTTTAATAATTCATTGAAATAGGATAAGATTTGAATTTCATTAAAGGGAAATCTAAATGCACATAAATGAATTACATTTTTTAATTGAAACATATTTGAAATATACATGTATTGGCAAAAATACTTCTAGTAAAAGTTGTCACTGTGTTAGTGTTAACATTTTTCTCTGCATGTGCATGTGAAGAATAGCTAGATATTCTCAGTGCACAAGCATTTTAAAATACTGAAGCTGCTCAGAGCACCAGTGGGGCTTGTTTCATGTCTGCAATTAACAAATTGAGTCATTACCAGATGGTACAAGCACCCTAGGCTATCTGAGCAAGTGCTGTGTTTAAAATGCTGGGGGCACGGTGCACACGTAAATTCATATTTGAAACTGCTATAGCTTTTATTAGAAGCATTTTTGCTAATATATATTACAAAAATGTTTATATTCAAAACTAAAGTGCATTCATGTGGATTCCAATTTTGGCTGTAATGTTCCTTTACATTAAAACAACAAACTACTTAAAAAAGTATTAAACAATTATTTATTAATAATTCAATTAAGTGCATATCAGGTTATGAATTGACATTAATAAACATTAAAAATGTAAATTATTATGACTGACCAAAACTACATCAAACCTCAATTTATCCTTATACAACCAGCCAATTCTGACCCCCCCCAGTAAAGTCCCCCCTATTGGCACCCCACTATAGTGAAATTACCTTACCTATAGGTAAACCCCCCACAATTATCCATCAAAATTAGGAAAAATATATATTTAAAATGTTATTCTTAGTTCTAATTGCTTAATAATTGTAAACAATGTTAATGGGCAAACTGGGGCCATATTCTTTTAGATACAGTGACAGATCTGCCACATTTTTGTGCAGCTGTCACTATTAATAGTCCACAGCAGATTCTAGACCATGTTTTTCAAAACAATGTTTCAAATGTTTAAAAATATTATATTTTGCAGTTCAGGCAGACAAGATAATTATGGGAAATCAATACAGGGAGTGCAGAATTATTGGGCAAGTTGTATTTTTGAGGATTAATTTTATTATTAAACAACAACCATGTTCTCAATGAACCCAAAAAACTCATTAATATCAAAGCTGAATAGTTTTGGAAGTAGTTTTTAGTTTGTTTTTAGTTATAGCTATTTTAGGGGGATATTTGTGTGTGCAGGTGACTATTACTGTGCATAATTATTAGGCAACTTAACAAAAAACTAATATATACCCATTTCAATTATTTATTTTTACCAGTGAAACCAATATAACATCTCAACATTCACAAATATACATTTCTGACATTCAAAAACAAAACAAAAACAAATCAGTGACCAATATAGCCACCATTCTTTGCAAGGACACTCAAAAGCCTGCCATCCATGGATTCTGTCAGTGTTTTGATCTGTTCACCATCAACATTGCGTGCAGCAGCAACCACAGCCTCCCAGACACTGTTCAGAGAGGTGTACTGTTTTCCCTCCTTGTAAATCTCACATTTGATGATGGACCACAGGTTCTCAATGGGGTTCAGATCAGGTTAACAAGGAGGCCATGTCATTAGATTTTCTTCTTTTATACCCTTTCTTGCCAGCCACGCTGTGGAGTACTTGGACGCGTGTGATGGAGCATTGTCCTGCATGAAAAACATGTTTTTCTTGAAGGATGCAGACTTCTTCCTGTACCACTGCTTGAAGAAGGTGTCTTCCAGAAACTGGCAGTAGGACTGGGAGTTGAGCTTGACTCCATCCTCAACCCGAAAAGGCCCTACAAGCTCATCTTTGATGATACCAGCCCAAACCAGTACTCCACCTCCACCTTGCTGGCGTCTGAGTCGGACTGGAGCTCTCTGCCCTTTACCAATCCAGCCACGGCCCATCCATCTGGCCCATCAAGACTCACTCTCATTTCATCAGTCCATAAAACCTTAGAAAAATCAGTCTTGAGATATTTCTTGGCCCAGTCTTGACGTTTCAGCTTGTGTGTCTTGTTCAGTGGTGGTCGTCTTTCAGCCTTTCTTACCTTGGCCATGTCTCTGAGTATTGCACACCTTGTGCTTTTGGGCACTCCAGTGATGTTGCAGCTCTGAAATATGGCCAAACTGGTGGCAAGTGGCATCTTGGCAGCTGCACGCTTGACTTTTCTCAGTTCATGGGCAGTTATTTTGCGCCTTGGTTTTTCCACACGCTTCTTGCGACCCTGTTGACTATTTTGAATAAAACGCTTGATTTTTCGATGATCACGCTTCAGAAGCTTTGCAATTTTAAGAGTGCTGCATCCCTCTGCAAGATATCTCACTATTTTTGACTTTTCTGAGCCTGTCAAGTCCTTCTTTTGACCCATTTTGCCAAAGGAAAGAAGTTGCCTAATAATTATGCACACCTGATATAGGGTGTTGATGTCATTAGACCACACCCCTTCTCATTACAGAGATGCACATCACCTAATATGCTTAATTGGTAGTAGGCTTTCGAGCCTATACAGCTTGGAGTAAGACAACATGCATAAAGAGGATGATGTGGTCAAAATACTCATTTGCCTAATAATTCTGCACTCCCTGTATAGGAAGTCTGATTAAGTCTAATTAATGAATATAAGAAAGTTATTGGCATCTACCAAAAAAATTTTTTGTAGGGGAACAAAAAAGTGGAAAAGAAAAAAAATTATATCATTGGCAACATGTTTGGCAGGGGAGAATTGCATTAACAAATGTGCTGAACAATGTTTTAGAAAGTAATGACTCATGTGCCATGTCTGTGATTGGTACAGGTACTGGTAGTATTAAAGAAAAAGATCTGCAATTTCAGGCTCATGGCAGCTATGTTAGCAAAAGTCCACAAACAGGTCTGAGTTAGGTAATGTATGAACCTACAATAAGCAAAGTGATCAGATTGCCGAGACTGTTCTTTAGATATACTAATACACATCAAGATTCAAAGATAACCCTCAGAATGCATAGGAAGTCACACATAAGTTTTTAGATACACATAGAGGCTTAGATTCCTATCCACCAGAACAAAACCCTGATGTTTATCTGATGGTTATTGCTGGCTTTTCTTATTTAAAACCATTGCAATCCATGCATCAACCTCCTGATAACTCATTTATATAATGTTTGTCTAACACATTTAACCTGTTAAAAAGCAAACAAACTTATATATTGCATAAATATTCCAATCCATGACTTTTCAACTTTTGCATCTTAGACATGATTTTTACCTATTTGCATTAAATCTCTTTTTATGGCTTTCTTCAATGTTAAAGTTATTGATTGTAGTTAATTCCCATGTTAATAAAACAGATATAAAAGGACCAATCAAGACTTCAGGATACCATCATGAATGCTTCCTCAATATAAAAATAATGATGTAGAGCTGTACCTATGTAAGTGTCATGATTCTCCCATAGTCCATCCCCCTTCTCCTTTAAGAGCTTCATCACACCTGAAAACAGGTGCTTGGTGATTTAGAAAGTGATTCACTCTAAGTTTGCACGCATCAAATTGTTTGTTTACATACTACCACTTGGATTACAAATTCTCTCTACCACATTAGTTCATGGAGATTTAAAACAACTCTGGAATTTCAACTTCTGCCTTTTTACCTTCATCCCGAGACATCAAGGTAATAAATAACAACTTTGTATTCGGATTAAGCTCATAAGGTTTGAGCGGCATCAGGAGATTCCTATCTGTTACACTGTAACATCCAGCAACATATCATGTATTATCTTATTGAGTTCTAAACCTCTACACCGTACTGCGGTTTCATGCCACAGTGATTCTAATAACTCCTCTCAAGTCCTCTATACGCTTCAGAGTAATCCGATCACTTACCGGACATTTTCAGAACTGGCCGATATATATGTATCCTAAGTCATACGGAAGGTATTATCAGCTGATGCATCTTACCATTCTGAATCTATCCTAAGTTGCTTATTGTATTACGGAAGGTAACTACTTGAGGAGATTCCGTATACCTCTGACTCCACCTCCAAAAGAACTAATCCGTGATCTGTGCTGTATTATACTTGCACTGCATAAACTAACCTCGGTTCCGGTATTACCCAGTAACAATAAGTAGAGAAAACAGTGAATGTACAGCTTACTGAGTCATAACAGAGATTTGTAGTAGAAGCTGATTCTATAACCTATATCCACGTACAGTATTTATTAATCATACGCCACCTTCACTATTATACTGGCTGGTGTACTTATCATTCAGAATTAAGTCACATTCTGACTAATGTGTGTTTCTTAAAGTGAGCTTAAGGGAACTCCAAGTTGAGCATCAGACTTTATGCAGCATTATAAAGGATTCTATGATAGAGAAAATCAATCAGTCTGATATCACACTGAGAAAACAGTGAATGTACAGCTTACTGAGTCATAACAGAAATTCGTAGTAGAAGCCGATTCGTCTGGGGTTGTCATGTTTCTTGTTCAGAGGAGAATTGCCTGGTATTTCGGGGCTGGACTGACCTTAATTGGCGGGATCAGACTGATATACTTCAGGAAAGTTTTCCTTTGTGAAAAGCACACTGGTCTAAAAGAGGCTGCTTCTGGGTGGTAAATCGCCATAGAACTAGCTGATTAACTGTTGTTTGTTCCTGGTGGAGTGCTTCTCTCTTTGTATATGTATATATATATAGGCATGTATATGTTTTATTTATTTATTTATTTTTTAAATATATTTTTATTAAGGTTTAATTTTGCGGTAGATAAACAGGAAAACAAAGGAAAAAAGGACAATATTTCAATCCTTACAGAGAAATTAGTTCGGATCAGGAATCCGTACAAGTTACACAACTAAACTGTCATGCAGAATACAATGTATTGCCGGTACTCGTTATTTTACAGGCTTTATATATCAGTTTTAAAGTGTCCATTATAAGAGTCCCAGTGTGGTGCCATATGGCATCTGCAAGGCAATCATTTTGGCTCATACAGTGCGGTATACATTGGTAATGGAAACAATGAGAAATATAACACAGATATCATATATTGTTCTCAGAACAACCATGAGTTAATATATACAGATGAAGTGAGCTTCTCACTCTGGCAAAAGGTGCTAGTCGTGTGCTAAGACCCTGTGTTTATATCCCTGGCCTGGACAATCTGCTCTGGGCATCGCTTACTTTTATCCCACAGCTCTAACATAAGCTTGTGTGTGTCTATCGTGCCCTGTTTTAGGTGGTGGTATCTTTCTAGTTGAATCAACGTATCCACCTGTCTTTGCCATTCGTCTATTGTAGGAACTACTCTTGACTTTCAGTGTTTGGGTATTAGTAACTTAGCGCTGTTCAGCATAATCAGTAGAAGGGCTTTGGTTGCCTTATTAGCTGGCCTAGGGAGTGAAAGATACAACAGTGTTTTGGGGCTGTTTTGCAGTGGTTTCCCTAAGGTGTATTCTATATGGTTGAGTATTCCCACCCAGTAGTTGTCTAACTTGGGGCAGTCCCACCAAACATGAGTTGGCATTCCAACCCCCCCCACCACAATCTCTCTAGCACTTGCAAGAGGCATGTTTGTATATCCTTTGCAACCTGCTAGGGGTAAGGTACCATCTTGCCAAAAATTTGTAACTGGCCTCTTGCACCTTTGTGGATATTGAAGCTGTTTTTGTAATTTGAAAGGCTGTCTGCCACTCTTTATATGGTATCTCAATTTGTAATTATTTTCCCCACGCTTTTGTGTATGATGGGAGAACATGTGGGTCTTCTGTAAGAAGTAGTTTGTACGTTATTGCAACTGAATGTGCTGTGGGGGTGTTTCGTAGGCATAAGCTCTCAAATGCAGTGGGTTGCCTAGTGAGACAATGTTTATGTGTCACGAGAAAATGGTTCAGCTGTGCATACGAGTACCAGCTCATAGTTATAGCAGGCATTGTTTCTAGTATGTCATCATTTTTTTGAGTTTGCCCCCTGTGAGTAGTGTCGCGAGAGTACAGTCTTTGAAGATCGGCTTCTGTTCTGTCTCTTGTTCCGTGTAGTTCCATGGTACTGTGGTGTTTTGGTATACAGGTGTCAGTGGAGAATTTTTTGAGGATATGTGTGTTGTTGTGTGAATGATCCTGTCCCAGGTTGTATAGAAGTCTAGAAGTAGTGGGTATGTTGTTGTCACTGTTGGTCTGTCTTTCACTGGGACCCAGGCCTTCAGGCCTGCGTTTCCTGTGTTCAGGATGTCACAATTTAGTTGTACCCATAATTTATTAGGGTCGTTGAAGCACCAATCAATAAGTCTATGTAGGGTAATCGCTTGTTTGTAAATGTGGATGTTTGGGACTCCAAGGCCCCCCCTATCCCTGGTAGGTAAATTGTTTTTTTTGGCAACTCTAGGTCTGATCCCTCCCCATATGTACTGTTCCATTATAATTTGCAGCTTAGTTAGGTAATTAGCTGGAAGGGGGACTGGTTTAGTTTGGAGTAGGTATAGCAATCTGCGGAGTACGTTCATTTTTACTACATTGATCCGCCCCACCCATGAGATTGACTTGTTTTTCCAACTGGACAAGTTGGTGACTAGGGCCTGTTCTAAAACTTTATAGTTTTTCTGGAATATAACCTGAGGGTCTGGGGAGAGATATATTCCCAGGTATTTCATTTTAACTTTTTGTGTTTTCAGGGGGCAGCCCTGTAACGCCACATCTAATTCGTCTGGATGGTACGTGATGTTCATTAGCTCTGATTTTGTCAGGTTAAGGTAAAAGTTGGAGATCTGTCCGTAGTCCCTAAATACTGTCAGAGTTTTGGTGAGTGAGGTGTCAATATTGGTCAGTGTTAGTAGGATATCATCCGCGTATAGGGCTAGTTTATGTTTGCGTGATTTAGTGGGTATCCCTGAGATCTGTACATCTTCCTGGACTCTCTGCACCAAAGCATCGATTGCTATCGCGAAAAGGATCGGTGAAAGGGGGCAGCCTTGTCTTGTTCCATTTCTGATAGAAAATCTGTCAGACAGGAGGCCGTTCACTTTAACTCATGCGGTGGGGTTTCTATATAGTGTAAAAATTTGGTCTATGAAGGTTTCACTAAATTTCATTTTGGTCAGGACTGCTTTTAAAAATAGCCAATGGACTCGATCAAAAGCTTTTTCCGCGTCCGTCGAGACCAGTTCTAAGGGTATGTGTTGCTGTTGGGCGTGTGTTACCAGCTGTAGAACTTTCAGCGTGTTATATTGCGCTTCCCTTTCTGGTACAAAGCCCACCTGGTCTGGGTGGATCAGCTTAGGTAGGAACTTGTTGATTCTGTTTGCTAAGATCTTGGCGTATATTTTAATGTCTGAATTTAGGAGTGAAATGGGGATTTTTCCCCTGTTTGGGAAGTACAGTTATGTTTGCCTCTAACATTTGGCCTGTGAACCCCCCCTCTTCCAGTAGCGAGTTGAAAAGAGATGCTAATGGTTTTAGCAGGTGGTGCATGTATGTCTTGTAATATTTTATTCCTAGCCCATCTGGACCGGAGCTTTTACCATTTGGCATGCTTCTAATGGCAGTTTTAATTTCTTCACTTGTAATTGGCATATCCAGAGATTCAATGTCCTCTGGGGATAGTGTGGGTAATCTCACTCCATCTAGATATCTGTCTATGTCGATTTGTGTGCTGTCATTCCTAATATTGTAGAGTGTCTCATAATAATGTTGGAATGTCTCTGCTATTTTCTCGCTGTCATTATGTGTTTGTCCTGTCGCGTCTGTTAGTGTGTGTATATGTGTGTTTAATTGTTTTCGTTTTAGTGCTTTTGCTAACAATGGCCCTATCTTGTCATTCATGTCAAAGTACTTTTGTTGTAAAATGAGGGCCTTTCTCTGATATTCTTTTGTAAGGTGTCTGTTCAGGTCAGTCCTGACTTTGGTCAGAAATTCTAAAATAGGTGCAGAAGAGGGGGCTTTCTTCAGTTCCAATTCTCAGTATCTAAATTGGGATAGGGAGGCGTTCACAAATTGTCGGTTGTTTTTGGTTTCCCTCGCCTTATGTTTAATGAACTCACCCCTCACAATGCATTTGTGGGCTTTCCATACAGTAGAGGTGTGAATGGAGTCTGTGGTGTTTTCTGTAAAGTAATGTCTCAGGGTCGCATCTACACCTGTGTTAACCAGGGGGTTGTCTAGGACAAATTCATCAAGTCTCCATATAAAGGGGCGTGTAGGTATGTCCGGCCAAGCTATTGTGCATTGTACTGGTGCATGGTCAGACCATGTAATTGGGAGGATACTGGAGCCTGTCACTAGGGACAGCCCCAGCTGGTCTGCTATAAAGTAGTCTATTCTAGTGTATACGTGGTGTGGGTGTGAGTAGAACGTGTAGTCTTGTGCCCCGGGGTTCGTTGATCTCCACACATCGTGTAACTTTAGTGAATGAAGTTGAGTATTTATAGCTTTAATTAACTTTTGTGGTGTACATGTCTTGCCCGTCGAGGTGTCCCTTGTGGGGTCTAGTGGTAGATTGAAGTCTCCAGCTAAGTATAGTATGCCTTTCACGTGCTCTAGCAGTATTTGTGCCACATGTTTGAAGGTTATGTGTTGCCCCTGGTTAGGGAGGTATATGTTTGCTAGTGTGACATAGGAGTTGAACAGAGTGCCCGTGACAAGTATGTAAGATCCATTGGGATCTCTTAATATGAATGTTGGTTTAAAAGGGATTGAGTTCTTAATGAAAATTCCCACCATGCCTTTTTTGAGTTGCCCGATGCTAGGTAGAAAGTTCTATACCTGTGGTTTATGAATTTGGTCTCTCTCCCTTTTTTAAAGTGAGTCTCCTGAACGTATAGGATGTCTCCTACTTCCTTGTGTAGTTGATGGAATGCTATAGATCTTTTTTCTGGGCTATTAAGCCCCTTGGTATTGATTGAGATCAGTTTAAGTGTATGTGGTTGCATTTTTACTGGGGTCACTTGTCCCCTATAGTGTGAATGTGGGGCATGCGTCAGGGGTGTTGACCCTATGGGCAGTGTCATTAACTCTGGAAGTCCGTTGATCTAGTGTGTCTCGTGTGTCCAGGCCCTTCTAAGCACCAATGTGCCAGGCGCTCTATAGAGTGTGTGATATATTTAGCCGGATGGGGTATAAAAGGAGGTACACTGTAGCTCAGAAAGAATGCAACAATATGTAGAAACAAGTAAACTGTGTGGCAAATATAAACAGTGCAATTAACTAACAATGAAATTGAATTTCACAGAAAAATAAACAATATAACAAGCAGGGTAGTATCCCCGCCATCAAACCCAGCATTTGAAATATAAATATATGTGTCATATTATACAACCTGTTGCCATGCCTTCTGAAAGAGAGCCCCCTTGTGCCGTTGTATGTGGGCTGTCAGGGTTCCGGCATACATCTCCCCTTTCCACTGTGACAGCCACTATGGAGAGTTGTTTTGTAGCGTCCTGGTTTGTTGTTTCATCCGCTGAGGTCATAGTCTTGCTTCAGGGCAATTGTTGTGTGGTGTGTCTGTCTTTCGGTTGTTCTTGGGCAGGTATATTTATCCGCAGAGATTCACAGAAGTGTGGCAGGTCTTCCCTATATTTGTAGATTGCCGTGGTGTCTCCCCTAGTTGCAATTATGCTAACTGGGAAGCCCCACCGGTAGGGTATCTTCTAATCCCGTAGGGCACTTGTGATGTGGTTTAGTTCCCTCCTCTTCTGTAGTGTTGCAGGGCTCAGGTCCGTGAAGATCTGTATGCGATTTCCAGCATGGGTGAGGTCCTGCTTTTGCCTTGAGTTTTGAGAATCTCCTCTTTATCTTTGAAGTGGAGTAGCTTTAGTATCACGTCCAGTGGCGGGGCCTTTGGTGGTGGCTTAGCTCTCAGTGCATGATGCGCTCTCTCTATGATGACTTCTGGTGCGCTGTTATCCCCTTTTACTGTGCGGAACAATGCCTGTAGGCACCCCTCTAATGCCCCTGGTTGTATGGATTCTGGCATCCCACGTACTCTGAGGTTATTCCTCCTGCCTCTGTTGTCTAAGTCCTCCACCTTTTCCAGCAGGTTGTTTATAGTTTCCTCCTGGTCATACATTAAGCGGGACATATGTCGTATGTCGTTACACGTGGTGTTATGGTTTTCTTCTAGGCTGGTAACTCGCTGCGTCACCCTTGTCAAATCTCTTTTTAAGTCACTGTACCAGCTTTTAACTTCTGAGACAATCTCTTTAAGGTCAGTTTTGGTGCACATTGTTTTTAAATCTTCTCTTGTTATATTTTGTGGTTCAAACGGTGTGGGTGGCAGGATTTGTTGCTCTTCTATCTGCGTGTGTTCATTAGAAATGGCAGGCGAGGAGGCTGTGTGAGTCTCCGCTGGTTTCAGGAATTGCTGCATCATTCTGGAGTGCATATTTCCATTAGGTCTATTAGATTTACGCTCAGGCATGTCTGGATACTAGTTGGGGTAGGGGACTGTGGTGAACATGAAATGAGTCTTGTAGAAGTTGTACATACAAAGTGTTTTAGAATTGAGTACCGCCCTGTCTCTTTCACCTACTGCCTGTCTTTTAAGCTGATTGTGTAGCAGGCTGCAGAGGTCACTTGTCTGACTTCTTTCTATGACACCTATATGTTGTTTGGGCTATGCAGGGATTAACTTTTGAGACTCTCTTGTGGTTCAGTAGTATCTGCAGCCTGATCCCAGCCCTCTGGTTCTTGGTGGGCAGGGTGTGTGTGTGGGACGCTGCCACTCATTACACTGGACCCAGATCTGAATGTGGCATTGAAGGGCTGAGTTAGTGTAGTGCTGCCATGTTTTATTGCAATCCTCACACTGCTTATGTCCCCCTTTGTTGACAGTGACTGCTAGTCCTGATGTGGGACCTCACTGTCTGTTTTAGCCCCTGCGCTACCTATTCTTTGTTAGTCCCTCTGCCTCCCAGCACCATTGACCGTTACTGTATGACCTTACCTCGTGGCGCGCTCCCAAGTGCCTTCCTGCCCAGAGTCTTGTCAGGTCCGGTGCTGTTTTTTGTCTCCTTGCGTGTCCACAGCTGTCCCCTGGAATGCACTGCTGATGCTGTGATCGATGCGGACAATCGCATCTGCTGTCGGACCGAGACTGTGTTAGACCGCGGTGTATTTTGGTCCTGCTGCACCTCTGCAGCGTGACTTGCTTGCGGACCTCAGCAGACTCGGCTGCCACCTCTTATGCTCCAAGACTGTGGATACCTGTTCTATAGGGGGTCTACTTCTTTTTTGGGGGTCATTTGAGGCTATGGTCTCATATTGCTGCCGGGTTTGAATGGCGCGGGTCTAGGAGCTATCTCTCTACACGGCCATCTCTCTGAACGGCCAAGCTCCACCCCCATTTATGTTTTATTTTTGATTAATATTTGTATGTATATTTTTTTAATTAGCTAGTGTATATATGAGAATACATTTATATTTTATCGTATTTATGTTGTGTTTGGTGCAACTTATTATTCAGCCCTTACCCTTTATGTGAGGACTTCAGTTGCGCTAACCTGATGAGAGCAAATTTAGTTTGTGATCGTGCGGTTGCATTTACTTTCATCATGTAATACATGCGCAAGTTAACGCGGGCACAATATTTCAATATCTCATGCGCTAACGTAAGCAGGCAACTTGTAATCTAGCCCATAATCTTGTATTACCTGTTTTATGTCTGCCCCTATTTGTCCTCATCAGAAAAGCCAGACAAGTTGAAAACTTAACGGGACAGTAAAGTTAAAAGTAAAATTTCAGGATTTAGATAACGCATGTAATTTTACATAGCTTTCAAATTTGCTTTGTTCACTTGTTATTCTTTTTTGAAAAGCATACCTAGGTAGGTTCAAGAGCAGCAATGCACTGCTTGGAGCACTCTACCTCCCAAGAGAAAGAGTGAGGTTGGGCATGCCTAGCTTTCTCTCACATAGACATACTATATTGTCCCAAAGATTAGTAGATTGAAGCCACAACTCTGTTCAATAAGCATGGATCAAGCTATACAATGACTTGCTTAATCAAGGCTCTCTAGTCTGGGTCTTAGCGATACTTAGACCTGTTATCATTTCTAATTTTCCTTTAATTGCAGAACTTTTCAGAGAATGGGATAAAGTCACACACACACGTTCAAATATTTCCACTGTATACTCCTCACTGAAGTCAATATTAGATAATACTGACATTTCCATGATATTAATAAACAAAGAGCACACAGACAATCATGACTTGATGCAGATTGTAATTTCTGAAATTGTGCACCTGGGAAAACGCAAACCAGGGGGGTAACTAATTGGAAGCAGTTTCAACTTCTTTAACTCATGGTTTAGATATGCCCACTTAATCGCTATATGATGACCCATAGATGTAAACATCTTTTCACCAGAGATACCACATCCTTTTAAAAAATGTGTGCAATGTCTTCACCCCCAAGACATTTAGTTTATCTAATATATAAACTCTTTCTTGTGTCTAAAGAGGATGTCCTCCCTGCATACACAGCCCTGTGGCATAAATAACTTGGTATTACATTCTCTCCCCAAGATTGGTTAAAAATATTCAAAGAGGCAAAGAAATTTTCAGTATCTGCATGGATTTAGGAATCCCATTACTAATTCCCTAGTAGGTTGTATCTTACACCAACTAGATTACAATGGATATACCCTTCCTCCAATGGGAAATGCTGGAGGGGATGCGAATCAGATCGTACAATTCTTCATATATGGAAGACTTGCCCCAAACTTGAAAATGTTTTGAGAGATGTTTTCACAACCATGAATAGGGTACTGGGTTGTAAACTCTGAAAAGATCCTTTTTTATTTTCCCACAAAAATGAGAAACAAGTTTAAAAAACATTCATAAATATGATTCTTTTTAGATTCTTGGCATGTCCTTCCCCACTTCTTTCTATTTTCCTTTCCTCCTTTTCTCCACTTTTTTTGTTCTCTCCTTTTCCCCTCCCCCCCCCCCACCTGGCTTTTATTTATACACCAACAATTGCATTTTATCTCTCTTCATAACCCATGAATTTTATCATGCATTATAACTCTCAATGCTAAATACTAACCTTGGAATTCCAGCGCTACCCTGAAAATCAGTATATAAACATTGTACCTACTGTAACTTTGGTTGGTAATACCCAAATGACTGCTTCTACTTACCTGTTCTTGTATTGTTACTTTATTGTTACTTTATCCACTTAATAAAAAATATATAAAAAATAGTGACTTGTAGGGGTTGCCCCCCTTTCCCAGACCATAATAGTAAAGGATTAACCTATTCAAAAACAAAATTTATGCTTACCTGATAAATTTATTTATTTCCTGACATGGTGAGTCCACGAATCATCATCAATTACTGTTGGGAATATCACTCCTCGCCAGCAGGAGGAGGCAAAGAGCACCACAGCAAAGCTGTTAAATATCACGCCCCTAACCAAAATCCCCCAGTCATTCAATCAAAGGGAAAGGTGAGAAAGGAAGTAACACAAGCTGCAGAGGTGCCTGAGGTTTATATAGAAAGAAACTGTCTGAATACAGGGCGGCTGTGGACTCACAGTTTCAAGAAAGAAATACATTTATCCTTTGGTTTCACAAGTATTTATGCCAGATCTTATGGTAAATCCTTACTAGTCTGAATCAAGGTCTCAATGATCGACTCTGAAAATCCACGCTTAGATAAAAAGTGCTCAATCTCCAAGTAGTCAGCTTCAGAGAAACGAGATTTGGATGAACGAAAGGACCCTGAAGTAGAAGGTCCTTCCTCAAGAGGCAGTCTCCAAGGTGGAAAGGATGACATTTCCACTAGGTCTGCATACCAAATCCTGTGAGGCCATACCGGGGCTATGAGAATTACAGATGCGCTCTCCTGCTTGATTCGAGCAATGACTCTTGGAAGGAGAGCGAACGGAGGAAACAGGTATGTTAGACTGAAGTTCCAAGGAGCTGCCAGAGCATCGATCAGAAATGCCTGCAGATCTCTTGACCTCAAGTCATATCTCAGAAGTTTGGCATTCTGACGAGAAGCCATGAGATCCAACTCCGGCTGCCCCCACTTGAGGGTCAAGCTGGAAAACACAGCTTAATGAAGTTCCCACTCCCTGGGATGAAAAGTCTGTCTGCTCAGAAAATCCAATTCCCAATTGTCCACTGCTGGAATGTGGATCGCAGAAAGACAGCAGTTGTGGATCTCCACCCACTGAATAATTTGGGCCACCTCTACCATGGCCAAGGAACTCCAAGTTCCCCCCTGGTGGTTGATGTAGGACACCGAGGTTATGTTGTCCGACTGGAATCTGATAAACCGGGCTAAGGCTAACTGAGGCCAGAAAAGCATTGAAGATTGCTCTCAGCTCCAAGATGTTTATAGGCAGGACTGACTACTCCTGGGTCCATAGGCCTTGAGCCTTCAACGAGCCCCATACTGCTCCCCAACCTAGAAGGCTGGCATCCGTGGTCACAATCACCCAGGAGGGTCTGTGCAAGCAAATACCCTGGGAGAGATGATCCTGAGAAAGCCACCATGGAAGAGAGTCTATTGACGCTTGATCTAGATCTACAAGCGGAGACAGGTTTGTATAGTCCCCACTCCATTGTCTGAGCATGCATAACTGCAGAGGTCTGAGATGAAACCAAGCAAACAAAATGATGTCCATGGAAGCCACTATCAGACCAATTACCACCATACATTGAGCCACTTTATTCTAGCTGATTGTATAGCTTGATACATATGCAAGATAGCTTGTTTGGGTCTGTGTTGTGCGCTACATTGCCTTCCTAGCATCGTGGATTGGTTTTCCCTCCCATCAAGAGTGTAAGAATGAATAGCTGAGGAGATCTGCAAATATATAAACCACTGCAGGGGAAATGCTTCTAGTTTTCCTTGTAGCTGTGTGAATGTGACCATAGAGCCTTGTTATAGGAAATCTGCCACTCTGTATAGGCCTTTGTTCTCCCATTTATCTATATGTGTGTGGCAATCTCCTGGGATTATGTATTTCAACGGCCTTTCTAGAGTGTATTGTGACATCAACTTGTGAGAGTTTATCGATTTATGCCACTGCTGGCCAGAGATCCGTAGTGCGTGTGGTATAAAACCTTTAGCGGCCCTCAGCGCCTCCTTCCTCCATAGCACCACGTCTGGCGAGCTAAGTCCCCCCATGGTAGCCTCTAAGGTAGGCCATACAATATCACAGTCTCGTCTCCCTAGTGTCGCTGTCTGAGTGAGTCTGGCAGCCTGGTAATAGTCCTTTAAATTAGGGATCCCTACCACTCCTAATTTTCTGTGTCTCGTGAGTATGATTTTGGGTATTCTGGCATGTCTACCTCCCCTTAGAAAAGAAACCAGTTTAGACTGGATAATGTCTAAATCTTTATTAGGGACCTCAATCGGCAATGTTCTAAAATGGTAAAGGAGTCTGGGTAAAATATTCATTTTGATTGATGATAGTCTCCCATACCACGAAAAGCCATATTGTTGCCACTTCGTGATATCTTGTTTTATAGACTTGTACAGAGGGAGATAGTTGGCTTGGTAAAGTTTGTCAAAATCTGGTGTCAACTTAACCCCCAAATATTTCACATGTTCATATACCCATGAGAAATTGAAATTAATCTCTAGTAGTTTGATAGTGTGCCTAGGGAGAGCGATGGGGAGGGCTTCACACTTATCCGCATTGATCTTGTATCCCGAAACCGTGGAGAACTTGTTCAGGATGTCATAGACCATGGGTAGGGAAATAGTCGGCTTAGTTAGGGTCAGAAGGACATCATCAGCGAATAGTGTTATTTTGTGGGATTTTCCCCCTATCTCGAGACCTCTAACCCCAGCTTCCCCCCCGAATATACTCTGCCAGTGGCTCTATGCATATGGCGAAGAGCAGAGGTGACAATGGGCACCCCTGCCGAGTGCCATTTAAGATGTTGAAAGTGCGAGACTGGTGACCAATCGCTCTCACATATGCGGTAGGGTTGGAGTATAGGGTGTTTATTGCAGAGACAAAGGATCCCTCAAACCCCATTTCTTTTAGTACCGCCAGCATGTATCCCCAATTCACCCTGTTGAATGTCTTCTCCGCATCCAAAGAGAGGAGCAGAGAAGGCACTTCTTGGCTCTTAAGATAATCTATCACCGACACCATCCATCTTATGTTGTCCAGGGCCTCCCTGTCTTTAATGAAGCCAACTTGAACTGGGTTTATTATCGTGGGAAGAATGTGTTTTAATCTGTTAGCTAAGATCTTTGTGATTATTTTGATATCCTGGTTAATAAGGGATATCGGCCGGTAACTAGAGCAATGTTTTGGATTTTTCCCTTGCTTATGGATGACTACTATTTTAGCTTGGAGCAGGTCTTTAGATAGCACCTTGCCCTCCAGCATATGGTTTGCTAGTTGTGTAAGATGTGGGATCAATAGGCCTGCAAACATCTTATAATATTCGCTTGGTAGGCCGTCCGGCCCAGGAGCCTTACCAGGCTTGAGTTCTTTAATGACTTGTGCCACCTCCACCGCGGTGATCTTGGAATTTAAGGAGTCCCTATCTGCCTCTGTGATTTTTTTCAGATTTGCTGTGGTGAGGAAATCACCAAGCAGGGTTTTAATGGTTGTACAGTGGGAAACTTTTTTGCCGTTGTATAACTCACGATAGAATGAGGCAAAAGCATCCACAATCTCCTGAGGATGGCTAGTCTCACCACCGTCTTCCCTACATATAGAGGGTATGGACACCGCTGCATAGTTATCTCTAATCTTTTTGGCCAAATATTTGTCCGGTTTGTTGGCATAAAGGAAGTAATGTGTCTTGAGTCTATGTGCATATTTTATCGACTGATTGTTAAGGATCTCGTCAAGCTGACTACGCTTTTGATCTAATTGTTTTAGGGTGGAATTGGTCATGGTGAGTTTATGTTTCATCTCTAGACTCTCAATGTCTCTAGTCAGTCTCTCTGTTGTCAAGTTTGCTGATTTTTTAAGCTGTGCCTTTTCTTTAATTAGCATACCCCTAATTACCGTTTTGTGGGCAGCCCATACTGAGATTGGGTTGTCTCTGGTGTCTTGATTAAGAGCCCAATATTCTTCCATTGCCTGTGTCAATTTTTCATTTGTCAATGTTTTTTGGAGGCAGGATGGGTCAAAAGTCCAAGTTTGTGCTCTATTAGGGTTTTTAATACCTTGGAGTAAGGTCTGTATAATAGAATGGTCTAACCAGGTGCATGGGTGGATTTTAGCTGATAAAAGTAGTGGACACAGGATCTGGCTGATCATTATATAATCTAGTTTGGAGTAACTATTGTGCGCTGTCGAATAGAATGTTGTGTCTGTTGTGACCCCATATAAACAGTTCCATGTATCTACTAGAGTGTGCGGGGATAATGATTTTAAAACTGCACTCGCTACATTCTTTTGGTGGTTTAGTTTTTTAGAAGAAAGTAGAGACTTAGTGTATCTGAGTGCCTGGAGGTCGATATTAAAATCCCCCGCCAAAATTATCCTGACTTGTGACCAGTCTGTTAGTAGTTGTGTGATTTCCCTGAAGAACACATCTTGCTTCTCATTTGGGGCGTATATATTGCAAAACAGGACATCTACACCCTGAATCTGGCCCCTCACCAACAAATACCTTCCTTCTCTCTCTGTAATCGAGTCAGTGTGCACAAAGTGCAATGAGGCATGTAGGAATATCGACACCCCCTTTTTTTCTCCCCTGCAGTAGAATGATAGCTTTGAGAGAAGCCTCTGGACCAGTATTTGGGGAGTTGAGGTTTAGTGAGATGGGTCTCCTGCAAATAGATCACATTCGCCTGGAGGCGTTTGTAATGGTTAAATGCCGTGCATCGTTTTGTGTCTGAATTTAACCCTCTCACGTTATGTGAAACTAAATTAATCTTTGGTAAAGCCATTAGATTTAACTAGAGCACATGCATAACTGAAACCCAAAAGCCATAGATGGTATGAGTGTGGAGAGTGTATGGTCAGGAGTCCTAAGTCTGGGTAAGAGTCAGTCACTATGATGTACAAGCGTGAAAGATTAGAGATATCCCTTCTATTGCATCTGACAGTTACAAAAAAACAGATTGGCAGTAAATAAAACAAAAACTTAACTTTAGATTGAACTAACATAACATTCTGAGCATTAAAAGAACTAGGCATAAATCTATGCATTACAATGGGATGTGCAGTAATTCTAATATAAACATGTTTAGAACTTTCATAATACAGGTTTGGACAACTCAAGCATTCATCAGAAAAGAAAAAAAAATCATTTTTTCCCCCAGAGCGAGACCTGGGCTGAGACCTCCGCAACTTTACCTAGCAGTCCAGTTTATGGTTTCACTTTTTTCTTTTTCCAGACCCACTGTCATGTCCTCTTTGGAGACCAGGGTGTGAAGATCAGCTTTTGTCATACCCCCATTTTTCCCTGATGTGTCTACTGTGTTTACTGTGGGAGCATGGTGTCCCTCCTCCAGCTCCCCATCCACTCCTTCCGTGATCAGCCCTTTGGAAGACCTTAAATAGTTATCAAGTGCTGTGGATTTTAGGCTTTTGTCAGGTTTGTTAAGTTTTTTAGCTGCCATATCAGCGCTCTCTTGACAGACGTAGTGGGACCTGTATTATCGCAACAGATATCAGGGCTAATGTGTGGGAGGCTCTCGAAGACCTTGGAGAAGGCAGTAGGCCTATTTCGTGGTTAGTGATTCCCCTGCTCACCCAGCGAAAGAAAACACAAAAGTCACTGTTCAAACTTGGTGATACCACCCCCCAGCTATGATAGTGCTTGGCAGTTCTAATGTACTCTTGAAGGGCCCTCCTGATGTGTCAGGGTAATTTACAATGACCCCAAGTGTGTTATATGTGGCCTGGGTACTAGCGTTACTTATTTACCGAGTCTGCCATGTGTTGCAGTTACTACTGCCAGTGTCACTCTCTCCAGCATGCTGACTAGTGCCGGGTAAAGGCTGCGATTGCGGCTGGAGTATGGCACTGTGCCAGGGACCACAACATGCCGCTTCTGTCTACCTCCTACCGGCTCTCTCTGAGTATCTTGGGGTGAAATCCCAATTACCTCCCGCTCACTGGTCCTCACAGGGTAGGTGGAGGGGCTTCAACTGAGATACAGTCCGCTCACTTGTTGATCCCTCTGTGATGGCGGATATGTTGCTGCGTAGCAAAGGGGAATGTGCGCCAAGTCACCCAGTCTGGGTTATAGCGTTCCCCGCCACTGTTTCTGAGAGCCTTTTGCAGAAAGTGACCGCTGCTTGTAGTTATCTCCTGCAGGTATATTTAGGCTTTAAATAAAGCTCCCAAACATGCTTTTTTGCTTTTTAGCTGTGGTTACTGCACAGAGCTGCCAAGTTAAGCTGCCATCTTAGAGCTAGGCTAGCTCCATTGAATCTTTAAAAGAACAACTATCCTCTATGGGAATAGTAGTCCTCTTGGCCAAAGTGGAGATCGCTCCTTCTACCTTAGGAACCGTCTGCCACGAATCCTTAATAGAATTCGCTATAGGACATATCTTCTTAAAAATAGGATATGGAGAAAAGGGAATACCAGGTCTTTCCCATTCTCGAGCAATAATCTCTGCAGCACTGTCAGGAACTGGAAAAACCTCCACCGTGGAGGGAACATCAAAGTATTTGTTCAATTTACTAGACTTTTTAGGATTGACTACGATAGTTGTGTCGTAGTCGTCCAAAGTAGCCAAAACCTCCTTAAGTAATAAGCGAAGGTGTTCTAGCTTAAATCTGAAGGATACCACTTCAGCATCAGAAGAAGGAATTACACTGTCTGAGTCTGAGATTTCCCCCTCAGATGCTACCATGACTTCTTCCTCAGGCTTATGGGAAGGGACACTCTGGATAGCCAGAACTTGATCAGAACCCTTACTAACTGTTTCCTTAAATTTCTTTTTACACCTTCCCTGCAACATGGGGAAAGCTGACAAGGCCTCGGATACTGCAAGGGATACCTGGGAAGCAATGTCTTGTAGAGAAAATCCTACAGGATTGCAAGAGAAAACACAGGGCACTGTATGTGGAGACTGAAAAAGTTGGGATGCTTGAGGAGAAGGCTGCGGCATATCTGCAACAGGAGACACATGCAAAGCATTTGCCTGGGATAATGGTGGCTCATGGTCAAATATTTTATCTCTATAACTTAAAGTTCTCTCAATGCATGAGGAACAAAAAGGAAATGGGGGTTCCACCTGAGCATCAAAACATAACTGACAAGCAACAACTTCGCCTGGGATAATGCTTTGAAAAGCTTCTTGATCCATCTTATGTAATAAATAAGGATAAAGTGTAAAAATTATTTATTTGAAAATAAAAAATAAATCTGTACTGTGTCTTTAAATAGAAATGTGTGTTAGCGCAACAAACCAAATAGACCTCAGGCTACCTATACACCTCAGTAGTTTTACTGAGGTGCCTACCTGTCCTGCAGCTCATTTTCAAATACAGAGCAGTTACAGAGCCCTAACTGCTGGAAAAAAAAACAGCTTACAAAAGTAATCTTCATTACCAAAAGTTAAAGTATAAAAACTACTATAACACACTAAGCCACCATAAATCACCTCACAGTCTCAATGCCCAAACTGCCTAAAAGAAACCCCAAACATGAAGGTTTAATAAAGTCCCATATTAAATAAGACAGCTTTTTGCTGTAACAATTGCCAGCAATCTCCTTGCAAAAGAAAATTAAAATGGCACTTACCTGAAAGTGCTGTCCGGCAGCAGGACAGCTCACCTGGTTTGAGAAGGTGCAGCACCTCACATGGACCTGTGAAGAGAGAAAAACTGAGTAAACCTACTCAGGTTTTCTAGTTAGGGCAGAAGATTCTTGAGAAAATGCAGTGAGTATTGTACCTATCAAGTTCTCAAGTGATCAAAGGCCACCACCGCCCTACTGAAGAGACTGAAGAGACTGATGTGGACTAGGCTAGACCCCAGAAAAGAACAGAGTAAGCTTACTCTGCTAAAAAAATAAAATAAAATCTTGATTGAAGAAAACTTCTCATCAGACACCTAAACTTCACCTCCTCCTTGCACTACAGGCAAAGAGAATGACTGGGGGATTGTGGGTTGGGGGGTGATATTAATCAGCTTTGTTGTGGTGATCTTTGCCTCCTCCTGCTGGCCAGGAGTGATATTCCCAACAGTAATTGATGATGATCCATGGACTCACTGGGTCATTAGAAAGAAATTAAACTTTCATGATTCAGATAAGGCATTTAATTTTAAACAACTTTCCAATTTACTTCTATCATCAAATGGGCTTTGTTCTCTTGGTATTCTTTATTGAAAGCTAAATCTAGGTAGGCATAGGCTCATATGCTAATTTCTAAGCCATTGAAGGTCACCTCTTATCTCAGTGAATTTTAACATTTTTTCACAACTACACAGCGCTAGTTCATGTGTGCGGTATAGATAACATTGTGCTCACACCCGTGGGGGTATTTGATTCAGCACTGATTGGCTAAAATGCATGTTTGTCAAAAGAACTGAGATAAGGGTGCAGTCTGCAGAGGCTTAGAAACAAGGTGATCAAAGAGGCAAAAGGTGTATTAATATAAGTGTTGGTTATGCTAAACTGGGGGATGGGTAATAAAGGGATTGTGTATCTTATTAAACAAAAAACATTTTCAAGTAGACTGTCTCTTAATATAACAAAACTCACCAATTTGTAATGTCAACTGTCCAGTGCGCTCTCCAAGCCGCTGTCAGCATTCCTGCAATCTGCTCCGCCTCCTCCAATGACTGAGAAAAGATTCAGGTCATTTTCTGTAGTAACCGGACTCTTTAAAAACAAATTACATAACACATAATATTGCAATATGGCAGGGCATTAATCCTTTGCAATATTAATTAATACATACTTCAATTTATAATGGTAAGATCCACTATATCATAAGGATAACTACAACAGTTATTCTAAAGGCAAGGTAGACATATTTGGAAAAGCCAAAAAGACTAAGAAAACCAGAAAAAGCAATATCAAAATTAGTGTTTTACACCCTCTGCACCAATGTGCCAAGAGTATATATCCACCTTGCCTCCCATTGCAGTAATAATATGGCCCTATCCCCAACACACATAAGTGATGGAATGCGGCCAATAATAATATATTTTAAATCTGTTACAATTTGTGTCCCACCCTGGGATCAAACCTGGGACCTCAGCTTCTTTGTTCTTTTCTTTTTTCGATGTGATAGCCATTTACTTTGACTGTAGCCTGTTTCTTTGTTTATTTTTATTTTCCTTTGCTTTAGCTCTACCTGCCTGCAGCTGTGAGTAATTGGCAATTACTTTCAGTCTATATAAACCCAGCCCTACCAGCAGTCATAACCTGTTTATTTAGTTGCTACTCAGGGTGTTTTAATTATTGCTATTTGGATTGCTCTTTGTTATAGACTTGGATTTAAATATTTGACTTTGCTTTTCACTTTGATCGTAGACCAGGACTTTGACTATACTTTGCCTTTACCCTTTTGCACCTCACTGCATTGTTTGCCTTGCTGTTGCTGACCTGGATTGTGACCTTGACTATGCTCAAGCCTGCCTCCTTGTGCCTGATACCTGTACTTAACTGGATTGTATCCTTTACCAGTCCTATTTTGCCTGCTCATTATCTCTAGATTTATATAGAACTTAACAGTCCGGACTGCATTAAGAGCTTCAGGCTGGTTGTTACTCCTATCCCAACCTTAATCTATAGGTTACACAAATGAGTGCATTGTTCCAGTTGTTGTCTTTACACCATCAATGGCTGTTTATGGTATCCCCTCATGATGAAAAATTCTTTGATTTTCTGTAACTGTTCATCTCTCTTGTCCTGTTTTGTTCCAAACTACTGATTTCATCTGGAACATAGGTAAAACAATCTTTAAAGCAGGAGAATTAGTTTCCTTATGGAATAAAATAGTTATTAATTTTCCTTTCTTTTTGTAAATGCATAAATCCAAAAAGAAACAGGTCTATTTGTACAGGTTGTTTGACTAATTGTAAATTTAGGATGAGTATTGATTAAAGCCATCATAAGCTCAGCCTTGCCTCTCCACAGTAAAACAATATCATCTATATATCATTTGAAAAACATTATCTTTGCATAATGGAACAAATCTGAACCAATGTTTTAAATTCAGCCAAAAATAAGTTGGCATATGTTGAAACCGAATTTGACCCAAATGCCGTGACCAACACCTATATGTAATACTGTTTTTTTGTTGTTGAAGTAATTCAGTTCCAAACATGCTTGCAAGAATTCCAATACTGTATCCACTAGAGTTCCCACACAGTGATATTTAACAAGTTGTCTTGCTACTGCAGATACATCCTCATTATGAGAAATTACTGTATACAAGTTTGTGATATCAAGAATGACCAAGAGATCCTCCTCGAGCACCTAATTACATTTTGTAGAATACGTATCATCATAGATGAATCTAATAAAAAGAAAATTATTTTTTTCTACAAATGGTTGGAGAAGGGTTTCTTAATAATAGCTATCAGTTGAAAAAGTGATCCAGGTACCAACATGATTGGTCTTATTCTTGAGCTGTTGACTGTTATTTTGTAATAAAAATCTGTACAATATTTACTTTGAAAACTCTTCTGTATCAAAATATTAATTTTTTTTTTATTTTTTTTTGTTGAATCATTTAGTAATAACCTCTATCTTGTGGTAACTTCAAGTTGCTGAAGGATATCCATTTGATAATTAACATACAGCTAGATTACAAGTTTGTGCGTTCATCTTTTAACTCTGAAAATATGGTATTTTCAGCGTTAAAACAGCACCGCAGCCATTACAAGTCTTGTCGGTATAGGTGTACCGCAAGCCTTTTAGCCTGTAAAGCAATGTCAGTACCGCACTCGTAAAAATTACGTTTTTTTAATGGGATTCCCATAGCACTGATATTACGAGTTTTGCAGTGAGGCTAAAAAGCGAGTGTTACAGTCTAAAAAAACTAGATCCGTACCGCCATCTAAAGTCAGTAGTTATGAGTTTTACGCTACAAAGCTGTAACATAAAACTTATAACTAATGTGTTAAAAAGTACACTAACACCCATAAACTACCTATTAACCCCTAAACCGAGGCCCTCCTGCATTGCAAATACTATAATAAATGTATTGACCCCTAATCTGCCGCTTCCGATATCGCTGCTTCTCTAAAAAATATTAACCCCAATTACGACGCTCCCTAACTTCATCACCACTATAATAAACGTATTAACCCCTAAACCACCACCCTCCCACATTGCAAACACTATATAAATATTATTAACCCCTAAACTGACGTCCGCCCACATCGCCCCCACTATACTAAAGTCATTAAGCCCTACACCGCAGCCACTACAGGGAGTGCAGAATTATTAGGCAAGTTGTATTTTTGAGGATTAATTTTATTATTGAACAACAACCATGTTCTCAATGAACCCAAAAAACTCATTAATATCAAAGCTGAATAGTTTTGGAAGTAGTTTTTAGTTTGTTTTTAGTTATAGCTATTTTAGGGGGATATCTGTGTGTGCAGGTGACTATTACTGTGCATAATTATTAGGCAACTTAACAAAAAACAAATATATACCCATTTCAATTATTTATTTTTACCAGTGAAACCAATATAACATCTCAACATTCACAAATATACATTTCTGACATTCAAAAACAAAACAAAAACAAATCAGTGACCAATATAGCCACCTTTCTTTGCAAGGACACTCAAAAGCCTGCCATCCATGGATTTTGTCAGTGTTTTGATCTGTTCACCATCAACATTGCGTGCAGCAGCAACCACAGCCTCCCAGACACTGTTCAGAGAGGTGTACTGTTTTCCCTCCTTGTAAATCTCACATTTGATGATGGACCACAGGTTCTCAATGGGGTTCAGATCAGGTGAACAAGGAGGCCATGTCATTAGATTTTCTTCTTTTATACCCTTTCTTGCCAGCCACGCTGTGGAGTACTTGGACGCGTGTGATGGAGCATTGTCCTGCATGAAAATCATGTTTTTCTTGAAGGATGCAGACTTCTTCCTGTACCACTGCTTGAAGAAGGTGTCTTCCAGAATTTGGCAGTAGGACTGGGAGTTGAGCTTGACTCCATCCTCAACCCGAAAAGGCCCCACAAGCTCATCTTTGATGATACCAGCCCAAACCAGTACTCCACCTCCACCTTGCTGGCGTCTGAGTTGGACTGGAGCTCTCTGCCCTTTACCAATCCAGCCACGGGCCCATCCATCTGGCCCATCAAGACTCACTCTCATTTCATCAGTCCATAAAACCTTAGAAAAATCAGTCTTGAGATATTTCTTGGCCCAGTCTTGACGTTTCAGCTTGTGTGTCTTGTTCAGTGGTGGTCGTCTTTCAGCCTTTCTTACCTTGGCCATGTCTCTGAGTATTGCACACCTTGTGCTTTTGGGCACTCCAGTGATGTTGCAGCTCTGAAATATGGCCAAACTGGTGGCAAGTGGCATCTTGGCAGCTGCACGCTTGACTTTTCTCAGTTCATGGGCAGTTATTTTGCGCCTTGGTTTTTCCATACGCTTCTTGCGACCCTGTTGACTATTTTGAATGAAACGCTTGATTGTTCGATGATCACGCTTCAGAAGCTTTGCAATTTTAAGAGTGCTGCATCCCTCTGCCAGATATCTCACTATTTTTTACTTTTCTGAGCCTGTCAAGTCCTTCTTTTGACCCATTTTGCCAAAGGAAAGGAAGTTGCCTAATAATTATGCACACCTGATATAGGGTGTTGATATCATTAGACCACACCCCTTCTCATTACAGAGATGCACATCACCTAATATGCTTAATTGGTAGTAGGCTTTCGAGCCTATACAGCTTGGAGTAAGACAACATGCATAAAGAGGATGATGTGGTCAAAATACTAATTTGCCAAATAATTCTGCACTCCCTGTATAATAAACCTATTAACCCCTAAAGTGAAAGCCCCACAACCAAATATACTAAACTAAACTATTAAACCCTAAACCGAAAGCCCCCCACATCACAATAAACTAAATTAAACTAGTAAACCCTAAACCTAACCATACATCTAACCCTAACGTAACCCTAACACCCCCTAACTTTATATTAAAATTACAATTTCCCTAGCATAAATTAAATTAAAACTTACCTTTTAAATTAAAAAAACTAAGTTTAAACTAACAATTAAACTAATATAATTATTAAGCTAAAATTAAGCTAACTACCAATTAAACTAAACTACACATTAAACAAATCCTAAGACTACTATAAAACTTACAAAAAATCTAAATAAAAAAAAAAAAAAAGACTAAATTACAAAATCATATCAAACACTAAACTACGAAAAATAACAAACGAAAATATCAAAAATAAAAAAAATTACACCTAATCTAACAGCGCTATCAAAATAAAAAAGCCCACCCAAAATAAAAAAAACTAGCCTACAATAAACTACCAATAGCCCTTAAACGGGCCTTTTGTATGGCATTGCCCTAAGTTAAACAGCTCTTTTACCTGTAAAAAAAAAATACAAAGACCCCACAACAGTAAAACCCACCACCCAACCATAACCCCAAAATAAGAAAACTAGATTTAAAAAAACCTAAGCTACCCATTGTCCTGAAAAGGGCATTTGTATGGGCATTGCCCTTAAAAGGGCATTTAGCTCTTTTACATGCCCAAACCCTAATCTAAAAAAACACACAAAAAACCCTTAAAAAAAACTAACACTAACTCTAAGATGATTCACTTACAGTTTTTGAAGTCCCGCTTGAACGATCTTCATCCCAGCAGAGAAGTCCTCATCCAGGCGGTGAGAAGTCTTCATCCAAACGGCATCTTCAATCTTCATCCAGGTGGCATCTTCTATTTTGATCCCAGCGGCGCGGAGCGTATCCATCCTGAAGACATCCGGCATGGAGCATCCTCTTCATACAGTCGCCGCCATACACTGAATCTTCAATGCAAGGTACTATTCATCATCCAATAGAATGAAGCTGCTTAAATCCTATTGGCTGATTTGAACAGCCAATAGGATTTTAGGAGCTCTAATTACTATTGGCTGATTCAAATTTTTCAGCCAATAGGAATGCAAGGGACACCATCTTGGATCATGTACCTTGCATTGAAGATTCAGTGTACGGTGGTGACCGTATGAAAAGGATGCTCCATGCTGGATGCTCCGCGGAACCAAGATAGAAGATGCCACCTGTATGTGGATCATCTTGGGGTTAGTGTTAGGTTTTTTTAAGGGTTTTTTATGTGGGTTTGGAGGTTTTTTTTTTTTAGATTAGGGTTTGGGCAGTAAAAGAGCTAAATGCCCTTTTAAGGGCAATGCCCATACAAATGCCGTTTTCAGGACAATGGGTAGCTTAGGTTTTTTTAGATAGTTTTTATTTTTATTTTGTGGGTTTGGGGAGTGGGGGTTTGTAATGTTAGTGGGTATTTGTTTTTGTTTTTTTCAGAAAAAGAGCTGATATCTTTAGAGCAATGCCCTACAAAATGCCCCTTTAAGGGTCATTGGTAGTTTATTCTAGATTAGGTTTTTTATTTTGGGGTGTTTTTTTAATGGGTATTAGATTTGGAATAATGTTTATTATTTTTGATAATTTGTTTGTTAATTTGTGTAATGTATTTTTAAGAGGTTGTTTGTCTTTCTATTGTAGGAAAAGAGCTATTATCTTTAGGGCAATGCCCTACAAAAGGCTCTTTTAAGGGCCCCCCAAAAGGCCCTTTTAACGACCCTTGGTAGTTTGGGGGGGGCTTGTATACTGTTAAAGGTGCTTGTTTTTTGTAGCAAAAGAGCTGTGTAACTTAAGGCAATGCCCTACAAAAGGCCCTTTTAAGGGCCCCCAAAAGGCCCTTTTAAGGGCCATTTAAGGGCCATTAGTAGTTTGGAGGGGTAGGGGTTTGCATACTGTTAGGGGGTGTTTGGTTCTTTTTGCAGCAAAAGAGCTGTTTAACTTAGGGCAATTCCCTACAAAAGGCTCTTTTAAAGGGACAGTCAAGTCCAAAAAAAACTTTCATGATTCAGATAGGGCATGTAATTTTAAACAACCTTCCAATTTACTTTTATCACCAATTTTGCTTTGTTCTCTTGGTATTCTTAGTTGAAAGCTAAACCTTGGAGGTTCATATGCTAATTTCTTAGACTTTGAAGGCTTCCTCTAATCTAAATGCATTTGATAATGGAGACAGCTCTGATTGGCTAAACTGTCAAAAGAACTGAAATAAGGGGGCAGTCTGCTGAGGCTTAGATACAAGAGCCTCCATTACATATGCAGCGTTGTCCGCAAAATCCTCCGCCACCAGATTTTACGAGATAACATACAAGTTACGTGTGTATATTTCACCCATCACTCGCAATTACTCCCATAGGCTAACATGGTACCGCGTCGTAAATCGGTATCCAATATCCAGCGCAAGGACTCACGTGGAGAAAATTGAGAAATCTTACTCCATTTTTATCTCGCCATTAATGGCAGCCATAGCAGGCCTTGCATTGAGTATGGGAGCACTGTAACTCACGAAAATGCCTGCAAAAATAAACACCTAACACATGCGCAACGTCTATCTACTTGTCAACCGCAATCCCCCACCGCAATAACTAATAAAGTCTATTTACCCCTAAACCGACATAGCCCACAATGCAAAAAACCTAATCAAGTATTAACCCCTAAACCGCCATAGCCCACAACGCAATAAAACTAACCCCTAACCTAACCTAACCCTCCTCCTAACCTAACCCCCCTAAATAAACTAAAATTAGCTAATTCACAAAATACTAAAGTTACCATTAAATATAAAAACATTTACACTACTTCTAAAATACAAATAAACTAAGTATAAATTAAAGGGACAGTCTAATCCAAATTCAGGAGTAGACTGTCCCTTTAAGCAAGAATAACAGAAAATAAAAAAATCTAAGATTACAGAAAATAAAACATAAAATTACAAAAGTTTAAATAAATTACACCTAATCCCTATGAAAATAAAAAAGCCCCCCAAAATAAAAACACCCCCTAATCTAATCAACTACCAGTAGCCCTTAAAATGACTTTTTGCAGGGCATTGCCCCAAGATAATCAGCTCTTTTGCACAAAAAATACACACAGCCCCCCCTACCAGTAAACCACCCCACCCACCAAACCCCCCCAAAAAAATATTAACACTAAAAACGCTAAACTACCCATTGCCCTGAAAAGGCATTTGTTGGGCATTGCCCTTAAAAGGGCATTCAGCTCTTTTGCTGCCCACCCTATCTAAATAAAATAAATCCCCCCAAAAAACCCTTAAAAGACCCTAAGTCTAACCCCTAAGTGGTCCTCACCTGTCCTGAAGTTGAGCGGAGAAGGTCCTGTTCCAGGCGGTGAAATCTTCTTCCAAGCGGCGACCTCTTCTTTCTTCCAGGAACCAGCTGGCGCGGAGCGGAGGGCAGAGTTGAAGACCGGCAACGCTGGAACTAAAGACAGGCAACTCTGGAACTGAAGCCGGGCGACTCTGGAACTGAAGACTGGCGACCCTGGAGCCATGGAGCGAGGAGGATCCTCTTCATACGATCTCTGCCATACACTGAATAGGAATTCAAGGTACGCAATTAAAAATGGGATGAGAGCTACTAAAATCCTATTGGCTGTTCAAATCAGCCAATAGGATAAGAGCTACTGAAATCCTATTAATGCACATCGAGTGTGTGCTATTGCGTGACATTCAAATTGAATTTTTAAAGATGCAAATCTCCTGTTGCAAGATACGTTTCCCACGCGAGATTTCTGAAATGTGTAATTTCTGGTTATAATGGCCGGAACTTTTATAATCTGTTTATAAATGGTCAACTACACGTTTGTTTATTATTAGTAAATAAACCTCAAGCTTGTATTTGTCTGTAATGCTCACAACTGTTATTGGGCAATGGCGTCTTTATTTTTAAAGGGACATTACAACAAAATATTTTCTTAAAATGATCTGGAGAGAGAATACATTTTTATACTTTAAAATGTAACTATCAATTTAGATTGATCTTTAGATATCCTTAACAAAAGAAATTACAATGCACATGGTTGAGCCAATCACACAAGGCATCTCTGTGCATCCACCAATCTTCAGCTACTGAGCATATCTAGATATGTTTGCAAAGGAAATAATCCAAAAATAATTATTTAAAATCGATGATATAATTAAATGTTAATGTTTAAAATTCAGTTTCCTTCACACGTGTGCGTTTCAGGGCCTGCCAGGGCACAGTGTCACACCAGTGCAACTCATATCTGGTGTAACAGTAGTGTACATTTAAAAAAAAATTAAAATTTTGACTGTAATAGATTGAATAGCAGTTAGTTGTCTGCAAGCGTGTGTGTCAGGCCTACAGCGTCTACTCTGCCAACTTCTGCCAGTGCACAGTGCCATTCATATCTGTTGTCATAGCAGCTTGCACGCATAGTACCACTAATCGAAAAAAAAATGACAGGCAGAGGCAGGCCACCCCGCAAGGGCCGTCGTGGTGCTGTGATTCCCTTTGGCCCTAGAATAATGCCCAGTGTTCAGAGGCCGAGTACCCTGAACTCGAAAAGTTCTGAGGACATAGTTGACTGGCTAACACAGGACACCCAATCTTCTACTGCTTCCGCTCGGAACCTTAACGCACCATCCTCCTCCAGATTAGCTTCGGGCACCTCTCAAGTTACCACTCGCCCGCCTGCCTCCATCACCAACACTAGCACCACAGCCACTTTACTTGATCTGTCAGAGGAGTTATTTACACATCAGTTGGAAGAAATAAGTGATGCGCAACCATTATTGCCAGAGGATGTAGATAACAGGGATATGTCTCAGTCAGGCAGCATTACACACATGGACGTACGGTGTGATGATGATAATGTTGTACCCGCTGCTGCTTCCTTTGCTGAGTTGTCAGATACAAGTGAAGTGGTTGATGATGATGATGCGTCCGTGGATGTCATGTGGGTGCCCGCTAGAAGAGAAGAAGAACAGGGGGAAAGTTCAGATGGGGAAACAGAGAGGAGGAGGAGACGAGTTGGAAGCAGGGGGAGGTTGTCGCAAGGAGCTAGTGGCACAGTCAGACAGCATGCATCGGCACCCGGGGTCAGCCAGACAGCACGCCAATCAACGCATGCTGTTGCCACCACCAGAATGCTATCATTGCAGAGCTCAGGTCCAACCTTGTGCAAATGGGGAGTTTGCGGTTGTGCAAATGGACTGTTTGCGGTTGTTTGCGGTGCGTTAAACGGGGAGTTTGGTCTGTCACTGTGAAGCAGGCGTAACCCTTACACTACCTGATCGATACAACATTATACCTAATGTTTTAAAGCACGTTATTCCAAACAATTTAGGAATATTAGGTGATTTATGCCCTTTATGGATTAAAACCAGACTCTGCATCAACTATGTAATTTTCCATGGGAGTTTTGCCATGGATCCCCCTCCGGCATGCCACAGTCTAGGTGTTAGTCCCTTGAAACAACTTTTCCATCACTATTGTGGCCAGAAAGAGTCCCTGTGGGTTTTAAAATTCGCCTGCCTATTAAAGTCTATGGTGGTTCGCCTGGTTCGTGAACATTTGCGGAAGTTTGCGTTCGCCGTTCGCAAACTGAAAATTTTAGGTTTGCGACATCACTATTCGCCTAGCCTTTGATAAATCTAGCCCTATAACTCAATTCAAACTAAAACTACTCCGGCAGATGTTCATTGAACAACTTGACGTTAACTTAGACACCAAACTCATGCCTAGATTACGAGTTTTGCGTTAGGGTCAAAAAGCAGCGTTGGCCGGTCCTAACGCTGCTTTTTAACGCCCGCTGGTATTACGAGTTTCCCTAACGCCACAAAAATATCCGTCTCCGATGAAATCATTAAAGTCAACCCTGATCCAGTAGTTAACATATACCGCAAAAAAAACCCAACTACGAATCACAAAAAAAACATTACACAACCTACACGTACACTCATACAAACACTAAACTATATTTATTTTTAAGATTTCATATTTTATGGTCAAAATAGAACGGATCAAAGTTACAAGATCTCGGGTGTTTGAAAAAAAAGGCAAACAAAATCATTTTCCATTGACTTACATAGACAGATGGGAACAGACACCCATATAGCTACATCTAACTACAAATATTATCACATACATACACTAATCGATACATACAAACAATATACAGCACATTACATACACAAATATGATTTTGAATAGGAATGTAACACGATTTAGCTACTTTTTCACACAAGACCATGACGTCACTCACTTTACGCTCAAAACAATACTTGGACTTTATTTCTACACACATTTTTCTCCTCCATTGACTTCTATGGGGAAGACGTGCTCGTGCATGCGACAGGCAGATTTACCTAGCGCACGGAAAAAGCGTAGATAAGAAAACTCATAATACCAGCGTTAAAATTGTGAAACTAACTCATTCTTTCTTGCGTTATTACCGCTATGACAAATAGATCAAGAAACGGCTATTTCTCTATGGAGTTATGGCTTTCACTTGTATGAAATTCACTACAACATCAAATTATTATAGAAATTTACATTACATCAACTACAAATCACCTTCAACAATACAAAATATATTAAATAAATTACATCATATTTAAACGGACAGAAATATAATTTGAACATTTCATTAATCACCAACAGTAGACAATTTCATAACATTTCATTTATTCAACTCATATGCTTGCATGAACAGCATATCTACATAGGCTTAACACATGATCATTAATGGATGCACATACATGACTTTTCTCATTCACTCATACATGTGCATTGATATTCTGGGGGGCAAACACATTAGATTCTCTCTATGAATCATGAAACATAAAATATGGATTTTACTGTCCCTTTAACATCACGATTCACTCAGAATATACCATTAGGAATTACGTACAATAAGAACATCATTAGAACAGATTACAGCTGTCACTTTTTGGGAAGGAACAACAATGCTATACTGCTTTATATAAGTCAGCATATGTGGGAGAGAATCACCATACATACATATATGTACATAACACGCATCACGCAACCACAAAGCACACATTTATATTTTTAATCATCACACAATAACAATGTAGTAAAATACAACAACAGAATGAGGATTTGCTAACTAGACAGGCAGGTTGCTAATATGATGACATCATTAGAAGCTTCAACCATACACATTACAGCTTTAGGACTGTACCACCCCTTTCAGACGTTTAGCACTCAATACTACAATACTACATATACGTAAATGACAGTTTGGAACATCATTATTATTGCGATTTTAAAGGGACACATACAATATTGAGATCTCGCCAATCACTTATATATACAATAAAACAGATGTCAGCCGGAAGATCAGCCGGAAGATCTTCATTATTATTGCAATTTTAAAGGGACGTGTACAATATTGACATCTCGCAAATCACTTATATATACAATATTATAGATGTCAGCTGTTACTTTATCGTTTACAAACAATATTGCAGCAACATTGATCAATCAGATTCTATACCATTATACACAAGTATGCACTTTCATTCATGTTAGTGTGGATGTGTGCTTTTTACTATAAGATCGCGTTTATTAAGTATTTATTACACATATGAACAAACATTACGAAGATTCACTGTATAGGTTACATTTTACACTTTATTGCGATTCATTAGGGGAAAACAACATTTCAGCAAACACCTAAAAAAAAATGCCCACTTTGAAAGCATTTGCGCCGCTCACATACAAACAAGTGTATACAATCAGCAATCATTACGAACTCGCTACCATTGGACTAATTGCACTATAAATCCCCTATACAACATGGCCAAAGCGTCATTTGTGATCAACATTGTATCAAATCGCTTTTGTGTTTTTGCATACCTTGTTACTCCTTGTGTGTTTGCTCTGCTGTTTGGCTTTGTGCTGCTTAGCTTGGCAAATATGGATGATGCTCAGTTAGATGCTGCTGGTGCTGCTGCACAAGTAGCGATCAATAGAATCAGGCAGGCTCGGCGGCTCCAAGAGAGACAAAGGGCTTGTTTGGTTTGAGGTCCTCGTGTTCACAGGGTGAGGCCCACCTTGGACAACAAGAGTGACTTCAAGGTTTATGACAAGTATAGGCTCAATCACAAACAGCTCATTTGCCTTTATGATGTTCTTAGACCTCATATGGAGCCACGTAGACGTATGGCAACGGCAATCCATGGTATGACCAAGATGCTTAGTTGCATACACTTCCTGGAGTTTTCAATCTGGAGAGGGGTACATGCCTGGGCTTGCTCAGGATACCTTCTCTATGGTTTTTGACAACTTTCTGGATGCAATGGTATGAGTCAGTAATCATTACATAGGATTCCCTCAGAATGATGCTGATTGGAGGCGCCTGAAGAGGGAATTCTTTGCTATCTTTGCTATCGCTCGAATGTCCAATGTCTTGGGAGCAATAGATTGCACCCACATTGCTCTGCGTGCTCCTGAACATGACCAGCCCTTCCGAAATCGCAAACATTTCCATAGTCTCAACATGCAGTTTGTTTATGATGCATGGATGCGGATTATGCACGTGTGTGCGAATTTTGGCAGGGCTTGTCATGATGCCTGCATCCTCAGACAGTCGTCCCTGTGGCGGCAGTTTGAGGGCAGAGAGTTTCCACCTGGGTGGCTCGTTGGTGAGTACTTGTGCACAAAATGGTTAATTAGTTAGACAATTGCCACTGTAGACTTAAAAAACAGTTGTGTTTGTGTAATGTGCAAAATAGTCAGCTATAGGATGCAATTTAAACATTTAATTGTCTTTCCGCAAATGTCTAGTTTTAGCTCTAAACAGATATGTAGCATGTCTTGGCTTAAATGGCCAGATAGAGAATGCAATTTAAGCATTTTGTTTTTATTTTAGCAAATGTCTGGTTTATGCGAAATATGCATATGTAGCATGTCTTAGCTTAAATGGGCATTTATAGAATGCGCTTTAACCATGTCATTGTCTCTTTCCGAAAATGTCTAGTTTTAGCTCCAAACAGATATATAGCATTTCTTAGCTTAAATGGCCAGCTCTAGGATGCAATTTAACCATGTCTTTCTCTTTTTAGCAAATGTTTGGTTTATGCGAAATACGCATAGGTAGCATGTCTTAGCTTAAATGTGCAGATATAGAATGCGCTTTAACCATGTCATTGTCTCTTTCCGCAATTGTCTAGTTTTAGCTACAAACAAATATGTAGCATGTCTTAGCTTACATGGGCAGCTCTAGGATGCAATTTAAAGGGACAGTGTAGACCAAAATAAACTTTCATGATTCTGATAGAGAATCTAATTTTAAACAATTTTCCAATTTACTTTTATCACCAATTTTGCTTTGTGTGGAATTCTTAGTTGAAAGCTTAACCTAGGAGGTTCATATGCTAATTTCTTAGACCTTGAAGCCCACCTCTTTCAGAATGCAATTGAACAGTTTTTCCCCACTAGAGGGTGTTAGTTCACGTATTTCATATAGATAACACTGTGCTCGTGCACGAGAAGTTATCTGGGAGCAGGCACTGATTGGCTAGACTGCAAGTCTGTCAAAAGAACTGAAAAAAGGGACAGTTTGCAGAGGCTTAGATAGAAGATAATCAGACAGGTTAAAAGTATATTAATATAACTGTGTTGGTTATGCAAAACTGGGAAATGGGTAATAAGGGGATTATCTATCTTTTAAAACAATAAAAATTCTGGTGTAGACTGTCCCTTTAACCATTTTTTTTTATTTTAGCAAATGTCTGCTTTATGCGAAATACACATATGTAGCATGTCTTAGCTTAAATGGGCAGATAGAGAATGCAATTTAACCATGTCATTGGGGCATATGTATCAAGCTCCGAATGGAGCTTGATGTCCCATGTTTCTGGCGAGCCTGCAGGCTCGCCAGAAACAGCAGTTATGAAGGAGCGGTCACAAAGACCACTGCTCCATAACCTGTCCGCCTGCTCTGAGCAGGCGGACAGACATCGCCACAATACAACCCGATCGAGTACAATCAGGTTGATTGACACCCCCCTGCTGGCGGCCCATTGGCCGTGAGTCAGCAGGGGGCAGCGTTGCACCAGCAGCTCTTGTGAGCTGCTGGTGCAATGCTGAATATGACGAGGTCTGGCGGACCTGGGGCCATTGTCTCTTTCCGCAAATGTCTAGTTTTAGTTCAAAACAGATATGTAGCATGTCTTAGCTTAAATGTGCAGATAAAGAATGCAATTTAAACATATGATTATTTTTTAAGGAAAATGTTTATTTTAGGGGATTTTCGTGTATAAATGAAAAGTATTTTAATATAATAATTATAAATAAATTATTAATATTTGTCATTTTGTTATGTTAATTATTTATAGGTGATTCTGGTTACATGAGCTGGCCTTGGCTCATTACACCCCACAGACGAGGCCCAGGAGCACTATAATAGGGCGCACAAGTGGACTAGGGCTGTAGTGGAGAGGATGTTTGGGCTCCTCAAAATGAGACTAAGATGTCTGGACAGGTCTGGAGGAGCCCTCCAATACAGCCCTAGTAAGGTGGCGAAAATCGTTATAGCCTGCAGTGTCCTGCATAACATTGCACAGCGAGCTGGGATACTGCAGGCCATCCAGGCGCCCTTCCGGGACGAGGGGCTCAATGTCAGAGAAAACATCATCAACCGCCACTTCTGACGGTAAATAATAGAAGTTAGATAGGAGTATTGTGAATATTTGTGAATTCTAGGGAAATGAGAAGTAGAGAATTGTGCAAACATGTTAGGATTGTTCATCAAATGATTATAAAAATGTATTTGGATTATTATAGGTGATTCTCCTGGCATTGGGTCCTATAACGACTTCACCGCCTGGTTTTTAAAGACATCAGCTTGTAAGTATAAATAATGTATGGACTGTGGCTGGCGGGAATTTGGCACAATCACCCATCATATGGCATACATTTTACAAAGTAATATTTAGTTTACACATTACTAGAAATTTGGATACTCAGAAAGGGATCCTCTAGCAAGACTATATGCTTCAAAGTCATATTCAAAGTCACACATCAGAGGTTAGGTCTGCACAATGTATGACTTATCTTCACACTTGATTGATAGAACATAACACAAGATGCTACACATGCTTAATAAGCTAGTGATAGAAATAGTTTCAGAAATGTGGTGGTGCAGAACTAATTCACACACTTCTATTCATTTTTTTATTTTCACTTTTTCTGCAATTAGGGAGATGACTTCATCTTAAGACTGAAAGTGAAGAATTCAAGACTGAAAGTGAAGAATTCAAGACTGAATGTGAAGAATCCCAGACTGAAAGTGATGAATACCAATGTGATCATGTCTGGCATTGTCTATCAAAAGTGCTGACCTTGAAAACCATAAAAAAACACGTTCACATGGTAAGTGGCAACAATTTTATGGACTAAGGCTGTGGATGCATCCTATTGGAGACACCTAGATTATTTTTCTTTTAGATGGTATTTCACAATCCTCTATTTTGAAAATGATGAATAAGACACCTAATGAAGATAAACTGATATTTTGAAGATAATTGCCTTTCAAAGACCATACATCTAGGTTAGTTTGCACAATTCATGCTAGTTAAGAATCACAGGAGGAAGAATGTTAAAAGAATTAGGAATAGATACATGTCCTATATTAGAATATGTTTATTTTACATACATTATCCCTACTTTGTGCTAGAGAGGACTCACATTCTGACCAATCAGACAAAGGAATACATTTTATAGTTGATATAGAGGTATATTATTTGAAGGGACATGAAATATTACATTCAATTATGTTCAGCATACAACATAAATAGATTGTTATAGTGTGATATGCATCTCCCGGCTTTGTTTAGGACTTTGGCCCAGTTGGATGAAGACTTCTCAAGTTAAGGTGATCTTCAAAGGGTTAGTGTTTTTTTAAGGGGCAATTGGGTGGGTTTTAGAGTAGGGTTGATTGTGTGGGTGGTGGGTTTTAATGTTGGGGGGATTTGTAGTTTTTTTACATGTAAAAGAGCTGATTACTTTGGGGTAATGCCCCACAAAAGGGCTATTTGTATTTTAGTGTAGGGTAGGGGTTTTTATTTTGGGGGGGGCTTTTATATTGTGTTAGGGGGATTAGATTAGGTGTAATTAGTTTTAAAATCTTGTAATTTGTTTATTATTTTCTGTAATTTTTTTGTTCTTTAGCTAATTTTATTTAATTGTATTTAATTGTATGTAATTGTATTTAATTTAAGGAATTAATTTAATTATAGTGTAGTGTTAGGTGTTAGTGTATCTTAGGGTAAGGTTTTATTTTACAGGTAAATTTGTATTTATTTTAGATAGATAGTTATTAAATAGCTAAAGGGAAACTGAACCCAAATTTTTTCTTTCATGATTCAGATAGAGCATGCAATTTTAAGCAACTTTCTAATTTACTCCTATTATCAATTTTTCTTTGTACTCTTGCTATCTTTATTTGAAAAAGAAGGCATCTGAGCTATTTGTTTGGTTCAGTACCATGGAAAGCACTTGTTTATTGGTGGATAAATGTATCCACCAATCAGCAAGAACAACCCAGGTTGTTCACCAAAAATGGGTCGGCATCTAAACATACATTTTTGCATTTCAAATAAAGATACCAAGAGAATGAAGAAAATTTGATAATAGGAGTAAATTAGAAAGTTGCTTATAATTGTATGCTCTATCTGAATCATGGAAGAAAATTTTTGGGTTCAGTGTCCCTTTAATAACTATTTAGTAACTATTCTACCTAGTTAAAATAAATACAAACTTGCCTGTAAAATAAAAATAAATCCTAAAATAGCAACAATATAACTATTAGGGTTATACTTAGGTTTAGGGGTTAATAAATTTAGAATAGTGGCAGCAGATTAGGGGATAATACATTTATTATAGTGGTGGCGACGTTAGGGGCGGTAGATTAGGGGTTAATAAGTGTAGGTAGGTTGTGGCGACATTGGGGGCGGCAGATTAGGGGTTAATAAATATAATGTAGGTGTCGGCGATGTTGGGGGCAGCAGATTAGGGGTTAAAAAGTATAATGTAGGTGGCGGTGATGTCCGGAGCAGCAGATTAGGGGTTAATAGCTATAATGTAGGTGTTGGCGATGTCGAGGGCGGAAGATTAGGGGTTAATAAGTGTAAGATTAGAGGTGTTTAGACTTGGGGTTCATGTTAGGGTGTTAGGTGTAAACATAAATTTTATTTCCCCATAGGAATCAATGGGGCTGCGTTAGGAGCTAAACACTGCTTTTTTGCAGGTGTTAGAATTTCTTTCAGCCGGCTCTCCCCGTTGATTCCTATTGGGAAATCGTGCACAAGCATGCACAACCAGCTCACTGCTAACGTAAGCAGCTCTGGTATTGGAGTGAGATGTGGAGCAAAATTTTGCTCAATGCTCACTTTTGGTCTGTTAACGCCAGGTTTGTAAAAACCCGTAATACCAGCGCTGTCTGTAAATGAGCGGTGAGCATAAACTGCTCGTTAGCACCGCATAGCGTCTAATGTAAAACTCGTGATCTAGCCAATGGTTATTATTGGTATCTTTATTTCCTCTATACCAAGCACTATATATACCGTGAAACAGGAGGCTAGATTTTAAATTTTGCAGTAGATCTGTCACTTTGCTATGTCTCATATAAGCCAAACTAATATTCCCTATACTCGCTTGATCAATTTCATAAGTGTTGTACTCTTTTTTTTGTCTAAGATCCAATCTAAACTATATTTCATAAGTATGGCAGTATTATAATATTCTATATTTGGGAGGGCCATTTCCCCATTAGTATATGGTAAATATATTTTTTTAAATCAATTCTTGCTTTCCTATTATTCAATAAAAATAATTTCAATTTGAAATATATCCAGTTTAGTAATCTTTAGTAGAAGCATCTGTACGATATACAATAGATCAGGGAGTATATTAATTTTTATTAAATGGATCTTTTTTTTTTTTATTTTATTATGGCTGGTTTCAGATTTAGTTTATAGAGATTTTAGATTTTTTTATTGATCTTAATACCTAAATATTCCATAGGTACAGATAGGTCTTGAAACAGAAGATCAAGATCTTTTGAGGTTTTTAGTAACCAAAGTATTTGTGATTTTATAAGGTTAATCTTATATCTTGAAAGGTGGCTATATTGATCTATAATTTTGAAAATATTATTTAAATGTTCCTTAGGATCTGTAACAAATAATAATACGTCATCTGCATAAGCAACCAATTTTAATTTACATCTCCCGATCTCAATACCTGGAATGATCTGGTTTAACATAAACAACAGAGGTTCTAAAGAAATATTAAATAACAACGGGGATAAGGGGCAACCCTGTCAGGTGCCCCATTGTAACTGTATTGGCTCTGTGAATATTGTCCATTTATTTGAACATATGCCCTGGAAATTGTATATATGGTTTTTGTAAAATACAAAAAAAACTCCCTTAAAAACAAAGTTCTCTAAAGAGGTTAAAAAATGGGGCCATTCAATTCTGCAAAGGCCTCCTCTGTGTTCAAATCTAGCAGGAAGGCCTCCGGCAGATCAATGCTCCCCTCTCCCTCTCCTCTTACCTCATATTTTTCTATGGCATATAAGATTTTCCTTAAATTTGTACCTGAGAATCTACCAGAGACGAATCTTGTTTGATCCACTGTTAGTAAATCTGGTATTATTGTTTTGAGTCTATATGATAAAATTTTCATTAAAATATTATAGTCCACATTTATAAGTGAAATGGGCCTATAAGATTGTGGTAGAGAGGCATATTTATTTGGTTTTGGAATAGCAATTATGTTAGCTGATTTAAAATTTCGATATGGTATAGTTCCATTTGTATAATATGAGTAGAAAAGCTGATAAAAAGTAGGGACTGTTTTATCTATTATAATTGTGTAAAATTCAGCCAGGAGACCATCAGGGCCCACAGTTTTTCCTAAAGAGAGATAATTAATTATGGCCTAGATTTGGAGTTTGGCGTTAGCCGTGAAAACCAGCGTTAGAGGCTCCTAATGCTGGTTTTAGGCTAACTCTGGTATTTGGAGTCACTCAAAAAAGGGTCTAACGCTCACTTTTCAGCCGCGACTTTTCCATACCGCAGATCCCCTTACGTAAATTGCGTATCCTATCTTTTCAATGGGATTTTTCTAACTCCAGTATTTAGAGTCGTGGCTGAAGTGAGCGTTAGAACTCTAACGACAAAACTCCAGCCGCAGGAAAAAAGTCAGTAGTTAAGAGCTTTCTGGGCTAACGCCGGTTCATAAAGCTCTTAACTACTGTACTCTAAAGTACACTAACACCCATAAACTACCTATGTACCCCTAAACCGAGGTCCCCCCACATCGCCGACACTCGATTAATTTTTTTAACCCCTAATCTGCCGACCGCCAACTACGTTATCCTTATGTACCCCTAATCTGCTGCCCCTAACACCGCCGACCCCTATATTATATTTAGTAACCCCTAACCTGCCCCCCACAATGTCGCCGCCAGCTACCTACACTTATTAACCCCTAATCTGCCGACCGCAAAGCCCCGCCACCTACGTTATCCTTATGTACCCCTAATCTGCTGCCCCTAACACCGCCGACCCCTATATTATATTTATTAACCCCTAATCTGCCCCCCACAACGTCGCCTCCACCTGCTTACACTTATTAACCCCTAAATAAATTATTCCTATTTAAAGCTAAATACTTACCTGTAAAATAAATCCTAATATAGCTACAATATAAATTATAATTACATTGTAGCTATTTTACAATTAATATTTATTTTACAGGCAACTTTGTAATTATTTTAACCAGGTACAATAGCTATTAAATAGTTAAGAACTATTTAATAGTTACCTAGTTAAAATAATTACAAAATTACCTGTCAAATAAATCCTAACCTAAGTTACAATTAAACCTAACACTATACTATCATTAAATTAATTAAATAAAATACCTACAATTACCTACAATTAAACCTAACACTACACTATCAATAAATTAATTAAATACAATACCTACAATTACCTACAATTAAACCTAACACTACACTATCAATAAATTAATTAACTACAATGAAATAAACTAACTAAAGTACAAAAAATAAAAAAGAACTAAGTTACAAAAAATACAAAAATATCTACAAACATAAGAAAAATATTACAACAATTTCAAACTAATTACACCTACTCTAAGCCCCCTAATAAAACAACAAAGCCCCCCAAAATAAAAAATGCCCTACCCTATTCTAAATTACTAAAGTTAAAAGCTCTTTTACCTTACCAGCCCTGAACAGGGCCCTTTGCGGGGCATGCCCCAAGAAGTTCAGCTCTTTTGCCTGTAAAAAAAACATACAATACCCCCCCCCAACATTACAACCCACCACCCACATATCCCTAATCTAACCCAAACCCCCCTTAAATAAACCTAACACTAAGCCCCTGAAGATCTTCCTACCTTGTCTTCACCATACCAGGTTCACCGATCGGTCCTGAAGAGCTCCTCCGATGTCCTGATCCAAGCCCAAGCGGGGGGCTGAAGATGTCCATGATCCGGTAGAAGTCTTCATCCAAGCGGGGCAGAAGAGGTCTTCCATCCGATTGAAGTCTTCATCCAAGCAGGGCAGAAGAGGTCTTCCATCCGATTGAAGTCTTCATCCAGGAGGCATCTTCTATCGACATCCATCTGGAACGGAGCGGCAGCATCCTGAAGACCTCCAACGCGGAACATCCATGCTGGCCGACGACTGAACGATGAATGACGGTTCCTTTAAATGACATCATCCAAGATGGCGTCCCTCAAATTCCGATTGGCTGATAGGATTCTATCAGCCAATCGGAATTAAGGTAGGAGTATTCTGATTGGCTGATGGAATCAGCCAATCAGATTTAGCTCACATTCTATTGGCTGATCGGAACAGCCAATAGAATGCGAGCTCAATCTGATTGGCTGATTGGATCAGCCAATCGGATTGAACTTGATTCTGATTGGCTGATTCCATCAGCCAATCAGAATATTCCTACCTTAATTCCGATTGGCTGATAGAATCCTATCAGCCAATCGGAATTCGAGGGACGCCATCTTGGATGACGTCATTTAAAGGAACCGTCATTCGTCGTTCAGTCGTCGGCCAGGATGGATGTTCCGCGTCGGAGGTCTTCAGGATGCTGCCGCTCCGTTCCAGATGGATGTCGATAGAAGATGCCGCCTGGATGAAGACTTCAATCGGATGGAAGACCTCTTCTGCCCCGCTTGGATGAAGACTTCAATCGGATGGAAGACCTCTTCTGCCCCGCTTTGATGAAGACTTCTACCGGATCATGGACATCTTCAGCCCCCCGCTTGGGCTTGGATCAGGACATCGGAGGAGCTCTTCAAGACCGATCGGTGAACCTGGTATGGTGAAGACAAGGTAGGAAGATCTTCAGGGGCTTAGTGTTAGGTTTATTTAAGGGGGGTTTGGGTTAGATTAGGGGTATGTGGATGGTGGGTTGTAATGTTGGGGGGGTATTGTATGTTTTTTTTACAGGCAAAAGAGCTGAACTTCTTGGGGCATGCCCCGCAAAGGGCCCTGTTCAGGGCTGGTAAGGTAAAAGAGCTTTTAACTTTAGTAATTTAGAATAGGGTAGGGCATTTTTTATTTTGGGGGGCTTTGTTGTTTTATTAGGGGGCTTAGAGTAGGTGTAATTAGTTTAAAATTGTTGTAATATTTTTCTTATGTTTGTAGATATTTTTTTATTTTTTGTAACTTAGTTCTTTTTTATTTTTTGTATTTTAGTTAGTTTATTTCATTGTAGTTATTTGTAGGTTTTGTATTTAATTAATGTATTGATAGTGTAGTGTTAGGTTTAATTGTAGGTAATTGTAGGTATTTTATTTAATTAATTTAATGATAGTATAGTTTTAGGTTTAATTGTAACTTAGGTTAGGATTTATTTGACAGGTAATTTTGTAATTATTTTAACTAGGTAACTATTAAATAGTTCTTAACTATTTAATAGCTATTGTACCTGGTTAAAATAATTACAAAGTTGCCTGTAAAATAAATATTAATCCTAAAATAGCTACAATGTAATTATAATTTATATTGTAGCTATATTAGGATTTATTTTACAGGTAAGTATTTAGCTTTAAATAGGAATAATTTATTTAATAAGAGTTAATTAATTTCGTTAGATGTAAATTATATTTAACTTAGGGGGGTGTTAGTGTTAGGGTTAGACTTAGCTTTAGGGGTTAATACATTTATTAGAATAGCGGTGAGCTCTGGTCGGCAGATTAGGGGTTAATAATTGAAGTTAGGTGTCGGCGATGTTAGGGAGGGCAGATTAGGGGTTAATACTATTTATTATAGGGTTAGTGAGGCGGATTAGGGGTTAATAACTTTATTATAGTAGCGCTCAGGTCCGCTCGGCAGATTAGGGGTTAATAAGTGTAGGCAGGTGGAGGCGACGTTGTGGGGGGCAGATTAGGGGTTAATAAATATAATATAGGGGTCGGCGATGTTAGGGGCAGCAGATTAGGGGTACATAGGGATAATGTAAGTAGCGACGGTGTCCAGAGCGGTAGATTAGGGGTTAATAATAATATGCAGGGGTCAGCGATAGCGGGGGCAGCAGATTAGGGGTTAATAAGTGTAAGGTTAGGGGTGTTTAGACTCGGGGTTCATGTTAGGGTGTTAGGTGCAGACTTAGGAAGTGTTTCCCCATAGGAAACAATGGGGCTGCGTTAGGAGCTGAACGCGGCTTTTTTGCAGGTGTTAGGTTTTTTTTTCAGCTCAAACAGCCCCATTGTTTCCTATGGGGGAATCGTGCACGAGCACGTTTTTGAGGCTGGCCGCTTGCGTAAGCAACTCTGGTATCGAGAGTTGAAGCTGCGTTAAATATGCTCTACGCTCCTTTTTTGGAGCCTAACGCAGCCTTTATGTGGACTCTCAATACCAGAGTTATTTTTATGGTGCGGCCAGAAAAAAGCCGGCGTTAGCTACGCGGGTCCTTACCGACAAAACTCTAAATCTAGCCGTATGTCTTTTATCTCTTCTGAATTTATAGGTTTATTAAACATATCCAATTGAACATTCTCTATTTTCGGTAAATTAATTTTTGCATCGTCTAATCCATTTTTTTGTCTGCTGTATATAAAGTTTGCTAATAGTCTGTAAATGCTTTAGCTGTTTTACAGGGATCTTGAGTATTCAACCCTTTATAATTAATATTATTTATATAGTTCCTAGATCATTTTTTTTTGTTAAGGAAGCTAAAAGCTTCACTGATCTATTTCCCCATTGGAAGAATCTTGCCTCCAATTGTCTTAGTTTCTCTCTTGTTTTTCCTCCCAAGAAGCTATCTCTCTCTTGTTTTGCTAATAAAAAGCTTTCTTTATACTTAGTGTTTGGTTTGTTTTTAAAATTGCTAAATGTTAAAGCCACCCTTTTTGAAATGTCTAGTTTTTCTGTTCTTTTCTATGATTTATTGCATATGTTATATCAGATTTTATAGATACTTTAGTCACTTCCCAATAAATGTTATTATTGTTTAACCTTTTCATGACCGGGCTAAAAGGTCTACATCAGTAAAAGCGTTCTGGTGTGGACAAATTGAAATCACGCAATTGTGCAAAAGATCGCGAGATTTAAATTATGGGATTGGGTCTGGGGGGGCATCCCTAAGATGCTAGGAATGCCCTCCAGACCGCAATCAAATCCTGCAAGCCTAGTAGGCTTCAGGACAGCCATTTGCAATGATGTTGTATTCCGTCATAACGGCTTTGAAGCCCAGTGCCATTGTGATGGAATACAAGGGCATAACGGCATTTAAAGGTTAAGTAAGATCCATTGTTTAAATGATATTCTTCCCATTTGTTTTGTAAAAATTGTTTGAATTTACTTGATTTATTAAGATAGGAGGGATAATGACATCTATTACTACTATAGGTATTAAGTTGAAGATCTTTTTTCAAGTACTGGAGCATGATCAGAGAAAGTAAAATCCATAATTTGGACTTTATTTACTCTATTTAATTATTCCGCAGAAAACAAAAACATGTCTAACCTTGACATAGCGTTATTTTTTCAATCACCAAATATCTACCAAGTTAAGAGTCTCCTGCAAAGCAGCAAATATTGCTTTCTCATATTTAAATCTAGTGGAAATATACCCCCTGTTTGTTCTATTTTGTGGGTCACCTCTCCTATCTAATACGGGATTTGCAGTTATATTATAATCTCCCATTATAATTATTTGACCATCTGTATATCCTGATAATTTATTCTTCAGATTTTCTCAGAAACTGTGGTTCTGTTCATTAGGGCAGTATATATATATTAGATAACACAATTATTTATTTCCCAATTTGAACTTTCACTATTATATATCTACCTTGTTTGTCTTGTACATAATGTATTATTCTATATTGTATATTTTTATTAAATAAAATTGTCAACCCTCTAGAATTATTGTTATATAAAGAATAAAAAACCTCTTTAAACCATCCTGTTATAAGCTTTATGTGCTCCTTAGGTGTCAAATGAGTCTTGAGGCCTATTTATCATATGTCTGTCGGACCTGATACAACAGTGTGGATCAGGTCCGACAGACATCGCAGAATGTTCTAGCAATTACTGAAACCTGGCTATCTTCCTCTGACACTGCTTCCATTTCTGCTCTCACGCACAGTAGTCTCTACTTTAGCCACACACCTAGGCCAGGTGAGAGACACGGTGGTGGTGTTGGAATCTTTCTCTCCCCCTCCTGCTCCTTTCAGCACCTGCAGCCTCATCCATCTCTCTCCTTTTCCTCCTTTGAAGTTCACTGCATCCGACTCTCCCTCAGGGTGGCAGTTATCTATCGCCCCCTTGGACCAACCTCCCAATTCCTTGATAACTTTGCTGCCTGGCTTTCTCAATTTCTCTCTACAAATACACCTGCTTTAATCCTGGGGGACTTCAACATCCCCATTGATAACCCATCTGCCCCTGCTGCCTCTAAGCTTCTCTCACTCACAAACTCCTTTGGTCTTTCACAATCCACCCTATTCCCTACTCACCGTGATGGACACTCTATTGATCTAGTATTCTCGTACCTCTGCTCTCTCTCAGATGCCACCTGTCACCAATTTCCCATCTCAGACCACCATCTGCTTACCTTTAAGCTTAACATACAGGCTAAACCTACTTCCCCCCTCGCCCCTCACACCTGTAGAAATATACACAATGTGGATCCTCTACAACTCTCCAACCTTATTCAAAAACACCTCCCCCACACTTCCACAATATCCTGCCCTGACCTTGCTACAACCCACTATAACAATACTCTCTCCTCTGCACTGGACACTTTTGTTCCTCCCCAAATACACAAAACCCCACGTCGTCAGCTCCAACCATGGCACTCTAAGCAAACACGCTACCTGCAAAAATGCTCCCGTGCTGCTGAACGTGCCTGGAGGAAATCCCGCTCTGAATCAGATTTCCTCCACTATAAGTTCACTCTTTATTCTTACTTCTCTGCCCTTCACTTAGCCAAGTGAACCTACTTCTCTTCTCTTATATCTACTCATGCCTCAAACCCTAAACGTCTTCTCTTCTCCATTTTCAACTCTCTCCTTTATCCACCTGCTCCACCCCCTTCATCTGCCTTTAGTGCTCAAGACCTGACAGACTACTTTTTCAACAAAACAATTACCATCCGAAGTAATATCCCAACACAAGACTGCAACCTTCCATCTCCACCCCCGGCAATCCCCTCCACCACTCTCAGCACCTTCCACACTACCACTGAGAATGAAGTGAGTTCCCTATTATCTTCCTCACACCTCACTACCTGCCCACTTGACCCTATCCCTTCACATCTAATATCTTCTCTGTCTTCTACCCTCACTCCAGCTCTTACTCACATATTCAACCTATCCCTTACTACTGGTTCATTCCCATCTTTCTTCAAACATGTAAAGGTCACCCCCATCCTCAAAAAACCCTCTTTCAACTCCAATTCTCCTGCAAACTACCGCCCCATATCACTGCTTCCGCTAGCTTCAAAAGTCCTGGAAAAACTAGTCTTCAATTGCTTAACTCACTTCTTGTTCTCCAACTCACTGCTCGACCCCTTGCAATCTGGCTTCCATTCCCAACTCTCAACTGAGACTGCCCTCACCAAGGTTACCAATGATCTTCTTTCTGCTAAAAAAATGGCCACTACTCAATACTTATCTTACTAGATCTGTCTGCTGCCTTTGACACCGTTGACCATCCCCTTCTCCTACGGACTCTCAGCTCCCTTGGGCTCTCTGACACTGCCCTTTCCTGGATCCACTCCTATCTCTCTAATAGGTCCTTTTCTCTCTCATTTGCTGGCGACTCCTCCTCTCCATTGCCTCTGTCTGCTGGAGTACCTCAAGGCTCTGTTCTGGGTCCTCTACTCTTCTCTATTTATACTTTCTCACTGGGTAAACGTATCAGTAGCTATGGCTTCAACTACCACCTCTATGCTGATGATACTCAGATCTACCTATTCACCCCTTCACTCTCTCCTTCTGCCCTTTCTCACATCAGTGTCTGCTTATCTGGCATTTCTTCTTGGATGGCCTCTCACCACCTAAAAATCAATATGTCCAAGACTGAGCTCCTTCTAATCGCCCCCTCTAATTCTACCCCAGTTCCTAACTTTTCAATCACTGTTGGTGACATCACTATCTCCCCATCACCCCAAGTCCGCTGCCTAGGAGTTACACTTGACTCCAATCTGTCCTTCATACCCCACATCCAATTGCTCTCTTCCTCCTGTCGCAACCACCTATGCAGTATCTTCAAAATGTGTCCGTTTCTTAAAGCTGAAACTACTAAACAGCTAATCCACTCCCTGGTAATCTCCCGACTTGACTACTGTAATAACCTACTAACTGGCCTCCCTCTCTCCCACCTCTCCCCTCTTCAATCCATCCTAAATGCCTCTGCTAGGCTAATCCGCCTCTCCCGACGCTCTGTATCTGCTGCACCTCTCTGCGAGTCCCTTCACTGGCTACCCATCCACAGTAGAATTAAATTAGAAATTCTCATGCTCACCTACAACGCCCTTACCAACGCAGCCCCCCCCCCACCTGTCCTCACTCATCAAAAAATACACTCCAGCCCGTAACAAGTATTAGTGCAATGTCGGATCATGTCCGACAGGCCTTTCATAAATATGCCCCTTTGAGGGATTTGTTTCACTTCCTGGATTATTGTATCTAACCCAAGCTGGATCTTATCAATTTTTTTATGTTAAATTAAAGAGCTGAGTGGATATGGAATCTGCTTCCTTTACTGGTGTTGAACATTCATTCATAGAACCATTCGTTGAAAAATGTGAGGCTTGCTTTGTATTGTAATTGCTGCTATTAGAGATCCTTTTCTCAGGATTTTTACTTTTTGGAGCCATTTTTATATTTATCAGGTAATTGTCTATCCAGGTAATAACTTTTCTTTTGATATTTAAAAAGTTGTCTGAGTTCTTGCCTTTAAGGCCAGCTTAGGTCACAAATTAATTTGTGCCTCAATCTACTTCCTTGTGAAATCAAGGTACTACTAAATGTTGATCCAATTTAACTTGAACACCAAAAATATAATTTTTTTTCAATCCACTGAATATTATAGTCTCCAGCTCAGCACTATATTAGATTTCTCAGAATGGAGGCACTTAAGCAAACATAAAATGTCAACTGACCATATACAAAAAGTAACGTAACAAGTGTTAGTGCATATAATCCCATATACCTCCTTATAGTTCCTTATAAAGCCTTATAAATCCTTACAGATAAGGGGTATCAATATCAATTCGAGTGTGTTTAGGGAGACTTTATGCAGTGTTTCTAATGTCCCCAAACATATAGTGTTAAAGGGATAGGAAAGTCAAAATTAAACTTGCATGATTTAAATAGGGCATGTAATTTTAAGATACCTTTAAATTAACTTCTATTATCAAATGTGCTTCGTTCTCTTAGTATCCCTTGTTAAAAATGAATATGCAAATATCATACACCTGTGGGAGCTGCTGCTAATTGGTGCCTGCACACATTAGACTCTTGTGTTTAGCTAACTAGATGTGTTCAGCTAGCTTCCAGGAGTGCATTGTTGTCCCTTCAGCAATGGATAACAAGAGAATGAATCAAATTTTACAATAGAAGTAAATTGGAAAGCTGTTTAAAATTGTATGTTCTATCTGAATCATAAAAGAACATTTTGGGGTTTACTATCCCTTTAAGGTAACCCAGACCAGAAAATGTGAGTCAGACTCTTATCTTGAAAAGATATAGCTTCACTGGGCTTACCTTATGTGTTAGGTAACGCTGAGTTGTTCACACACAGCGTTATTCGTACCGAGCTTCACTCCCTTTACGTTTCCATTCAGTGTGAGGAGGTAGCAATATCAGCACCACCCTGTCGCTCCAAGGTCTTTGCCAAAAGGGATACCTGAAGTCGGCTACCTGTTGTCTGGTAGCATCTTAATCCCTCTGCGTGCCTAACAGGGAAAAAAAGAAACTGATGCAGACGGTCAATCCAGCATCAAGGCCTGGGCTCTGGGGTTAGCTATCATCGCTCCAACTTGCGAGTGTTAGCACAGGTAGACGTTCATAATGCGTCCCCGCCCACCGGATATCTTCATATGCTTCCATTTTCTTATTCTTGAAATTCAAAAGGTCACTTTCATATGCTACTAAATAATGGTATAGTTTTTTCATCCAATCTTCCTCCTTACTTGCACTCAGTGCCAGTAACCTCCAAAGGCCTACTCACTTTTTACTCATCAATAATGTCCAATGAGCTTTTTTCAATTTATTGCAAATTCTAAAACCATGTTGAATGAAACTTCTATGATATTCTGATAGAAAACTCCCATATAGTGATAGATTTACTTCTTTCCTCTTAAGCTTTATTAATTTATCATAAATCTTTGCTGTTGTTAAGCTATAACTTTTATAGGGTTAGCAGAAAATCTGATTCTGAAGGCATTTTTCTCTTTATACATTCAATCAAATCTAAATGTCGACTTACTATTATCAAAATGTCAACTAAATCAGGGATTGCAAGCCTTTTTGAACATGTATCAATAATCTTAAATAAATCCCTGCAATACCCATGACACTTTTGTTTAATATTTAAAGGGATATTAAAAAACATACGGCTAGATTTAGAGTTTGGCGGTAGCCGTCAAAACCAACGTTAGAGGCTCCTAATGCTGGTTTTGGGCTACCGCTGGTATTTAGAGTCAGTCAGGAAAGGGTCACTTTCCAGCCGCGACTTTTCCATACCGCAGATCCCCCTACGCCACTTGCGTATCCTATCTTTTCAATGGGATCTTTCTAACGCTGGTATTTAAAGTCTTGGCTGAAGTGAGCGTTAGAAATCTAACGACAAGACTCCAGTCACATAAAAAAGTCAGTAGTTAAGAGCTTTCTGGGCTAACGCCAGTTTATAAAGCTCTTAACTACTGTGCTCTAAAGTACACTAACACCCATAAACTACCTATGTACCCCTAAACCGAGGTCCCCCCACATCGCTGCCACTCTATTAAAATTTATAACCCCTAATCTGCCGACCGCACACCGCCGCCACCTACGTTATCCCTATGTACCCCTAATCTGCTGCCCCTAATACCACCGACCCCTACATAATATTTATTAACCCTTAATCTGCCGCCCCCGCTATCGCTGACCCCTGCATATTATTATTAACCCCTAATCTGCCGCTCCTTACACCGCCGCAACCTACGTTATCCCTATGTACCCCTAATCTGCTGCCCCTAACACCGCCGACCCCTATATTATATTTATTATCCCCTAATCTGCCGCCTCCAACGTCGCCTCCACCTACCTACAATAATTAACCCCTAATCTGCCGACTCTAATAAATTTATTAACCCCTAAAGCCAAGTCTAACCCTAACACCCCCCTAAGTTAAATATAATTTAAATCTAACGAAATAAATTAACTCTTATTAAATAAATTATTCCTATTTAAAGCTAAATACTTACCTGTAAAATAAAACCTAATATAGCTACAATATAAATTATAATTATATTGTAGCTATTTTAGGATTAATATTTATTTTACAGGCAACTTTGTATTTATTTTAACCAGGTACAATAGCTATTAAATAGTAATAACTATTTAATAGCTACCTAGTTAAAATAATTACAAAATTACCTGTAAAATAAATCCTAACCTAAGTTACAATTAAACCTAACACTACACTAGCAATAAATTAATTAAATACAATACCTACAATTAAATACAATCAAATAAACTAACTAAAGTACAAAAAATAAAAAAGAACTAAGTTACAAAAAATAAAAAAATATTTACAAACATTAGAAAAATATTACAATAATTTTAAACTAATTACACCTACTCTAAGCCCCCTAATAAAATAACAAAGACCCCCAAAATAAAAAAATGCCCTACCCTATTCTAAAATTATAATAGAAAAGCTCTTTTACCTTACCAGCCCTTAAAAGGGCCATTTGCGGGGCATGCCCCAAAGAATTCAGCTCTTTTGCCTGGAAAAAAAACATACAATACCCCCCCAACATTACAACCCACCACCCAAATACCCCTAATCTAACCCAAACCCCACTTAAATAAACCTAACACTAAGCCCCTGAAGATCTTCCTACCTTATCTTCACCACACCGGGTATTAGCGATCCGTCCAGGCTCCGATGTCTTGATCCAAGCCCAAGCGGGGGGCTGAAGACATCCATCCTCTGGCTGAAGTCTTGATCCAAGCGGGCAGAAGAGGACATCCGGACCAGCAAACATCTTCATCCAAGCCGCATCTTCTATGTTCTTCCATCCGATGACGACCGTCTGATCTTCAAGACCTCCAGCGCGGATCCATCCTCTTCTTCCAACGACTAGACGACGAATGAAGGTTCCTTTAAGGGATGTCATCCAAGATGGCGTCCCTCGAATTCCGATTGGCTGATAGGATTCTATCAGCCAATCGGAATTAAGGTAGGAAAATTCTGATTGGCTGATGGAATCAGCCAATCAGATTCAAGTTCAATCCGATTGGCTGATCCAATCAGCCAATAAGATTGAGCTCGCATTCTATTGGCTGTTCCGATCAGCCAATAGAATGCAAGCTCAATCTGATTGGCTGATCGGATTAGCCATTCGGATTGAACTTGAATCTGATTGGCTGATTCCATCAGCCAATCAGAATTTTCCTACCTTAATTCCGATTGGCTGATAGAATCCTATCAGCCAATCGGAATTTGAGGGACGCCATCTTGGATGACGTCCCTTAAAGGAACCGTCATTCGTCGGGAAGTCGTTGGTGAAGATGGATGTTCCGCGTCGGCGGGATGAACTTCATGGATCCGGATGAAAGAAGATTGAAGATGCCGCTTGATAGAAGACTTCAGTCGGATCATGGACCTCTTCAGCTCCCGCTTGGATGAAGACTTCAGCCGGATCATGGACATCTTCAGCCCCCCGCTTGGGCTTGGATCAAGACATCGGAGGCTCTTCTGGATTGATCGGTGAACCCGGCGTGGTGAAGACAAGGTAGGGAGATCTTCAGGGGCTTAGTGTTAGGTTTATTTAAGGGGGGTTTGGGTTAGATTAGGGGTATGTGGGTGGTGGGTTGTAATGTTGGGGGGGTATTGTATGTTTTTTTTACAGGTAAAAGAGCTGAATTCTTTTGGGCATGCCCCGCAAAGGGCCCTTTTCAGGGCTGGTAAGGTAAAAGAGCTTTTCTATTTTAATTTTAGAATAGGGTAGGGCATTTTTTTATTTTGAGGGTCTTTGTTATTTTATTAGGGGGCTTAGAGTAGGTGTAATTAGTTTAAAATTGTTGTAATATTTTTCTGTTTGTAAATATTTTTTTATTTTTTGTAACTTAGTTTTTTTTTATTTTTTGTACTTTAGTTAGTTTATTTCATTGTATTTATTTGTAGGTATTGTATTTAATTAATTTATTGATAGTGTAGTGTTAGGTTTAATTGTAGATAATTGTAGGTAGTTTAATTTATTTATTGATAGTGTAGTTTTAGGTTTAATTGTAACTTAGGTTAGGATTTATTTTACAGGTAATTTTGTAATTATTTTAACTAGGTAGCTATTAAATAGTTATTAACTATTTAATAGCTATTGTACCTGGTTAAAATAATTACAAAGTTGCCTGTAAAATAAATATTAATCCTAAAATAGCTACAATATAATTATAATTTATATTGTAGCTATATTAGGGTTTATTTTACAGGTAAGTATTTAGCTTTAAATAGGAATAATTTATTTAATAAGAGTTAATTTATTTCGTTAGATTTAAATTATATTTTACTTAGGGGGGTATTAGGGTTAAGGTTAGAGTTAGCTTTAGGGGTTAATAAATTTATTAGAGTATTGGTGAGATCCTGTCGGCAGATTAGGGGTTAATTATTGTAGATAGGTGGAGGCGACGTTGGGGGCGGCAGATTAGGGGTTAATAAATATAATATAGGGGTCGGCGGTGTTAGGGGCAGCAGGTTAGGGGTACATAGGGATAACGTAGGTTGCGGTGGTGTACGGAGCGGCAGATTAGGGGTTAATAATAATATGCAGGGGTCAGCGATAGCGGGGGCGGCAGATTAGGGGTTAATAAATATAATATAGGGGTCGGCGGTGTTAGGGGCAGCAGATTAGGGGTACATAGGTATAATGTAGGTTGCGGCGGTGTACGGAGTGGCAGATTAGGGGTTAATAATAATATGCAGGGGTCAGCGATAGCGGGGGCGGCAGATTAGAGGTTAATAAGTGTAAGGTTAGGGATGTTTAGACTCGAGGTACATGTTAGGGTGTTAGGTGCAGACTTAGGCAGTGTTTCACCATAGGAAACAATGGGGCTGCGTTAGGAGCTTAACGCTGCTTTTTTGCAGGTGTTAGTTTTTTTTTCAGCTCAAACTGCCCCATTGTTTTCTATGGGGGAATCGTGCACAAGCACGTTTTTGAAGCTGGCCGCGTCCGTAAGCACCGCTGGTATCGAGAGTTGCAGTGGCGGTAAATATGCTCTACGCTCCCTTTTTTGGAGCCTAACACAGCCATTCTGTGAACTCTAAATACCAGCGGTATTTAAAAGGTGCGGGGGAAAAAAAGCATGTGTAGCTAACGCACCCCTTTGGCCGCAGAACTCTAAATCTAGCCGATAATTAATTCAATACAAAGGAGTTGCAACTGTTGGCAACAAAAGAATGCATTACCCTCAATTAAAAATATTATTAATGTCCATACAAAAATTGTATAAATTGTTACCATTTATCCATTCATTCTTGTAGTTTATTAAATCCCAGGAATCTGGTCAAATCCAAACTCATACTTTTAAAAACACTTTAATCCAGCAATAAATTGGAAAAAAAATCACAGGTAATATCTAGTTTCATGGGATAGAGAGAATAACTTGATTTTAAGTGCAAACAAGTGGGCTGAAATGTCTAACCCTTTTCTGCTAAACTCCTATAGCAGGAGTTTGTTTATTATTATCTATCCCTAGCATACATCAATGCCTTTATTAAGTCTAAGCTCCTACTATGACAGTAGCTATATTTATGGTAATCATTATCAAAAAATAGAGTTTGAAGCAAAAATAAAATTGCCTAATTAAGTACAAAAGATAATATTCTTGGCACTCTGAGTGATTATAATTTGTGCAGCCCTCTACACCACATTGTATATAAATTATTAATTAAAATGTTGCCCTATCTTGCAGCCTAAACCTTACAACTACTTACAAATAAAAAAAAAGTAGGTTTTGCAATGGCAACATTTTAAGAAACAATGGGGTTTCTGTTAAAGTTATATGAGACAGTGCTCCTCTAGTAAACATATTGTGCTAAAAACAACAAATAATTAACTTGATTTCTTGTAAAATGAGCACTTAGAAATGTTTAATGTAGCCACTGAATTTAGTGAGTAAACAGAACTACCATTATGAAACTTAAGTTCTACTGTCACATGATTTTCACAGTAAAAATCATTTGCTGAGCATGGGCAAGAAATTTACTTGGGCTAGTGTAGGTATCTTCTAGAAACCACTTCAAAACAAAATAAATCTACTTCTTCACCTTCCTTTAGAGACCACAGTGCCCTTGTAGTGCTGCGACAGGAAGTAATGGACCCTGGAGTAAAGTCCTTATAAAATTATAAATAATACATAGTGTAAATATTACTATTAATTATAACCCACTGCTTAGTGCATTCATATTAAAACAATGAAATAGACTGCTTTATATCTCTTTATGTTCTTTTGCAAACAGCAATAATCATATCTCATGAAGCAACATATTTGTTTAAAACCTCTTTTGCAAATGAGATTTCAAATGCTTAGCAAAACATTGGACGATTGCAATACACAGCATTGCAGCACGTATTTTATCTTGAGATAAATATACAGAAGTTCAGAGTCTTTCTACCATCAATATCTCTGATTACGTTGACTATTCTCTCCTATATTCTGCTTCTTTTTAAACTTTTAGCAAATCAGCAGATCATTGCTTTTGCCTTTGTGTTCTGTGCTAATTGGAGAGAGAAAATATTCTCGAGCAGGACAGCTGAATCAGAATGTATTTGTCTGCATAATCTTTGAAATAGTTGGACTGTATTCTTATTTTACATTTTGTCTGCTGCAGAGAATTACATTGATCTGCTGAGCAATCATATTACTTTTTACAATAAGTTCTCAACAAGGTAAAATACTATTTCAATTTCAATTGCTCAATGTTTCAAGTATAAAGGATACACAGGAGTATCAATAGAATATAAAATATTTTGCAATTGGCAGGTTAATTGTTTTTTATACATTTCAAACTATGTTAATTCTTCCTAATTATAATATGAATTTATAAAAAAATTAATCAATTCCCTACAAGAGAAAAATGTGTGGCCTAAAGGCAATATGAACTAGTGATAAGTGGCTCAATGCTATTTTACTGTCATCTATTCAGCAGACAGTAAAACTGGCACAGACTAGACCTTAATTTCAGGGTTGCAAACTTAATACAAATTGTCATTTTTAAAATATATACACCTATAAATTCAATTATATCAAAAGTCAAAGTAAAACTGCAAGCATTGCCAAACTTCTTCCTCTATTATCAGTGCAATCAACAATATCGCTCAGGTTATTTTTGGCTTAAATATCTTAGGTATTTAATTATAAGATTAGTCAATATTTGAATTAGGTAAAACCATTTGATTTACATATACTATTTAACAGGAAAGTCTGTATAAAAAGCTGTAGAAAACAACTACTTCACTGCATTTTTAAAGGGATTATCACAATGTTTTTTTCAAAATTTTACAGAAGCAAAAGATGTACAAAAGCTAAAAAGGTCATAGCAATCAAAAGGGGTTTATCGCGGCTTTTTGCACGTTGGAAGTAGTGCGCGTATTACACTTGAAAGTTAAAGTGTTTGCTTGAGTGAAATTGAATTTGACGCACATCAGGATAGTGCAACTTCAGAGACAAAAAAGTTGTACAAAATACATCAAAAATATATTTAAAAGTACAGTTACACTCACAATAACACTGTCTGATAAAAAAAAAATAATAAAAATATTGCATAAAAAAGTTATAAGGGCTTAAAGATATGAGTTCTCAGGCTGCAAAGGGCTTTAACATAGATATGCATACATATACATGTCTAAATATGTATATGCATGTTTATATATATATGTTCATATGTGTGTACATATGTATTTATATGTATACATATGTATTTACAGACATTTATACACATAAATACATATGTACACATGCACATATTTATATATATATATATATATATATATATATATATATATATATATATATATATATATATATGTACAGTATATGTATATATATATATATATATATATATATATATATATATATATATATACATACAGTATAAATATATATATATGTATGCACTGGATCCCTTTGCAGTCAAGTAGCTGAAAGCATGTAAAATCATATTTATGCAATATTCATATTTAATAAAGTGTGTGTATTTACTGTAAATATTTCACATTCCAGTGTTCTTCATGTAAGCGAATATGTTCTATGTATTCATAAAAAGATATTTCTATATATATATCATATATATATATATATATATATACACATATATATATTTATATATATATATACATATATATATATCTATCTATCTATCTATATATATATATATATATATATATATATATATATATATATATATATATATATATATATGTATATATATATATGAAATAACACAGTTAAAGAACTACGTTCTTCACTGTAAATAGCTACGCACACAAAAAAATATATACTTTAAAATTTATAATAAATAAATCAATTTGATAAGATCAATTTCATAGAGTCTTTTCCTCTTGTTAAAATTGATAATCCACAAGAAGTACTGACTGCTTGACAAAGAACCCCTCAGGTTTAAATCCAAGTCCAACAGTAGTGATTATCTAAAAAATCAAGCAAATGGGTAGGCAGCACTTTGTCAAACGGATGGTCAATCCCTGGTAGTAGGTAATCTGAAGAGAAGAGAACACAGAGGCACCAATATGGCCTAGTAACGTCTGTACATAGAATTATCAATGTGGAAATAGATAGGTACTCACAGAGGTGAAGCATCCAATGGTGCTAATGGGGCAGACTGGAACTATAGCAGTGGTCCAGCTCATTGTGTGCCAGAAAATCTAGCACTCGGTCAGAAGATGAATAAACGGAGCATTCATTCCTGTGAGTGTGAGAACAGAGCTACCATAGCATAGCACAGTTTGAACAGGCAGATATGATACTTAATGGTTACACTTACAGTGTGTAGCGCACGTCCAGGTGCAGTAGTAGCAATCTGGGACCTCTCAGCTGCCCAGTAGACGGTATTTCCACGTCAGCAGGATCCACTCACACTCACAGGAATAAATGCTCTGTTTATTCACCTTCTGACCTAGTGCTAGATTCGCTGGCACACAGTGAGCTGGACCACTTCTATAGTTCCAGTTTGCCCAATTAGCACCATTGGGTGCTTCACCTTTGTGAGTACCTATCTTTTTTCCACAATGATTATTCTATGTACAGATGTTACTAGGCCATATTGGCGCCTCTGTACTCACAAAAGAGCCCTCAATCAAATGAGGTAAGATGCAGGCACAGGTATATAAGTTAAAGATGTAACCCCTTTTGCTTGATGCAGTCAAAAGTTCTTTCTCATCAGGAGTACAAAACGTATCTGTATAAATGCTGTATCCAATGAACAGTAACAACTGCAATTGCCAGTACCAGCTCGAGGGACTGAATACAGAAACAAACAATGATTTGCAAAAAACGCCAGATGCCGACGTAAGGTGGACGTGGCCTAAGACATTTCTCGGGGAAGCTTTAGACAGCCCACCTTACTACTAACATTAAAATACAGGCCAGAGCACGCTCACCTATACGTCACAATATGTTTAAACCAATCCTATTCGCCAGCCGCTTTGTTTACACGGCTTACTCTGCAGCAATGTAATTTTAAACGATACCTTACTGACAAGTATCCTATAGTGTTTAAATACTCATAATAATCTATTCTTGCTTTACACAATCATAGTAACATTTTATACTAACATATAAGCTGTAAATACATGGTAACAGTATGCAGTTTTTGCCATAATCCATAAAAGAAGAAGAAAAAAAACTTTTATATATATATATATATATATATATATATATATATATATATATATATATATATATATATATATATATAAAACATGGAAGGGAACTGCACTCCAAGACCGGATCAGGTACACATCCTGTGACTCAGTAACATCCAGCCCTGGGTGCTAAATAGCACTCCAAAAAAGCTGTGATGTCACCAGAGCCACAGGCAGTTAACCCCAGTCCGGAATGGTGCAAGAAACAAGGGAGATTACAAATAAAAAGTAATACAACACATAGAAACACCCAGCACTCACCAGCTAGCTCACAGCTAAGATAAAATCACAACTGGAAAGGTTAGTCACCGCATCTGGCCAAATGGGAAAGCTCAGACATTAAGTTAAAAACCTTTTTCTCTGATAAAGAATTGCATACAAATGTGAAAAACTATACTGAGTTAAACATTCGCAAATTTGGGTTAAAGAACAAAAGTCATTTTATGCCTAACAGTTACAATCATTGTGTGGATACTTATATAGACCTAGTATGCAAAGATATTAATAAATTGAGAGATAATGTCTATAATAAAAAGGTATTACACACTAAGTCGATCAATATAAATAATCTTGCAAAAGCAGAGAGAGAGGCCTTGACAACATTGAAAGATAAAAAAGATACAATCTATAAGCAGGCCGACAAGGGTGGTGCCTTAGTGGTACTTAATAAAGGATATTATGTAGATTAAATAAGATCACAATTATGCGATACAGAAGTATATCAGTTATTGAACGATAATCCAACATGGGCAATACAGAGAGAAATAATTGGTTGTTTGGAAAATGCTATTAATAATGGGTTAATTGATAATGAAACTAAAAAGTTTTTGTTTGTAGAAAATGGGATAATACCCGTTTTTTATACTTTACCAAAAGTTCATAAAAAACGAGACAAGCCACCAGGGAGGCCTATAGTGGCCAGCACAGAGTCCATTTTTCCAACATTTCTATATATTTGGATAAAATCCTTAGGGGATTTGTTGAGCAATCTACCTCCTACATAAAAGATACTGGAGATTTTTTAGATAAAATATAGAACCTTATGGCACCAGATAGATTTATATTGTACAGTCTTGATGTGGTCAGTCTATATACCTCTATTGAACATGAAGGCAGATTGGGCGCTGTAAGAAATGTTCTGGCTACAAGTGGTATATATACTGTCCAACAGCAAGATTTTTTGCTGAACCTGTTAAGTATTATCTTATATTGCAACTACTTTCTTTTTGAGGACAATTTCTATATGCAAGTTAAGGGTACTGCAATGGGATCCAATGTCGCCCCTACTTATGCAAATTTATTTATGTCAACATTTGAGGAGAAGTTTGTTTATCAAAATAAGATGTTTCTTCTATATGGCGCCACCTGGTGGCGGTATATAGACAATGTCTTTGGAATATGGTGGGGCGACATTGGATCCCTATTGGAGTTTGTGGAGGATCTGAATAGAGCCACAAGATGTATCAAATTTACCCTTACTTGGGATGAGCAATCTATTAATTTTTTAGACACTTTTGTCTATAAAGAAGGTGGTGGCCTTAAAACAGATTTATTCAGGAAGAGTACAGACAAGAATAGTCTATTACATTATATAAGTGCGCACCCACTCTCTCTAATTAAATCTTTGCCTAGAAGTCAGATGACTAGAGTAAAAAGAATTGTATCAGATGAACAACTTATTGAAACTAGATTAAAAGAGATGGGAGAAAAATTTAGAGATAGGGGCTATCCGGTTGACCTTATAAATGATGAAATTGTCATCCAGATAATAAGGTTTTTGTCAATGGACCTACGCCAGCATATAGAAAAGGTACCAGCATTAAAGATAAACTTGTAAGAGCAGATATAGGGAGTAAGAAGTTGAAACAAGGTTATATCTCTGGAAAAGGCTTGGGTTGTTATCCCTGTCTAGGGTGTGCTAATTGTAATAACATGGCCAAGGGCCATCATTTTACACATCCTTTAACTGGTAAAGTATATAAAATCAATGGCTTCTACACTTGTAATACCGATTATGCAATCTATTTGATTAAATGCCCATATGGGTGGATTTATATTGGAGAGACCACCCAAAGGGTGAGGGATAGAATCATACAGCATAAGTCTAACATTAGATGCAAAGATTTTAATGCCCCTGTCTCCAATCATTTTCTGACTTTTGGCCATTCAATTGCACAGTTGAAATTCCAAATTATAGATCATGTCCCTGTTCCATGAAGAGGTGGGGACAGAGAACTGATCTTAAAAAAGAGAGAGTCTATGTGGATTTATAGGCTAGATTGTCTGTATCCTAAAGGAATGAACCGTGAAATTGATTTCAATATTTTTTTGTGATTTTGCAGATTCTACAATAATCCCTTTTCTAGATATGAACGACTGAGATGAAGAATTATCCCTCACTACTATCTTTGTAAATATTAAATTGTGTATTGTTCTGAAATTTTGATATGAAATGTAATATGTAGTTGAAATACGAGTATGTAACACTGTTAGACTTTTATATAAAAAGTATTTTTGATGTATTAATTGTTATACACCACTCGGTGGTGATAAGATTAGAGAATTGTTGCAGGTATAAGCCAGATAATATTATTATTGACCACACCTGTGGTGTTGGGTATTTAAGGAAGTTATATACTGCATGAGGGTCATATGATTAAGGGCTACTGGGCCCGAAACGTCATTGCTTTACCTCCATGTACCTAATAAATTTGGAAGATTATTCACTTTTGTGATGCTGCTGGAATTTCTTTGCACTTGTTATATGGGAGTCTTTTGAGCAGTGGCTCCTCCAGCTTTGCACATCTATACCACTGGTGCTTGAGTCACTTTGACATTGTGGACTTTGTATTCATACTACATTGTGGTGAGCTGTAGGCTTTCAAGCCTTGAATAACCCGGTCTCCTTTGCTTTACTCTGTTGAATCAAGAGACGCTGTGCTGAATTTCTTTGCTGACACTACTTGCCTGCATATGTACAACTGATACGCAGTGCTCTTACACCTGCTATTTCTTGACAAACGGACTATCCTTTATAAGCTTTCACTATACATTATCTACAAGTGACTGTTCTTACCTATATTTCTGTCTGGCTTTGCTTTGGATTACTATTTCCACAACTTGCTTTTACACTGCCATAAGTCTTACTATGGTTCTCTAACAAGAGACTTGGTGCGAGTATATCGCTATTGCTTTGCCTTGCCTGGGGGATACTATTTAAGCTGAACTCTTGTTATAGCTTAAACAAATCTGCATATCTGTGATCACAGTTGATATTGTGTTCTTAGCTTATTTTATATAGTCTATATATACCGGTATATTATATATGGCCATTATCTCCTTAGTTTTTAGGATTACTCATATTTTTTGGTGATTTAACCTATATAGGATTTAGTTTCATGTTTAGACTGTTTATCAAATAATAAATAGTGTTTCTTTGGTTCTGATCCGGTGGCTCCCTGTGGGTTTTTTACAGCTTTTCAATTATTTATTAGAGGTGTATTAATAGTTAGTGCTGGATTAACCCACCTTTACTTTTTCTTATATATGCAATACTATTTTTTGTGGGTTCTGTGCACTGGTTTACCTGCCTGTATATTTGTGTGTCATGTAATCCATCACTATACACTTAATATCCTCTTTTGAGCGGATGCTCTTACACTATACATTGCTGAACCCTTTTTGGGTTCTTTCAGTTACCTCGCTCAGAGGTGCTAATTTGAATTGGTGTGGGGCCACAGTGTGCCGCTGGGCCGGATCAGAGAAATGGCTAGTATAGGTGAACGTGAGTGGGAGTTTGATATTAATGAGACATTTTCTATTGAATCCAAGTCAGGAGCTTTGGTTCAACCCTCAGGGTCAATTTTTCAAGACTATAAAAATCATAAGAATAATTTAATAAAACAACTTAAATTGAAATGGGAAATAACTAGTTTACAAAGATATATTGATAATAAAATGGCACCCCGAGGGCTTAGATTAAGAAAAAAACCAGGACTTAATTTAAATAACCCTTTGACTGAAAATTTCAAACAAAAATGGGAAAAGTATCTCTCTGAATGTTCCTTTAATTTAATGAAATTAATTATAAACGAAACTCAGTTAAAACTGGATATTTTGATTGAGAAGATTAAGGAATCAGAGTTAGCATAATCAAGATTATAAAAAATTAAAGGATGAAATAGCGATGGAAACTAGGAAATTACAGGAAGAGACAAAATCAAGAAAAAGAAGGATATTTTTGAGAGATCTTTTAGATTATAAAGAGGATAAAGTATATGAATATGCTACCAGATATACCTCAGATTCTTCGGAATCAGATAGATCAGGTTCAGATAAACAATTTAACAGAGGGAGGCGTCAACGTAGAAGGAGGAATTTTTTGGACAAGGGCCCCCAAGGGATCAAAGAAAAAGAAAAACTAGGAGAGGGGGATGTAAACATAAAAAAGGCAAATGGCAATACAGGTGGGTACACCCTACGGAGCTCACAGAATATAGACAAACAGAATCAGTAATTGAAGATGAACTAGAAGTAGTGAATTTGTCTGATAAGACTTTGGAGACACCACATCTCAAACTTTTGAAGAAAGGTTTGACATTTTGTCCTACCAATAAGTTAGATAAATTTACTGTTACAAAAGATTTGCATATGTTTGCCAGAAAAGTTGTTCTCAAAAAACTCTATATGAATAAACCAGATATTACAAAATTGGATATGCATGATAAAAAAACCTTAAGTGATCAAGATCAAATATCTGGATCAATAGGTTTCAGTAATTTGAAACCAAAATCAAACTATATGCCAGCATTGTCTATGGTATCTAATGTATCAATTTTTTTTTAAATGGTTGAAAAAGATATAAAAAATTTGAACACTGATTGGATTGCAAAAAATAATTTGACAAAAGTAGAACAAGAGGCATTAAATGAATTGATGACTGATGAAAGCATCATAATTAAGCCATCGGACAAAGGTGGAAATGTGGTGATCCTGAAAAAAGTAGATTATGTTAATGAATGTTTAAGACAACTTAACATAAAAACACAATATGAACTTCTAAAAAAAGACCCTACTTTTGAATACAAAATCAAATTAGATAAGATTCTGTTTGAGGCATTTAGTGAAGGCATAATTAATAACAATGAATATCGATATATGAAAAATGAGTTCCCGGTGGTTCCCACCTTCTATACCATTCCCAAGCTGCACAAAAATAAACATCATCCCCCTGGTAGACCCATAGTGGCAGGGATAAACAGCCTATGTGAAAATGTAGGTAGATATATTGATTGGTGTCTACACCCACACCTTTTGTCCTTACCATCCTATGTGAAGGATACCAGAGATGTGCTTAAGAAATTGGACAATATCAGTGTAAATACAACAACAATTTTGGACTCTATAGATGTAGAGGCTTTATACTCTTGTATCCCACGTAACAAAGGCATAGAAGCATGTAAATATTATTTGACACAAAGAGGAGTACACTATGATAAACACACTGATTTTGTAGTAAAGCTACTTGGTTTCATGTTGGACCATAATTACTTTCTTTTTGATAAAAAATATTACAGACAATTAATAGGTACAGCTATGGGGGCATGTTGTGCCCCAACATATGCCTGTCTTTATTTAGGCATGTGGGAAGCTGAGACCATAATTGATGTTCCAATCCAATATGAACCCATGATAGATCGCTGGACACGCTATATAGATGATGTCCTGCTCCTGTGGAATTGTACAGTAGAAGATTTAAAACTATTTATGCAAAGTTTGAATAATAATTCCTTTAATCTAAAATTTACCTATGAGTATAGTGTTAGTGAATTAACTTTTCTAGATTTAAAAATTGTCAAAAAAGATAATATTCTAGTTACTGAATCATACAGGAAACCTACGTCTGCCAACACTTTATTGTTGGCAAGTAGCCATCATCCAAAGATGCAGATTGAATCTATACCTGTGGGGCAGTTTCTCAAACATCGTAGAAACTGCTCCACAGAGGAAGGTTTCAAATTTCAAGCGGCTGACCAAACAAACAGATTTGTAGCAAGAGGCTACCCTAAAAAATGTATTAAGGAGGGTTATAAAAGAGCAAAGGCAACTAATAGGGAAATGTTACTATATAGTGACAAGGAATGTAAACCATCCATTGTAAGGTATACTTCAGTATTTAATGATAGATGGTAATATTTAAGAGCTATTCTTAAAAGAAATTGGAATTTACTAACCCTAGACCCTGAAGTTAAACAAATTGTGGGGGATTTTCCTTCATTGACTGCAAGAAAAGCACCTTCATTGAAGGACAAACTTGTAGCGAGTCATTTTGTGAACAGAAATCTAAAAGAGAACTGGCTAGCAAAAAAGAATAAAGAAAATGGATCTTTTACTTGCAGAAAGTGCATTATATGTAAATTCATGATAAAGGGTAATAAGATTGTGAATTTGGAAGGAAGAGCATTTAGAATAAAGGAGCATAGGAGTGGTATATATGGTGACCTGTACATGTCCAAGATTCTATATAGGAAAAACCTATAGGGAATTACATTAGAGGATTAAAGAGCATAGGAGAGACATTTTAAATGAAAATATCAAAACCAGTGGAGTTGCATGACAATTTCAAGAACAACATAATAGCTTAGACACAGATCTTAGATGGATGGGTCTAGAGTTAATTGATTTAAAGGATAGAGGGGGTGATATAGATCAGTTACTACTTAAGGCAGAGTGTAAATGGATATACAACATGAACTCTCTAAAACCAAATGGCCTCAATGAGGAAATAAATTATGCTCCTTTGCTCAATTAATATGTACAGATAATCAGCACTTTTGTTTCAAAAAATACTATATGTTTAACTTTGTGTGTATATTCTAATATGCTCTGACTTAAAATTTTGTTTAGGGGGGTCTTCTGTTTAGGATATTACATGATTTGTAAATAATAAGTATCCAAATATCTTAACATTATGTATAGTGAATAAATTGGTATCGGACTCCCACTTTATGTTTAGTTCACCTGTTTAATGAAATTTATTAAATATAATATAGGTAAAATAATTTATGAATTCACTTTGTTTCATAAACTATATTAAGTATATATGAGTATATTGAGTAATCCGTTCTGAGTATATTTCACCTGAGTTAAAAAATGTATGATAACCCTATAAAAAGCTGCTTATGTGCAACTACGATTATGATGCTTGAGAAAGCCCAATGCTGATTGAGGGTGAAACGCGCGTAGTGTGAAGAGCACGCTTCTGTGAAGTTGGAAGCGTGGGAGGCCAACTTTGGATGATTCTGGCCTGTGTTTGTCAGAGCAGAAGCCTGGAGCAGACCGCATAGCTGCATAGCTGCAATATCAGGAGACAGAGGGGCAGCTCTGACCATACACATCTTGAGAGGATCACTCATACTACATTGTGGTGAGCTGTAGGCTGTCAAGCCTTGAATAACCCGGTCTCCTTTGCTTTACTCTGTTGAATCAAGAGAAGCTGTGCTGAATTTCTTTGCTGACACTACTTGCCTGCATACGTACAACTGATATGCAGTGCTCTTACACCTGCTATTTCTCGACAAACGGACTATCCTTTATAAGCTTTCGCTATACATTATCTACAAGTGACTGTGCTTACCTATACTTCTGGCTGGCTTTGCTTTGGATTACTATTTCCACAACTTGCTTTTACACTGCCATAAGTCTTACTATGGTTCTCTAACAAGAGACTTGGTGCGAGTATATCGCTATTGCTTTGCCTTGCCTGGGGGATACTATTTAATCTGGACTCTTGTTATAGCTTAAACAAATCTGCATATCTGTGATCACAGTCGATATTGTGTGCTTAGCTTATTTTATATAGTCTATATATATCGGTATATTATATATGGCCATTATCTCCTTAGTTTTTAGGATTACTCATATTTTTTGGTGATTTAACCTATATAGGATTTAGTTTCATGTTTAGACTGTTTATTAAATAATAAATTGTGTTTCTTTGGTTCTGATCCGGTGGCTCCCTGTGGGTTTTTTACAGCTTTTCAATTATTTATTAGAGGTGTATTAATAGTTAGTGCTGGATTAACCCACCTTTACTTTTTCCTATATATACAAATATATATATATATATATATATATATATATATATATATATATATATATGTGTGTAAAGTGCATTTAAAATAGTGTTTTTTTATTTTAAAATAAATTGCTTACATGTTAGTCCCCACGATGCATGCAGTTTAAAAGAGCAGACAATTATATTTCAAATGGATCTTGGAGGTGTCTAAGGCTTAAAGGGACAGTAAACCGTAAAAATAATGTTATATAATTCTGCACATAGTGCAGAATTATATAACATTATTTAGGTGCTATAGTCATAAAAGCATTTTTTACCGTTTAATTTGCTAAAATACGGCGCTTTTACAGACCCGCTCTCTGCTGAGCGGGTCTGTTATTTTTAGTCAGCGCATCGGGCCAGCTGTATAGTCGCAGCCCGGCCCAACCGCGCCATAAGACTAAGAGCTGCACTTAGTGCTATGGCGCGGTCGGGCCGGGCTGTGACTATACAGCTGGCCCGATGCGCTGACTAAAAATAACAGACCCGCTCAGCAGAGAGCGGGTCTGTAAAAGCGCCGTATTTTTGCAATTAAACGGTAAAAAAATGCTTTTATGGCTATAGCACCTAAATGATGTTATATAATTCTGCACTATGTGCAGAATTATATAACATTATTTTTAAGGTTTACTGTCCCTTTAAGAGAACTGAGATGAAATGGTTTGAATATAAACTCTCCATCCAGCTCCCTTAAGCCATATGATTCTGCTTGACACTTCTGGGTTTCTGTGGTATATTCACACTTAATGTGTTAAATATGTAAAATTAAATATTTTTTTCAACAGATTATAAATATAATATATATTTTCAATAGCAATTTCAAAAATGCAGTTGATCTATTTTAGAGCAAATAAATGCTACAAAATAAACAAAAATAAATTACTGCCTAGCCATTTCTCATGCCTGTTCTAAAGCTCTGCTGGAGCTTTGTGACTTGCATTTAAACATCAGTCTCAATACACTTAGTGTGAGATATGCAAACATATCAACTGACATATTTTTCTCCAGTAGATCTTGCATTTTTTGGAGCGTGACTTTAATTTAGATATCCCTAGAAATGATAACAAGAAACTTCCACTTTCCAGAACAGAAAAAATATATATTTATTAGAAATTGCATAGCAATCTACAGCTTTAAAGTACATTTATTTTTCTGAAATGCCTGATCTAAAGCATTATGATATTTTAGCATAAGCTCATCTTAAAGAAACAGTGTACTGCAAACATTTCTCCTCTTTAATCTGAATCCAATTAACTATTTTACCTGTTGGGGTGAATTAAATTGTTTACAGATAGATCCTTTACCTGCTCCTTCACCTAGCTGAAGAGGTTAAAGGGACACTGTACCCAAAATTTTTCTTTTGTGATTCAGATTGAGCATGAAATTTTAAGCAACTTTCTAATTTACTCCTATTATCAAACTTTCTTCATTCTCTTGGAATCTTTATTTGAAATGCAAGAATGTAAGTTTAGATGCCGGCCCATTATTGGTGAACAACCTGGGTTGTCCTTGCTTATTGGTGGATAAATTCATCCACCAATAAAAAAGTGCTGTCCAGAGTACTGAAACCAAAAAAAAGCTTAGATGCCTTCTTTTTCAAATAATGATAGCAAGAGAACGAAGAAAAATTGATAATAGGAGTAAATTAGAAAGTTGCTTAAAATTGCATGCTCTTTCTGAATTACACAAGAAAAAATTTGGGTTCAGTGTCCCTTTAAACGACCAGCCAGCACTGATGCAGTTTATATGTCTGTGATATTGAAACCTAATTCCATAAACCTATGAGCAAGGAGAAGTGGGTGAAACTAAACTAATCTTTTTATGAGCGATGTAGAATTTTTCAACATGTGCAGTCACATACAGTAACTATTTATGAATAACAACCACAGAACAATCCAGTCACAGTATTGCAAGCAGTATTGTTTCCTGCAACATATCAATTGTATGGAAGTTTACTTTATAGGTGTGTGTGCTAACATTGCTGAATGCAGGAATTACATATGAATGTATTTTATGCTGCTTTCATGTTGGCTTTGTCACCAGCATTATTTGAATAATTTTGATTATTAAGTATCAAGCTAAGGCAATGGGTGACTTATATGTCATAGCATATGGTGATATGAACATGAATGCAAAGAAAATAGATGCAGACATGACTATATAATGAATACACTAATTAAATGTAGGAAAACAAGTGATGTGTATCAAACATGGGGACCATAGAAGAAGATGTCAAAGGTAAGTATTCTGATACTAAATCTTGCACAGCTTTCCCTTGGTTTCTTATTCTTAAAGTGATGGTAAACCTCAGCTAATGAAATGCCATATATATAATCTTTGCCATTAAAAATGTATATGTATACACTTTTTTAATCTATCCTTGAAAGGGGTTAAATCCATGCCTATAGTAATGCTTCTATTACAATGTTATGCCGGCCCACTGTGATGAACTCTTTTTTTTAATGAAAATACCAATGTACATCCAATCAGTGTGTGTGTCATATGACATTATTAAAGTCCAGCCCTTTGAAAGCTCTAAGAAGCCTATGTAGATAGTGGGTGGGACTGCTCTCTATGTCATAGCCCAGCCAGAAGAGGAAATTAATGAGGGCGGAGGGACAGCAGATACCAAGTAGGATTATAAATCTTGTATTTTAAAATATATATATAAATATACTTTGGAGAAAAAAAAATAATTATGGATATTTGCTTGTACACTAATATATTTTTCATTGCAATATTTTTAAAGCCTGAAATCTACCATCACTTAAGGTTTTTGGAAGTATTTCCATAAAAGCAAAACAAACAAATAAATGCTTTTCATGCTCTGAACAAAATATATTTACAACACACTTGAGTGAAGATAATAAACACTGAACTATTCAGCAGCAGTTAATCTTAAATGTTTAATTAACTTACATGCAAGTTATACCTGTCTTTCAGAGACTAATAGTGTACATTGCAGTTTTAAACACTGTCAACAATAAAACAGGTATATAACAGTCATACTTCTTTCTGCTTAATGGCATAGTAAATTAGATTCTGGATTCCTTCCCCGGGAGCTCAATAAACCAGATGTTTGGATTTTATTTCAGCAACTTTCAAGAACTTTTTTGCAAATAAACCATAAGGCAATTTATTTAAAGCACTGCAATCTGCAGTGCATACTAAACAAAGAATGTATTGTTTTTATTAATTAACATATATATATATAATCATTTTGTTGTTAATGAATAAAAACAAGTAAATATAAGTAGTCCTAATTTATAGGTAGTGAAAACAATAAAGTATTACTTATAAGGAGACATTCAAGGATTCCAAGTGTCAGAACAAATAAAAATGTAAACAAACATTAGGAATATGAGACTGTTAGATAATATTATTGTCATACTAATGTATGTTCAAGATGTTGATTATTATACGTACTAAAGACAAAAACAATTAAACATGAGCAAATTTGAATGCATTATAAAAATGTTTTATGCGTGTTTGTGTTTTCTGATACTGCCTGAAATTTTTGTTACTGTTCCATGTCTCTGCCTCCAGCTTTTCTGAATTTATAATTACAAGTGACAGTGTTACAAACAACACTAATTATTTATTTCACATCAAGTATTATTGAGATGTTATATCTAAAAATTAATATTATACAACACATATGCCTTATTTATTTGTTTGTATACCTGTATTTCAAAACCCATAATTAAAGAAAAAAAGAAAGAAAAAAAAAGTATCATAAATGATTGATAATCACTCAAAGGATCAAAAAGATAATTTGTTTAATTGCCTTAGAAATAAAAGTAGTATATATTTAATTTACATACTAAACTAACCAGAATTTGATTGATTAACAAACTCAGCAAAGGAACAGCTTTACAGCAGCATTAATTTAAATATAGTTATATCAGTAGCTAGTTCTGCTGCAACAAACCAGCAGAGCACAAAAATATTTTTTTATATTTATGTATTTTCAATGGGGTCAGGATTCATTCCTATTGGTTGACAAAAGGTTCTTTATTGATAGAGTAAATCTGTACATTTGAAGAATTTCTCACCTTCAAAAAAGCCTTCATCACCTTTAGGGTAACAGTTTTACCTTCATAAATGAATGAATAAAGTTTTTTGTATTTAGTGCATTCTTTGCTTTGCTTGTTCATTAAAGGGGCTGCTTTTGCATTTTCAGATGAACACAATGAATACAGCAAAATGAGTGATTTTTTTTTTACATTCATTCAAATCAAAATGCACATCTCCAATAAATAATCAGACAGACTCACTGATACCATTCATTAGTACACATTTCCTGTTTGAAGAGTAATATTATCATCATTTTATTTTAATATCATTTAATATCATTTTAATATCAAAATACTAAAAAATTATTTTCACTCGGAGAAATGGTGGGATAAATAAACCCTCTAAAACTCTTATTATTTTTTTTAGTTTGTTTCTCTTTTTGGGAAAGCTTCATAAATATAGCAATTTTGAGATATATGTAACAGAACAACTTAATTAAACAGTTTACTGTCAATATTTACACCACATGAAACATGGTGTCAGAAATATCTGAATCTGCGCTGTTTATATACATCTGATGCTAAGAACTTGCCAGTCTTGCAGTGAGAGACTTTAGAGCTGATTGTGCCTTCTGTAGCAATTGCAGTCCTGTGCTGAAAGCTGAGCACTGGAAGCAAGAAAACCAGCACCATGGCAGCTGCTAACAGCATTCCACTGCCTGAGGCAATGAGGGTGAGTGGGGATTGCAGCAGTAACTGGGACAACTTCAGAGCTGAGTTTGAGGATTACTCCCTAGCCACAGGGTTAAATGAGAAGCCTGCAGCAGTGCTAGCAGCCACACTGAGGAGGGTGATGGGCAGTGAATGCCACCATGTTTACAAGCATAATTTAAACCTCACAGAGGAGCAAAAGAGTGACACTAAAGCCATCCTAGATGCATTAGAAGCTTTTTTCAGACCTTCTAAAAATGTCATATATGAAAGATATATATTTGGCAGCTGAAAGCAAGAAAAAGTTGAAGCAATAGACAACATTGTCACACAGCTAAGAGAAAAAGCTGCAAGCTGTTAGTATGGCTCTCTGAGAGATGAACTTATTTGTGACAAAATAGTTCTAGGTATTAATAGCGAAAGCACACACCGTCGCCTAATGAGGGAACATGATTTAAACCTACAAGCAGCAATTATGATATGTTGCACTGCAGAACTTACTGACAAACATATGAGAGCTATGGAGCAGGATAAACAGACTGACAGTATCAATGAAGCCTCCAAGCAACAGCTAAGCTTGAAGAACCACCAGAACAAATTTCAGCACAAAAATCACCTACGCAACTCACCCATGAGCAAGCCTGCATCCTGCAAGTACTGTTGCAGTGTGCATGCACGAGAGAAAGAACAGTGCCCTGCTTATGGGAAAATCTGTAGAGCATGTGGCAGACTAAATCATTTTGCTGGAGTATGTATGTCAAGTAGAATGGAAGCAAGAAATCTGCACACAATTGAGCAAACATCAGATTCTGAGGATGCACATTTACATAGCACTGAGGTGGTTTACTCAAAAGAATGCATTGGTGCTGTAAAATCTAATGGCCAAAAATGGTTTGTAAATCTCAGACTACATAATATATACCAACCCTGTCAGCTGGACTCAGGTGCAACATGTGATGTCATGAGTTTAAAAAAGACAAGATGAAACTGGCACCTAGGGTACCTCTTCAGTCAAGTATCACTAAATTTAAGTTATATTCAGGGGAACTAATGGATTCATTGGGACTTTTCCAAACAGAATGCAGCATACGTGAACATATTCACAAACTTGAATTTGAGATTGTTGAGGCCAATCAGAAACCGCTATGTCTGGTTCAACATGTGAGTGCCTGGGTCTGATGCAATTCACCATTCCTGCTGAACTACACAATGTCGATAATCAGCCTGCAAAATCCCTGACTAGGCCACTGGCAAAACAGCAAATCCTAAGTGTCTATAGTGATGTGTTTGATGGCTCAGTAGTATCTGTTCCAGGAGAGGTACATTTTGAACTTGATACTAGCATTCCACCAGTACAATGTGCCCCATGCAATGTGCCAGTAGCCATTAAGCCTCGGGTCAAAGCACAACTGGATAAGTATGAAGCTGAAGGACATCTTACTTCAGTATCAGAGCCTACAGATTGGATAAGCAACATTGTAGTTATTATTAAGCCTGAGAAGATCAGAATTTGAATTGATCCTAAGTTTCTGAACATGGCCCTGAAACAGTCACACTACTTAATGCCAACACTTGATGACGTTTTGCATAAACTACCCAAAGCACGGGTTTTTACGCTTGTTGATGCGAGAGATGCCTTTTTACAGTGCAAACTGGATGAAAAGAGTAGCTACATGACCACCTTCTGGACTCTTTGGGGCAGAAAGAGATGACTGAAACTGCCATTTGGAGTCTCTGTAGCACTGGAGGTGTATCAGTGAAAGCAGCATGAACTATTATGTGGGCTCCACAGAATTGAGAAAATAGCCAATGACATTATTATAGTTGGCTGTGGTAATTCAGATGAAGAAGCTGAGCATGACCATGATGAGAATCTAACAGTGCTACTTGATCGTTGCAGCCAGGTGATGCTGAGGCTCAGCGTAAAGAAATTGCAGTTCAAGGTGCAAGAAGTTTGTTTCCATGGACATATCCTGTCCTCACAAGGCTTAAAAGCTGACCCAGATAAGATTAAAGCCATTGTGGACATGTCACAGCCTGGTGACGCCAAAGCGGTACAATGTTTTTTTGGCTTTGTCACATACCTAGCGAAATTCATGCCACACTTGTCTGAGGTGTGTCAGTCATTGAGAAGACTTCTGGACAAATATGCAGTTTGGCACTGGCTTCCCAAGCATGAGCAGGCAGTGGATGAGATAAAATGTTTGGTCACCACTGCCCCGATGTCACAAAGCCTGTCACAATACAAAGTGACTCAAGCAAAAATGGCCTAGGATGTTGTCTATTGCAAGAAGGTCAGCCAGTTGCATATGCGTCCAGAGCTCTTTCGTCAGTCTAGCAGAATTATGCTCAAATTGAAAAGGAATGTTTTTTTTTTTTATAATGTTTTTTATTGAGGTAAGGAACAATAACATAGAAACAATACATATGTCCAGATACAAATCCTGCATAGGAGGAACATCAGTACCAATGTTACAGATATAATCTCTATTTTCAAACCAAAGGTATACATAGTACATGTAAATGAAAACATAATCAGTACCAAATAACAAACTAATAGGGTCAGCCATAAGATAATACGTTCTGGTAAAACTTAAAAGAGTATTTGTGAGGTGTGGATTGTAAGGGGTACGCTATATAGGATTAAAGGAACATGGGAGATACATGCGTATGGAAAAGGTAGCTATCTGGGACATATAAGAAAGAGACCTCATTTTATAACCTTAGACTTCACAGAGGTAAGAATGGCCCCCAAGTTACTGTGGAGGTTTTAGAATTATTTTGTTATTCAGAGTGAATTGGGGTAAAATGGGGGCTAGTATCGTGGTTTTATTCTGGGGGGAGGGGGATTCAGTGGGCAAGAGCCACTCTGGTTAAAAAAGGGGAAAGGAAGGGGACGTGTCCGGGTGTTTGAAAGACACATTGTTGTTGGACGAATATGGTGTGGTAGGATCTCCATTGGACTCAACATAACTCAGTTGGTAAGGTGAAAAAGGTATCTGAAGCATGAGAAACAAAAAAAAACCCCAGCTCTCTGGTGTTCTAAGTGCAAGCATCTGTTGTGTGTTCTAAGTTATTGCCTGAGGTATATATACTAAGATGGAGAAGAATGTAAAAGCCAATGGGTATTTAGGCTTAAAGGTAAAAATTTCCCATAATGAAATTTGAGTGTCATAGTTGCGGAAGGCCCTGCTCGTTAGATCTATATTAATGTAGCTGTGTGACAAATGGTCTATAAGTATGAAAGGTACTATGATACAGAGATGTTTAGATTAGGGACATGTAGAGTCCAAATGAATTGAGTGGGGAATGAGGCTGGAGTATTGTTAGCAAATTTCAATATAGTATATATGCTATCTGGGAGAGAGTAAAGAGATATATGGAGGGAAGGAAAACAAACAGACTATAATTACAGGGATAGAGAGACTTTAGGTATGTGCGGGCATATATAGAGAGCCTAGTGTGTAAATGAGGTCAAAAGAATGCAATATATAAGGAGAAGGATGTGGTAATGATAGGTTATTATTAAAACTACTAGGATTAGCTTAAACTAGATATAGGGAGCTGGAGTCTAAAGATGTGAATACAGCTCAAAAGTATGGGAAAATAGAGGTTAGGGACATGTAGACATTTTGCTTCAAATATATAATAAACGAAGGTGAATTATAATATTAAATATACAAACCAATAATCAGTTAAAATCTGAGAGTAGATCTGTGCACTGGTTACAAACATTAGTACCCTTGCTTTTGTTATGTATCTACCGTATGACAAAGGGGATCTATGTCTCAAAGTAAATTTATGCAACATTAGGAAGCAGTGGTAGGGCATATCAATGATATAAATAAAAAATTGGGGGGTAATATGATTACAATTCTCTTGCCCTATTTGGGCGTATGATATACTCGAAGGGAGAGTGAGGGGAATAAGGTACGACCAACTAGCTGCCATTCAATAATTACTTAGACAAATCTACACATAAGCCTTGCCCTGTTCTTTAATAGTCCCAGCCCTCTATGTCACTGTATTACAAAATTACCCTAAGAGACTGAGGTGGTATTAAAAGACAAGGAGTCACAATAATGTTCCTAACAGTTATGAGAGCTTGCATATCAATATCAAGGGAAACAGTCCAACGCCAAGTAGTCACAGTGCAATGCTGTTCCATAAAGTCAGGAAGAAACGCTCCAGTTGTAGTGGAAATTCTCAGTGGGGGAATAGTCTGAGCGCTGAAACTTTGAGGGACCTGAATAGGGCTAAACAAAACTGCCAAAGCTTAATATATTGAAGTTGTGAGGTAGGCTAGTCTGGGGCCTTGAAGGGGTGCACTGAGGTGGTGGGATAATATATATACTGAACGTGAGAGAAATAAACATAGCACATAGGAAACCATAGGGCAAACTTAATTAATAACAAACCTGTAAACTGCCCAAAATCTAAATAAACCCGCCAGAAAACTACTTGAACATACTGGGGTTTACTAGACTCCGATAACAATATAGTTAGCCAATTCCGGATCTAAGTCCACATGGAACTTCATGCTGAATGTCCTGCAAGTGGAATAGAGCTGAGCGGAGCTTTCGATTTGAGGAGCAAACTGCAACTCCTGCTAGGATTGTGGAGAAAACTACTCGCTTCATGCCAAAGAGCAAGGAGAGATGAAGGAGAACTAGGACCCAGTTGCGGTGAGCAGCCACAGCTCCCCGGGGAAAAACCAAAGATAGAAGGGTCTCTCTAACCGGGTGGAGAGATGAGCTGAATTGCGGTAATGCTGTGCTCCGTCCAGCGATGCGCTTTTCCTCTTTACAGCCCAGGGTGAGTACCGCGGTTGTCTTCTCAGCTTTGCCTGGAAGGCATGTCCTTAAAGATGGCTTCTTATCCATAGTCTTAGTCCCTGCAGGGACATCCGGGCATGCTCCCGACCTGTCTTTGTGAAGTGATGCATATTGTGATGGCTCTAATTGCTCAATATGTGGCAGATCAGTAACCAATCTTGAGTTAGCGGGTTGTCTGGCTTCTGTCATCTGGGAGCTACCCTTCAGTGCCTCAGAGAGGTCGCTAAATTGAATGTCCATCTTTTGAGCAATATTAAAAAGCAATAAGTGCCAGATCTCAAGATTCTCCTCCATTTTATAAGAGTGGTTGATAGAGTCAGCTCGAACCAGGAGGGAATATTCAAGCCGATATTACTAGGCCGGTCCTTCACTTTTCTAGCTTGCTGGGTTAGCTTCAGCTCAAGTGATTTCTACGATGGTGGTATCAGTAGATGCAGCAGCGCTTCTAGAATCAATATAGCATTGTTCAAATGGTGAATTTGCCGCTATAGTGCAGATAGTCAGTGCATTATCCCTCCAGTCATTAGGAACTTCTGTTTTTTCCTCCCGCCATGATTGCCATCCGGACACGCCCCCGAAAAGGAATGTTTAAGCATTGTGTTTGCTTGCCAGCGTTTTCATCATTATCTTTATGGCCGGGATACAATCAGAGCTGAAACTGATCACAAACCGCTAATAGCCATATTCAAAAAGCCCCTTTTGTGTGCTCCCAAGTGTTTGCAGAACATGATGCTTACATTGCAGCATTACAACCTCAATGTTGTCTACAAGCCAGGATGTGAAATGTATATCAGTGATACCCTGAGCAGAGCTACAACGGATCATGTGGCACCCATAGGTGAGCATGAGCATCATACAGTTTGTTTGCTGCAACAGGAGCAAACTTTCTTTGCTGAAGTCAATCAAGCGGACTATCTAAATGTCACGGATCAGCGGCTACATCAGCTCATACAGCACACCGACAGAGATGCAACTTTACAAGCACTTAAGTCTATTGTTCTGAGTGGGTGGCCAGATGAAAAGGATGCAGCACCTGTAATTGTAAAGGAATATTGGTCCTTCAGAGATGAGATCAGCGTACAAAATGGTATCTTATACAAAGGTCCAAAAGTCATAATACCAAAGTCACTTAGAGCAGAGATGTTATTACGCATACACTCAAGTCACATTGGGGGTGAGGCATGCTACAGACAAGCTTGTGATACTCTTTACTGGCCCAACATGCAAGGTGAAATAAAAAACTTTGTCAGCAATTGTCCCACTTGCAATGAATATGCACATTTGCAACAAAAAGAAACCATGATGTCACATGAAATACCTACACGTCCTTGGCAGATCGTCAGTATAGACTTATTCAACTATGCAGGAAAAGAATATCTGATATTAGTTGATCATTACTCAGACTTCTGGGAAATTTAACTGCTTCCTGACTTATCCACTGAAACTACAGTTAAGAGGTGCAAGGCTCAGTTTGCACTTCATGGACAACCAGATAAAGTGATCTCTGATAACGGCCCTCAGTTTGCAAGCTTACAATTCAGGAAATTTGCCACTGAATGGGAGTTTGAGCATGTGACTTCTTCATCACATCATCCACAGGCTAACGGCAAAGCTGAATCTGCTGTGAAGATTGTTAAAATTTATTCAAGAAAGCACAAAGTAATGGTAAAGACCTGTGGAAGTCCATCTTACATTCTAGAAACACTCCAACCAAGGGCATGGATAGTAATCCAGCACAGAGACTGATGTCAAGGAGATTAAAGACCTCCTTACCAGTTGCCAACAAGCTACTTGAACCCTCTTAAGAGGCAAGTGTTCAAGACACGATATGACACATCTGCCAGAGATTTGCCTGAATTAAATATTTGGGAATGAATCCATATGAAACCCCTGCCTGGACATCGAACAAGTTGTTGGAGAATTGGTACCTGTCTGCACAAAGTTGCACCACGCTCCTAACTTGTGGACATTGAAGGAACCCTGTCGTGTGGATCTGCGAGTGGCTGAGCACCCTGTTCTCAATTTCCAGTTGACAGACCAGACTCATCTGATATTATAAGGGCACACTCACCCATTGGCAGTAAGGAATGTACAGATGTGATGCCACAGACTAATATTAATGACAATCCTGAGCAAGCACGTATACCTCATGACAGTCAAGCACAGAGCATGCCAGCAAGTATTGAGAAGAGCCTGTTAACCTCAGAGAGGGCTAAGAAACTCTTTGTACAAGGAGGGCCAGTCTTCACCTGTAGTGGCAGACATTCACAACCGCCCAAGAGACTTAACCTGTAGAATCTGTTATTACAAGGACTCATCCAAATTTCACAATGTTGATTTATTAACACTAAAAGAGGGATATGTTATGGGTGTTATGTTTAGCTTATAATCTATGATTTATTTCTACTGCACTTGTTTCCTGTTTGGCATTTCCTGTTCCTGTTGGTTCTCTGCTAAGATCATGTCTTCTGTACACTAATGCCTTATGCTGTCAATATTTGCACCACATGAAACAGTATACACTAGAAGTATTGAGAAAATATAAAACTGAAGAGGAATACTTTGTTAAAAAAATGACTACTCTTGAAACCCACCATAGATAGATAAATAGATGATAGATAGATAGATAGATAGATAGATAGATAGATAGATAGATAGATAGAGAGATAGATAGATTTAGATAGACAGACAGCCAGACAGAGATAGATTGATTGATAAATAGCTGATATGTAGAGAGATAGATAAATAGCTGCTTTATAGATAGATAGATAGATAGATAGATAGATAGATAGATAGATAGATAGATAGATAGATAGATAGATAGATAAATAGATAGATATATTGATAGCTGATATAGATAGATAGATCGATAGATAGATAGATAGATAGATAGATAGATTTAGATAGATAGATTTAGATAGATAGACAGGCAGATATAGATAGATAGATAGATAGATAGATAGATAGAGACAGACAGACAGACAGACATACATACAGACAGACAGACAGACAGACAGACAGACAGACAGACAGACAGACAGACAGACAGACAGACAGACAGATAGATAGATAGATAGATAGATAGATAGATAGATAGATAGATAGATAAATTTAGATAGGATAGATATATAAATAGACCGACAGAGATAGATGAATCGATAGATAGATAGATAGATAGATAGATAGATAGATAGATAGATGATAGATAGATTAGAAACGTAAATCAAATTTTGTATTTTAAAATAGTAATTGTAAAAATCAATACAGTTGAGGAAGCATAAAATACAACGTCTACACTTAATTAAACATATTATTTAATGACCTGATACATTATTTTATTGCAGTTGACTTACCTTCACCTTAAATATAGTTAAAGATCCAAACCTAGTTAAAAAGCCTTCAATGGAAATTTTCCCTTTTTGAATTCTATAAGGGATATCAAAGACCTGGCGGATCTTGCAGTAAAATCTCTCAAATCAAATAAGCATTAATGAGTTTATCCTAGTATCTCACTGGAGACCTTGTAGACCACTGGCCAAAAAAAAAAAAATCACAATTCTCTTTAATGATTCAAAAGACCTTCAGACTCAGAAGCAAAAAGTGTTGGACACCATCCAAAACTGGCACGCATATCCTCATACTTACGAAAATCTCCAGACAAACATTTTGCCAAAAACAGACTGGAGCTCAAACAAACAATACTATCAAATTGTATTATTAGATACAAAAAAACATATTCTTTCAAAGTACAGTGACAAAATATAAATTACTCAAATTATGTTTTGTTTGCTACAGTGATAAAATTCACATTCAAAAGTATGATTTTATTAATTCATCCTCTTCTTTTTTCTTTTTCTACTTAAAGGGACACTGTAGCCCAAAAAATTCTCCTATTATCAAATTGTCTTCATTTTCTTGGTATGTTTATTTGAAAAGCAAGAATGTAAGTTTAGATGCCGGCCCAATTTAGGTGAACAACCTGGGTTGTCCTTGCTGATTGGACAGCACCTTTAAACAAGTGCTGCCAATGGTTCTGAACGCACAATTTGCTGGCTCCTTAGCTGAGATGCCTTCTTTTCAAATAAAGATTGCAAGAGAATGAAGAAAAATTGATAATAGAAGTAAATTAGAAAGTTGCTTACAATTACATGCTCTATCTGAATCATGAAAGAAAAAAATTTGGTTCAGTGTCCCTTTAAGTTTAATTTCCTTTATTTTTAAGAACAAAAACAAAAAAACAAGTGAGTAAAAATATCCTTTTAGTACTTTAGACACTCATTCTGACAGAGGAAGAAATGTTATTTTAAAATACTAGCCTACCCTACCTAATGACAAGAAACATATGATATATAGACTATATTTGGAAACCTTGCTATCTTCTTATTAAAGAAGGAGAACTATAGAAACACTGTACATGTGCTTCATGTGTCAAGTCAAAATGAAGCAGCAATGAATCAAAATTCTCTTTCTAGACCTCAATAATAAGTTGTGTTTCCAAACTGTAGAGGTCAGAACTGGAATTATATTATAATATAATAGTTGAATATCATTTCTTAATGTAGGATTAAGAACTTGTTCTTGATTGTAATTTGAAATATTTAATATATTTTTTAAATGCATTTGTGTGTAAGCAATTGCATTGCACAATCCCTCTAAATATTTGAAAAAATTAGGCTTAACAAACACAATTGTATTAAAAATGTTGACTATATTATGATGTAATGATGCAATTTCTATGATATGAAACACATTGAAAATGAGTTAGTTAAGATGGCCAAGTTTTGAAGAAGTAATTAAATGCCTTTCATGTAACTACATAAAAAAATACTACTGTGATAATGATATTTTGTATCTATCTATCTGTCTATCTATTTATCTAAAGAATTTAATTATTTACACATTTACACAAGCATTTAACTATCTGGGAATACTAATAATTATTTTTGATTTTTATGTACTTTTGACTAAATATACTTTATCCGATAATTCCATTATTATCCGATAATTCCATAAGATTACATAGACTGATAGGTACTGTTACACATGAGAATTTATCTTTGTGAACATATAAATAATTGTTAAGGATATCTTTAAAGAGGAAAAAAATAATTTTAGCAAGGTATTTTTACAATTTTATTTTTACTAATGTACCCCATATTTCTTTAAAGATCATGGATGTGTCCACATTTTCATCTAGAGGAGGTAATAAATAAAAAACATTAAATAAAAAAGAATTTAAATCTACAAATTGAAGATACGTTTATACACTTCTATTGAAGACAGAGTGGGAATTATTTTTTATTAAATGTATTTATGTATGACTGGATTTAGACATATGACTTTGCATACATTGTGTAGCTCTTTTGATAGAATAAAGGGTAAAGCTTTATGAACGATAGATCTGTCAAAGGCTACTTATTTAATGCTGTTATCCTAAATAATGAGTAGGTTTTGTATGACTATATAAGAGTTGGTTTTAACCATTAGTGTTATGTTTTGCACAGTTTTTTTCTGTTTGTACTTGGTAATGTTGGGAAGAAAATATTTTCCATCACTAGAGGATGTGTTTAAAAGCCTAAAAATTGTCTATGACATTGATTAAATACTCAATGTATTGTGAAATGTCAGTTTTTCTTTTAATTTCATAACATGTTAAAAATGAACTATTTTAAGTTAAAAGCAACTTATGGAGTGAAGAAATGTTCTAAACTGATAGCAGTTTGGAAGATCTATATGGCAGAAGGTATACCAAATTTACATTGACTGAAGTCAGAGTTAGGATTAAATGGTTATTGACCACTCAAAGAAATAACATGCTACACTTGGGGAAACTGGTTAACAAAAGACTACTTTTTGTACCAGAATCATATTATCAGTATTGTGTTATGACCACGGAGGTTTGTAATTCTCCAGCTGTTGTCCAAACCTAAGCAATGTGAAAAGCATTGAAAATGTTTTTATCAACCTTCTTTTTTTATTGCACCTTGTTGGCATTGTGGTGTTTTTTAAAAACATTGTGAAAGAATCAATCACTTTAAAAAAAATAAAAAATGTTGCATTGAATAGAAAAAAATGTGAATTGTATATACATGGAGAAGAACAACAGATCTGGAGAAATTAAAGATTATCATTAAGCAAAATCAAGCTTATAAATTAAGTGGGTTAAAGCATTTTTTGTAGTTTATTTGTAGTTTGTTTTTGGCTTATCTGTAGTTATGAAAAAATTGTGACCCCAGCAGCTTCACAAATATAAAACCAATACAAACAGTTAGCGTTGTGAAAGCTGTTAGTGCTCTGCAAATAACTGATAATAATAATACTTTCTCATTTTGATAGATCATCAAAATGTCTACTTTGCAGTAAATATGATAAAAGATGTAATCCCTATTAGGCTTTCCTGGTTTTCTGACAGAAAGTCCATAGTTTTTTACACCTTGGGAATCTATGATAATGATTATGCTTTTAGCTCTTTGTAATATTAACTTTGTATAAATCATATTTAATTAATACAAAATTTGTACATTTATTTAAAATGTAAAATTATGTTATTGGTCATTGGACTCTAAAATATTTCACAATGTATATCAAAATTTAAAAATCACATAAAGCAAAAAGCAAAAATCCAGACCGGCTCCTTCTATGCAGTAAAAAGTGGGTCTTTATTATGCTCAAGTCATAAAACCAGCATACAAAAACACACACACACAATCTGCAAGTGTGCAATCAAGACAAGATTGCAATGTTGCAAACACTATCCATTAAAACACAGCGTTCAAAAATCTATGACCGAGGGGCCATATGACATCACTTATTGTATTATATAATGGTTGTTGCCAGACATGAATAAATATCCAGTTAATCTCCCTATGTCTGCCTATGCAGCTGTCCTCTTTTATAGCTAATGGAACATTAATCTGTGTAATTTTATATTATCCTTTTTAATACAAATTTCACGTATTTTAATTTTCTATTTACCTTCTATTTGCCTCAATAAGAGGACCATGTAGCCCATCAGGGGCCTTGCAACTCAAACCATTTATATAAATAATATGCTTGCTTGTTGAAAGAAAATAGCATTAGTGAAACTATGCACGCACACTAGCACTGCACCACTAATACTATATATTTGGCAACAAATAACAATACAGTCTGGGGAGCTCACTGATTCAAGCAAATGGTGTGGTCAATATGACCTATGATTTATAAAACAATTCTATACATGCATTTAAAAATCATCTAATTAATATAGTCTTATAGCGAGTACAACAGAATATGGTTGTTTGTTTTTGGTGATTCAGTGTTTATTAGCTGGTTATAACTTCCGTGAGTTTCTGAAAAAGTTTGCAGGTTGTAAGCAGTTGATAATGCTGGCAAGTTTCATAGAGCTTATTGTCTAAACCATTTTCTTGTATCTGTTTATTTAGACTGTATGCTCTGATTTAATATAGCTTCTTTTTAATTATTGGATTATATGAATTACTGAGAAAGCTTGCAAAAATTTTATGAATGTCAATGCAAAGTATGTTTACATAATGAGAAGCAAAATATTGTTTATCACCCTGAATTATCTTGTATGTAAGAGGGGCAATTTTCTAACTGATTCATTTGAAATATAGAAAATGAAGTCAATAATCATTTGAGTTGCTGCAAATGTCTTTTGTACAGTTTAAAATGATTGGATTAGAGGCTATCAAAAAAGATCATGATCATTCTAATGACAAACTAATTTAATATTGTACATAATTTCTGGGTATATTTTTATGTTCCTATCTTTTTTTATACTTTATATTATTATTGTCACAAAGCAGTATGCATAAATTCTACAGGCACATTAGCATTTTAAATATTTAAAACTATTGCCTATTGAAAGTTCTTGAATAAAATAATATTCATTAATATCTAATCAAACATGTCTATTTGGGTATAATATGAATGGGCATCGTATGACAGCAGATCCATGTTAGACTTGATCTGTCAAATTCTGCATGAATTAATAGGCATCTAAATTGCATTTGAAATAGTATACAACATTAGTATGCAGTTGGGATCAATAAATGACCAATCCATTTAACATTGAAGGGACCTTACATAATTAAAGGTCATGTTTGATGGGGATGACATAGCATTAATGCATCTAGTGATTCAATTGACATGACACTAGTGTACTGTTTTATCTTAACATCCAGATTTACAGAACATTTTGATAAAGTTTAAAAAAGGTTAGATAACTGTATGAAGAAAGTAAATACTGCTAATTTTCTTACAGTTAAGTATAATATTGATTTTTACATGCCGGAAATTGCTTATTATTGTTATTTAACCATGTTTAGCAAAATAAGTTTAGAGAAAGGGTAGTTATCTCATCGATGAGTCTTCCAGCTGAAGTGGTTGACTATCATTGTTTAATTATGCATAGTAAAAAAAAAAAAAAAAAAACTTTTGGTGTTTCCAATTCTGAGAACTGTAAATGAACACTGCAGACTTCACAAGACTACCCCTGCCACATATCTGTCCCCAAATGGCACTAACAAAGATGATAAAATGAGATATTGCAAAACAATAATAACAAATGGCAATGATGTCTACTTAAGTAACCAGCCCAGATTGTCTCCTCCAAATAAATCCTGTAGTTGTGGGAGGTTGTCAATTGGAAAACAATTTTAGTAAACAAAATATTTATGTATTCAGAAAGAGTAGAGTGTTTATGTATAAAGTTTCTGGGGAAGATGATTGACATCCTTCTTCAACAGAATAATTCCACTGGGGGTACCATTTTCTATCCTTCATCTCTGTTTTTCTCAAGCATTCCGGCCAACTACTTCCTACCACTGATTTATATGTATTCATTTTCTTAGCAACCTTGCAAAAAATATATCTGTCTGCACAAGGTTCAAAGCCTTACGTTATACATATATCATCACACTTTATTTGGCTTCACTCACTTAAGTTGGAAAACAATGGCTGGGTGCTCTTAACACAATAATTGCTTAGAGCTGCATTATATCTGTATTAATTATAGTAGAGCTTTTTTAAGTAAATTGCATTTAACAATTATATAACAGTGATGAAATTGAACTGGTACATTTTTTGGAGACCTTCATAATGTGGCATAAATAGATTTGCAGGCCATTTTTTTTAAAATTTGTGCCCAATTTAGGATCCCCAATATTGTAAACTTAATATCCAATTTTTTTTTTTTTTTGTTAAACCTATTTAAATTGAATTTAATATAAAATCAAATAAGTAGACACTTGTGCATGGGCAAAAACATCTGTTTAATACAAGAGATACATTTCAGATACAGCATTCAGTTGAGCCAAATTTCCTTCATGAGGACATGAATATCTTATCTTATCTGTATTACTGTTATTTCAAATGGAAACAGCAAATAAATATAACTAATTTAATAAAAACTCTTACATTATAGAATTCAAACAATTAAAATACCCTTTCTTTATTTGAGTCAATTACTAGTTCATAGAGGGACAGAAGACACACAACTGCACATTCTAGTAGCTCTAGTTCAGTGACTGACAATGTCTGAGCTTTCCCCTAGTCTCCAACCTCCCTATACTAGGTTAAGGCTTAAATGGATACGCCTGTGTGACTAATATGCAACATTTTGTACCTAGCTGGAAATCTCTTACATCAATCATTATTAATACTTTGGCAAGATTGGACAGGGTACAATAGGCACTTGAAGTTGAATGGTGAGAGCACCTGTACATAATTACAAACAAAAAGCTGATTAGTCAAACATTATAGCTCTTGAAACTTAAAATTATGACATAAAAATATACTAGCAGTAATACAGCAACAACAGTCTTAAGGTCAATAATTGTCCCTGGTCTCCTTGATCTTTATGTCAAAATATTTCAGACATTGAGGAAAATAAAGATGTTTGGCATTCTTGTATACTTATCAGTCCTGTTTAGTTCATAATTAATATTCTATTATTTTGGACCTATTTAATATAATAGAATAATTTTAATATGTACTGTGTATGCTATTAACATTTTAAAAATGCAGAGGTAGGGTTAGTAATGAAGCTATGAATTTGTTTCTCTTAAACAAATATTATTAAGTAACAAAAATCCAGTCAAATAATGTATTATTTTTCCAAAAGACCAAATAACTATTCCAGCACTAAAGCAAGCAAATAATCCCCTTTGTTCATTTGCCGCTTGAGCTAAAGCCTGCTCATTGTATTTATAGTTCACATTCTGTGTTCATTTTGTTAGAATAAACTGAAAGCAGCCAAAGAAAGAAAGCAAAAGAATATTTAAAAAGTACAACTCCCTGCGATTATTGCATAAACCACGGACATTTATGGTCTTGCATTTTATGTATTTAGACACCATAAAAAACTAATACAGCAGAAAGTAGATTGACAAATATTAGAAATGTATTTTCTATTTAAACCTCCCTTGTTAGTTTCAATTTCAGAACATTCTGTCCCCAGATGAATTACTTTCACTCTGGGATTCATTATATAAATGACTCCACAGTCCTTGAGCAATCGGGCCTTTAGAGAATATGCTGCTGGATGAGTAATTTTACATAAGAAAATAGATGAGACACTGAAAATGCCTACATTCAGTTGCTAAAACAAAGAATAATACATATCATGTTTTACCAGAACCTAGAGGTCAAGACTTAATGACTGAAAAAAAAAATGTTATTATCTAAATCCCAGATATAATTTCAGCTAACATAAAAACAATTATGAATGCATTGATTGTAGTTTAGTGAATTCAAATGTGTGCAGTTGTCTGCTAATTTTAATACTGAAACAAATTACTGAAATTAATTTTCATTACAATAAATTTAAATTAGTTACATAGGAAATGTAATGCGCCACTAAAATAAGTTATTTAGATAAGAGTAAATCTACACATTGTTGTTTCAAATTTAGTAGAAATCAACTTTAAACATTTTAAAAAAATATAGAACTTCAGTAATTTATTCTTTCATATATGCTTAGTAGTACAGAATCAAAATTCCATCATACATTATAATTTTATATAATTTTAGTAACTTTAACCCCTTGGCGACCAAGGATGTATCAGGCAGTCCTACAAAGGGTGTCAATTAATGGCCAAGGACATGCCTGACACGTCCTCAGGGGTTTGAAGCACTGGAAGCAATCATGATAGCTTCCAGCAGCTTTCAGGTTATTTCACTGACGCCTTGATATTGAGGCATCCTGCAATAACCTTTTTTAAGCCTCCGATGCAGAGAGCCACTCTGTGGCCCTCTCTGTATCGGCCAGCGATGGTGCCGATCGTCGGTGGGTGGGAGCCATAGCAGGGAGGCGGGTGGGTGGCCCAGCGTTGGAGGGACTTCTGGTTCCTGTCCCTGAAGTGCGTGCGAGTGAGCCGAAGAGCACGGGGGGTGAGATGTGGGAGCGTTTGTACACGCACAAGAATCAGTCACAATGTATGGGAAGGAGGGAGAGGGAGAAGGTGAGGGAGGGGGGAATAAATATTGGAAAAGGGATCCGGGAGGGGTAGAGTATTGAGGTGTTTGGGGGGGGGGGGATCCGGGAGGGGTAGAGTAAAGAGCTGTTTGGGGGGGGGGGGGGGGATCCAACACTGCATTATATATATATATATATATATATATATATATATATATATATATATATATATATATATATATATTTATATATATATATATTTATATATGTATAGAATTAAGTAGAATGTTACCATTCAGTGTCAGTGAGTGGAAACAGGCGTTACTCAAGTAAATGCGCTAGTCAGAGGTATGAAAATCTCATAGAGCAGCTATGAAGGTACAAATATTGTATGATAGACTAAGTCTATACAATATAGGAAAAATAGGAGTCAAAGGGTAAACAGCGCTTATGGAGATTCTTAAAAACTGAATAATATTAAAATCTCGGCAGTGTTGGTGGGTAAAGAAAACAAAAAAAAAAAAAAAAAAAAAAAAAGGGAAGAGAAGTATATGAATATACGTATATATATTAGAGTCTTTGATAGGATATTGGAATCCTAGTGTAATGAAGGCGTAATAGATACCCTTACCAAAAGTTACCTCAATCCTATGAGGTAAGTTTGCCGCATTGGAGGATGTATCTAGTGGTTGAATGAATCCTGGATGTTCTGGTCTGTATAAAATCGCTGCCTCTTGGAGTAGAATGGGATGTGGGTCCCCTTTGTGCTGGTTTCTTTAGGAAACTTCCTGTATTTATTGCCTCTTGGAGCTTGGTTTTCTTGTCTTGGTATGAACTTTCTTGTCCAGATATCCTATTCCTTCCTTACGTCTGAAACGACTCGGAGTCGGAAAAGGGAAATTTTTTTGTATCTGCTGACACAACTCTAAGGAAAATGAAGAAAAAATAAGAAAAGAAAAAAGAAATAAGTACCCTGTAACCACGTCACCTGCTCTGACATCCTGGTATATATCTGGACAAGAAAGTTCATACCAAGACAAGAAAACCAAGCTCCAAGAGGCAAACTTACCTCATAGGATTGAGGTAACTTTTGGTAAGGGTATCTATTACGCCTTCATTACACTAGGATTCCAATATCCTATCAAAGACTCTAATATATATACGTATATTCATATACTTCTCTTCCCTTTTTTTTTGTTTTCTTTACCCACCAACACTGCCGAGATTTTAATATTATTCAGTTTTTAAGAATCTCCATAAGCGCTGTTTACCCTTTGACTCCCATATATTTATATATATATATATATATACATATATATATATATATATATATATATAATGATAAAAAAAACTTTCTGCCAGAACTTAAGATGGCGGTGACAATTGTGAGGTGGGGAAGGAAGAGAGCTGTTTGATGGGGTCAGGGAGGGATAAGGCAGTGGGATGTGTCAGGTGGGAGGCTGATCTCTACACTAAAGCTAAAATGAACCCTACAAGTTACCTAATTAACCCCTTAACTGCTGTGCATAATACAAGTGTGGTGCACAGCGGCATTTAGTGCCCTTCTAATTACCAAAATGCAACGACAAAGCTATATATGTCTGCTATTTCTGAACAAAGGGGATCCCAGAGAAGCATTTACAACCATTTGTGCCAGTGGACCTTCGGGGGTTAGTGATAAGTTTTTTAAGGGTTTTTTGGGTGTTTTTGTTTTTTTTTAGTTTAGGGTTTGGGCTTGTAAAAAAGCTAAATGCCCTTTTAAGGGCAATGCCCATCCAAATGCCCTTTTCAGGGCAATAGGTAGCTTAGGTTTTTTTTTAGATTTAGATTTTTTATTTTTGGGGGTTGGTTGGGTGATGGGTTTTACTGTTGAAGGGTCTATGTATTTATTTTTTACAGGTAAAAGAGCTGTTTAACTTAGGGCAATGCGCTACAAAAGCCCTTTTAAGGGCTATTGGTAGTTTATTGTAGGCTAAGGGGGGGGGGCTATTTTGGGTGGGCTTTTTTATTTTGATAGGGCTATTAGATTAGGTGTAATTCATTTTTATTTTGATTATTTCATTTGTTATTTTTCATAATTTAGTGTTTGTTATTTTTTGTAATTTAGTATTTTTATTTTTTGTAATTAGTTACTTTGTAATTTTTAGAGTAGAGTTAGTATTTTTTAATGTGTAGTTTAGTTTAATTTAATTGGTAGTTAGTTTAATTTTAGTTTAATAATTATTTAAGTATAATTGTTAGTTTAAACTTAGTTTTTTTTAATTTGACAGGTAAGTTTTAATTTAGTTTAAGATAGGGATATTGTAATTTTAATCTAAAGTTAGGGGGGTGTTAGGTTAACGGGTTACTAGTTTAATTTAGTTTATTGCGATGAGGGGGGGTTTTGGTTTAGGGGTTAATAGTTTACTTTAGTATATTTTGTTGTGGGGGCTTGTGGTTTAGGGATTAATAGGTTTATTATAGTGGCCGCGGTGTAGGGCTTAATAACTTTAGTATAGTGGAGGCGATGTGGGTGGATGGTTAATTAGGGGTTATTATATTTAAATAGTATTTGCGATGTGGGAGGGGGGTGGTTTAGGGGTTAATACATTTATTATAGAGGTGACCATGTCGGGGAGCAGCGGTATAGGGGTTAATATTATTTTTAGTGGAGCGATATCAGGAGCGGCAGATTAGGTGTTAATACATTCTATCTAGTGTTTGCGATGCGGGAGGGCCTCGGTTTAGGGGTTAATAGATAGTTTATGGGTGTTAGTGTACTTTGTAACACTTTAGTTATGAGTTTTATGTAACTGTTTTGTTGGCTAAAACTCATAACTACTGCTTTTAGATGGCGGTACGGATCTTGTCGTTTTAGGCTGTAACGCAGGTTTTTTAGCCTCACCACAATACTCATAATGGCAGCACTACGGGAATCCCATGAAAAAACGTAATTTTTACGAGTGCGGGACTTACGTTGCTTATAGGCTAAAAGGCTTGCGGTACACCTATACCGACAAGACTTGTAATGGCTGCGGTGCTGTTTTAATGCTGAAAATTATAAAAGGAATGAATTACTGACACTGCGGGAGTTAAATTAGAGGAAAGGACCCAAAAAAGGGGACTGGTGCTGCCCTATTAAATACTGTAGAACACAAATACCCCATTAAAGAAAAGGGGCAAAAAAATTCCGAACGCGTAATCCAGCTGTATCTTTTTATTACATCTAAAAGTCATGAGTAAGTATATGTAAACAATATGCTCTTGAAAAAAAGGCTTAGCTGAATTGCAGTTAAAAAACACATGATATTCATTGCAATCAGCTGGTTCACATTTGTTTACTAGCACCACAGATCTATAAAAAAGACAACAACTAGCCTAAACTCATACAAAAATTTGGAAATGCAGGGTGAGAGATGTGCTGAGCCACATGCCAATGGTGAGAGGAAAGGACTTAGACCTGAGATCCTCAGAGTGAGACTAGATATAGCAACCCTGAATGAGCAGCAGGTTTTGTAAAACATCAGGCTAACCATGGAGCAAATTCCAGATTTATATGCCCTGATACAAGACAGGCTGCAAAGCTGTGATTTTTCAAGTAGGAATGTCCCTAGAATGACTAAATTACTAGGGGCACATCATGTTTTTGGCTTTTGGGTCAATTCAAGTTACAGAGGGCATTGTCACTAGGGTGTATAAGTCCACTTTTAAAAACATTTATCCCAAGTGCTTGATGCACTGTATGACAAATGTAGACATTTACTTATATTTTCCTACATCACACAGAAGCTGGTGTGATGTTAAGAGGGCCTTTTTTAAGTTGGGTGGCATACCCAATGTCCTTGTGGTCATTGATTGTTTACACATTGGCCTAAAACACCCTGTACACAGTGAGCACATTTTCAGGAATAGAACCCATTTTTATTTCCTAAGGGCTCCATGTACTAAGCAGTCAGCGATCTACCCGCAAAAAATCTTGCGGCAAAACTCGCAAACTGATGTACAAAGTCGTCAACTATGTTCAAACCCACATATTTAAAATTGCAAGCGTACTTATCCACCAAACCTTGCTACCTCTCCATTTTTCACTGTAAATAGACACATTTGACCACCACTTATTTTTGCCTCACCACCTTTTAGGTGATGGGCATGGTACAAAAGCATAGGAAAGTCATTGTAGACGCCAGTCTAGACATATATAAAAAGCAGTAATATCAGCATTGTACTTACATTCTTGATTTCAGAAGCTATGGAGACACTTCTGTATTTGTTTATTCTCCATGTGATGCAAATACGGTCTAGAGGACAGAATACTGGAAATGTAGCTAATCGATTGGTTAGAAGAAGGAGAGTTTGTGTCCCCCGTGTATTCCTTCCACGGGTTGGTTTGCACGGCCGTTCTGACTGAGAGATCATACAAAGATTCCAGCTTGGCTGTTGACTCCCTATAACAACCCACAGACCAGAAATCAAGTATGTTTCAATGAAGCACATCCATCTACCAGGGAGATAATTGAGAGCACTTTCGGTCTTTTGAAAATGCGGTTTTGATGTCTTGATCGTTCTGGCAGCGCTATGCAGTATGCACCTGAGAAAGTCGCAAGAATTATATTGGTTTGCTGCATACTGCACAATATAGCAATTAAAAGAGGCTGCCCATTAGAGGAAGAAAATACAATAGATGTTGACTTTATTAAACTTTTCTACTTAAACATAATAATATTTTATTATTGAACATTCTATTAATATTCTTTGTTTACAAACATTAACTAAATACATAAATCTACATATACATATGTTAAACATTTTTTTTGCTACATATCGAGATCAATGCACTAATGATTGACTTAACAATTAATGACGTCATCGTCAAGCATGTCGCATCCTAAACCTTTTGGTGCTGGCAAATTAGTAATATTAGTTTATGCCATGGATAAATATTTTCCTAAATGTATTGGGGGTGTAAGGGCAATGAGACAGGAATGCCGTGACAAAACTATATACGAGATGCTGAGAAGAATGCATCAGATTTCAAAAATTAAAAGAACAAGACGACAATGTCTTTGAAAATATAGTGACTTGAAGAGAACCTAAGTACTATAAATCTATTAGAAGATTAATAAGGACATGTAAGTTTAATATTGCTATATTTTAAATGTTGTTGTTGTAATAGAAACAGATAATGTAATTTGAACTGCGTCATCATTGACGAATAATCTACAATCTTATTTTTATTTTGAATTTAGAAGTATGTGATATGAGGATTATTAAAATCATTAGAGTATCAAGTTGTATAGATGGTTATAGTTGAATGCTCTATCGTAATCCTTACATAATAAAATTGTGTTTAGTGTCCCTTTCATCTATGTTTATATTCAACATAATAATAAAAAAAATGACTGTCAGAGAACACTAAACTGAAATTTATCTATTATATATAAGTATCAACTAATGTAAGCATGCTGAACATTGTTAGTAGATGATGTTAATTTTAGTTATTATGAAAAAAAGGAACATGCTTAAAGGGACACAAAAACATTTTTTTAAATTCCTGATTCAGAACCAACAATCAATTTTAAGACACTTTCTAATGTACTACTTTTAAAAAAATGTATTCGTTCTATAGCTATCTTGATTTAAAAAACATGAATGTGATGCATAGGAACAGCCCATTTTTTGTTTGAGAACCTTTCTTGCTTATTGTTTGGGAAATGAAAGCCTCCAAAAAACAAGCACTATCCATGTGGCTGAGCAAAACATGGGCTGGCTTTTAAGATTTTCATTCCTGCTCTAAAAAAAAATATCAAGTTAAACTATAGAAAATATTGATAATTGTTGTAAATGAGACATTTTATTAGAATGACATGCTCTATCGGAATCAGGACAGAAAACAATTTGTTTGAGTGGCACTTTAACAATGTTAGTATATACAATTTTAAAAAGTTAGAACAGTAAGCATGCAGAGCTATGTTAGTAGAGTAAGATATAATTGTAATTAGTCTTTAAAAATGAACTTCATGAAAAATGTTAGTAGATTTTAAATTTAATTGTAAGAAAAATAAACATGCATAGCTGTGTTAGTAGAATGAAATTTAAATTCTTGATTAAAAAAATACTAATAATACAATTGTAGTAGCATGCATAATTTCAAATTTGTTAAAAAAAGTTATAAATTTTTATATTTTAATTTTTTTACTTCGATTTTTTTTTTATATTAATATGTTTATAGATATGTGAAGTAAGAAAAAGTGTAAACAGCCACGCTACCTCCGGTCAATGTTGGTGGAAACACCCAGGAGTGAAGCTTTATCTCCACCTATGCCACTAACACTATTGGATATTGAATTATCTCCCAATCCATATCAAGTTTTTCATAAAAACACACAGAGAGGTAATGAATGGTTAGTTAACATATAATTGATATTTTTTAAATAGTTTTTGGCTTCAATAGTTTTTTATCTTTACCTTTGTTATTACTTTCACATAGATATTACCATGGAAGACCTAGAAAATATGGATGAAATTGATAATTTTCAAAATCCTGATAGTGTGCCATTAGTTGAAGGGTTGAGTTCAGATGATAGTCACTCAAGAATAAAAGTTTTATGAACAATGATGGTAGATAAAGGCATGTTTCATACTCATTACTCTTAAAACCAAGAAAAAGAAAGTTTTAACTAATACATATTGCATATTTTTAGGAGTAGGGTCTTATGAAAGCTTTAAAGGAGTGGACATAAGTGTAGAAGCCAATATAGTTGATGAAATTGATAATACAACAGCAGGAGGTAGTAATTATGAAGAAATAACCATATGATACATTGAATATGGATATGTAAATTTAAATACTAATTGTTTTGCTTTTGTCATTCTACAGATGTATCTTCAACATCAACTACTAAAACTGAAGACAAAAGTACTCAGAGTTGTCTTGAAGATAATGTTAAACTCAAAATCGCTAAAATTAGGGCAACTTTGGGAATGTTATTGGAGCAAGTAGATTTTTTATACCGAAAATAAGTTATTTGATTTAATTCTGTTATTTTTTTTAAAAAAAAAATTGGAATATAATTTTCAGAAGAATGAAAATGAAAAAATGACAAATACTTTTTTTGGGAACAATCAACAGTACATCAGAATTTAGAGTTTCTGTAAATAAAGGATATTTAAAAAAAAAAAAAAACTATTTTGTATTTTTAAAAAAAATAACATTTTAAACCTAAAAAAAACCAAAACATTTTTATAAAACAAATATATGTCTGCAAACAATTAACAGAAAATACAACTTTGTGGATATTGATGGTATAAATAAGAAATAAAATGTTCATTGTAGCCTTGGTCTTTTGGGGTCTGTTGTACCCTCCCTTACACTTAAAATAAACAACAGTGATTGTAGTGTCCTTTCAGTGAGGCTTAAGGCTCTATCTATTTGATGTTTTTTTTTTTCTTCGTCCATCTGCCTCTGCCACTGAAATATTTCTCTTTGGAGATGTAATTTTTGCCTTTCAATTTCAGTTTTTTCTTTTTCAATTTCGATATTTTTTTCAGAAATGGCTGCCCAACGTTCAATATTATTGTTGATAACATTCTGCATATCCCTGTGGTCCTCTCTATATTGCCTGGTAAGGGACAACATTTCTGTTAAGCCAACATCGGCCAATAGTCCTTCAGCTGGTGGATTTTCAATATTTGCAGCCCCTGTTTCTTGTGGTAGTGGTGGTGGTGGTGGTGCCTGTGTTTCCACTTGTTCCTCAAGGTTTTCAGGGGTATGTATTTCAATTTGTTGGGCATCTCCAAATTCATCGAGAATATCTGGAGTCTCACTTCCATCATGACGTCCTGTATTTTCATCTGAATTAGGATTTTCCTCTCTTATTGGCATGAGATTTATAGTGATCTCCCTTGAAGAGTTTTCTTCTTCTAGCTCAAACCATAAACAATTGTTAAAAAATAACCATACATTTTTTTACAGACGGTTTCATAGATGGAATAGAAGGAGAGAGCAGATAAAACAGTCATACACAAAAATTTAAATTATATTATATATAAATATCAGTGATACATACCATCAAATAATGGAGATAAATGTCCAGTCAAACTATTTAAACAGACGTCCCAAATCAGCTATAAACAAAAAAAAAAAAAAAAAAAGACAATAAGATTTGAGTAAATTGGAATTATTTACATATATTCAAATGCAATTACATTCCCTTTAAATGTATTTCTAAAAATACATTTAATATCAATTAAGTTTGCAATTAAAGGGACACTGAACCCAAAATTTTTCTTTTGTGATTCAGATAGAGCATGCAATTTTAAACAACTTTCTAGTTTACTCCTATTATCAATTTTTCTTCATTCTCTTGCTTTCTTTATTTGAAAAAGAAGGCATCTAAGCTATTTCTTTGGTTCAGAACTATGAAAAGCACTTGTTTATTAGTAGGTGAATTTACCAACCAATCAGCAAGAACAACACAGTGTGTTCACCAACAATGGGCCGGCATCTAAACTCACATTGTTGCATTTCAAATAAAGATACCAAGAGAATGAAAAGAATGTGATAATAGGAGTAAATTAGAAAGTTGCTTACAATTGCATGCTCTATCTGAATCATGATGGAAAAAAAATTGGGTTCAGTGTCCCTTTAATGATAAGCTCAGATCATTGGTACTTGTCATTCAAATGCCATTCCATCTCTAAACGATCTCAAACTAGATTCTGTCAATACTAACATTGTACATTTGTTAAAAAAAAAAATATTTTAGAATTACATTTTTGGATTTGATAGATGAAAGAGATAACACACGCCTTTTTAATTTTTCATTGGAAACATTTATTTTTATTTAAAAACAAATGAAAGTGCTAATTTGTAATTTTGTTTTAAATAAATCATTTACTTACCAGTTCCTCTTCCAACACCTGTTTCTGGAGTGCTGGTCCTTACAGTTGAAGAACTGTGTGTGACAGTAGATGTGGACCGTATAAATTGACCATGAGCTGCACTGGTAGATGGTCTGGAAACAGCTGCACTGGTAGATGGTCTTGAAACAGCTGCAGAAGATCTTGAACAAGTGGGCGCTTCACTGGTACTCCTTCCAGGCTGTGCTTGTGGTGTCGGTGTAGCTGTAAAATAAATTTTAAAAATATATATTTTTATTAATACATTTTTCAATTTGTTTTTATTTGTAGTTTAAACTGAAAGCTAATACTGGTAATAATACTATGATCACAGCAGTGACTGCTGGCACAATCATTAAAGGGACATGAAAACAAACATTTTACTATCATGATTTCAAAAGAACATGCTTTTTAAAAATTATTTTTTTAATTTAATTGTATTATCTTTTTTGCTTCATTCCATTGATATATCTTGATGAAAAGCATATCTACATAGGCTCAGTAAATGATCATTGGTTGATGCACATAGATGGCTCGTGTGACTGCGTCAACCATGTGCATCGCTATGTCTCAAACAAAGGATATCTATAGAAAGCAGAAAATTAGATATTATAACTAATTTTGAAAGCTGTTAAAACTAGAATTCTATACTCAAATACTGCAACATGGAAGTCAATAGATAATAAATTTACAAAGGCATGTGATCAGGGGGCAGTCGGAATATGCTGAGATAAAAGTTAAAGTGATATGAAACCAAAATTTTTTCTTTCATGATTAATGTCGAACACACCATGTTACACAACATGAATAATTTATTTATAGTGTCAAATTTGATTATTTATATTGTCATTATCTCTTGAAGGAGTTTCAATGCAATACTGGTTTGTAAATGAACACATGGGTGTTATATTTAGGGATCACATTAATAGTTGTCCCCTATATTTATAATCAACTCCTAAAAAAAAGTTTATAGGCGCCATAAAAATGTTATTTTATTACCGAGTAAATCTTTATCTTTTTAATACACTATTTTATGCATGAAAAATACAATAGATATATATCAACATTTTTTTCTTATATTCCCGTTATAGCTTAAAAAAAAAAAGATAATTATAGAAACCCTATTATTGTACATTCCCATTTATACTTTTTTTGATTATATAGATATATAAATATAAATATATATCTATATTTATTCTAAAAATACTATTTTTTTAAATGCACCATAATTGATAAGACTCAAAAATATTTGGGGCCTATGTGCGGATTCACGTACGGAAGCAGATAATTTATTTAGTAAGAAGACAGATTAGGCTATTTTTCATCCATATAATATTGGAGACACTGAACTATCGTTATTTAACAAACATTTTGCGTCAATTATTATGTTATACATTTACCTCTAAAATCACTGTCACAATCGTCCATTATGCCGGTGATGATCTCAGGTCCTAGACGCTGAACAAGCTTCTGCTCATAGTCATTTAAGTCAGCCACATATGCTGGTCCACCCCCGGTAGCACGTGCAGAATTTTTTTCTCTGGCCAATTTAGCTTTGGAGAAACGTTTGATGTCGTTATAACATTTCTTCAGCTGTTCGACATCCTTTTTTTCCAGGATCCTGGGCACTAACGGCATCACTTATCCTTTGCCAGATCATCTTCCTCCTTGAAAAATTAGTCTGACACGACATCCAAACAAATAATCATAAGAGTCAATAATCATATCAATCAAAACTACGTTTTGCTGATGCGAAAAGTGAGGATTCTTGGATTTTGAAGGGGTATCAGATCCAGATGAAGCCATATCCAATTTGTAAATAAATATTAAAAAAATAACGCACTGTAATCACTGTTAAAAAAATTTGGAACAATAATACAGTTGTTTAGAAAAGTGGCACTTTGAAATAGCCAAATTCTTTTCCAGCGACTACTATGACGTTTCTGACACCTTGCATGTCACGTGTTAATAATTGGCCATACAATTCTACTGACATTTAAGTACATTAGCTTAGTCGCGGCGAGCGAGGCGTCAAATTTATCAATAATCCACCACTGCTCGCGGCGGGCTAGATGTATCTATTTATGGGTGGATTATTAGTACATAGTGACAGCGGACACCATTTCGCCCGCGGAGATTAACTGCAAGTTTTTCAATGTCGGATTAATTGGCGCTTAGTACATGGAGCCCATATATGTGCAAATAATCTGTGATGCCAACATGCACATCTTAAATCTGGTGGCAAGGTTCCCAGAAAGTAGCGTACAGAGCTTGATAAATTGAACCCATAGACTAAAGGTATAATCAATCCTTGATCCCACTGCCATTAGTGGGCAAATGTTGATTGCAAATCTGCATTTCCGCAGCAGTATAATACTTGCATTAGTAGTTGAATTTTCTCAATGTCACTAATTTTGGGGGGCTTGCAGCATGTTCCTAGTAATATTTTTTCCCTTGTAAGATTTTTTCCCCACTCTTTATTTCAACCCACAGGGTCTGTACATTATGACCTCTATCATCATAAATATCTTCCCGTATTGTAGGTTTAAGGTCAGGTTTAATATACCACAAATTCCTCCACCCCTTTTATTACTCTTGTCCCTCCAAAATAAAGTAAAACCCTCTAAGTTAACTACCCACTCATTTGAATCATCCCACCATGTTTCATTTATACTGATAATATCATAGTCCTCTTCTGCAATTAAGAGCTCCATCATTTTACCTGTCATGCTTCTTGCATTTTCTGTCATACATTTAATTTTCATGTGCTTTCTGTTGCTACTTGGTGCGCTTTCCTCCAAATTTTTTAATGTGACATTTCCTAAGTGTACCCTTCTGTCATCCCTTTTTGAGATATTCTAGGAGAGACATATTCACAGACTGCTTTGTCTCTTATATTATGTTTGGACTAACCCTACCCCTTTGCCTAGTTTAAAAGATATTCTAAGCATACTTACCATCCTTTCCCCCAACACACCTGCATCCTTGTCATTCAGGTACAATTCATCATTACTGTACAAATTGTACCCAAGGGAATAGTCAGCCCATTGCTCTAAAAAGTCAAACCTATCATTTTCCATGTTTTTAACCAAGAATTAACTTACCTTAACTCCTTCTGCCTTACTGCGGTAGCACATGGCACTGGTAATATCTCCAAAAATATTACCTTGGAGGTCCTTTCTTTAAGCTAACTACCTAACTCCCAGAAGATTTTTTTAGGACACTCCATCTCCAGCTGATTCCTTCATTAGTACCAATATGCACCATGGCTGCAGGATCAGATCCAGATCTCTATAACAATATATCAATAAGCTCCACAATATGCCTAACATGAGCCCCTAGAAGACAGCAAACTGTTCTGTTTAAGAGATGTGGAAGACAAATTACCCTATTAACCTTTATAATAATAGAGTTGCTTACAACCAACATCTGCCTCGGGTTCACTATAGTATTCTCCTCTTCCATGACTGAAGGACTGTTCACTATACTAGTCAGAACAGACCTTACTGACTTGCTACCCCTGAACTGATATCCCCAACATCTTCACTCCATCTGGCAAATCTGTGTGGGTGTACCAGCTCAGAACTTGCCCATCTTCCACTTACTTTTACTACCCCTTTTAACTGTGACCCAGCTATTTCCCAGAGTCTTCCCATCTGAATCCTCTCCATTCCCACTGCTAGAACCATGAACAAACTGCTCAGTCATATCCATTTCTCTTTCAATAGTCTGAATATCATACAGTGTTGAAATTTGTTCCACCAGGACTCTAATACAAGTGTCTAAAAATACAATATGCTGACACTTGCCAAGTTGCCACAGACATATGATTCGCTGAAGTGGCTGCTCCAGTGATGTAAACATATGGCAAGCTATAAACAGTGAGATTCTCACATATTCTAACTACAAGGTTTAACTTAAAATACAAAAGATTTATATTCACCCTTGAGTGTGATGGGTTTTGCTACTAGTGTTTGTATGTAGTATATGACTTTGGATTGTGTGAATGTAAGTAAGTTAGTTCAATATACTACTACAAAAAGTAATGAAAACTTTAGTATATCTGGTCCACTACTGCTTCTAATAATGCTTAGTTACTAATATCATTTTTAAACTCAGCCGTAACAACATCTCAATGCTTCAACCATGTTACTGTCCATCCATACCCTTTTTATTACATTCACACACATTTCATATCTCTATTCACACAAATGTCTTACCCCTTTCATCACATTTCTTCTCCACTCCAGTCATAGAGTTTGATACTCTCCATTCTCACACAAGGGATATACTTATTTTCACAAGAAGAAGGGATGGTTTACTGGTTAGGGTAGTAGAGGTGGGAGGAAAAGAAAAAGTAGGGCAATGAGGAAAGAGACCCAACGGAACACAGGACCAAAAACAGAACACAGGGAAGTAAACTGGTTTGCTTTATTTTACTTTACTTATGTTGGATGGGAAATATTTGACAGCCTGCCAGTCCGTACAGGACATTTTGGGTATTCAGCACAAGAGTTATACTACTCTATATTGCAAGTCAAACTAGCATTGCTAAACTTTTAAATTAAGCATTGATACTAATCTATCTTTTGCAAATAAATCTTTATAATTTTTAAAACAAATAACTGCATTAAGTTTTGTGTGGTAACAAAAATACACCCCTCCACTACATCAACAGTAGGTAATAACACAGAGTAAAGCAAAACATGTTTGCCACAGTGTGGAAATATTTCCTACCCATGCAAGTCACTTGCCTCATATGATTGAGGTAACACCAGTTGAGCAGTTTTCATACCTAAGCATAAAATGTTTCTGGTTTTGAACGTATTACACTATGTCTCCTTTTTTGTCCCCTCTCTTTTGTTTGTTGCCTCCTCCTTTTGGCTAGCTTTGCCTCCTCCTCTTTGACCCCCTCCATTTATTTATTAACCCCACTCTTTTAACCCCCTTGAGCTAAATCCTTCTCCACACATTGCATTTTTTATTTAAAATGTTTATTATTTTTAAATGTAGTTAGTCTTTTTTTATTTTATGTAATGGTAGTTTAATTGGGGTTGACTTAGGGGGTGTTAGATTAGGGGACTTACTTATTTAATTGATAATTTGCATTGTGGGAACTGCCAGTTTAGGGTTAATAGTGTAATTAGGTATTTTGTGATGTAGAGAGTTGCGGTTTAGGGGTTATTAGTGTTAATAGGCAGTTTTTGATGTGGGGGTGGTGGTTTAGGGGTTAGTAGGTTAATTGGGTACTTTGCGTTGCGGGGGGATGGCAGTTTAGGGGTTAATATGTTTAATAGGTACTTTGCATTTTGGGGGGATGGCGGATTAAGGATTAATACATTTATTAGGTAGATTGCGTTGTGGGGGGATGGCAGTTTAGAGGTTAACACATTTTATTATTAGTTGTGATGTGGATATAGGGGTTTTGACATGTCAGTTCATTTTTTGGAGGCGGGTTAGATTTTTTACTTGCGATTAAATATTTTTTTTGCTTTTAAGTAGGCGCCGGTAGTTCATAAACTGCCATAAATCACTGGCGAATCCAAAAATGTGTATTTACGCACATTTCTGAACCTTGCCAGTTTATCAAACTTACGGCAGTATATGATATGCCTGCGCCGTATATGTGATTCACCCGATTGGTGAGGTGAACTTAAGGGTGGTGTGGGTTTCAGCATTTGCGCTAAAACTTATGCCGTATATGTAATCTCGCCCCTTATATTAATCTGCAATGACTCAAAAGTCAGATGATTTTGTCACCAAGTAAGACATTAAGGGTGGTGCCTCAATTTGAGCTGTACCCTATGGAAGTAGCACCAACAGGTGTGGAGAAGCAGTTGCAGCAGCATGAATTGTGTTGTTGACTGTGGTGGCAAAACTTATCATCAAGAAGAGTAAATGGCTATTACCAGCATCAAGTCCTAACAGTACACACAGGCACAGAGACACAGTGGTATTGATTATGTGTGTGTGGTGGGAGGCCTGCTGGGTAAGTTCACTTTTTGTGTTACCCTTACCAGTGACTGGATACCCCAGTTTTGCCCATTACCTCACGCAGGCTAGGTGCATACATTAATTGCAAGTAGGCCAGGATGAGGCATCTTTGTTTTTTTTTTTTGTTTGTTTTTTTAAAAAACAAGACATTTGACTTAGTTGCCTGCTAAGCTACTTGATTCTAAACATAACCATATCATAATCTGTTAAAAAAAAAAACAGAAGCATAAAAAATTTAAAAAGGGAGGAACCTGGGGACTTCCAGGCAGCGGCCATGTTTGGTCACATAACTGCATACTGCTCCAGCATTCCTAAACTATTTTCATGATGCTATAATTTAATCAACTCATTCCTGAGATATATTACTAGATCTACGTTCTACTTCGGATTCTGCATCTAATGAGCCTAATCTCATGATAAATACTGTTGGTATCGGTGCCCGGAGCCAAGAGATCTTTATTAACCCCCAGGCAAGACGCCATTTGGCCTCGTTGTTAGGAAACACTCTATGCTAAATTTAAATGATATCCACTAACTACATAGACAACATGGCGACTGCTCTTTATATATTAGAGGAGCTGAGGGCTTTGTTATGCATGCACCGCCTTGCCTTCCTGGAGACTCTGCAAACCGCATTTGATTCACGCAGCCCTGATAATGCGACGGCTAACCTGCAGGAGCAGGATGAGGTGTCTATGATTGAGCGGGCACATGGAGTTAAGAACCCGGTTATCACAGCGATGACCGGCAATTCAACATGGGACATGGATGCCTGTGAGGAACCAGTTTGCATGAAGAGAGTTGATGCTTACAGGCAATCCATTGTTCATCCCACGCACAAGCCAGATGAGGAGACTATATACGCTGCCTGTGAAGCTGGGAAGAAGGCATCAGCTATTGAGCCTGCTACAATCCTGAATTGGCCATCTAAGAGTCGACAGAGCGTTCGGCTCCATGACGCATCCTGCACTCTCTTCTACAGTGCTATAGAGTTGGGGGCTGTGAACATTCTGCAGCGGTGCACGATAATAAGCGGTCGGTCTTCTCTGAGGCACAGTGAGTACACTCGCACCGGGGTTGGTTAGGTCAAGGGACCCAGACCTCGCTGCGGGCCAGGGAAAGACTATGCTTTTGATCAGCTCCAATATTTGAGGGGACCGGACCTAACAGTCTCCTGTAAGAAGCCTACGTGACTAATGTTTGTTTTTCATATTATTCCTACAAAAAGTTGCACTCCACTTAATTGTGTATATATGGGAGAGTCAATGTTTTTACACAGCATTAGTGCACATCAGAACTGGACTTAACGCTCTCCTATAAGAAGACCTATGGGACTAATGTTTGTTACTAATATTATTTTTACAAAAAAGTTACACTCCACTTTATTTACTTGCGTATATTTGGGTAGTGATCACTTATTGATATCTCTGTTGTACTTTATAACACATTTGTGATTATAACAGCTAACACATTGGTGCTGTAGACTAAATTGTTGCTGCTTTAGCGCTAAAATCATTATGTAACAGCTTTACAACTGGGGTGTAGGGTGGCCAGGTCGTCTGCGGCCGGGACGATGGGCTATCTTTACCTTGTCACATCAGGCCTTAGCAAGTTGAAAACCCCTTAGTTGAACTTCAGAATGCCATAATTAGTCATAACTAATGATTAGTTTACATCTAATTCTATTGTCACGGATGGGTATAGGCTTAGTTGTGTGTCTACCCTAGGTTAATTTATTTCTATAAATCCCACTTGGACTCAGATAGGCGTAGCAACATCAGCACTACTGTTATTGCCTTTTAAGGATATAATTGAACAGGAAGTCCCACTACCCTCCATAAGGTTATCCCTTTCACATTTAATTCAGTATACCACTCCTGCTGTATAACTTGCAAGCTCAAACCTTTCAATGCCACGACAGACTAAATGGGTATAGGAGCCTCCCTTACGCATACTTAGCCTTCTTGTGGGGCTCAGCTTCACCTGTATTATGCATGTTACAAATTTTATATATATTAAAGACTATTGGAAGGCTATCCTTGTTCTCATAGGTATATATATCTCCATGATAGTGCCAAAGGTCATCTAGTTTGCTCATTCTGAGACTCATCTCAAACCCACAGTTGAATTTCACATACTATCATATTTTGCCTGTTAAGTATAAGCGGTCTGTTGCTAATGTTTGCAGAGGTTCTATTTCTTATATGTTATCTTAGAGTGTTTAAATATAAAAAGAGGTTTGCCATTTGAGATCCGAAAGTGGTCTCCTTTCGTGTGAATAACCTCCAACAATTCAAAACTGCGGAGATGAGGTCCAAGAGTGACCTCTTTTGTCTTTATGGAGGTTGACTAAACATTAGGCATTTGCAATGTATACCATATCCTTGGATCTTAGTTATAGTAATTCATAATGTATATCTCACATTTTCATGTTCTAAGAGATTTGTGCTGGATTGATACTGTGTTTTATTGTCTTGCATTTTATGTATGCCTTATCTCAAACCTCAAATAAAAAATTAAAAAATAAATAAATAAATTAATAAATAAAAAAAAAAAAAGGGAGGAACCTGATAATCCAAAAAAGATGAGAGATGCCTGGATTGATACTGTTTTTTATTGTCTTGCATTTTATGTATGCCTTATCTCAAACCTCAAATAAAAAATTAAAAAATAAATAAATAAATTAATAAATAAAAAAAAAAAAAGGGAGGAACCTGATAATCCAAAAAAGATGAGAGATGCCTTCAATAGAAAGTAATAAAGCTCTCTGGATGTTAAAAATGTTCACATGGAGAGAGAAGTAACTTATTAACCCCTGGGGCTCTGTTTGCATCAATTCCAAATTAAACTGAAATGTTTTTGCTACAATTTAACTTATTTTGTCTATACTTTAGTATATATTACTTTTCCGTTAGTTAAATTAAGTGTATTGTGAATTTTGAACAAACTTCGCCTGCATACAGTGAGGCTCTGAGACCCTGTGAACTTCCCTGTTTAGCACTGGGAACTGTCCTGCTCCTCCCAATTTCTGAAACGGACAGTTTTAGTTTGCAATATAGCAAGTTCAATGTGCAATTTAATTTGTAAAAGCTGCACAGAAACATAATCAGAAACTGTGTAATCACTGCTAGAGCTAAATATAAATGTATTAAAAAAGGAATGAGAAAGTGCAATGCTTAAATGTTATAATACTGAAAGGACCCAGTTTAAAGTGTAAAGTAATCTAAAACACAAAGCACAAAGTGTAAGTGTAACAAAATTCTCATATCACGCTGTGCCGTATTGTACTGGGCTTGTCTATCCTTCATATATAGAAAGGAGAGAGATCTCGCAGTGCTGGAGAGTCCTGCCCTTTTTACTTTTGAATATTCAGTGAGTGTAGCCCCTGTGAAGTTTAAACTGCAATTTCTCTTCAAGCTGGAGAACCTTTGAATATCATGGCCTAAGTATTGGGCTTTGGTATACAGACAGATATAAAATAAAGGAGCATGTGTGTGTACAGCAAGTGATAACATAGTGAGATCTGATTTTACCTGCAAACTCATTCCATTTTAATGGTTGTGTTTCAAAGATCAAAACCAGCTATTTAATATACACAAAAAAAAAAAAAACAATTTCACATACATTGTATATCCTTTTGTGGTCTGTCTCATAGTTTTAACCCAATTTCTTTACCTAGAAAAATTGCAGAAACAAAATACTTGACAAGTTATATTTAAACTTAAGGGGTGCAAAAGATCAGAAATTACTAACAGACCAATAAAGTTAAAGTATTCCCACAGTGACCGCAACTATTAACAATTTTAAATTTCATGGTCAAAAATCACTATAATTTTTTTTTTTTATAAACTGCTGTTTTTATTTTTGCTCATTTGGAATGAGGCATGTTGCTGCATCCTTACTAAGCAGTTTTCCTCTTTAAGACTGTTTCAAGTGCTAGAAGGCATATTGCCTTCAAATGAAGATGACTGATGGCAGGCAACTTAGTACCTAGTAATTATTTTCTGATAGGATTGTAAAATTGGCACATCTCACATGCCCAGCCATAAACATGTTTTATTCTAAATGTCCCTACTGTAGCAGTGTGAATTACCTGCATTAAGAATACCCTGAGGTTATGTTAAACATTATGGTATTTCATAGACTGGGTGACGTTACCTTTCATTTTCTAAATAAAATATAAGTAAATGCAATACATAGAAATTCCATATTGAGTATAACAGAAATGTTTGTTTTTAACCAATGTTTTTTTTTAGTCTATCATATATGTTACTGCTATTGTGAAGTTTATGTACTGTAAGCAGGTTTAAGATAGTAATGTACCCATTGAAAACAATAATTGTTATACAGCTAGATTATGAGTTTTCAGCGCTATAGGGATTTTAACGACCGCCACAAAGTGGCGTTATTTCACCTTCCTATAGCCCTGGTATTACGAGTTTTAAAAAGCAGGCTTGTGCAGGCGACATGGTTGCGTTGAGCTCCATATCGCACCAAAATCAAGCGCTGCTCGTGCACGATTTCCCTATAGACATCAATGGGGAGAGCCGGCAAAAAAAATGTCTAACACCTGCGATTGAGGAATGAAAAGCTCTGTAACGCAGCCCCAGTGATGTCTATGGGGAAAATAAAACTAATGTTTAAACCTAACACCCTAACATAAACTCTGAATCTAAACACCCCTAATCTTCCATCCCCAACATCGCCGCCACCTACATACAGTTATTAACCCTAATCTGCCGCCCCCAACATTGCTGCCACCTACATAATGTTATTAACCCCTAATCTGCCTCCCCCAACATCGCCGGCACCTACATAAAACTATTAACCCCTAATCTGTCGCTCCCGATGTCGCTGCCACTGTACTAACGTTATTAACCCCTAAACCTCTGGCCTCCCACATCACTACCACTAAAAATATCCATTAACCCCTAAACCTAACACTAGCCCTAACGTAACCCTAACCCTAACGTAACCCTAAGCCTAACACTTCCTAACTTTAACATAATTAAAATACAGCTAAACTAAAGTTACAATTATTAACAATATAATATCTATTTTAAACTAAATACAAACTTACCTGTGAAATAAAACCTAAGCTAGCTACAATATAACTAATAGTTATATTGTAGCTAGCTTAGGTTTTATTTTTATTTCACAGGTAAGTTTGTATTTATTTTAACTAGGTAGACTAGTTAGTAAATAGTGATTAACTATTTACTAACCACCTAGTTAAAATAAGTACAAACTTACCTGTGAAATAAAAATAAAACTTAAGCTACGGTAGCTACAATATAACTAATAGTTATATTGTAGCTAGCTTAGGATTTATTTTTATTTCACAGGTAAGTTTGTATTTATTTTAACTATGTAGACTAGTTAGTAAATAGTGATGAACTATTTTCTAACTACCTAGTTAAAATAAATACAAACTTACCTGTGAAATAAAACCTAACATTACAAAAAAAATTAACACTAAAATTACTAAAAATAAAAATAACTAAATTAAATAAAAAACAAACACTAAATTACAAAAAATAAGAAACAAATTATCAAAAATAAAAAATAATTACACCCAATTTAATATCAAAATAAAAAGGCCCCCCACAATAAAAAACCCTAGCCTACAATAAACTACCAATGGCTCTTAAAAGGGCCTTTTGTGGGGCATTGTCCCAAATATATAAGCTCTTTTACCTGTAAAAAAATACAAACAGCCCCCAACAGTAAAACCCACCACCCCCACAAACAACCCCCCCAAATAAAATAAATATCTAAAAAAATATAAGCTAACCATTGCCCAGAAAAGAGCATTTATATGGGCATTGCCCTTAAAAGGGCATTTAGCTCTTTTACATGCCCAGACCCTAAACTAAAAATAAAACCCACCAAAAAAACCCTTAAAAAAACCTAACACTAACCCCGACAATCCACTTACAGTTCTTGAAGTCCCGCTTGAAGGATCCATCCAGCCGGCAAAGTCATCATCCATGCTGCAAGAAGTCTTCATCCAGGCAGCCTCTTCGATCTTCAACCAGCCGACGAAGTCCTCATTCAGACAGCATCTTCTATCTTCATCCATCAGGCGCAGAGTGGGTCCATCCTGAAGACATCCGGCGGAGAGCATCCTCTTCATATGGTCGCCACCATAAACTGGAACTTCAATGCAAGTGATGCAATCCAAGATGGCGTCCCTTGCATTCCTATTGGCTGAAAGATTTCAATCAGCCAAATGGAATTAGAGCTGCTAAAATCCTATTGGCTGATCCAATCAGCCAATAAGATTGAGCTCTCATCCTATTGGCTGATCCAATCAACTAATAGGATTGAGCTCTCATTCTATTGGCTGATTGGAACAGCCAATAGGCTGAGAGCTCAATCCTATTGACTGATTGGATCAGCCAATAGGATTTTAGCAGCTCTAATTCCTATTGGCTGATTGAAATCTTTTAGCCAATAGGAATGCAAGGGACGCCATCTTGGATTGCGTTACTTGCATTGAAGTTCCAGTTTATGGCGGCGACCGTATGAAGAGGATGCTCCGCGCCGGATGTCTTCAGGATGGACCCTCTCTGAGCCGGATGGATGAAGATAGAAGATGCCGTTTGGATGAAGACTTCTTGCCACCTTGATGAGAACATCGCCGGCTTTAAATTTAATATAAAGTTAGGGGGTCGTTAGGTTTAGGGGTTATTAGTTTATTTTAGTATATTTTGTTGTGGGGGGCTTGCAGTTTAGGGGTTAATAGGTTTATTATAGTATATTTCGTTGTGGGGGGATTTCAGTTTAGGGGTTAATAGATTATTTTAGTATATCTCGTTGTGGGGGGCTTGCGGTTTATGGATTAATAGGTTTATTATAGAGGCAGTGTGGGCAGATGGCAGATTAGGGGTTAATAATATTTAAATAGTGTTTGTGATGCGGGAGGGTGGTGGTTTAGGGGTTAATAACTTTATTATAGTGGCGATGATGACGGGGAGCAGCGGAATAGGGGTTAATTCATTTTAATAGTGGCGGCGATCTTGGGAGGGGCAGATTAGGGGTTAATAGATTTAATATAGTGTTTGCGATATGGGAGAGCCTTGGTTTAGGGGTTAATAGGTAGTTTATGGGTGTTAGTGTACTTTGTAACACTTTAGTTATGAGTTTTATGTTACGGCTTAGTAGCGTAAAACTCATAACTGCTGACTTTAGATGGCGTTACGGATCTTATGGTTATAGAGTATACCGCTCACTTTTTGGCCTCTCAGGCAAACTCGTAATACCGGTGCTATGGGAGTCCCATTGAAAAATGACTTTTTTTAAAGTGCGGTACTGACGTTGCGTGACAGGCTAAAAGGTGTGTGGTACAAATATACGACAAGACTCGTAATAGCAGCATTAGGGAAAATGAAGCGATATGGGCCATAACACTGCTTTTTCAATCATAATGCAAAACTCGTAATCTAGCTGTTAATTAGCTGCACAGGTTTGCTAAGATATGTGTGTGTGTGTGCGCATGTATTTATGCATGCAGTTTTTGTGTAAAAAGTGTGTATGTATTTCTGTAAAGTGTGTGTATGTATGTGTTTGAGTGTCTACTTATATCCACAAGCTTACTGAGATGTGTTTGGGTGTATGTGTGAAGTGTGTGCATATGGATGTGGGTGTGTTTGTGTAAAGTGTGTGTATGGGAGTTATGTGTGCAAAGTGTAGGTATGTGTACTTATATGCAGATGTTTACTAAGGTGTATATGTGTTCAACGTGTGTGTGTTTGTGTAAAGTGTGTTTGATTGCAAAAGTGTGTATGTCAAGTTAAAGGGACAGTAAAGCCATTTTAAACAACTTTCCAGTTTACTTCAATTTATTTATTTTCCTTCTCTTGTTATCCTTTGTTGGAGGGTTTACATAGGTAACCTCAGGAGCAGCTAATCAACTGGGTTCTAGATGCTGATTGGTGGCTGCATATATATGCTTATTGTCATTGGCTCACTCATGTTTTCAGTTAGAAACCAGTAGTGCATTGCTGCTCCTTCAACAAATGATACAAAGAGAATAAAGCAAATTTGATAATAAAGGTAAACTGGAAAGCTTAAAATTGTATGTTCTACCTAAATCAGGAAAGATACATTTTGGGTTTCATGTCCCTTTAATAGGATGTGTTTGTATGAATATATATATATATATATATATATATATATATATATATATATATATATATATATATATATATATATATATGTGTGTCTGTAGTGTTTATGTGTTTGTGTATAGTGTGTGTGAATGATGTGTATATTTGTGTGTTTGTGAAGTGTGTATGTGTGTATGAAAAAAGATGTGTGTACATATACGCACAACTTACTAAGATGTATTTGTGCATAGGTGTATGTATTTGCTTACGTGTGTGGTGTTGGTGTTGTGCATGTTAGTGTACTCATATTTACATATATAAATTCTAATTAGTATTCCTTATTACTAATCTGTTACATATTATTAAATTATCTTAATTATTAAGAATGCTCCTTGTTACATTCAAATAAGTATAAATACAAACTATGAAGTTGACATAATGGTATGAGAGCAAATGAAAAAGTAAGTTTTGCGCTTACCATCTATGGACTCCTCTAAAACAGCATTTGAGTTCTTCATATATCAAAATTATTTAATTGATCTATTAAACAATTACAGTGATAATGTATATAAATATGCAACACTAACAATTAGAAAGAATAATGAAATATTTAATATATCCAAAGATTCTAAGATTCTCACAGGTAGTTAGGAAAAGAATATCTGTTTAGATCAATATCCAATTAAAACCATGGCTATTTTTATTCCTTTCTTAGACTTCTCATCAAATTACAAAAGCTCAAACTATTAGTAAATCTTATTAGTTTCATGCTGGTCTCCAGAGATTTGTCACCACCTTACTATGCTGTATCTTCTAAAAGATAATTCAAATCACAGTATGATATACATTTTTTTTAAGTCTTCAAAGCTGAGTAATCAGATGAAATGTTATTACCTAGAATGCATTATATTTTGGCTGACTGGCTATTCCATAGCATGGCCAGCTGTGTAGAAGAACAGAGAACTAGTAAATATTGGAAAACAATCTTCTTTCCAGGTGTGGTGTTATAAGAAGCTATTCCAAGAATCTGAGTAAAGAAATATAGATGTGAACAAATATTCAAGCACACAAGATAAAAAAAATGGATTATGTTGTAGTAATATTTGAAGGTACATGAAAATGTGTGTTAATATCAATTAATTTATGATTTCAAGTTTTCAAGTGCATGATGCATTGGCCTCAATTTACTTTGCAGCAAACGTTGTTTTTGAGCACTTACCCTTACCGCAGCAGAGATGCAGAGATTAATGACCTCATACATGTTGGTTCGGGGTGATTGACAAGCCCTGCAACTAATCGTGTGAGAGCAGGGGGCAGCACTACAAAAGCAAATGCTTGTGCAGTAGTATATGTGGGCAGTGGATGTAGAATGTCTGCTAAAATGCATAAGAGAAGTGCTCAACTGGGGACAGATGATTTTTAATAGCCCACCCTATGGAATGGTACCCACCCAGGGTGCAGCCTATTTCTGCCTAATCTGTGCTTTCCACAAAAGAGAACTTTCCTGTAGTATACTAGTCTGACCCAATCCTAAAGGACAGCCCAGCCCCAAAATACCAGGCAATTCTCATCTGGACAATGGACAAAGTAATATATAGCCAACTAAGCACATTGGGCAAGGAGCCAACGTCTAGTTTCCCTATTACTGTTAGGGAGATTTGCCAAAAGTCATATTGCAAATACATACTGAAAGATAAGCGCTGTACCTGGCAGAGTGCTTCTTTTTCTGTATGTATTTTCAATATGACCCTGCGAAAGTCTCCCTAAGGATGATGGGGGAAACCAGACGTTGACTCCTTGCCCAATGTGTTCAGAAGAATATGGCTGTATCTCACTGACAAGGCCTAAAGAAGGCCAGAATGGTCATCTGGGGTTGCCATGTTCTTTGTTTATAGAAGGATTTCCTGGTATTTTGGGGCCGGATAGGCAGGATCAGACTGATTCTCCTCTGTGAAAAGCATAATTGGGCTAAAAGAGGCTGCTCCTAGGTGGTAACTTGCCATAAAACAACTACTTAGATGCTGTCCATTCCTGGTAGAGCGCTTCTCTTTCTGTACAATGTCTGCTGCCCACTAACTGCAAAGCTAGGAACCTTGTACACCATCAGATTAATACATAATGCCTTTTGTATGCCTGTTAACAAAAAAAAATAGGATAAGTGAAATCAATTGCAAACTTATGCCAAAATTTAGAAGAAATATAAAAGAAATATTGTTAAATAAAGATAGATCTGAAACCAGCACAAAAAAGTAACACCCTTTTACATATTAATTGCATTTACTTCAAAAGGATAAAAGAAAGAACTTTTAAGGAAAAACATATGAACTGAATGCATGCAAGACCCTTATTCAAAAGGCACAAAAAGCTTTTCTGCAGGTGGAAAAGGCTTTAGAAAGTCAAATTAATATTATTATTTATAATAATTAAACTTCTTTTAGCAGAGCAAAAAATTTTAAGAAACTTTTCTGTTTATATCTGTTTTCAATTTTACTTTGCTCTCTTTATATCCTTTGTTGAAAAGCATTCATAGGTAAGCTCAGAAGCAACTCATTTGCAGTATTTAAACATATAGGGCTAGATTACAAGTGAGGCATAACAGATTTTGCATTAGCACAATCGCAATTTCACAATCCATTTTTCTCCCGCTGATATTACAAGTCGGGAAAATTCGCAATTACACTAGCATAATAGCCTTTTCAGCTTCAATCCGCCATCCACCGCCATCTCCCCACATCACCAACCTAAAATAAAACTACAAACCCCTAAACCACCATTCCCCCACATTGCCAACTAACTGAATAAACTATTAACCCCTAAACCACCGCCCCCCCACATCGCTAACTAAATAAACTATTAACCCTAAACAGCCATCCCCCACAACGCAAAGTAATTAACATCTAAACCCCCTAACCTACCACCCCCTAGCTTAACCCCTAGCTTAACCCCAATTAAAATACCCATACATTAACTAAAAAATATTCTAACTACCTTAAAATAAATAATAACTTACCTGTAAAATTAAATTAAAACCTAAGCTTACCCTAAAAAAATCTAAATAAATTACAATTACAAAAAATAAAAAAATCTACACTTAAATAAATAACATAGGAAATCACTAAAAAAAAAAAAATATTTCTCAGAAAATAAAACACACAGTAAAAAAAAAAAAAGCCCTATTCTAAAAATAAACTACTAATAACCCATAAAAGGGCATTTTGTAGGGCATTGTCCTAAATCAAACAGCTCTTTTGCTTAAAAACTACAATAGCCCCCTAACATTACAACCCTCACACCCCAAATTAAAAAAAAAACAAAAAAAAAACAAAACTACCCATTTGGATGGGCATTGCTCTTAAAATGAAATTCAGCTCTTTTTGTGTCCAAATAAAATTACCCCCTATAATCTAAAACAAAAATCCCACCCCAAAAAAACAACAAAAACTAAATCTAATCCCAAAATTGGTACTCACCGGGCTCCGTCTCCATCCATCTTCATCTTCTTCCATCAGCAGTCCATCTTCTATCTTCATCCTGGTGTTGGCGGGGATGTCAATAGCGATGGGGGTGGCGACATCAGTCCTCCTCTTCAGACCAGCTACACGGAGGTCCTCTTCATGCGGTCTCCAGCCGCAGACTATATATTGAAGGCAAGTTACCCCTTTTATATAGGGGTACCCTTGCATTCCTAATGGCTGATTTGAATCTTCAAATTCAAATCAGCCAATAGGATGAAAGGAAAAATATTTCATCCTATTGGCTGATTTGAATTTGAAGTGTCTATGGGGATTGTATGTTCCTTGTAAGTATGCTTGTGTGTGAAGCGCTAGACTAGCCCCACCTAGCCAATCTAATATAACTGCCTCCTTCCCTAGCAGTAATTAAGAAACAGGTTTTTGTATAAAAGATTTAGACGGCGCTAACAGCTGTGGGAAATTTCCCACAGCTGTTAGCGCTGTCTAAATCTTTTATACAAAAAGACTGTATGTTCCTTGCAAATATATATGTATATGAATACATACATATATATTTATGTGTTAATATGTGTATATACACATATTAACACTAAAAGATACACATATATACTCATATACATATATATTTGCACTTTGCTGCCCATTTGCGTGTGCTGATATTACTGAGTGGAGCGTAAATATCTCATAAGTGTAAGAAGTATTTTATGCTTCACTCATAATCTGGCCCTTAATCATTATTTTTTGCATTTTTCTGTCCTTTTGAACAGTTGCCCTGCAGAAATTTCTCAAAGGTGAAATTAATTTTTGTTGTCAAACAAATTTCGAATTACTCCTTTTTTGGTGACAACAAATTTTTTTGAAGGCCAAACTTGAAAAATGCCTCGGTGGCATTTTGGAATATAAACATTTTGCAATATAAGAAGACAAGAAGAGACAGAAGCGCCACATGGCCCAATATTGTCTGGTCCAGAATGAAGATATGTGTGGATAATCAATATACACTCACATTTGGAGAAGCACCTCAATTAGTGCTGTTGTGGCAGTCTGGGATTTCTATTAGTCACCCAGGAGACCAATTCCGTTGTGGATGTGGTGTCTAGATGAACAACACAAAGGGACAAAGGTGCCTATATGGCCTAGTATTGTCTTGACAAATGTGAGTTAATGAATTATAAAAATGGGTACTCACATTTGTTGTAGCATCTCCTTTGATGCTATAAAGGCAGAGTGGAGTCAATATGGTCACCCACCAGACTTAATCATGTATTGCAGGATACCAGATACACCGAGGGCCTCCAGTAATTCAGGGAGAGGCCTAACGCAATAGGCTCCCCTCAGCAAAAAGTGGTGAGGAAACAAAAACAGATAGCAAGTGTCCCAATATAAAAACAAAGTTTTTATTAAAAAATATAAAAACAAAGCTACGCGTTTCTCAGCTCAAGGCTGGAATTTAACATTTGGGTTATTATCACTTATATAGTTCCTGATAATCCTGATAGGGCGCCCCCTACGTTCTTTTCGCATTTTTGCAATATACTTTGATTAGCACAAATGTTTCTAGTAATAGTTATTTCTGTTTCTCAGCAGTATACGCACATATGCTGTGAGTGCTCCATGCACTAATATTCAATCACTATACCTTCTCATAGAGGATCTGACATTCGAAACTCCGCACCGGATGGATAAAGATAGATAGATGCCATCTGGATGAAGACTTCTGCCCATCTGGATGTCCACTTCTGCCCATCTGGAGGACCACTTCGCCGGGCTTGGATGAAGAATTCTGCCCATCTGGAGGACTACTTTGCATGGGTTGGATGAAGACGTCTCCTGGTAAGTCGATCTTCAGGGGGTTAGTGTTAGGTTTTTTTAAGGTTGTATTGGGTGGGTTTTATTTTTTAGATTAGGGTTTGGGTGGCAAAAGAGCTAACTGCCCTTTTAAGGGCAATGCCCATCCAAATGCCCTTTTCAGGGCAATGAGGAGCTTAGGTTTTTTTAGATAGTATTTTATTTGGGGGGCTGGTTGTGTGGGTGGTGGGTTTTACTGTTGGAGGGGTTGTTTGTATTTTTTTTTACAGGTAAAAGAGCTGATTGCTTTGGGGCAATGCTCCGCAAAAGGCCCTTTTAAGGGCTATTGGTAGTTTAGGCTAGGGTTTTTTTATTTTGGGGGGGCTTTTTTTATTTTAATAGGGCTATTAGATTAGGTGTTATTAGTTTAAATTTCTGTAATTTGTTTAATATTTTCAGTAATTTAGTGGGGGGGGGGTTGTACTTTAGCTAATTTAATTTAATTTAGGTAATTGTATTTAATTTAGTTCATTTATTTAATTATAGTGTAGTGTTAGGTGTTAGTGTAACTTAGGTTAGGTTTTATTTTACAGGTAAATTTGTATTTATTTTAGCTAGGTAGTTATTAAATAGTTAATAACTATTTTATAACTATTGTACGTAGTTAAAATAAATACAAACTTGCTTGTAAACTAAAAATAAATCCTAAGGTAGCTACAATGTAACTATTAGTTATATTGTAGCTAGCTTGGGGTTTATTTTATAGGTAAGTATTTAGTTTTAAATAGGAATAATTTAGGTAATTATAGGAATATTTATTTAGATTTATTTAAATTATATTTAAGTTAGTGGGTGTTAGGTTTAGGGTTAGACTTAGGTTTAGGGGTTAATATGTTTATTATAGTGGCGGCGACGTTGGGGGCGGCAGATTAGGGGTTAATAAGTGTAGGTAGGATGGTGGCGACATTGGGGGCGGCAGATTACGGGTTAATAAATATAATGTAGGTGCCGGCGATGTTGGAGGAGGCTTATTAGGGGTTAATAAATATAATGTAGGTGGCGGCGGTGTCCGGAGCGGCAGATTAGGGATTAAAATTTTTATTTTAGTATTTGCGATGCAGGAGGGCCTCGGCCTCAGGAACCCCTCGGTTTAGGGGTTAATAGGTAGTTTATGGGTGTTAGTGTACTTTTTAGCACTTTAGTTATGAGTTTTATGCTACGGCGTTGTACCATAAAACTCTTAACTACTGACTTTTAAATGCGTTAGGGATCTTGACAGGAGAGGGTGTACCGCTCACTTTTTGGCCTCCCAGGACAGACTCGTAATACCGGCACTATGGAAGTCCCATAGAAAAAAAACCTAAACCTGCAAGACTCGTGATACCAGCAGGTGTAAAAAAGCAGCGTTAGGACCTCGTAACGCTGCTTTTTCAGCCTAACGCACAACGCGTAATCTAGCCGTTAGTATTTTGATATATTATATATATATATATATATATATATATATATATATATATATATATATAATCCAAGATAAAGCGCACTCTCACTCCATATCCATCCGCCAGGGTGCCAACAGGTTAATGTACAAAGAATAAAGTGAGGCACCTGCTGGTCCTTTCAAAAATGTCCTTGAAACATCACACGGATTAAATATAATTTTTGAAAGGACCAGTGAGTGTCTGACTTTAATATTTATATATATTTAAATAATGTGTGTGCATATCTACAGTATGGTATATATAATCATCCATTTATAGGTATATATCTACATAGAGATATTTATTTATGAATAAATAGAAAATTCTCTTGTATGTGAAAAACATTGGCATCTGAAATATTCATTTTTCATGTTGGGTTAGTGCACTTGGTTAAACATGATTGGATTTGCGCACAACTAAGGGTGTTAGTTTCCCCCTCGCCTTTTGAGCTCCATTGAAGTCTATGGGGGAATACGTTAACATGATCGTAATAGTCTAAGTTTTTCTTTTTGCATGCGAAAACATTTTAATTTCAACTTGAAATACGTTCGCTACCCAATACGCACAAAAAAAGCTTATATATAGCGGATATGATGCATGAGCGGGAGTGATAAATAAAATTCCACTCATTATCTAGCCCTAAATTAATTGCTTAAATATTGAAAACATAAGTGTAAAGGTTTTGTTAAAGTACTTTAGTTTCTATAAAGTAAAGGGTGCCACCATGTTTGAACTTGTTTTCTTTTTACCCCTGTGCAAACAAAGCTTTATGGAATCCCTTTTTAAATTACTCTATGTTCCACACCGCCTTGTTTGGACAATCTCTTTCATTGCCTGTTTTGTATCTGTTCTAATTGTCTTCAGCAGGGGAAAAAGATAAGAGACATTTATTACTTTTAATGTAGAAACTCAGTGTAATTAAGAATAGCAACAATTTTCAGAGTTAAATTACAGGACTTTTCCATAGCTTTAATTAGGAGCTGTTCAAAATGAAGGTGAAACTAACAATAAGTGCCTGACTGTTTGCATCTGGATCCTGGGGCTCTTTTGCTCATTGCATAAGTATCTCAAAGTATGGTGCTTATCATCTTTAACAAGACAGTGTAAACGTCTCCTGCAACCCTGATCTATGTTTAACTCAATGCACATATATTTTAACTATGTATCAAACTAATTAATTTACTTCTGTACCAGATTTCTATGTTTAGTTGAAATATTTTCCTTCCTGTTTTTCAACAATAACTTTACATAACAGTCAAGATAAAATTAAACGGTCATGATTCAGAAAGAACATGCAATTTTAAACAACTTTCCAATTTACTTGTATTATCAAATTTGCTTTGTTCTCAATGTATTCTTTTCTGAAAGGTAAACCTAGGTAGAATCATATGCTAATTTCTAAGCCCTTGGAGGCTGCCTCATATCTCAGTGCATTTTGAGTGCTAGACAGAGCTAGTTCATGTGTGGCTTATAGATAACATTGTGCTCACTCCCATAGAGTTATTTGAGTCAGCACTGATTGGCTAAAATGCAAGTCTCTCAAAATAACTGAGATAAGGGGGCAGTCTTCAGAGGCTTAGATACAAGGTAATCATGGAGGTAAAAAGTGTATTTATATAAAAGTCTTTGTTATGCAAAACTGGGGAATGGGTAAAGAGATGATCTATCTTTTTAAACAATACGTATACTGGAATAGCCTGTCCCTTTCATTTTACACGTTATACCTAGCAAAGGCTGTCAAACTTTGGGCCCATTAACAGCCATTTATAGGGCTAGATTGCAAGTGGCGCACTAAGTGTAGCACCCGAGTGATAAGGGTAAGTTTGCGGCTGTTTGCATGTGATGGAAATAGCGGGTGCATTAAGAGTTTAAAGTTAGTGCGTTCGCTTGAGCGCAATCAAATTTAACGTGCAACGAGTTAGCAAGACTTCAGAACTCTGGTTAGCTGTTACCAGACACAAAAAGTTGCACAAAACAGATCAAAAATACATTTAAAAGTACAGTTACACTCATAATAGCACTGTCTGATAAAAAATATTTTAAAAAAATTACACTAAAAATTTCTAAGGGCTCAAAGATGCGATGTCTCAGGTGTTAAAAAGGCAGGCAAAGGGCTTTAACTTAGAGATACATACATAAGTATATATATATGTGTGTGTGTGTGTGTGTGTTTATATGCTTGTACATATGTATTTAGGTAATTATGTGTTTTATTGTATATGTACTAGACATTTCAATATTCTTCACTTACAGGGTAATGTTTGTTTTATTGTAAATACATATTTCTATATATATCTATGTATACCTATACCTGTATATTCCTATAGATATATATGTAAGTGCAGTCTTTTCTAAATAAATACTATAGGAATGTAAAATATTCGCAATTCAGGACTAACGTGGTCGGTTAGCGCACATGAAGAATTGCTATCTTCAATGTGGTTATTAAAATATTAAATATAAAATATTTGTAAAAATTAATAACAATTATTTTAGATATATTTTATGGATTATTTAGAATATTTTTAAATAGATATTCCTTTCTATCTATCTATCTATCTATCTATCTATCTATCTATCTATCTATCTATCTGTCGGCTAGATTATGAGTTTTGCGTTATGAGGGGTGCAGTGTTAACTTGCACGTTATTGTCACCGCTCACTTACCTACAGCGCTGGTATTACAGGTTTTCATAAACCCGGCGTTATTAGGCAAGAAGTGAGCGTAGAACAAAATTGAGCTCCATAACGCACTCCAATACCAGTGCTGCTTAAGTTAGCGGTGAGCTGGTTTTACGTGCTTGTGCACAACTTCGCCATAGACATCAATGGGGAGAGCCGGCTGAAAAAAAGTCTAACACCTGCAATAAAGCAGAGTAAAGCTCTGTAACGCAGCCCCATTGATTCGTATGGGGAAACTAAATTTATGTTTACACCTAACACCCTAACATGAACCCCGACTCTAAACACCCCTAATCTTACACTTATTAACCCCTAATCTGCCACCCCTGACATCGCCAACACCTACATTATATTTATTAACCCCTAATCTGCCGCTCCGGACATCGCCGAAACCTACATTATACTTATTAACCCCTAATCTGCTGCCCCCCAACATCGCTGACACCTACATTATATTTATTAACCCTAATCTCCTGCCCCCAATGTCGCCGCAACCTAACTACACTTATTAACCCCTAATCTGCCACCCCCAATGTCGACACCACTATAATAAACATATTAACCCCTAAACCGCCACACTCCTGCATCTCAAACACTAGTTTAATATTATTAACCATTAATCTGCTGCCCCTAACATCGCCGCCACCTAGCTACATGTATTAACCACTAATCTGCCGCCCCCAATGTCGCCACCACTATACTAAATTTATTAACCCCTAAACCTAAGTCTAACCCTAACACCCCCTAACTTAAATATAATTCAAATAAATCTAAATAAAACCTACTATCATTACCAAAATAATTCCTATTTAAAACTAAATACTTACCTATAAAATAAACCCTAAGATAGCTACAATATAACTAATAGTTACATTGTAGCTATCTTAGGGTTTATTTTTATTTTACAGGCAAGTTTGTATTTATTTTAACTAGGTAGAATAGTTATTAAATAGTTATTAACTATTTACTTGCTACCTAGCTAAAATAAATACAAATTTACCTGTAAAATAAAACCTAACCTGAGTTACACAAACACCTAACACTACAATTAAATAAATTACCTAAATTAAATACAATTACCTAAATTACAAAAACAAACAAACACTAAATTACACAAAATAAAAAACAAAGGATCAGGTATTTAAACTAATTACACCAAATCTAATCGCCCTATCAAAATAAAAAAGCCCCCCCCAAAATAAAAAAACCCTAGCCTAAACTAAACTACCAATAGCCCTTATAAGGGCCTTTTGCGACGCATTGCTCTAAAGAAATCAGCTCTTTTACCTGTAAAAAAAAATATAAACAACCCCCCCAATAGAAAAACCCACCACCCACACAACCAACCCCCCAAATAAAAAGCTAACTAAAAAAACCTAAGCCCAATTGCCCTGAAATGGGCATTTGGATGGGCATTGCCCTTAAAAGGGCATTTAGCTATATTGCTGCCCAAATCCTAACCCTAACCTGCACATTGATAAATGTTGACAGCATACACTCTCTGCATTTATCATTGCAGCAGCAGCTCTGGTGATCTGCGCCCGCTAGCAGGGGTGTCAAGCAACCCAATCATTTTTGATCGAGTTGATTTCTGTCCGCCACCTCAGAGCAGGCAGATAGGTTATGGAGCAGCGGTCTTTAGACCGCTGCTTCATAACATCTGTTTCCCGGCAAGCCTGAAGGTTCGCCGGAAACACGGGGCATACGGAGCTTGATAAATATGCCCCTTAATCTAATCCATAATAAGATGAAAGCTTTTAATAAGCTCAGTGCACAAATTTTTATTTTTGACTCCCATAAACTTGGATGACAGTCAAAAACATCCTTACACTGCCATAGGTTGGTGAGCAAAAGACAAAAAAATGTGACGGCTTTATAAACTGCTGGATGGTGTTATTTTTATTGACAACCATTTTTTAACATAATGGACAGGGGTCAGGTGATAATTAGAATCATCAATGTAAACCTTAATTTAAAAAGAGTAAGCACCAGAAAAGATTGACAGGAAATGCAACTAGAATATCATAAGTAATTAACAAAGATCTAGATTACAAGTTGTGCAGTACGGCTATACTGCTGAAAAATTTGCCTTTGCACACGGAATAGTCAGCTCACCCGTATTACAAAGTCACGGGATGGCTATACCGCTAGCATTTTAGCCTATACCGCCACAATCCATTCAACATTTAAAAAAAAATGACCTTTGAGTGTGGAATGTTCAGCTCACCTGCATTACAAGTTGTGCGGTCAGGCTATTCTGCTAGTGTTATAGCTTATACCATAAAGATCCATTCCGCAATCTAAGACCAGTAGTTAAGGATATTGTGAAACAAAAATGTTTCACAAAACCCATAACAAAAATGTTACAAAGTACACTAAACACCCATAAACTATCTATTAACCCCTAAACCGCCATCCCCCTGCATTACAAATACTATAATAAACCTATTAACCCCTAATTCATCGCCCACCCACATCGCCAACACTAAATAAACTTAATAACTCCTAAACCGCCGACAACCAACATCACTACTATTAAAACAAACCTATTAACCCCTAATCTGCTGCCCACCCACATTGCCAACACTAAATTAAAGTGTTAATATCTTTATTTATTTAGTGTTGGCGATGTCGGGGGCAGCGGATTAGGGTTATTTAGGTTAGGGATTTATGTTAGGGTATTAGATTTATACTTAACTTTCTTGTCTCCATAGACATCATTGGGGAATGCGTTATAACTATCGCCATTCCGCAATCGCAGGTGTTAGTGTTTTTCTAGTTTTTTTCTAACACTTTTTCTACATTGATGTCTATGGGGGAAAAGGTGCGGTACGGAGCTTAATCCACCATACCACACAACACAAGAAGGTTTTTTTGTAACTTGTAATGGCAGCACTATGGAAAGTGCAGTACCACTACATTTTTAGCACTATTTACGCACCGGGTTTAGCGCACAACTTGTAATCTAGGTCAAAACTCTTGGAAATTAATATGATAATATGTACCCAGCAAAGGGCACCCATAAGCATTTGAGTCTGTTTAAATGTGGCTATTTAAAATAGTGTAAACAATGTAATCTATTCTGACTCACATGTTTATTTTAAATATTATCTTTATTTACATATTGAGATCACCAAAATGTTATTCAAAGCCTTGTTTTAATTCAGATTTTAAGGGACATGATACCCAAATGCTGAAGCATATAAAAGTAAAACAACATAGCTGTAAAAGCTGACTAAAAAATATCTCTATGCAAAAAAGGAAGATATTTTACATTAATATTTCCTCAGTAGCCACATCCCATTCTATGGGGATTTTCAGCAACAATCAGGGTGCTATTTCCAGGACTTGCAAGGGAGCAAGCATCTGGTATGTACAGGTACAATCATGGGGCGAGATTACATATACGGCGCAAGCTTCAGCGCAACTGCTGAAACCCGCGCCACCTGTAATTTCATCTCACACATCGGGCTATTACTAAAACCCTGCCAGCAGTTCATAAAGTGCCATAAGTCGGATAAAATAGCGATGTCCAGAAATGAGTGTAAATACAAATTTCTGGAGTCGCCAGTGACTTACGGCACTTTAGAAACTGCCGGCGCCTAAGATAAAAAAACAATATATCAAATCTCCCGTAAAAGTCTAACCTGCCTCCCCAAAATAAACCAGACACGTCAAAACCCCTATATCTGCCATCAAACCCACATCGGAACTAATAATATAAGTACTAACCCCTAAACCGACAACCCCCCACAACGCAATAAGCTTAAATAAACTATGAACCCCTAATCCACCATTTACCCATATCGTGATCTACCTAATAAAACTATTAACCCCTAATCTGCCAAACCCCCCCCCAATGCAATAATCCTAAAAATATATATTAACCCCTTCTCTGCCAAGACCTCACAACACAATAATTCTAATAAATCTATTAACCCCTAATCCGCCAAACCCCCACAACGCAAATAACTATTTATATTACTAAGCCCCCTAACCTAACACCCCCAAATTAACCCCAATTACCTAAATTAAAAAATACTAAGTTATAATTAAAATAAAAAGGTAACATTACTTAAAAAAAATATTAAATTAATCTAAGATTACAAATAAATAAAAAAATCTAACATTACATAAAATAATAAACCACATTATTAAAAATAAAAAAATGAAACCTAATCCCTATGAAAATAAAAAAGACCCACCAAAATAACAAAAACCCCTAATCTAATGCTAAACGACCAATAGCCCTTAAAGGGCCTTTTGCAGGGCATTGCCCTAATTTAAACAGCTATTTTTCTTAAAAAAATACTAAGTCCCCCCTCTAACAGTAAAACCCCCCACCCACCAAACCCCCCAAAATAAAAAAACTAACACTAAAAAATCCTAAACTACCCATTGTCCCTAAAGGGGCATTTGTATGGACATTACCCTTAAAAGGGCATTCAGCTCTTTTAAGAGTGCCCAGAAATCCCTAATCTAAAAAAAATAAACCCCCCAAAAATAAAAAAAGCCTAAGTGTAACCCCCCAAATAGGTACTTACCGTTCCAGAAGTCCGACGAAGAAGGTCCTGTTCCAGACTGTGAAGTCTTCTTTCAAGCGACCAAAATCTTCATCCAAGTGGGGACCTCTTCTTTCTTCATCCAGGACCAAGCCGTCACGGAGCAGAGATGAGCAGGACTGGCGACCGTGGAGCCATGGATCGTGGAGAATCCTCTTCGAATGATCACAGCCGTATACTGAGTAGTGAATTCAAGGTACGCTTTTAAAAATGGCATCCCTCGCATTCCTATTGGCTGATTTGATTCTTCAAATTCAAATCAGCCAATAGGATGAGAGCTAATGAAATCCTATTGGCTGTTAAAATGAATTTGAAGAATCAAATCAGCCAATAGGAATACGGCGGTGATCATTAGAAGAGGATCTTCCACGCTCCATGGCTCCACGGTCTCCGGTCCTGCTCACACTCTTCTCAACTCCGCACCAGCTTGGTCCTGGATGAAGAAGGAAGTTATCCCCACTTGGAAGAAGATGTCGGCCGCTTAGAAGTAGACTTCACCGTCTGGAACAGGACCTTCTCCGCCGGACTTCACGAACGGTGAGTACCTATTTGCGGGTTAGATTTGGGATTTTTTTTTTTTAGATTAAGGATTTATGGGCATTTTTAAAAGAGCTGAATGCCCTTTTAAGGGTAATGCCCATACAAATGGCCCCTTAGGGGCAATGAGTAGTTTAGGATTTTTTAGTGCTAGGTTTTTTATTTTGGGGGGTTTTTGTGGGTGGGGGGTTTTACTGTTAGAGGGGGTACTTTGTATTTTTTAAGGAAACAAGATGTTTAACTTAGGGCAATGCACTTTTTAAGGGCTATTGGTAGTTTATTGGTAGTTTAGCATTAGATTATGGAGTGTTTTTATTTGGGGGGCTTTTTTATTTTCATAGGGATTAGATTTAATTTTTTTATTTTTGATAATTTGGTTTATTATTTTATGTAATGTTAGACTTTTTTATTTTTTGTAATCTTAGATTAATTTAAATTTAGTTTTTTTTTTTAAGTAATGTTACCTTTTTTATTTTAATTGTAACTTAGTATTTTTTAATTTAGGTAATTGAGGTTAATTTAGGGGGTGTTAGGTTAGGGGGCTTAGTAATTTAATTATTTATTTGCATTGTGGGGGTTTGGCAGAATGGGAGTAAATAGAATTATTAGGACTATTGCATTGTGGGGTTGGGCGGATTAGGGGTTAATAGATTTATTAGGATTATTGTGTTGTGGGGGTTTGGCAGATTAGGGGTTAATAGTTTTATTAGGTTTATTGTGATGTGGGTTAATGGTGGATTAGGGGTTAATATACTTTATTAGGTTTATTGCGATGTGGGTAAATGGCTGATTAGGGGTTAATACATTTATTCGTTTTATTGCGATGTGGGTTAATGGCGGATTAGGGGTTAATACATTTTTTAGGCTTATTGCAATGTGGGTGAATGGCGGATTAGGGGTTAATACATTTATTAGGTTTATTGCCATGTGGGGGTTGGCTGATTAGGGTTAATATACTTTATTAGGTTTATTGCGATGTGGGTTAATGGCTGATTAGGGGTTAATACATTTATTCGTTTTATTGCGATGTGGGTTAATGGCGGATTAGGGGTTAATACATTTTTTAGGCTTATTGCGATGTGGGTGAATGGCCGATTAGGGGTTAATACATTTATTAGGTTTATTGCCATGTGGGGGTTGGCTGATTAGGGTTAATATACTTTATTAGTTATTGCGGTGTGGAGTTGGCGGTTGACAGGAAGATAGATATTGCGCATGCGTTAGGTGTTAGTTACTATTTTCAGGCAGTTACGGTGCTCACATACTCAGCACACGTTTTGCTGCACCTTCCTATGGCCTAGATTTGGAGTTTGGCGGTAGCCGTGAAAACCAGCGTTAGAGGCTCCTAACGCTGGTTTTAGGCTACCGCCGGTATTTGGAGTCAGTCAAAAAAGGGTCTAACGCTCACTTTTCAGCCGCGACTTTTCCATACCGCAGATCCCCTTACGTAAATTGAGTATCCTATCTTTTTAATGGGATCTTTCTAACTCCGGTATTTAGAGTCGTGTCTGAAGTGAGCGTTAGAAATCTAACGACAAAACTCCAGCAGCAGAAAAAAGTCAGTAGTTAAGAACTTTCTGGGCTAAAGCCGGTTCATAAAGCTCTTAACTACTGTGCTCTAAAGTACACTAACACCCATAAATTACCTATGCACCCCTAAACTAAGGCCCCCCCACATCGCCGACACTCGATTAAATTGAGCTCACATTCTATTGGCTGTTCCGATCAGCCAATAGAATGCAAGCTCAATCTGATTGGCTTATTGAATCAGCCAATCGAATTGAACTTGATTCTGATTGGCTGATTCCATCAGCCAATCAGAATTTTCCTACCTTAATTCCGATTGGCTGATAGAATCCTATCAGCCAATCGGAATTCGAGGGACGCCATCTTGGATGACGTCCCTTAAAGGAACCGTCATTCGTCGGGAAGTCATCGTCGGAAGAAGATGGGTCCGCGGTGGAGGTCTTCAAGATGGAGCCGGTCCTCATCGGATGAAGATAGAAGATGCCGCTTGGAAGAAGATGGTTGCTGGTCCAGATCTACTCTTCTTCCCGGATAGGATGAAGACTTTGGAGCCTCTTCTGGACTTCTTCAGCCGTTGGATGATGGATGTCTAGCCCCCGCTTGGGCTTAGATGAAGATATCGGAGCCAGGACGGATCGGTGATACCTGGTATGGTGAAGATAAGGTAGGAAGATCTTCAGGGGCTTAGTGTTAGGTTTATTTAAGGGGGGTTTGGGTTAGATTAGGGGTATGTGGGTGGTGGGTTGTAATGTTGAGGGGGGGTATTGTATGTGTTTTTTTTACAGGCAAAAGAGCTGAATTTCTTGGGGCATGCCCCGCAAAGGGCCCTGTTCAGGGCTGGTAAGGTAAAAGAGCTTTGAACTTTAGTAATTTAGAATAGGGTAGAGCATTTTTTTATTTTGGGGGGCTTTGTTATTTTATTAGGGCGCTTAGAGTAGGTGTAATTAGTTTAAAATTGTTGTAATATTTTTCTTATGTTTGTAAATATTTTTTTATTTTTTGTAACTTAGTTCTTTTTTTTTGTACTTTAGTTAGTTTATTTCATTGTAGTTATTTGTAGGTATTGTATTTAATTAATTTATTGATAGTGTAGTGTTAGGTTTAATTGTAACTTAGGTTAGGATTTATTTTACAGGTAATTTTGTAATTATTTTAACTATTTTAGCTATTAAATAGTTCTTAACTATTTAATAGCTACTGTACCTGGTTAAAATAAATACAAAGTTACCTGTAAAATAAATATTAATCCTAAAATAGCTATAATATAATTATAATTTATATTGTAGCTATATTAGGATTTATTTTACAGGTTAGTATTTAGCTTTAAATAGGAATAATTTATTTAATAAGAGTTAATTAATTTCGTTAGATTAAAATTATATTTAAGTTAGGGGGGTGTTAGTGTTAGGGTTAGACTTAGCTTTAGGGGTTAATACATTTATTAGAATAGCGGTGAGCTCCAGTTGGCATTTTAGGGGTTAATGTTTGAAGTTAGGTGTCGGCGATGTTAGGGAGAGCAGATTAGGGGTTAATACTATTTATTATAGGGTTAGTGAGGCGGATTAGGGGTTAATAACTTTATTATAATATCGGTGTGGTCCGGTCGGCAGATTAGGGGTTAATTAGTGTAGGCAGGTGGAGGCGACATTGTGGGGGGCAGATTAGTGGTTAATAAATATAATATAGGGGTCGGCAGTGTTAGGGGCAGCAGATTAGGGGTACATAGGGATAATGTAAGTAGCGGCGGTTTACGGAGCGGCAGATTAGGGGTTAAAAATAATATGCAGGGGTCAGCGATAGCGGGGGCGGCAGAATAGGGGTTAATAAGTGTAAGGTTAGGGGTGTTTAGACTCGGGGTACATGTTAGGGTGTTAGGTGCAGACGTAGGAAGTGTTTCCCCATAGACAACAATGGGGCTGCGTTAGGAGCTGAACGCGGCTTTTTTGCAGGTGTTAGGTTTTTTTTCAGCTCAAACAGCCCCATTGTTTCCTATGGGGGAATCGTGCACGAGCACGTTTTTGAGGCTTGCCGCGTCCGTAAGCAACTCTGGTATCGAGAGTTGAAGTTGCGTTAAATATGCTCTACGCTCCATTTTTGGAGCCTAACGCAGCCATTCTGTGGACTCTCAATATCAGAGTTATTTTAAAGGTGCGGCCAGAAAAAAGCCAGCGTTAGCTATGCGGGTCGTTACCGACAAAACTCTAAATCTAGCCGAAAGTGTGGCAAGGTGAAAATTTAGTCAAATTTCTCAATTTTTGCCGCGTAAGTCGTTACGCTGAATATGTGATACCGATTTGCGACCCTGTTCTATATTAACTAATGGGTGTAAAAATTGCGGCCAACGGGTGAAATATACGCGCCGCATTTATATGTGCCGTCGTTTATATGATACCAAAACCGTGTAAAAATCGGCATCGCCGGATTTTGTGGGCGACGCTGCATATGTAATCTTGCCCCTGTTATTTCCCTACTAAGTTTAAGGAATTTTGTCATGAAATTTCATTAGATTGCAGTAAAGCAAAACATGAAGTCAGCACTGCTGATGCTGATTGGCTTTTGTATTGATGCTGGACAGAAGCTGAGCAGAACTGTTCATTGTGCACATACTATTGTAAGCTGATGAAGTTTTGAGGTAAAATATCTTCCTTTTTTACATAGAGATGTTTAGGTGATAATTTCTTGCCAGCTTTTTACAGTTTCAAGTGATTTAGCATATAAGTATTATGTCCCTTTAAAAAAAGCTTAGCAATCAGATCACTAAAAAAGAAAAATAAATAATAAATACATTCTCTAATCCATTGTCTTCTTATCAATGCATGACTTTGTCTAAATAACATCTCACTTATATGTAGTAAACAGATTTAAATTTAATTGAATTTTTAACAACATGAAGGAAGAAATATATGTTGTGAATTGGTCCATAATCAACAACATATCTCTTTTTTTTTTCTAGATTACTTAGAAACCACTCAGCAATTGAATTTAAAATATACTGTTAAATCTATAACAATTTAATTTACTGGCAAGGTTACATGAGCAAAACTGAAACATTTGCATGTTCACATTCAAGTGTATAAATGACGAGCAATACATTTATTGAAAATTGTATGTTTGAGCAAAACAGGAATGACCTAATTTTCTAGCAGAGCTCAATTGCCTCGTGTTTCATCTTAATTCAAGAGAGTACAGAGATTACTGCATTCAGTATCAAGGGTATTGCATATTAACTTTCAATGACAGTTCAAAACTTTGATTATTTTGTTTCTCAAAGACAACATTAAGCTTTTGTGACAGATGTTTTGAATATTATGGATTTTTAGCACAGCAGCTCACGCCTTGAAAAGTTAGATATGAAATTTTAATTTGAAGGAAAAGTTTTTAAAGCAAAAATGTATATTATAAAGAAAAATGTAAGCTGTGATATCAAAACAATAATGTTTTTAGCAATACAATGCATTTTTAATTAAATTTAAATTAAATATTGCTGATTTATAAGGACTTTATCAATGAAAATAATATACTTATAAAACGAAGTGTTAAAATGGGGAATAAACAAAAGAATAGCTGGGTCTGTGACTAGTCACCACTAGAGCAGTCTGTTTAACATAAAATTTGACTTTCACAGATAACTTTTCTGCAGTATATCAACCTTTTTCGATCACTTTGCCTGTTAGGCAGTAAACTGATTCTCCCGGATACAGTCGCTGGGTAGTAGCCGATGTTAGCAGGAGCTGAAGTTTGTTCAATACAGGAGAGTGCTACCCTTGGATTGGCCGCTTGAGTGTACGTCAGAGAATGGAGCTTGGGGCGATTGACTTTCATACCCTTCACTTTTGACAGCGGAGCCAATCAGTGGCACGGCGGAAGAGACACTGGATTCTATTGGGCCCAATGCAGTATGAACGATTGGATTTCTCCTGATTAGGAGACAATTGAGGCTATATTTTGCCTCATATCCTGAGACCCCTAGTCACTTTTAGTATTCCCGCCCTCTTTCCTTGCTTTATTCTCTAATAAAAGACAGACATAAAAACTTACAATCTCAGTCATCCACAAATGTCTACAAATTCTCAGCTGGAATTTTTTTCAAGATGGATTGTAAAGATACTGTTGAATTGTATGTATGGCACAGCAAGTATCACTGCTGCATGATTGCATTTTTAAAATATTATAGAATATTGCAGGGTTTTCAAATGGATTAGAATGGTTTTCTATTTTAAAATTCTGTGAATAGACAAATTAGTAACTATTCAGGGGAATTTGGTTGGATTGAAATAAATCCTATTATTTTAAATACACTTTGGGAGATCTTTGTAAAACAATACAAAAGAGTCCAAGTGCCCATCTTGCAAAACTATTCCTCAGAACAAGCAAAAGTACCAAGCTCAAAAACAAATATCGCTTTGAAGAAAATCACATCCAAAACTGTCCTATAAGTAAAAAACTTTAAAAGTCCCCCGATATTCAAAGCATTGACAGACCATCAAGAAACTACCTTACTGGCCTCATTGGCCTCGCAGTCAGATGCTCTGTCAAGATATTTAAGGAAAAGATTGTGTCTGATCAAAACCGCTCGTTGGCATTTTGCTGCAGCTGGGGCCCCTATTTAAAGTGGGCCTACATGGCGCAGACAGTGTGCTCACTGAAACAAAAATAGTTTCTGTGTTAGCACACTCCAAATATTGCAGTGTGTACCTAAGTTTATTACACCTACACTAACTACCTCAGACAATGTAATCTCAACAGCTGACAGCTGGCAAGACAAACATGGCCACTACCCTCCTCGCAACTTGCACTTTGCTGATTTGACAAAATCGAACTTGTGTTGATGTTTCCTAATCAAAGTGCAGGCTACACCCATTAGCATGCCCCGCTAACTCCCCCTGAATGCCTATAACTATATGTTACGGCTTACCTACAATCCCCCTGCTCTGCCTTGCTACCTACCACATACACTTACACCACAGCTAACCTACACTCCACCAGCACCAACCACATAACTCCCACTTACCACCTACACTTATGTCGCCTAACCTGCACACCGGCGGAAGGCCCAGCTAAATCCCTAATACTGCCTACACTTATGTAATGTCTGACCTACTCTACCCTGGAATGCCCAGGCTAACTCCCACATACTGCCTACTGTATGAAAAATACCTCACAATAATAAACTGTGCTAAATAGTAAACCTCCCCATTATAACTATGAAGCTATGTTGCTAAAATTAGAATCAATGTTTAAATTATCTGTTAAACACTAAAACACCTGCCTAGCCGGGCTCCTGGAACTCAGCACCAGATCAGAATTTAACACCAGTCTGCCGCTTCTTAAAAAGGATGCCGATCGAGCAGGGGATCAAGTTGCCCTTTTAGTATTTAGGACTCCTACACTGTTTTAGCACTGTACACAGGTGAAAGGACTTTGTCAGTGCTCTTGTCTTGTCTGAACATTGGTGCATACTTATACCCAATTTGGAAGCTTATGAAGTTTTTCCGGCTCGGGACAACAGAAGGATTCCACTTGTTGCTGAGGATCCTTTCAGCTGTGCACTTTCGGTTACCTGCTTGGTTACAGATCTACACCCGGAGGAGGAACACAGCTGTCTGTGCCTGTGTTGAGCTATCTGAATGGCTCAAAAGTGTTTTGGAGGCATGACTCGCACAATCTAGTGCTTATCGTATTGTGAGTACCCTGTAAATATTGTTTGGAGAGTTTGTTGTCCTTTTTGATCTGCACCATTTCAGCGCCTCCTTTGTTCTTTTTTTGATGCAGCTATTGCTACTCAGTTGCCACTCTAAATTTGATAGGAGCTAGCAGCTGCAAGTGTCTCTAAAGAGAAGGATGCTTTTTCTTGTGTTATACTGCCATACCGCCAGTCCGGTACTATAGGATGACTTGAATGTGTATTGTGTATATTGTTTTTGGTGTGTTTTTTCATTATTCACACTGTTTGTATATTCCTTCATTCAGAAGGCTTTTTCCTTTTCACTAATTCAATCTTATCACACAATCTAACTCTGAAATTACATTATATTAAGAAACAAGATTTCTCTTAAGACTGGGGTGAATCTAGTCAGAGTTATAATGCGCATGATTCTTTTGAAATCCAGTATGGAGCTGACTTTTCTATTGCAAATGATACATATTCCCTTTTTGAGTTAGAGCTTGAATCTAGAATAAATATTATTGTTAAACAATCTCATACTGGGTTTGCCCCAAAATCTATTTTTTACTCTACCAAGTCACGGGGGTCATATTTGGAAATGTTCCATAAAAGAGTAGAACATGATTTGATATTACTTTCTGAACACTCTACAACAATATGTTCTAACCTTACTAAAGTAGAACAAGAGACTGTACAATCTCTATCCCATAATGATCATTTGCTAATTCGACAGGCTGACCAGGGCAGTTGCATAGCCATAATGAATAAATCAGATTATGTTGCTGAGGCACTTAGACAGCTGAATGATGAGGAGGCCTATGTTAGATTATCTCAATATCCTACAAAAGTATATAAAATAGAATTGCAACATCGTTTAGATGAAGCATTATATCCTAATGTTATTAATCAATCCACTTTAGATTATTTATTTGTGAGATCTCCTGTAGTGTCAATTTTTCATTTATTCATGAAAGTTCATAAGTAACCTATTAATGTTACTGGAAGGCCAATTGTGGCTGGCATAGAATCTCTATTTGAAAATGTATCGAATTAGATTAATTCTTTGTTGAAATATCTAGAAACTTTGCTCCCATCTTATCTCTGTGGTACTAAACGTCTCACATTACTACAAGATATTTGTTGGAAATCTAATTTGTCATGGCTCACTGTGGATGTAGTAAGCCTATATACAGCTATTCCTCATTGATTGGGTCTTGATGCAATTGAGTTTTTTCTAACAAAATTGTCCAACTATTCTTCTGAATTATTTGAATTTATTTTATACTCTATACTTCTATACTTTAGAATTCCTTTCAACTCACAATTATTTCAGATTTGATGGTTCTTTTTTTCTACAGAGACGTGGGACAGCAATGGGGGTGAAGTTCGCCGCCTTCCTATGCCAACCTTTTTATGGGTTGGTTGGAGCTGTCTTTGCGGATGAAAAGCCATTCAAACAATATATTACTATGTACAAACTGTACAATGACAATTTGATATTCATTTGGTCTGGTTCAGAGGATCATTGTATCCTCTTTTTTGATTATTTAAACAAAAATGATTGTGGTTTAAAGTTTACATACAATTTTGATAAATGCAATAGGCCTTATCTTGACCTGATGCTTCATGGAAATGTAGAACAAAAAAGGTATCAACTTCCCTTCTACAAGCTTGGAGTTTGGATCCTAAACAGCGTAGATTTGTTATATCAAAAGGTCAATTTATGCACATTAGACATGTGCAATTCGTTTCGTACAGAATTAAAATTCGGGCGAAAATTGGGTGATTCAGGGACTCAGATGTATCCGAATCTCCAAATCCCCCTAGTAACAAAACTAAATGAATCCAAATCAATTAGTAATTAAAAATCTGAATTAGTTTGGATTCATTTGTCTTATCCGAATGGCCATGACGCGATAGTCTGACTCTCTGGACTAAACCCAATTACTTTGCCCTTCCATATTTATATAAAAAAAATGAATAGCAATATATTATAATTAAATATAGTGAAATTATTCCTTTTGTGTTGTTTGGAACCATCTGAATCAACTTAACATAACATAATGAATGAATCGAACATACCGAACTTCCAAATTTCCGAATGCATCCGAAACGAATGACCCCTATAACGAATCAATCCGAATGCATCCAAAACGAATGAATGATATAACGAATAGATCTGAATGCATCTGAAACTAAATTAAAAAATACCAAATCGATACAAAACTAAACAAAATTTTCCGGTGTGCACATGTCTAATGCGCATTAAACACAACTGTACAGAAGCTTCAATGTTTCTTAAAGAGAGTGAAGATTTGAAGATTTGTTTGTCCCAATGGGGGTTATCCAGAATATATTGTTGAGAAGGAGTTTAAACAAGTTAAAGAAATGGATAGCTTGAGTCTACTTAATGATAATATTCATCAGAAAAAAAAAGTGGTCAAGTCTGTTTTTCTTACAACTTATTCATCACAATACCAACAACTTTGTAATATAATTAAGAAACATCTTCCAGTACTTTTGGGGGATACACATTACAAGGTTTTAGATTTGTTAGCAAAAAAAATAAAACCTTAGGTAACATTTTGGCTCCAAGTGTGATTAGGGATGATAAATCTAATAAATCCACACTATCTAGTTGGATATGATGTAAAGGCCATTATAGGTGTGGAGGACGTACCTGCAAAGCATGCAAACACACAAGTGTCAGTAATGTCTTTTAGTCCTCTGTTACTCAGAAAGTATACACTATGGATCCCTCTAATTGTAGAGCCATGTATGGTATCTATCTATCTATCTAGCTTGGTGTTAACAAATAAAATATACAGTATGTGGGTTGTACTATCCGCCAAGTACATGAAAGAATACAGGAGCACTTAAATGATATAGATAGATCTAATCTTTGCTCTGCATTAGCAACCCATTTTATTGATAGACATTCAGGAGATACACATAACTTCAAATGCTGCGTTATTGAGCAAGTTAGATGGCCATCTTAGCTAAGAGAGAGGATCTTTATGTACTCGAGTACCCCTTGGCTTTAATATTGAGGGAGACATTATCAATTTCTGGTAATATTGTTTCAATCTAGTTGTCCCTTACATAAGTCACACACTATTATATTGAGTGAAGTTGATCTATTATTATATAATATTGAAACATTGATGATTTAATGGTTGTCTTATATGCTATAATTAGGTGATTATATAACTATTGGTCTTTGTATATAAAAATTGCATGTAACTATTGATATTCTTATTTCTACCACTCTTTTGCATACAAGTGTATGTATATGAGATCACATTGATAAGATGACTGTGATATATGATATTAGGTTATGTCACGTTAAGAGTGAGTGGGTTGGGGAATGCAATTGTTTAGCATATCAATATGTGGTATTAGAAAGGGAGACTAAGGCCTATGACTAAGGTGGCTTACAGCCAAAAACGTGTAAGACTTCGTCTCCCTACTTATTGGCTTTATGTGCTTATACTGTCGTGTGATGCTTGTCAGGGTGCCAGGAATCAGACTGAGACGAGAAGTGCAAAAATAATCACACCTTTATTAATAGCAAAAAATAATAAAAAGTCAACAAGTCAAATAACAAGCCAGGAGTCAACACCAGAGCTGGTAGCCAGATGAGCTGGAATCAGGAACAAGGAAAACAGCAGAGTCAGGAACAAGCCAGGGATCAGGATCCAGGATGGACATCAGGCAGCCAGGTAATAAACAGGAGCTCTCACAAACAGGTCTTTGACAACGCAAAGGCAAAGCATACTGAACAGAGGCCCTTTAAATAATAAGTGATGACATCACAATTCTGAGACTGCATCCTGTCTCACACGGATGATGCACACCAGTCTGGCCATAAAAGGAAGTGCAGGAAATTAGCAGCATCCCCCACAATGCACCATAGTCAGAAAGAGAGGGGAGTAAAATGGCTGCCAGCAGCACATGGCAAACAAACAGGGAAAAGACCCTGACAGTACCCTCCCCTCAACGACCCCTCCCCCGCGGGAGGACAAAAGGCTTATTGTGGAAACGGGCATGGAAGACACGGAGGAGGGCGGGAGCATGAACATGGGAGGAGGGAACCCAAGAACGCTCCTACAGACCGTAGCCCCTCCAGTGAACCAAATACTGTACACAGCCCCTGGACATACGAGAGTCAATAATGCTGCTGACCTCATACTCCTCATGGTTGTCAACAAAGATAGGATGGGGATGAGGCAACACAGTGGTAATCCGATTACAAACCAATGGTTTCAAGAGGGAGACATGAAAAACATTGGAGATGTGCATAGTAGGAGGAAGGTCAAGAGCATAGGCCAAAGGATTAACCCGTCGGAGTATTCGAAAAGGACCAACATAACGGGGAGCCAATTTATTGGAAGGCACACGAAGGTTCAAGTTGTGGGAGGACAGCCAAACTCTCTCACCAACCTGGCAGGAAGGTGCGGGCAGATGCCTACGATCAGCCTGGAACTTTAGGCGCTGCATAGAACGATGAAGGCAATCCTGAATCTGCACCCACGTGGAACGGAGTTGCCGGAGATGCTCCTCCAAAGCCAGAATACCCTGAGACATGAATGAATCGGGCAACAAGGATGGTTGAAACCCATAATTCGCCATGAACGGGGATAACTTGGAGGAAGCATTAATAGCACTACTACGAGCAAACTCTGCCCATGGTAACAGTTCAGACCAATTATTGTGGTGATCTGAGACATAGCAATGGAGGAACTGTTCCAGAGCTTGATTAGACCATTCCGCAGCCCCATTGGATTGAGGGTGATATGCCAAGGAGAAGGAAAGCTGGATCTTCATTTGAGCACAAAAGGAACGCCAAAATCTGGAGACAAACTGGCTATCCCGGTCTGACACTATCTCCTTGGGTAAACCATGTAAATGGAAGACCTCCCGGGCAAAAATTGAAGCAAGCTCCTGAGTGGTAGGCAGCTTCATCAAGGGAATGCAATGTGACATTTTAGAAAAACGGTCAATCACCATAAGGATAACAGTATTGCCATTGGAAACAGGGAGCTCAACAACGAAGTCCATGGAAAGATGTGTCCAAGGACGCTCACCATTAGCAATAGGTTGAAGAAGACCCACAGGAAGATGTTGAGGAGTCTTATTCTGTGCACAAACTGAGCAGGAGGCAACATACGCAGCAACATCAGAACGAAGACCTGGCCACCAGAATTGTCGAGTGACAGACCAAATCATTTGGTTCTTGCCTGGGTGACCTGTGGCTTTAGGATAGTGGTAAGTGTGCAAAGGTTTAGTTCAAAGATTCTCAGGAACAAAACACTTACCACTAGGTTTCTCAGGAGGTGCATTGGTTTGTGCAGCCAGGATCTCCTCCCCCAAGGGAGAAGTCAAATTAGTATGTATGGTAGCCAAAATATGGTCAGGAGGTATAACAGGAGTAGGTACAGACTCCTCCTTGGACAGAGGCGAAAATTGTCAAGAGAGGGCATCAGCCCTAATATTCTTACTACTAGGCAGAAAGGAGACCACATAATTAAACAGAGACAAAAATAGCATCCATCTGGCCTGTCGGGGCGACAAACATTTTGCTTCAGATAGATAAGTTAAATTCTTGTGGTCAGTACGAATGAGCACTGGCATGCTAGTACCCTCGAGAAGATGCCTCCATTCCTTGAGCGCCAAAATTAGGGCCAGTAATTCCCTGTCACCAATTTCATAATTGCTCTCCGCTGGAGACAGTTTCTTAGAGAAGAACCCATACGGATGCAAGGAACCGTCAGGCGTAGGACGTTGAGACAAGAGGGCACCTACTCCAGTCTCAGACGCATCAACCTCAAGAACGAAAGGCAGGACAAGGTTAGGATGAGCCAGAACTGGAACAGCAGCAAAGGCACTCTTAAGACTATCAAAGGCCTTAATGGCAGTCGGTGACCAATGGAGTGGATCATTCTCTTTACGGGTCATGTCTGTGATAGGTTTGACCAAGGAAGAAAAGTTTTTAATAAACTTTCTATAGTAATTGGCGAACCCCAAAAAACGTGGAATAGACCGAAAACCAACTGGGCAAGGCCACTGCAGAACTGCAGATAACTTGTCAGGATCCATGGAGAACTCTGCAACGGAGATAACATAACCTAGGAAGGTTACTTGAGTCTAATGGAACTCACATTTCTGGAGTTTACAAAACAGGCCGTTCTCTGAAGAACCCGTGTAACATCAGAACGATGAGCCTCAAGTGTGGGTGAGTGTATGAGGATGTCGTCTAAGTACACCACAACACACTGTTGCAACATATCTCGTAGGACATCATTAATAAATTCCTGAAAAACAGCAGGAGCATTACATAGGCCAAAGGGCATTACAAGATACTCATAATGCCCGCTCCTGGTGTTAAATGCTGTTTTCCATTTGTGGCCCCCCCTTAATCCTAACGAGATTGTATGCTCCACTCAAATCAAGTTTAGTAAAGACCGTAGCTCCCTTGAGGCGGTTAAAGAGTTCCGTAATGAGCGGAATAGGGTAAGCATTCTTACTGGTAAGACGATTAAGACCCCTATAATCGATGAATGGTCTTAACTCGCCACCCTTTTTCTTCACAAAGAAGAAGCCAGCCCCTGCAGGAGAGCAGGATTTGCGGATGATCCCTCACGACAGAGAATCAGCAACATACTCCTCCATAGCACAATTCTCTGCAACAGACAGAGGGTACACCCGGCCCTGAGGAGGAATGGCTCCGGGTTACAGGTCTATGGCACAATCGTAAGACCGGTGAGGAGGCAACGTACCGGCACACACCTTGTCAAAAACGTCTAGGAACTCTCGGTACTCCTCTGGCAATTGAGATACCGAAGATGTGCATAAGACTTTAACTGATTTCTGAAGACAAGTGGAAATACATTGCGGGGACCACAACAAAATTTCGGACCTGCACCAGTCGAGACTGGGATTGTGCTTTTGGAGCCAGGGATAACCCGGAACAACCAGAAAATGCGGATAGTTTATCACCTGGAACTGGAGGGTTTCAAAATGGAGAGCCCCAACAGCCATGGACAATGGAGCAGTTTCGTGAGTAATGAGTGCGGGCTGAAGGGGCCTGCCATCAATGGCCTCAATAGCAAGCGTAACGGACCAGGCAAAACAGGAATGGAGTGCTTTGATACAAAAGTACTGTCAATGAAATAGCCCGCAGCACCGGAGTCAACAAGAGCCTGAGTGACTATGGAGGAGTCCACCCAGGAAAGGACAACCGTGACCAAAGGTTTCTCCTTAAGTGGTTCCGGGGATGAGGATAAACCACCCAAGGTCTGCCACCGACAGGACCTTAGGTGTGAGTGTTTCCTGGCCGTGTAGGACAAGACTTCAAAAGGTGGCCTTGTAACCCACAATAGAGGCAGCGCCCCTCCCTCCTCCTAAAGGCCCTCTCTGCCACGGAGAGACACATGAATCCCAACTGCATCGCCTCAGCAGTACCTGGTGACTCGGGACCAGGAGGCATGGGAGGAGAGGGAGGCATGGGTGGGAATGAACACGTAGGAGACAATAGAACAGGATTCCACAAGTGCTCCTTGAAAGAGGGCCTCTCTCTGAGTCTGATGTCAATTAGGATCAAAAAAGACACCAATGCCTCAAGATCCTCTGGTAAATCTCTGGCAGAAACTTCGTCTTTAATCGCATCAGAGAGCCCATGAAAGAAGGCGGCAACAAGGGCTTCATTGTTCCAACCTACCTCTGTGGCAAGTGTACGGAACTCAATAGCATACCGAGCAACAGATCTTGTACCTTGCTGAATGGACATGAGTCATCTAGCAACAGAGGAGTAGTGAGCCGGAACATCAAATACCCTTCAAAAGGAGGCCACAAAATCAGGGTAATTTGAAATCACAGGTTTATTAGTCTCCCACAAGGGATTAGCCCAGGCAAGAGCTGTGTCAGAGAGTAATGAGATGAGAAATCCCACCTTAGCTCTGTCAGAGGGAAACGCCTGAGGTAACATCTCAAAGTTAATGCCCACCTGGTTCAAAAACCCTCTGCACTGAATAGGATTGCCTCCATATCGCTGAGGTAGAGGTGCAGAACCGGACATGCTCCTGGTAGGCATAGGTGCAGTAGGAGCAGCCATAACTTGTGGGACACTTTGGTCCAAATGTGCAGTGCGAGTCAGTAGGGTTTGCAGGGCTAGTGCAAATTGATCCAAGCGGTGATCCTGTACATCCATCCTGGAAATGATGGCAGGTATTAGCACCATCAGGATTCATGAGCTTTGCGTAATGTCAGGGTGCCAGGAATCAGACTGAGATGAGAAGTGCAAAAATAATCACACCTTTATTAATAGCAAAAAATAATAAAAAGTCCACAAGTCAAATAACAAGCCAGGAGTCAAAACCAGAGTTTGTAGTCAGACGATCCGAGTCAGGAGCCAAAGCAAATAGTCAGACAAGCCGGAATCAGGAACAAGGAAGACAGCAGAATCAGGAACAAGCAAGGGATCAGGAACCAGGAAGGACGTCAGGCAGCCAGGTAATACACAGGAGCTCTCACAAACAGGTCTGTGACAACGCAAAGGCAAAGCATACTGAACAGAGGCCCTTTAAAAAATAAGTGATGACATCACAATTCTGAGACTGCATCCTGTCTCACACGGATGATGCGCACCAGTCTGGCCATAAAAGGAAGTGCAGGAAATGAGCAGCATCCCCCACAATGCACCATAGTCAGCAAGAGAGGTGAGTAAAATGGTTGCCAGCAGCACATGGCAAACAAAACAGGGAAAAAACCCTGACAATGGTTTCTTATTTTTCAATAAAGTGAACCATTCTTTTTACTCCAAGCCTGCTTTTTTGTACTTTGGAGGAGCATGGAATATTTCGACAGGCTCGCTCGAATCTTTTGCAATATTTTGCCACCTTGTAGCAGATTTGATCATTGGAGCCTTAATGTTAAAAAGGGAACAAAAAGGGAACAAATAGTAGAATACAAAGTAGGTAAATTTTAGACGCCCATGGACATCTATTTTAGACACAGAGCAAAGGTATAAATATAATCACATAATACAATACATATACAGTATATGCTAAGACGAAAAAAATAAGAGACAATTACATCGACAATTAAAGAATCAAAAGTCAAGCATATCCAGCAAGAACAGAAACCACCTAGAACATACATATTTCAAAATAATCAACAGAGGTGGTGTGGGGACCCAATATGAGGAACGAGCTCTTCCAAGCGCATGCAATGGAGTGCTTAGTCACCATAAAAAGATATATGCTTAAATAAGAGTGGTGTTTGGGGAGGTGGTGTAGACCTAAGTGTTGAAGAGCTATTGCAGGTGATTTGTGGAGGACGATACCCAGCTTGGAGAGAACACGAAAGCACGTGTTCCATAGGGGCGGAGCTTAGGACAGTCCCACCAAATATGCATGACGCTACACTTCTGGCCGCAATTTCTCCAACAATCTGGTGATGCATTTGGTAACATTTCGGAGAGTCTGGAAGGGACGTAGTACCAATGTACTAACAATTTGTAATATGTTTCAAACAGGGTAGTGCAATGAATAGATTTACGGGTAAGTTCAAAGGCACGTCCCCAAGTATCCATTGAAATGGACAGGCCCAAAAGGGCCTCCCATTTCAGAAGATGGGCCGGAGGCATTTCAGAAGATGGGCCGGAGGATCTGGAAATGAGGATGAACACAAAAGGTTATAGTGAATTGATAGGGGGCCACAAAGTCTATTTCCAAGAGTCCACATGGATTCCCAGGCGGTAAAAGGGCGAGCTGAGGAAGGGCTGAAACCCCAGCTTAGTAAGAAGCTTTTGATTCTACAGTATTCGAATGAAAAATACAGAGGTAGCACACTACCCTCCCCAATCTGAGAAAGGGGCTTAAAACCCACCTTTGGGTTGGAAATCCAAAGGTCTGAAACCGTAGCGATCCCTAAATGGGCCTATTTATTAGGGTGAGTATCTTGCAAACACGTGAGGAGTCCAGCCAACGAGGCAATGGGGGAAGGATACTGGGCTATGTGCGAGAAGTGACGAAGGCTGTCCCAAAGCTTTAGACATTCACAAATGATGGGGTTGGTAATACCTAATTCCCTACGGCAATGTAAGGGGGTCCAGATCAGATCCCTAATTTTTAAATTAAAGGGTAAGGAAGCCTGCTCAAGGGACCTCCATTTACTTGAAGATTGCTTAACACCCCACTGAGCGATATGAGTAAGCATAGAGCCCTCATAGTATCTAAGAACAGAGGGTGAGCCTATACCTAATCCTAGGTAATTGGAGAAGCCTGTGGGCCACCCTAGGTGGCTTACTGCACCAAATGTGCTTAGTGAATTCACCTTGGAACTGCAGTAAGATGTGTCTTGGAACCTTTATAGGGAGACAGCGAAATAGATATGTAAGTTTAGGCAAGAATGACATTTTAAGCGCGGCTATCCTGCCTAGCCATGAGACATGGGACAAGTCCCAAGTTTTATTGAGGGAGTGAAGTTCGGCCAGTAGGGGTAAATAATTATCTTTAATGACTCGAGGCAAGTTCCCCGAAAGTTTAACTCCTAAATGTAGGACTGAGGATTCCGTCCAATTGAAGGGATACCTGGGCTTCAGGGGGGCTAAACGAGAGCTGTGGATATCCTGAGTATATATCTCAGTTTTTGTTAAATTTAGCTTATAATATGAGTGGGCATTGAAGGAGTCCACTATTTGTAGTAATCGTGGCAAAGTTTGCTTTAGATCTGACGAGAATAGGGTCACGACGTCCGCGAATAAGGCTATTTTATGGACCGTCCCATGAAGGGTGACACCTTTAATGAGGGTATTCGCTCTAATCTGGGCTGCTAGTGGCTCAATAGCCATAGCAAACAATAAGGGCGACAGCCCTGTCTGGTGCCATTTGTTATATCAAATGGGGCCGACTGAAAGCCCAACCCTCTAACCAAAACAGAAGGGGAAGAATAAAGAGCCCTAATAGCTCTGATAAGTTCACCAGGAAATCCAAAGGCCTCAAGGACCACCCATAGAAACCACCAGCGTACCCGATCAAAGGCCTTTTCGCCCTCGAGAGAGATAACCGACAAAGGCTTGCGGAGACTAGAAGAATATTTAAAAGACGACGAGTGTTATCTGAACCCTCTCACCCAGGAACAAAGCCCACCTGATCCGGATTGATAACATTTGGTAAAAGGGAAGCAATTTGGTTGGCCTGCAATTAAAACTTCACATCAGTGTTAATAAGTGATATTGGACGGTAGCTGGAACATTGAGAGGGGTCTTCGAGGAATTCCTTTTTCATAGTGCCCTCATTTCGGGTAAGGTTATAAAATTTGAGAAGTAGGGGTGAGAGCTCTTGGGAAAACGTTTTGTAAAAATGGGCCAGGAATCCATCAGGGCCAGGGGATTTAAAGGGTTTTGAGTTTTTGATAACCTGCCAAATTTCTGTTAAGGTAAAGGGAGATTTTAGATGGTCACATTGTTCCGTTGAAAGCGTAGGGAGATTCAGGGAATTTAGATATCCGCGCAAGACCTCTGGGGACGACGGGTTAGGATTTTCAGAGTTGTGTATATTGTACAGATTTGAGTAATACATGGCAAACTCATTGCCGATTTGAGAAGGAATTTTAAGAAAAGAAGGAGTCTTAATGCTATGTATACGCGAGGTGCCCGCTCTTTGTCTGAGTTTGTTGGCCAGAAGGGTGTTTGCCTTATTACTTTTGTAATAAAATAACTGTTTCAGTTTGGTTAAATTGGTTTGGGTCCTTTTAAGTTCAATTTGGGATATGTGATTTTTAATGGTAACAATCTGCTTCGACAGAGTGGGTGAAGGGGCTTCTTTGTTTTGAGATTCAAGGTTCCTTAGCTGAATATGGGCCTGTGAAAGTGTCAGACCAGCTTTTTTCCTATTACTCGCCTGCTGACTGATTATGAGGCCACGTATTGTCGCTTTTGCGGCACCCCATAAGGTATCATCTTTGACCTGGGTGTTGTCATTTGTGTGTATGAAGTGTTTAATCTCAGAGCGTAATAATTCTCTAAACGGGATATCACTCAATAAGTTGTGGGCATTCTCCAAAGAGGTCTGGTGAGAGAGGAATTTGATGAATGACATGATCGTGGTCCGACCAAGCACAGAGTGTTAGATTGTGTAATGAGGTCTAGCGAGTCTGCAGTGGAGAAGATGTAATCAATCCTAGCATACTGTTTGTTTGGGTGTGAATAGTGCGTGAAGTCCTTATCTGTGGGATGGATAGCTCTCCATATGTCATATGTCATATGGATGTGTCTTATTAGTGTCACTAGATTTTTTATCAATTTTAGGGTCCCAAGCCATGTTGAAGTCCCCTGCCAGAATTACTCTGCCTTGTTTAACTTGGTCTATTGTGTGGAGAATACGTTTCAGGCACTTGGGCTGGTGAGCATTAGGGAGGTATACAGAGGCCAATGTGTAAAGCACGTGGTTTAGTCTGCAGATCAGTATCACATATCTAGCCTGTGGGTCTCTCATAGTCAGTATGGGCTCAAACGCGATACGCTTATGAAGCAAAATAGCTGTACCTCTGGCTTTTTTACAGAATGGAGCATATTCTATATGGGTATACGACTTGGAGAGGAGTCTGATAGGTTCGTCTATTAGCCAATGCGTTTCCTGCAGGAAAACAATGTCAGGGTTATGGTGTTTGAGAGAACGCAGTAGGAGGCTGCGTTTTTGATGGGAGTTAAGACCCGTAGTTTTATGGGTAAGAAGTCTAAGTGTGGGTCGGGGCATAGATAATTACGAGGAGACTAACCGTATGAGTAGTATACGTTACTTGGTAAAGAGAATTAGGGAGGAGAGCTGAAGGGGAAAGGGGAAATAAGGTAGGAAAGAGGCACTTAGAAGTACCTGAAGTGTGGTGAAAATAGTCCACCTTAGAGGAACCCTGGAGTGGGTTTTCCAGTGGGGGGGAGAACTTAGTGCTTGAAAGCAGCGTGGAAATAGTAGGGCTGGAATATCAGCCCCGCTCTAACATGCAAAACTTTTCTTCGGAGAACAATAAATCTTAGCTGCAAACAATACATAGCTGAACATGTAATAACAGCAAATATAAACCGTAACAGAAAATATATTGGTACACTTTTAGATCCCTTGAGGGAATCCATCAAAACATTTAACTAAATTAAATAACTTAGACAGTGCAACTTTAAAGAAGGAGTGGAATCTGAGCTCAGAGGAGCCCTATTGAAAACATAGTATACTCAAGTGGCTTTGCCAGGTTGCCCTGAAAAATCTCGGGATTGCTGCAACTTAGGACGTTTCGATCTCTGCTCCCTTGTAGACCATTCCGGAACCGAAGCTCGAAAGGTAGGTTGACCTGGAGCTTGTGCTGTTGGGTGTTCATGGTGCAAACCCCATGACGTGAGAAGAGAGAATCCCTGAGACACAGAGGAGGCCACAACTGTTTGGTTGTCTTTGGTAATAAAAAATCTCGTAGGATAGCCCCATCTGTATCTAATATTGGCTTTGCGTAAGGTGGAGTTGACCACTTGGAACTGTCGCCTTTGTTGGAGAGTATGTGCTGATAGATAAGTAAGGAATTGGATGTCTTTGAATTTGTCACTCAGTGTTGGCTTCTGAAATGCTGCCTGCATCAACCGATCCTTATACAGGAAGCTGTGGAAGCACCCAATAACATCCCTCGGTTTATCCTGTGCTATCAATCTAGATCGTAATGCTCTATGAGCCCGCTCCATAGTTCTTGTTAACCCCTCAGGGGCACCAATAAGTTCCCGGAAAAGAGCCTGTAGGTAATCTTGTAGATCAGATGGAGCAACAGATTCAGGAATACCTCGGAATCTAATGTTGTTGCGCCTAGCTCATTCTTCAACGTCAGCTGAGAGATCTGTTCGGCTAGGCTCTCAGAGTAGGCCAGAACATTAGATTGATCCACAGCAAAGTCATCCTGCTTACGCTCCAAGGCGTCCACCCTTTCACCGATCTCTGAGATTTCTTTCTTGAGCTCAGCCGAGCTACGTTGTATCTCCTGGGTAATGGAATGGGTATGAGTAGCTTGGAGCTTCTTGAGGGAAAACTCCGTGATGAAGTGCTGTGAGGTAGCCACTGAGTGGGAGCTAGATAGAGAATCTTCGTCCTGAGAGTCAGGCTCGCTCACCTCTCTGCTAGGTTCCATAGCTGGTTCCCTGGGCGCCTGTGAGAATTGATCAAGGACTGTTTTTTGGATTTGGGAGTGGACTTGAGGATCTTTCTAGCTATGTGAGGCATTTTCATACCAAATTCCAAGGACCAGAGGGGAGGAAGGAGGTTAAATTTTATACACTCAAAGAGTATACACAGCCCAAAGTAAATGATATATAAGCTAGATGCACCTGTATTTTCAGAGGCAACACTTCCCGCAAAAACCTGTAGATCGAAGCTGGGAAAAATATCACAATTACAGTCTACATTATTACATGCTTAATCTACAAAACATGACAGGCAAAATATAGATCATAAGAACCTGAAGAGCAATTCATCATCAGAGAACCTAAATGTTCACCTACTTGGGAGGAAAAAGGCGTTAAGAGCACCAGGGTCGGCTCCAGAACGAATGAAATGGGGGGGGCATTTTTTTTTCACGAGGGGGCATGCATTTAAAAAGCATGTATGAGAGTCAAAATAAGAGCAGACCTACTGTGGCAGTCCAGGGGTTACATTTATCAGATCTCTGTATGTGCAGGAGTTAGATTTATTTATATTTCTGGAAGTGCAGCGGTTACATGTGTCATATCTCAAGGAGTATAGGGGTTACATTTATAAGATGTCTGGCAATGCTGCAGCAGTTGCATTTATCAGATTTATGGAAGTGCAGGGGTTACATTTGTCATATCTCAGGAATGTCTCCCACATATGACACAGCCAGTGGACACTGTTTGCATGTGTAGCTCTACCAATGACCCTACTAATGATCAAATAAGCTTTTACGTGAAAATAAGTTTGAGTGCCAAGCAGTACATTACTTGTACAGATATTATTAATGATATTTACTAGCACACACACAGTATATACAGTATGTATATACATACAAATTATATATATATATACACATATATACACACACACACACACACTGTGACCTGCAGTGGGGAAACCAAGGAATTCCCAATTTGCTTCTTTATCTGTGGCTGCCAGGATATAAAGCACAATAGGGAAGGGATACTACTCTCACACACACATTGGTTATATGGCTGTGTTTTCACAAAATTACTTCTGCCTTCCCTCTCACTGACTGTTAGATTCTCCCAGCACTTCCTGCAGAGGTCTGATGATGTCATCATCTCACTGCAGCTCAGTAGTAAGTGGGCTAGCAGGAGGAGGGGCATTGGAAGCCCTAGGTTAACTGTGAGAGCGCCAGCAGGGAAATGCAACTTTATTTGTTATCTGGTTGTAAATAGAGCAGAGTAAAGAGATTAGCTGGGCCCTCCAGTGGCGGATCTCCAGGGTCCAGTGGCTGCAAATGGTTGATGCGACATTTGGGACCCTGGACGTTCCATCACTTTAAAATGTAAAAAAAAAAATGTAAATCACTTCTTTTGCCCTGGGGGGCACAGCATTCCATTTGGGGGGTATTGCCCCCAATGCCCCCCCTTAGAGCCAACCCTGAAGAGCACCAAGGTATATACAGCTTAAATACAACCTGGCATATGGTTAGAGCGGGGCTGAACAAAGTACCATAGTTGGTACTACATTATGTATATGAAATAGAACTGAAACAACCGTGCAGGTGAGCAAATCCTAACCCCTCACCTTAGGGAACTTGGGGATATGACCCGAAGGAAGGGAGAGGGGTGTTGGAGGTGACCCACCCAGACTAGCTGGGCGGGAGCGGGAAGGCGAGGGGTCCTTGGAATTTGGTATGAAAATGCCTCACACAGATGTTACACTTAAAGGCCCACTTTAAAACCTAAACAGTTATGCAATTCAGGTACTGTGAGAATCTTGAGGAGTTAGCACTTAGAAATACACTTGTCTAATTTACAACTTAAGTTATTACTGTAAGGATGACCTGCAAGAGAAAAAATTGTTAGGCAAACAGTAAAGTAACACGACACTCCACCTTGGGTTAAAAGCCCAAGGACACATAGGCTGGCGCAGCAGCAAAATTTTAACAAGGCAGTAACTCTAGGGAAAGCCCACAGAGGCACAAACGCTGATGCAACTACTTTTATTAAGTTGCTTCTAATAAGTTATAGATTTGCACAGTTCCTACTGAAGGGGCACAAAATGGAGAAAAATGCTTCATCTGCAGTGAGAAGGGTGCAGTGAAACAGATAGCTTATATACACCCTCAGGGTTATGGCCAGGGCTGGACACAGTTCAAGAAAGTACAAAACACTCAACTTCTCAGCTTGCTAATATCCCATACACAAAGTAACTTGATGGTAGGTCTGTTGGTATAAGAGTCCTATAGGGTAATATTCAGGGCCTGCTATACTTTCTTCAGTTGCTGTGGGGACTTGGGAGGCCTCAGGAAAATTCCCAGGTATGGTAAGAGCTAGGACCCAACTAACTCTATAGGTATATAGTCCGGATAGTGTCACCCAATATATATTTGAAAAGTGGCCCCAGATGGCTTGTGTGCAAGAGTAAAGGCTGGGCCTAGTTGAGAATGGGGCAGCTAGAGCAAATTTCCTGCCCAAAGTCTCTTCCTATGTAGGGAAAACAGTTATGTAAGGAACTGGCCTCCAAAATCTCACATAAGGTATTAAGAAGTATTGATTTGAGGTGATAAAATGAGTTCCAGAGGGGTGTATGCGGGATTCTGTTGTTGCAGGGTCACTTAACCTTGTAATTGGGAGAACAACTCCAGGCAGAGTCTCAAAACCTAGTTTACGTAGGGCCTCAACAGGGCAATCTTGTATATATTTAGGGAAGAGTGTATGAACAGGCTAACACTGCCTTTATGTGGGGATCAAGATATGTTAAGCTGTGTTTGTGTAGGTAGTGACCCAAATGATAATCTCACGTGGGTATTACCTTTTGCTGCAAGGCGTCCTGTGTGATCTTACCCTGAATTGAAAGCAGGGATAGCCAGAGTGTCACCCGTACTGGAGATCTGTATTAGGTAACTCCCCGCAGGTAATAGCACCAACCTATGCACTGTCTTGAGGTGTCGGCGGGGATCTCCTGTTCCCAAGTTGTGAGGCCGGACCGATTGCGGCCCAAGATGGCGGCTGTTTCGCACCTTGCCGGCATCTCCTTGTGGGGTCAGTATGGCAGCAGTAGCCAGCCCTCGGTTCTCTGACCCGGATCCCCAAATTACAGGAGGATAACACCTCAGGATCTCAGTGAGGATAGGTAATGGGTGGCCATTCGGGACCAAGCCTCAGCAATTAGCTCCTTGTATAAGACTGCGCTGTACTTGTAGTCCGCAGCCTCAAATGACTTCCTCTGCTGCAAAGCTCAGATCTCTCCTAAGGGATTCAAATTAGTTCTCTGGAGCAGAGCCCCGACCCTCCGGAGAGTGGGATCCCCCGCAGGCCTCTTCGGGAGTTGTTGGCGGTCTTCCGGCACAGCAGTTAGTCGTAGGCAGGTTTTGTGAGACCAAAGCAGTTATTCAGGGCAGAAAAGGTCTCAAATAGCCCCACAGTGTTGTAGATGATCAATTTTAATGCCAAATCAGGTTAAAATATAAAATTAAGGTAGTTTAAGCGCCCTAAAATTACTTTCTAGAGCAGAGCTCCTAACTCCCACGTCCGCTCAGTTCAGCGGCTAGCTCCGCCCCCGTCAATGTGATGTTTTTTATGATGCAAGTAATAAATCAAGAAGAATAGTTTTAAATAATGTGCAGTATCTGGTAATGAGGCAATTATAGACCTTTAAAATACTCCCATGGACATTTCTAGACTTTGGTGAAATACTTTTTAATATAAGTGATCAACTCACTACTGTATGTGTGCTGTATCATATAAAAGAAAAAAATGGAGAGCGCCACTGATACTATATACAAATATTTTGTGTAAATGTGTATAATTTGTGTAAATTTGTGTATAAGCAGCTGATATAAAGAACAAAAAATAAATAACAAGTGGTAACTGCGCTCATACCACTTGTTATTTATATATATATATATATATATATATATATATATATATATTTATATATATATATATATATATATATATATATATGTGTGTGTGTGTATGTCATGGAAATACATTTTGAAAATATGGAAGAGTGCCAAGTTTTTTTGTACTTGGATATATGGATTCATAGTTAAGGAATTCAACAAGAAAAAGTAAGATGAGTATGTTGTTCTATGTACACCTAGCCAGGCCTAATATTTAAAATATTTTCTACTGTTGTTTAAATCATATCTGAAAATTACATAAAATATTAACTTTAAACTAATCAAAGGAAAGCTACGAAAATGGTATATGGTCTAAAAAGATAAGCATTACAAAGGGAATATTTAGTTAATTAGAAATTATAGTTTAGATTAGAAAGAGGGAGAGAAGTGTTGTTACAAAAACCTTCAAATGAATAAAATAAATCTCAAGATGGAAACTTATTTATAGAATGGGCGGTTAAATCGTGGAATAAACTTCCAATAGAGGAAGTGGCATAGGGGAATTAAAAAAAAGTCTAGGTTATTAGGCTATCTTGAGGAATAATTAAATGTACTGCAGATATAAAAATGTGGGCAGATTAAACTAGTCTTCTATATAATTAAAGGAACTATTTATATTCAAAAGCGATAGGAAAAAAAAACACAGATATAAAATGGGTGAATTATAAGTAGTTTCATATAAAAATGTCCCAGAAAAGTAAAGCAATATAGTACCTGTCACCAGCTTATGTTATCAGCGTTTTTAAATTAAATAATTCCTTACAATTAATGAGATAAAAAATCAAAATTATTACAGAAAAATATCTGCAGACTATTGAAGATTTATTGTATAACTGATTTAAAATCCTTAGAAAATGTAGTTCAATCAACTATCAGTTGTAAATCATAGGAACTTATTTCCACTAGTGGCATTTATTTGTTATATCATGGTCAATTAAAGTAAGTTAGTCCATTTTTAATACTTTATTACTGATAAATGAGTAGAAAGAGTTGAATATTTAATATATTTTTCATTATGTTAACTAAAAGTTTTAGCCCAAATTCCTAAATATGTAATGTTTCTTATCTAATATTCAGCTATATTACAAGTGGTGCACTATATATGTGTGTGTGTGTATAACAAGAAAGGAAAACAGTCCATTGCAATAATAAAATTCAATAATAATACAAAGTGAAAAATAAAAAGAGAGCAATTAGACATAAAAGGAAATAGTAAATCTCAATACACAAAAGACAAACGGCTAGATTATGAGTTGTGCGTTAAGGTAAAAAAGCAGCGTTAACAGGTCCTAAAGCTGCTTTTTTACGCCCGCTGCCATTACGAGTCTTGCAGGTTTAAGGGCACCGCACAATTCTTTGGCCTTACCGCAAAACGAATTACGTAAACTTTGTAAAGTCTTTTTTCTATGGGACTTCCATAGCGCCGGTATTACGAGTCTGTCCTGGGAGGCCAAAAAGTGAGCGGTACACCCTTTACCTCCAAGATCCCTAACGTATTCTAAAGTCAGCAGTTAAGAGTTTTATGGTACAACACAGTAGCATAAAATTCTTTACTTAAAGTGCTAAAAAGTACACTAACACCCATAAACTACCTATTAACCCCTAAACTGAGGCCCTCCCGCATCACAGATACTAAAATAAAATTTTTAACCCCTAATCTGCTGCTCCAGACATCGCCGTCACTATAATAAATATTTTAACCCCTAAACCGCCACACTCCCGCTTCGCAAACACTAGTTAAAAATATTAACCCCTAATCTACTATCCCTAACATCGCCGCCACCTACCTACATTTATTAACCCCTAATCTGCCGTCCCCAACGTCGCCGCCACTATATTAAATCTATTAACCCCTAAATCTAAATCTAACCCTAACCCTAACACCCCCTAACTTAAATATAATTTAAATAAATCTAAAGAAAATTACTATAATTAACTAAATTATTCCTATTTAAATCTAAATACTTACCTATAAAATAAACCCTAAGCTAGCTTCAATATAACTAATAGTTACATTGTAGCTATCTTAGGGTTTATTTTTATTTTACAGGCAAGATTGTATTTATTTTAACTATGTACAATAGTTATTAAATAGTCATTAACTACCTAGCTAAAATAAATACAAACTGACCTGTAAAATAAAACCTAACATAAGTTACACTAACACCTAACACTACACTACAATTAAATAAATTAACTAGATTAAAAACAATTAAATAAATAAAATTAGCTAAATCACAAAAAAAAAACACTAAATTACAGAAAATAAAAAGCAAATTACAAATCTTTAAACTAATTACACCTAATCTAATAGCCCTATCAAAATAAAAAAAGCCCCCCCTCCCCCAAAATAAACAAAAACCTTAGCCTAAACTAAACTATCAATAGCCCTTAAAATGACCTTTTGCAGGGCATTGCCCCAAAGTAATCAGTTCTTTTACCTGTAAAAAAAAATACAAACAACCCCCCAACAGCAAAGCCCACCACCCAAACAACCAACCCCCCAAATAAAATACTAACTAAAAAAACCTAAGCTCCCCATTGCCCTGAAAAGGGCATTTGGATGGGCATTGCCCTTAAAGGGCATTTAGCTCTATTGCAGGCCCAAACCCTAACCTAAAAATAAAACCCACCCAATACACCCTTAAAAAACCTAACACTAACCCCCTGAAGATCGACTTACTGTTCTGAAGACCGGACATCCATCCTCAAGGAAGCGGCAGAAGTCTTCATCCAACCGGGCCGAAGTCCTCAACGAAGCTGGGAGAAGTCTTCATCCAAGCCAGGCAAAGTGGTCCTCCAGACGGGCAGAAGTCTTCTTACTGAATGACGGTTCCTTTAAGTGACATCATCCAAGATGAGTCCGATTAGATTACGATTGGCTAATAGAATTCTGTGAGAAATATGCCCAGGCGCCAACAATACGGAGGCTAAGGTTAAGGTACAAAAGTGGATACTTGTAATACTAGTAATACACTAAAATATAAATTTATTACATAAAAGTCACTGATAAAAACTCTCTTTAAAACTCTTATAAAAATACAATATTACATATGCATGGATCCACCCTAATAAGACATAAAAACATAAAAACAATGATACATAATAGGTGACAAATTTTAACACATAGATATGGTGTGCAATAGTGTTATGTAATGCTGTCTAATCCGATGCAAAAGGAACTCCAAAGTGTTCAATTGAGTGTAGGGAAAAGAATCGTGTGTGGTAAGGTATAAAAATAAATCCAAACGTCAAAAAAATGGTGTTAAGAGGTGAATTGCAACAGTATTTCAAAATAAAATGTCAATCCTGTGGAGTAAAAATGTCAATCCTGTGAAGTAAAAAATGTGAAGTAAAAAATGTGATAAATGGGTAATCCAAATGTATCCGGTGTTTCTGGTGTAGTGATATCCTTCTCCCTTGGTACTTAGATGCCCATGGGGACTGCGCTCCATTGAAAAATAAAAATACAATGTGAGAGATGCTAAAAGCAAACAAAAATGCCAATAACAACGAAAAAAATGCCAAACAAAAACCTGTGAATAAAAAAGATAAACACAATGTGTAGAATGTTCTCAAATTGATCCTCCTAATGAAATAAAGCTTACCAAGTCTACGTGTTTCGGCCCTTCCTAGGCCTTTATCAAGACCCTATGACACTACATACCCACAGCAAGTCCTGACTATTAACCACCTATGCCACCACATACCCACCACAAGTTCTAACTATTAACCCCCTATGCCATTACATACCCACCACAAATCCTGACTATTAACCCCTTATGCCACCAAATACCCACCACAAGTCCTGATTATTAACCCCTTATGCAACCACATACCCACCGCAAGTCGCTAACAATTAACCTCTAAACCACAACATACTATCTAAACCACCACTACTATCTATTAACCCCTATGTCACCACATACCCACCACAAGTACTAACTATTAACCCCCTATACTGCAACATAACCACCACAAGTATTATCTATTAACCACCTATGCCACCATAAACCACTAACGCACACTAACCTAACACCTTACCCCCTCTAAACTGAATCCCTTAAGTTAAAAATATTTTTAAAAAATCTAACTGAAAAAACAAAATAAATCTATCACTACTCTACCACGGGGTTATAAGTACATTTATCTACATTTTTTTTTAAATATTATGCTTTCTTATGTATGATGCATATTCTTCTAACTAATGTATATAAATTAATATGTACAGTATTTATTTTTTCTTGTGTTTTTTTTTAAATATAAATATATATATTAAATGTTATATTGAGGTTACAAAAGGCATTAGTGTTACAATTGTTTTATTGCATAACAGGCATGGAGTTACAGTATGTGATACTATAATTATAATGCAACTGTATTTTATAACATATCTATTTTAAAAATATATTTTCATTTATTATGATAAATGCATCAAGCAATAATATCTACATTTTAAGTTATATATCCAAAAACTAATATTCATTATACATGACTATGCATTTTATTTCAAAGATTATAGATATAATATAGTCAGGCATTGGATTGATATTCAATATTTAAACAGTTATGCATGTATATTGCATGATGGTTTAAGTTTTGCAGATAAATTAAAATGGATTTCTGTAAGCTTGTTGTGTTTATTACTGATAACATAGATATATATGTTAATATATATTTATAGTATAGTAGTCAGTATGATTAAATTATATATTTAAATAATGGGAATGCAGTTGTGTAGATCTATAGTATTATTTATGCTGTCTTTAATTAGAAATAATAAAACACAACAAGCTACATTAATTACATTTTAATTTAAATACAAACAATTGTAATATCCAGTGACTGTCTCTTTAATCACCAAGCACCTCCCTCGTCAGTTTCCTATATCAGCTCACCTTTTCCATCAGTCATTGCATGAATATTGCTAAGTGTAGCTGATTGTTTAAGCCTCCTTGTCTGCCGTAGTTACCATCTCGGAATCTTCTGGAGTTTGCAAGTCTCTCTGCTCTACCTGAAGTTGTCTGGCTGTCACATGACCGCATCGTCACTCTCTGTGGAAGCCGATACCACTCCGCCTACTAACCGCTACAGCTTCCTCAATCTCTGGTATATACGCTGTCTTCCTCATACTCCTTCATCTCCAGCTTTCGTTACTTAAGTGGAGAACAAGCATGACGTAAGGTCCATATGCTCGGATCTTCTCTTCACATCGGATCAGCTGTTACCTGTGATACGGCAAGTATTTCTCTCGTCTTCAGCTTTACCTAATTGAATGGCTTAAAGCTTACGTGTTTCTGTTGTGCTATACCTATTGTAAAAATACTGGTGAAAGACTTTGCTTATTGTTACATACTGACTTCCCTGCTGAACTTATTTAACTAATTGACTGCCAAACCTTTATTAAGCCATACTACCTTTTGATCCTGGTAATACAAATTCAGCCTTTATTTCTTGCTGCCTTCAACCTTTCTATTGTTCTTTCTACAGCATATCTTGTTGTAAGGATATTATTTAGTTGCTATAATGAATCAGAATGTGTGGTAGTGCACAATTTAACTCTCAAATTCCAACACTCTCAAACTGTGCTGGCTGTCCCAAATAATTTACAATACTTGAGAAAGAAGGATTGAACGAAAATGAACTGTCAATCAAAGAGGGACACAGGCCACACTTAGTTAAACAGAGTTTTATTTACTATATAGCCCTGAACAACCATCAAACTGAATGTCTACCCTCCACCCTATTCCTTTATGATACCGGAATACACACCAAATAAAAATACACAGGTATTAAAACAGGCTGGCCAGCTTATAATATAATAATTATACCTATCACACACACATGCACCATATACATTGTATCACCTTTAACTGCAAATAAAGTTAAGAGGGGGAAAAAAAGAGATGGAAACTTTTTATCATGAAAAGTCCGTATACTGTTACGGGGCCCCAAAGTTGCAGCTGTTATAAACAAAGTAAATGTTCAGTTTCCAGGCTCTTTAGTGAATGTACACGCTCTGGTTCTCGACACGATTTCTTTACTTTTACACAGTATAACAACTTGATTGCAAGGTTCCTACTTGTTATTTCATTTTATGAACAAACTTGTGAGTGATATGCATGCGGTCTCTTCTGAAGATAAACGCACAATGTACCCTGGCGGGACAGACCCGGCTGTCAGCCGCAAGACTTCAAAGCCAATACAAAGGACTATTTATTCAGTACCTGTTTTGCAGTTAGGCAATAAAAGAGTCTTTGTTACTGCAATGGGGCTGCTTCACTTAGTTATCGCCATGTACCCTTCAGCGTTTCTCTGTGAAATCCGAATGCTGCTGGCTCTGTTCTCAGCTGTTCTCAGCTGTTCACCTGTCGTGCTTTACTCAATCATGACGCGTTTCTCCCCTCCCACATAGGGCTGAGTGTCGGGGCCTCATCAGATGTGTTGCTTTAAATCACATTCCTCATAATTGTGATCCTCACTATCTGCTATTATCTAGTTTATTCTGCTAATTTCTTTACCTAATTGAGCAGAGACTATTTATAGCTACATTTCCATATTTTACAACTTATCGGGAAGCTTAATCTTAGTCAGGATATTACAACAATGCATCATTTAAATACTGAATATTTTTGTTTAGAGCCTTAGCTTCTACAGTTAGTTTTAGGTTATTGCAGATCGGGGTAAATGTTTAAATAATATGCATAGTCATGTACAATGCATATTGTTTAAATTATTGAAGATATCTTTAAATGGATTTAATGTTTGCTTAATATTATTTTAAACATAAACATAATTTCAGTTTCAGCGAGTGCACTGTTTGTGTCATGTAAGCACACTTCAAATAGGGCCCACCCTCGATGTGGGTGGTGACGTCACGCTCCTATTGACTTCTATGGGAGAAGCATCACTTGAACACACCCCTTTATTTAGAATATTCCAATGGACCATCGGGCGTGGCAATCAAAGCAGTTTCCTGATGGTCCATCGATGTCTTGAACAACTGGGTCACTCTAAGCTCAGCACTGATGAGGCTGGTTGCTGATTAAAGTCTTCCCCTGCTGACAGACTCCTGCACCATAACTAAATTGATTATGTGCTGAAGAAGCACTCTACTGGGCATGTCAAGTGAGGACATAACTGACCGACTGTATTTTGTTTAAAAAAAAAATAATAAAATGTATAAATGTCAAACTACCATGGGGCATTATATCAAGTCAAAAGCTATTAGCATGCTGAGGTTCAACTCAGTGAGGTTATGAAGTTGGAATCTGGCAATAAGTTAAGTAAAGTAGACAAACTTAAACTGTCTGCAGATCTATTAGAGGTGTTTTTTGTTTTTTTTTGTTTCTTTTTGTGATATAGCTGCTTTCAAACAATGTAGCAGAACCTTTCTCTTTTTACTATTTGTAATGGTATTCCAGCAGAAGCATAGCTGGTTACTATTCAGTGGAACATCTTTATAACTATTCTGTTTGTTTTCTTTACCATTACCAGTTTATTTAGCTTGCTATAAATCCCCTTTCAAAATCATAAAATCCAGAGCATGAAACATGTTCTGTTTATGTGTCAGGGGCTGGAGATAGTCAGTGAGTTTCATACCCCATTGTGTAGTCTCTGCCTTCATGCCCTGGATCATCAGAACTTAATTCTGTTTCTCATTCTCACTTGATGCCTTTTTATAGTCCTGTTAGTGGCTGAGTTCATTCCATGGGGCCAATTTATAAAAATGGGCATGATATGATGTAGAGTATCATGTCAGCCGCACATTAATAAATAGAAGAAAGGGGTATCAACGGCACTGCTAGCCTGATGTGGCTTAAATATTTCTGATTCCCTATTTAACCCCTGATTGTCCTTAATGTATGTGGGAATAATTCCCTTACAAATGTTTGGACTAAAAAAGGTGCAATGTAGTTTTCAACATATGAAACTTTTTGGTAGAGAGAGGCTCTAACTCAACAGACTACATATGTAGTCTGTTGAGTTAGAGCCTCTCTCTACCAAAAAGTTGCACATTAATAAATGCTGGCATATGCTGTCGGCATTTATCAATGCACAAGCAGTTCTTGTGAACTGCTTGTGCAATGCCGCCCCCTGCAGATTTGCGGCCAATCAATCACTAGCAGGGGGTGTCATCAGCCAGATAGTATAGGATCGGGCAGATTAATGTCTGCAGCCTCAAGCAGGCAGACAAGTAATGGAGCAGCAGTCTTTAGACTGCTGCCTCATAATTTCTGTTTCCGGTGAGCCTGAAGGCTCGCACAGAAACAGGGGCATCAAGCACCATTCGGAGCTTGATAATTCGGCCCCAATGTGTGGAGAGACATTTTCTGATTAATAGAGAGTGAGTAATATACCTCAAGGGATTCTGGTCTTATATGTGGTTCTATTTCCTCGTCAATGCATATTTGATTACAGATCTCTCTCCAGAAGCCAGTAGTGCATATTTGGGTGCCCTTCTTCTTGAACAGAATATTAGCTTAAAATGCTATTAAAGATGAAATTCATGTTTATTTTCTTAACTATATAATTGTGAAAATATACAGGACTGGGGTGTGTTCGGGCAGCGGCCATGAACGATTGCACTATCTGAAGCTCCTGCCATGATCCGGCTAATCTGCTAATTATCGCTGTTACACTGGACTTTTACTGAATAAGCTCTGAGATTCTAAACATCTCTTACCATGTGGATTTTACAGTCCTACAATTTTGGTGTATTAATGACCACGGATCCCAGATCTGGACCTTAGAGGCCTATAGTGGCAGCCTACTTCGAGGCCTCAGAACCCCCCCCCCCCCAGCAATCTGGCTGGGTACAACAGTCACTGACAACTGCTAAATTATACTGTGCAGCTGGACTGACCAATGACACCTACAACAGTACTATTGAAGCTATAGGATGGAACATTCAAATTATACACTACTAGAAAAACTAGACTATGCATTATTTAGTCAATTTACCTGGCTAGAGGAGAGTATACAGGCGGCATGGAAAGACAATAATAAAATGGAGAGGTTGAGCGTCATGATGACAGTTACAGATAATATTCTGACCTCGCAACTGGATATAGGACATGTGTAATCGGAGATTGAGGAGGTGGTCACAATGCCAGAGGGGAGAATGGCTACACATCCCGGCTATACATCCATACCAACGCTGTCTACAGATCCTGTATGTCCCCAACTGCTGAAATCATCGTTGGCTAACTCTGAGATAGACAGCGACAGGACACAAACTGATCACCATAGCTCCATTGAGCCCTTTCATACTATGGAAATTACACTCCACCCCCAGAAGCGAAGTGAATATGAACTGGCTACACTAATACTGGACATATCGCAAGTCATATTGAAAATGCCATTTTTTAAATTACAGCTTACTCATGTTATCTTCAATGATCACGTAGGGGTGCATCAACCCAGGATGAAGGTGGCTCCACACTGTATTTTCACTTCCAGTTCTCTGCTTTGGACCTGTCATGGGCATCCTTGCCTGGAGTAACGCAAGCAGGTGTAGCCCCCAAATAAAACTTGGCATTGGATAAAGGGTCAGAGGAATAGATAGATGCCTCACATTAATATCATGCATATGTTTAACTAATTATAGTGTGAGCAACTCTACTGTTTTAGACAATACCCCATTCAATTTTAGGGAGAATTCTGCCATTTAATTGTCTTTGACTGTTTTATATGAAGGTTAATGGACCTGAGAAGTTGAGCAGTTCTATAAATGCCTTATATGTTTTATAAGTTGAATTTTTTTTATATTTTCCTAGCCTGTTTGTTGGCAAGCAGTTTTGTCCATGGTAAGGAACAATTATTTCTAGTTAATGGGACTTAATATGTTTGGTATAGCTAGTATTATAATAATATGTTTGCTATTGTTATTCATTTAGATAGCATAATGGCTTTCCCATAAGGGTAAAATTCTAGAGCAGTTAGTATTGCTGAAACAAAAGCTTGACTTGACATGATGTAGCTTCTTTCGTGTCTATATTACTTACCATGCTGCCAGCGGCTGAGACATCACGGTGCCTGAGGTGGGTCAAGAATGCTCTTAAAGAGACTTTACATTACTCAATTACACACCAACAGCACTCTACTATTCATAGCTTTAATAAAATGTAGATTCTGGTTAGGTTCACAAAATGGTTGGGGGCTGTCATCTCAACTCATTGAACAATATTTCTCCTGAAGAATCTTCCTAATTAAATGTCCACCTATCTTATAATGAGAAGCCTTACATATATTCCACTTCCGATATAAAAAGTAGGAATATAAAACAGACCTTCTCTGTCACTTCAGAGTATTGTTGTGTTTATTCTGGTACGTCCCAATATACATCAAATTTATTTATTTTATTCTCCATTATATATATTCTACATGGTGAACTATGCTAAGCCTATATTTATATATGTACATAGCTCTCATAAATCTTGCTATAGCTAGTAGAAGATCTGAAAGAGTACAATGTTGCTCCTATAGATTTATATACCAAACTGCAGATTTAAGAATCTGTTCTATATTACATTAAATAAGAGACTTAAGATTCATAATTTGAGATCCAAAGTGGTATCCTACTGTTTTTGGTTGCCTGCTTTAACGTTATATCTTTCTACGACAATGTGAGGTCCAAGAGTTACCTTATAGGTTTTCTTTTTGGAAGGCATACAGTCAGATGGGTATATATTGTGTTTATTGATCTTACAAATGTCTTACAATTATGCTATGTAATAGATTTATAACAATTATTTCTTCTTTTTTTTGTTGTTGTATATTCTGAACTGACATTCATGTTTTGTATACCCTAAAACTGAATCTCGATAAAAAAAAATATTAAAAAAAATATACAGAACTGTGCATCAGAAGTGATTGTTGTTCAAGGCAAAATACACATTGTTTAAGGTATTTCTTTCCTCCTTTCTTTTTTCAATAGTGATGTCTTTAGGGACTTTTTTCCCTTTTAGCATTATTGTTTGAGCAGTTTTCTTTCTTACAATCATTCGGTCAGATTACGAGTTTTGCGTTAGGATCTATGCGGTGCTAACAAGCAGTTTTTTCTCACCGCTCACTTACCTACAGCGCTGGTATTACAGGTTTTTACAAACCCGGCGTTAAAAGGCAAGAAGTGAGCATAGAGCAAAATTGTGCTCCATACCGCACTACAATACCAGCCCTGCTTAAGTCAACAGTGAGCTGGTCGTACGTGCTTGTGCACGATTTCCCCATAGACATCAATGGGGAGAGCCGGCTGAGAAAAAGTCTAACACCTGCCAAAAAGCAGCGTAAATCTCAGTAACACAGCACCATTAATTCCTATGGGGAAACTAAAGTTATGTTTACACATAACACCCTAACATGAACCCCGAGTCTAAACACCCCTAATCTTACACTTATTAACCTCTAATCTGCCGCCCTCGAAATCGCCGATACCTACATTATTCTTATTAACCCCTAATCTGCTGCTCCGGACACTGCCTCCACCTACATTATACTTATTAACCCCTAATCTGCCGCCGCCAACATCGCCGTCACTATTCTAAATTTATTAACCCCTAAATCTAAGTCTAAACCTAACCCTAACACCCCCTAACTTAAAATATAATTTAAAAAAATCAAAATAAAATTACTATCATTAAATTATTCCTATTTAAAACTATATACTTACCTATAAAATAAACCCTAAGCTATCTACAATATAACTAATAGTTACATTGTAGCTAGCTTAGGGTTTATTTTTATTTTACAGGCAAGTTTGTATTTATTTTAACTAGGTAGAATAGTTATTAAATAGTTATTAACTATTTAATAACTACCTAGCTAAAATAAATACAAATTGACCTGTAAAATAAAACCTAACCTAAGTTACACTAACACCTAACACTTCACTACAATTAAATAAATTAACTAAATTAAAAACAATTAGCGAAATCACAAAAAAACTAAACACTAAATTACAGAAAATAAAAAACAAATTACAGATCTTTAAACTAGTTACACCTAATCTAATAGCCCTATCAAAATAAAAAAGACCCCCCCCCCCAAAAAAAAAATCCTATTGGCTATCCAATCAGCGAATAGAATGCAAGCTCAATCATATTGGCTGATTGGATCAGCCAATCGGAATCTAAGGGACACCATCTTGGATGATGTCATTTAAAGGAATCTTCATTCAGTAAGAAGACTCCGGATGAAGAGGATTCTCTGCGTCGGATGTCTTGAAGATGGACCCGCTCCACTTCAGATGGATGAAGATAGAAGATGCCGTCTGGATGAAGACTTCTGCCTGTCTGGAGGACCACTTCGCCCGGCTTGGATGAAGACATCTCCCAGCTTCGTTGAGGACTTCGGCCCGGTTGGATGAAGACTTCTGCTGCTTATTTGAGGATGGATGTCCGGTCTTCAGAACAGTAAGTCGATCTTCAGGGAGTTAGTGTTAGGTTTTTTAAGGGTGTATTGGGTGGGTTTATTTTTTAGATTAGGGTTTGGGCTGCAATAGAGCTAAATGCCCTTTAAAGGGCAATGCCCATCCAAATGCCATTTTCAGGGCAATGGGGAGCTTAGGTTTTTTTAGTTAGTATTTTATTTGGGGGGTTGGTTGTGTGGGTGGTGGGTTTTACTGTTGGGGGTTGTTTGTATTTTTTTTTTTTTTTACATGTAAAAGAGCTGATTACTTTGGGGCAATGCCTAGCAAAAGGCCCTTTTAATGGCTATTGATAGTTTAGTTTAGGCTAGGTTTTTTTTTTGGGGGGTCTTTTTTATTTTGATAGGGCTATTAGATTAGGTGTAATAAGTTTAAAGATCAGTAATTTGTTTTTTATTTTCTGTAATTTAGTGTATTTTTTGGCTAATTTAATTTAAATAATTTAATTGTTTTTAATTTAGTTAATTTATTTAATTGTAGTGTAGTGTTAGGTGCTAGTGTAACTTATGTTAGGTTTTATTTTACAGGTCAATTTGTATTTATTTCAGCTAGTTAGTTATTAAATAGTTAATAACTATTTAATAACTATTCTACCTAGTTAAAATAAATACAAAGTTGCCTGTAAAATAAAAATAAACCTTAAGCTAGCTAGAATGTAACTATTAGTTATATTGTAGCTAGTTTAGGATTTATTTTATAGGTAAGTATTAAGTTTTAAATAGGAATAATTTAGTTAATTATAGTAATTTTCTTTTATTTATATTATAGATTTATTTAAAATATATTTAAGTTAGGGGGGTGTTAGGGTTAGGGTTAGACTTAGATTTAGGGGTTAATACATATAATATAGTGGCGGCGACGTTGGGGACATCAGATTAGGGGTTAATAAGTATAATGTAGGTGGCGGCGATGTTAGGGGAGGCAGATTAGGGGTTAAAAATATTTAACTAGTGTTTGCAAGGCGGGAGTGCGGCAGTTTAGGGGTTAATATGTTTATTCTAGTGGTGGCGATGTCGGTAGTGGCAGATTAGGGGTTAAAAATTGTATTATAGTGTTTGCGATGCGGGAGGGCCTCGGTTTAGGGGTTAATAGGTAGTTTATGGGTGTTAGTGTACTTTTTAGCACTTTAGTTATGAGTTTTATGCTACAGCGTTGTAGTGTAAAACTCATAACTACTGACTTTAGAATGCGTTAGGGATCTTGTCGGTATAGGCTGTACTGCTCACTTTTTGGCCTCCCAGGACAGACTCGTAATACCAGCGCTATGGAAGTCCCATAGAAAAAAGGGTTTACGTAAGTCGTTTTGCGGTAAGGCCAAAGAAGTGGGCGGTGCCCCTAAACTTGCAAGACTCGTAATAGCAGCGGTAGTGAAAAGCAGCGTTAGGACCTGTCAATGCTGCTTTTTCAGTTTAACGCAAAACTCGTAATCTAGCCGATTGTTTTTTTGAAGCAATTAAACATTTCTACAATATGATCTAAATTGCTATTTTTTAACACTTTTAAAATACAACTGTTCAGCTCAAGTCAGCGATTATGTACACTTTGTGACACAATGCAAAATTCATTTTTCTCTCAAGCTACTTTAATCATTATAATTCATCCTCATTCCTTAACAGTACTGGATGCTTCCTTAATGCATCCCAATTCATGGGCTTGTCTGCTCACATTCATGTCTGCTGGCACATTTTTTATTGCACAATCACTAGTGCCGTCCCTCCTCCTCCTCTTGGCAATCACCTGGATGAATGACTCCAGGGTGTGTTAAAGGGACAGTATACTGTATTTATTTTTCCACGTTATTGTATTTCCACCTACGTGATTCCAGCTGCAGAATATTAAATGTATTGTAAAATGCTCTTTTAGTTTATATTTATTTTTTAAAATAACTGATTTTGAGCTTGACTACATTCCCCATAGCCGCTAACCCTTAAATGATTAAATGACTGGTAATGGTGTACTTTGTTACGTCTGTAAGTGATTAAGTATTATGTATTGTGGCACTATGCAAATAATAGGGGCCTAACAGGTAAAATTGACTGGTGCTACTCCTCTCAAAACAAGTACAGCATACAGATAGTGTCGCCCCCTTAAGGGTGTGACTAAATAAAGTGTTTACAAGTGCACTAACAGCTCCCTGGAGTTAAGAAGTTAATACATAAACTTTTAATTATTCCATTAAAACTGGATACCAAAACACTAAATAATCATATTTATGAAACACACACTGGTGCCTGAAAAACAAAAAATATGTTTGTGGCAATACCCCTGGTATTCCTGGCCGATAACTGGTCACGTCGGCCTCAGTTTGGGGGTACGCTCAAATGCAGGCTCCAAAAAGGAAAACAAATTATGAAAGAAAAATGCTATATTAAAAAAAAGTTTGAAAATATTGTTTGCTCAAACTTGGAAATGTAAATAAAATAGCAGCCAATCAAATTGTAGTTAGAGTTCCCACTTTTAATTGTATTGGCTAAATATTCGACTACATGAGAGGAAACTTAAAACATATTTCCATTGGATCCGTTCCATCTATGTTTAAATGAAGTCATGTGACCAGAGATGTCCAAATATAAATACTACTACCTGAATGGGAACTATTGTTATCTATAGTGCAGTCATGTGATAGGCTCCTTACCAATCATAATAGTGCCTACTCTATGGAAAGAGTAGTATGTTAATTTAGTTTAATTGCGGGTATCACAAACCGCCTCTATATAAGAACATATATTTGTGGTATTACCCTTTTGTAACATAGACTTATGTTTAACATTATAGTATTACTATTATCGCCACACCATATAAAATGAGATGTAATGATTGTTCTTTGAAAAACAGGGGGTATTCCTTTAGCAAAGATCTGAGTATGATAATCCCTCAAATGTATACCCAATAATTATTGTTCTCATTCATACCATGAAGGAAAACACTATTCATGAGGAATATCCACCTTGTTTCTTTTTGTAACAATAACGATTATGCATCACCACCCCTTATACAACTTTTAATAACATTTAAACCCCAGCATTGTAAAGCTTTTGTGTTTGCATAGTGGTGTGTTAAGAAGTGTTTGGCCACTGTAGTGATTTGTTTTCTTTTCTCCAAAGCCTTTTTTGCATTACAGATGTTACAAATATGTTCAGTGATTCTAACAGCCAAGGAACGTGTGGACATACTTATATAATATATATTGCAATCACAGCTTAAGCAATAAATCACATTTTTAGTCTTATAGTTCATATACTATTTGTATCGATGTTTATTACCAAAACAGTAAGTGCTTTCAATTCTCTTAACCATGTGTTGGCAAACTGTACAAGAGCCACATGCAACTGAGCCCCTAAATAGTGGTTTTCTTTTAGCTAAATGATAATAATGGCTACTTACTAGGCAATCTTTATGTGCTCTCCTAAAAGTCATAGAAGGAGTATTAGGTAGTGTCTTTCCAAGGAAGTTGTCAGAATGTAATATATACCAATACTTTTTGAAAAATTCTCTGACATTATGTGACTGATTATTGTATGTAGAAATACATATTATGTTCTCCACTTCATTAGATTTTATTTTTGGAACTAACAGAATATTTCTATCTGTATTTAAGCCCCCTTTGTAAGCCTTTGATAGACATTTCTTTTAATAGCCTCTGCCTAGGAATCTTGTCTGTCTGCATGAGCATTAGGGGCATGTCAGACATAATTAGTTGATGTAGCCTTTCTGTATAACTCTGTGACTACCACATTTTCACTGGTTTTAATGATAGATATGTCCAAAAAATCTATTCTTACTTTACTCCATGAATGTGTCAAAAATAAACCCATTTGGTTATTGTTTAGTTCTTTAATGAACTCTTCAAATACCTCAATTGGTCCTTCCCAGAGTATCATAATATTGTCTATGTAGCGGGCCCACAAGGAGACAAATTGGTGATATTTCTTTTTTTTAATTTAGGTAATTATGCTTAATTTATGGGGTGTTAAGTTAGGGGGTGTTAGGTTAGGGGGCTTAGTAATTTACAGCTAGATTACGAGTTTTGCGGTATGAGTGAAAAAGCAGCGTTATGACTTTTTTTCACTACCGCTGGTATTACGACTCTTGCAGGTTTAAGGGCAACGCACACTTTTTTAGCTGTAACGCAATGTAATTACCGCAGCTTTCAATGGGACTTCCATAGCACCGGTATTACGAGTCTGCCTGGGAGGCCAAAAAGTGAGTGGTAGAGCCAATACCATCAAGATCCGTACCGTAAACTAAAGTGCTAAAAAGTACACTAACACCCATAAACTACTTATTAACCCCTAAACCGAGGCCCTCCCACATCGCAAACACTATAATAAAAATATTAACCCTAATCTGCCGCTCCAGACATCGGCGCCACTATAATAAACATATTAACCCCTAAACTGCCGCACTCCCGCATCACAAACACTAGTTAAATATTACTAACCCCTAATCTGCCACCCCCAACGTCGCCGCCACTTTACTAAATTTATTAACCCCTAAACCTAAGTCTAACCCTTACCCTAACACCCCCTTGTTGGGTATAGCGTTTATCCTTGTACTGGGTGACAGGATGCAACAATACATTCTCTTCAGAGCTCTGGGGATCAGCAAGAATGACACAGGCACAAAATGTGTTTCTCACTAATTCCAATTTATTGTTAGTATGTACATGGGTTTTATAGTAAATTATACATCACAAGAGGCCCCAGGAAATATAGAAAAATGTAGTTAGCAGTTACACATCTGGATGAGGCCACAGGAAATAAGAAGGATATAGGAATGTAGTTATAGCTAAATAACAGAATATGTCCATATAAGCGTATGTGGAGAAAATTTTATTAGAACCATATGTGAAACCTTATGTTAAGGAAACTTGTGGAATGCTGCTATGGAATGCAGTGTGCTGCATTATAAACATTTCATACAAGTTTTAAGGCTACCCTTTATTTGGCAGCTTCAAGTTACCCTCATAGCATGATATATATAATATATATATATAATATACCCATCATTCCCCTCTTTGATCACAATGTGATAACATAACCTGTAATGTTCCTATAACACGGAGACTGGAACATCACGTGCAGTCCATTATACAAATAACAAGGATGTTATAAATAACATTGTAAAGTTACTAAATATAAACTGGGTCTACCTCTAATTAAATTTTGGAGTTGTACCTTTTCTGCATCTTGTATCATACCTGATATTTTCTTTCGTAGAGTACAGGACATGTAACAGTTAAACAATGTTAGTAATAGTAAGCAAATTACAATAATGAGCAGAGGATAACAGGCAAATTTAACCAATTTTGTCCCAGTGGGGAACCATCCTGTCAGGAAGTCATACCAGTGGTGGCTGAAATCTTGTTGTATTTTTGAAGAATCAGTTAGTAATTTGTTTTTAACAAAATGGGTCTGTATTTCCCCATGAGAGATAGCTTTAGCATGTCCTTGTAGGTGAGTGAACATTTCTTTTTGACCTTCCATTAATTGAAGGATGGTAGAAACAGGTAATTGATAAGAAGAAATAGGTAGGGCATGGGGCGCAAAGAAAGTGTGTTCATGAACAGTAAGTACACTGTGCAGAAAGTAACTAGTATCATCCCAAATCAAAAAGCTAACATTAAACACACAGCCAGAGAATGGTAGCTGATTGTCAAAAATAGAAATGCCAACTGGCACACTCGTAGACATACACAAAGTTTGAGGGGCTGTCTCTAGCATGACAGAAAAACTCTCAGGATATATCTGCCATGTACAAGAATTAATCTCAGATGCTAATAAACAGGGTTCAAAGATTGGGGAGGCATGTCTACAAGCTAAACCATGATCAGTTCTATCACAATGCTCAATGGATGTGGTGGTGTTTTCAGCAGGGATTATACATTTACCAATATATGAAGGTTTCCACCACGTACAATTAGAATGCAAGAGATTAAAAACTGGATGAAGTAAAGCAAAATATTTACAAGCTAACTTAACAACATCAGGTGTGTAGGCAGTAATTGATACTAGACAATAGTTTTTGAAACATCACCATTATGTTCCCATTCAACGCACTTTACACTAGAAGTGTCAATATTCAACCATACATTATCCTTGGGGTTATCTAATTTTAACAAGGTGCGTAGTTTATCACTCTTAGGCCTAGATTTAGAGTTGGGCAGTAGCCGTGAAAACCAGCGTTAGAGGCTCCTAACGCTGGTTTTTACCGCCCTCTGGTATTTGGAGTCAGTCAGGAAAGGGTCTAACGCTCACTTTCCAGCCGCGACTTTTCCATACCGCAGATCCCCTTACGTCAATTGTGTAACCTATCTTTTCAATGGGATCTTTCTAACGCCGGTATTTAGAGTCGTGTCTGAAGTGAGCGTTAGAATTCTAACGACAAAACTCCAGCCGCAGAAAATAGTCAGTAGTTAAGAGCTTTCTGGGCTAACGCCGGTTTATAAAGCTCTTAACTACTGTGCTCTAAAGTACACTAACACCCATAAACTACCTATGTACCCCTAAACCGGGGTCCCCCCACATCGCCGCCACTCGATAAAAAATGTTTAACCCCTAATCTGCCGACCGCTACCTACGTTATCCTTATGTACCCCTAATCTGCTGCCCCTAACACCGCCAACCCCTATATTATATTTATTAACCCCTAATCTGCCCCCCTCAATGTCGCCTGCACCTGCCTACACTTATTAACCCCTAATCTGCCGAGCAGACCGCACCTCTACTATAATAAAGTTATTAACCCCTAATCCGCCTCACTCCCGCCTCAATAACCCTTTAATAAATAGTATTAACCCCTAATCTGCCCTCCCTAACATCGCCGACACCTAACTTCAATTATTAACCCCTAATCTGCCGACCGAATCTTGCCGCTACTGTAATAAATGGATTAACCCCTAAAGCTAAGTCTAACCCTAACACTAACACCCCCTAAGTTAAATATAATTTAAATCTAATGAAATAAATTAACTCTTATTAAATAAATTATTCCTATTTAAAGCTAAATACTTAGCTGTAAAATAAACCCTAATATAGCTACAATATAAATTATAATTATATTATAGCTATTTTAGGATTTATATTTATTTTACAGGTAACTTTGTATTTATTTTAACCAGGTACAATAGCTATTAAATAGTTAAGAAGTATTTAATAGCTAAAATAGTTAAAATAATTACAAAATTACCTGTAAAATAAATCCTAACCTAAGTTACAATTAAACCTAACACTACACGATGAATAAATTAATTAAATAAAATACCTACAATAATCTACAATTAAACCTAAAACTACACTATAAATAAATTAATTAAATCAAATACCTACAATAATCTACAATTAAACCTAACACTACACTATCAATAAATTAATTAAATACAATATCTACAAATAAATACAAATAAATACAATGAAAAGTACAAAAAATAAAAAAGAACTAAGTTACAAAAAATAAAAAAATATTTACAAACATTAGAAAAATATTACAACAATTTTAAACTAATTACACCTACTCTAAGCCCCCTAATAAAATAACAAAGACCCCCAAAATAAAAAAATGCCCTACCCTATTCTAAATTAAAAAAGTTCAAAGCTCTTTTACCTTACCAGCCCTGAACAGGGCCCTTTGCGGGGCATGCCCCAAAGAATTCAGCTCTTTTGCCTGTAAAAAAAACACATACAATACCCCCCCCCAACATTACAACCCACCACCCACATACCCCTAATCTAACCCAAACCCCCCTTAAATAAACATAACACTAAGCCCCTGAAGATCTTCCTACCTTATCTTCACCTCGCCGGGTATCACACCGATCCGTCCTGGCTCCGATGTCTTGATCCAAGCCCAAGCGGGGGGCTGAAGATGTCCATGATCCGGCTGAAGTCTTCATCCAAGCGGGAGCTGAAGAGGTCCATGATCTGGCTGAAGTCTTCTATCAAGCGGCATCTTCAATCTTCTTTCTTCCGGATCCATGTTCATCCCGCCGATGCGGAACATCCATCTTCACCGACGACTTCCCGACGAATGATGGTTCCTTTAAGGGACGTCATCCAAGATGGCGTCCCTCGAATTCCGATTGGCTGATAGGATTCTATCAGCCAATCGGAATTAAGGTAGGAAAATTCTGATTGGCTGATGGAATCAGCCAATCAGAATCAAGTTCAATCTGATTGGCTGATCCAATCAGCCAATCAGATTGAGCTCGCATTCTATTGGCTGTTCCGATCAGCCAATAGAATGCGAGCTCAATCTGGTTGGCTGATTGGATCAGCCAATCGGATTGAACTTGATTCTGATTGGCTGATTCCATCAGCCAATCAGAATATTCCTACCTTAATTCCGATTGGCTGATAGAATCCTATCAGCCAATCGGAATTCGATTGACGCCATCTTGGATGACGTCATTTAAAGGAACCTTCATTCTTCAGTATATAGTAGGGGCCCATTGACCTTTTCAAATGTAATGCTGATCCAATATCTGCACCAGCGGTTGATATTTTGTTACGTATAATTTCACTATCAATACCAATAAGAACACCTAAGGTTACACCAGTTCCCTCTAACAAAGTATCATACCACTCACGTCGTCTGCGTGAAGGGCAACATAAAGAGACATCTGGGGTAGAAATATTCAGGGAAATGTGTACCATATGGGAGAACGTTGTAGTATTTACACAAGTGTTGGGGAGGGGTATTGTATGTAACTGTGTAATACTGGGTGTTGTGTGTGGATTACAGAATTGTATAAAACCACCATGCACAATTAAATCCCCACTTATGTACCGTGTACTCTGAAATACAAGGTAGGTATTCTGAGGCCATGTAATCACTGTAGTTTGTTTTCCACCATGTTGTATGGTTGTTGTGTTAGGCATTGATAGATTGTTACGTCTAAGAAAAGATAGAAAATATTGTATGTTATGGAGTATTTTTGTATCATCTGCATGTGAATTTAGATGTGAATTAATTTTGCATCTAAATTTATTCGACATTCCTATAAAACGGGGGGGGGGGAGTCAGACAAGAGTAGGCTTGTATAGTTGATATAAGAAGTAACTTGCATGCTACATTGTTGTGTATCATTGTGTGGGGTTAATGTTAATATTTTTGAAATGTTATTGTAACATAAATTTTAAGATGTAGATTCCAAAATAAATATCTCACAGTTTTGGTCGATATTACACCATTTTGGATCCTTACCTTCTAGGTTTATGCCATAATTATGTGAAGCATCACCATACCAAGCAAACAAATTATAACATTTTACAGATACACGGGGTGTCCTATGTAATGGTGCAGACCTTTTTGGTCTCTCTAAAGGAATAGAGTTATTATTTGTGTTAAATAGTTCACAAACAGGTGTAAAATGTCCAGCATCTTCAGGCGAGTAATAACATGCCATTATTAATACTATTGGGATATACACAAAAATCAATATCTCCATCAGTTAAAGGAAGATGTTGCAGGAATGTCTTGGATCCATGATTGAGATCGTCATCCTGATCTTTGTGAGGAGTGATCGATACCTTATCACCCGCTTCTCCATTGTGAGGGGTGACCGATACCTTGTCACCCTCTTCTCCCCTCTTTGGACAGAGTTTCACTCATGAAGCGTGTATCCAGATGTCCTTGCTGTCTGTCAGTATGGCAGTCCTGGTTACAGCGATCACAGTGACGGGTTTGCTGAACGGGAAACCTCCTTTCTTTGCTTTATTCAGCAAGCGGATGCAGACAAGATCTCCAGGCTTGAAAGGATGGGTTAGTTCCTGTGAGGGAAGAGGTAAACGGGAAGACACATCACCATAGATGCCATTCAACTTCTCGTTTTACTTATTGTTCCTTAATACAATCGAAATCACCATTTTTAATGATAAGCGGGTCTTTTACCCATGGAGTCGGGAATGGTCTACCCATTTGGACCTCAAATGGAGACAACCTTGTTGTCCGATGTGGGGTCATTCGGGTTTTCTGCTAAAATCGCAGGTAAATAGTTTTGTCATTTGACCCATGTACCTGCTGTTGCCTTTAAATGTTTTTCCTTGATATTGCGATTCATTCTTTCTACAATCCCTGAGCTTTGAGGGTGGTAGGGAATATGAAAGTTCCAATTAATCTGTAACCATTGTACTAACTCATGTGGCTTCTGGCCACTTAGAAAAGTGGTCGACTATTACAAGCAGATATAATTGTTTACTGTCAGTTTTTGGAATATGTGTAAAGTCAATTTGTAGATGTGTGAATGGGGCTGTAGGTGGGAGTAAGGGGTCATGCTGGGCTTTATTGGGGATGGTTGCATTGGTTTGCAAGCAATATACACATCTATTAATATATGCCTTGCAATGATCACCTATGCCTCTAATGTAGAAGGATTGTTTCAGCAAGTTAATTGTTGGTTTTATACCTAGGTGTCAAACACCATGGGCTTGTGCTATAAAGAGTGGTGCGCTGCTTTCCGGTATGCCCACCTTCCCCTCTTTGGAAAACAAACCATTCTTATCTAAAGTTAACCCATTAGATGTCCAGAAAGATATATCACTAGGAGTGGCATGTCTCTGGAGTTCAAGAAGCATATGGTCTGTAGGACATGAAGGTGGGGCAAAAACAGCATACATATGGACAGGTGGTCCGGGTGTATGAGAAGCATAAGCAGCTTCTTTAGCAATTTTATCTGCAAGTGCATTACCCAAGGAAATAGGGTCAGCCTTGTGTGTACGTGCACGACAATGTATGATTGTTATGTCCTTTGGGAGTTGTATGGCCTCTAAAAGGTCATTAATCAGGTCTGTATGAGAGATGGTCTTACCATCTGCTGAAACAAAACCACGTTGTTTCCATATCATACCAAAATCATGCACAACCCCAAAGGCATAGCGAGAGTCAGTGTAAATGTTACACAATGTACATGCTTTTGTGAGTGCTATTAATTCTGCAGCTTGTGCAGAAGGATAAGGAATGGGGCCTGCATCTAGCACAATGTCTGGTAGTTGCACATCAGCATAGCCTGTCTTATAAATTCCGTCACTGGGTTGGGAACAAGAGCCATCAACAAACACATTATCAGCATGGTCAAAAGGTTTGTCCATTAAGTCAGGTCTTGGTGTGGTAATGTGGTGTATTACCTCTATACAGTCATGGGCTGTTGGAAAGTCTGGTGAGCCTGTGAGTAAGGCACTAAGTATTTGATCTGCCCTGAGGATACACTACAATATTTGATAGTCAGATTTGTATTATTCAGTAATATACATTCATAACCAGAAAGTCTTTGGGAAGTCATATGTTGAGTAGTGACATTTTTTACAAGATGTAAGACTTAGTGACTAGTGTGTAGTACTATCGGATGGCTAGTGTGATTGTTTCAACCATCTCTACAGCCATGGCACAAGCCGCCAATACTTGGAGACATGCTGGCATCTCTTGTACCGTTATTGGAACTACTTTGGAAAAGAAAGATACGGGACATATATTGCCTCCACCATGCTATTGGGCACAGACAGCAGCCATGGTTTTACAATTATCCCTCACATACAAGTGAAATTGTTTACAATAATCAGGTAGTCCTAAAGCAGGGGCACTAATAATGCTAGTCTTTAGAGCTATGTAGGATTTAGTCATGTCTGTGGTCCATTGTATACGTTCTGGGCTATACCCTTTTGTGGCTTGCCTTAGAATGGAATTGTGATGGGAGCACTCATGAATCCATTGTCTGCAATAATTAAACATACCTAGAAAGGTGAGCATGTCCTTTCTAGTGGCTGGCTTTGGGATCTGTTGAATCGCTTGGATTTGTTTGGGACTAATGGGCCTTGGCAAAGCACAAAACCAAAGTAATCCACTTTTGTCACTCCTACTTGTAGCTTATGTTTTGCTATTTTGTGACCTTCGGCAGCAAGGTGATTTAACAGACTAATTGTATCTACTGTATTTGCCTCCTGGTTAGGACTACGCAACAGTAGGTCATCGACGTACTGAAGGAGGACGGAACCTTCGCTGGGTGTCCATGACCGCACAGTACATTGGAGCACCAGCGAATAGACCGCATGTGAGGCCACGTAGCCTTGAGGGAGGCGGGTCCAGGTAAGCGGACGCCTTTCATAACAAAAAGCCATAAGTAGCTGTCTCTCAGGGTCCAATCGGACTGAAAAGAATGAATTAGCTAAATTAATGACTGTAAATATACGGGCGTCATGTGGAATGGCTATGAGTAAGGATGTAACATCTGGTACAATTGGGGCAATTGGGATTACTATTTCATTAATTGCCATTAGGTCTTGCAGTAACCTATATTCATTGTCTTTCTTTGGGATCGAATTTATGGGGTATTATAGGGAGAAACTACTGGACGGATGATTCCTTGTTTAAGGAATTCATCTATCATGGGCCTTATCCCTTCTTTCTTTTCTCTAGACAATGGATATTGTTTAGTAAACACTGGAGTGGTATTAGGTTTCAATCTGGCCTTGTACAGCGTACACTGAACTAAACTAACATCAAGTTTTGAAGATGCCCATACAGAGTATGGGACATCTGTCAATATGTCGTTATAAAAAACACAGGTTAGTGGACCCTAGACTCACGTCCAACCCACCCTGTCTAGTGACAGCTACTTTTACTCCATGGGGACCCATAAGATCACGACCCAAAAGGTTAAGGGGACACCCAGTTATAATACAAAATGGGTGTAAAAAGTGTTGTCCAGTACAGGGTACCCTAACTTCAAGTGGTGGTGTGATGCGAGTTTGAGTCAGCACTCCATTAATCCCTAGAGAAGGTTCTGATTTTCCAGTAGTGCCATCTTACATATCTGAGCATAAGGCAGATCATGTAGCTCCAGTGTCTACTAGAAATGGTAGGGGTTCTCCCTCCTCCTCTAGGATCAAGTATGGTTGCTCATGATAACTTGTTGACACCACTGGAAAAGTTGGAGTGCTACCTTCTGGGCACCCCTATGGCCATTGTATGTTGTGTTGGGGTGTTTGGGTGCCTCTGCGGGTGCTGGGACTATGTAAGGCTGTCAGGTATACTGTCGGGTATTGTAAGGTGGGCCAGAATTATTAGGGGGTTTTGGGCATTCATTTTTCCAATATCCCTGTTTCCCGCAGTTAAAACAATGTGTTCTGTTTGAAGTATAATTTCCCCTAGCTCTTCCTATATCTCTCCCTCTACCTCTCACATACATTCTATTACTCCCTGTATTATCCCTTTCACTGGCCTGGAATAGGTCACAATGTTGTAAACTCTGCTTTTGATAAAAAGCAGTGTTTTTTCCCTCTAATTTCTTGATCTCAAAACAACCTGCCCCCTCCTTCTCATGAATTATTTTCAAGAAATCTTCTGGAGTCAACTCCGGCCAATCAGAGACAAGTTGTTTCACCAACAAAGAAAGCTGAGGTTGCATATTACTAATGCAAGTCTGGACCTTCAGAGAGCCCATTGCCTCTCCTGATTTCATTCCAGCCTCTTCCTTCCAGCTTTTAAAAAAACGCTTAACAAATTCTACTACTGTTTCCTTTGTATTCTGTTTGCACGCTAGTGCAATTGACATACTTTGTTTATCCTTCCATATTCTATGCATTTCTATGCTTAATTCTCTCCACATTTTGTCAAGTCCCTCATGTGTGTTTAGGACATACCTAGTGGTTGGATCACGAATTTACTAATAGTCTGTACATTATACCACTCCCAACCTGATACAGGGTCATAGTCCAGAAGTGCATCAATGATAATTCTTATGTCTTTCTGTGTCATGTTTTGTCCCTGTAAAAATTCTTTTTAAATACATTCAAGCTGATGGATGTAGACGGGGGTTTGGGGCTCCCTTAGTAATTTCCCCTAATTCACCCAGGGACAAAGGTTTTATAATTAATTGGTCTCCCACAGTGAGAAATGGTATACTAGCTTCTGGTTCAGCCGCCTCCTCCCCTTCTACTTTTTCATTCCCTCTTCTATATTGTGGGGTTAATGTAGGGGGGTAGGAAGGTGTTACTGGTTCAACCTTAATCGGGGGTTTGGGCAAAATTGGGGGTTTAGTGACCTGGTATCGGGGAGATGGTCCATTCCTGGGGTACCTGAGTAGAGGCAATAACAATGGTTTCTAGATCTATGTCACTAGAGGATGGAAGGCTAAGATATAGTTTGTTATATAATGGCAAAGGTAGGTGAGAGGCATTATGTGGGGGCGGGGGGGGGGTGAATATGTTGTCTGTCTTTGTTTCCTACTTTTACCCTTCTTTTTATTTCCATCCACATCAATATATTGCCAGTGTGGAGCAACTATCAGCCAATTTTCACCACCCTTTTTCATATAATTCCTATCTCACCCTGGGTCACCCTTATACCATGGAAATGCTTCTTCATTGCCCCCTCTCTGGGAAATGGATCAGAGCTTCTCATAGCTTCCATCCATCCTGCTATATTATAAACCCAGGGGACAACATACATGTATCCCTTGGGCAACACCCTCCACATAATCTTTACATGACTCTCCTGGTCTAGGTGGTGGAAATTGTTTAGACTAGGATTTGCCCATTCTCAACTCCTAACTTATCCTTTAAAAATTTACAACAAAAAAATGCAATACTTTAACTTTAAGAGCAATTTATTATTGAATCTTTTTGCAAAAATCACACTAACTAGAATGGCTGTACTGAACCAAAGGCTTCGACAAATCCGCTACCAGTTATTGTGCTTATATGCTTAAAGGGACAGTTTACTCAAAAATGTTCTCCCCTTTAATTTGTTCCCAATGATCCACTTTACCTGCTGAAGTGTATTAAATTGTTTACAAGTAGCTCCTTTACCCTTATATTGGCATTTGAAATAGTTGATTTAGCATGTGGTATCCCCACCTATTCTGAAAGTTTGTGGCCGCAGGTCCCAGCTATAGATAAGCTTTGTAAACACAGCCAGCAGAATAAATTACACTTCCAGTGGGATATAGCAGAGATAAGGTAATACAATGTTGATTTTCCATTGTTCTCTCCAAGTACTGGTGATTGTTTTATGGACAGATATAAGATAAAGAAGCAGGTATATGTATACAATGTGATACAGTAATGAGATCAGATTATACCCACAAGCTCAACCCATTTTATTAGGTTGTGGCTTCAAAACACAAAATCAGAGCTTTAATATACACAAAAAACATAAAAAGCTATTTTTCATACATTTTTTTTCTCTGCAGTTAGTAAAAAAAGCAATTGTAAACACATTAAGCGAAAAACTATTTTTCAGTATACTGTCCCTTTAAGTTTGCAACAAGATAAAATATCACTATTCTGTTTCTTTCAGCTGTCACTGGCTTTCATCATTTTTGGGTCAAAGGGTTAACCCTAACCAAAAAGACGGTGGATCTTACAACGTTCAGAAACCTAACAGCAATTTATATTAGCAGCAGTTTACTTTCTTAACACTTTATACAATAAGCAACATTTTACTTTCTTAACACTTTATACAATAAGCAACATTTTGCCATACAGCATATTTAAAAAGCAAGCAGCATGAGAATGTATGGGTTTATCCTTCAGCCAGACTATATATAACTTATATAACCTGATTTCTACCAAATAAATCTACTATTCCCCTTTTAGTCTACCAAAGACTTAATAATTAAAATCTACCAAAGATTCACATATATATTTCCCAAATATTCATATGTGGATGGAACTTTAGGGATCCCGTGGTAAGAGAAAAGGTCAGAATAAAAGACTTTGTTCAACTTACCTTATGAGATCTCTTGTTCCATCCCACTTCTGACACCAGTTTGTTGGGTATAGTGTTTGTTCCTTGTACTGGCTGACAGGATGCAACAATACGTTCTCTTCAGAGCTCTGGGGATCAGCAAGAATGACACTGGCACAAAATGTGTTTATCACTAATTCCAATTTATTGTTAGTATGTACAATGGTTTTATAGTAAATTATACGTCACAAGAGGCCCCAGAAAATATAGAAAAAACGTAGTTAGCAGTTTCACATCTGGATGAGGCCACAGGAAATAAGAAGGATGTAGGAATGTAGTTATAGCAAAATAACAGAATATGTCCATATAAGCGTATGTGGAGAAAATTATATTAGAACCGTATGTGAAACCTTATGTTAAGGAAACTTGTGGAATGCTGCTATGGAATGCTGTGTGCTGCATTATAAACATTTCATACAAGTTTTAAGGCTACCCTTTATTTGGCAGCTTCAAGTTACCCTCATTGCATGATATATATAATATATATATAATATACCCATCACCCCTAACTTAAATATAATTCAAATAAATCTAAATAAAACCTTCTATAATTACCTAAATAATTCCTATTTTAAACTAAAAATGTACCTGTAAAATAAACCCTAAGCGAGCTACAATATAACTATTAGTTACATTGTAGCTAACTTACGTTTTATTTTTATTTCACAGGCAAGTTTGTATTTATTTTAGCTATTTTAACTAGGTAGAATAGTTAGTAAATAGTTATTAACTATTTACTAACTACCTAGCTAAAATAAATACAAATTTACCTGTAAAATAAAACCTAACCTGAGTTACACTAACACATAACCTTACACTACAATTAAATAAATTACATTAATTAAATACAATTACCTAAATTACAAAAAAACCCACTAAATTACACAAAATAAAAAAAGTAATTATATGATATTTAAACTAATTACACCTAATCTAATAGCCCCCCAAAATAAAAAAAAACCCTAGCATAAACTAAACAACCAATAGCCCTTAAAAGAGCCTTTTGCGGGGCATTGCCCCCCCCAAAAATCAGCTATTTTACCTGTAAAAAAAAAATGCACACAACCACCAACAGTAAAACCCACCACCCACACAACCAACCCCCCCAAATAAAATCCTAACTAAAAAAATCCTAAACTCCCATTGCCCTGAAAAGGGCATTTGGATGAGCATTGCCCATAAAAGGGCATTTAGCTATTTTTCTTCCCAAAAGCCCTAATCTAAAAATAAACCACACCCAATAAACCCTTAAATAAAAACTAACACTAACCCCCGATGATCCACTTACAGTTTTTGAAGACCCGACATCCATCCTCAACGAAGCCGGGAAAAGTCCTCAACGAAGCCGCAGAAGTCTTCATTTAACCGGGCAGAAGTCTTCATCTAACGAGGCAGAAGTCTTAATCCAGACGGCATCTTCTATCTTCATCCATCTGTGATGGAGCGGCTCCATCTTCAAGACAAGCAGCGCGGAACATCCTCTTCTCTTGATGTCTAACGAAGAATGAAGGTTCCTTTATGTGACGTCATCCAAGATGGCGTCCCTTGAATTCAGATTGGCTGATAGAATTGTAATCAAGCAAGAGTATTGAGCTTGCATTCTATTGGCTGATTGGAACAGCCAATAGAATACAAGCTCAATCCTATTGGCTGATTAGATCAGCCAATAGGATTGAAGCTCAATCCTATTGGCTGATTGCATCAGCCAATAGGATTTTTTCACCTTTAATTCCGATTGGCTGATAGAATTCTATTGGCCAATCAGAATTCAAGGGGCGCCATCTTGGATAACGTCACTTAAAGGAACCTTCATTCTTCGCTGGATGTCTTAAAGATGGATCCGCTCCATGCCGGATAGATGAAGATAGAAGATGCCGTCTGGATGAAGACTTCTGCCTGTCTGGAGGATCACTTCTGCCTTGCTTGGATGAAAACTTCTCCCGGGCTTCGTTGAGGACTTCTCCCGACTTCGTTAAGGATGGATGTTGGGTCTTCAAAACTGTTAGTGGATCTTCGGAGTTAGTGTTAGGTTTTTTTAAGGGTTTATTGTTTGGGTTTTATTTTTAGATTAGGGTTTTTGGGCAGAAAAAGAGCTAAACGCCCTTTTAAGGGCAATGCCCATCCAAATGCCCTTTTCAGGGCAATGGTGATTTCAGGATTTTTTTAGCTAGGATTGTATTTGGGGGGTTGGTTGTGTGCATGGTGGGTTTTAGTGTTAGGGGGGTTTTTTGTATTTTTTTTACAGGTAAAAGAGCTGATTTCTTTGGGACAATGCCCCGCAAAAGGCCCTTTTAAGGGCTATTGGTAGTTTAGTTTAGGCTAGGGTTTTTTTTTATTTTGGGGGGCTTTTATTTTTTGAAAGGGCTATTAGATTAGGTGTAATTAGTTTAAATATCTGATAATTTATTTTTTTATTTTGTGTAATTTAGTGGGAGTTTTTTTGTAATTTAGGTAATTCTATTTAATAAATGTAATTTATTTAATGTAGTATAAGGTTAGGTGTTAGTGTAAGACAGGTTAGGTTTTATTTTACAGGTAAATTTGTATTTATTTTAGCTAGGTAGTTAGTAAATAGTTAATAACTATTTAGTAACTATTCTACCTAGTTAAAATAAATACAAACTTTCCTGTGAAATAAAAATAAAACCTAAGCTAGCTACAATGTAACTATTAGTTATATTGTAGCTAGTTTAGGGTTTATTTTACAGGTAAATATTTATTTTTAAATAGGAATTATTTAGGTAATGATAGTAGGTTCTATTTAGATTTATTTTAATTATATTTAAGTTAGGGGGTCTTAGGGTTAGGGTTAGACTTAGGTTTAGGGGTTAATAAATTTAGTATAGTAGCGGCGACGTTGGGGGCGGCAGATTAGGGGTTAGCAAATGTAGGTAGGTGGCGGCGATGTTAGGGGCGGCAGATTAGGGGTTAATGATATTTAACTAGTGTTTGTGATGCGGTAGTGTGGCGGTTTAGGGGTTAATATGTTTATTATAGTGGCGGCGATGTACGGAGCGGCAGATTTGGGGTTAATAAGTATAATGTAGGTGTCAGCGATGTCGGGGTGGCAGATTAGGGGTTAATAAGTGTAAATAGGGGTGTTTAGACTTGGGGTGATGTTAGGGTGTTAGGTGTAAACATCATTTTTTTTTTCCCCATAGGAATCAATGGGGTTGCGTTAGGGAGCTTTACGCTGCTTTTTTGCAGGTGTTGAGCTTTTTTTCAGCCGGCTCTCCCCATTGATGTCTATGGGCAAATCGTGCACGAGCACGTAAAACCAGCTCACCGCAGCTTTCAGCAGCGCTGGTATTGGAGTGCGGTATGGAGCTCAATTTTGCTTTATGCTCACTTATTGCCTGATAACGCCGGGTTTTTGTAAACCTGTAATACCAACGCTGTAGGTAAGTGAGCGGTGACAATAACTTGAAAGTTAGTACCGCACCCCTCATAACGCAAAACTCGTAATCTAGCCGTATATTAGTTATTTGTGTTGTGGGGGTTTGGCGGTTTAGGGGTTAATAGTTTTATTAGGTTTATTGCGATGTGGGTTAATAGCGGATTAGGGGTTAATATATTTTATTAGTTATTGTGGTGGGAGTTGGTGTTTGACAGGTAGATAGATATTGCACATGCGTTAGGTGGTTTTTAATATTTTCATGGAGTTACGGTGCTCATATACTCAGTGCAAGGCTTGCTGTGCCTGCCTATGTGTGACGAGGTGAAAATGGAGTAAAATTTCTCAATTTTTGCCACGCAAGTCCTTAAGCTGAATATGTGATACCGATTTGTGACACTGTTCTATGTTAGCTTATGGGGGTAAAAATTGTGGGTGAAAGGTGAAATATACCCGCCGCATTTATATGCGGCACTGTATATGTGGCTTTTGCGGGCCACGCCGGATATGTAATCTTGCCCTAAATCTTTTTTGCATTGTCTTTTCATTAGGCAAATGTCTATTATGCAAATTTACTGTATTTAGTGGTCCTTTAAAAGATACAGAAAACTAATATTTCCTGTTTGCTTAAAGTATACTATTCATGTGCCACATCTTATAGTAAAAAAAATTAATCCAATGTGCACTTCCTAAAAAAATAAATCCAATGTGCACTTCCTGTCAGCTCTGGTTGTCTTGATTCCTAATTTTTACCTTAGGTAGGGACATAAGAATGTAGCTAATCTACTGCCTAATAAAGGCATCCGGTATAGGTAGAATCTATGTGCGTGATAGCTACTCTAAGTGCCCTAACTGGTTTATGATGGACTTTGGAGGGGGAATAACATGACATTGTTGGTCTGAATCGTATATAAGTGGTTACCATGTGCTTTCAATTGGAGGGGGGGCACCTCACTTACCACATACAGGGTACAAAGTGCACCCATAAGGATGCAACAAGAACGGGGAGTGGGAGAAGGAGAGGGAAGAGAGTGAGAAAAAAAAAAGAAAAGAAAAAAAAAGGGGGGGAAGTCTAATCTGCAAAAAGACTGTCCCAAGAAGACCAAATCTCACTATAGAGAGCATATTTATTGTTGTCTCTAGATACATAGAGTTCCATTTTTCTGATGTAGTCCACTATGTCTAAAACCTGGCCTAGCGTGGGGGGGCATGTGTTTCCAGTTTCTAGCAATTGCTAGTTTGGTAGCTATCAGTAGCTAAGTCAGTACATGTTTTACCGAACTACTAAAAGGTGTCTTTAGGTGCAGGAGTCCAACAGCTGGATGCATTGCCACTGGTATTTGAAGTCTGCGTAAAAGAGCAAACACAGACCTCCAGAGACCACTAAATCTGGGACACTCCCACCAGATATGTGCTTGTGTGCCTAATAGGCCGCACTCTCTCCAGCACAAAGGCGAAGAGGTACGAAATATTCTATGCAAGGAGGTAGGGACTAAATGCCAACGAACCACCACCTTGTAGAATTGTTCCCAGAGCGTTGCACAATGTAAGATTTGTTTAGTTAGCATGAGCTCCCTGAACCAGACCCCCACCTCTTCTATTAAATGTAAGTCTCGCTCCCACGCTAAAAATTGACTGTGTTTCTCACAATCTTTCGGGGCCACCATCTCCAGATATTGAATAGACAGTATGTCTTTAATGGGTTTACCCAGTCTCCATATATTCTCCCATTTAGTCATATTCCGGAAAGAGTTTTTCGGGAATTTCCATGATCTAAGCAAGCTAGATAGAAGCAAATACTCAAAGTTCAGTCACGGTGGAAGGGAAAATGTCTCTGCAGCTACCTCAAAGCTCATCATTTCCCCTGTGTTCCAGAAGTCGGAAATGGATAGGGAGGATGATTCAGCCCACCATAAACCATGAGTTTTAGGCAGGCAGATGAGGATACTTTTTAATTTGTATACTGGGGGAGGGGTGTGGGGCAATAGTTGCCAAGTGTCTCCTGTTGTCCAAAATTTTAAGTGTGTCCAGAATTATGAGATGTACTATCTTGAGACTAGCTCTTAAGTAAGGGGGAATCTACGGAAGGTCTGAGAGCGAAATACCCGATGGGATCAGGGCTTGCTTTACCAGCCACCTAAGATCAGAAGAGGTTAAATTCCAAGCCGAGAAGTGGGCTAGCCACGCGGCATCATGATATAGTAGAACGCTGGGGTACGCCAACCCACCCTTATTTTTTTGAATTGTTAATTTGGAGGTTCTAGGCTTCTTGCCCTTCCAAGCATATGTAGATATCAGACTTTGAAGTTGATTCAACACGGGCCTAGGTACCGAAAGCGGGCTAAATCTGAACAAGTATGTAAGTTTAGGCAAGAATGGCATCTTGATAGCTGCAATCCATGAGAATTCTGTGAATTCCCACGAAGAGAGGAGTTTTTTAAATCAGGGAAATAGTGGAGAGTTTGTGTGGGTGGAAATAAAAGGTGTAGTCTCTATCAACTGGGTGAAGTGCCCTCCAAACGTCATACAGGCTATAATGTGACATTAGGATACGAAAAGCACTAGCCAGGGAGCTCATGGATCTATCTCCCATTCTATGTTTAACGCCTTGTCTGTCCAGGTTTGGATCCCAGATTAGGTTAAAATCCCCCCCAAAAAAAAGGGTGCCCTGCTTGACGCTAGCTACAATTTCCTGAGGAATTTAATCTGAAGGGTGTTTGGGGTGTATAGGTTTACCAGGGTAAAAATCTGGTTATTCAGCTTGCAAATTACGATAATAAATCTTGCCTTTACATATAGTAGCTTGAAGGCAACACTGTCCCTTATTAATATGGCTACCCCTCTGGATTAGAATGATATGGAGAGTTCAATAAAGTGGTGTAGTGTCTGAACGAGTATGGCTTACCTGGTCGATTTACCCAGTGTGTCTCCTGCAGGAAGACAACATCAGCTTTTAGAAAGTCTCATGTGGTTAGTGAGAAGACTATGCTTAGTTGGAGAATTAAATCATTGGACATTGTGGGACATAAGACTAAGACCTGTCATCAAGAAAAAAAAAAAGTAGGGGAAAAGAAGAAAAGGGGGGGGCAGGGAAGGGTGCGTGGGAAGGCTGGTGAGGGATCAGATGAAATAGAAGGAGGTGCTATCCCCAAGTGAAGCTGTAAGTAGTAGGATATCTGATTAATATCAGACAATTCTAAAAGTAAGTTACTGTTCAACGGGTGAGCACCGCTATAATAATAACCTTTAGGCAGTTGGGGTGGGATGGGGTTTATGAACCAGCGCCCATGAAGGTAGCTAAAAGGGGGTGATGGGGGACTCCCAAAGGGAATACTTAAACACTACCCCCTCCCAGACTTAACTAGGCAGGTAAGGGTGGTGGAGTAGCTGGAGAGGTAGGGCACTGAACTGCCTAAGGGAAGTGTAGCTTTAATTGAGTGGACAACTTGTGGGAAAAATGGGGATGTGATTAAATGGATAACCCCAAGTGGTAAGGGGATTAAAAAGTACTGGAAAGCTTCACGTAGGAAAAACTGCCCCATCTCAGGTTAAAGAAGACATAACTTGGGGCACCTGGCCTGAAGATAAATACCCTTGCAATATATGAACCGTGTTAACCTATAGGACACTCTGCTAACCGTGGTAACTATAACTACTTGTTGGACATTGATACAACATGGCAACCTTTGACATTACATGAACATTACCCATATATTTGCTATGGAGCTGTCTAGGTGAGTATTCTATTGCCCTCCAGGTTAACCTACCAAAGAGGACCCGCCCATTTCGCCCGAGGGTAAGATTAAAGTTGTGTAGGCCGGGATGGTGTGCTGGGCATTATGCCCAGGTTAGATTATTAAAGGTGGAATTAACGTTGGACCGAGTGGCCTAGTAATAAAGGTGTTCAGGAGATTATATGCTATAGTGAGTCTCCCTATATAAGTACAGATTCTAGGAAAGGGGATCTACCTTAGTGAGTTGTATTTATTTACACATGAATCTAAAGGGGATGTGGCGCAGTTATGCGCAGACAGGGCTTGTAGGAGGCGTTACAGGGATTGTCTGCCTACCCTCCCAAGAGTGCTATGGCTAAGGTCCCACTGGGGGGATCAAACTTCCTAATTCTTCAAACACATTCAAAGTTAATAAGACCACTATCATGTGTGAGTTATAACATGCTGAAGTAGCATAAAAACAGTAACCCATTAAAACATTAAATAAGCTATGATAACATCTTATACATGAAACCTATGAGAATACTTGGAGGCATGTTGTATGGGCTAACCCAAATACACTGTAAGACATCTAAAACTGTAAATCGACAGTAATAAGAAATATGCAATGCATAAGGATGGGAAACATTTGGTCAGGCTACAGCTGTTGGCCTCCCTTTCCCCGCTAAGTAAATATATTACTGCAAGATTGAGGGTCTACCCCATTGCTAGCCATTTTTACCTCCAGAAACGCTAGGGCTTTGGGAGGGCTGGGTAAAGAAGTGGTGCCCTCATCCTTTACTACTTAAAATTAATCATAGCTAATGGGTTCAGCAATACAAGTGAGTTGGATGACCTCAGAGTGGCCTGGAAGCGTCTGACCTAGGGTAGCAAAGGTCACCTATCACCATAAGGATAGTCAAGACATTCTCCTTATTGGTAAAGATAGTGTATCATGTAAGTTGGGCTTAAGAACCTATAAGTAAGGTTAGTATTGCTAAAGTATAAATCGATTATAAGGTGGTACGCCTCCGGTGCCCTATACATGATGAGATTTAAATGGGGTACTATCAGCTTTAAGGTAAAAGTGCCCAAGAGGTTGCATGCAGGTTTGAGGCTCACTACAAATTAACAGGCTAATTAAAGGAAAAAAAAAAGGGGGTCTACCACAGTAATCTGTGCCTGCGCCTCCGGTTGTCCAGCAGGAGTCTGGGGCCCACTAAACGCCTTGACAAGGAACCTGAATGGTATTTAAGATGCTAACTATGTGCCTTCTAAGAAATACCAAGGTTAGACTCCTATAGGATATCCCTGTGTTTTATGGCTTCTAGTACCTTCAGTGTTGATGGGGACCCTAGTACACATATAATATAGGCAGCTGAAACAACAGAATAACATTTAAACACTAAACAGGCTATGAACATAATTTATATTATGTAACAAGTTAGGAAACTCTGTGTAGTCCCATGAGGAAAAACCTGCAAACATTATACACTAAAAAAAATAGGTGTAGTCCATCAGATGTGGAGTTTATACATTACATAAAGGTGCAAGATTTTCAATCAGGTTGAAGCTGTTGGTCTCCTTTTATTTTTGGAGTATTTCTTCTATGGAGTGGCTTCCATTCTGGTGCATTTGAGCGAAGAGGCTGGGCTTTGGGAACAGCCTGTGTGGATGAGGCTGTGGCTGGCATAAGTTCCACTTGATCCAGAAAATCCAAGCCCTGCTTAAGTTCTGATATAACATGTGATTGTTCATTGTGATGGAAGAAGAGCTTTACTGGAAAACCCCATCTGTGCCTGATGTTGTGGTGTCTGAGACACTGGGTGATGGGCAGAAAGGATCTGCGTTTAGCCAAAGTATGCGATGATAGATCCGGAAACATATGTAGGGTGTGGTAAGGGTCAGGGAGTTCATTATTTTGAATAGCTGCCTTAAGAACCTTCTCTTTAAATGTGAAGTAGTGTAAGCGTATTATGATATATCTGGGTTGATCAGAGGATGAGTTTCTTGGATGTAGGGCTCTGGGGGCTCTATCAATCAATACGTTGTTTTCTGAGATTGTGCCTAATAATGCTTTACGCCTCTGATCCTAATATTATTGCGTCGGGATCTGTCCTTGAGGTCTGCCAACATGGTTTCCAGATCTGTGATCATTTCAGCTAACCCTTGGGTATAATCCAATAAGTTACTGTGGTTAATTGCCAGATCCTCATGATTTCTTTCTATGGTGTCTGTTCTTTCTCCCAGAGAAGCTATATCTCTTCTTAGATCCGCTACCGAGGTCTTTATTTCTTGTTTCAAGGAGGTATGGTGAGAGTCCATCTTATTGGATAAGGAGTTTATCAGCTCAATGATTGAGATGTCATCTGAGTGTGTGGTGAGGTGTTCACAAGGACTCAAACATTCAGGGATCCTGCGAGAAGAAGTAAACTCTCTTGAATCATCCTCAGATAGTTCCCTGTCTTATAGTGGCTTGCTGCTAAAGTGGTCTGCCACTGTCCTCTTAGGATTCCCTTGATGCTTAAGTGTCTTCCTGTTAGAGTGTGCCATGGCAAAGTTATGCCTGCACTCAGGATCAGTATATACAGGACTATGGGCAAACTCTGCAGAGCTAGATGTGCTGATCTTGGGTTAGTTCACTTTAGTGTATCTGAGTTGAATAGCTCTTAGTGATGAGAAGCTTTGTTGCAAAAGAATCACATGGGGTGATCTACCACATCCCCCTTATAGGGAGTCTACTCCATTGGTCATTCTGTATCCCGCAAACTGTTCAGACTCAGACAGATGTTGCCCTAGGCCCTCTTGGGGGCCCTTGTGTACAATGTAGGGCTAGCTCCCACTCCACCTCAAGGATGTGCCCACTGGAAATCTTGTATAAAGATTGGGAGATGGGGAGATCAGCGTATGTTTGCTGGTGAGTAGCAGAAAGATGAGTATTCTAGCAATGGAGTTTTGTTTAAATTCCTGGGTTTAATAAGATATGGACATAGGATGGTGACACCGCTTGTGGAGTCTTCTCAAGGAGATTGCATTAGATGGGTTCCTAATTGGCCACATTTTGTATTATATATCTATCCTGTATCGCTACACAGCTATAGGGAGGACCACCTTATATGTATAGGAGGTGGCAATTAGGCAGCTTTAACTTCCCCTTTATGTTGTGACATACTGTTAATAAAGTGGTCAGAATAGCCAGGCAACCACTCTCCAGCTCTTTATAATGTCAGAGCAGTGTTAAGGTGCAAGTACTGTCCTCACGTGGTAAGCTAAGCTGTGTTATACCCTGTGGTAGTGAAGATAAGGAAAATGGTGACTCACGCCAAAATTGCAACTTCCAGCAGCGACTGTAATGTATAGAAGCCCCCTTAGGTATGCTGACAACTACTGTGTCCTTAACATGGGGAGATATAGAGTCCGGTCCTTATGATAAGAGGGGCCATTATAGAGCAAGTGGTTACTCACTCTGATCTGGATCTCTGGCCCGTAAGTGAACGCCTGATGAAAGTGCCCCCAGCCATCACACAGAGCCTCCTCCTCCTCTGCAAGACACTGCCTAGCACCAAGCCGAGCTCCTGAACAGATCCCTGACCCTCCGGAGCAGGATACAAGTCTTTTGCTGGAACTACAGTTGGCTCAGTGTGGCGTGTGTTCATGCTGGCTGTTCTGCAGGGCCCGTAGTTTCTCCCGTCCGTATTTGGTCTAAGTACCGCTTTTGATCTGGCACAAGACAAAGGACCCCTCTTGACCATGGACACCTTAATAATATGTCTGAGTGGTAATGGAGGGATTAGATTGCCCCTTTTAGCTATAAGATAGCCTTTTTAGCTAATACTGCGGAGGAGCTCTTTGGTATAGTGACTGTTCATCACGGAAGTTGGCTCCGCCCTCCCCAAAGCTTTAGATTTTTAGCAGACTGAAACGGATTCTCCTGCAGTATTTATTTCTACATAAATCCTTCCTTTAATTCTCACAAGATTCACAGGCCCTGCTGAAAAGCACCTATACAGCATATTGCTACCACCACCATACATCACTTTATGGATAGTGTTTGTTTAAGTATGGGCAATGTTTAGCTTGTGCCAAACATATAATTTACAATTTTGGACAAACCTCTGATTTGATCTTATCTGACCAAAACAACTTTAGCTATATTTTAGCCAAATCTACCTCATGCTTTTTAGTAAACCCCAGATGTGCTTTCATATGGCTGTTTTTTGAGTAATGGTTTCTTTCTTATCACCCTCCCATACAGGCCACTTTGATGCTAAGTTCATGAACATAAATCTCCCCCTTGCTTGGCTACGGAGTTTTTGAGGACATCCTTTTCTTGGCAGTATCTGTGGAATAATGTACTTTTCACATCCAGAAAATTGATCCAAATGTGTGAACTGGGATGTCATATCCGTATTATTTTGTACCCATTTCCTAGCTAATGCTGTTTGAGTGCCCTTTTTCTTACTGCTGTAGAATGTTCTTTATTATTAAATGATGGAGGTTAGAATGTTGAAAAATGTTTTATTTACACTGAGACTATGGGCTCCTTTTATCATTTGCTAAAAAGGCTTGTTCTCAGGAATCTCATTCACCCTGATTTGTGTCAAGCGGGCAGCAGATGCTGCCTGCATTTATCATTGCACAAGTCACTGCTTGTTCAATGCAGCACCCTTTTTATGTGCAGCCAATTCCATGTGAGCAGGGGCTGTCAAGCATCCCAATCGGTATGGGATGATTCAAGTCCACCACACTTTAGGTCCACAGCTACTTAAAGGGACATTAAACCCACTTTTTTCTTTCATTATTCAGATTGAGAATACAATTTTAAATAACATTCAAATTTACTTCTATTATCTAATTTACTTCCATCTTTAGATATCCTTTGTTTAAGAAATAGCAAAGCACATGGATGAGCCAATTGCACGAGGCATCTAGTTGCAGCCACCAATCAGCAGCTTCTGAGCATATCTAGATATTCTTTTCAGCAAAGGATATTAAGAGAATGAAGCAAATTAGATAATAGGAATCAATTAGAAAGTTGTTTAAAATTGCATGTTCTTTCTAAACCATGAAAGAAAAATGTGGGTTTAATGTCCCTTTAACTAGCATTTCAGGCTACCTGAGGCCCCAAAGCTGCATGAGCAGCTTAATAAATTGGGCCTTATAGCTAGTGTTGTGTGCTATCCTTACCATATTTATTTTAGAGTAATTTTTTAAATAATGGCATGCTGTTTGTTTGCTGTTATTGGTATGTTTTTGCCTATCTCATTTAATGCAATATTTGCTGTTGTTATTTACAAATCTGTTGTTACTGATTAGCTGTGCTAAAAAATGTCATGTCTTTTGAAAGCTTGGCATATAATTTACTTCTGAAAAGGCAAATGTAAATTCCTTCATTATAGGGCCATTAAAGTGGAAAAAGGACATGCTCTAATTCATAAGAGCATGTCATTTTAGAACTAAAGTACCTCTATATTACAAGTGGAGCAATTTTTTTCTATTACACATGAGCCTACTGTGCTCAAGGTAAAAAAATCATCCCGCTTGGGTTAGCACTGTTATTACAAGTTCAAAGCAAAAAGTTTGTGCACATCCGAAAAGATTCAGGCCTAGATTTAGAGTTGGGCGGTAGCCGTCAAAACCAGCGTTAGAGGCTCCTAACGCTGGTTTTTACCGCCCTCTGGTATTTGGAGCCAGTCATTAAAGGGTCTAACGCTCACTTTCCAGCCGCAACTTTTCCATACCGCAGATCCCCTTACGTCAATTGCGTATCCTATCTTTTCAATGGGATCTTTCTAACGCTGGTATTTAGAGTCGTGGCTGAAGTGAGCGTTAGAAATCTAACGACAAAACTCCTGCCGCAGAAAAAAGTGAGTAGTTAAGAGCTTTCTGGGCTAACGCCAGTTTATAAAGCTCTTAACTACTGTGCTCTAAAGTACACTAACACCCATAAACTACCTATGTACCCCTAAACCGAGGTCCCCCCACATCGCTGCCACTATATTAAAAATTTTTAACCCCTAATCTGCCGCTCCGTACACTGCCGCCAACTACGTTATCACTATGTACCCCTAATCTGCTGCTCCTAACACCGCCGACCCCTATATTATATTTATTAACCCTAATCTGCCCCCCACAACGTCGCCGCCAGCTACCTACAATAATTAACCCCTAATCTGCCGACCGGAGCTCACCGCTAGTATAAGCCTCACTCCCGCCTCAATAACCCTATAATAAATAGTATTAACCCCTAATCTGCCCTCCCTAACATCGCCGACAGCTAACTTCAAGTATTAACCCCTAATCTGCCGATCGGAGCTCACCGCTACTCTAATAAATTGTTTAACCCCTTAAGCTAATTCTAACCCTAACACTAACACCCCCCTAAGTTAAATATAATTTTTATCTAACAAAATAAATTAAGTCTTATTAAATAAATTATTCCTATTTAAATCTAAATACTTACCTGTAAAATAAATCCTAATATAGCTACAATATAAATTATAATTATATCTTAGCTATTTTAGGATTGAAATTTATTTTACAGGCAACTTTGTATTTATTTTAACCAGGTACAATAGCTATTATATAGTTAATAACTATTTAATAGCTACCTAGTTAAAATAATTACAAAATTACCTGTAAAATAAATCCTAACCTAAGTTACAATTAAACCTAACACTACACTATCAATAAATTAATTAAATAAACTACCTACAATTATCTACAATTAAACCTAACACTACACTATCAATAAATAAATTAAATACAATTCCTACAAATAAATACAATTAAATAAACTAACTAAAGTACAAAGATGGCCAAGATGGCGTCCCTCGAATTCCGATTGGCTGATAGGATTCTATCAGCCAATCGGAATTAAGGTAGGAAAATTCTGATTGGCTGATGGAATCAGCCAATCAGAATCAAGTTCAATCCGATTGGCTGATTCAATCAGCCAATGAGATTGAGCTTGCATTCTATTGGCTGTTCCGATCAGCCAATAGAATGCAAGCTCAATCTCATTGGGCTTGGATGAAGATTTCGGAGCCTGGAACGATCGGTGATACCTGGCATGGTGAAGACAAAGTAGGAAGATCTTCAGGGGCTTAGTGTTAGGTTTATTTAAGGGGGGTTTGGGTTAGATTAGGGGTATGTGGGTGGTGGGTTGTAATGTTGGGGGGGGTATTGTATGGTTTTTTTACAGGCAAAAGAGCTGAATTCTTTGGGGCATGCCCCGCAAAGGGCCCTTTTAAGGGCTGGTAAGGTAAAAGAGCTTTGAACTTTTGTAATTTAGAATAGGGTAGGGCATTTTTTTATTTTGGGGGTCTTTGTTATTTTATTAGGAGGCTTAGAGTAGGTGTAATTAGTTTAAAATTGTTGTAATTTTTTTCTAATGTTTGTAAATATTTTTTTATTTTTTGTAACTTAGTTCTTTTTTATTTTTTGTACTTTAGTTAGTTTATTTAATTGTATTTATTTGTAGGAATTGTATTTAATTTATTTATTGATAGTGTAGTGTTAGGTTTAATTGTAACTTAGGTTAGGATTTATTTTACAGGTAATTTTGTAATTATTTTAATTAGGTAGCTATTAAATAGTTATTAACTATTTAATAGCTATTGTACCTGGTTAAAATAATTACAAAGTTGCCTGTAAAATAAATATTAATCCTAAAATAGCTACTATATAATTATAATTTATATTGTAGCTATGTTAGGGTTTATTTTACAGGTAAGTATTTAGATTTAAATAGGAATAATTTATTTAATAAGAGTTAATTTATTTCGTTAGATAAAAATTATATTTAACTTAGGGGGGTGTTAGTGTTAGGGTTAGACTTGGCTTTAGGGGTTAATACATTTATTATAGTAGCGGTGAGCTCCGATCGGCAGATTAGGGGTTAATTATTGTAGGTATCTGGCGGCGACGTTGTGGGGGCAGATTAGTTGTTAATAAATATAATATAGGGGTCGGCGGTGTTAGGGGCAGCAGATTAGGGGTACATAACTATAATGTATGTTGTGGCGGTGTAGGGAGCGGCAGATTAGGGGTTAATAATAATATGCAGGTGTCAGTGATAGCGGGGGCGGCAGAAGAGGGGTTAATAAGTGTAAGGTTAGGGGTGTTTAGACTCGGGGTACATGTTAGAGTGTTAGGTGCAGACATAGGAAGTGTTTCCCCATAGAAAACAATGGGGCTGCATTAAGAGCTGAACGCTGCTTTTTTGCAGGTGTTAGGTTTTTTTTCAGCTCAAACAGCCCCATTGTTTTCTATGGGGATATCGTGCACGAGCACGTTTTTGAAGCTGGCCGCGTCCGTAAGCACCGCTGGTATCTAGAGTTGCAGTGGCGTTAAATTATGCTCTACGCTCCCTTTTTGGATCCTAACTCACTGAAAACCCAGCCATTCTGTGAACTCTAAATACCAGCGGTATTTAAAAGGTGCGGGAGAAAAAAAGCACGTGTAGCTAACGCACCCCTTTGGCCAGCAAACTCTAAATCTAGCCGTCCCTCTCCCCATAGACTTCTATTGCTTGCGTATTAACTTAAAACTGCACTACAGCAACTGTGCTACAGCTGAAACATGCGTAAAAAAAACAAAAAACTTTAAATTCTGATGTTCTTCATTTAGAAGAAAATTATCTTTTTTTTAATTTATTATCATATATTTCTATATATATTTGAATATTTTTGTAAAATATATATCAATATAAATATATATATATATATATATTTATATGATTTATATGTATATATATGTATATATATATATATATATATATTTATATATATATATATATATATATATATATATATATATATATATATATATGTGTGTGTGTGTACATACATATTTACAGAATAAACACATAAATACACATGTACCCATATGTACACGTATATATACACATATAGACATGCATACACACACACATTTTACACATACACAATTTTATATATACGTAGAAAAAAGTCAATGAGCCAGGGCAAACTCCTTTAAAAACTCCTTTAGCACATATAAAAAGTAAAAGACAGTATAAGGCAAAAAAAACTCTGACAAGGCCTGTGGCCTTAATCATAGACACAACCAATGTTAAAACACTCTAAGAATATGAGCTGTCACTCCATTGGATAGCAAACCAACAGGTGACTAAAGGTGTGTTCAAATAACTTTAACCCCTTCCTGCCTAAATTGGTGATGCTACGTTATGCATTTTGAATTGTATAATTAAACAACCCCCCAATTACTTATAGCTCATTGGGTGGGAGGCCACTGGTCTCAAGGAATTGTGGCATAGTCTCAATATAATTAATGGATATCCAATATAGTAATGTACATCCTATTATCTCAAACTGTTGCTTCAGCCCTAATAAAATCATAGGTGCACTATGTCACTATGTCAACAGCTTAACAAGACAGTGCCTTATACATTTAAATAAACTGTATACACTACTACAAACTTAATGCTTAATGTTAGCACCAAACTTGGTTTAATTAGCAAGGATTCAGATTATATTTGTTAACGTTTGACAACAAAAATTCCAATATTTTGCATGTTTTATTATTATACAATCCTATGTGGTGTTGCTTATATATATATATATATATATATATATATATATATATATATATATATATATATATATATATATATATATATATATATATATATATATATATATTCATGTCTTCAACCCACTATCCATCATTCCCAGAAGTTTATAATATCATAGACCGAATATATATATATATATATATATATATATATATATATATATATATTCATGTCTTCAACCCACTATCCATCATTCCCAGAAGTTTATAATATCATAGACCGAATTGTATCCATTGGAAACACGCGTAACCAGAGAGAAGGTCCAAAAAGCCTCTCTTTTGTACAACAATTTACTAATGTCACCTCCTCCTTTTTTTATCCTCTACATGAAAGTGGAATTTGAGCTAGCTTGTTCTGTGATAAAATGCTTAGCCAATTCATAACGTAGATCGGATCTCTTAATATCTGAGAGATGTTATTGGATCTTCTCTCTGACTTCCCTACATATTGTTTCATATTGTTTCGTAGAAAAAGTGCACCAGGACATATATACCACAGATTTTGCCCTACAGTTAACACATGATTCTATTTTAAAAGATGTCTTTGTCACGTTTGATTTAAAGGTGTCACTTTTGTGGATAAAGCAGCATGTAATGCAAGGACCAAAGCTACATCTGTACATACCCTTGGATGTCAGCCATGAGCTGCTACTGGTATGTGTGGACTGATCACTAGGTGATAAGATATTGCCCAAAGTGTTGCCTCACCTGTATGAGAACCTACAACCTTCCTTTACCACTTGCAGTAACCCCTCATCAGCTGTTAACATAGGAAGGTGTCTCCGTAATAACCTTACAGACCTCTTCATAGTCTGTGGAATACTGTGTGACAAAAGTGACAGGTTCTATATCTACTAATCATATATGCATGTTTTTGTTTCTAGTGTTTATATATATATTTGTAGGTATTAATATGTTCACCTTAGACTATATCATATTGTAAACTGTTTAGACTTTTTGTACATCTGTGCCTATGTTACCAGATTACTTGTCTATCTGATTACTGTTTTATCTAGCTAAATGCAAATATGTTATTCTTGCTTCATACAGGCACCCAAAAGGTTAATACTTAGTGTGTGTACGTTCATTTTAACTAAGGTTCTAGCAGTCCCAATTAGCTGGATCCATGTATTTTAAAAGTGTGTGTAAGGCACAGCACTGACAGGCTATAATTCTGGCTAGACAGCTAAAATGCATAAGCCACTAGTGCTGCGCCCACTATGCGATGTTATACTCCTGTATCCAAGTCTCCTACTTGTTTTAAATTTGTTTAAATAAAGGAATTTAGTTTTACGATATTTAAAGGAGTGAATCGCTGCTTTGTTCTTCTTTATCCTTGATTCAGTCGGATTCCGTACCTTTCCGCAGCAGTCCGTTTCACCACCCGGTCAGTACAAATCCTCCCCCAAAGCTGACATCATTTGGAGCACCATGGAGTGCCATGCAAGGAAATGTGATGACGCTAATACTGGCGAGAGTAAGGCAAGTGGATTAGGAGTTCCACAACGTGAGGACACGGAACCACTCTACGCCGCAATATTCACACCGGCATCAGGCGTCCAAGAGCAGGGTAAGCCGATACCCAGATTGATGCTATATGTTTATGGGGAGAGAGTGTTAAAGTGACAGCGGGGCACACTTGGAGTATCTATAGTGTGAAATATTTGATTAACTGTTACCGTTCTATCACTTCTTTTTTAATAATTCCTCCCTTTCTAGATGGTCTACCTGTTCTTTGGCTCAAGTTATTACTTTCCTCTTATAACCTCTGTCAATAAGTCTATTTGTAAGTTCCTCACTCTGTTTAGAGTAGCCGAGACTGCTTGAACAGTTCCTTTTTGTTCTAATGAACTGTCCTTTAGCTATTGAGTGAGGGACACTCCTTGGATGGTTGCTTTTTCCATGTAAAAGGGTGTTTCTCATTATGGGTTTCCTGTACATCGTAGTTTCCACTTTCATAGTTCTCTCATTAGCAATTAAAATGAGGTCCAAGAATGGGATCCTTAATTTATTGGTCTCAAAAGTGAATTTCAGACCCCATGAGTTCAAACTGAGATGCCGCACACATTCCCCAATTTCATCACTGTCTCCAGTCCAAACAAAGATAAAATAATCAATGAACCTATAATATGATTTAATCCGATTAGCAAAAACATTACTATCTCCAAATATATGGGCTAATTCCCACCAACCCATTGTTAAATTGACATATGAGGGGGCGAACTTGGCCCCTATGGCGGTACCCTTTATCTGAAGATAGTACATTTAATCAAATCCAAAGTAATTATGTGTGAGTAGGAATTGTGTGGCACTTAATAAGAAGTCAATAAACTCCGAAGTTAAGTGTGTTTACCTTTCCAAAAAGAACTTCAATGCTTCAATCCCCATCTGATCTGGAATTGAGGAATAAAGGGAAACTACATCTACAGTTAGCAAACTATAGTATGGCCCCCATACAAAGTCATTAAAACCTTGTACTAAATATATACAGTATATATACATACATATATATATATATATATATATATTATTATTATTATTATTATTATTATTATCAGGTATTTGTAGAGCGCCAACAGATTCCGCAGCGCTGAAAACATAGTCAGTGTACAGGATAGCTTTTGTAGGGGTCAAGTGGGTAGAGGGCCCTGCCGAGAGTTTCACTGTTGTAGTCGGCTCTTATGAAGCGATCTGTAAACAGCTGGGCCCATAGGCTTACAATCTAAGGGGTTCAAGGGGAAAGCAATGGCGTTAGGAAAGGTTAATGTTGGTTGTAAGCATCCCTGAATAGTAGAGTTTTTAGGGAATGCTTGTAGCTGTAAAAACTAGTGGAGAGTCTTATGGAGCGAGGCAGGGAATTCCACAAGATGGGGGCCAGTCTGGAGAAGTCCTGTAAACGTGAATGTGAGGAAGTAACAAGAGAGGAGGAGAGGAGGAGATCCTGAGCTGATTGAAGGGGACGGGAGGGAGAGTATCTAGAGACAAGTTCTGAGATGTAGGGGGGAGCAGTGCATTTGAGAGCTTTATATGTCAGGGTGAGGATTTTATGTTTAATCCTAGAGGCAAGAGGAAGCCAGTGAAGGGATTGGCAAGGAGGTGCAGCAGATGAAGAGCGACAAGTAAGGAAGATGAGCCTGGCAGAGGCATTCATAATGGATTGTAAAGGAGCTATGCGGCAGCTAGGTAGACCAGAGAGGACGGAATTGCAGTAGTTGAGGCGGGAAAGGATGAGAGAGTGGATTAAAGTCTTGTTTGTATCTTGTGTAAGGAAATGTCTAATTTTAGCAATGTTTTTAAGGTGGAAGCGGCAGGCTTTAGCCAAGGACTGGATGTGAGGAGTGAAGGAAAGATCTGAGTCAAGTGTGACCCCAAGACATCGGGCAAGCGGGGTAGGGGTAATGATGGAATTATCAACAGTTATAGAAACTTTGGGGGTGGAGACATTGGAAGAAGGGGGAAAAATAAGGAGTTCAGTTTTGGAGAGATTTAGCTTAAGGTAGTGAGTATATACACACGCACACATTGGAACCCTTATCAGTTTAACACCTTTCTATATATCATATCTCTTTTTAACCCTTTAAAAAAATAAACATATTTTATATTAAATATGTAATTTTATCAAAATAAATGAGTGTAATACTTTTTTTAAATATGTTTTAGATGTGTCCTGTCAAAAAACAATTTTAAACCATACACTTTATTCTTCTAGTGCTATTTGGGCCTTTCCTTATAATAGCCACACAATTTAGTGTGGTCACAATAGCCATTGAAAGTAACATTAGTGTCACTGGGGAGGGGTGCAGACCGCACTGGGTGACGCCATCAGGAGGGTGTCACCAGTCCCAGCAGTGCTCAATATCTTCCATGCAGTGGAAATTTTAAAAAATTGGCTCTACCGGCTTTGATTACTCTATAAGTAGAATATGGGAGGGGGCAGTCAGGGACTGTTACTGGCCAGCTGCAGTGCTGTTTAACTTTAAACAGAAGACACTTGTTTATTTGCCATTTAATTCTGGCTATTTACAGCTCCTCTGCTGCTCTGCACATTTCAGCACACCCCTGTGCTGGATCATAATGTAAACCCGCCCCTCCTAACCTAACACCCCCCTAACTTTAAATTAAAATTACAATTTAACTCTATTTAAATAAATAAAAACTTAACTGTGAAATAAATATAAACCTAACATTAAACAATAAATTAACCTAACATAACTAATCTAATAAAATAAAAAATACTACCAATTAAAATATCTAATGCCTAGATTTAGAGTTTTGTTGGTAAAGACCCGCGTAGCTAACGCTGCTTTTTTTTCCAGCGCACCCTTAACACAACGCTGGTATTTAGAGTTGTCTGAGTGGCTGTGGTAGGCTCAGAAAAGGGAGCATTGAGCATAATTTACCTTCCCTTCAACTCTCAATACCAGCGTTGCCTACAGTAGCGGTAAGCTGGAAAAACGTGCTCATGCACGATATCCCCATAGGATACAATGGGGCTGAGCTGGCTGGAAAAAAATCTAACACCTGCAAAAAAGCAGCGTTCAGCTCCTAGCGCAGCCCCATTGTTTCCTATGGGGAAACACTCTTTAAATCTAAACCTAACACCCTAACATGAACCCCGAGTCTAAACACCCCTAACCTTACACTTATTAACCCCTAATCTGCTGCCCCAACTATCGCTGACACCTGCATTATATTATTAACACCTAATCTGCCACTGCGGACACCGCCGCAACCTACATTATCCCTATGAACCCCTAATCTGCTGCCCCTAACATCGCCAACACCTATATTATATTTATTACCCCCTAATCTGCCCCCCCCAACGTCGCCGCCACCTACCTACACTTATTAACCCCTAATCTGCCGACTGGACCTCGCCGCCACTATAATAAATGTATTAACCCCTAAACCGCCGCACTCCCACCTCGCAAACACTATAATACATTTTATTAACCCTTAATCTGCCCTCCCTAACATCGCCGCCACCTACCTACAATTATTAACCCCTAATCTCCCGCCCACACCGTCGACGCTACTATAATAAAGTTATTAACCCCTAAACCGAAGTCTAACCCTAACACCCCCCTAACTTAAATATAATTTAAATTAAACAAAATAATATTCCTATAATTAAATAAATTATTCCTATTTAAAACTAAATACTTACCTATAAAATAAACCCTAATATAGCTACAATATAACTAATAATTACATTGTAGCTATTTTAGGATTTATATTTATTTTACTGGCAACTTTGTATTTATTTTAACTAGGTACAATAGCTATTAAATAGTTAAAATAAGTACAAAATTACCTGTAAAATAAATCCTAACAAATACACCTAACACTACACTATCAATAAATTAATTAAATAAATTAACTACAATTAGCTAAACTAAAATACAATTAAACTAATCTATAATAAAAAAAACAACACTAAATTACAAAAAATAAAAAAATATTACAAGAAGTTTAAACTAATTACACCTAATCTAAGCCCCCTAATAAAATTAAAAATCCCCCCAAAATAAAAAATGCCCTACCCTATTCTAAATTCCAAAAGTAATCAGCTCTTTTACCTGTAAAAAAAATACAACCCCCCCAACATTAAAACCCACCACCCACATACCCCTACTCTAACCCACCCAAACCCCCCTTAAAAAAAACTTAACGCTAACTCCCTGAAGATCATCCTACCTTGAGCTGTCTTCACCCAAACGGGTCGAAATCTTCATCCAAGGTACGCAGAGGAGGTCCTTCATCCGGTAGAAGTCTTCATCCAGGCGGCGTCTTCAATCTTCATCCATCTGGAGCGGATCGGAGCCATCTTCAAAGGAGCCGACGCGGAGCCATCCTCTTCAACCAACGACTGAACGACAAATGAAGGTTCCTTTAAGTGACATCATCCAAGATGGCGTCCCTTCAATTCCGATTGGCTAATAGGATATCAGCCATTCGGAATTAAGGTAGGAAAAATCTGATCAGTGTTATTTTTTTTTGTATTATAGATTAGTTTATTTAATTGTATTTTAGTTTAGCTAATTGTAGTTAATTTATTTAATTAATTTAATGATAGTGTAGTGTTAGGTGTATTTGTAACTTAGGTTAGGATTTATTTTACAGGTAATTTTGTACTTATTTTAACTAGGTAGCTATTAAATAGTTAATGCAATCAGCCAATCGTATTGAGCTCACATTCTATTGGCTGATTGGAACAGCCAATAGAATGCGAGCTCAATACGATTGGCTGATTGGATCAGCCAATCGGATTGAACTTCAATCTGATTGGCTGATTGAATCAACCAATCAGATTTTTCCTACCTTAATTCCGATTGGATGATAGAATCCTATCAGCCAATCAGAATTGAAGGGACGCCATCTTGGATGACGTCACTTAAAGGTACCGTCATTGTGTCAGAAGACTCCGGATGAAGAGGATGGCTCAGCGTCAGCTCCTTGGAAGATGGCTCCGCTCCGCTCTGGATGGATGAAGATTGAAGACGCCGCCTGAATGAAGACTTCTACCAGATGAAGGACCTCCTCTGCGCACCTTGGATGAAGATTTCGGCCCTGTTGGCTGAAGATGACTCAAGGTAGGGAGATCTTCAGGGGGTTAGTGTTTTTTAAGGGGGGTTTGGGTGGGTTAGAGTAGGGGTATATGGGTGGTGGGTTTTAATGTTGGGGGGGTTGTATTTTTTTACCATTAAAAGAGCTGATTACTTTGGGGCAATGCCACACAAAAAGCCCTTTTAAGGGCTGGTAAAAGAGCTGATTACTTTTGTAATTTAGAATAGGGTAGGGCATTTTTTTTATTTTGGGGGGCTTTTTATTTTATTAGGGGGCTTAGATTAGGTGTAATTAGTTTAAACTTCTTGTAATATTTTTTTTTTATTTTTTGTAATTTAGTGTTTGTTTTTTGTATTATAGATTAGTTTATTTAATTGTATTTTAGTTTAGATAATTGTAGGTAATTTATTTAATTAATTTAATGATAGTGTAGTGTTAGGTATATTTGTAACTTAGGTTAGGATTTATTTTACAGGTAATTTTGTACTTATTTTAACTAGGTAGCTATTAAATAGTTATTAACTATTTAATAGCTATTGTACCTAGTTAAAATAAATACAAAGTTGCCTTTAAAATAAATATAAATCCTAAAATAGCTACAATGTAACTATTAGTTATATTGTAGCTATATTAGGGTTTATTTTATAGGTAAGTATTTAGTTTTAAATAGGAATAATTTATTTAATAGTAAATTTATTTAGTTTAATTAAAATTATATTTAAGTTAGGTGGTGTTAGGGTTAGAGTTAGGTTTAGGGGTTAATAACATTATTATAGTAGCAGCGATGTTGTGGGCGGGAGATTAGGGGTTAATAATTGTAGGTAGGTGGCGGCGATGTTAGGGAGGGCAGATTAGGGGTTAATACAATTTATTATAGTGTTTGCGAGGCGGGAGGGTGGCGGTTTAGGTGTTAATACATTTATTATAGTGGCGGCGAGGTCCGGTCGGCAGATTAAGGGTTAATAACTGTAGTTAGATAGCAGCGACGTTGGGGGGGCAGATTAGGGGTTAATAAATATAATATAGGTGTCAACGATGTTAGGGGCAGCAGATTAGGGGTTCATAGCTGTAATGTAGGTGGCGGCGTTGTCCGGTCGGCAGATTAGGGGTTAAAAAATTTTATTAGAGGGTTTGCAATGTGGGGGGGCCTCGGTTTAGGGGTACATAGTTAGTTTATGGGTGTTAGTGTACTTTGTAGCACTGTAGTTAAGAGCTTTATGTTCCGGCGTTAGCCCATAAAACTCTTAACTACTGACTTTTTTTGGCGGTAGGAGTCTTGTCGATAGAGGCTCTACCACTCACTTCTACCAAGACTCCAAATACCAGCGTTAGGCAAATCCCATTGAAAAGATAGGATACGCAATTGCCGTAAGGGGATCTGCGGTAGCCTGGATTCGCGGAAAGAAAGTTAGCGGTAGACCCTTTCCTGCCTGACTGTAAATACCAGCAGGCATTAAAAAGCAGCGTTAGGACCCCAAAATCTAAATCTAGCCCATAATTTTTTGGAGTGCAGGATTAACGTTGCGTTACAGGCTAAAATGCTTGCGGTATAACTATACCGACACAACTCGTATTTTTTCAGAGTTAAAAGCTGCAACGCAAAACTTGTAATCTAGGTGAGAGAAAATAAAGCAAAATACATTTTAAAGGGTCTATTGCTAAAAATATATTTATTTAAAGTAAATGTAAATTTAAAAGGCTGTCATTTTGGAGGGCACTGCCCACATTTTCTCAGTGGACTAGCCACTACTGTCTTTGACACAAATACCATTAATCATTTTTAAATTCTTTTTTTACTGGAATATTGTACCTTTATTAAATGAATTTCCTGAAAGCAACATGTATGTAGTTATGGGAAACCTGTGAAATTATTTTAAAAAACAATTTTCTGGAGTGTAATGATGGAGATGTTTGAAAGCAATTATTATTTTTTTTACTCTGAAGCAAATAAAGGTAAATAAAAATGATGGTTAGTTAATTCACAAGATTACTCATCTGACACAGGAAAGAGCTTGTGGTCAGGAAATGTAGCAGATCAATAATTTCATTATAGCGGAATTGTGTATCTCCTTTTTGAATAGAAAAACACCATAGAAGGAAATAAGAGCCTGCTTATTGCATTAACAGGCAACGGATGACATAGATGTGATTCTTAGTTCTGAGACTTTATCAGCTAATATCATAAGATTTATTTTTCTCAGAATTATCTGTCATGTTTCTATTGGCAATATGCTGGTTATATTAAGCTTAGTAGTCAACAAAGCAAACAAGTTGTCAGTACATCAAAATGCAATGTGCAAGCTGCAAACCGGTCTAGAAATAATCAAATGTTATATATGTTATTAAAACATACTATATTTTAGATACCTGTGTGTCAACAGGCATATGTAATCACCCTAGACATATACAAAACACGGAAGGCAACTGTACTCTCATAGACAGGTCTGGGTGCAAGAACCACAGGGTCATGGGATGTGTACCCGGTCCGGTATCAGAGTGCAGTTCCCTTCCGTGTTTTGTATATGTCTAGGGTGGTTACATATTCCTGTGCACCCTTCCCTTGTTCCCAGTTTGTTTGGATTTGAAAGCTTGCATTGTGTGGCTGTTTTAGGGTCCCAGGTATTGGAAAGGACCTTGACGAGGTAACTGAGCTTGTCCCATTTGGCCAGATGCGGTGACTAACCTTTCCATTTTTGCTTTTAAATCTTAGCTGAGAGCTTGTAAGTGAGTGCTGGGTTTTCTCTGTGTGTTGTATTAATTTTTTTTTGCAATTTTCCCTATGGTTCTTGCACCCAGACCTGACTGGGGTTAACTGCCTGTGGCTCTGGGGACAGCCCAGCTTCCTGTGAGTGCCAGTGGCACCCAGAGCTGAGCATGTTGCAGGGTCATAGGATGTGTACCCGGTCCGGTATGAGAGTGCAGTTCCCTTCTGTGTTTTATATATATGTCTAGGGTGATTACATATGCCTGTGCACCCTTCCCTTGTTCCCAGTTTGTTTGGATTTGAAAGCTTGCATTGTGTGGCTGTTTTAGGGACCCAGGTATTGGAAAGGACCTTGACGAGGTACCTGGGCTTGTCCCATTTGGCCAGATGCGGTAACTAACCTTTCCATTTTTGCTTTTAAATCTTAGCTGAGAGCTTGTAAGTGAGTGCTGGGTTTTCTCTGTGTGTTGTATTAATTTCTTTTCTAATTTTCCCTATGGTTCTTGCACCCAGACCTGACTGGGGTTAACTGCCTGTGGCTCTGGGGACAGCCCAGCTGTTGGAAAGGATTTTGATGAGGTACCTGGGCTTGTCCCATTTGGCCAGATGCGGTAACTAACCTTTCCATTTTTGCTTTTAAATCTCAGCTGAGAGCTTGTAAGTGAGTGCTGGGTTTTCTCTGTGTGTTGTATTAATTTGTTTTGGCTCTGGGGGAAGCACAGCTTCCTGTGAGTGCCAGTGGCACCCAGGGCTGAGCATGTTGTAGGGTCATGGGATGTGTACCCAGTCCGGTATGAGAGTGCAGTTGCCTTCCGTGTTTTGTATATGTCTAGGGTGATTACATATGCCTGTGCACCCTTCCCTTGTTCCCAGTTTGTTTGGATTTGAAAGCTTGCATTGTGTGGCTGTTTTAGGTATTGGAAAGGACCTTGACGAGGTACCTGGGCTTGTCCCATTTGGCCAGATGCGGTAACTAACCTTTCCATTTTTGCTTTTAAATCTTAGCTGAGAGCTTGTAAGTGAGTGCTGGGTTTTCTCTGTGTGGTATATATATATATATATATATATATATATATATATATATATATATATATATATATATATATATATAAAATAAGCAAACAGATCAAATACACAAGTAACTCAAACCAAATGTAGGGCTGTTTTAATAAAGTGGCAATGCTTCTGTTTCAAAACATGGCAATGTTTCTGCATAAGTATGGATATTGCCAATTCTTTTTGTCCTCATGCTATGCACCAGGTATAAATATATGTATAAACAAAAGCTGAATGTCTTAAGTTAGACAGAAAACTTATAACTGGTATAGAACTGCTCCAAAAATACCATCCATAAAGAACTTCAGAGTAAACAGTCCCCAAGCATGAAGCTCTCATGAAAAACGTGGCATACCCCTTTAAATCAAAGTATTGTCTCTTCCCGATACACCACAATATCTGTAATGCTGCTATTAGCAGAAATGAAACTCACCGACTCTCAGATGTCCTGTTGTGATACAGAGCAAGTGCCTGGGCGTCCGGATCGAGTTACCGCTGGTGCGAAGTGCTTGTACTGCTGCACACCAGGGGAACTTTCTGCTTCACTTCCTGGATAGCACTCAACGCACTGCTCGATGTCCGGTATCACTGCTCCGGAAATTCAGCTGTCGGGAGTATAGAGAACTTCTAATTCACAGAGATGCGGGTGTGTCTAGTCCGACCAATTGGGTGATTGGTTTTCACTTCGGGTATGCCCGTCAGGGGGAGGTGTGTCCGTCTTGACCAATCAGATGTGGAAGGAGCCGGTCTCAGTCTTCACTCAATATGAAACAGCCTGGGAGCTTTGAACACAAGCCTAAACGATTCCTGGTCAATAGATACGGCTTATATATACATATAAGAAAAGGGGAGATAGAGAAATAGCCAAAAATCAGTACCAAATGGTATTTAGAATAGAATTTTCAAGAAGATTAATTATATAAAGTAATGTGTACTTGTGTAGATAAGTACAATTAGGGGATAATCCTATATTAATCACAATATGTTTGAACTAGCAAATACATATGAAAAATACATATGATTACTCTAAGGTAACCTTTGTAACAGGTTTTAGCACAAACTACAATGCTGTCTGCAACATTGTGAAAAAACACTTTAAACTTTTAGCTGCCAACACCAAATTGGACCACTGTGTCAAAAATGGATTACGCTGCTCATATAGAAAGTGTAAGACAGTAGGTAACATTATCTCCCCCTCCCAGCTATCACAGACAACACAAACCAACAAAGGGGCTTGGCTGACACATAAGGGGATGTATAGGTGCGGGAGAACTAAATGCAGACCCTGTGATTTTGGAATATTTACTGACTTTTTATATCATCAGTAACACAAGAGAGATATCAAATTGAGAAATGTTTAAACTTTACTTCAACCTACATTATATATCTCATCACATGTATAGATTGTCACCTGCAGTATGTAGGTTTAAAGACAAACGATGCTAATACTAGAATCAGAAATCACCTCTCTACAATCACAAAGGGGGAGGCTAGTACTCCCCTTGTTCAACACTTTAAGAGATACCATCACAAAAGAATTGACTCTTTGAGATGGCAGATTTTTGAACAGGTAAATCCACCGCCTAGAGGTGGAAATAGAAATAAAATACTAGGAAAACGAGAGATGTTCTGGATATTCAAGTTGGTAACTAGAGTTCCCAAAGGCCTAAATTCAGAATACGATCTAATTAATTACTGGAAATAAGGGAATTATCAGTATCAGCAATCTATATCGAACTCGTTTGATATATGTAAATTGAATACTCTATAGTACACATTTGTACTTTAAATCCATTTTAAAACTATAGAACACAGTTTATACAAAAATACATATGTGTCCATATTTATTAACATTCATATAATATGTACACCTTTCTATATGTATTTTTCATATGTATTTGCTAGTTCAAACATACTGTGATTAATATAGGATTATCCCCTAATTGTACTTATCTACACAAGTACACATTACTTTATATGATTAATCTTCTTGAAAATTCTATTCTAAATACCACTTGGTACTGATTTTTGGTTATTTCTCTATCTCCCCTTTTCTTATATGTATATATATATATATATCCTATATTATAAAAGACAAGTGTTTGTCTGAAGCCGTCATACGCAGTACAGACAAACACTTGGCCTTAGATTCTATTCTCGCGCACCTCGGCATAGCTGACAGCTGACAGATTGGGAGCGCGAGGTACACAGCATACAAGCAGCTGTGAGATAGGGAGCGCGAGCTACTCAACAGCTGTGAGGTCTGCTGCGTGAGAAGCGGCAACGCGCTCCCCAGACCTCACAGCTGTTTGTGGCCGACGGGAGCGTCGTGAGGGGCGTGGCCGGGCGTCGCGAGGGCGTGGCTGGGCGTCGCGAGGGGCGTGGCCGGGCGGGTGTTGCCGCGATGGGGCGTGGTCGGGCGGGGTCCCGCGAAGACAGAGCCAGAGAGGGAGCAGGAGGGGGGGGGGCAGAGAGCCAAAGAGAAGGGGGGGGGGCAGAGAGCCAAAGAGAAGGGGGGGCAGAGAGCCAAAGAGAAGGGGGGGCAGAGAGCCAAAGAGAAGGGGGGGGCAGAGAGCCAAAGAGAAGGGGGGGGGGCAGAGAGCCAAAGAGAAGGGGGGGCAGAGAGCCAAAGAGAAGGGGGGGCAGAGAGCCAAAGAGAAGGGGGGGCAGAGAGCCAAAGAGAAGGGGGGGCAGAGAGCCAAAGAGAAGGGGGGGGGCAGAGAGCCAAAGAGAAGGGGGGGGGCAGAGAGCCAAAGAGAAGGGGGGGGCAGAGAGCCAAAGAGAAGGGGGGGGGGGCAGAGAGCCAAAGAGAAGGGGGGGCAGAGAGCCAAAGAGAAGGGGGGGGGCAGAGAGCCAAAGAGAAGGGGGGGGGCAGAGAGCCAAAGAGAAGGGGGGGGCAGAGAGCCAAAGAGAAGGGGGGGACAGAGAGCCAAAGAGAAGGGGGGGGGGCAGAGAGCCAAAGAGAAGGGGGGGCAGAGAGCCAAAGAGAAGGCGGGGGGGGCAGAGAGCCAAAGAGAAGGCGGGGGGGCAGAGAGCCAAAGAGAAGGCGGGGGGGCAGAGAGCCAAAGAGAAGGGGGGGGGGGCAGAGAGCCAAAGAGAAGGGGGGGCAGAGAGCCAAAGAGAAGGGGGGGCAGAGAGCCAAAGAGAAGGGGGGGCAGAGAGCCAAAGAGAAGGGGGGGGCAGAGAGCCAAAGAGAAGGGGGGGCAGAGAGCCAAAGAGAAGGGGGGGGCAGAGAGCCAAAGAGAAGGGGGGGAGAGAGAGCTAAAGAGAAGGGGGGGAGAGAGAGCCAAAGAGAAGGGGGGGAAGAGAGCCAAAGAGAAGGGGGGGGGGGAGAGCCAAAGAGAAGGGGGGGAGAGCCAGAGCCAAAGAGGAAAAAGAGCCAAAAAGGAGAGAGAGCCAAAGAGGGGGGAGAGAGAGCCAAAGAGGGGGGAGAGAGAGCCAAAGAGGGGGGGGAGAGAGCCAAAGGGGGGGGAGAGAGCTAAAGGGGGGGAGAGCCAAAGAGGGGGAGAGAGAGAGCCAAAGAGGAAAGAGAGCCAAAGAGAGAGCCAAAGAGGGGGGAGAGAGAGCCAAAGAGGGGGGGGGGGGGCAGAGCCAAAGAGGGGGGGGAGAGCCAAAGAGGGGGGGAGAGAGCCAAAGAGGGGGGGGAGAGCGCCAAAGAGGGGGGGAGAGAACAAAAGAGGGGGAGAGAGCCAAAGAGGGGAGGAGAGAGCAAAAGAGGGGGGGGGAGAGCCAAAGAGGGGGGGAGCCAAAGGGGAGGGGGCAGCCAAAGGGGAGGGGAGAGCCAAAGAGGGGGGAGAGAGAGAGCCAAAGAGGAGAGAGAGCCAAAGAGGGGGGAGAGAGAGCCAAAGAGGGGGGAGAGAGAGCAAAAGGGGGGGGAGCCAAAGAGGGGAGAGAGCCAAAGAGGAGAGAGAGCAAAAGAGGGGAGAGAGCCAAAGAGGGGGGGGGAGAGCCAAAGAGGGGGGGGAGCCAAAGAGGGGGGGGGGAGAGCCAAAGGGGGGGGAGCCAAAGAGGGGGGAGAGAGAGCAAAAGAAAGGATGGAGAGAGCCAAAGAGGGGAGAGAGAGAGCAAAAGAGGGGAGAGAGAGAGCAAAAGAGGGGAGAGAGAGAACAAAGGAGAGGGGGGAGAGAAAGCAAAAGAGAGGGGGGAAAGAAAGCAAAAGAGAGGGGGGAAGAGAGAGCAAAAGAATGGGGGGAGAGAGCAAGGGGTGGGACCGCTGTTCTGAAAAAAATGGCCCGTGTACACGGGCTTTAGTACTAGTATATATATAGTTCATCAAAGGAAGAAGTATGCGATCCACGCCAGGGTAAAATAAAACTTGACTTTTATTCATGCGTTTAAAACAATAACAACAATGGAGGAATCGGCAGCTTTGCAGAGTAGACGCAGCACTGGGCTAGTGCTGCGTCTACTCTGCAAAGCTGCCGATTCCTCCATTGTTGTTATTGTTTTAAACGCATGAATAAAAGTCAAGTTTTATTTTACCCTGGCGTGGATCGCATACTTCTTCCTTTGATGAACTGTAACCATATCCTGGGATCCGACGCCAAGTTACTGCTGTGCACTGTGAGCCCTGTAAGCCAGTCTTACTATGTAGTTGGATTCAATGAGATCTATTTTATTTTTAGAAATATAAATACATACAATAAAATTTAAAACAATAGAAATTGATTCTTAAAACAAATCTAAGTGGTTGGCCAACCATACAGTGTGAATAAAATGATATAATATGTTTTCCAATCCCTGTTACTAGTGTATTATACAAACATATCTGTATATTTGAATTTTTGAATTTTGGTTTAATTGCAGATATTTTTTATGGATTTGATATAGTGGACTTGTGAAGAAGTATGGTATCCACAAAGAATATTCGCAATATTAATTCTTAATTACCATATTTACCATATTCGTTTGTTTAAAGCTGAACATACATAATTAAAATAGCGTCAATGGTATCAACATTGGTAACAAATAATAAAAGTGAAACAAAAATATAGTGATACAGTAAAAATCGTATAAGTTATGAAAGATAAAGTCTTTCTGCCGTGATCGTTAGAGTAATTGTTAATTGCTTTTTGTTAAAAGCGCTGTTGTTAAGTCCTTCGTGGGGATAGTATGTGCGGGCGTGCTGCAACACGTTTTTGTCTAATTGCTATATATATTGCAATTATAAGTCACTGTTAAGTAGTTTTGGTTATCTGTCCTTCACATTAACTTCCTTAGTTGGTGTAGGTATAATAAATCTTACCCGTTGTTTCTTTTGGGATACTTTGTTTCTGGTCTAGTTTCTTTTTGTACCCAATTCAATATTTACCCCAGGTATTGTGGTAGTGTGCTTTAACCGTTAATCCTTTCGTCAGATGGCTGGGCTTTTTGCCCGGTTCAGGTTTTCAAAACCTCTTGAATTGTTGCGAATGTGTTCTGTTTAGATCCGTACTCTATTTGTTTCAGAGTATCCGATCTGCAGGTGTCCACAGGTTTCTTTAGGCCCAATTATTAGGTAAGGTATTTCAGTTGTTCTTGGCGGTCCTTTAAAAGGAGGACTAGGTGCTTTGAAGGTTGTTCTTGAACGCTTCAGAATATCTTTCAAGCATATTTGTTGGTCCGTGGTTTGATGTAGTCTTGGCGGTCCACTTCGAAAGTGTTTATTTCTTTATTTATATACCAATTCAAGCAAACAGTTCATATGACAATTAGAGCAAAGCAACAGAAAAGAGAAACATATACAAATCGTTTGTCATATATACCATACAAGTAATATCTTATATCCTCGTTTCTTCTGAACCCAGAAAAACGAGACAAAAATGAAACAGGATTAATAATCAACTAACTAATATATTACACTCCTATCACTTGAATTGGGGCTTTTCACAACCTTAAATTAAAATACATATAGGACTGGCCACTAATTCAATTAACAAAGCACAAGTCAAGATCAGACATTACTGGCCCAAAGGGACAAGACAAAACAAAACCCATAAAAAGAAAAGAAAGAAAAGAAAAAAAAAAAAAAATGTTATGCTCCAATCTAGTCTGTAAGTACAGCTTCCTATCAGGGACTTACTATCGATTTACTATCAATCCCTGAACAGGGCCTTTATATATCGCCAAATTTATAAATCATCCCTACTTATGTATCCTGCTTTAAAAAAAGGTTTCATTATTTCCTCTATAAACTCAGCTGTCTGACTCTTAATGACCTTCCTCCATTTTGTGAAGAAGGCTTTAAACTGATTCACGTTGCCGGGTTCTATGTTTAGTTGTTCACATATCAGCTGCCCAATCACCTTCTGACTGAACTCTGTTATGCTAGGGTATTTTTGAGCTTTCCAATACTGTAGTATTAAATTCCGAGCTACTTGTATTATAGTCGTTATGAGCGCATGTTCTTCTTTCTTAAATTGATCCGGTAATACAAAAAAAAGTATTGAAGTAAGCGTAGGAGAAAAACATTGTGTTAAAAATCTATTTACCCAATATGTCACCTTTTTCCAATATTGTAGTATCTTAGGGCAATGCCAGAAACAATGTGTAATATCTGCCTGTGGTGCGTAGCAGTGGAAGCAATCTCCTTTAGAATTTTTATCCCATTTCGCTAGTAATTTAGGAGTAATATATGCATTGTTTATAATGTAGCTATGTGTTTCCTTCCACCGCATATACTTATCTCCAACTATTTCTATACTTTGTTTGATATTTGTTTCTGTAATTTCTGGCAGAATCTTTTGCCACTTATTCTGCAGATTCTCTAAATGTGTCTTACCTAGGTTTTTCATAATCATTTTATACCATGTTGCGATTGAGAAGAAACCTGCCCTATATATTTGGATACCTACTCCAACTATTCCTAGCTCCCAGCTGCTATCTTGATTATTCGTTAAATGATTAAAAAATTGTCTGGCCTGAAGATAACCAAAAAAGTGATGCCTCGGTAGACCAAATTCTACTTGAATTTGGGAAAAAGATTTTATCAGCCCTGTTCTTTTATCTAATAATTGTATTACATACTCCAAACCTGCATTTCTCCAACTATGAAATATTCCATAATTCAATCCAGGTCCAAAATCAATATGTCCCAGAAACGTAAGATATTTGGATACCTTATAATTGATGTTGAGAATATTACAAAATTTTTGCCATGCCTTTACTATGTTACTTATCATTCTCAGATTTCGAATTTTTGGAGGTAGTTTAGAAAATGGGATGTGTAGTATATTTTTTAAGGACAGGGGTTTTATTAAACTTTCTTCTATCTCTGGCGAGGAAAATTGACTTGTTTGTGTGATCCAGTCAGCAGCGAGTTTTACCATAGTAACCTGGTTATATAATTTAATATTGGGCAGGCCATATCCCCCAGCCTCTTTGTCAAGATACAACAATCTTTTAGCTAATCTGACCCTTCCCTTTCCCCATAGAAAGGAGTTACATTCTTTTTCGTAATTCTTCAAATCAGTATTTTTGAGAAACATAGGTAGATTTTGCAATAAGTACAATAGACGAGGAAATAAAAAAGTCTTCAATATCGTGATTTTGGCTGATAGAGCTATGGGGAGTGGTCTCCATCCATCTAGAAGCCTCTTACTTTCTTGAAAGAACTTTGAGAAATTTAAGCTATACCATAATCCTGGATTACTGCTTACATTAATACCCAGGTATTTAATTTGTTCTACTTCGTGAAAGGGATGCTTACTCTGCTGCCCACAGGGTTTTCTAACCCAAAGTATTTCTGATTTACCCTGATTGACCTTATAGCCAGAAATCGCACTAAATTCCTCTATTAGTTCTAATAATACTGGTATAATTTGAGATGTTCTAGGCAAGAAGAGTATTATGTCGTCCGCATATAATGCCAAAGACACCCTGCCATCTCCTACTTTTACCCCCGGTAAGCTTTGTCTCAGTCTTATGGCAAATGGTTCTAGTGACAAATTAAATAGCAAGGGTGACAACGGGCACCCTTGTCTTGTTCCTTTTGATAACCTTATTTTTGGCGACAGTTGACCATTTATTTGAAGGCAGGAGTATGGAGTATTGTAAATCAGTTTCACAAAATTATAAAAATTCCCTGTTAGGCCAAATTGTGATAGAGTAGTAAACAGGTGGTCCCAGTTAATTAGATCAAAAGCTTTTTCAGCATCTAAGGTTATTAGGGCAACATCATTTTCACAGTTTTTTCCTTTAGCCTTAGTTTCATACCAATAATGATTTAAAGTCATTAAAACTTTTCTTATATTTTTTGAAACATTTCTCCCTGGCATAAACCCTGATTGATCCTGGTGGATCAGCTTATTTATGTATTTTTTTAATCTGTCTGCAATTATTGATGTAAGAAGTTTATAATCATTGTTTAATAGTGATATTGGTCTATATGCATTTGGATTTTCTGGGTCTTTACCTTTTTTATATATTAATGTGACTGTGGATGCAGAAAACAAATCAGATCCTGAAAAATTGTCCCTATAGTACTGATTGAAGAGATCACCTAGGGTGCCAGGAAGCTCATTTTTCAGGATTCTATAAAATTCCACTGGGATTTGATCTGGGCCTGGAGACTTATTCAGTTTGGCCTTTCCTATTCCTTTCATGATTTCCTCTTCTGTTATTGGCAAATTTAATTCCAATAATTCATCTGGGTCTATTTTTGGTAAAGTAACTTTTCCCCAAAACTGTTCTTTTATCTTTTTATCACATGCTCCTGCCATATTAATTTCCTTGTAATATTCATACATTGCCTGTCTTATTTTACTCGCAGTTGTGTATCTTGTCTCCCCAATTTTAATTGCGGTTAGATATCTTTTCTCAACCTGCCTGTTCTTCATTATTTTAGATAATACTTTAGCTGACCTTCCATGATGGCTGGTGAAAAAAGCATTCATTTTTTTTTCCTGTTTAGCTATTTTTATTTTCAGAAAGTTCTCTCTTTCTATCTTTGCCTTTGAATAGTCAACCCAGTTTTTCTCATTAGGCGTACTGATATAGGCTTTATACTTATTTTTTAGTTCTTTTGCCAACTGCACATCCATTGCTGTGGTTTTTTCCCTCCATTTGACCATATAGGCCTTTATTTCTCCCCGGAGTACTGCCTTGGCAGCCTCCCAGAATATTTCAATCTTATGGTAGTAATTTTTGTTTTCCTCATAGTATAGTTTCCATTTTTTTATTAAAAACCTATTAAAGTCGCTATCCTGAACTAAGAATCTGGGGAAATAAAAGTTATTAACACTGCTCTTCTGCTTCCTAATCCCGTCTATCTCCAGACCAACAATTGCGTGATCTGAGATTAGTATATCCTGGATCATAGGAGTAAGGTCAAGTGAAAACATAGCTTCACTTATTAGAAACAGATCTATCCGAGACATCGCTTTATGTGTCTTCGACTCACATGTAAATGCGCTTATATCTGGGGTTTTTATTCGCCAAATATCAAAAAGATTCAACTTGCTACGGAAAGAGGCGAATAATTTTTCTTCCGCTTTCCTGCCTATCTGGGAGTAGCCCTGTCTAATTCTATCCATAGTTGGACTGGTTGTCATGTTAAAATCCCCGGCAACGATCAGATTTTTATTGATATATGGAAATAGTTTGACATATATATTTTCCCAGAACACTGGATCTAACTCATTTGGGCCATATATATTACAAATTACTAGGTGTGTATTACCGTGTTCTACTTCAACTATGATGTATCTCCCCTCTGGATCCTGTATTTGGTTAACAATTTTGTACATAAAATTTCTTGCGAATAATATTGCGACCCCTCTCTTGCGTTTCGGTCCAGGTGCAGATACTATCTCACCTACCCAATTACATTTAAGTTTAACAGTCTCTGCATCTTGCAGATGCGTCTCTTGTATAAGAGCAATATCTGGTTTATTTTTTTTTAGCAATTTTAAAATTATACTCCTTTTTGCTGGGGAGGTTATTCCCCCAACATTCCATGACAGAATATTAACTATTTTAAACTATAAAACTGAATTAATATCAGAGAGCACAACACAAAAAAAAAAAAAAAAAAAAATGAAAAAAGGAAAACAAAAGACAAAAACCTGTACAAACAATAAAAACTCTTTACTCTGCATACCATATCTCTGTACATCTACCTTCATATATTCAATACATTTATAATCTGGAGAAAGTAGAGCCTTTACAATGGCCCTTATATAGTTGTTGTTACTGTCATACATTGCAAAGTTTAGACGGGGCACCGCCTCTCATCCTATAATATCAGCTATAGTGTACTAATAAAATCTTTAGCTTCTTTTGCCGTTTTCAATATCACATTTTCATTATTAACTTTCAAATAGATTTTTGCTGGATATATAAGCCTCGCCTGTACACCTCTCTGAATTAAGGTTGTACAGTAAGGGGACATTTCCCTGCGTTTCATTTGTGTTTCCACTGAGTAATCTTGAAACAGGAGTATCCTATTCTGACCTACCATTAGCGTATTTTTCTGCTTGAATTGTCTCATTATTATAACCTTCGCTTGGAAATTCAGGTATTTTATCATGATAGGTCTTGGTTTAATTGTGCTTTCATTGCCCATTTTGGGAGATCCTAATCTATGTGCCCTTTCTACCATGAATAATGAATCTGTAATTTGCAGGCCTAATAACATTGGCAGTTCTTGCGAGGCAAATTTATTTAGGTCCTGGGGCATAATGGATTCTGGCAAACCCACTAATTTTATGTTATTCCTGCGTGACTGGTCTTCTAATTCCTCCACTTTGGCTTGAAGTTTTAGTATTGTTAATTCCTGGGCTTTAACTTTCTTATCTTGTAATCCTGCCTGGTCCTCTAAATCTGAGACTCTTAATTCTACCTCCGCTATCCTCTTTGAAAATTGCCTAACCTCCTCCGCGAGGCCAGAAATATCATTTTTAATAGCATTAAATTGTGGCATTATTAAATCAGTAATTTGTTGCATGAGTATCTGTGTCTCCTGTTTATCAGATTGTACTAATTGTGGCTCCATACTGGTTTCTAACTCTAAATTTTTTGTTCCTTTCTTATCGCGTTTAATTGGCATTGCTGGCGATTTTTTTGCTTGTGTGATATATCTATCCATGTGTTTGTGCAAGTGTACTTTCCCTACTTATACCCTTTCTGTGTGGGTATTATTAATTTATCAAGCTAGTAAAGTGCATCAGAGGGTGTATATGTACATATGTATGCACATACACACATATAAACGTGCCGTGTGCGAGCAAGAAAAACAAAACTCAAAAGAAAAACTTATACCTGTGAATTTAAACACCACAGAGTGAGGTGTATGTTACCCTGCCCTATCAGTGCAGGTGTAGAAAAGAAAAGAAAAAACAAAAGAAAAAAACTATTTAAATGCTGAATTCAGCTTCAGTGAGGTGTGATAAACGCCAGCCCTTGTTGATTCTGATTTTCCTAGAACCTCTTTTGATGCAATTTTATCAGAGCTAGAATATACAGACAATTTTTGTAATATCAGAAGGTGGAGAACTCCTAAGGTTATATGCAAATAATTAAACAGTTAAGTAGTATATATTCAATACTATCCTCAAGCATCACAGATTACCCTCTTTTCTTGTAAAGCCTCAAACACAAAAAACAACATCCCCAGTCTTTCTATCCCAACTTCAGCAGACTATTTTGTTATCTTGAACCCTGTTACACTATGTAAAACATTTTCTTATATTCCAAGATTTTAAACCATGCTCACATATGGTACATATTTGTCCGTATTCAGGTATCACTGTTCCTGTGTTGGCCTAAGCTCTGTATGTTAATAATATTTGTGGGGAGCAGTAACACCAGGAACAAAAAAGACACAGAAGAAGAAAAGAGAAAATACTTCTCCCAGACCAGGCAGTTCCTCACAATGTCTAGAAATGTTACAAAGTTACTTATCTTAGGCTCGTATTGTAGACCACTCCTGGGTAGCTTCTGTCCCCAGATATAGGTAGTATTGGATAGCCACACAAATTTTAGCCTTTTTAGGCCCTTCAGTAGCAGCCACCCCTTTCAAAATAGGCAGCTGTATAGACAAAAAAAAATGTCAACTAAAAAGTACCTTCTCTTTCTTATTTATGTCCAGTTGTCAGTCCGGACCTTCCTTTCTCTGTGGGGTTACTAGCTTGTTTGCTGCTGGGTACTCCTCAATTGCTTGCCCCTGGGGTAGCAGGATATTGCTAGTTACTTTATTATATGGCACATATATACCCTCCGTGTGCCTTGCTTGCTTAGGCTGTGTCTTGTCTCCGCTTCTTTCTATTTATTTGCTCCCTCCAGGGCTGCCACGTACTGTGTTACCCAGGCGGACCTCTGGTACCGTTCACCTCCGCGGCGTCTCCCTTTTATGCCGGGCCCTTAATGCCGCTCTCGATCACACCTCCTCTCTGATTCCTCCGGGCCCGTTGCAGGCCATGTATACCAGGAGCCCTCAGGTGTATTTCGCCTCCACGGCGTCTCCACTCTATGCAGTACCAGTGCTGCCACCCTCGATCATTCTCCTCTTTATTTGTTCCGGGGCAGCCACAGGCTGTGTCAGCCCCAAGCCCTCAGGTGCAGCTCACCTCCGCGGTGTCTCCACTTTCTGCCGCGTCGAAGACGCTGTCCTCGACTACTCCTCGGGCCGGCTCTGCAGGTGTCCCACGCCAGGTAGCACACCAGGCCTATGTTCTCTTTTGGCCCTCCGCTTGTCCGGGTTACTCAGTGGCTTTGTGTCTTTAAACTGCCGCCAATACTTCTTCGTTGTGTTACCATCTCATCCAGGTGAGAGGTCAATGCTTCAGCTTTAGCCTTAGTTCTCCGTTTGTATAGATAGGTAGGCAAAGCAGCTTCTGCCACAAAGCTTTTCTTAGGCAGATATTGACTTCCGCATCTGGGACCGAATGGTCCGTTATCCAAGCCGGTATTAGCCGGCAAAGGCGTCCTCTGATGTGGGGAGCTGTTGGTAGGCCCCGTGAGCCTAGTGGAGAGACCTTGCAGCGTGCACACTCTCCTTCCCCCAACCGGAAGTCAATCAAAATGTGCCAGTCTGGACGTGGTTTTCACCCCACTTCGAAAGTGGACTATGAAAATGTTTAGTGTAGCAAGGAGTAGGCAACGCGTTTCAGCTGATTAATACAGCCTTTATCAAGCATATCCTTGCAGTTGTAAACAGTGGGTTTTTGTATTCTGTGATTTGATTCTATTGGATCCCCTAGGTAGTTGTATCTTTACAATCTGGTGATCCTATTGGTTGTTGTGTCGGTGCTTTTGATTGGTCATTCCTTAGCATGTGACCTATTAATGGTTCAGTTTATCACGGTGATGGGGGAATTTTCACTTATTTGTATCAGATGACCAAGTAAATGCATAAAACGTTATGAAAACTTGTTGCAGTAGTAAACACAAATACGAATGTATTGTTATAATAAAAACATAAATAACTTTTTGTACATCAGAGAATCGGTCCTTACAGGGTTTGTGAGTCAGTATAAGGTTTTTGGTATATGCCAATTTCAATATTTATTATGTTCGTTTTAGTCCTTTAGTGCAAGAATTCATATTTTATTGTTGGTTCAATTCTAGGGTTGGTAAATTAGAGGTTTAGTCATTTGTTTTGATGATGCAATTTAATATAACAGTGGAATGGGAAATTTCAATTTTGCGTGTTCTTGTTTGATCTTTAGTAATCGTTTGTTAAAAAGCAGGTTTTTTTTATTAATAATCGTTATTTCCATTATTATTGCTTTGATGCAAGTATATGAAACATGCATTATTGGTTCTGGAATTTTTATTCCTATTTTTGTAATTTATTTATTTTTAGTGTTCATTCTTTTATAATCTTTTGTTGAAGAGCAGGTTAATCTTTTGGTATTCATCATTTCAATTGTATTGGTTCAAGGATATAAAACATCCATTATTAATAGTTGTGTATCAATCTGTTGGGTTTCTCTTCCGAATTTGGAGTGTTTGTTCTCTTTTAGCCTTTGTTGAAAGAGGGTATCATAAAACGATTTTTTAAAATTTGGTGAAATTTTGAATTGTTTATGAAGTGTTGTTATCAGATGCATTATTATTGGTTCTGGAATTTTTATTCCTATTTTTGTAATGTATTTATTTTTAGTGTTCGTTCTTTTATAATCTTTTGTTGAAGAGCAGGTTAATCTTTTGGTATTCATCATTTCAATTGTATTGGTTCAAGGATATAGAACATCCATTATTATTAGTTGTGTATCAACCTGTTGGGTTTCTCTTCCGAATTTGGAGTGTTTGTTCCCTTTTAGCCTTTGTTGAAGGAGTGTATCATAAAACGATTTTTTAAAATTTTTGGTGAAATTTTGAATTGTTTATGAAGTATTGTTATCAGATTGGGTTTTTGGTGAAACATGCATTATTATTGGTTCTGGAATTTTTATTCCTATTTTTGTAATTTATTTATTTTTAGTGTTCGTTCTTTTATAATCTTTTGTTGAAGAGCAGGTTAATCTTTTGGTATTCATCATTTCAATTGTATTGGTTCAAGGATATAGAACATCCATTATTATTAGTTGTGTATCAACCTGTTGGGTTTCTCTTCCGAATTTGGAGTGTTTGTTCCCTTTTAGCCTTTGTTGATGGAGTGTATTATAAAACGATTTTTTTTAAATTTTTGGTGAAATTTTGAATTGTTTATGAAGTGTTGTTATCAGATTGGGTTTTTGGTGTTGGCATGCAGGATTTTTTGAGGTTCAAGTATTCAAGAAACAGTTTAGACTGAAGTCTATATTCAGACCTTTTGGTCTTAAGGTTTGCATTTCGAAGATCCATTTTGCTTCTTTTTTAAGTAGGTTGTTTGACTGGTTACCACCTCTTCTATTTTGTTTAATTTTTTGTATAGCTGTGTAGTTGAAATATTTTAGATTGCTGTTATTGCAAGTTCAGAACTTGCAATAACAGCAATCTAAAATATTTCAACTACACAGCTATACAAAAAATTAAACAAAATAGATGTGAACACCTACAAAAAATGACGGTGTAATCCAACCATCATTTACAAAGTATCTCTAAAACACCTTCTGGATAAAGCATCTAATATAGGTATTCTTAATGAGAAAGAACACAACTACCTTCTCCCTAACCACCCTATTATTCCAGTCATATACGTCCTTCCAAAAATCCACAAATCACTTACTAACCCACCAGGCAGACCAATTATTTCAGGGATTGACTCACTAACGTCAAATTTATCAGCCTATATCGACAAATATCTTCAAAAATACGTCATAAACTTAGACTCATATTTAAGAGACTCAACAAACCTATTAATAATGTTAGATAATTTCAAATGGACTGATGAATATATACTAGTGATATGCGATGTTCAGGCACTGTATACCTCCATTAGACACGAAGATGGCCTCCATGCCATCAATAAATATTTAAGAAATGACCCAACTATGTTAAAAGAACAACGAGAATTCATAATGGATTGTATAGAATTTATTCTAACCCATAACTTTTTTATGTACGAAAACACATACTATGAACAGATTTGCGGAACAGCTATGGGCACCAAATTTGCCCCTAGTTACGCAAATCTGTTCATGGGATTATGGGAAACACAATTCCTACAAGAGAGCCCCTTCAAAAATAATTTCATCATGTATAAAAGATTTATTGATGATCTCTTCTTTGTCTGGAAAGGCACAACACATGATTTAAATACCTGCTTAGAACATATGAACAACAATCAACTTAATCTAAAATTCACTGCAGACTACAGTACAGAGAAAATACATTATCTTGACCTAGAAATTAGCATAGAAAATAACGAGCTTCTCACAAAAACCTATTTCAAAGAGGTCGATGCAAACAACTTCATACACAAAACAAGTGGTCACCTCAAGCGGTGGAAACAAAATATACCAAAGGGTCAGTTACTTAGACTCAAAAGAAACTTTAAAAAAGACACAGATTTGGAAATCCAATCAAAGAGACTTAAAGAGAAATTCATAGAAAGAGGATACACAGAGGAAGAAATAGAAGTGGAAAGACTTAAAGTACAAAAAACCAACAGAAAGGACATACTCAAATATAAACCCAAAGATAAAACTAACACTATAGAAGAATCTAAAGAATGGTTCATCCCTTTCATCACAGAGTACAGTGAGGATAGAGGTGAAATAGAAAAAATTATCAAATCACACTGGCAAATACTACAATAAGATCCACACTTAGGAGAAAAATTACCACAAAACCCAAAATTCATTTACAAAAAGGCCAAAAATCTAAAAAGTTCACTAGCTCCAACCATAAAACATAACAAACCGAAAATCCAAAAAGGAGTTCAAGGTGAAACATTACAGGGATTTTATCCTTGCGGTTTCTGCAAAGCATACAGGCATGCAAAAAAAAGCTAAATCATTCAAATCCAGCATCACAAACAAGGAATATAAAATAAAAGAGACTATAAGATGTACAGACACAAACATAATATATCTTATAACATGCACAAAATGTGACAAACAATATATAGGTGAAACGGAAAGGATGATAAAAGAACGAATAAGGGAACACATATTATCAATAGAAAAATCGGAACTAGAAAGAAATAAAGACCTGCCAGTTCCCAAACACTTCAGAACTTGCAATAACAGCAATCTAAAATATTTCAACTACACAGCTATACAAAAAATTAAACAAAATAGAAGAGGTGGTAACCAGGCAAACAACCTACTTAAAAAAGAAGCAAAATGGATCTTCGAAATGCAAACCTTAAGACCAAAAGGTCTGAATATAGACTTCAGTCTAAACTGTTTCTTGAATACTTGAACCACAAAAAATCCTGCATGCCAACACCAAAAACCCAATCTGATAACAACACTTCATAAACAATTCAAAATTTCACCAAAAATTTAAAAAAATTGTTTTATAATACACTCCTTTAACAAAGGCTAAAAGAGAACAAACACTCCAAATTTGGAAGAGAAACCCAACAGGTTGATACACAACTAATAATAATGGATGTTCTATATCCTTGAACCAATACAATTGAAATGATGAATATCCAAAGATTAACCTGCTCTTCAACAAAAGATTATAAAAGAACGAACACTAAAAATAAATACATTACAAAAATAGGAATAAAAATTCCAGAACCAATAATAATGCATCTGATAACAACACTTCATAAACAATTCAAAATTTCACCAAATTTTAAAAAATCGTTTTATGATACCCTCTTTCAACAAAGGCTAAAAGAGAACAAACACTCCAAATTCGGAAGAGAAACCCAACAGATTGATACACAACTATTAATAATGGATGTTTTATATCCTTGAACCAATACAATTGAAATGATGAATACCAAAAGATTAACCTGCTCTTCAACAAAAGATTATAAAAGAACGAACACTAAAAATAAATAAATTACAAAAATAGGAATAAAAATTCCAGAACCAATAATGCATGTTTCATATACTTGCACCAAAGCAATAATAATGGAAATAACGATTATTAATAAAAAAACCTGCTTTTTAACAAACGATTACTAAAGATCAAACAAGAACACGCAAGATTGAAATTTCCCATTCCACTGTTATATTAAATTGCATCATCAAAACAAATGACTAAACCTCTAATTTACCAACCCTAGAATTGAACCAACAATAAAATATGAATTCTTGCACTAAAGGACTAAAACGAACATAATAAATATTCAAATTGGCATCTACCAAAAACCTTATACTGACTCACAAACCCTGTAAGGACCGATTCTCTGATGTACAAAAAGTTATTTATGTTTTTATTATAACAATATATTCATATTTGTGTTTACTACTGGAACAAGTTTTCATAACATTTTATGCATTTACTTGGTCATCTGATACAAATAAGTGAAAATTCCCCCATCACCGTGATAAACTGAACCATTAATAGGTCACATGCTAAGGAATGACCAATCAAAAGCACCGACACAACAACCAATAGGATCACCAGATTGTAAAGATACAACTACCTAGGGGATCCAATAGAATCAAATCACAGAATACAAAAACCCACTGTTTACAACTGCAAGGATATGCTTGATAAAGGCTGTATTAATCAGCTGAAACGCGTTGCCTACTCCTTGCTACACTAAACATTTTCATAGTCCACTTTCGAAGTGGACCGCCAAGACTACATCAAACCATGGACCAACAAATACGCTTGAAAGATATTCTGAAGCGTTCAAGAACAACCTTCAAAGCACCTAGTCCTCCTTTTAAAGGACCGCCAAGAACAACTGAAATACCTTACCTAATAATTGGGCCGAAAGAAACCTGTGTACACCTGCAGATCGGATACTCTGAAACAAATAGAGTACGGATCTAAACAGAACACATTCGCAACAATTCAAGAGGTTTTGAAAACCTGAACCGGGCAAAAAGCCCAGCTATCTGACGAAAGGATTAACAGTTAAAGCACACTACCACAATACCACAGCATCTACTTCTTCAAGTGTGTGTAATCTCAGAGACAAACCAACTCGAAACCACTACAACACCGGCAGCGGCTATCCCGGCTTCCGATCCACATTTATCACAGTAAAGATTGAATTGGGTACAAAAAGAAACTAGACCAGAAACAAAGTATCCCAAAAGAAACAACGGGTAAGATTTATTATACCTACACCAACTAAGGAAGTTAATGTGAAGGACAGATAACCAAAACTACTTAACAGTGACTTATAATCGCAATATATATAGCAATTAGACAAAAACGTGTTGCAGCACGCCCGCACATACTATCCCCACGGAGGACTTAACAACAGCGCTTTTAACAAAAAGCAATTAACAATTACTCTAACGATCACGGCAGAAAGACTTTATCTTTCATAACTTATACGATTTTTACTGTATCACTATATTTTTGTTTCACTTTTATTATTTGTTACTAATGTTGATACCATTGACGCTATTTTAATTATGTATGTTCAGCTTTAAACAAACGAATATGGTAAATATGGTAATTAAGAATTAATATTGCGAATATTCTTTGTGGATACGATACTTCTTTACAAGTCCACTATATCAAATCCATAAAAAATATCTGCAATTAAACCAAAATTCAAAAATTCAAATATACAGATATGTTTGTATAATACACTAAGTAACAGGGATTGGAAAACATATTATATCATTTTATTCACACTGTATGGTTGGCCAACCAGTTAGATTTGTTTTAAGAATCAATTTCTATTGTTTTAAATTTTATTGTATGTATTTATAATTCTAAAAATAAATAGATCTCATTGAATCCAACTACATAGTAAGACTATCTTTCCATATTGGGTAATTAAGCACAAGCGCTTAAGAGTCTCATCCAATACAGATTTTACCCCCACTTTGAAGTTTGTGAGATTACTTCTTCGAGACTCCCTAGCTTTTACGCCCACAGCGCATAGTTTATTAACCCAACACACCAATAGAGCCCTGTAAGCCAGCCAACTTGCAAATCCCCAACTGAAAGTGACGTCACCCGGGATTCTCGGGCTACCTGTGGAACACTTCCGGCTGGAGACGCTGAGGGAGGCGAAGGGTACCGAGAAGCGGCGTTCCTACACGGAACACACAGACCCTTTTTTCTCAGAAGCTGGAAGATCTGAGGTGTGGGGTAAGAAAGCACATTGATAGTGCCAAAGTTTATTTGTGTTACCTGAATTAAGTAACCAATACCCCAGGGATTTGAATGCGCACCTATTGGCGTGGTTATTGACTGAGCTATTACAGGAAAGGCACATACATATATAAAATAGTGCAAAGTGGTCTATGTGATTCACACTCGTTTTCTCTTGTGAAACCATATATGTATATATATATATATATTGGTATGTGTATGTTTATATATGCTTATTTGTATCTGCATACTATCAGCATTCATCGTCATTATTGCAAAAATTGTTTTTCATATTGTTGTAATCTATATTTGGGTTATGTATACAGAGTAAGATAATCATGACATTTCATTACATTAGATACACTTATATATTGAAATGTAACATGCTTTGAACCAATGTGGGCTTATGTGGGGACAAATGTCCTTTAACACATATAAAACAAATAAATAAATAAATGGATGAAGTTATATTTATTTATCTATTTATTTATATCTAGGCATGAAACTATAGATGTATCCAATGTAACTTAGAGTTCATATATTTGTCTACTTTCATTTATCCACCTCCTTATTGCATATGTCTATTTTCATGAAGTTTTTATAATATACTCTGTATTAATCTGTTGATACATATGCTAACAAGACATGTGTGTCTCTTCATGTTGTAATGCAGGCATCAGTCAATAATATAAATACGATGAAGAGGGGTAATTAACCTATTAGTCCACACTTGTGAGACTATAACGCACCTTGGCTGGCAGGTATCCGATTGGATTACAAGCCAACCAATTGAGAATGAGCTCTGCTTTTAAATACTTTTATTGCAGAAACATTGATTGGCTACGATTACGGCCGCTGGCCGAAACATGTTAGCATTTCAATGCTCATTTGCGCTGTGACACCCTTGCTGTAACCTCCTAGGTTATTTTTATACCCTATGTGGGATCATTAAAGAAACTGTTTTTACTACTTCAAGCCTACGATATCTTCCTTTTATACAAGCCGTATAGATATATATATATATATATATATATATATATATATATATATATATATATATATATATATATACAGTATATCATACAGGGTTCAACATTTCCACCTGCCCACTAACCATAGGCAAGTTGAAATTTAATGGTGGTGAGTAAAAGTTAGTGAGTTAATGTTGAATCAACATTCACTCACTGTCCAAAGTCTGGTGGCATCTCTTAAGTAGCAAAATTAGCATATTGTATTTGCAAAATGTACAATCCTATTGCAGCACAAACATACATGTTTTGCTATGTGCTACAAATATTACCTAAAGGGAAATTATTTATCCATCAAAGGGCAAGGATATGTTATTCCTCTAGGGCTGTAGGGGCCCCATTAGTACTTTCACTGTAACTTCTGAAAGGGTAAACGGGGGCAGGCCAGGGAGAAAGATTGGAGAGGAAAAGTGAAAGTGGAAAAGGAGATAGAGTTAAGAAAGAATGTAGAAAAAAAAGAGTGAAGAGATATGAGAGAAGGGAAGGAATGAGGGTAAAGAGAAGATATTGGCTGACAGAGAAGGGAGAGAGTTAAAAAAAGAGAGACTGAAGAGAGGAGTTTGTGGATTGAGTTAATAATAGAGAAGGGAACAATACAATTATTAAAAAAAATAAATCTCCAGGTCTACTATGACCTTCCATGACTGTCAGAACTCTCTCAGTTCAACAAATTCCCTTTTCTATCCAGCTGTTGTCTTCCCCAGAACCTGGTTGAGGTTGCAAACTGCTATACAATTATTTTACTGTATGTAGGATTATTAAATTTGTTGTGCTATAAAACAATATTGAAAACTTCTGCACAATAAAGTGTTTCCCAATGTCTAAACATATGCAAAGAGGGGGTGGAACATTGGGTGTGGTGTGGGTGGTATCAGAAGTAGCGCATAACACTTTGGCCTGACTAGTAGCTTAGGACTTCAAATTTTGAGCCTATATTATATTGACTCATTGGAGTTGGCTAACAAAAAAACGGTTCTTTATTACATAAGTGATGTTTCGGGTTGCAAAAAACCCTTCCTTAGACCAAACCAGAATGATATTACACACAAACATTTAAAGCATACAGGACCCCTCCCCCTGTGGATAATTATACCCACTGGTGTTTGTTACTATAGAGACCACAGTACAAACAAATGGTGTGCAAAGATAGCTCATACTAGAAAATATAGAATTATTTTTTTTGTTAACTAAATCCAGTGAGTGCGGCCAGTCTGTTTCCTGCACTGGTTGCTGTCTTGGTTGTTTGTGAGAGTGCAGATGAACCCTCTAACGATATATATATATATATATATATATATATATATATATATATATACAGGGAGTGCAGAATTATTAGGCAAATGAGTATTTTGACCACATCATCCTCTTTATGCATGTTGTCTTACTCCAAGCTGTATAGGCTCGAAAGCCTACTGCCAATTAAGCATATTAGGTGATGTGCATCTCTGTAATGAGAAGGGGTGTGGTCTAATGACATCAACACCCTATATCAGGTGTGCATAATTATTAGGCAACTTCCTTTCCTTTGGCAAAATGGGTCAAAAGAAGGACTTGACAGGCTCAGAAAAGTTAAAAATAGTGAGATATCTTGCAGAGGGATGCAGCACTCTTAAAATTGCAAATCTTCTGAAGCGTGATCATCGAACAATCAAGCGTTTCCTTCAAAATAGTCAACATGGTCGCAAGAAGCGTGTGGAAAAACCAAGGCGCAAAATAACTGCCCATGAACTGAGAAAAGTCAAGCGTGCAGCTGCCAAGATGCCACTTGCCACCAGTTTGGCCATATTTCAGAGCTGCAACATCACTGGAGTGCCCAAAAGCACAAGGTGTGCAATACTCAGAGACATGGCCAAGGTAAGAAAGGCTGAAAGACGACCACCACTGAACAAGGCACACAAGCTGAAACGTCAAGACTGGGCCAAGAAATATCGCAAGACTGATTTTTCTAAGGTTTTATGGACTGATGAAATGAGAGTGAGTCTTGATGGGCCAGATGGATGGGCCCGTGGCTGGATTGGTAAAGGGCAGAGAGCTCCAGTCTGACTCAGACACCAGCAAGGTGGAGGTGGAGTACTGGTTTGGGCTGGTATCATCAAAGATGAGCTTGTGGGGCCTTTTCGGGTTGAGGATGGAGTCAAGCTCAACTCCCAGTCCTACTGCCAGTTTCTGGAAGACACCTTCTTCAAGCAGTGGTACAGGAAGAAGTCTGCATCCTTCAAGAAAAACATGATTTTCATGCAGGACAATGCTCCATCACACGCGTCCAAGTACTCCACAGCGTGGCTGGCAAGAAAGGGTATAAAAGAAGAAAATCTAATGACATGGCCTCCTTGTTCACCTGATCTGAACCCCATTGAGAACCTGTGGTCCATCATCAAATGTGAGATTTACAAGGAGGGAAAACAGTACACCTCTCTGAACAGTGTCTGGGAGGCTGTGGTTGCTGCTGCACGCAATGTTGATGGTGAACAGATCAAAACACTGACAGAATCCATGGATGGCAGGCTTTTGAGTGTCCTTGCAAAGAAAGGTGGCTATATTGGTCACTGATTTGTTTTTGTTTTGTTTTTGAATGTCAGAAATGTATATTTGTGAATGTTGAGATGTTATATTGGTTTCACTGGTAAAAATAAATAATTGAAATGGGTATATATTTGTTTTTTGTTAAGTTGCCTAATAATTATGCACAGTAATAGTCACCTGCACACACAGATATCCCCCTAAAATAGCTATAACTAAAAACAAACTAATAACTACTTCCAAAACTATTCAGCTTTGATATTAATGAGTTTTTTGGGTTCATTGAGAACATGGTTGTTGTTAAATAATAAAATGAATCCTCAAAAATACAACTTGCCTAATAATTCTGCACTCCCTGTATATATATATATATATATATATATTAAAAGAAAAAATGCTGTGAATGGAAAATTTGCTATGTATGGTGTTGTTGATATTGCACCTAATTACGGGGCACTAAAAGTTTCCAACTCTAATGTAGTAATATGAAAAGGATAAGAGCGTATGATGCAGACCCATGTAGAAGAAAGACAAGAGATTTATAATAAAATCTCATGAAAGACTGGGAATTCATCACTCTTTTATAATAAGTCCGAACAACACAAGTTTGCAATTTAAAGTGGTAGTGCTTTATTCACGCACCTCGCCGGGTGCAGGTTCAGCAAGATTAACAGCTAAGTTGCAACAATATAGAATATGAATAGTTACATAAAACCAGTGCCTATATACACTGTACTAATAATGGACCGGTCCATATGACCTAATACAGCCTCATTGTGGAGGAACCAATAAGTATATACATGCAGTAACCACCTTAAGAGACAAAGTAATGCTTGTTCATAAAAATATATCACATATATGGAAAAAACTCAATCAATTTTGTACTGCACAGACCATAGGTTTTAGTAAACTGTGTTAGCCGAGTGTTCCCGTGTATGCATATAGAACATCTAATACATATAAAGTACAATGCAATATATATCATAAGAATAACTGGGTTTAAACAGTAAAAATTGCTACTTCATATGAGCTGTAAATATTAGAAGCACTGTAACAGTTAGCATTTGTCCCAATAATAAACTGTCATAGCTTGACCAAGTGGTATGCATATTCTGTCCAGTGTTGTATATATTCACATAGTATGTGAGGAGCTTTGATGGTAGGCAATAAAGTGTTAATGGAAGATAGCATATGAGCCAGTAGATGGAGAAACAAACAGAGTCATGCAGCACATAGAGCAAAAGATGTTATAAAGCAGCGAAGAAAAGTTAAAAAGCAAGCAAGGTGCAGGAGGATATCATATTAGTAACTGAATCCCTCTGTCGACTGCATCCAAAACTTGAACAAATAGCTGCATTCATCAATCACAAACATACGCTGTAAGAAAGGCACAATCAAAGATGCAGGAGGACGCCGGGTATGTACATCCGGATCCCTCTGTCAACTACACCTGATACCGCCCTCTTGCTCTTTATTAGTTGCATTGTGACTTCAACTCTCCATATCTATGCGGACCACCCCGCAGATGGACTCCAGATGACTTATGCCATTCTTAATAGAGACTCCGGTCTCCTGTAATCTCCCGGCTCCAAAGTTAGTTGCTCACACAAACATTGCCGCTCCGTTCCACCAAACAATCCAGCGTGTCAGGTCACATGTGAACGGTCAGCCAATGCCGAAACACGTTTCACCCCCTCGTCACAAGAGAGATGGGGCTTCCTCAAATAACAAGAGTATTGCATTGAGCAATGATACTTTTTTATTGAACTAACTATACATTTATAAGTTGACAAGCTTTCAGAAGAGTTCCTTCCTTTATCAAGTATGAAGCAATACTGACCAATTCAATGGAATTTAAACATTATATCTTAAAACACAGAATAGCTAAGAAGACAGAAAGTGCAGGGAGAGGAGGAGGTGTCGTAAAAATCATGAAGGGGGCTTAGGTAACAGGCAGACAGTGTCCAGTGTAGGAGAATAGACAGGGGAAATATATAGATATACCAAGAGCATATACTGACATAAAGTTATATATCAACATTGAATCAATATCTATAAAGATGTGAAATGGTATATACAGGGGGAATACAAAAGTAAAAAAAAAAACATATATTCCACATATAAAGAATGTGGAATATACAATGTAATTGACTAAATGAAAGTATATTACAAACAAAATTGATAATGTGTTAAGAATCCAGAGTCCACATTTAGTCCAGAATTAAACAAGTTGAAGTGCATTATCATTTTTATTTCAAAGGTTTTTCTTTCCATAGTGTTTTTGAAGTTGCCTCTGAGAATTTTGATTTTGAGGTTTTGGATGGAGTGGTCAGGTTCAGTGAAATGGTGACCAACAGGGGTGCAGTATTTTGTTTCACAGTGGTTTTTGATTGAGTGTCTGTGTAAGTTCATCCGAAGGTGCAGTTTTTGGCTTGTTTCTCCAATATAGCATCCCACTTCACATGCAGTGCAATGTATCATCTATACCACATTTGCAGATATACATGAATATGCCCTTTTAATGTTATAGGATTTATTATTGTGATTTACTGTGCTGCTTTCACAAACGTGTTGACACAGTTTGCAGAGAGCTTTATAGCAGCACTTGGTTCCATTCTGAGTGTTCTTTTTCTCAAGGGGTAGCTTCCTATGTACCAGTTTCTGCTTTAGGTTAGGTGGCTGTCTGTATGCCAGGATTGGGGGTTTTGGAAAGATTTTTTTGAGAGTGAGATCCTCTAGGAGTAGTGGCTGTAAGTCTTTTATGATTTTTCATATCCCTTCAACAGCAGGGTTGTATTTGACTACTTGTGGGATACGTGATATGTTTTTCTTCTCCCTGTATTGTAGTAAGTGTTCACGTGGAGTATTGAGGGCAGAGTTAATTTTTTTATTTATAATCCTTATTTTGTAACCTATTTCTCTGAATGATAGGGACAGTGTGATGAGGTGTTTGTCATGGTCCTTGGTATCTGAGCAAATTCTGTGGTATCTTGTATCCTGACTGTAGATTATGGATTTTTTAATGTGATTGGGGTGGGAGCTGGAGCTGTAGAGGTAGCTGAATCTATCTGTTGGTTTCCTGTATACAGATGAGTGGAGTTTGCCATTTGTGATGGATATTGTTGTATCCAGGAAGCTGACACAGTCTCTAGAAAAGTTAATTATAAGCTTGATTGATGCATGAAATAAATTAAATGATTTATGATTTATTGATTTTATGATTTGGTGCCCATGTCTGTTCCCATGGTTTGTAAGTAGATGGAGTGGTTGAAGATTAATTAATTGTGAGTAAGTATACTTACAGAATTTATACTTACTCACAATTATTTCATCTTTAACCACTCCATCTACTTACAAACCATGGGAACAGTCATGGGCACCAAAATGGCACCACAGTACGCAAACCTCTTCATGGCTGACTTAGAACAGAGATTCCTAGCCACTCACCCTCACAAACCCTTCAAATACTTTCGCTACATAGATGATATTTTCATCATATGGACAGAAGGAGAAAAAAAACTTGAACATTTTCATAAATCATTTAATCTATTTCATGCATCAATCAAGCTTAAAATTAACTTTTCTAGAGACTGTGTCAGCTTCCTGGATACAACAATATCAATCAAAAATGGCAAACTGCACTCACCTGTATACAGGAAACCAACAGATAGATGCAGCTACCTCCACAGCTCCAGCTCCCACCCCAATCACATTAAAAAATCCATAATCTACAGTCAGGCTACAAGATACCACAGAATTTGCTCAGATACCAAGGACCGTGACAAACACCCCATCACACTGTCCCAATCATTCAGAGAAAAATGTTTACAAAACAAAGATTATAAATAAAAAAATTAACTCTGCCCTCAATACTCCACGTGAACACTTACTACAATACAGGGAGAAGAAAAACATATCACATATCCCACTAATAGTCAAATACAACCCTGCTGTGGAAGGGATACGAAAAATCATAAAAGACTTACAGCCACTACTCCTAGAGGATACCACACTCAAAAAAATCTTTCCAAAACACCCAATCCTGGCATACAGATAGCCACCTAACCTAAAGCAGAAACTGGTACATAGGAAGCTACCCCTTGAGAAAAAGAACACTCAGAATGGAACCAAGTGCTGCTATAAAGCTCTCTGCAAACTGTGTCAACACGTTTGTGAAAGCAGCAAAGCAAATCACAATAATAAATCCTATAACATTAAAGGGGCATATTAATGTATATCTGCAAATGTGGTATACATGATACATTGCACTGCATGTGAAGTGGGATGCTATATTGGAGAAACAAGCTAAAAACTGCACCTTCGGATGAACTTACACAGACACTCAATCAAAAACCACTGTGAAACAAAATACTGCACCCCTGTTGGTCACCATTTCACTTAACCTGACCACTCCATCCAAAACCTCAAAATCAAAATTCTCAGAGGCAACTTCAAAAACACCATGGAAAGAAAAAGCTTTGAAATGAAAATGATAATGCACTTCAACTTGTTTAATTCTGGACTAAATGTGGACTCTGGATTCTTAACACATTATCAATTTTGTTTGAAATGTAATTTCATTTAGTCAATTACATTGTATATTCCACATTCTTTATATGTGGAATATATGGTTTTTTTTTTTTACTTTTGTATTCCCCCCTGTATATACCATTTCACATCTTTATAGATATTGATTTAATGTTGATATATAACTTTATGTCAGTATATGCTCTTGGTATATCTATATATTTCCCCTGTCTGTTCTCCTACACTGGACACTGTCTGCCTGTTACCTAAACCCCCCTCATGATTTTTACGACACCTCCTCCTCTCCCTGCACTTTCTGTCTTCTTAGCTATTCTGTGTTTTAAGATATAATTTGTCAATTCCATTGAATTGGTCATTATTGCTTCAGACTTGATAAAGGAAGGAACTCTTCTGAAAGCTTGTCAACTTATAAATGTATAGTTAGTCCAATAAAAAAGTATCATTGCTCAATGCTAAATCTCTGGACTAACACGGCTACTCCAATCAACGTATATATATATATATATATATATATATATATATATATATATATATTGGGGGAGGGATAAAAAACTGAAATTAAAATCCTCCATGTCTCAAAATTAAATCAATGTAAATAATTTCATAGGAAATTAGTACATCTAGGCAAGTATCCCCGGTTGCTTTCCCCCTGAAATTCTTAATATACAATGTTTCCGATGCACAAGAGAATTGTGGGTAAGATATGCAAATTAGATATGCAAATTCACAGTTTTTTTGCTTCAAAAATACTGTTTTGACACAGTGATCCTTTTAAACAGGATTATGACAGCAAACCAGAAATCACTCACTAGATAAGCCTGTTTCATTCTTTTTGGAACTCATCAGTAGGAGATAGATTTTTGGTTGCTGCATTGGAAAAGCTATTTTCATGGTTAAACCAAAATTCATTAAAATTATTGGGGGAGATAAAAAACTGAAATTAAAATCCTCCATGTCTCAAAATTAAATCAATGTAAATATTTGCATAGGAAATTAGTACATCTAGGCAAGTATTCCCGCTTGCTTTTCCCCAGAAATTCTTAATATACAATGTTTCCAATGTACGAGAGAATTGTGGGTATGATATGCAAATTAGATATGCAAATTCTCAATTTTTTTGCTTCAAAAATACTGTTTTGACACAGCGATCCTTTTAAACAAGATAATGACAGTAAACCAGAAATCACTCACTAGACAAGCCTGTTTCGTTCTTTTTGGAACTCATCAGTAGGAGATAGATTTCTGGTTGCTGCATTGGAAAAGCTATTTTCATGGTTAAACCAAAATTCATTAAAATTATTGGGGGAGATAAAAAACTGAAATTAAAATCCTCCATGTCTCAAAATTAAATCAATGTAAATATTTGCATAGGAAATTAGTACATCTAGGCAAGTATCCCCGCTTGCTTTTCCCCAGAAATTCTTAATATACAATGTTTCCAATGTACAAGAGAATTGTGGGTACGATATGCAAATTAGATATGCAAATTCTCCGTTTTTTTGCTTCAAAAATACTGTTTTGACACAGCGATCTTTTTAAACAAGATAATGACAGTAAACCAGAAATCACTCACTAGACAAGCCTGTTTCGTTCTTTTTGGAACTCATCAGTAGGAGATAGATTTCTGGTTGCTGCATTGGAAAAGCTATTTTCATGGTTAAACCAAAATTCATTAAAATTATGGGGGGAGATAAAAAACTGAAATTAAAATCCTCCATGTCTCAAAATTAAATCAATGTAAATATTTGCATAGGAAATTAGTACATCTAGGCAAGTATCCCCGCTTGCTTTTCCCCATAGATTCTTAATATACAATGTTTTCAATGCACTAGAGAATTGTGGGTAAATATGCAAATTAGATATGCAAATTCTCCGTTTTTTTGTTTCAAAAATACTGTTTTGACACAGCGATCCTTTTAAACAAGATAATGACAGTAAACCAGAAATCACTCACTAGACAAGCCTGTTTCGTTTTTTTTGGATCTCATCAGTAGGAGATAGATTTCTGGTTGCTGCATTGGAAAAGCTATTTTCATGGTTAAACCAAAATTCATTAAAATTATGGGGGGAGATAAAAACTGAAATTAAAATCCTCCATGTCTCAAAATTAAATCAATGTAAACTGAGAATTTGCATATCTAATTTGCATATCTTACCCACAATTCTCTTGTGCATTGGAAACATTGTATATTAAAAATTTCTGGGTTAAAGCAAGCGGGGATACTTGCCTAGATGTACTAATTTCCTATGCAAATATTTACATTGATTTAATTTTGAGACATGGAGGATTTTAATTTCAGTTTTTATTCAACAATTTATTATTATGGTTTATTCAAATACGTTTATACACTTATACCTACCAAACTCAAACATCCAAGGGATATATTAGACACTGGCTACTTATTAAGGCAAAGCAGCTGATCTGTGAGATGGCTTTTCTGCTGATCTTTTTTTGCTTAATGTGTGGCGGTTCATTTAAATAAGTTTATATATTTATACCTACCGAACTCAGACATACAAGGAAACTATTAGACGCTTACCACTTATTAACATCGTGGACAGTTTGTTCCAACTGAGGAAGAGGTGTTGTTTGAGGTTCAGTTTGTTTATACCACTGTGGGACCTCAATTGCTGTTTGATGTTTTTATATACATCACATGTTTGAGGTTTTAATGTGTGAATTTGCATTTGTACTTTTAATAAAATACCAACATAGTTTTTTAACTACTACCCTCAGAGCAGTCTGCGCCTCTCTGTCTGTTCTCTTTTTTCCCTCAAAATTAATAATTTGTAATTATAATTAATATTTATTAATTTTTTATATCAAATAAATATATAATGCCCACTAATAAAATAACTGTCGGGATATTGTACATGCAAATTACTTTGTTCTTCATGTGTGCTAAGCCGGCAGGAGTTATATTAAGTGCATTATTTGTTTTGATAAGATTTTAACATATATAACAATGTTAAAATTGTATTAAGAGGATAATTTATATATATATATATATATATATATATATATATATATATATATATATACAGTATCTCACAAAAGTGAGTACACCCCTCACATTTTTGTAAATATTTTATTATATCTTTTCATGTGACAACACTGAAGAAATGACACATTGCTACAGTGTAAAGTAGTGAGTGTACAGCCGGTATAACTGTGTAAATTTGCTGTCACCTCAAAATAACTAAACACACAGCCATTAATGTCTAAACCGTTGGAAACAAAAGTGAGTACACCCCTGTGGAAATGTCCAAATTGGGTCCAATTAGCCATTTTCCCTCCCTGGTGTCATGTGACTCATTAGTGTTACAAGGTCTCAGGTGTGAATGGGGAGCAGGCATGTTAAAATTAGTGTTGTCATTCTTACACTCTCTTACACTCTCTTATACTGGTCATTGGAAGTTCAATATGGCACCTCATGGCAAATAACTCTCTGAGGATCTGAAAAAAAGAATTGTTGCCATAAAGATGGCCTAGGCTATAAGAAGATTTCCAAGACCCTGAGCTGCAGCATGGTGGGCAAGACCATACAGCAGTTTCACAGGACAGGTTCCACTCAGAACAGGCCTTGCCATGGTCGATCAAAGAAGTTGAGTGCACATGCTCAGTGTCATATCCAGAGGTTGTCTTTGGGAAATAGACGTATCAGTTCTGCCAGCATTGCTGCAGAGGTTGAAGGGGTGGGGGGTCAGCCTGTCAGTGCTCAGACCATATGCCGCACACTGCATCAAATTGGTCTGCATGTCTATCGTCCCAGAAGGAAGCCTCTTCTAAAGATGATGCACAAGTAAGTCCACAAACAGTTTGCTGAAGACAAGCAAACTAAGGACATGGATTACTTGAACCATGTCCTGTGGTCCGATGAGACCAAAATAAATTTATTTGGTTCAGATGGTTTCAAGCATGTGTGGCGGCAACCAGGTGAAGAGTACAAAGACAAGTGTGTCTTGCCTACAGTCAAGCATGGTGGTGGGAGTGTCATAGTCTGGGCCTGCATGAGTGCTGCAGTCAGTGGGGAGCTACAGTTCATTGAGGGAATCATAAATGCCATTGAAGCTCTGGTGAACACCATACCCAAGAGGGTTAAGGCAGTGCTGGAAAATAATGGTGGCCACACAAAATATTGACACTGTGGGCCCAATTTGGACATTTCCACTTAGGGGTGTTGCCAACAGTTTAGAAATTATTGGCTGTGTGTTGAGTTATTTTGAGGGGACAGCAAATTTACACCATTATACAGGCTGTACACTCACTACTTTACATTGTAGCAAAGTGTCAATTCTTCAGTGTTGTCACAAAAAATATTTACAAAAATGTGCGGGGTGCACTCACTTTTGTGATATACTGTATATATGTGTGTGTGTATAGATATTTAGTTATAGATATATGTTTGTGTATATATATATAAACCAAAAATATGGTTGGGGAGTAGGAAACCTAAAAATGGAATTTTTCCATGCAGAAAATGTAAGATGTGTAAACATATGCTAACTGGCAATAAAATAGACAATAGTAAAGGAGTAACTCATAGACCAAGGGCTTTATTACATGCAAAACTTATGGAGTAGTCTATGTTATCTCATGCTCTTGCCCTAAACAATATGTTGGGAATACCTACCGTGAATTTAAGGAGAGGATGAAGGAACACAGATGAGGCATTGTGAATAGGAAAATCAAGACTAGTGGCATTGCACGCCACTTTTCTGAGTTTCATAATAGTAGCGATGAATGCCTTAGATTTATGGAAGTTGAATATGTTGGTATAAATGAAAGAGGGGGTAATTGGGACAAATGTCTACTAAAGCCGAATGTAAATGGATTTTCAATTCGGATACTGTCCAACCAGGAGGTTTGAATGAAGAGTTAAATTATGCTCCTTTTCTGGATTAATCTCTCTCCCCCTCTTTGAAAACTGCTTAATCTAATATTGTGTACCTCTATCCTGTTATAAATATCCCCCCAAAAAATAGGGTTCAACTTGCTGCCCTCCTATCTGTCTGACCATTATGGTGATTCCAAATATATTTGCATATTTGTTTTAATTCTTTCAAAAATATTGTTATGAAATATATATTCATACATATCAGGATATATCAAGTAAAAAGTTTATTATGATTTCAATGATTGTTTGAGCTTTTTACAGTATAAATATGTAAATACGAGACAATGTCTTGAGGTAGATGGGGGTAAGTTTAGATCATAAAAATTCACAAGCCATTTCTGCTTAGATTCAATATTTTCTTTGTTACCCTTGTCCTTTTGCTTCTATCTTTAGTTCACTATGTAAATGTATTTAGTATTGAAGGCACCGAACAGGTTAATTATTTCACCTGGGATATTCTGTATTTAAAGGCAAGCATGACGAATAATGGTATCACATGCCTGAGGAAGCCCAATCAGAACGCAAAATTGAGTGAAACATGTGTAGCTGTTTTGGCCACGCCACAGGAGCTCCATGAGCATAGAGCATTTGCAGGACTTTTGGATGTCTGTTTAAGGTTCTCGGTACGATATCCAGTGAGTCGAGAGAGTGAGTAAAGCAACTGGGAAATCGCCAGGAAATCCTATGTGTTTCAATGGAGCGGTGGTAGTGAGACGTAAAGGTTTCCGTGAGTAATAAGATGACAGCTTGAATCAACAAAGTTTGAACTACCCGTTCCTCTCCATAACGACTCTAGGCGGACACGATATAAGACCGAGTTACCTTACAGCCACCAACGTCACTTATACCTACCTGGAAAACTAATTTGACAACTACTGGCTTTATATTTGCAACTTTCATGTATATGGCTGATTACTAACAAGGGGACTTTTTTGCTATACAGGGGCCTCACTACAAACATATGTGAATAGCAGTCATATAGAGAATTTGCTTCACAACTGGCTTATCTCTCTTGTTTCCTTTTGCATGACTGCTAAAATTGACTTCCCCCTGCAACCTTACATATGAAGATATTTGTTTTTGCAGGCCATGAATATTTTACTATATTTATATAGTGCCCAGTGATCCCCTTCAATTTGGGGATGGTATATGTGTTTTGTTATAATTTTTTGGTTGTTTGGTGCACATAGTATATTTTATGCTTAGGCAATAAAGGGTATATGATTATACTTAGCACTGCTTCGTGTCTGATTGTATATATATATACTCAACAGCCACTTTATTAGGCACACCTTGCTAGTATGGGGTTGGACCCCCTTTTGCCTTCAGAACTGCCTTAATTCTTTGTGGCATAGATTCAAAAAGGTGTTGGAAACATTTCTCAGAGATTTTGGTCCATGTTGACATGATAGCATCCCGCATTTGCTGCAGATTTGTCAGCTGCACATCCATGATGCCAATCTCCACCACATCCCAAAGGTGCTCTATTGTATTGAGACCTGGTGACTGTGGAGGACATTGGAGTACAGTGAACTAATTTTCATGATCAAGAAACCAGTTTGAGATGATTTGAGCTTTGTGATATGGTGCATTATCCTACTGGAAGTAACCATCAGAAAATGGGTACACTGTAGTCATAAAGGGATGGAAATGGTCAGCAACAATACTCAGGTAGATCATGGCATTTAAATGATGCTAAATTGGTACTAAGGGGCCCAAAGGATGCCAAGAAAATATCCCCCACACCATTACACCACCACCACCAGCCTGAACCGTTGATACAAGGTTAGATGGTTCCATGCTTTCATGTTGTTTATGCCAAATTCTGACCCTACCTTCTGAATGTCGCAGCTAAAATTGAGACTCATTAGACCAGGCAACGTTTTTCCAATCTTCTATTGTCCAATTTTGGTGAGCCTGTGCAAATTGTAGCCTCAGTTTCCTGTTCTTAGCTGACAGGAGTGGCACCCGGTGTGGTCTCTTACTGTATCCCATCTGCTTCAAGGTTTGATGTGTTTTACATTCAGAGAGGGTATTCTGCATACCTTGGTTGTAACAAGTAGTTATTTGAGTTACTGTTGCCTTTCTATCATTTCGAACCAGTCTGCCCATTATCCTCTGACCTCTGACATCAACAAGGCATTGTCGTCCACACAACTGCCTCTCACTGGATATTTTCTCTTTTTTGGACCATTTTCTTTAAACCCTAGAGATGGTTGTGTGTGAAAATCCCAGTAGATCAGCAGTTTTTGGAATACTCAGACCAGCCAGTCTGGCACCAACAACCATGCCACGTTCAAAGTCACTTAAATCTTCATTCTTCCCCATTCTGAAGCTCGGTTTGAACTTCAGCAAGTCGTCTTCACCACGTCTAGATGCCTAAATGCCATGTGATTGGCTGATAAGTAATTTTTCTTCCAAAGATATTGAACAGGTGTACCTAATAAAGTGGCCGGTGAGTGTATATATGTATGTATAGGTGTGTATATGTATGTCTGTACATATATATATATATATATATATATATATATACTGTATATATATATATATATATATACACACACAAATATATGCTTGCATACATTTATATACAGTTTTGATACCTTCCCAGTCCATCACCATATACCTTTCAACCCTTTTTTGTTTTAATATTTTTATGAGGTTTTTTTTATTATTAAATAGTGTATATATGAGTGTAATACTTAATTTTTTGAGTGGTATTTGGACTTTCGCTCCCCCGCAATCTATATCTTTCAACTTGAAATACGAGGGGTATTTATTGCGTGCACACTCACCTTTAAAAGTATACCTTTCACTTGAGCAATATTGGGCACTCTAACCTGTTGAGTGTAAAGGCCTTTTAACCATTAAATTGTAATATCAAGTTAAGCACTAATTATACCACGGTCAAGCAATACTACTAAACACACCAGTGTTATTATTAGCACTCCACTTGTAATCTGGCCCTTAATGCATATCCAATGTCTAGAATTAATGAGTTGGTAGAGAGACTAGGCAAAGCCCTGATACTTCACCAAGGGCTTTAGGCAGGTGCCACTCACAGAGTAAGCTAAAGATAAAACTGCATTTTCTACACCTGATGACCTATTTTAATACACAGTCTGACCTTTTGTCTAACATGGTGCACCTGCCACATTCCAAAGAATGATGGACAGAATATTAAGGACACGTGCACTCTATACAGTGGAATACTTAGATGGCGTTGTGATACATATTGAGGATTGGGAATCTCATCTGCCAAAATTACAAACAGTCTTGATTTAAATATGAAATGCTAGTTAAGTGGCTAACCCAAGTAAGTGCACTATTGGAATATAAGTATTTGGGTTATTATATTGGTAGGGGATTGGTGAAATCTCAGCTTGCTAAAATTGAAGCCATACAAAAGTGGCTAAGGCCCTTAAGCATAAAACACGTAAGAGCTTTTCTTGGTTTAATTGGGTATTGTAGGAGATTTATTTCCAACTTTGCTAGTATTGCTAGTTCTTTGACAGGTTTGATGAAAACAAAATCCCCCCAAATAGTTAAATGGTCATCAAAAGCTGAACAGGCATTCCCACAGCTTAAGGAAGTTGATAGCCCCTGATTTTTCCAAGGTGTCTATTTTGCAGACAGATGATTCAGATTTAGGCCTTGGAGTTCTCCTTCTCAGGTGAAGCAGGGAAAGAGCACCCTGTCTTGTATTTGAGCAGGAAACTTGATCCTCATAAAAGAATATATGAAATAGTGGAGAAGGAGCATCTAAAAATAAAATGGGCTCTTAAAGGGACATTCCAGCCAAAATTGGAATCCACATGGTTGCATTTCAGTTTTGAATAGAAATATTTTTGTAATATACATGTTTTACCAAAAATGCTTCTAATGAAAGCTAGAACTATTTAAAAGTATATTTAAGTATGCACGGTGCACCAGCATTTTAAACACAGCACTTTTTCAGAGATCCTAAGGTGCTTGTACCATCTGGTAATGACTTAATTTGTTAATTGCTGACATGAAACAAGCCCCATCTGCTCTCTGAGCAGCTGCAGTAAATAAAATGCTGATGCATTGAGAATATCTAACTATGCTTTACATGCACATGCAGAAAAAAAATGTTAACACTAAAACAGTGATAACTTGTACTAAAAGCATTTTTACCAATACGTGTATATTGCAAATGTGTTTCTATTCAAAGATGTAACTCATCTATGCATATTTAAATTTTGACTGGAATGTTACTTTAATTAATTAATTCTGACTGGTAATGGATCATGCTCCACTTATATAGATGAGGGAAAACAAAGAGAAAAACGGTAGATATACTCGTTAGTTCCAGAGTTTGTAAGCATATAAGCCTAGATTACAAGTCTTGCATTAGCCTTAAAAAGCAGCGTTGATTTTTAATGCCCGCTGGTATTACGTTTTTCGCATACCGCAAATCCCCTTACGTCAATTGCGTATCCTATCTTTTTAATGGGATTTTCCTAACGCCGGTATTACGATTGCTGGAAAAATTGAGCGGTAGACCCTCTCCTGTCCAGACTCCTACCGCATTTAAAAGTCAGTAGTTAAGAGTTTTATGGGCTAAAGCCGTAACATAAAACTCTTAACTAAAGTGCTCAAAAGTACACTAACACCCATAAACTACCTATTAACCCCTAAACCGAGCCCCACATCGCAAACACTTAAATAAAAATTTTAACCCCTAATCGGCCGACCAGACGTCGCCGCCACTGTAATAAATATATTAACCCCTAAACCGACGCACTCTCACCTCGCAAACACTAGTTCAATTTTATTAACCTTTAATCTGCCGTCCCTAACATCGCCGACACCTACCTACATTTATTAACCCCTAATCTGCCGCCCCCAACGTCACCGCTACTATATTAAATTTATTAACCCCTAAACCTAAGTCTAACCCTAAGTCTAACCCCCCTAACTTAAATATAATTTAAATAAAACAAAATTCAATTACTACAATTTAATAAATTAATCCTATTTAAAACTAAATACTTACCTGTAAAATGAATCCTAAGCTAGCTACAATATAACTAATAGTTACATTTTAGCCATCTTAGGATTTATATTTATTTTACAGGCAACTTTGTATTTATTTTAACTAGGTAGAATAGTTATTAAACAGTTATTAACTATTTAATAGCTACCTAGATAAAATAAGTACAAATTTACCTGTAAAATAAATCCTAACCTAAATTACAATTACACCTAACACTACACCATTAAATTAATTACATAAACTAACTACAATTAACTACAATTAAAATAAATAAACTAAAGTACAAAAAACAACAAACACTAAATTACAGAAAATAAAAAAATAATTACAATTTTTTAAGCTAATTACACCTACTCTAATCCCCCTAATAAAATAAAAAAGCCCCCCAAATTAATAAAATTCCCTACCCTGTACTAAATTACAAATATCCCTTAAAAGGGCCTTTTGCAGGGCATTGCCCCAAAGTAATCAGCTCTTTTACCTGTAAAAAAAACAATACCCCCCCCCAACATTAAAACCCACCACCCAACCCTACTCTAAAACCCACCCAATCCTCCCTTAATAAAACCTAACACTACCCCCTTGAAGATCACCCTACCTTGAGATGTCTTCACCCTGCCAGGCACAAGTGGACCTCCAGAGGGGCAGAAGTCTTCATCCGATATGGCCAGAAGAGGACATCCAGACCAGCAGAAGTCTTTATCCAGGCGGCATCTTCTATCTTCTTCCATCCGGAGCGGAGCGGGTCCATCTTGAAGACATCCAACGCGGAGCATCCTCTTCCATCCGATGGCTGAAGAATGAAGGTTCCTTTAAGTGATGTCATCCAAGATGGCGACCCTTCAATTCCGATTGGCTGATAGAATCCTATCAGCCAATCGGAATTAAGGTAGGAAAAATCCTATTGGCTGATGCAATCAGCCAATAGAATTGAGCTTGCATTCTATTGGCTGATTGGAACAGCCAATAGAATACGAGCTCAATCCAATTGGCTGATTGCCAATTTTTCCTACCTTAATTCCGAATGGCTGATAGGATTCTATCAGCCAATCGGAATTGAAGGGACGCCATCTTGGATGACGTCACTTAAAGGAAACTTCATTCTTCAGTCGCCGTCGGATGGAAGAGGATGCTCCGCGTCGGATGTCTTCAAGATGGACCCGCTCCGCTCCAGATGGAAGAAAATAGAAGATGCCGCCTGGATGAAGACTTCTGCCGGTCTGGATGTCCTCTTCTGGCCGGATCGGATGAAGACTTCTTCCCCTCTGGAGGTCCACTTGTGCCCAGCTGGGTGAAGATGTCTCAAGGTAGGGTGATCTTCAAGGGGGTAGTGTAAGGTTTTATTAAGGGGGGATTGGGTGGGTTTTAGAGTAGGGTTGGGTGGTGGGTTTTAATGTTGGGGGGTATTGTATTTTTTTTTTACAGGTAAAAGAGCTGATTACTTTGGGGCAATGCCCCGCAAAAGGCCCTTTTAAGGGCTATTTGTAATTTAGTATAGGGTATGGAATTTTATTATTTTGGGGGATTTTTTATTTTATTAGGGGGATTAGAGTTGGTGTAATTAGCTTAAAAAATTGTAATTATTTTTTTATTTTCTGTAATTTAGTGTTTGTTGTTTTTTGTACTTTAGTTTATTTTAATTGCAGTTAATTGTAGTTAGTTTATGTAATTAATTTAATGATAGTGTAGTGTTAGGTGTAATTGTAATTTAGGTTAGGATTTATTTTACAGGTAAATTTGTACTTATTTTAACTAGGTAGCTATTAAATAGTTAATAACTATTTAATAGCTATTGTACCTAGTTAAAATAAATACAAAGTTGCCTGTAAAATAAATATAAATCCTAAAATGGCTACAATGTAACTATTAGTTATATTGTAGCTAGCTTAGGGTTTATTTTACATGTAAGTATGTAGTTTTAAATAGGAATAATTTAGTTAATTATAGTAAATTTATTTAGATGTATTTAAATTATATTTAAGTTAGGGGGGTGTTAGGATTAGGGTTAGACTTAGGTTTAGGGGTTAATAAATTTAATATAATGGCAGCGACGTTGGTGGCAGAAGATTAGGGGTTAATAAATTTAATATAGTTGCAGCGACGTTGGGGGGGGCAGATTAGGGGTTAATAAATAGTATGTAGGGTTCGGCGAAGTTGGGGGCATCAGATTAGGGGTTCATAAGTATAATGTAGGTGGCGGCGGTTTCCAGAGCGGCATATTAGGGGTTAATAATATAATGTAAGTGGCGACGATGTTGGGGGCAGCTGATTAGGGTTTAAAAAGTGTAAGATTAGGGGTGTTTAGACTCAGGGTTCATGTTAGGGTGTTAGGTGTAGACATAACTTTTATTTCCCCATAGGAAACAATGGGGCTGCCTTAGGAGCTAAACGCTGCTTTTTTGCAGGAGTTAGGTTTTTTTCAGCCAGCTCAGCCCCATTGTTTCCTATGGGGAAATCATGCATGAGCACGTTCAGCCAGCTCACCGCTGACTTAAGCAACGCTGGTATTGAGGTGAGATGTGGAGCAAAATTTTGCTCAACGCTCACTTTTCTGAGGCTAACGCCAGCTTGCAGAAAACTCGTAATACCAGCATTGTCTTAAGTGAGCGGTGAGAAAAAAAGGCTAGTTGGCACCGCACACCATTACCGACAAAAACTCGTAATCTAGCTGATATTTTTTTATTTAACACATATAGGGAAGTAGACAGGGAAATGCTGATAGACTTTCTAGAATGCACTCACTTGTTGCTAACATCGTTCATAACAATAGTTGGTCTGACCTGGGGTGGAGGATATGTGGCAGATATAATGGGGTTGTGCATTTTGCAATGTTGTTGTGGTATTAAAAATGTGCTATTAATTGTGTTTTATTGGCTTGTAATCAACTCCACAGTCTTGATGTGGCAGAGAATCGCAGGTAAGGAATCCAGTCCAGGTTTTCTCTACAAGTTAAAGTTTTCCCACCTGCAGCTAATTCATGTGAATTAGCTCTCATTAATTAGTGTATGCTGGGGCTGCTAGTTAGAACCTGTATGAGAGAGACAGAAATTATGCTGATGCTGGATTACTGTCTAACGGTACTAGGCCTGTAAATTATTGTTTGTATTTTGCACTTTTGATAGGACTTCTTATCCTGTTTAGCAAGCATTACTGAGCAAATATTTTTTTTGTTTGTTTATGTTAAAAATTGTATTCCTGCAAACTGTCTGTGAATATACAGGCAAATGCTTTTACACCTAATCCAGTGTGTGTGGAGTATTTTCTGCTGTAAACAATGGAGTCACTAGGGTTGATGTCATCCGGTGCTGTAACTCATCGTGTCACCTCCCTCTGAGCCTGCTTATATCTATCTGAGATATATATATTATTTTTAACACACAACCCAACTACATAAAAACGTATAAAATGCCTCAAAGTATTGAGAGAACCTTTCTAGAATTCTACTAGAGCTCTCTCTCAGTGCATGGAGGTCTGAAAGACTAAGTATTAACAAGAGGGAACAAAATGTAGACCCTAAACAAACTCATTCAGGGTATTTTTTTATATATATATTTTTTTTTAAAAGAAACAAATATATGAGGAGTAGGAGATCTCAAAGTGTGTGTGTCAATTATTTTTTTTAATAAAATACACAATATCAAAAATGAATAAGTATACCACCTTTTAATTTCTTCCCCCTCCTTGTCAGCATGCTCTGTACATTTTGTTTTCTGCACTGCCAGTACTGTGATTCTCATTATTTTTTTTTAAATAAATAAATATATATATATATATATATATATATATATTAGCAGTTCTACAGCAAAATTAATGAGGATCACAGTTTTTACATTCCCTTCTGCATATCCCCACAAAAAAAGCTGCAGACCTCAACTCTGGCTCTCGCAGTGTCTCGAGCACATCAGCATTAAGTGGTTGGGAGTCAATGGCCGGGAAGAGGGTAACAGAAGGCTTTGATTGATGCAGAGTTTTTGGAGCACACTCTTTTATCAGTCCTGACGAGACCTCACTGTTCCTATCCCTTCTTTGGTTGTGCTCCACTCTGGGACAGCCGAGGAGCCTCCTAAGTATTCATCCGCATGGCCTAGTGAGGATCCAGCAGCACTGTGCTACATTTAAGGTGTGGCTGACTGTAGCAAGCGGCTGGTAGCTCACAAGGAGCCATGGAAGTCTTGGGGTCTCGACACCACCTACATAACTACCAGCCCATCACTAGGGTTAGTGTCACACCTCAGGGGAGTGACACTAACCCTAGTGATGAGCCCATCACTAGGGTTAGTGTCACACCTCAGGGGAGTGACACTAACCCTAGTGATGGGCTGGTAGTTATATAGGTGGTGTTGAGGTGTCACCCGGTTGCGATATGCACCCCCCTAGTGACGCCACTGGCCAAAAAAGACTGTGTGCTAAAACTGTTCTCTGGGACAAAATCACAAGAAGAGTCGTATTTTTGTCAATATATATATATATATATATATATATATATATATATATATATATATATATATATATATTTCCAATCTGAAAACTAAGCACACCAAGAAGCTTCTCATAGCATAGTGTGTTTAATAAAATTACACATAAAAAACACTTCCAAAATCCCCTCAGGGTGGGTACTCACAGGAGACCTCAATCAATATGAGGTAAGTTATACACGTGCCCACCACAATTGGTTTAATAAACTGATGTACTGTAAAGGCAGAGATTTCCAAAGCAAGCTGATATTTGTAGCTTTAATATGGATAATGTCCGCTGTGAAAAGTTCTCCCAATATGTGATTCAAAAGACAGCTAAACAATGTGGCAAAGATCAATAACAGAAGTACATAAAAAAAATCATACATAAAAAGACCATAAAGCTGATATAAAGTTACTACTGTGTAGCGTGTATCCAGATCGGCGTCCTGCACCGTGGCGTAAGGTGGACGTGGACTAACGCATTTTGCAGAGTACTTCTGCTTCATCAGAGGCTTTGTGAATGCCCACCATGCCTGCTGCTCTATTTCTAGTCTGAATGCAAATGAAAGATCACGCCCCCCACCTTTAAAACGTCACAGCAAAGATTACAGATAAGAACTGGAAAACATACTAATATGTATGTGCTTCTCTGTTGCGCTAGCGAATAAAGTTAAAAGTACACAGGTTATTCATCTAAATACATCATAAAAACGACAATCATTATCTTGATACATATACAGCTATATAGGCATAAAGATTCCATTATTTGTAAGTGCATATTTCTGAGTACAGTACCCTGTTTAGTTTTGCTGGTAATAGCCTTATTATCAAATCACAATAAATAAACCAGTATGCATAACAGTATATTGCTGGAATGCCCATGTACAAAAACATCTTGAAATGTAATAACAATTAATAGAAAAAAAAATTATGGAAAAAACTGTTGATGGAAAAAACAATTGATAGAAAAAGCTCCTGCATAAATTCAAATATATTCTAAAAACTATCAAATTTGGTTCGCAAATGCATATTAAAAACCCATTAAATCTATGATTTAAATGATAATAAGTTAAACACCTTATTAAAAAATAGAACATAGATCCTGATTAATAAATATATATACAGCGTGATATTTCACAACACTGTTATGATAAATAATATAAAATTAGATCTAAATATACCATACAATATATCTAATAAAGTGTATAAAGGATAATTAACATATAGAGACCAACTAATAATCTGAAATATAATACTCAGCTCATAAAATCAAAATAGAAACACTTATAAAATAATTATTTAATGTAATATAATGTTATATTTCATCTTTTTTTGGGAAATTGAAAAACATCTTCCATAAAACTTTTAAAAAAGGGGTAGAGGATACGTTTATTTTCTCATACTATAAAGGCCTGGATATCTACCTCTCTGTTCATCCCTAGAGATTCTAGTGTTTGGAGTGCATGAATCCAATAAGTCTAACGCTGTCTTAGCTTAAGCAGTCTGTTACCTCTTCTTTCATCTAAAACCACCTGCTCTATGCCCTTAAATTTAAGACTAGAGGGATCCTTATTATGTACTGTCCTAAAATGATCCATCACTCCATGAGATATATCCCCTTTCTCAATATTTTTTACATGTTCCATGACCCTCCTCTTTATTGTTCTTTTTGTTCTTCCTATGTATTGCATCTGGCGCGAACACTCAATAATTTATGCAACATATTTAGATTGACAGTTCATATGGCTGTTGATAGATTTCTTAAGATCACTTGAAGTGATATTATTATTATCACTTGTTATTAGAGGAAACATGTTACAGCCCTTTCTGTTACACTTATAAAAACCTGTGTTGATTTATTTAATCAGTTGTCTTTATTATGTTTTTCACTAAGATAGCTGGGGGCTAAAATATCTTTCAAATTTCTGTTTTTTTCTAAAGACTACTTTTGGTCTTCCATAGTTTTCATGAGAATTGGATCTTGTAGGAGGATGTGCCAATGTTTATAGATAGCTTGTTTAATATCTTTAGCTGCATAATTATATTTAGTTAAAAATAAATTGATTTTTATTTATTTAGACTTTCATGCAGTAGTGCTTATTAGGGATAGCCTATCTAATTTCTTCGCTTGCATGTAGCACTTATCAATACTGTATTCAGAGTATCCTTTTGCTATAAATCTTCTTTTAAGTTATCAGCCTCTTGCTCAAAAATCTCTAGAGTTTAGCAATTTCTTCTCACACGCTGAAACTGAACAAACGGGATGTTTTGTATTCAGGTCTTATGATGGCCACTAGAAACATGTAGATACTGTAGCTGTTTGAATCTGTATCCTTTTGGTACAGAGAAGTAATTATATTTTATTTTTTATGTGATAATATGATGTCCAGAAACTCTATTTGGATGTTATAATTTTTTTGTGTGAATTTTTAATTATAGATGTTAGTATTGACATATTTGAAAAACTGATCTATAGAGACCTTATCCCCTTTCCCAATTACTATAATGTCATCTAGAAAACATTTCCATAAGATGACATTATCTTTGAAAGGGTTATTGTTCCAAATATAAAGGTCTTCCCATGAGCCCATATACATATTTGCATAGTTGGGGGCAAAGCGTGTACCCATTGCCGTATTCCCAACTTGCAAATAATATTCTTTCTGGAATAGAAAATAGTTCTTAGAATGAAGCAGATAGAGTCTATAAAAAAAATCCTTTGTAATATAGACAAATGTTCATGTTTCTCAAAGACATATTTGACACTCTCTATCCCTTTGTCATGAGGAATACAAGTATAAAGAGAGGCCACGTCAAGAGTAAGCCATCTATAATCCTCACTCCATGGAATATTTTCCATAATCGGGAGGATATGGTGTCTCTCACATAAGACTTTTGGACCAATACTAACGGTTTTAGATATGAATCCACATATTGGGACAAAATACAAGTCAAAGAATCGATGCCAGTTATAATTGGTCGACCCGGGGGTCTTTTTTGATCCTTATGGATCTTAGGCAAGTGATAAAATGTTGCCACCTTACATTTGCCCTGAAATAAAAAATCATATTCCTCTTTTCTTATTACCCCCATAGTCAATGCTTTAGTTAAGAGCTGTTTCAAATCTTTTATAAAGCGGTTTGTGGGGGTCACTTTTTAATTTAATATATGTATTTTTAGCATTCAGGATGGTTCTTGCCTCCAGAATGTAATCTTCCCAATCCTGTACAATGATGCCCCCACCCTTGTCTGCTTCCCTAATGACTATTGATTGGTCATTAGTAAGTCTCAAAAGTGCCTGTTTTTCAAAAGAGTTTAAGTTTGACTTAATTTCCTTTCTTTCTCTAAACTTTTGACAAATATCAGTCAGTTCTTTTTCCACTAGCTGATAGAACACCGGTATATAATTCCCCTGTGATTGCAATGGGTAAAAGATTGATTTAGACTTGAAAGTGCCATATTTAGCACTCCTCCTACCTTCTTCTTTTAAATTCTGGAGAAGGTCCAATGTATATGTATCCAGACCATCCTTAAATAGCTATTTACCTATAAATTCAGTCTCAAGGGATATTACATTTTTTAAACTATCCATGTCATTTTCATTTAGTTTTATTTCAATATTTGTTTTACCTATCTTTTCAAAATCTCTAGTAAGGGTTAACTTATGGATAAATGTGTTGAGATCTATAAAAAGATCAAATTCATTGGGGCCTTTCATAGGGACAAAACAGGTTAATTTCTGCTGCGTTTAAATCCCTTTTTGATAAATTAAATATTTTAGTATACTCCATACTATATTCTACTTTCTTCTTTTGATTTCGAACAATTCTTCCTCCTCACTATCCTCTTTGGACTCTATTGGTCTTTTTTGTCTTATTGTTTTTGTCATATAATGTGTTATTGGAGGAGTGTCCAAAGACCCCTCTATTGGCGGTTTGGTTGATCTTTCGGATCATTCTTAAAAAGGAGAAGAGTTAGAGGTGGAGTCCCCATATTTATCTTTATTAAAGTATGTGGAGTGAGTGTTTTCTTTTCTACTAAATTTTTTTTTTTATTTTATTGTAGTGGCCATTTGAATTTTCTTTATGGAAATAATGTGATTTTACAATTTGTAATTCTGCAGGTCCCTGATTTACTGTTTGATGTTGGCCCTGGTTCCCCATATATTTGTTTTTATGAAATTTCCTTTCTGTTTATTTTTTCCCTTAGGTTGACTATTAATGTATGATCTATTGTTATACCAGTTTGTATTTTGTCTTTCTCTATTCATATTTTCACTCATTACCGCTGAATGGGTAGGATTACATTTTTTCTGTGTTTCTCTATTTACACCAGTGCTGGGATTCTTATTTTTATTCTTATCTTTATTTTGGTTAACAATAAAATCTGGCCTAAAATCCCTACTTTCTTCATATATATATATATATATATATATATATATATATATATATATATATATATATATATATATATATATATATATATATATTATATATATACACATACCTATATATATCTATCTATCTATCTATCTATCTATATATATATATATATAGCAAAATATATATATATATATATATATATATAGATATATATAGATATATATACAGTATATATAAAAAAAAATAATATGTATTAACATTTTTATAACAATTTTTTATCAGAACGTGTATATATTAGTATAATACTTTATTTTTATGTATTTATGTTGTTCTTGGTGCAACTTTTATTTAACCCTTACACTTTCCACTGTTTTCAAGTGCTAATCCATTGAGCGCAAATTTTGTATTGTGGCCCTACCAGTGAGAACCCCTCCTCAAAGAGGCGTAAACAGAACTGCCCATCACCCTAGTTACCTGTACATGGGTAACTCCCAGGCAGTGTCACCCCCTCCTCCAAGTTCTGTCCAGCCTTTAAGGTGGACAGAGCTAGGAGACCCTCTCCATATTTTTTTATACAATTTTTTATTTTTATTTTGTTAGTGTGTGGGTATTACTTGGCTTTCCTGTGGATTACTTTCCTGTGTTTCTTCACAGTAAGATCTTTGTCCTGGGGGCACTGTAGTCCAGTGCAGGTGGCAGACACTTCACCCATAGCTGTCTTATGAAGACCTGCCATATAGACTGTGACATCATCATGCTGCAACTTCACAGGGACCACATTTGAGGACTGATCCAATGGACGTGCACCAATCTTTACAGCCTTGGTGTTGGCTTGCGTTTGCTGCTTTCCTCAAGCAGTAGAATTTTCATTAAGGTTTTTTTCTTGTCAGCTAACTGCAATTATGTAAGCCAGTTATGGCTTATATCTGGGAAACATTGGAGTTGTTTTTTTCATTACTCAAAATTTCTGCATTCATTATATTTATGCAGACAAGAATTATGGAGTATATTACCTCTGAAATTGTGACTGCCCAGGATCCCTCTGTTTAATAAGACAAGGTATGCTGCATTTCATTTTTTGTTTTAATGCACATTGGGCAGATCATAATTGGAGTGCAAAATATCACTTTCGCTAAAGTGATATTTGCTCTCCACTTTGTAATACCAGCACACGCAAATGTGTACTGGTATTACAGGTGAGGTGCAATGTGAATGTGACTTTGCGTTCACATTGCACTGAAGCATTGCCCTCACAAGAGTGCACTTTCTTAGGCTCCAATAAGACATGGCATGAGAACTAGCACAGTGAAGGGGGTAAGTCATGCAGCGATGGTCGGCAAATGTAAATATATACAGTATCTCACAAAAGTATTTAAATAAATTTGTAACTATGTATTTACTGAAAATATTTCACATTCTGCACATAGCAAAATGTGTTCTATGCATATAAATAGATATTCCTATACATACAGTATTTTTCAAAAGTGAGTATACCCCTCACATTTTTGTAAATATTTTATTATATCTTTTCATGCGACAACACTGAAGAAATGACACTTTGATACAATGTAAAGTAGTGAGTTTACAGCCTGTATAACAGTATAAATTTGCTGTTCCCTCAAAATAACTCACCACACAGCCATTAATGTCTAAATCATTGGAAACAGAAGTGAGTACACCCCTGTGGAAATGTCCAAATTGGGTCCAATTAGCCATTTTCCCTTCCTGGTGTCATGTGACTCATTAGTGTTACAAGGTCTCAGGCGTGAATTGGGAGCAGGTATGTTAAAATTAGTGTTATCGTTCTTACACTCTCTTATACTGGTCACTGGAAGTTCAACATGGCACCTCATGGCAAATAACTCTCTGAGGATCTGAAAAAAAGAATTGTTGCTCTACATAAAGATGGCCTAGGCTATAAGAAGATTGCCAATACCCTGAAACTGAGCTGCAGCATGATGGGCAATACCATACAGCAGTTTCACAGGACAGGTTCCATTCAGAACATGCCATGGTCTACCAAAGAAGTTGAGTGTATGTGCTCAGAGTCATATCCAGAGGTTGTCTTTGAGAAATAGATGTATGAGTGCTGCCACCATTGCTGCAGAGGTTGAAGGGGTCGGGGTCAGCCTGTCAGTGCTCAGACCATACGCCGCACATTGCATCAAATTGGTAGGCATGGCTGTCGTCCCAGAAGAAAGCCTCTTCTAAAGATGATGCAAGTAAGCCCGCATACAGTTTGCTGAAGACAAGCAGACTAAAGACATAGATTACTAGAACCATGTCCTGTGGTCCGATGAGACCAAAATAAACTAATTTGGTCCAGATGGTATCAAGCGTGTGTGGTGGCAACCAGATGAGGAGTACAAAGACAAGTGTGTCTTGCCTACAGTCAAGCATGTTGGTGGGAGTGTCATGGTCTGGGCCTGCAGAAGTGCTGCCAGCACTGGGTAGCTACAGTTCATTGAGGGAACTATGAATGCCAACATGTACTGAAGCAGGGCATGATCCCCTCCCTTCGGAGACTGGACCACAGGGCTGTATTCCAACATGATAACTACCAAAAACACACCTCCAAGATGACTATTGCCTTGCTAAAGAAGCTGAGGGTAAAGGTGATAGACTTGCCAAGCATGTCTCCAGACCAAAACCCTGTTGAACATCTGTGGGGCATCCTCAAACAGAAGGTGGGGGAGTGCAAGGTCTCTAACATCCACCAGCTCTGTGATGTCGTCATGGAGGAGTGGAAGAGGACTCCAGTGGAAACCTGTGAAGCTCTGGTGAACTCCATGCCCAAGAGGGTTAAGGCATCGCTGAAAAATAATGGTGGCCACACAAACTATTGACACTTTGGGCCCAATTTGGACATTTCCACTTAGGGGTGTACTCACGTTGTTGACAATGGTTTAGACATTAATGGCTGTGTGTTGAGTTATTTTGAGGAGATAGCAAATTTACACTGTTATACAGGCTGTTCACTTACTACTTTACATTGTAGCAAAGTGTCATTTCTTCAGTGTTGTCACATGAAAAGATATAATAAAATATTTACAAAAATGTGAGGTGTGTACTCACTTTGTGAGATACTGTATGTATATGCTTATGTACATATATATATTTATGTGTTAATATGTGTGCAGTCGCTAATTCCAATTCCTTGCAGATGCTACTACAGAAGAAATCTACCATGCTGCAGTCACATCATATCTTCATTCCCCAATTACAAATTGAATGTCCGACAATCAGCTTCTGGGAAGTTTGGACGCAAAATTCTTTCTTCAGTTTTGTCTTAATACAGTTTAATAATTTTTGCAGTTAATATTTGCATTTGATTATTAATGTTTTATTTATTTCCCACACTTATGTTTTCACAGCTTTTGATTATTCTCACTGGTAGCTATTACTTCTATGGAAGGTCAAGATAACTTAAAATTGTCACCCATAAAATAGTAGTTTCTATATCCCTGGGTACTATCTACCAGGCATCATAAAACAGGTGAGGGTAGCACACTTTAAAGTTAAATATGTTAATCAAATATAATTATGAAAACAGGTGCCTCCTAGAAGAGATCAATGTAAACAATATTAAAAAAAGAGAGTAGATACTCCAAAAATAAGGAGTTTCTAAAAGTCTAGGAATAACTAGCACAACTGTACAAACAATGAGAACAAGGAGAATTACAATGAGCCAAATACAAAAATACACTTTATTACACTAAAAACACACTCATACAAGGGATCCCAATATTCACACATAAATCAGACCAGCTGAGCAAAATCTGGTGCACCAGATGAAAAGTTCAATAATATAATATGAATGATCCGCTGTAGAATGTTATCATTTGTAATCCAGATTTGAATAAGGCAGACCAGAAAATAGTGATCAAATTATATCTCACATAGTGCCGCAAAACCAGGTAAACCAGGCATCATCCCCAAAAAGAGTGTACACAAAACACGTTAGCATAGAGAGGAGGAGTCGTTACCAACGTGTATTACCAGGTGTGATTATCGCAGAAAAGTTCTTTCAGCAAGCAACAGTTAAGTTCATAGGTACATTGTAAGTTAAATTTATTCTGACCCAAATATTCCACAAATTCCTCTACCGAGTACTTGTCACTGTTCCAAACGAACAATAGGTCATCTATGAAACGATAATACATTTTTATGGGAGGCCTAAACGTGTTACTATCTGCATAGATGTGGGACCGTTCCCACCAACCCATGAATAAGTTGGCGTAAGTGGGGGCAAACTTCACGCCCATTGCGGCCCATGTTTCCTATAGCCCAAACCTCTTGTGTTTAGAAAATTTTCACATGTTGTAAGGCCAACAAGGTGGGGAATGGAAGAATACAGGGACTCAACGTCCAAAGAGACCAAAATGGTCTCTTCAGAAACACTGATCCCATCAAGTTTTTTGATCACATCTGTGGAATCTTGCACAAATGTGCGTAAATCATTTACAAAAGGTTGAAGAAACTTGTCAACATAGTTACTAATTCCTTCAGTGGGACCCCCTATCCCAGAGATTATGGGGCGCCCCGGAGGATTCTTAATACACTTATGTAGCTTTGGTATCCAATAGAAAACAGGTATTTTTGGTTTATGGTTGTATAAAAAAACAACAAAAAAACTCTTGTCCTGTAATTAAATGACTCCTACGTGCTTCATTGGATATAAAGAGTAACTCATTATGGGATTTATGGAATTCTTCAAAGGAAGATTTAGCATATTGGGTAGTATAAAGTAATTGCTGCATCGCTTCTTTAATGTAGTATTCTTAGTATTCTTGATTCATAATAACCACATTACCCGGTTTATCAGCTGATTTTATGACCAATTCCTTGTGACTTATAAGTTCCTGAAGGGCCCTACATTCTTTTATAGTAAGGTTATCATTTACTATCCCTGTAGTGTGTATTTGGGCCAAATCATGAGAAACATTTTGGACAAAAACAGAAATATTAGGAATGGAGGAAAAAGAGGGCATGTATGTAGATTTTTTCTTTAAATCTGTTTTAGAAAGGGTATCAGTAATCACATCATTCAGTTCGAATAATAAGGTCTCTAAACTATCCAAAGTTTCCCTCTCCTCACGACAAGCTAGATCAATTTGGACCCTTGGTGTCATAATTTTTTTTCAAAGCTAATTTTCTTGCAAAAAGGTGCAAGTCCTTTCTCCAATACCTTCACATGTTCCAGATTCAAAGGAAAAGATGAGAGATTAACTATGCCCATTTTTTGGGGGGTAGGGAGGGGCCCTAAAAGGGAATAATTTGCCTCCCCTAATTGTATCTTATGCGATTTCTGGTCATCATGTACTGATCCTGATGCCGCCTGTTCTCCCTCCCTCTCCCATCTCATCTCTCTTGGGGTTGTCCTCCCGTTCCTCCTCCTCACACCTCGTCTGGTCCTACCCCTAAAGGGTGCATGTGTGAAGTATTTCTATTACTATTCTTATTTTCCCCATCAGAATAAATATCTGAGTTGTCTGTACCTGAATTATAGTAATTTCTTGTGTTGATCCTATTGCTATAGATGTAAATTCTATTTCTCCTATAATCTTCCTGATCTCTTATCAATTTCCTCCTCTTATGCGATTTAAGATCACTTTGTAATTTTTTTTATTAATTTCTGAGTTTCTTTATTTAATTTCTCAAATGAAGAATCGCTCTCAAATTTATGCAAACATTCATAAATATCATCCACCTCCTTCTTACATGTTTCTAACTTATTTCCATCCTCCTCTATTATCAGAGCAATGAAGTCAAGTGAGCATTTTGTTAAGATTTCATTCCACTTAACTATAAACTCGTTATCTGCATCAATTCCTCGCAAATTAATACCAGGATCCAAACGTATTCTCAGACCTCTTGGAATTACTTCCATTTTTAAATAGTTTGTGAGGCTTTGATGTTCCCATTTAATTTTGACCTGTTTCGTTAGTTTTCTCTTATACAGTTTAAATGCAGAGACAACATCATGAATAGCATCATCCTCCCCCTCTAGTTGCACATCTCCCGTTAATTCGTTAAAGTGAAAGTTTCACTAATATCTGTAGTCCAGCGTTCTTCTGATAGTTTAAACGCCATATTTAATGGAATCTCAAAACAAGGTCAAAGTTATCTCCTAAATAACATGAAAATTAAATCAATCCAATTACACTTAATGGTATAAATAATAAAAGGTGCAAACCCAGAAACTCTAAGGTAAAACAAACTCTTATTCAGAGCTAATAAATTGCACTAAACATCATAAAACAGGTGAGGGTAGCACACTTTAAAGTTAAATATGTTAATCAAATATAATTATGAAAACAGGTGCCTCCTAGAAGAGATCAATGTAAACAATATTAAAAAAAAGAGAGTAGATACTCCAAAAACTTTCTACCAGACTCCCTCCCAGACCATCTATAGGTTGGACATCTCAAGGAGGAGGGGGTTACACTGTCTGGGAGTTACCTATGTATAAGTAACTAGAGGAGTTGGTGTTCTGTCCACGCCCCTTCAGAGAGGAGCTCTAAATGGTAGGTATTACCCAGGGATATGGACCAAGATATAGACATTACTATATTTTGGGTGAACATTATCTTTAACTTGTAAAATGCAAGCAAGTTAGCATGGTCGTGATATTGCTTATTGTGATCCGTGCTAAGTTTACTACGCCACTTGTAAACTACCCCTCTGTGGGTAATGGGAAAAAAATTATTTAACATTAAGAAACTCTCCAAATAAGAGTCTAGTATAAGGAGCAGGCTTTGATCCTACTTCTATTTTAGAGCTTTTGTACAGCTAGCACAAATTGTTGCAGCTCCTGGATAGCCAGGTGCTCAAAAAAATTCTTATTTCTCCAATGATATCCCAATTATGTTTTTTTCTATATATGTATTCCTAGAAATATTTGGCTTAGCAATATGTCAAAAAATTGTATTATATCATTATTAGAACCAAGCCTTAGCTGTCCTCTTTCTGACTGGTTCTGCTCCAACTAGATATATCACATAACCATCATACAGCCAAGCAATGTGTATCATTAGTGTAGAAATATAACATTTGTATGGGGATCAATATGGGAAAAAGGTGTTTGCCACAATTGTAACAATGTCACATATAACTAATATTAAACAAATGTTTGTAGCATTATGAATCACAACTGTGCACATATACATTTTTGTTTGAAGAATTATATACACATTTTTTTTGTGTCATAAGTATTTTCAGTCAGTATTGAAAAATGTAAATGAATCTTTCCATTTCCATGGAGACTTCACATTGTCATCCATCACCATGATCTATAGCATTAGCCAGATTTTTTTAAGAATCACCAGTAACACTTATGTATGTTGGTTACCAAGATAATTAACTATAGTAATTGTAAAAGTATGAAAATGATCTTGAAGAATGATCTTTAAAATTGTCATTACATTTCTTATGGTTAACTCCCAAAAATGATATGCTTGTGCCATAAATAGCAGAAATTAAGTTGGCATGGACTATATTCTTTATTCTTGACATGTAAATGCATTTTTTAAATAAATTTGTTAGCTTCATATGAAACTAATAATCACTTGTATTATTATGATCCTGCACAATTAAAACACACCTTACAACATTTCTAGGAAGTTTTCCAGGACTGGGAGATGACAGGGACTTGTGGATGACATTGGTCATGCTTGTATGTGGGTTAGGTGAAGTTTGGGTGGGAGTGAGTGGGGATGGGAAGGGAAGCCTACCACCCAACTCAATAATAAATTAATTTCACTTACCTAGCAACATTTCCCTCATCTAACTCTGCATTAACATCTTTCTCAATCTTGCAGTCCTCACCTCCTGTTTCTCAACCTCCTACCCTTCTAGATTGTAAGTTCCCACGGGAATAGGGCCCTCAATTCCTCCTGTATGTGTTTGTAAATTTTGTCCTGTCTCTTACAAGTTTTATATCATTGTTTTATTTAAATGAATTGTATCCATGGACAGCACTGCAGAATATGTTGGTGCTTCATAGATAAAGTATAATAATAGTAATAATAATGGGGCAGTTTAGAACAATTGGTTTATTTACCCCAAAGTGGAAGCAGTGGGACAGACAATGGCAGAGCTCCCAATCTGTTACAATCCTAACGCTGCGTTTTCACTACTGCTGGTATTATGAGTCTTGCAGGTTTAGGGGCACCGCACACTTCTTTGGCCTTACTGCAAAACGACTTACGTAAACTTTGTAAACCCTTTTTTCCATGGGACTTCCATAGCGCCGGTATTACGAGTCTGTCCTGGGAGGCCAAAAAGTGAGCGGTACACCCTCCACCTCCAAGATCCGTAACTTTTAACTAGGTAGAATAGTTATTAAATAGTTATTAACTATTAAACTATTAAAGGGCATTTAGCTCTATTGTAGCCCAAAGCCCTAACCTAAAAAATAAACCCACCCAATACACCCTTAAAAAAACCTAACACTAACCCCCTGAAGATCGACTTACTGTTCTGAAGACCGGACATCCATCCTCAAGGAAGCGGCAGAAGTCTTCATCCAAGCCGGGCGAAGTGATCCTCCAGACGGGCAGAATAGTTCATAACTATTTAGTAACTATTCTACCTAGTTAAAATAAATACAAACTTGCCTGTAAAATAAAAATAAACCCTAAGCTAGCTACAATGTAACTATTAGTTATATTGTAGCTATCTTAGGGTTTATTTTACAGGTAAGTATTTATTTTTAAATAGGAATTATTTAGGTAATAATATTAATTTTGATTTAGATTTATTGTAATTATATTTAAGTTAGGGGGTGTTAGGGTTAGGGTTAGACTTAGGTTTAGGGGTTAATACATTTAGTATAGTGGCGGCGACGTTGGGGACGGCAGATTAGGGGTTAAAATGTAGGTAGGTGGCGGCGATGTTAGGGACGGCAGATTAGAGGTTAATAATATTTAACTAATGTTTGCGAGGCGGGAGTGCGGCGGTTTAGGGGTTAATATGTTTATTATAGTGGCGGAGACTTTGGGGCGGCAGATTAGGGGTTAATAAATGTAGGTAGGTGGCTGCGATGTTAGGGACAGCAGATTAGGTGTTAATAATATTTAACTAATGTTTTCAAGGCGGGAGTGCGGCGGTTTAGGGGTCAATATGTTTATTATAGTGGCGGCGACATTGGGGGCGGCAGATTAGGGGTTAATAAATGTAGGTGGGTTGCAACGACAATGGGGGAGGGAGATTAGGGGTTAATAAATATAATGTAGGTGGCGACGATGTCGGGGGCGGCAGATTAGGGGTCAATAAGTGTAAGATTATTTGTGTTTAGACTCGGGGTTCATGTTAGGGTGCTAGGTGTAAACATAAAATGTGTTTCCCCATAGGAATCAATGGGGCTGCGTTACTGAGCTTTACACTGCTTTTTTGCAGGTGTTAGACTTTTTCTCAGCCGGCTCTCCCCATTGATGTCTATGGGGAAATTGTGCACGAGCACGTACAACCAGCTCACCGCTGACTTAAGCAGTGCTGGTATTGGAGTGTGGAAGGAGCAACATTTTACTCAACGCTCACTTCATGCCTTTTAACGCCAGGTTTGTAAAAACTGTAATACCAGCGCTGCATGTAAATAAGAGGTGAGAGAAAACTGCTCGTTAGCACCGCACAGCTCCTAACGCAAAACTCGTAATCTAGCCGACTACCTTTTAAACTTCTCATGTGCATAAACAACCTAAGTAATACTCAGATGTTGAGTTCCTGGAACTTTAATATCCCATAGAGCTCGTCCTCAATGTGTTTCTCAGACATACTTTATTCCATTTGTTTTAATTTTATTTTTACATAACAAATAATTACTAAAAGGAACAATAAAATGTATAATCTACAAACATCACTGCTGGACACCATATATTAAGAAACAGACTTAAAATGTATACTAAATGTAAGGTATGTCTGTGAATGAAGATTCTTTTAAGTCTCTTAAAGGGAAATGAAACCCCACATTTTTATTTCATGATTTAGGTAGAACAAACAATTTTAAACAACTTTCCAGTTTAATTCTATTATCAAATTGCCTTAATTCTCTTGGTATCATTTGTTGAAGGAGCAGCAATGCAATACTGGTTTCTAACTGAACACATGGGTGAGCCAATGACAATCAGTATATATGTGCAGCCACCAATCAGCAGATAGAACCTAGGTTCTTTGCTGCTCCTGAGCTTACCTAGATAAACCTTTCAGCAAAGGATAACAAGAGAAAGAAGCAAATTAAATTACAGGGAGTGCAGAATTATTAGGCAAATGAGTATTTTGACCACATCATCCTCTTTATGCATGTTGTCTTACTCCAAGCTGTATAGGCTCGAAAGCCTACTACCAATTAAGCATATTAGGTGATGTGCATCTCTGTAATGAGAAGGGGTGTGGTCTAATGACATCAACACTCTATATCAGGTGTGCATAATTATTAGGCAACTTCCTTTCCTTTGGCAAAATGGGTCAAAAGAAGGACTTGACAGGCTCAGAAAAGTCAAAAATAGTGAGATATCTTGCAGTGGGATGCAGCACTCTTAAAATTGCAAAGCTTCTGAAGCGTGATCATCGAACAATCAAGCGTTTCATTCAAAATAGTCAACAGGGTCGCAAGAAGCGTGTGGAAAAACCAAGGCGCAAAATAACTGCCCATGAACTGAGAAAAGTCAAGAGTGCAGCTGCCAAGATGCCACTTGCCACCAGTTTGGCCATATTTCAGAGCTGCAACATCACTGGAGTGCCCAAAAGCACAAGGTGTGCAATACTCAGAGACATGGCCAAGGTAAGAAAGGCTGAAAGACGACCACCACTGAACAAGACACACAAGCTGAAACGTCAAGACTGGGCCAAAAAATATCTCAAGACTGATTTTTCTAAGGTTTTATGGACTGATGAAATGAGAGTGAGTCTTGATGGGCCAGATGGATGGGCCCGTGACTGGATTGGTAAAGGGCAGAGAGCTCCAGTCCGACTCAGACGCCAGCAAGGTGGAGGTGGAGTACTGGTTTGGGCTGGTATCATCAAAGATGAGCTTGTGGGGCCTTTTCGGGTTGAGGATGGAGTCAAGCTCAACTCCCAGTCCTACTGCCAGTTTCTGGAAGACACCTTCTTCAAGCAGTGGTACAGGAAGAAATCTGCATCCTTCAAGAAAAACATGATTTTCATGCAGGACAATGCTCCATCACACGCGTCCAAGTACTCCACAGCGTGGCTGGCAAGAAAGGGTATAAAAGAAGAAAATCTAATGACATGGCCTCCTTGTTCACCTGATCTGAACCCCATTGAGAACCTGTGGTCCATCATCAAATGTGAGATTTATAAGGAGGGAAAACAGTACACCTCTCTGAACAGTGTCAGGGAGGCTGTGGTTGCTGCTGCACGCAATGTTGACGGTGAACAGATCAAAACACTGACAGAATCCATGGATGGCAGGCTTTTAAGTGTCCTTGCAAAGAAAGGTGGCTATATTGGTCACTGATTTGTTTTTGTTTTGTTTTTGAATGTCAGAAATGTATATTTGTGAATGTTGAGATGTTATATTGGTTTCACTGGTAAAAATAAATAATTGAAATGGGTATATATTTGTTTTTTGTTAAGTTGCCTAATAATTATGCACAGTAATAGTCACCTGCACACACAGATATCCCCCTAAAATAGCTAAAACTAAAAACAAACTAAAAACTACTTCCAAAAATATTCAGCTTTGATATTAATGAGTTTTTTGGGTTAATTGAGAACATGGTTGTTGTTCAATAATAAAATTAATCCTCAAAAATACAACTTGCCTAATAATTCTGCACTCCCTGTATAGAAGTAAATTGGAAAGTTGTTTAAAATTATATTCTCTGTCTAAATCTTGAATATCTAATTATGACTTTACTGTCCCTTTAAATTGGTAATTACTCTATTTATTTTCATTTAGTTATGTATTAGTAATACATTTATTAAAATGTCTGTTTATTATGCAACCACTCAAGACAGTCCTTAAACACAAAGATATAAACTTTCAACATCCTTAAATGTATTTTCTTTTTTAAATTATCTATAGTCTTATACCCAAATATGACACAGATTAGTAGTGGAGTAATCCATACTGTTACCCTGTGCTAAGAATAGAACACAATCTGATATTGCAAGTCCATGCTAAAAAGGAATTACCAGAGACTATAAGCCCAGCTAACAATTTTGATTTAAAGCTCCCTTTACTTTCAATGGCTAGCAGAGGCACATTTAACATTGCTACAATTACAAGTGGTGACTTATATGTTGGATTCAAACACATAATGGCGCTAAAATTTTAGCATGACTCAAGACCTGAAGTAAAAAAGTGTGTATAAAGATAAGTAAAACCTATTAGAATAAAGTATCTCACTCATTTGTATACATACTAAAAGTAAAGTATATATTTTTATTAAAATAAATGTATAAAAAATTAATTAAAGCTACTTACCGGGACAAAGTTTATAAAAACTTGCATCAAACTATGCTCACTGCCAGTGTATAAATACCTGGGGGTCGATCCGATATAAATCGTCGCCCGCAAAAGCCGGCGACGCCAATATTTGCGCGGATTTGGTATCACATATACGGCGTAACCTAGAAGTTACGCGCGTATATTTCTGCCGTCGCCCGTAGTTTTTTGGGCCATAGGCAGGTATACCAAACCCGCGCAGTTTGGTATCCAATATGCAGCATAAGGACTTACGTGGCGAAAATGGAGAAAACTTACTCCATTTTCACCTCGCCACAAAAAGCAGCCGTAAGAAGCCTTACGCTGACTATTGGAGCCCCGTAACTCCCTAAACTAACTAGAAAAAAAACCTAACACCTAACGCATGCGCAATGTCTATCTCCCTGTCAACCGCGATCTGCTAAAATAAACCTAACACCTAACGCATGCGCAATGTCTATCTCCCTGTCAACCGCAATCTGCTAAAATAAACCTAACACCTAACGCATGCGCAATGTCTATCTCCCTGTCAACCGCGATCCCCCCCCCGAAATCCCTAATAAAGTTATTACCCCCTAAACCGCCGCTCCCGGACCCCGCCGCCATCTACATAAACTAACCCCCTACTGTGAGCCTCTAAAACCGCCGCCATCTACCTTATCTATCCCCTAATCTGACCCCTTACACCGCCGCCACCTATATAAAAATTATTAACCCCTAATCTAATCCCCTTACACCGCCGCCATCTCTATTAAAATGATTAACCCCTAATTTAATCTACCTACCCCGCCGCCAGCTATATTATCTATATTAACCCTAAGTATATTATAGTTAATATAGGTATTACATTATATATATTAACTATATTAACCCTAATTATATTAGGGTTAATATAGTTAATATAGTTACTATAGTATTTATATTAACTATATTAACTCTATCTAACCCTAACTAAATTTATATTAAATTAATCTAATTAATTTATAAACTAAAATATTCCTATTTAAATCTAAATACTTACCTATAAAATAAACCTTAAGATAGCTACAATATAATTAATAATTACATTGTAGCTATGTTAGGGTTAATATTTATTTTACAGGTAAATTGTTAATTATTTTAACTAGGTATAATAGATATTAAATAGTTATTAACTATTTAATATCTACCTAGTTAAAATAATTACCCAATTACCTGTAAAATAAATCCTAACCTAAGTTACAAATACACCTACACTATCAATAAATTTAATAAACTACAAACATCTATCTAAAAATACAATTAAATTAACTAAACTAAATAACAAAAAAAAAACAAACACTAAATTACAAAAAATAAAAAAAAGATTACAAGATATTTAAGCTAATTACACCTATTCTAAGCCCCCTAATAAAATAATAAACCCCCAAAATAAAAAAAATTCCCTGCCCTATTCTAAATTCAACAAATTTCAAAGCTCTTTACCTTACCAGCCCTTAAAAGGGCCTTTTGTGGGGCATGCCCCAAAGAATTCAGCTCTTTTGCATACAACAAATACAATACCCCCCCCCCCATTACAACCCACCACCCACATACCCCTATTCTAAACCCACCCAAACCCCCCTTAAAAAAGCCTAACACTACCCCCCTGAAGATCTCCCTACCTCGTCTTCACCACACCGGGCCGAACTCCTGATCCGATCCGGGCGATGTCTTCCTCCAAGCGGCAAAGAAGAATTCTTCCTCCGGCGATGTCTTCCTCCAAGCGGCAAAGAAGAATTCTTCCTCCGGCGACGTCTTCCTCCAAGTGGCAGCAAAGTCTTCATTCTTCCGGCGGCATCTTCAATCTTCTTTCTTCGCTCCGCCGCCGTGGAGCATCCATCCCGGCCGACTGCTGAACTTGGAATGAGGTACCTTTAAATGACGTCATCCAAGATGGCGTCCGCCGAATTCCGATTGGCTGATAGGATTCTATCAGCCAATCGGAATTAAGTTAAAAAAATCTGATTGGCTGATTGAATCAGCCAATCAGATTCAAGTTCAATCCGATTGGCTGATCCAATCAGCCAATCAGATTGAGCTCGCATTCTATTGGCTGTTCCGATCAGCCAATAGAATGCGAGCTCAATCTGATTGGCTGATTGGATCAGCCAATCGGATTGAACTTGAATCTGATTGGCTGATTCAATCAGCCAATCAGATTTTTTTAACTTAATTCCGATTGGCTGATAGAATCCTATCAGCCAATCGGAATTCGGCGGACGCCATCTTGGATGACGTCATTTAAAGGTACCTCATTCCAAGTTCAGCAGTCGGCCGGGATGGATGCTCCGCGGCGGCGGAGCGAAGAAAGAAGATTGAAGATGCCGCCGGAAGAATGAAGACTTTGCTGCCGCTTGGAGGAAGACGTCGCCGGAGGAAGAATTCTTCTTTGCCGCTTGGAGGAAGACATCGCCGGAGGAAGAATTCTTCTTTGCCGCTTGGAGGAAGACATCGCCCGGATCGGATCAGGAGTTCGGCCCGGTGTGGTGAAGACAAGGTAGGGAGATCTTCAGGGGGGTAGTGTTAGGCTTTTTTAAGGGGGGTTTGGGTGGGTTTAGAATAGGGGTATGTGGGTGGTGGGTTGTAATGGGGGGGGGGGGGTATTGTATTTGTTGTATGCAAAAGAGCTGAATTCTTTGGGGCATGCCCCACAAAAGGCCCTTTTAAGGGCTGGTAAGGTAAAGAGCTTTGAAATTTGTTGAATTTAGAATAGGGCAGGGAATTTTTTTTATTTTGGGGGTTTATTATTTTATTAGGGGGCTTAGAATAGGTGTAATTAGCTTAAATATCTTGTAATCTTTTTTTATTTTTTGTAATTTAGTGTTTGTTTTTTTTTGTTATTTAGTTTAGTTAATTTAATTGTATTTTTAGATCGATGTTTGTAGTTTATTAAATTTATTTATAGTATAGGTGTATTTGTAACTTAGGTTAGGATTTATTTTACAGGTAATTGGGTAATTATTTTAACTAGGTAGATATTAAATAGTTAATAACTATTTAATATCTATTATACCTAGTTAAAATAATTAACAATTTACCTGTAAAATAAATATTAACCCTAACATAGCTACAATGTAATTATTAATTATATTGTAGCTATCTTAGGGTTTATTTTATAGGTAAGTATTTAGATTTAAATAGGAATATTTTAGTTTATAAATGAATTAGATTAATTTAATATAAATTTAGTTAGGGTTAGATAGAGTTAATATAGTTAATATAAATACTATAGTAACTATATTAACTATATTAACCCTAATATAATTAGGGTTAATATAGTTAATATATATAATGTAATACCTATATTAACTATAATATACTTAGGGTTAATATAGATAATATAGCTGGCGGCGGGGTAGGTAGATTAAATTAGGGGTTAATCATTTTAATAGAGATGGCGGCGGTGTAAGGGGCTTACATTAGGGGTTAATAATTTTAATATAGATGGCGGCGGTGTTAGGGGCTCACTTTAGGGGGTTATAGATATAATATAGCTGGCGGCGGGGTACGGGAGCGGCGGTTTAGGGGTTAATAATTTTATTAGGTTGCGGCGGGGTAAAGGAGCGGCGGTTTAGGGGTTAATAGCTTTTTTATTGTTAGGCTAGTGAGGGGGGATAGCGGATAGAGGGTTAGACAGTGCGGGCTATGTTAGGGAGGCGTGTTAGACAGTGCGGGCTATGTTAGGGAGGCGTGTTAGACAGTGCGGGTGTTTTAGACTTTAGTCAGGTTTTATAGGCGCCGGCAGATTCTAACGTGGCGCAAGTCACTGGCGACGCCAGAAATTTGTACTTACGCAGATTTCTGGACATCGCTGGTTTGTGAGACTTACGGCACGTTAGCATCTGACGGCGACCTATATGGGATGGCTCGAGTTGCGAGCTGAAACTGCGGGCGACGCCGGTTCCCTCGCTTGCGCCGCAAACTGCGATCGATATCGGATCGCGCCCCTGATATCATTATAAAGTGGTGCATGCTCAGTGATAGTGTTTATGTCTGTGTGTGTGTGTGTGTGTGTCTGTGTGTGTGTGTGTGTGTGTCTGTGTGTGTATGTGTGTGTGTCTTTGTGTGTGTCTGTGTGTGTCTGTGTGTGTGTCTGTGTGTGTGTGTGTGTATGTGTGTGTGTGTGTGTGTGTGTATGTGTGTGTGTTTCTGTGTGTGTGTTTCTGTGTGTGTGTGTCTGTGTGTGTGTGTCTGTGTGTGTGTGTCTTTGTGTGTGTCTGTGTGTGTGTGTCTTTGTGTGTGTCTGTGTGTGTCTGTGTGTGTGTCTGTGTGTGTGTGTGTCTGTGTGTGTGTGTGTCTTTGTGTGTCTGTGTCTGTGTGTGTGTGTGTGTCTGTGTGTGTGTGTGTCTGTGTGTGTGTGTCTGTGTGTGTGTGTGTGTGTGTGTTTGTGTGTGTCTGTGTGTGTGTGTCTGTGTGTGTGTGTCTGTGTGTGTGTGTGTCTCTGTGTGTGTGTGTGTTTGTGTGTGTGTCTGTGTGTGTGTTTCTGTGTGTGTGTGTCTGTGTGTGTGTCTGTGTGTGTGTCTGTGTGTGTTTGTGTGTGTGTCTGTGTGTGTGTGTGTGTCTGTGTATATCTATCCATCATCTATCATCCTTCCCTTCAATCCATCCTAAATGCCTCTGCCAGGCTAATCCACCTTTCCCACTGCTCTGTATCTGCTGCACCAGGTCTATTAAAGGGACATAAAACTCTAAAGCTTACTTCTATTATCACATTTTCTTTGTTTTGTTTTTATTCTTTGTTGAAAAGCAGGAAGGTAAGTCCATGAGTATGCATGTGACTGCAATACTATGTGGCAGCAGTTTTGTAACCATGTTATACATTAGCAAGAGCACTAGATGGCAGCACTATTTCCTTTCATGTAGTGCTCCAGACATGTGTACGCTACCTATCTAGATATCTCTTCAACAAAGAATAACAAGGGAACCAAGCAAATTTGATAATAGAAGTAAATTGTAAACTATTTTAAATTGTATTCTCTATCTGAATCATGAAAGAACATTTTTGGGTTCCATGTCCCTTTAAGCACACCGATAAGTTTTATATTCACTTCTGTCTAGGACTGAAGCATTTTACATAATGTGGCACGCACAAAATTGAATTTGATTTATGTTTTTTATCAATGAAAATATCTCACAGTAAAACAGTAAAAGATTTCTATTACAACCAGACATGTTCAGAAAAAAATAAATGAACAGCCTCAACATATTATTTAATGCATTTTGAAAATGAAAAATTATGCTTTTGCCTTTTTAATAATCAGATAAGCACTTTCTGCACTTACCCAGTGCCAACCTTTAAAGGACTATTAAATACAATAGAATTGCTAATCAACGAGTACATAATAAAAAGACAATGCAACAGCACTTACTCTTAATTTTAAAGAAGCAGCAGATTTTGAAATTTCAAAATGTGCTTGTTTAATTTGTTGACCCACTGTACCTTGTGACAGCTATCAGCCAATTACAGACTCATATATAAACATATACAATTTAAATGTATGCAGTCATAGCTGGTGCCTCAAAAAGTGTGCATATAAAAAACAATTTGATATTGATAGTATATTGAATGTATATTTTTATTAAACTTTTATTAAACAAGGTAAAAAAAATAGTGGTCCAGAGTGCATTTATTTTATTTTTTTTTATCAAAGAATGACATTAAAACAAAGAAATCTAATTGCTTATTTATTTCTTTAATTAAATTGTTTCACTGTTGCTATGAAACATGACGTAGAAAAAAGGTAGGAACCAGTGTATTCAAAGCAATTAAAAATAACAAAAGTGATGTACAGTTTATACCTTTAATACAAATATTCTCTGTGAAATGAATCACAAAAACAAAGGCGCCTCCTAGTGTGATATAGTAAGAGCAAACAAATAATGCAATAGTTGAAATGATACTCACAAACGGAGCAGCACTCAGTTGTGCTAAATCAAGCAGACTGGGGTCTCACAGTGTCCCAGCTCACTGTTACTGCCAGATTGCTGGTAACTCCTTTGTCCAACAGGACCGGAATAAGCTCAGACTCTCAGGATGAAGTAATAAAAGCACAATTTAATGGCAAATATAAAAATGAGACGGCTAGATTTAGAGTTTTTTCGGTAACGACCCGCGTAGCTAACGCTGGCTTTTTTTTCCCCGCACCTTTTAAATACACTGGTATTTAGAGTTCACAGAATGGTTGCGTTTTCAGTGCGTTAGGCTCCAAAAAGGGAGCGTAGAGCATATTTACCGCCACTGCAACTCTCAATACCAGCGGTGCTTACGGACGCGGCCAGCTTCAAAAACGTGCTCGTTCACGATTCCCCCATAGGAAACAATGGGGCAGTTTGAGCTGAAAAAAAACCAAACACCTGCAAAAAAGCAGCGTTAAGCTCCAAACGCAGCCCAATTGTTTCCTATGGGGAAACACTTCCTAAGTCTGCACCTAACACCCTAACATGAAACCCGAGTCTAAACACCCCTAACCTTACACTTATTAACCCCTAATCTGCCGCCCCCGCTATCGCTGACCCCTGCATATTATTTTTAACCCCTAATCTGCCGCTCCGTACACCGCCGCAACCTACATTATAGTTATGTACCCCTAATCTGCTGCCCCTAACACCGCCGACACCTATATTATATTTATTACCCTCTAATCTGCCCCCCACAACGTTGCCGCCAGCTACCTACAATTATTAACCCCTAATCTGCCGACCGGACCTCACCGCTACTATAATAAAGTTATTAACCCCTAATCCGCCTCACTCCCGCCTCAATAACCCTATAAGAAATAGTATTAACCCCTAATCTGCCCTCCCTAACATCGCCGACACCTAACTTCAAGTATTAACCCCTAATCTGCTGACCGGACCTCACCGCTACTATAATAAATGTATTAACCCCTAAAGCTAAATCTAAGTCTAACCCTAACACCCCCCTAAGTTAAATATAATTTAAATCTAACTAAATAAATTAACTCTTATTAAATAAATTATTCCTATTTAAAGCTAGATACTTACCTGTAGAATAAACCCTAATATATCTACAATATAAATTATAATTATATTGTAGCTATTTTAGGATTTATATTTATTTTACAGGCAACTTTCTATTTATTTTAACCAGGTACAATAGCTATTAAATAGTTAAGAACTATTTAATAGCTACCTAGTTAAAATAATTACAAAATTACCTGTAAAATAAATCCTAACCTAAGTTACAATTAAACCTAACACTACACTATCAATAAATAAATTAAATAAAATACCTACAAATAAATACAATTAAATAAACTAACTAAAGTACAAAAAATAAAAAAGCTAAGTTACAAAAAATAAAAAAAATTAATTACAAACATAATAAAAATATTACAACAATTTTAAACTAATTACACCTACTCTAAGCCCCCTAATAAAATAACAAAGCCCCCCAAAATAAAAAAATGCCCTACCCTATTCTAAACTTAAAATAGAAAAGCTCTTTAGCCTTACCAGCCCTTAAAAGGGCCTTTTGCGGGCGTACCCCAAAGAATTCAGCTCTTTTGCCTGTAAAAAAAACATACAATACCCCCCAAAATTACAACCCACCACCCACATACCCCTAATCTAACCCAAACCCCCCTTAAATAAACCTAACACTAAGCCCCTGAAGATCTTCCTACCTTGTCTTCACCATGCCAGGTATCACCAATCGCTCCAGGCTCAGAAGTATTTATCCAAGCCCAAGCGGGGGCTGGAGATCCATCATCCGGCTGAAGTCTTCTATCAAGCGGCGGCTGAAGAGGTCCAGAAGAGGCTCCAAAGTCTTCATCCTATCCGGGCAGAAGAGTAGATCCGGACCGGCAACCATCTTCTTCCAAGTGGTGACAAGCTGCTCCATCTTGAAGACCTCCGGCGCTGATCCATCCTCTTCTTGCGACGTCCAAAGTCCGAATGAAGGTTCCTTTAAATGACGTCATCCAAGATGGCGTCCCTCGAATTCCGATTGGCTGATAGGATTCTATTAGCTGTTCCGATCAGCCAATAGAATGCGATCAGCGTATCGGATTGAACTTGATTCTGATTGGCTGATTCCATCAGCCAATCAGAATTTTCCTACCTTAATTCCGATTGGCTGATAGAATCCTATCAGCCAATTGGAATTCGAGGGACGCCATCTTGGATGACGTCCCTTAAAGGAACCTTCATTCGTCGTCTAGTCGTCGGAAGAAGAGGATGGATCCGCGCCAGAGGTCTTCAAGATGGAGCCGGTCGTCATCGGATGGAAGAACATAGAAGATGCGGCTTGGATGAAGATGTTTGCCGGTCCGGATCGACTCTTCTGCCCGGATAGGATGAAGACTTCTGCCCGAAGATGGAATTCTTTAGCCGCCGCTTGGATCCAGACTTCAGCCGGAGGATGGACGTCACTCTTCAGCCCCCGCTTGGGCTTGGATGAAGATTTCGGAGGCTCTTCTGGACCGATCGGGACCCAGTGTGGTGAAGACAAGGTAGGGAGATCTTCAGGGGCTTAGTGTTAGGTTTATTTAAGGGGGGTTTGGGTTAGATTAGGGGTATGTGGGTGGTGGGTTGTAATGTTGGGGGGGTATTGTATGTTTTTTTTTTACAGGCAAAAGAGCTGAATTCTTTGGGGCATGCCCCACAAAGGGCTCTTTTAAGGGCTGGTAAGGTAAAAGAGCTTTTCTAATTTAATTTTAGAATAGGGTAGGGCATTTTTTTTATTTTGGGGGGCTTTGTTATTTTATTAGGGGGCTTAGAGTAGGTGTAATTAGTTTAAAATTGTTGTAATATTTTTCTAATGTTTGTAAATATTTTTTATTTTTTGTAACTTAGTTCTTTTTTATTTTTTGTACTTTAGTTAGTTTATTTCATTGTATTTATTTGTAGGTATTGTATTTAATTAATGTATTGATAGCGTAGTGTTAGGTTTAATTGTAGATAATTGTAGGTATTTTATTTAATTAATTTATTGATAGTGTAGTGTTAGGTTTAATTGTAACTTAGGCTAGGATTTATTTTACAGGTAATTTTGTAATTATTTTAAATAGGTAGCTATTAAATAGTAAATAACTATTTAATAGCTATTGTACCTGGTTAAAATAAATACAAAGTTGCCTGTAAAATAAATATTAATCCTAAAATAGCTACAATATAATTATAATTTATATTGTAGCTATATTAGGGTTTATTTTACAGGTAAGTATTTAGCTTTAAATAGGAATAATTTATTTAATAAGAGTTAATTTATTTCGTTAGATGTAAATTATATTTAATTTAGGGGGTGTTAGTGTTAAGGTTATAATTAGCTTTAGGGGTTAAAAAATGTATTAGAGTAGCGGTGAGGTCCGGTCAGCAGATTAGGAGTTAATACTTGAAGTTAGGTGTCGGCAATGCTAGGGAGGGCAGATTAGGGGTTAATACTATTTATTATAGGGTTATTGAGGCAGGAGTGAGGCGGATAAGGGGTTAATACATTTATTATAGTGGCGGTTAGGTCCGGTCGGCAGATTAGGGGTTAATAATTGTAGGTAGGTGTCGGCGACGTTGAGGGGGGCAGATTAGGGGTTAATAGATATAATATAGGGGTCGGCGGTGTTAGGGGCAGCAGATTAGGGGTACATAAGTATAACGTAGGTGGCGGCGGTGTGCGGTCGGCAGATTAGGGGTTAACATTTTTTAAATATAGTGGCGGAGATGTGCGGGGGCCTCGGTTTAGGGGTACATAGGTAGTTTATGGGTGTTAGTGTACTTTAGAGCACAGTAGTTAAGAGCTTTATGAACCTGCGTTAGCCCAAAAAGCTCTTAACTCCTGACTTTTTTCTGTGGCTGGAGTTTTGTCGTTAGAGTTCTAACTCTCACTCCAGCCAAGACTCTAAATACCAGCGTTAGAAAGATCCCATTGAAAAGATAGGATACACAAATGGCGTAGGGGGATCTGCGGTATGGAAAAGTTGCAGCTGGAAAGTGAGCGTTAGACCCTTTCCTGACTGACTCCAAATACTTGCGGGCGATAAAAACCAGCGTTAAAACTCTAAAAACCAGCGCCAAACTCTAAATCTAGGCGTAAATTTGTGCTTCCACTTTAGGTAATTAGCAATTTGTTTTAAATACCTTTAATAAGGGCTTATGACTCAAACAGTCTGTACATACTAGCTACCATCTATTTTCTGTTTCAAAGGCAGCATCATTCTCTTGTATTGACAAGGTATAATTTTAAGTTCTAGCTCAATGTTTGGTGGATTCTATACTAAGGGGTAGATTTATCAAGCAGCGGATGCTGCAATCTACCCCAGAAGTTTCCGGTTTGCCAGAAACCTAAGTTAAGAAGCAGTGGTCGAAAGACCGCTGCTCCTTAACTAACTTGTCCACCACCTTTTAGATATGATCGGGATGATTAACACCCCCTGCTAGTGGTCTATTGCCTTCAAATGTGCAGGGGACGGCATTTCACAAGCATTTCACTAGAAATGCGTGTGAAATGTTAAATGCCAACAGCGTATTCTGTCGGCATTTAGTGATGTCGGGCGGACATGATTCGCTATAGTGAATCATGTCTGCCCGGCATTTGATAAATGTACCCCTTAATGTGGAAAGCTTGACTGCTTGGTTATGCCTACCCTGCTCTCTATTTAATGCTGCTCTGTAAATGAATACAGAATTATTTGTTTGATATGTTAAACAGTTTATTTTATATTTAGTGTTTTGTTTATGTTGTTTATGTTTGCTTTAATTAGTTTAAAAATAAGAAAATTAAGCAATATTGTGAGAGGGTCTATATAGTTAACATCGTTAACTGGGGGAAATTACAATCAATTTCTATCCCTGTGCTGTTGTGACCAGTGCCCCTAAACCACAACCGTCCGATTCCCTTTGTTTAACCTGAGGGTACCACACTGCAGCTCACGTTTCATAAAACAGTTCAAATGTTTAAACATTTAGGTTACTCACTACTCACAGTTCCGTTGGTGCTTGGTCCTAGGGTACTGCCCTCTTCATCCGTTTTGTGTCGGGTGGGCCATCCTTGTGCTACTTCCCTCCTCAAGCTTCCAAACTTACTTGAGTTTCCTGTGAGCATATGCTATGCCTGCGTTAGCTGTCTGCGTCTGTGGACACACCTCCCCTTTCATTGGTCGGTTGTGGTTGTCGGCTCCACATACGTTAAACCAGAACTCCTTTGCTGGCTCCAAATGTTAGAATGCTCACGAAGAATTGTAAGGAGAACTCTGGTTTCTTGCTGCTTTAAAAGTCCTTTATTCAGTCAACACTAAAAACATATACAGCATAGCAATATTTTGTCTCTTGGTCGACTGTCACAAAAGTTGACATGTTTCGGCTACTTCTGCCGTAATCAAAGCTATGATTATGGCAGAAGTAGCTGAAACATGTCAGCTTTTGTGACAGCCGACCAAGAGATGAAATATTGATATGATGTATATGTTTTTAATGTTGACCGAATAAAGGACTTTTAAAGCAGCAAGAAACCGGAGTTCTCCTTATAATTCTTTGTGAGCATTCTAATCTTTAACTGGTGATCTGGGAATGTGATGCAGGTAATTGTATCCCATAATTCAGTTGGATTGCCTCTCCTCCTTATTTGGAATGAGATCTACAAAGCGGGATATGTCTAAAACAGGACTCAAGTACAACCAGTATACCAAGGTCATTAAAGTGTCTTTATGGAGACTGCTGTAACACATGTAAAAGCAGTGCTGCTTTACTGAAACTATAGTTTGTAATACTTGCCTTCAATATATTGGCATTATTTCGCTTGTTGTGTGCATGCTCTCATTTTGCATCAATAACTTTTCTCAACAAAAAAGAATTTGGAAAAAAAAAATAGGAATTTGAGTTTAAAGAGATTAGAGAAAATGTTCCAGTATAGTAAATCTAAGGGACTATCGCTTAATCTCTTAATGTAACTGCTGGCAAAATTACTAAACCCAAGTACAATAAAACATAAGTTCTTCAGAAATTAGTTCAATATATTCAAAAAGACCAGAATCTTAAAGTTTGAAAAGTATTGTTCTTTGCAGAACTGAGAACAGCATATTTATTAAAAACTAACATTTCAAAGCATATCCCCTTGAGGGACATCAGTTCACATTAATTATGTATCAGAAGGAAAAATTCTGGTTTGTGGTCTCACAGATACATGAAGATGGACTTTAAGATCTGAAACACCATCTTATAAAAAATCAGAGACCCGTGAGAAACAGATACTTTAGCCTAAAGCAATAGATATAATAGAAGAAAGATCTGCTGAAAGCTTTTTTTAAGTAATGCTTTACTGAAAATACAATTTACTCTGAAGTTTTAAGAACGAAGTGAGAGACTATTTTTCCTAAGCAAGAAAACAAACTTGTTGCACATAAGGAAAAACACTGTTTTTGCACTGTGAATGTTAATGATATAAAATTAGTGTATTCTTAATATGCATTCAATTGTAAAATAACTAGCGTTAATGGGAGTCTACTTGAAAATTGTTTAAAAAGAAAGATAATCCCCAGTTTTGCCTAACCAACACTGCAATATTAATATACTTATTACCGCTGTGATTACCTTATAGCTAAGCCTCTGCAGATCGACCCCTTACTTCAGTGCTTTTGACAGACATTCAGTGCTGACTCCTAAATAACTCCACGGGAATGAGCACAATGTTATCTATATGACCCACATGAACTAGCACTGTCTAACTGTAAAAGCTGTCAAAATGAACTGAGATAAGAGGCGATTTTCAACGGTTTAGAAATCAGTTTGAGCCTACCTATGTTTATGCCATTTTTTTTTTTTTTTGTACTATAGTTTATTTTGTTTAATTGTATTTAATTGTAGGTAATTGTAGTTAATTTATTTAATTAATTTAATGATAGTGTAGTGTTAGGTGTAATAGTAACTTAGGTTAGGGTTTATTTTACAGGTAAATTTGTAATTATTTAACTAGGTAGCTATTAAATAGTTATTAACTATTTAATAGCTATTGTACCTGGTTAAAATAAATACAAAGTTGCCTGTAAAATAAAAATAAATCCTAAAATAGTTACAATGTAATTATTAATTATATTGTAGCTATCTTAGGGTTTATTTTATAGGTAAGTATTTAGTTTTAAGTAGGAATACTTTAGTTAATAATAGTAATATTATTTAGATTTATTTAAATAATAATTAAGTTAGGGGGGTGTTAGGGTTAGGGTTAGACTTAGGTTTAGGGGTTAATAACTTTATTATAGTGGCGGCGACGTTGGCGGTGGCAGATTAGGTGTTAATAGATTTAATAGGCTATGTGGGCTATGGCGGTTTAGGGGTTAATACTAGAATAGGTTTATTGCGGTGTGGGCTATGGCGGTTTAGGGGTTAATAATTAGGCTTATTGCGTTGTGGGGGATTGTCGGTCTATGGGTTAATATATTTATTATTAGTAGTGAAAGGGGAGATTGCGGATATAGGGGTTTTACATGTCGGGCTTATTTTTGTGAAGCAGGTTAGACTTTTACGGGAAATTTAATATTTCCATTACTTTTCTTAGGCGCCGGCAGTTTCTAAAGTGCAGTAAGTCACTAGCGACTCCAGAAATTTGTAGTTACGCTCATTTCTGGACATCGCTAGTTTATCAGATTTACGGCACTTTAGGAACTGCCAGGGGGGTATATGTAATACCCCGATGTGCAAGGTGAAATTACGGGCAGCGCGGGTACCCACGCTTGCGCCGAAAACTACGCCGTATATCGGATCGCGCCCATAACATTTTCTCCACAGTCACAAAACTCCCTTCTTAACATGACAAAACTGCTGTATATCTATAGTTACTACTTTTTTTGTTTAGTGTACACAGAGAATAATGATATTGTTGAACATTTAGGGTTTTTATGAAGCAGTTACCCCAAAGCTACCGTATTGTTGACAAATCACCTTTATTTTACAGTAAGGAGGCTTATTTAAGATGATTTTTTTTTTTAACTATAAGTTGGGACATTTTTGCATTAAAACAAATTAGTTTTAATATGTCATGCTTGACAATGCCATAGCTAATCATAATCCATTTATTGCAGTGAATTTATGCTGAATGTCTTGTGGATAATTGTTTGTATGTCCTCATGCAGTGTGGCATTAGGTTGTGACTCTTTCTTTTTATTCTAAATTTTTAAGTCAATTTAGGATATGGCTGTTTTGTCATAGTCTGTTGGAAAAAAAAACTCTCTTTTTTTTTTAAACTAGCTCACCCTGATCTGTCCTATTTTTTGTTTGTCCCTTATGTTTGCTGGACAGTTTAGTTGTAAGGGTATAATCCTGTAATGCAGTGGAACACACATGACCTAAAATAAATGGTTTGTAGTTTTAAAAAATCCAGATTGTCTAATGGTGTTCAATGCAAACAATAGATCTAATTCATTCCTCATTTCTTTACGATATTCCAACATTTTTTCTCTAGAGCTTTTGATGCTCTCAGTAGTCCTCTATTTGTTGAGGGGGCTCTGCTTGGGTGGGAAAAAAATTCTTGCCTTGGTCCTGGGTCACAGGTAATCCTGGGCTAAAAAGATAGTTCATATTCAAATAATTCGGATTGCACAGAGCTGCTCTATCCCCCAGAGATATTCACAGAGGTAAAAAGTGTATTAAAGGGACACTGAACCCAATTTTTTTCTATCGTGATTCAGAGAGAGCATGCAATTTTAAGCAACTTTCTAATTTACTCCTATTATCAAATTATTTTCATTCTCTTAGTATCTTTATTTGAAATGCAAGAATACAAGTTTAGATGCCGGCCCATTTTTGGTGAACACACTGTGTTGTTCTTGCTGATTGGTGGGTAAATTCCCCTACCAATAAACAAGTGCTTTCCATGGTTCTGAAACAAAAAAAATAGCTTAGATGCCTTATTTTTTAAATAAAGAAAGCAAGAGAACCAAGATAAAAAGATAATAGGAGTAAATTAGAAAGTTGTTTAAAATTGCATGCTCTATCTGAATCACGAAAGAAAAAAATTGGGTTCAGTGTCCCTTTAATATAACTGTGTTGGTTATGCAAAACTGGGGAATGGTTAATAAAGGGATTATCTATATTTTTATAATAAAAATTCTGGTGTAGACTGTCCCATTAACCCTTTCATGACAGGGTTATAAAGTCTACATCAGAACATTGTTCCGATGTAGACAAATTGAAATTACGCGATCGTGCAAACGATCGCAAGATTTCAATTATGGGATCGGGTCTGGGGGGCGTCCCTATGATGCTAGGAATGCCCTCCAGACCGCAATCAAATCCTGCAAGCGCAGTTGGCTTCAGGACAGCTGTTAGCTATGACGTTGGATTCCGTAATAACGGCTTTAAAGCCCTGCACCGTTTTGACGGAATACAACTGCATAACGGCAGCAAAGGGATAAACAAGCACATTATACTTGTTATGTTTGGTATAGGGTTAAATAACAAACAGTGTTGGGGTGGGGGGATGGTCCTATTTTTGGTCCCAGTCCGGCTCTGCCCCAACCTGTAAGTTCTCACTGTACAGAACAGTGTTTTTTTTTTGCAGAATCTCATTCTCACTGTACCAAATAGAATCCTGCAAATAAACCCAGTTCTGTACAGTTAGAACTTACAGTTTGGCGTGATTGAAAGGTGCAATAGTTTCAATTTTAGGAATCGCACAATTTTTTAAAAACCCAATTTATTGTGTACAAACTTTGTAAAGCACATTATTGTAAACAGGAATCATCCGGCTAGATTACGAGTTTTGCGTTAGAGGCTATGTGGTGCTAACGAGCAGTTTTCTCTCACCGCTCACTTACCTACAGTTCTGGTATTACGAGTTTTCAGAAACCCGTTGTTAAAAGACAAGAAGTGAGCGTTGAGCAAAATTTTGCTCATTACCACACTCCAATACCAGCACTGCTTAAGTCAGCGGTAAGCTGGTGTAATGTGCTTTTGCACGATTTCCCCATAGGGATCAACGAGGAGAGCCGGCTGAGAAAAAGTCTAACACCTTCAAAAAAGCAGAGTAAAACTCCTTAACGCAGCCCCATTGATTCCTATGGGGAAACAAAAGTTATGTCTACACCTAACACCCTAACATGAACCCCAAGTCTAAACACCCATAATATTACACTTTTTAACCCCTAATCTGCCGCCCCTGAACATCGCTGACACCTACATTATATTTATAAACCCCTAATCTGCCGCTCCGGACACCGCCGCCACCTTCATAATACTTATTAACTCCTAATCTGCTGCCCCCAACATCGCCGTAACCTACATTATATTTATTAACCCCTAATCTGCCGTCCCCAATGTCCCCGCCACCTACCAACGCTTATTAACCCCTAATCTGCCACCCCCAATGTCGCCGCCACTATAATAAACATATTAACCCCTAAACTGCCGCACTCCGGCCTTGCAAACATTAGTTAAATTTTATTAACTCATAATCTGTGTCCCTAACATCGCCGACACCTACCTACATTTATTAACCCGTACTCTGCCACCCCCAACGTCGTCACCACTATATTAAAATTATTAACCCCTAAATCTAAGTCTAACCCTAACCCTAACACCCCCTAACTTAAATATAATTTAAATAAATCTAAAGAAAATTACTATCATTAACTACATTATTCCTATTTAAAACTAAATACCTATAAAATAAACCCTAAGATAGCTACTATATAACTAATAGTTACATTGTATCCATCTTTGGGTTTATTTTTATTTTACAGGCAAGTTTGTATTTATTTTAACTAGGTAGAATAGTTATTAAATAGTTATTAAGTACCTGTAAAATAAAACCTAACCTAAGTTACACTTACACCTAACACTACACTATAATTAAATAAATTAACTAAATTAACAACAATTAAATCAATTAAATTAAATTAGCTAAAGTAAAAAAAAAAAAAAAACACTAAATTACAGAAAATAATAAGCAAATTACAAGATATTTAAACTAATTACACCTAATCTAATAGCCCTATCAAAATAAAAAAGCCACCCCAAAATAAAAAAAAACCCTAGCCTAAACTAAACTACCAATAGCCCTTAAAGGGGCCTTTTGCGGGGCATTGCCCCAAAGTAATCAGCTCCTTTACCTGAAAAAAAATACAAACAATCCCCCACCCAACAGTAAATCCCACCACCCACACAACCAGCCCCTTAACTAAAAAAACCTAAGCTCCCCATTGCCCTGAAAAGGGCATTTGGATGGGCATTGCCCTTAAAAGGGCAGTTAGCTCTTTTGCGAGCCCAAAGTCCCTAACCTAAAAATAAAATCCACCCAATACACCCTTAAAAAAACCTAACACTAACCCCCTGAAGATCGACTTACCGGGAGAAGTCTTCTCCCGGTAAGACTGAATGTCCTGTCTCCAGGAAGTGTTTGGCCACTGACTGATCTGTCTTTCCCTTTTCAATGACCAATCTGATACTAGACCTGTGTGTGGCCATTCTCTCTTTCAGGGTACATTCTGTTTTGCCAATGTAGACATCCCCACATTGGCATTTAATCATATACACCACTTATTTAGATTCACAGTTTAAAGGGAATTACATTTTATATATTTTGCCCATATGGCTGTGTGTGAATGTGTCCCCTAGAATTAGGTTGTCACATGTCACACAGCCATGACATTTATAGACCCCTGGTTTCCTCTGTAAAAAGTGTTGATTGGTGTATGAAGAGTTAAACATAAAAGAAAAGCCTAATAATATATATCAGGAACTGCTGAGGCTGAAGAAGAAGGAAGTGGACTTATACCTACATGCCATATCCCTATCTGAGTATCACTGGGAAGCTAAGATCCCTAAAGGTTTCAGAATCAAAAACATACCCACTATTGGCCGAAATAATCCTGGTTTTTGTGAGCGTTGGTGCCGCATCCTAAATAAGTTCTCCCTGGATCTAATACTGCTTGTGGTAAAGAGCTAATAAATACATTAACCCTGATCGAGCAGGAGAGGGTTAAATTTGAGGCTGAACACAGACCTGTACTTACCACTGATACAACAGAGGACTGGCTGACGAAATTAAATGATCAGATCCATAAATACAGGGAAGACCTCACAGCATACAAATGGAGTAAGCGCCGACTTAATGCAGAAGACTACAGGCTAAACTTGATTTATCCCTGGCAATACGGCATCCCCTCAGTGGGCAGAAGGAGAAGACGTGACGTGCAACGATTGTGATGCCCAGAGGGCGCAACACTAGACTCAGCATCATCAGGCAGCGACGTGGAAGCTACAGGGGAGCAGGATCATTTTTTAGGAGAGGGCAGGCCCAACGCAGATACCGGAGACGGATTAAGAAAACCAAGAGGGGTAAGAGAGAAACCACAATGGGTGACTTGGAGCAGAGGGTCTGGCCCACAGAACTGGAAGAAAAGGTAATCTTTATCCTATCCAGTCATAACTTGACTCAGGAGGAAGAAAAAGTACTAACTTGAGGGCAAGACTTTGTTCCAAAAAGTAAAGGGAATATGTTTAACATGAAAATAGACATGTACAGACTCAACAAGAACTTAAGGCTAAAGGATTATTTTCATGATAAATTGGACACTAGGAAACAGAAAGATACTGCTTACAAGGTAGCAAGTACATTTGAACCCCCACACTAAAAATGTAAATATTAATATGTTCCTGAAGATGGTGAAGAAAGATCTAGCCAAACTGGAAAAAGTTAAGTCAATAAACACCTCCAATATGGAGAAAAATGAATGGGATGCCATACAACAACTTAAAAATAACAAGGATATTATACTGAAACTGGCCTGCAAGGGCGGCAGCTTAGTCTTGATGGACTATAAAAAAATTACAGGAATGAGGCACTGAGACAACTGGGAGATAAGGTTAATTATATCCCATTAACCAGGAACCCCACTTGTGAATACAAATGGGAACTAGAGTACATCCTAGCAATGCTGGTTACTAATTAATGGATAAGTGAGAATGAGAGAGAATATATGATGACTGAATATTCAAAGACACCAGCCTTTTATGTGCTACCAAAGATTCACAAGTCCTTAGAGGCACCACCAGGGAGACCAATTATCTCTGCATTCGACTCACTGAACCAACCCATAGCCAAATTCCTGGATGACCACCTACAGGACTGTGTAAAAAAGTTACCATCTTACATAATGGACTCAGCAGACTTTATTGGGTCACTGGGAGAGATAGAAAATACTGAGGGGTATATGCTATTTGTTACCATGGATGTGTCTAATTTATATACATGCATACCTCATGAAGAGGGAAAAACAGCCGTTAGAGAGTTGCTCATAAACAAAACTGAGTATAGAGGCCCACTAATAAAATACTTTGCCCTATTATTGCATTTTGTGTTGCATAAAAATTACTTCAAATTTGAAAATGAGATATTTTTACAAAGAATGGGAACTGCAATGGGCTCATGAGTAGCCCCAAGCTATGCCAACATATTTATGCATTTCTATGAGCAATAGCATAGCCTTGACAACCCTACCTTTAAGGAACATGGAAGGGGATACAGGCGCTTCATAGATGACGTGTTTTTTTTGTTTTTTGTTTTTTTTTAATATAAATTTTTTATTGATTTTGATAACAAAGAAAACATCTTTTTAACAAGAAAAAAGAAAGAGAAAAGAAATCACAGGGATCTGAGTTTAGCATACAAATCGTAAAGCTCTAAACGGCTAGACTGCAAATAGCCACAGATTTCATACAACAGATATCTGATCCGTGGGCTTCTGGAGTATAATGTCTCAGTTGTTACAGTTATTGACAAAGTCTTTTATTATCCATTTTCGTTCCCTGGAGATGTTAGTCAAATTCTTTCCCATACGTCATCGGTGTTGTGGAGCAATTACTATGTGCTATAACTTCTTATACATAAGTCTAAAATCAATCCCTAGTCCAACAAAAGAAGGGTACAGGGAAGTAACAGAGGGGAAGAGGGGGTGGGGAAAGGAAAAAAAATAAAGGGGGGGGTATCTGACAGAGACATCCCTGATGTGATGTTTGCGCTGAAGTTATTAAAACATCCGCACCAGCGGCGTAAAAAGAGTTCTATGTTTTGGAAAGGGTTTCTAATTTCCTTACTCTAAAGATGCGTCTGGTGTATGGGGGGTCTATTGTGTTTGCGTGGCAGTGACAGAGTCCCAGTAAAATCTGATATCTGCATAAAATGCAGATTTACCTCTCTTAAAATAGCCATATTCTTCACATGAGAGCATCTTGTCTGTATTTTGTAACCAGCTGTCTTGTGATGGTATTGTGGGGGATTTCCAGTATAGGGCGATCAGTGATTTGGCGATATTGAGTCCAATACGTATCAGTGTTTTCCTAATTTTACATTGGAGAGGGGGGGGTCTCGTTTAGGAGGATCAATTTTGGGTTTAGGGAGAAGGCCGCCTCTGCCAATTTTCCCAATGTGGCCTCTATTCCCTTCCAATATGGGTGAAGTTTGGGGCAGGCCCACCACATATGTAGAGTGGTGCCCTGTTCACTGCAGCCTCTCCAACATAATGATGGGGAGGCGGGGTAAATGTTGTGTAGCCTAGCTGGTGTCAAGTACCAGCGCATAAGCACTTTGTAGTTGAGTTCAATAATCTTGGGGGAAGTGGAGGAGGTACGTGTGTTCTGATATATTTGTAGCCATTATTTAGTATCCATTGCCATATCTAGTTCTCTGTGCCACTTAGCTACATATGGGGGAAGTGAGGGGGTTTGTGCATTTTGGAGTATCCCTTTAGCTAGTGAAAGTGTACCTCTGGCAGTTTTCCCTGCTAAGCAGATTTGCTCAAATGGTGTCGGCAATCTTAGGAGGTCTATTTTGTTGGGAGATGTCATGATAAAGTGTCGTAATTGCGCATATTTTAGCCACGGGGAAAAGGAGCCAAATAGAATTGGTGCAAGTTCCTCTCTAGTTCTTAGTTTGCCTTGCGTAATCAAGTGTGCTATGGGAACGGAGTCTAGTAGCTCAGTAATTAGTGTGTCTTTTTTCCTGTTATCATAGCCCCCCATCAGTTCTATGTTGGGGAAAATTGGAGTGAGTGGGGAAGTGGGTGTAGACAATGTTGGGGCTGTTTTGATTAAGTGATCCCATGTGCTAAATATATGTCGATAGAGTATAGACGATTGGCAAGGAGAGGTGCGTCTGATTTTAGGGAGCCAGCAAAGAGGGGCTGGGTTAGGGGATCTAAGCAACTGGGAATCAATCGCTACCCATGCCTTAGAGTCTTTTCTACAATGCCAATCTAGAATTCTCTGCAGTACTGATGCATGGTAATATAAGCTTATGTCTGGTAATCCCAATCCTCCATTCTGGAGGGATCTATACATTGTTCCCCGTGCTATCCTTGGATGAGATTTACCCCACACAAAGGCATTTACAGCTTTTTGAAGCTGTTGTATGAATGTTTTAGGAAGGGCGATAGGTATTGCCTGTAGTATATACAAAATTTTCGGGAGTATTGTCATTTTGATCGACTGTATCCTGCCCCACCATGACAGAGGTTTGTCCTTCCAGGAGGAAAGGGAATGCTGTATAGAGTGTAAGAGGGGTCGGTAGTTCAGAGCGAACCATCGCTCTGGACTAGAGGGCAGTACCACGCCTAAATATTTTAGATGTGAGTTTTGAATTTTAAATGGACACACTTGTGTGAAAGCCGCAAAGGCATTGGTAGTCATAGAGATATTTAAGAGTTCTGACTTTGAATAGTTTATGTGAAAATGCGAAAATCTACTGAACTTATCAAATTCCCGGGTCAGGTTGGGCATGGATATGTCGGGGAGCGTTAAGGTGACCAGCACGTCGTCCGCGAACATAGCTAGTTTGTGTGAGTCTGGGCCAATGTTAATACCGTGTATGTCTGGATTTTTCCTGATATGACAGGCTAGGATCTCCATCGTGAGGACAAAAAGTATGGGCGATAGTGGACAACTGTCTTGTCCCGTTATGAATATGAAAGCTGTGTGATAATACCCCATTTGCGCGGACTTTTGCCGAGGGACCATTATATAGGTGAAATATTCGTTTGATCATTAGTTCCCCGAAGCCAAAATGTTTAAGTGTGCTAAGCAGGAAAGGCCAGTTCAGCCTATCAAAGGCCTTTTCCGCATCAGTGGAGGCCAGGACAGCGGGTATTTGTTTTGTTTTAACATATTCCATTAAATGGAGAACCCTAATCGTGTTGTCTCTGGCCTCCCTGAGCGGAACAAAGCCGGCTTGGTCTACATGCACTAGAGTTGGGAGTATTTTGCTAATCCGGTTCGCCAGTATTTTGGCATATATTTTTATATCCCCATTCAATAGGGATATAGGGCGGTAACTACTTCGTTCTGTGGGTGGTTTTCCTGCTTTGGGGATAACCGATATGTGCACTTCTAAAAGGTTATGGGAGTGTAGGCCATCTTTATCAAGGGAGTTGAATAGATTCGTGAGGTGAGGTGCCAGGATGGACTGGAACTGTTTTGTAGTATGAGGCCGATAGGCCATCAGGGCAAGGGCTTTTACGCAGTGGTGTACTATTTATGGCTGCTAAGACTTCTTGTAGGGTTATGGGGTCCTCCATTTGCTTTGAGATATGGTTAGGTAAAGTTGGAACGTTGGCCCCTAGAATGTAAGAGTCTATTGCCTCATTGTCTGTGGAGTATGGGGTTACAGGAATATCATAGAGCTTTTTGTAATAATCTCCAAATACATTTGCAATTGCTCTACTATCGTGGGTGTATGCTCCTTGTGTGGTTGGAAGGGATAATTTACAGATAAATTGGTTATTTGTGCGATTTCTAAGGGCTCTAGCCAGTAGAGGACCTGCTTTATTACCTTCTACAAAATAAAGTTTATTTAAATAGGTTGCCTTACGTTGTGCCTCTCTATTGAGTAGTTCATTCAGCTCGCGTCTAGTCTTAGTCAGTTGAATTATGTGCTGTTCATTGGATGGGGCCTGCATATGTAGTCTCTCAATATCTTGGAGTTGATGGATTAATGTGTTATATTTCCCATTATAGTTTTTCCTTGCAATATATTTCTGCTTTAGGAATTCCCCTCTCACAACTGCTTTATGAGCTTCCCATACAAGGGCGGGGGATGTATCCGGGGTAGCATTATGTAGAAAATAGTCTTTGAGCGAGCGCGTGATTTTATCTTTAATTAGTGGCTGCAGTAGAAGCGTATCGTCTAGTCGCCAATGAGGGTCAGGTAGGGGTTTATTTGGCAGGGCCAGGGATAGTGTTACCATCGAATGGTCAGACCATGGGGTCGGCAGAATTTCCGAGTGCTTTACTAGGGGTAGGCTCCTCTGGTCTATAAATATGTGGTCTATTCTGGAATATGACTTCTGAGGATTTGAGTAAAAGCTATATGTCCTCTGTTCTGGGTGTTGGATTCTCCAGGTGTCTAATAGCGTTGCACTGCGCAGGGCCCTAAAGATAGCACCTAGGGAGCTTTTGGGCATTGAGCTCTTTTTGTTAGAGCAATCTAAAGGCGGTTCCATAGCTACATTGCTATCTCCTGCTAGAATCAGCACTCCCTGTGTTACCTCTAATAAATTTCTAATCAGTTTTTTTAAAAAACGGGCCTGGCCAGTGTTTGGCGCATAATATGTTGCAAGTGTGGTTGGATGGTTGTATATTGTACCTACTAGAATCAAGAATCGTCCCTCATTGTCTGTATATTGCTGAGTGAGTTGGAAATAAATAGGATGCCTACTCCGTTCCGCTTAGTAGGTGCTGAATTAAAATATCCTATTGGAAATTGTTTGGAGGAGCATTTTGGTGTCATATGTTTGCAAAAGTGTGTCTCTTGTAGGAAGATCACCTCTCCTTTATGTTTATGAAACCAATTAAGGGCAATGGATTTTTTAGTGGGTGAGTTTAGCCCTTTAACATTTTGGGAGATTAGTAACATATCAGGGACTGCCATATGTGTTATAAGAAGGAGCGTTTATGTAGTGTTGTTTGTAGAGCCTATCAATTGCTATATATGAGTTGGAAGGGGTGTCTGCCAGTTTAATGCGATTATTTACGTGTTGCATGTCACAGTACCTGAGTATGAAAGCTCGCTGTTGATGTCTCTCATCTGCGTCTCTGTCAGAAAAAGGGTAAGAAGGAAAAGAGGGGTTGCATAGGGAACAGCGATCTCCTCTAGTGTAAGGATCCGCTGGAAGGAATAGAGAAAATAAGTAAAACATATAATGTATTAACAATAACATAATAGAACAACAATACTTAAAACAGTATCTCGTACAAGATGGGGGGGTCATAGTAAATAGAGAGAATTACCATGACGGAGCATTTCCATCTGAGATTTGAATACCAGGTAGTGGGGACTATCTGAGGGGTGGCTAGTGTTTGGTATATTAGTTTTAATGTAATCTACAGTGATAATACAATTGTATATGGACACAAAACATTTCCTACATAGGTTACCAGAAACTTCTAGATCCCTGGCATAGTATTCTACTGAATAATAGGCAATTATGAGGCGGGCCAGTTCTTAAGTCTTTCATTTCAGGTTATTTCTCCTTCCTGCTGGGCTGTTTTCAGGTTCCCTTTGTTAGTTTTCTTGGAAACTTTTGTCCAGGCAAGTCTTTGTTGTTTCGGTGCCGGTGATAATGAGTTATCTCCAGATCTTGAAGTGGATTCAGACGAGCTCATAGATGGAGGTGGAATCTTTAAACTGCTGCAAAATTGCTCTAAGTCATCTGGGTGACTATATGTGACAATCTGGGAGTTGTGTAGCACTTTGATACAGAAGGGAAAACCCCATCTATAGGGTATTTTTAAATCCTGGAGGTGCATTGTGAGATATCTCGCCTCTCTGCGCTTGGAGAGTGTAATTTTACTTAGATCTGCATATATCTGTATTGTATCTCCTTCAAACAAGATTTGGCGTGTTTTCCTCGAGGCTGTCTTCACTTTCTCCTTGTCTTTGAAGTTTTGAAATCGCAGAATTATGTCTCTGGGTGGCTTATCTTCTGGCGGCTTCGGACGCAAGGCCCGGTGGGCTCTGTCTAAGGGGATAACTGGTATATCTTCTTGCAGGATGTGTTGGAACAGTTGCTGCAGGTGCTGTTGAATTTGGGATGTTGTAACTTTCTCTGAGACGCCTCTTATTCTTAGATTCTGCCGTCTCCCTCTGTTGTCTAAATCCTCGACTTGGTTTTGAAGCTGTAGTATCATATCGTCATGCACTTGAAGAGTACGGTTTTGAAGTTCTGTAGTATTAGAAAATTGTTCCAAATCCTCCTCTGCCTGCATAACTCTATCCCCCAAGTCTGAGAGATCTTTCCTGACTTCAGATAGTCCATCTTTAATAAGTTTCCCAACTTGGGTGAAAAAAGAGGCAAAGTCCGCTTTAGTCGGCAGATTCTGTATATCAGCTATAGTGAGAAGAGCAGGAGAATCCATCTCAGAAGTGGTCTGTTCAGCATCTGGCTGTTCAGCTGTGGCAGACATGGAGGATTCCATGACTTTAAAAAAGTTGTCCATTTTAGCATTGGGAGTTGTTAGGCCCTTAGTGTTTTTTTCTGGCCTGGGTGTGCGTCTAGACGCCATTTCTGGCTTTGTAGAATTAGTGTAAATAAGAATCAGCTTGTACCCTTTGTTGCACTGTGGTGACAAGTAGTATCTCAACCCAGGGTGGAGATGCAATAAAAATAAATAAGCAACAGTCCTTTTCAAGTGAGCTGCAAAACAGTGTCCTTACAACAAGAGCGTTGCCAATCTGTACTAATCTGTCTAGGTACCAGTATTTGAGGGTTGGTTTGGGCACTTTCAGGCTTTTGTACCTCTGCAGATCAGTGTCGTTTTTGGCTGCTTAAGGCGGTGCGTGGCGGGATCTGTTCACATGTTTAAAGTTGTTTTCTAATCGGTAGCAGCACACCCCTAAAACACTGTGCTGTGTAGTTTTTAAAGGGCTGGGTTTGCGGTAGATATAATGCTTCTGCCCCAGGAGTTAATAATGAACTGTCCGGAGAGAGTCTAAACCGACTCCATTAATAAACACCATGTTGGTCTGTTTCCCAAATAGTAAGTCATGCTGTCTACAAAGCCTCCGTTAATTGTCTCTAAGAGGGTAACTGTAAGACATCTATGTAGTAGTAGGAGTGCTGTGTTCTAACCCCTGGTAGCGATGGCGCGTGTGTTGGCTTTTCATTTTGACATGGTGCGCACTTAGGCCTGACACGCTCCGGGATATGATGCAGTTTTCAGTCACCTCGGCAAAGCCCCAAAAGTGTTTTATTCGATGCCTCTAGGCTTCGCCTAGTATTAGGTTGTTTTTCCGGGCTTCACAATTGCCGGTATGTCCCTTGATAATGCCGTGGAAAGAGCTCCTCTAACCGGAGCTAAGAATCATGCGGCCATTGTGGTCCTTGGCCGGCCCCGCCCCCCCAGATGACGTGTTTTTTATATGGTATGGCAAAGAGGAGACATTGATAAAGTTTGTAGATGAATTAAGCACACTACCTAGCCCTATTCAATTTGTGCCAATAAAAAGGAATTCCTAGATATAGAAATCTATAAGGAGAGGGGACAGACAGAGACAAGGATTTATAGGAAACCCACTGATAGGTACACCCTGGTTAAATTTGAAAGCTTTCACCCAAAACACCTACTGAAAACAATGCCCAAAGCTCAAATGCTCAGAGCTGTTAGACTTACTTCCAAGGTGGAAGAAAGGGAGGCAGCAGTGGATAATATGGGAAGGAAATTTTCAAAACGTGGGTATCCAAATAAAATACTACAGGAGAGTAAAGAAAAAGCCATGTCTAAACACCAACCAGAAAGGAAGGAGATAGACAGTAATAGACTATTTTTTGTAAATGACTACACCACATCTACATGGAAATTAAGGAAGGCTATAAATAAGAACTGGAGGGTCTTGCAAATAGAAGAAAGATTGACCCCATATTTAAAAGAAGAGCCAATCTTCTCATATCGAAAGGGAAAAAGTTTGAGAGACATGCTAGTCCAATCAGACCCTGTGGAAAAATATGAAAGAAAAATCACACACTTTTTTACAGAGGAAACCAGGGGTCTATAAATGTCATGGCTGTGTGACATGTGACAACCTAATTCTAGGGGACACATTCACACACAGCCATACTGGCAAAAGCTATAAAACGTAATTCCCTTTAAACTGTGAATCTAAATATGTGGTGTATATGATTAAATGCCAATGTGGTGATGTCTACATTGGCAAAACGGAATGTAGAACAAAAATCCACAATAATGGTGTAAAAGAGGACCGGGAGAGATAAGCAGGTAAAAATGTATTTTATTCCATATCAAAATGTAAAAATCATTACAGGCACAGCAAACAGACCCTGCTCGTTGCTGTGCCTGTAATTATTGTTACATATTGATATGGAATAAAATACATTTTTACCTGCTTATCTCTCCAGGTCCTCTTTTACACCATTATTGCAGATTTTTGTTCTATTTCTGTGAATTTGTAAGTAGGGGTTTGGAGAGCCCCAGCAATAGTGGAAGTATACGCCGATATACTGGTACTGTACTGGTATTGGGAAGGCCCTGGATTGTACCTCTCTGTGCAAACTGCTGCTCGGTAACAGAGGGTGGATACAGGATTGCATTGCAACTTGCAATTGGAGACGAAGAGAACACTCTACACGGAGAGGGCACCGTCTGCGTGAGTCCTTACCTTTTTGTATTTGCACTTGGAAATTTTATTGTATCAAATAGGTGACATCCGATTGAGTGGGACTCTGTGATAGAGTCGGTTTAAACTAATGAACTATCATTTATTATGAAAAACTGTTTACACTGCATTATCGCTGTGAAGTCTTTCCTTTGAAATATATTACAAAACGGAATGTACTCTGAAAGAGAGAATGGCCACACACATGTCTAGTATCAGATTGGTTATTAAAAAGGGAAAGATAGATCAGCCAGTGGCCAAACACTTCCTGGAAACAGGACATTCAATGCCCAGTCTAAGATGCTATCCCATAGATCACCACGACCCAAAAGGGGTGGAAATAGAAAAAGGACACTAATAGAAAGAGAGAGCAAATGGATCTATGAGTTAGACACTGTATATCCCAGAGGCCTAAACACCTACTTATCTTTATCATGTTTTCTGTAAAGCATAGACAGGCAGAGATGAGTGTGGATAGAGTTAGATTAAACCCTAATATCTATGTTATATATTATGTGTTATTTGTTATATATTATGTATTGTTTTTAATCCCTGTATATCACTAAAACACCTCCTAATAATTGGATGCATTATATCTTTTAGCCAAAAATAGTGACCATAAGGAACAAGAAGGAAAGTCTGCAAATAGTTCATGCTAACATGAAATGGCTGAGAAGCTGTGCACCCTGGGATTTGGTAGTGGCTTGTGAGTACTGGGAAGTATATAAGCGAGGTGATTTTATATTGTTATCTTGACAAAGGCCCAGATGGGGCCGAAATGTTGGACTACGTTACAAAAAAGAACTTAAAATAAAAATATTGAGCTGAGTCATATGTGAGAGAATTAATACCTGATGGAAGCTCAAAAATCTATCTAAGAGTGCAACCTTACACTGACAAGTATATATATATATATATATATATTCATATAGATATATAGGTATAGATACATATTTTACAAAAATATATGCAGATTTAGAAATATATAAATATAAATATATAATAAAAAGAGCATTCTCTTCTAAGTAAAGAACATAGGAATTTGAAGTATTCCTAACACACCTTAGTCTTTAGCAAAGTTAAACTATCACAGTTTTGGGTTAGCATGCAGATCAGAAAAAGTAAATACTTTCTTTTGCACGCCCCATATGTGTTTATGGGGAGACAGAGTTAGTAGAATGACGATGAGGCAACAAACCCCAAGGGTCCCAGCTAGGAAATTCTATAGCCAGTACTAAAATTTGCTACATTTTTCCTTTGCCTTATATTATGCTTCTTTTGATTATTGATTGATTATGTAGCTTTGTGAATTTAAATTGGGGTTATGGAACAGGAAGAGATTGTGAAAAGGGAGAGGGAGGTTAGGATGTTGACTACACTAAAATAAATGCTATAATGAAACGCTTAATTTAGTGGTCGATTTATCAAAGGCTTCACAAGAGAACCTGCAGTCCGTATTTATCAAGCAGTAGTCATCAGACCGCTGCAGTGGCGCATTTCAATCTCCCTGGTCTCGTCTGATCGAGGACATTGACACCTCCTGCCCACGCGCGATTGGCTGTGCACGGGCAGGGGTGGCAGGATTGCACACAAGAGCAAAATAGCGCCCCTGTCCGCCACAGCATGATAAATCGACCCCATAGTGATGACCATGGAGCTGTTGATGAATGTCATGTTTACTAGCATATGAGACATTCATGGCACTTATCGTTTAAGGCTGAAGTTATCCACAAAATATGTAGTCATATGTTCACTTTGTTTTAAAAACTACAAATAATAACTCTCAGCAAATTTCTACCACTGAAAAATCCTAACAGTAAGATCATTTTCCAAGAGAAATACACCTCTCAAAAGTAATCGTATGTCATATTAAATGTTTGCTGAGATTTTATAAATGAGGAGGCAGCAGGCAGATGTTTTGAAATGTTTATATATATGACTAGAAAAAAACTGTCACATATGTAATAGACAGATACGCGATATCATGTACAGATAATGAGATCTGCAGGAAATGCAATAAAATGGAAATCATGGTCACAACATCTACAAATGGTGTATAGCAACGGCACTCTTCATATTTTTGTTTCTATTTCATACTCGCATTACTAGCATTGTTAAAGTGAATGTAAATTCTGATGCTAAAGTGCCCGGTTTTTAAAAATTTTATTAAAAACAGGGGCACTTTAATTAATCAAAGTTCACATTTCACTCGTGTTGTGAAAAAAAATTACCTTTTAAACTTGACAGCAGCTCCAGCTTTCTCCGGTCGTTGCAAGCCATTTCTGATGTCGGAAATGATGGATAGGTCATCCTCCAATAACAGCTTCCCCCCCGGAGAAATCAGTGTCTGATTCAAAGCCGCAATTGGAGGAAGCCGGATTCCTTATTTTAGACCCAGGAAGAGGCTTTGCAACAGGTGGAGGAAGCTGGAGCTGCTGTTAAGTTTAAAAGGTAATTTTTTTTTCCCAAGTGAAATGTAAATTTTGATGAATTAAAGTGCCCCTGTTTTTAATCAAATTTTTAAAAACCTGGCACTTTAGCATTTACATTTACATTCACTTTAAGTACAGTAATCTCATCTTTAGGAACGGGTTTTCTTTGCAATCTCATTGTTGTGATTAGGAGTTAAAGGGATAGTAAACCCAAATATTTTATTTCATGATTAAGATAGAGCATGCCATTTTAAGCAACTTTCTAATTTACTCCTATTATCAATTTTTTTTGTTCTCTTGCTATCTTTATTTGAAAAAGCAGAAATAAAAGTTTTGGAGACGGACCATTTTAGGTTGAGAACCTGGGTTGCGCTTCCTGATTGGATGGCTAAATGTACCCACCAATCAGCAAACTCTATCTAGGGTACTGAACCAAAAAAGGCCAGCTCCAAAGCTTTCATTCCTGCTTTTTCAAATAAAAATACCAAGAGAATGAAGAAAATTGATAATAGGAGTAAATTAGAAAGTTGTTTAAAATTGACTTCTCTATCTGAATCATGAAAGTATAAGTAGTTGCCATTCAGTCTTGTTTGTTTAAAACTATTCTTACAGTTATAGCAATGTCTACAGTAATAGTGAAGTTTGGAAATCACGTTCTTTACACTTAGAATGAGGTTTGGAAATCGTGGTGTGTACAGTGAATTTCTAAAATTGTGGTCTGTACAGTGAGTTCTGCAACTTTGGATCTTATCACTTAGCGGTTTCACAATTTACTGTGTGAAAACTGTTAAAATCATTTTTACAAGATGAGATAAGCTTATCACTCTTATGGACATTAGTATTCCGCAGTGTTCTTCTTGATTTTGGATTAAAATCTCACCAAAAACAGAAAACAAGATTTTCTTGACGATTAAAAAAAAAAAGTACTTTTAACTTATAAAAAGTTTTTTTTTTTTTTAAATTGGTTATGCATGCCCAGTATAACCATAATGTCATAATAAAAATGGCATTCATAGTTTACTTATCATAAAGAGCATCTAACTGCAAAGAACAGACACAGATTCCATTAACTTCTAGCGTAGTGTATCATGTCCGCCGCACATCGATAAATGCCGACAGTATACGCTTCTTGGGAACTGCTTGTGCAATGCAACCTCCTGCAGGTTCGCAGCCAATGGGCTGCTAGCAGGTGGTGTCAATCAGCCGGATCGTATAGGAACGGGCGGATTGATGTCCGAAGTCTCAGAGCAGACGGACAAGTTATGGAACAGCAGTCTTTAGACCACTGCTTCATAACTTCTGCTTACGGCGAGCCTGAAGGGTCGCGTGGAAACAGGGGCATCAAACTCTATTCGAAGCTTGATAATTCAGCTCCTAAATGTGAGTTATCAATGTTGCCTTTGTTTGAATTGGAAAGATTCTGAAAAATCATTAGGGGAAAAAAATTAAAGATTGGACTCAAGCCCTATGTCAAAAGAATACCCAGGTTTTAGCTGTCAAGCGGCAGTCAAGGAAAAAAAACTTGAAAAACATTTTAAGTCTTTTCATCTTATCTCCTTTGACTGTGTCTAATCAATGCTAGTTGTCAATGAGTTTGTTCACTGCTTTAAACAATCACGTTTTACTATGCAGCCAGATCAAGTAAATTGCAGCAAATTTGACTAAAGGTGTTAGCTCCAGCTTCTCTAAGAGGAAGCAAAACAAACACAAGTTTTACAGGTATTTATATAGTAAAAGTGTACAAAGTAAATAATCTAATAAATGTAATTAATTCAGTTATAGGGCATTCAAATGTGAGTTTAAAGTCCCTTTAACAGCTTCGTACAATGCTGAATGTATTCACTGTTTATTTTTATTTTTAAACTGAAATTCCTTTTTTAAAATAGTTGAGTGCATAGTAAAGTCATTTACGGGACTTTACCTGAGATTGATCATCAACAGAAAGCAGAGATTTACATCTATTTTGATTTGACAGGATTCATTAGAAATAGATCATTTTTGTGACCAAGAGCTGAATCTGATAAAACATATCCAAGATGATATATGAAGTTAATTATCCTCCATTTTCTTAATAAGCATATTTACTGATTCAGCAAAGCTTACATCACACATCACTGCATATGTTCCATAAACAATTTAACCTTGTCAGAAAAAAGGAATCATGAAACGTAGATGTGCAGCACATGAGGGACTCAACAAATCCCCAAGGCTAAAATAATTATGATATTAAGGTAACTTATCATGATCCCCTTTTTTTTAGTTGAATGTGGAAATTGTTCATACTGCTTGCACAGACTAGTCATGGTAATTAAGAGAATAACTGTAAACAGTGCTCATTTGTTTGAAAGGCACAATCTTACACAAGTGCATGGATTGCTCAGCTGATTTTTTTTCTCAGATTAAGAAAATTGTGTGTGATATTTACATCACATACAGACCCACAAACGTGCCAAAGTGAAACACTGTCAAAAGGAATACTCATAAATTATATTCTTAAAAATCATACATAAAAATATCGTATTTAATTGTTATAAATAAACACTTAATGATATCATAAAATGTAGTATCCTACTTATATATACAATATAACAAGTATGAAGTGAATTAAAAAATTGTCTCTTTAAATAGTATTGCTGGATAAAAACAGTTTTCTTTACTAATTCAATCAGGAAATTCTATTAGTATGTTCAATATTTCCAGGTAGTGAATAGTTGCAAAATGCTTCCAATAGAAATAATTTCAAAAAGTATCACACTCATGGCTAGATTAGGAGTTTTGCGTTAGTCTTAAAAAGCAGAGTTAGCCGGTCCTAACGCTGCTTTTTAACGCCCGCTGGTATTACAAGTCTTGAAGGTACAGGCTCTTTGCTCACTTTTTTGGCCAGACTTATGTAAATTGCGTATCCTCTTTTTTCAATGGGACTTGCATAGCGCCGGTATTACGAGTCTGCCAAAAAGTGAGCTGTAGACCCTCTCCTGTCAAGACTGGTACCGCATTTTAAAGTCAGTAGTTAAGAGTTTTACACTACAACGCCGTAGCATAAAACTCTTAACTAAAGTGCTAAAAAGTACACTAACACCCATAAACTACCTATTAACCCCTAAACCGAGGCCCTCCTGCTTTGCAAACACTAAAAAATATGTTTAACCCCTAATTTGCCGAACTGGACATCGCCACCACTATAATAAATATATTAACCCCTAATCCGCCGCACTCCCGCCTCAAAAACATTAGTTAAATATTATTAACCCCTAATCTGCCATCCCTAACATCGCAGACATCTACCTACATTTATTAACCCCTAATCTGCCGCCGCCAACGTCGTCGCCACTATACTAAAGTTATTAACCCCTAAATCGAAGTCTAACCCTAACCCTAACCCCCCTAACTTAAATATAATTAAAAAAAATCTAAATAAAAATTACTATCATTAACTAAATTATTCCTATTTAAAACTAAATACTTACCTATAAAATAAACCCTAAGCTAGCTACAATATAATTAATAGTTACATTGTATCAATTTCTTATAATAATCCTTATCACTAAGAATTTTGTGATCTTCTGTTAAATAATCTGGTAGATCTTGTAAAATGATCCCGCCCCCTTGTCTGCTTGACGTATCACTAAGTTCTTATTGTTTTTTAAGTCTTTTAGTGCCTCCCTTTCTTTGGCATTGAGGTTGGATTTATTATAATGTGAATATTTTGGAAGTTTTTCAAGATCTTCCAATATATATTCCTTAAATTATTCTAAATGTCTGTTGTTATTCAGAATAGGTGAAAAATTGGATTTAGGTTTCAAATGAGTATGCACATAATCATCCAATAAATGATCGATTAGACTTTCTGGCTCATGATAGTTAATATTAGAAAGCGGTCTAGAATCCATATCGTCAGTTAAAATGGGACACATGTCAGATTTCAGTTTTTTCTCTGCAAAATATTTTTGGAGAGAAAGTTTCCACACAAATCTATTAACATCCACTTATAACTCTAACATATTCTGAGAGTTAGAAGGACTAAAAGAAAGGTCTTTACCCAGCAACCTGATTTCGTCTTTAGATAATTTGCGGGAAGATAGATTAAAGATCCCACTTGTTAATCTCTGTAGTCTATTCTCTTTGAGGGTTGATTTTCGTCCTCTAGTTCCACGTCTTTGTGGGCCCTTTTCCCTCTTTGATTTGGGATATTTGTGACAAGGGGTTCTAAAAATTCTGCTATCTTCAGCTGATGGTATCTGGGTTTTGGGCAACTGTCTAAAAAAGATTGGTTGTCAGAGATAGCATTTTCACCTCTGCATGGTTCAATATTAGAGGGTGTGGATGGTTGATTATAAAACTGTTCATCTGGCCTAGATCTTAAACGAGCAGCAGAGGGTGGGCCATGGTGTCCTCTATTCTCTCTTTCTAGACCTATCTAACACTTATCGTGGCGAGACATACCAAGAAGAGCTGCCTGGAGTTGTGATATCTTCTGTTATTTGGACAATCCTTATTTCAGGACATTTCATTATTATTATTTTTATATATATTTTTCGTTTTGACTTTTTCATTTTTATATATTTTTTATTTTATTATTATTTTTATCATACACATCATTTTTAATATCGTCACATTCTGTATATCTTGGTTGTTATATTTTGCTACATATCATTGGTTTGACCATTTGTATTGCTCCCATCGCATATACTTCTTGAATTCATAGTTATCAATTATATACATATTAGTATATATTTCACTGTTGTCTATATTAACCTAGACATGCATTTTTTATATACATTTGTATATTGACCATTAAGCAGATTCATAGTATTTATGGTCTTTTGGCGCCTCTTATAGCTACCAGCTTGGCGCAATATCTGTTTACTATTTTCGCCTGCTGTGTATCTTATATATAAATAAACATTAAAACCGAATGCAAATAATCATAACTCTTTCTTTCATGACATACTCTCCAGATAAGATCATTTCTAAATAAATTGCTGTGAAATATAGTCTAACCTAGCATTTTATATATGTGAATTAAAAGTATACAGTGATGGTCAAAAATATTGGCACCCCTGCATTTCAGTCAGATAATGCACCACTTCGCCAAGAAAATTGTTGCAATTACAAATTTTTAGGCATTCTCATGTTTATTTCTTTTGTTTGTATTGGTATGACATAAAAAAGTGTAGAAAAAGAAGCAAAATCTGACACATTCCACGCAAAACTCCAAAAATGGACAAAATGATTGGCACCATCAATTTAATATTTGATAGCACACCCCTTGGAAAAAAAAACTGAAATCAACCGCTTCCTGTAACCATCAATGAGTTTCTTACACCTCTCTACTGGAATTTTAGAGCACTCTTCTTTTGCAAACTGCTCCACGTCTCTCAGATTGAAAGGGTTCCTTTTCCTAACTGCTGATACGATGTAGCGTATAATGTCCACCGCACATCAATAAATCGTCCACTAGCGGGGGGTGTCAATCAGCTCGATTGGATCGGATCGGGCGGGTTGATGTCCGCAGCCTCAGAGCAGGCGGACAAGTTATGGAGCAGCTTCATAACTGTTGTTTCCGGCAAGCCATTCGGAGCTTGACAATTTGGCCCCCTGAACTGATTTCTGGCAAGTTCAGTACTCTCCAGCGCTTTGTCTTAAACCATTTCTGGGTGCTTTTTGACATGTGCTTTGGGTCATTGACACTGGACCCTACATTGCACCACAGACTTTCTTGGTAGTCTTCAGATTTCATAATGCCATGCACACAGCCAAGACATTCAGTGCCTGAAGCAGCAAAGCAACCCCAAAACATCAGTGAACCTCCACCATGTTTGACCGTAGGGACTCTATTCTTTTCTTTAAAAGCCTCATTTCTTTTTTTGAAAACAGTAGAATGATAAGCTTTACCAAAAAGCTGTCCACAGAACAGTCTTCCAAAAGGATTTTGGCTTCCTCAGATAAGTTTTGGCAAACTCCAATCTGGATTTTTTATGTTTCTGTGTCAGCAGTGGAATCCTCCTGGGTCTCCTACAATAGTGTCCCTTTTCATTCAGATGGCGATGTATAGTGCGAGCTGACACATTTGTACCCTGTGCCTGAAGGTCAGCTTGACCTTTTCTGGAAGTTGATCGAGGTTCTTTATCCACAATTCGAACAATCCTTTATTACAATCTTTGATCAATTTTTCTCTTTTGTCCACGTCCAGGGAGATTAGCTACAGTGCCATGGGACAATGTTGCGCACAGTGGACACAGGAACGTTAAGATCTCTGGAGATGGACTTGTATCCTTGAGATTGTCCATGCTTTTCCACAACTTTTTTTTTTTTATTGAGGTTTAATAAGATTACAACATGAAAAAAAAATACAGTCAACACACTATGCCAGTAGGTATGCAATCAAAAATGTCAACTCAAGTGAGTGTACAAGTCAAACAAAACTTGATACCAGGGTAAAAGATCCTTTAGCGAAAATTGCAGCTAAGCATGCTGTTAGCTATCTATCTATATATGTACTTTGCAGGCACATTTTAACAGCATGCCAATATTAAATAAGTGCAGACCCATACTAACATAGTAACATGAAATCAACCCACTAGATAGAGAGATAGAAGTGAGTATCAAATCAACCATATATAGAAAATAAAAATAATAAATAGAATCAACAATTATGACAATACATGTAGGACTGAAGCCTCATTTATGTTTTTGTTTGTAGCTATAGTAAAACAATCCTCTTAGTACACTGAAGGCTACTCATGGGCCCTATGAAAAATATGATACACAATAGAGGAGAATTAGTTTATGTAATGGCCACTTTTGGACCAAAGTACAGAAAGGTGACATTTTGTAACTGAAAGGGATAATCCTATATACGCAATAGTAACTGGGATGGATAGTGTGAGAGACAGTAACTCAATAAATCTTAGTAGATGAGTTTGAATAGGGTAGGGTAAAATAATAGATTAGATTAAATCTGAGACCTCTTGGGCAGGGTATATTTGAGAGAGCACATCTGGACTACTGATGTTTCTAAAGTGAAGTGGCGCTGGGGACCAAACTAAAATCTAAAGGACTGCAGGGGCGCAAATGGATTTGTGGATAGATGTCACCAGCTCTTATAATACTTTGTTTGGGGTATATATTAAAGGGAATATATGAGAGGTAATTACAATAATGGACATATCAATGACAGAATTCCACAGGAGTTTTTAGGTCTTATTTATGTATAGCAAAGGCCTCCTTATAGTAGTGTTACGCTACTTCAGCCTAGCAGCACAGCATGGTGAATAGGTGGTATTGGTTGTTCCCTTCTCATATAATGAATTATAACAAGCAAATAAAAATACTTTGATACTGTCCAATGTATGTGCATAATTTCCTTTTTTTTCTATATTTCTATATTAGCTATGTACAGTCCTATTATCGCTATACCCGTCAATCTGTAGATCACAAAACTGGTTATTGATCCCCTATCTTAATTACAGCATAGAGTAGGGAGGGGGCCTTAGAAGTATAAAAGAAACACTATATATATAAAAAGTAACCTACTAAGTTAATAAAAGTCAATTAGGTCCCCTGGGCTGCAAACCTTCTGGGGGCTAGTTGTAGTAGTATACATCTTTTAAAAAAAAAATGAAGGTTATGTACATTGCATTGCTACATATCTCAAACACAAGAAGAGGACTAGTATACTAGATTACTCATCTCAGATATCATATTATATACAACCTCAATAGACTAAGAATATACCAAAATACAATGTAACATAACTAAATAGGACTATAACAGGTTAACTGGGTGAGTTAATGGGGAAAATAGGTGATTCACAGTTAGTATCAGACTTCCCAAGCATTATATGAACTTGAAATCTCAGACCGCATGGTCGTCATGAAGATTTATTTGTAGTTATAAAGCCTCATTTTAGGACTTTACGAGCAGTTTTTAAAAGTTTGTAGGGATACTGGGAAAGTACTATTTTACCCCACACCGGCTCTTCGCAGTCCAAGTCCAATGAAATGAGAGTATCTCTGAGCTGCCACATATTACTACTGTATAGGACCGAAGGACGTAGGGGCCAGACACCCAAAAATCTGCCTTCCACGCATGTGGCTGTTTCACAAAGAAGAAGAGGTTTGCTGAGTGCTCAAATAGACTGTGGTCTAACTCACTCTCCCGCAGTTCAAAACACCGGCCAGGTGGTGTAAGGAAAAGACCATTGGGAGCGCAAGGGCACTTTGCTACCTGGAATCCTGAGGCAAGTAGTGCTCAGAACGGCTAGGCAGGGGCCTGGTCTTACCCCTAGGATCTGGGTCATATCCTCTAATAGAAGGCAACCCCATATCACGGGGTAGAGGGAGGTCTGTAGTAGTGTGAGATTCACAGACTGGCTGATCGAGATGGTGTGTCATCTGTATGTGAGGTGAGCCCAGCTTTGCAATCGTAGCATTGTGGGCATCACTTTGGACTGCAAGAGCGGGTTCTGCTTCACTAAATAGCCCAGGCGTACAGAGTAAATTGCATAGGTCTTCCTGTAAGCTCTGATGATAATCTTGAATGAGTTGTGTCACTTGCTGTTCTCATCTGGTTATTATCTCCATTTCAGTCTACCGGAGACTAAAGGGTAACTGGTTACCTTTTTGCTTTTCCTATTTCAGGATATCTTAACCCTGGAGTTCGGGGGGGGGGGGTCAATATGCGGCAGCACCAGACCAACGCAGCATATTCCTATAAGAAGCTGTTGTAGGTGATCTACTAACAGTTCGATCAAATCAACTGGCAAAATGGCGTCTAGGCCCTTGTAAGAATTCTGCTTCGTAGCTGTCCCAAAGAACATAGGCAATAACACAGTTGTTACACCAAAACCTGTTGAAGACAATCCGTGTCCAACTCTAGGGGGCGCTATATATAAGTGATCTATATAATGGATCTATATTAACCAGTATATCTGATCATATAATATATATATTGACCGTTATGAACAATGGTACAAAAATATGAACAATAATACAAAAATAGAAATGCACAAATGCAATATGTCTTATCTGAGTCCTTTATAGGTATTAGACCTCCAGTCTAGATTGTCTAGATAAATCCTTCTGTATAGGCAAATCCAATATTAGGCAAAAAACATCCTTCTTATGTGGTCACGGCAGCTCCTCTAAGATAGTAGAACAAAAACCAGGAATCTGTGAATGGAAAATCACAAAAAAGAGGCGGCGCCTCCTAGTGTGATACTGCGATGATGGTTAAATAAAACAGATCTTGTATTGTGGTTATACTCACAAATAGAGCAGCACCCAGTGTGCTAATTGACGCAAGTTGGGGACTTACAAGCTGTGTCCCAGCAAAACTGATCCCAGGGCACAGGTTACCAAGTGCTAGCTAGGTTTAACCATCATCGCAGTATCACACTAGTGATGTTGCAAACCTAAAATTTTGCGTTCCCAAAAGGCGAACGCGAACTTCGGCAATGTTCGCGAACCGGGCAAACCGCCATTGACTTCAATGGACAGGCGAATTTTAAAACCCACAGGGACTCTTTCTAATTGCAATAGTGATGGAAAAGTTGTTTCAAGGACACCTGGACTGTGGCATGCCGGAGGGGGATCCATGGAAAAACTCCCATGGAAAATTACATAGTTGATGCAGAGTCTGGTTTTAAGCCATAAAGGGCATAAATCACCTAACATTCCTAAATTGTTTTGAATAACGTGCTTTAAAACATCAGATATGATGTTGTATGGATCAGGTAGTGTAAGGGTTACGCCCGCTTCACAGTGACAGACCAAACTCCCCGTTTAACGCACCACAAACAACCGCAAACTTTCCATTTGCACAACCACGAGATTGATAGATTTGATAGATAGATACATAGATTACATAGATCAATAGATGCAATATACATTTGATAGATACCAATTACATAGATCAACAGATGCAATATACATTTGATAGATAAATATTACATAGATCAAAAGATGCAATTTACATTTGATAGATACAAATTACATAGTTAAAAAGATGCAATATACATTTGATAGATACGAATTACATGGATCAAAAGATGCAATATACATTTGATAGATACGAATTACATCAATAGATGCAATATACATTTGATAGATACGAATTCCATATATCAAAAGATGCAATATACATTTGATAGATATGAATTCCATAGATCAATAGATGCAATATACATTTGATAGATACGAATTCCATAGATCAATACATGCAATATACATGTGATAGATACGAATTGCATAGATCAATAGATGCAATATACATTTGATAGATATGAATTCCATAGATCAATAGATGCAATATACATTTGATAGATACGAATTGCATAGATCAATAGATGCAATATACATTTGATAGATACGAATTGCATAGATCAATAGATGCAATAAACATTTGATAGTTACGATTGATAGTTAGATATATTTGATAGATAAATAGCTAATTTGAAAGATATATAATTTCCCAGACAGAGAATTACAAAGACGTGCATTCTGGGACCCATGGTAAGGTTACTTCCTTTTGCACAATCGAGTATACCAGTTGCAGAGGTTCTTCTGACCCTGCATTCTGGCTGCACCTCTCCCTGCAAGAGAGATCTGTTACAGAGTCTGTGGTCCTCTATGCAAAAAGCTGGCCTGCCTGAAAGGAGCAGCAAGGCAGATCAAACGATGCAATATACATTTGATAGGTACGAATAACATAGATCAAAAGATGCAATATACATTTGATTGATACAAATTATAGAGATCAATAGATGCAATATATATTTGATTGATACAATTGATAGTTATATAATTTCCCTGACAGAGTATAACAATAAAACATGCGGTCATATGGCCTTGATTTTCGGAACAGGGAGATGGAAGAAGATGCTTGGTCTGTCCTCCTACTTCAAATTTGGCCGAAACAAAAGTTGCTGTCGCAAAACAGTCCAGCCACGAGATCGATAGATTTGATAGATAGATCCATAGATTACATAGATCAATAGATGCAATATACATTTGATAGGTACGAATAACATAGATCAAAAGATGCAATATACATTTGATCAATACGAATTACAGAGATCAAAAGATGCAATATACATTTGATAGATACGAATTACATGGATCAAAAGATGCAATATACATATGATAGGTACGAATTACATAGATCAAAAGATGCAATATACATTTGATCGATACGAATTACAGAGATCAATAGATGCAATATATATTTGATTGATACGATTGATAGTTATATAATTTCCCTGACAGAGTATAACAATAAAACATGCCGTCTGTGACCCATGGTAAGGTTACTTCCTTTTGCACAATCGAGTATACCAGTTGCAGAGGTTCTGACCCTGCATTCTGGCTGCACCTCTCCCTGCAAGAGAGATCTGTTACAGAGTCTGTGGGCCTCTATGCAAAGAGCTGGCCTGCCTGAAAGGAGCAGCAAGGCAGATCAAAAGATACAATATACATTTTATAGGTACGAATAACATAGATCAAAAGATGCAATATACATCTGATCGATATGAATTACAGAGATCAATAGATGCAATATATATTTGATTGATACGATTGATAGCTATATAATTTCCCTGACAGAGTATAACAATAAAACATGCTATCTGGGACCCGTGGTGTGTTAAGCACTAAGTAGTACTATTCTTAGTTGTTTAATACCTGTTACTCCCCCTATCGGGGGAGGTCTATATGGCCTTGATTTTCAGAACAGGGAGATGGAAGAAGATGCTTGGTCTGTCCTCCTACTTCAAATTTGGCCGAAACAAAAGTTGCTGTCACAAAACAATCCAGCCACGAGATTGATAGATTTGATAGATAGATCCATAGATTACATAGATCAATTAATGCAATATACATTTGATAGGTAAGAATAACATAGATCAAAAGATGCAATATACATTTGTTCGATACGAATTACAGAGATCAAAAGATGCAATATACATATGATAGATACAAATTACATGGAACAAAAGATGCAATATACATTTGATAGGTACGAATTACATAGATCAAAAGATGCAATATACATTTGATCGATACAAATTACAGAGATCAATAGATGCAATATATATTTGATTGATACGATTGATAGTTATATAATTTCCCTGACAGAGTATAACAATAAAACATGCGGTCTGGGACCCGTGGTGTGCTAAGCACTAAGTAGTACTATTCTGAGCAGTTTAATACCTGTTACTCCCCCTATCGGGGGAGGTCTATATGGTCTTGATTTTCGGAACAGGGAGATGGAAGAAGATGCTTGGTCTGTCCTCTTACTTCAACTTTGGCCGAAACACAAGTTGCTGTCACAAAACACTCCGGCCATGAGATCGATAGATTTGATAGATAGATCCATAGATTACATAGATCAATTAATGCAATATACATTTGATAGGTACGAATAACATAGATCAAAAGATGCAATATACATTTGATCGATACGAATTACAGAGATCAAAAGATGCAATATACATTTGATAGACACGAATTACATGGATCAAAAGATGCAATATACATTTGATCGATACGAATTACAGAGATCAAAAGATGCAATATACATTTGATAGATACGAATTACATGGATCAAAAGATGCAATATATATTTGATAGGTACGAATTACATCGATAGATGCAATATACATTTGATAGATACAAATTACATAGATCTAAAGATGCAATATACATTTGATAGATATGAATTACAGAGATCATTAGATGCAATATATATTTGATTGATACGATTGATAGTTATATAATTTCCCCGACAGAGTATAACAATAAAACATGCCGTCTGGGACACATGGTAAGGTTACTTCCTTTTGCACAATCAAGTACAGGTTGGGGTCCGGGATTGCCTTTTTGTGCTGTCTGATTCTTTCAGGTATACCAGTTTTGAGGTAATGACCCTGCATTCTGTTGCAGAGTCTGTGGGCCTGTATGCAAAGAGCTGGCCTGCCTGAAAGAAGCAGCAAGGCAGAGGGATTGATTCCTGCTTATAAGAAACCAGAGGGCACGCTACCTGCTGGAAGTGTGCAGTGAGGCAGAGGGATCTATTCCTGCCTAGAAGCAGACAAGCAGAGGGGATGCTACCTGCCTGGGAGCCCACTGAGACCAGCCCAGCTGGGGGAGATACAGCCGCTGGCTTGACCCTAGTCTCAGCCACGATAGCCCTGGTCCCACTATTTGGAGGCATAGGGAGCTATTCCTGCCAAGAAGCAGCCTGGCAGAGGGATTTATTCCTGCTTAGAAGCAGACAGGCAGAGGGGGCGATACCTGCCAATAAAGAGCTGCAGGGCAGAGAGGACGCTACCTGACTGGGAGTCCACTGAGACCAGCCAAGCTGGGGGAGATACACCCACTGGCTTGACCCCGGTCTCAGCAACTATATCTCTGGTCCCACTATCCGGTGCCACCCCTGGGTTTGGACAGAGTAAGAGAGACCCCCTAGTGGAGTACCGCTACATCCGGGAGATGGAAAAAGATGTTTGGACACCCAGTACAGGTCGTTCTCCTTTAGCCTTTTTATACTTGGGTCCCCGACCCTCAACAGGCACAACAGCATGAAATACCACATATGCCATCCTTTTGCACAATAGAGTACAGGTATGGCATCGATTTTAGGAACTCGAGAGATAATTTTTAGGAACTGGGAGATGGAAAAAGATGCTTGGACACCCAGTACAGGTCGTTCTCCTTCAGCCTTTTTATACTTGGGTCCCCGACCCTCAACAGAAACAACAGCATGAAACACCACATATGCCATCCTTTTGCACAATCGAGTACAGGTATGGCATCGATTTTAGGAACCGGAGATAATTTTTAGGAACCGGGAGATGGAAAAAGATGCTTGGACACCCAGTACAGGTCGTTCTCCTTCAGCCTTTTTATACGAGGGTCCCCCGACCCTCAACAGAAACAACAGCATGAAACACCATATATGTCATCATTTTGCACAATTGAGTACAGGTATGGCATCGATTTTAGGAACCCGGAGATAATTTTTAGGAACCGGGAGATGGAAAAAGATGCTTTGACACCCAGTACAGGTCGTTCTCCTTCAGCCTTTTTATACAAGGGTCCCCGACCCTCAACAGAAACAACAGCATGAAACACCACATTTGCCATCCTTTTGAACAATCCAGTACAGGTATGGCATCTATTTTAGGAACCCGGAGATAATTTTTAGGAACCGGGAGATGGAAAAAGATGCTTTGACACCCATTACAGGTCGTTCTCCTTCAGCCTTTTTATACAAGGGTCCCCGAACCTCAACAGGCACAACAGCATGAAACACCACATATGCCATCCTTTTGCACAATAGAGTACAGGTATGGCATCGATTTTAGGAACCCGGAGATAATTTTTAGGAACCGGGAGATGGAAAAAGATGCTTGGTCGGTCCTCCTACTACTCCTACTGCGCGTGCAATGTACTGTGCCACCAGATATGAGTGGTGTGTTAAGTAGTACTATTCTTAACAGTTTGATCACTGTTATGTGCCTTTTTTTTTTGGTTTTGGTTTTGTAGCCACAGTGCAGCACCAGAGGCCAGAAAAATTAGGCATGTAAAACTGCCTGAAAATTAGGTATTGTTGCAGCCGCTGCTGTAGCAGCGGCCAGAAAAATTTATGTTTGTTTGACAGTTAGAAAGTGCCCTAAAACATTGCGGCTTGAACCCTAGTTGTTGGCGGGTAAGTCACGCAAGTCATCCACCATTCGAAGATAAAATACAGCAGCGTGTGTACCATTTGTAGCCCAAGGCAGCTCATCTCATCAGGCCATTTTTACTCTAATGTATCGCACAATGTCAGTCCCTTCGGGATCCATCCCTCATTCATTTTATTAAAGAGGAGATAATCAAGACTTTTTTGACCTAGGCGACTTCTCTTCTTAGTGACAATACCTCCTGCTGCACTGAAGGTCTTTTCTGACAGGACACTTGAAGCGGGGCAGGCCAGAAGTTCGATTGCAAATTGGGATAGCTCAGGCCACAGGTCAAGCCTGCACACCCAGTAGTCAAGGGGTCCATCACTCCTCAGAGTGTCGAGATCCGCAGTTAATGCTAGGTAGTCTGCTACCTGTCGGTTGAGTCTTTCTCTGAGGCTGGATCCCGAAGGGCTGTGATGATGCATAGGAGTTAAAAAGGTCTGCATGTCCTCCATCAATAACACGTCTGGAAAGTGTCCTGTCCTTGCTGGCGGGGTCGTGGGAGGAGGAGTAGGAGGATTACTTTCATCTCTTCCCCTGTTAGATTCCCGTTGTGCTGTGACATCACCCTTATATGCTGTGTAAAGCATACTTTTTAATTTATTTTGGAACTGCTCCATCCTTTCCGACTTGCATGAATTCGGTAACATTTCATTAACTTTATGTTTATACCAGGGGGTCTAGTAGCATGGACACCCAGTACAGGTCGTTCTCCTTCAGCTTTTTTATACGAGGGTCCCTCAACAGGCACGACAGCATGAAAGACCCCATTTGCACAAGGTTGGATGCCGAGCTAATCATGTCCCGTTCCTCGTCCTCACTGATCTCACTGAAGGTATCTTCTTCCCCCCAGCCACGTACAACACCACGGGTACCAGATAGGTGATAACAATGAGCACCCTGGGATTCCTGTTGTGCTTGGTCTTCCTCCTCATCCTCAAAGCCACATTCCTCCTCTGACTCCTCTTCCTCACAATCCTCTTCCTGCGTTGCCGCTGGTCCAGCAAGCGATGCTGATAAGGCTGTTTCTGGTGGTGATGGAGACCACAACTCTTCCTCTTCACGCTCATCTACGGCCTGATCCAGCACTCTTCGCAGGGCACACTCCAGGAAAAAATGGTATGATGTCGCTGATGGTGCCTTCGGTGCGACTGACTAGGTTTGTCACCTCCTCAAAAGGACGCATAAGTCTACAGGAATTGCGCATGAGGGTCCAGTAACGTGGCAAAAAAATCCCCAGCTCCACAGAGGCTGTCCTAGCACCCCGGTCATACAAATACTCGTTAACAGCTTTTTCTTGTTTTAGAAGGCGGTCGAACATTAGGAGTGTTGAATTCCACCGTGTCAGGCTGTCGCAAATCAAGAGCCTCACTGGCAGGTTGTTTCGCCGCTGGATATCGAACAAGTGCGCCATGGCCATGTAGGAACACCTGAAATGGCCACACACCTTCCTGGCCTGCTTCAGGATGTCCTGTAAGCCTGGGTACTTATGCACAAAGCGTTGTACAATCAGATTACACACATGTGCCATGCACAGCACATGTGTCAACTTGCCCAATTTCAATGCCGCCACCAAATTACTTCCATTGTCAGAAAAAAACTTTGCCAATCTCCAGTTGGTGCGGAGTCAGCCACTGATCCACCTGTGCGTTCAGGGTGGACAGGAATGCTGGTGCGGTGTGACACTCGGCTTTCAGGCAAGTCAACCCCAAGACGGCGTGACACTGCCATATCTGGGATGTTGAATAGTACCTGGGGAGCTGGGGGGGTGCCGTTGATGTGGAGCAAGACGCAGCAGCAGAAGAGGACTCAGCTGAGGAAGAGGTTATGGAAGAGGATAGAGTAGGAGGAGTAGAGGAGGTAGCAGCAGGCCTGCCTGCAAGTCGTGGCGGTGTCACCAACTTCTCTGCAGAGCCACACATTCCATGCTTGTCAGCCATCAGCAGGTTTACCCAATGCGCAGTGTAGGTGATATACCTGCCCTGACCATGCTTTGCAGACCAGTTATCAGTGGTCAGATGGACCCTTGCCCCAACGCTGTGTGCCCGACATGCCATTACTTCCTTTTGCACAATCGAGTACAGGTTGGGCATTGCCTTTTGTGAAAAGAAATTTCGGCCGGGTACCTTCCACTGTGGTGTCCCAATAGATACAAATTTTTTGAATGCCTCAGACTCCACCAGCTTGTATGGTAAAAGCTGGCGGGCTAAGAGTTCAGACAAGCCAGCTGTCAGACGCCGGGCAAGGGGGTGACTTTGGGAAATTGGCTTCTTACGCTCAAACATGTCCTTGACAGACACCTGACTGTGGGCAGATGACCAGGAACTGCTACGTAAGAGAGACTGAGTGGCAGATCGTTGAGAGGGGGCAAGGAGGACAGCAGTGGTTGATGTGGCTGAAGATGCTGGACCAGGAGGAGGATGGCGGCTTTGAGTTTATGTGCTGCTTCTACTCATGTGTTCATCCCATCGGCGTTTGTGATGTGAGACCATGTGCCTTCGCAAAGCAGTTGTACCTAGGTGGGTTTTGGAATTCCCACGACTCAGTTTCTTTTGGCACAGGTTGCAAATGGCATCGCTGTTGTCAGAGGCAGACACACAAAAAAAATGCCACACTGCTGAGCTCTGCGATGACGACATTCTGGTGATGGCAACAGCATGCGTTGATTGGCGTGCTGTCTGGCTGACCCCGGGTGCCGATGCCTGCTTTCAACTTGTCTCCTCCTCTCTGTCTCCCCATCTGAACTTTCCCCCTCTTCTCCTTCTCTTCTAGCGTGCACCCACGTGACATCCACGGACGCATCATAATCAACTGCTTCACTTGTATCTGACAAATCAACAAAGGAAACAGCAACGGTTACAACATCACCATCATCATCACACTGTATGTCCATGTCTGTAATGCTGCCTGTCTAAGGGAATCACAGCACCACGACCACAACGGCACCTGTGGGGTGGCCTGCCTCTGCCTGTCATTTTTTTTTTAAATGTGCACTTACACTACTATTAAACAAAATATGAGTGGTGGCACTTGGCAAGTGGGCACAGTATACGCTGTGAGCCTGACACAATAAAGCAGACTGATGTTTCACAATCCAAAAAGTTTTTTTTTTTTTTTAAATGTACACTTAAAATAATATTAAACAAGATATAAGTGGTGGCACTGGGTAAATGGGCACAGTATACGCTGTGTGCCGGACACAAAAAAGTAGACTGATGTTTCACAATCCAAAAAGTTTTTTTTTTTAAATGTACACTTACACTACTATTAAACAAGATATGAGTGGTGGCACTGGGCAAGTGGGCACAGTATACGCTGTGAGCCTGACACAAAAAAGCAGACTGATGTGTCACAATCAAAAAAGTTTATTTTTTAAATATTTAAACTACTGTTACAACAAATATGAGTGGTGCCACTAACTTGGCAAGTGGGCCTGGCACACACGCTGGCAGGCAGGCACATGCAAAAAGATTACAATAGCAGACTGATGTTTCACAGTCCAACATTTTTTTAATTTAAATATTTACACTACTGTTACAACAAATCTGATTGGTGGCACTAGTTGGCAAGTGGGCCTGGCACACATGCTGGCAGGCAGGCAACTTCAATTAGATTACACTAGCAGACTGATGTTTCACGATCAATTTTTTTTTAAAAAAATATTTACACTACTGTTATAACAAATATGAGTGGTGGCACTAGTTAGCAAGTGGGCCTGGCACACACACTGGCAGACAGGCAACTGCAATTAGATTACACTAGCTGAATGATGTTTCACAGTCAAAAAAGTTTTTTTTTTAAATATTTACACTACTGTTACAACAAATATGAGTGGTGCCACTAACCTGGCAAGTGGGCCTGGAACACACGCTGGCAGGCAGGCAACTTCAATTAGATTACAATAGCAGACTGATGTTTCACAGTCAAAACATTTTTTTATTAAATATTTACACTACTGTTATAACAAATATGAGTGGTGGCACTAGTTGGCAAGTCGGCCTGGCAAATACGCTGGCAGGCAGGCAACTGCAATTAGATTGCACTAGCTGACTGATGTTTCACAGTCAAAAATTTTATTTTTTAAATATTTACACTACTGTTACAACAAATATGAGTGGTGCCACTAACTTGGCAAGTGAGCCTGGCACACACGCTGGCAGGCAACTTCAATTAGATTACACTAGCAGACTGATGTTTCACAGTCAAAAATTTTTTTTAAAATATTTACACTACTGTTATAACAAATATGATTGGTGGCACTAGTTGGCAAGTGGGCCTGGCACACACGCTGGCAGGCAGGCAACTGCAATTAGATTACACTAGCTGACTGATGTTTCACAGTCAAATAATGTTTTTTAAAAAATATTTACACTACTGTTATAACAAATATGATTGGTGGCACTAGTTGGAAAGTGGGCCTGGCACCCACGCTGGCAGGCAGGCAACTGCAATTCAATTACACTAGCAGACTGATGATTCACAGTCAAAAAAGTTTTTATTTTAAATATTTACACTACTGTTACAACAAATATGAGTGGTGCCACTAACTTGGCAAGTGGGCTTGGCACACACGCTGGCAGGCAGGCAGGCAACTACAATTAGATTACACTAACAGACTGATGCTTTACAGTCAAAAAAGTTTTTATTTAAAATATTTACACTACTGTTATAACAAATATGATTCGTGGCACTAGTTGGAAAGTGAGCCTGGCACACACGCTGGCAGACAGGCAACTGCAATTAAATAACACTAGCAGACTGATGTAAAAGTTTTTTTTTTTTTAAAGTTACACTAATGTTACACCAGATATGAGTAGTGGCACTGAGGATGGAAGTAGGCACAGTATATGCTGGGAGCCTGACACACAGGCTGGCACTAGTGGCAGGCTGGCCTGGCAACTAAAATGAAATAACACTAGAAGACTGATGTAAGAGTTTTTTTTAAAAACAAATACACTAATGTTACACCAGATAGGAGTGGTGACACTGAGAATGGAAATAGGCACAGTATATGCTGGGAGCCTGACACACAGGCTGGCACTAGTGGCAGGCTGGCCTGGCAACTGCAATTAAATAACACTAGCAGACTGATGTAAAAGGTTTTTTTTACAAAATGTAAACTAATGTTACACCAGATAGGAGTGGTGGAACTGAGGATGGAAGTAGGCACAGTATATGCTGGGAGCCTGACACACAGGCTGACACTAGTGGCACGCTGGCCTGGCAACTAAAATTAAATAACAATAGCAGACTGATGTAAAAGTTTTTTTTTTTTTAAATTTACACTAATGTTACACCAGATTTAAGTGGTGGAAAACAGAGCAATTAGGCACAGTATATGCTGTGGGCCTGACACACAGGCCTGATGGAAAATGAAATTAGATTACACTAGCAAAATGATGTAAAAGTTTTTTTTTTTAATTTACACTAATGTTCCCTTAGGCCCTTACACAGGCTGGCACTAGTGGCACGCTGGCCTGGCAACTAAAATTAAATAACAATAGCAGACTGATGTAAAAGGTTTTTTTTTAATTTACACTAATGTTCCCTTAGGCCCTTACACAGGCTGGCACTAGTGGCACGCTGGCCTGGCAACTAAAATTAAATAACAATAGCAGACTGATGTAAAAGTTTTTTTTTTTTTAAATTTACACTAATGTTCCATTAGGCCCTTACACAGGCTGGCACTAGTGGCACGCTGGTCTGGCAACTAAAATTAAACAACAATAGAAGACTGATGTAAAAGTTTTTTTTTTTTAATTTTACACTAATGTTCCCTTAGGCCCTTACACAGGCTGGCACTAGTGGCACGCTGGCCTGGCAACTAAAATTAAATAACAATAGCAGACTGATGTAAATTTTTTTTTTTTTTTTAATTTACACTAATGTTCCCTTAGGCCTAATGTTACACCAGATATAAGTGGTTGAAAACAGAGCTATTAATCACAGTATATGATGTGGGCCTGACACACAGGCCTGATGGAAAATTAAATTAGATTACACTAGCAAAATTATGTAAAAGTTTTTTTTTTTTTAATTTACACTAATGTTAACCAGATATCAGTGGTGGCACAGAAGAATTAATCAAAGTATATGCTGTGAGCCTCACACACAGGCTGACAGGCAGGCAAATGCAAATAAAATTACCAAAAAAAAAAAACTGAAGTTCTAGCCCTAAAAAGGGCTTTTTGGGCTGAAGTTCTAGCCCTAAAAAGGGCTTTTTGGGGTGCTGTCCTTACAGCAGAGATTAGATGAGTCCTTCAGGAATGTAGTGGACACTGAATACACTAGCCTAGCTATCTATTTCCCTATAAAATCACCAGCAGCAGCACTAAACCTCCTCTCACTAAGAATGCAGGATCGTAATGAATCTAAAATGGCTGCTGCCCAGGAGCTGGGAGGGTCTGGGAGGGAGGGTCTGCTGCTGATTGGCTGAAATGTGTCTGCAGACTGTGAGATACAGGGTCAAAGTTTCCTCAATGATGACGAATAGGGGGCGGATCGAACATCGCATATGTTTGCCCGCCGCGGCGAACGCGAACAAGCTAAGATCGCCGGGAACTGTTCTCTGGTGAACAGTTCGCGACATCACTATATCACACTAGGAGGCGCCCTCTTTTTTTGTGATTTTCCATTCACAGATTCCTGAATAACACAGTCGTGACTTCAGTCCTAGAAATTATCCAAGTTTTAGCTGAGTATTGAACACAGAAGTGTGGAATACTGTAGATTTATAGTATATAACCTGGTTTATATCTTATAATCTCCAGGAGCTTCACTGAGATGCGTCTTGCCGCTTTGAGAGTAGGCTCCGCCCCCCCCCCCTTTTCCACAATTTTTTATTTCAAATCCTCAGACAATTCTTTGCTGCTCTTTCTATTTCTCTTGCTGCTCTTTCTCTGACATACAGAGACACACAACAGAAAGGTTTAGTCAATTTTTCCACATTTTAACTGGTTGCCGGTGTGATTTCTATATTGTCAGCACCTGTTAATTGATACAGGTGAGTTTAATTACAAATTACAGGAGCATCACAAACTTGGAATGCAATTATTTCTTACAATTTTGAGAAGGTGCCAATAATTTTGTCAAGTCCATTTTTGGAGTTTAGTGTGGAATGTGTCAGATTTGGCTTTTTTTTCCACTTTTTTGTGTCATACTTTTGTAATTGCAACAATTTTCTGGGTGAAGTGGTGCATTATCTGACAGAAATGCAGGGGTGTCAATATTTTTGGCCATGACTGTATGTATGCCCATTTAAATACCCAATTCATAAATAATAAACCCCAATTTATAAGACTAAAAATCAATAAATGAACTTCGATGAGTAATAAAACTCAATAAAAAATACTATTTATCCCTAAAATTTATCCTAAAAATGCTGAAAATCTCATTCTAAATTCAAACCACCAGGGGTTAGTTTCCATCTCAAAAATCCATTTCCCCCCAATCTTAATAAATCTTTGTGAATATCACTACTTTTTTTCTAATTTTAATATTCGCACACAGGTAATAGTTTTCAAACTATCATTTATTACATTTAAAAAATATTGGGGTACAGGGAGATCTTTATTTCTATCATCCTCTTATACGTTCTCCCTTACAGGCCTCTCCTATTCCCCTATGTATTGTTTCCCACAAACCGCACTCTATAAAGTAAACAACATTATGGTCGGTGCATCTAATCCTATATTCTTTAACCATTACATTTTATTTAAAAGTGTTATACTTTTTTGAGTGCCTGCAGGCTTTACAAGATATACAGGCTATACAGGGATAACATCCTTTTAGCTTATTTCCCAATACATCATGCACTTTAAATGTACATTATTTTTTCTTTTTTATCTTTGTCGGTGCTGATTTTATCTTTAAATTATTTGCTTTTCTACTGACTATTATAGGTCTATTGGGTAATAAATTCCTTATCTTATCCTCTTGTTGTAAAACTCCCCAATGTTTCTTAATAATCTTTTATATTACCCTATGATGTTCACTATAGTGGGTTATAAACAGAATATATATATATATATATATATATATATATATATATATATATATATATATATATATATATATATATAAAAATATATATATATATATATATATATATATATATATACAGGGAGTGCAGAATTATTAGGCAAATGAGTATTTTGACCACATCATCCTCTTTATGCATGTTGTCTTACTCCAAGCTGTATAGGCTCGAAAGCCTACTACTAATTAAGCATATTAGGTGATGTGCATCTCTGTAATGAGAAGGGGTGTGGTCTAATGACATCAACACCCTATATCAGGTGTGCATAATTATTAGGCAACTTCCTTTCCTTTGGCAAAATGGGTCAAAAGAAGGACTTGACAGGCTCAGAAAAGTCAAAAATAGTGAGATATCTTGCAGAGGGATGCAGCACTCTTAAAATTGCAAAGCTTCTGAAGCGTGATCATCGAACAATCAAGCGTTTCATTCAAAATAGTCAACAGGGTCGCAAGAAGCGTGTGGAAAAACCAAGGCGCAAAATAACTGCCCATGAACTGAGAAAAGTCAAGCGTGTAGCTGCCAAGATGCCACTTGCCAAAAGTTTGGCCATATTTCAGAGCTGCAACATCACTGGAGTGCCCAAAAGCACAAGGTGTGCAATACTCAGAGACATGGCCAAGGTAAGAAAGGCTGAAAGACGACCACCACTGAACAAGACACACAAGCTGAAACGTCAAGACTGGACCAAGAAATATCTCAAGACTGATTTTTCTAAGGTTTTATGGACTGATGAAATGAGAGTGAGTCTTGATGGGCCAGATGGATGGGCCCGTGGCTGGATTGGTAAAGGGCAGAGAGCTCCAGTCCGACTCAGACGCCAGCAAGGTGGAGGTGGAGTACTGGTTTGGGCTGGTATCATCAAAGATGAGCTTGTGGGGCCTTTTCGGGTTGAGGATGGAGTCAAGCTCAACTCCCAGTCCTACTGCCAGTTTCTGGAAGACACCTTCTTCAAGCAGTGGTACAGGAAGAAGTCTGCATCCTTGAAGAAAAACATGATTTTCATGCAGGACAATGCTCCATCACACGCGTCCAAGTACTCCACAGCGTGGCTGGCAAGAAAGGGTATAAAAGAAGAAAATCTAATGACATGGCCTCCTTGTTCACCTGATCTGAACCCCATTGAGAACCTGTGGTCCATTATCAAATGTTAGCTTTACAAGGAGGGAAAACAGTACACCTCTCTGAACAGTGTCTGGGAGGCTGTGATTGCTGCTGCACGCAATGTTGATGGTGAACAGATCAAAACACTGACAGAATCCATGGATGGCAGGCTTTTGAGTGTCCTTGCAAAGAAAGGTGGCTATATTGGTCACTGATTTGTTTTTGTTTTGTTTTTGAATGTCAGAAATGTATACTTGTGAATGTTGAGATGTTATATTGGTTTCACTGGTAAAAATAAATAATTGAAATGGGTATATATTTGTTTTTTGTTAAGTTGCCTAATAATTATGCACAGTAATAGTCACCTGCACACACAGATATCCCGCTAAAATAGTTAAACTAAAAACAAACTAAAAACTACTTCCAAAAATATTCAGCTTTGATATTAATGAGTTTTTTGGGTTCATTGAGAACATGGTTGTTGTTCAATAATAAAATTAATCCTCAAAAATGCAACTTGCCTAATAATTCTGCACTCCCTGTATATATATATCACATTTTCTTTTCTATTTCCTACCATCATTTCTTTGTTTAATATACTCTCTCCAATTTAGATAGACAGACAGACAGATAGATAGATAGATAGATAGATAGATAGATAGATAGATGGATAGATGGATAGATACTGCAAAAAATTCACATTTACCATGAGGTAGTAGGCTATTAACATATACAGTTGTTTTAAGCACCCCAATACATTATATTTTACATATGTGGGAAAGCACTAGCAATGTGGGAAAGCAGTAATAGCAACGTCTACACTTAAAAAATACACTTGCAAAGCTTGTGATGTAAAAGTTTGTAATTGTAAAATATTCAAATGTCTGTTTTATTGGGGTACAGTTGCCTTTCTTTATAGAATGAGAACCTTGCACTTTTGAATAGGGGTCTGGCTGTGTTTGTTCTTGAGGTGTGATCAAGGTTTCTTTAGCTAAACCTTGTTCAAGCATGCAGAATTCATCAAGACCATGTGAAATGTCTTGTCCTAGGGTTGAGTCTCACTACTTGACAAATTTCTCTCTTTTTCATGTTTGTATTTTATTTTTGTAACTGTTTTCAAGTTTTCTTTTGTACCTATGTTAGGGTGGCCTGTTATGTAGGAAGTATTTTTTTTCCAATTTTAGTTTTACATATCTAGTAATGTTTTGAAGGGATTTTTTCGATGCTAGTATCTGACAGTGGAACTGGTTCTATGACATAAGCAGTTAGAGGTTATAAATTATGTGTAGCTCCACTGTTAACAATAGTGTTGAACTCACAACTCACTGATGTAATGAAGGGCAGTTCCAACTTTTTATAAATTCAGCAATTTTTGAGTTGCAATTTTGCTCCAATTTGTTTGTTTTTTTCAGTGAGATATTAGCTTCAGGGGTAATTTTTTTTTAAAGTTAATTCTTTTTTTTATCATTTGGGATAACATTTTTGCTTTTCTTAATTTTAAAGATATTTGCATTTATTGCTCAGCATTAATATACTTTTAAATGTATCCTGCTCCATTTTAAATATCTTGTTTTTCAACATTTGTGTAACAACTATCTTTCTATTTACTACATTATATTCAACTCTTCATCTGTTTATGAATCATATACTTTGGAACTTATATGTTAAATTTTCTTGGATCAGGAAGTGTTTTAGATGTTTTATTGTTTATTGTGAGAAGGATCTCTTTCTTGCTTTTGAATTGTACACTTCCTTACATATTATATTTATAGTCCTATTATATTTCTTATTCTCATTAAAATTTTGAACTCTTCTAAATTTGTGCTCTTACTTATGCATAGCGTAATCTTCAAATGCATCATTCATATTAAAAAAAAAACTTCCAAAAAGGAGTTCAAAACTTAATTCCTCTTTAAAGTTATTTAAGTTGATTTCTTATTTATTTAATCTTTCTGATTTTTTCTTAACTTTACAGTCATTGGATCAATCTAAAGCCTTTTCTCAATGTTTAATAAATTCTGTGTCATATAGAGCATAATTGGGTATTTTTTTTTAGTCTTAATCTCCTTTGTACAATGTTATGTTTAAGATACTTCTCTATAGAATAGAATAGAATAGAATGGTTATATCTATAACTTTCCCCAAGTCTTTAGTGAAAAAAAAATATTTTGCCTCACTTGTTAGATTAGATTACTCCAGCATGTAGATGGATAAGTGATACAGATAAGAAACAGTGTGGCCGAAACACTTCTGCATATTTTTTAATGGAAGTTACAGACAACAAGGTTGTATTATGAATGAAAAATTACCAGCATTAATTGCTTCCTGCTACAATTAATGAATCTGGGGAAGTGTCCCATAAGTAGCAACATATGCATACTACTTCTGCTGTAACATGATTTTCAATGTATTTAATGTTTCATACATGCATGTACCAATTAACCAATTGCTGATTAGGACATTGTTGAATAGCAAGTGTATCAATCATTATCACACTGAATAGCCTGAGGAAACAGCCCCTGAGAGACTGAGAAACATGTTGCTTTGTTTTTAAATAAATATATATGTTTTTATGATACACTTTCTGTTGTTTGGGATATTTTCACGCCGGTCCGTGGAGTTTGGTGAGGATCCTGTTTGCCAAGAGAGTGGTCTACTGGGTGACTGAGAGATCCCAGATTGCTGTGACTGCACCTTTAGGTGCAGCACCTATTGTAAGTGTGACCTTATATCACCTTTACACCTGATTGGACTGTACTAGGCTATGGTAGCTCTTTTTTGTAACCCCACATAGGCACCTTTGGTGTATCTCTGATCAAGTTCTTATCTATGTGCCCAGTGTGCCTTTTCAAATTGAGCTGGACCACTACAAAGTTCCAGTCTGCCCCACCAGCACTATTGGGTGTGCTGCTTTTGTGAGTACCCATTTTCTTTTATCCTAATATACATCTTCTTGACGGTACTAGGCCATGTTGGCGCCTCTGTGTCTTTTCTTCTTCAGAATCTTGATGTTATGTTGAGATGAGAGTCTAAGAGCAAAATCTGGTGTAATTCTTTGTAATTTTCTGAATAATGCAGTTAATAAAAACGCAATAATTCATAATGTGTCATGTTGTTGGTTTAAGGATATCTAAGTTATTGATTTGTGTTGCTTTCCTCTTATAACAAGAAAAAAACCTTTAAATATTCCATATTTTTTAATTTAATGTTGTTCATTTGTGTGCAGTAATGCAATGTTTGCATTGTATTTGCTTATAATGTAAGCAAAAATGCTTAAATGCTTTAAAAGCTATACACACTTTGCTTTGACTGAACATCTAAGTGAGTATCAGCAAAATTAAACAGCAAGTTTCACTAATCTGCAATTATTTTATATTACTACTTTGCAGAATAGACATTAGGGGCGCGATCCGATATCGATCGCAGTTTGCGGCGCAAGCGAGGGAACCGGCGTCGCCCGCAGTTTCAGCTCGCAACTCGAGCCATCCCATATAGGTCGCCGTCAGATGCTAACGTGCCGTAAGTCTCACAAACCAGCGATGTCCAGAAATCTGCGTAAGTACAAATTTCTGGCGTCGCCAGTGACTTGCGGCACGTTAGAAACTGCCGGCGCCTATAAAACCTGACTAAAGTTTAAAACACCCGCACTGTCTAACACGCCTCCCTAACATAGCCCGCACTGTCTAACACGCCTCCCTAACATAGCCCGCACTGTCTAACAAGCCTCCCTAACATAGCCCGCACTGTCTAACCCTCTATCCGCTATCCCCCCTCACTAGCCTAACAATAAAAAAGCTATTAACCCCTAAACCGCCGCTCCTTTACCCCGCCGCAACCTAATAAAGTTATTAACCCCTAAACCGCCGCTCCCGTACCCCGCCGCCAGCTATATTATATCTATAACCCCCTAAAGTGAGCCCCTAACACCGCCGCCATCTATATAAAAATTATTAACCCCTAATGTAAGCCCCTTACACCGCCGCCATCTCTATTAAAATGATTAACCCCTAATTTAATCTACCTACCCCGCCGCCAGCTATATTATCTATATTAACCCTAAGTATATTATAGTTAATATAGGTATTACATTATATATATTAACTATATTAACCCTAATTATATTAGGGTTAATATAGTTAATATAGTTACTATAGTATTTATATTAACTATATTAACTCTATCTAACCCTAACTAAATTTATATTAAATTAATCTAATTCATTTATAAACTAAAATATTCCTATTTAAATCTAAATACTTACCTATAAAATAAACCCTAAGATAGCTACAATATAATTAATAATTACATTGTAGCTATGTTAGGGTTAATATTTATTTTACAGGTAAATTGTTAATTATTTTAACTAGGTATAATAGATATTAAATAGTTATTAACTATTTAATATCTACCTAGTTAAAATAATTACCCAATTACCTGTAAAATAAATCCTAACCTAAGTTACAAATACACCTACACTATCAATAAATTTAATAAACTACAAACATCTATCTAAAAATACAATTAAATTAACTAAACTAAATTACAAAAAAAAACAAACACTAAATTACAAAAAATAAAAAAAAAGATTACAAGATATTTAAGCTAATTACACCTATTCTAAGCCCCCTAATAAAATAATAAACCCCCAAAATAAAAAAAATTCCCTGCCCTATTCTAAATTCAACAAATTTCAAAGCTCTTTACCTTACCAGCCCTTAAAAGGGCCTTTTGTGGGGCATGCCCCAAAGAATTCAGCTCTTTTGCATACAACAAATACAATACCCCCCCCCCCCATTACAACCCACCACCCACATACCCCTATTCTAAACCCACCCAAACCCCCCTTAAAAAAGCCTAACACTACCCCCCTGAAGATCTCCCTACCTTGTCTTCACCACACCGGGCCTAACTCCTAATCCGATCCGGGCGATGTCTTCCTCCAAGCGGCAAAGAAGAATTCTTCCTCCGGCGATGTCATCCTCCAAGCGGCAAAGAAGAATTCTTCCTCCGGCGACGTCTTCCTCCAAGCGGCAGCAAAGTCTTCATTCTTCCGGCGGCATCTTCAATCTTCTTTCTTCGCTCCGCCGCCGCGGAGCATCCATCCCGGCCGACTGCTGAACTTGGAATGAGGTACCTTTAAATGATGTCATCCAAGATGGCGTCCGCCGAATTCCGATTGGCTGATAGGATTCTATCAGCCAATCGGAATTAAGTTAAAAAAATCTGATTGGCTGATTGAATCAGACAATCAGATTCAAGTTCAATCCGATTGGCTGATCCAATCAGCCAATCAGATTGAGCTTGCATTCTATTGGCTGATCGGAACAGCCAATAGAATGCGAGCTCAATCTGATTGGCTGATTGGATCAGCCAATCGGATTGAACTTGAATCTGATTGGCTGATTCAATCAGCCAATCAGATTTTTTTAACTTAATTCCGATTGGCTGATAGAATCCTATCAGCCAATCGGAATTCGGCGGACGCCATCTTGGATGACGTCATTTAAAGGTACCTCATTCCAAGTTCAGCAGTCGGCCGGGATGGATGCTCCGCGGCGGCGGAGCGCAGAAAGAAGATTGAAGATGCCGCCGGAAGAATGAAGACTTTGCTGCCGCTTGGAGGAAGACGTCGCCGGAGGAAGAATTCTTCTTTGCCGCTTGGAGGATGACATCGCCGGAGGAAGAATTCTTCTTTGCCGCTTGGAGGAAGACATCGCCCGGATCGGATCAGGAGTTCGGCCCGGTGTGGTGAAGACAAGGTAGGGAGATCTTCAGGGGGGTAGTGTTAGGCTTTTTTAAGGGGGGTTTGGGTGGGTTTAGAATAGGGGTATGTGGGTGGTGGGTTGTAATGGGGGGGGGGTATTGTATTTGTTGTATGCAAAAGAGCTGAATTCTTTGGGGCATGCCCCACAAAAGGCCCTTTTAAGGGTTGGTAAGGTAAAGAGCTTTGAAATTTGTTGAATTTAGAATAGGGCAGGGAATTTTTTTTTATTTTGGGGGTTTATTATTTTATTAGGGGGCTTAGAATAGGTGTAATTAGCTTAAATATCTTGTAATCTTTTTTTTATTTTTTGTAATTTAGTGTTTGTTTTTGTAATTTAGTTTAGTTAATTTAATTGTATTTTTAGATAGATGTTTGTAGTTTATTAAATTTATTGATAGTGTAGGTGTATTTGTAACTTAGGTTAGGATTTATTTTACAGGTAATTGGGTAATTATTTTAACTAGGTAGATATTAAATAGTTAATAACTATTTAATATCTATTATACCTAGTTAAAATAATTAACAATTTACCTGTAAAATAAATATTAACCCTAACATAGCTACAATGTAATTATTAATTATATTGTGGCTAGCTTAGGGTTTATTTTATAGGTAAGTATTTAGATTTAAATAGGAATATTTTAGTTTATAAATGAATTAGATTAATTTAATATAAATTTAGTTAGGGTTAGATAGAGTTAATATAGTTAATATAAATACTATAGTAACTATATTAACTATATTAACCCTAATATAATTAGGGTTAATATAGTTAATATATATAATGTAATACCTATATTAACTATAATATACTTAGGGTTAATATAGATAATATAGCTGGCGGCGGGGTAGGTAGATTAAATTAGGGGTTAATCATTTTAATAGAGATGGCGGCGGTGTAAGGGACTTACATTAGGGGTTAATAATTTTTATATAGGTGGCGGCGGTGTAAGGGGTCAGATTAGGGTATAGATAAGGTAGATGGCGGCGGTTTTAGAGGCTCACAGTAGGGGGTTAGTTTATGTAGATGGCGGCGGGGTCCGGGAGCGGCGGTTTAGGGGGTAATAACTTTATTATGGATTTCGGGGGGGGGGGGGATCGCGGTTGACAGGGAGATAGACATTGCGCATGCGTTAGGTGTTAGGTTTATTTTAGCAGAACAGCCAATAGAATGCGAGCTCAATCTGATTGGCTGATTGGATCAGCCAATCGGATTGAACTTGAATCTGATTGTCTGATTCAATCAGCCAATCAGATTTTTTTAACTTAATTCCGATTGGCTGATAGAATCCTATCAGCCAATCGGAATTCGGCGGACGCCATCTTGGATGACGTCATTTAAAGGTACCTCATTCCAAGTTCAGCAGTCGGCCGGGATGGATGCTCCGCGGCGGCGGAGCGAAGAAAGAAGATTGAAGATGCCACCGGAAGAATGCCCCACAAAAGGCCCTTTTAAGGGCTGGTAAGGTAAAGAGCTTTGAAATTTGTTGAATTTAGAATAGGGCAGGGAATTTTTTTTATTTTGGGGGTTTATTATTTTATTAGGGGGCTTAGAATAGGTGTAATTAGCTTAAATATCTTGTAATCTTTTTTTTATTTTTTGTAATTTAGTGTTTGTTTTTTTTTGTAATTTAGTTTAGTTAATTTAATTGTATTTTTAGATAGATGTTTGTAGTTTATTAAATTTATTGATAGTGTAGGTGTATTTGTAACTTAGGTTAGGATTTATTTTACAGGTAATTGGGTAATTATTTTAACTAGGTAGATATTAAATAGTTAATAACTATTTAATATCTATTATACCTAGTTAAAATAATTAACAATTTACCTGTAAAATAAATATTAACCCTAACATAGCTACAATGTAATTATTAATTATATTGTAGCTAGCTTAGGGTTTATTTTATAGGTAAGTATTTAGATTTAAATAGGAATATTTTAGTTTATAAATGAATTAGATTAATTTAATATAAATTTAGTTAGGGTTAGATAGAGTTAATATAGTTAATATAAATACTATAGTAACTATATTAACTATATTAACCCTAATATAATTAGGGTTAATATAGTTAATATATATAATGTAATACCTATATTAACTATAATATACTTAGGGTTAATATAGATAATATAGCTGGCGGCGGGGTAGGTAGATTAAATTAGTGGTCAATCATTTTAATAGAGATGCCGGCGGTGTAAGGGGCTTACATTAGGGGTTAATAATTTTTATATAGGTGGCGGCGGTGTAAGGGGTCAGATTAGGGGATAGATAAGGTAGATGGCGGCGGTTTTAGAGGCTCACAGTAGGGGGTTAGTTTATGTAGATGGCGGCGGGGTCCGGGAGCGGCGGTTTAGGGGGTAATAACTTTATTAGGGATTTCGGGGGGGGGGGATCGCGGTTGACAGGGAGATAGACATTGCGCATGCGTTAGGTGTTAGGTTTATTTTCTAGTTAGTTTAGGGAGTTACGGGGCTCCAATAGTCAGCGTAAGGCTTCTTACGGCTGCTTTTTGTGGCGAGGTGAAAATGGAGTAAGTTTTCTCCATTTTCGCCACGTAAGTCCTTACGCTGCATATTGGATACCAAACTGCGCGGGTTTGGTATACCTGCCTATGGCCCAAAAAACTGCGGGCGACGGCAGAAATATACGGGCGTAACTTCTAGGTTACGCCGTATATGTGATACCAAACCCGCGCAAATATTGGCGTCGCCGACTTTTGCGGGCGACGATTTATATCGGATCGACCCCCAGATTGCATCCCCTCTTGTATATACAGTTGCTGTGTGTGAATTTTATTATACAAAATTCATCAAGAGGAACTAAAATGCAGGTAAATTAGTCTGCTGTTTTAAGATATGAAGGCAAAGCAAAAAAAAAAAAGTTAACTATTACAATTGGTCACCACAATGAATATTTTATTAATTATTTATTTTGGTGTCAATAAAATCCAAAAATATTTTGCACTAATTTTGAGCAGTAGTGTTATTATCCTAGTACTGAAAAAATAACATTATCCCAGTGTTAAAACAGTTAGCTCCGGATAATAGCTAACTTCATGAAACCTTTTGTTCAAAGCAATGTCATGTTACTTTTTGAATTGGGTGACTTCCTTTTCTTTTATGTTTTCTTAATATAAATTGTTGAACAGTAATTCACCAAAATACCAAAAATAAAGCAAACGGCTATGGTTTAACAATTCCATATTTGTGTTAGTAGCCATTAATTAAAATAGCCATTTATGACCAGAACATTCACTAGTCAAAAAAAGAGATAAAACCAATAAATGAGATGTAGTCAAACTTTCAGAAATTTTCATCATTTCCTGAGCTCTCTTGACCCAGTGTCATTATTTTGTAATCAGAACAAAAGAACTGATTTCTTTTAATGTGAGCTCAAGATAAGAACTGAACAGAGGTCATTTAAAATGGCAGTAAGAGGTGAAATATTTGGTGGCTTGTCCACCAGAAATGAAACCTCTGGAGAATAGCAGAGTGCAAATCTAATAAAGAGCAATGGACAGCACTTGAAAAATATCAGCATGAAGTACAATAGTGCAAAGATCCTTCAAAGTTGTCTCTAAGGAAATCACAGAATATTGGCTGTCTGCTCTGATGAACAGAAAATGTAAAAGCAAAAGAAATCTCCCCTTCCCCCAATTAAAGTTCTTTATCTTTTATTAAATGTATTCCTAATCTCTTCACTGTTCTGGTTTAGTTATTGGCAAGACAAATCTCAAGGGAGGCACTGGTATATATTTAGGACTTTATTTACGCATTCCAAATCTGAAGCCAAACAGATAGTATTTTTTGAAAGACAATATAATGGAATTTTACCTCAGGCTTTTTTTTGGGGACATACACTATGATTAATGGATCATTGCTGATGTATATGTCTCTTATTGAAAAAGTGAATGATTGGGTTGACTATATAAACATATATATATATATATATATATATATATATATATATATATATATATATATATATATATATATATATATATATATATATATATATTGTCTTTTAACAAATATAAAAAATATATAATAAACTTAATTCTTATTAACTTTGTTGGGGTAAAAAATGAAATAAGGTAGCTTTTATATTTCATTGCATTTACTATGTGCATTTTAAAAAATGTCTCTTGATTTTGTATTTATATGTTGTTAAAATATAATTTCTGTGTATTGTTTTAAGCATTCAGCATTTTTATTCTAAATATTGTTTACTTCCAGATTCTAGAGACATATTTGTTGAAATAGTTTGTTGAAATGGTTGAGTAAAGACTATACTTGGAAAATAATTATTATTAATCTAGGCTTTCACTGTGTTCTTTTTGTAATTGCTTGAATTTCCTGGGTTATTAATGTATCTTTTAGAAGATCTGCTACTAGAATTTGAAAATTGTTGGCTTTATTTCTTTAAAAGATTTGGGATGCCACACTTTCAGAACTATCTATCTATGTATGATCTAATTTATTACTGAAAATAAGCAAATGATGCCTGGGTAACTTTTGGGAAAGATTGCCATTTTTCACTTATTGCAGAGAAATGCTTTGGAAATGAATAGGTTCAGAAAAGATCTACCCCTTCAGTTTTAAAGTGGTTTTGGTCTTATTCATAACCCTCAGGTCAATAATCATGGCTTGGGCCTACATATAAGTCACTTTGCAAAATATTGCTATGGGGAAAGGTCTAATAGCTGGACATTTGTACTCTGATTAGTGTTTAGGAGGACATTTTAATACCCTGTTAATATTCTCTTGTGGTTTTTTATGGAACTTTGTTTATATGCAAATTGGACGGATGTTGGGTTGATGTTAGATAGTGGTTTATCATTTTCTGAGTAAAATGAATGCTTGGTTGGACATTCTATAACAGGTCTAGTTTTTGAAAATTAAGGGTTATAGAAACCAGAAAAGCTTAATTAGTTTCAATAATAGCAGTTGACATGAATTTTTCATCCAGTAAAACTACAAGGAATTGTGAATTGTACAATTAATTTAGGTTAATATTGGCAGAGGAATTAGACATGTTGTGCATTTTATTAGACATTTATTAAATCAATAAAAGTAAATGTAATTATAACAATTATATTCCCTTATTTTACTAATATCCAATTAGGTTCATGTTTGCAACCTACCACTTTACTCTTACTCCTGTCTCAGCACTGCTTCCCTATGATTGCTTAACTGTATCTGATGTTGCTCACTGAAGACAGCTCCCAAACAATCTATTTCTGCTTTACATAGCTATGGTTGTCTCTCTAGACACAACACCGCTGTCAATAACCCAACCTACCTCAAGGTAAGTGGAAAAGAGTGCACAATATTCCCTGGTCTACATAATAATCGAAGAAGAGATAAGGAAAGATAATGTCACTTAACATGCACCGGCACTACATGTACATAAAGAGGTAAACGTTTCTGGAATGATTCCTTCTGGCATTACAAAAATGGTTTGCACCACAGAAAGGTAACATATCTTGACAAAGGTACAGTTGAAAATGTATTTCAAATGTAAACGTTGTGCAATGTACAATTTTCCTTGTAACTTGATTTGTAACATATGTGTAGTTAACAGTGTTATATCTTTAAGCATCCAAATAATAAATAAACTCATAAACATTGTGATCTCCATATATGCAAGTTTAATTGTTTAAGGGCTCCATGTTCTAAGCCGTCAATTCATCCATCATTGTAGACGCGGATAAACTCGCCGTTACTCGCCGCGGGCGAAATGGTGTCCGCTGTCGCTATGTACTAATAATCCCCCAAAAAATAGACACGTCTAGCCCGCTGCGAGCAGTGGCGGAATATTGATAAAATTGACGCCTCGCTCGCCGCGACTATTTTGTTCAGTATGCAGCAAATCAATATAATTTTTGCAACTTTCTCAAGTGCATACTGCATAGCACCACCAGAACGATCAAGATATCGAAACCGCATTTTCAAACCGCATGTACATGAGAACCCTCCATCTCCTAATAGAAGATATAAAAATAATTATAAAGATTGACAACAATACAAATTTAAAATATACAGATTACTCTTTAATTACAGTCGACAAATTGGGCGCAATTTATGTACATGGAAATGAGAGACAAATTAGACGCCAGTTATGCATGGAAATGAGAGACAAATTAGACGCCAGTTATCCTTACCTAGAAGCCATCCTTCAGGCATATTTCCGTCCGAAATGAACAATGTAAGTACAAGGCTGATATTACTGCCTTTTATATATGTCTAGACTAGGGTTAAGAGTGACTTTCCTATTGTTTTGTACCTTGCCCGCCACCTAAAAGGTGGCAAGGCAAAAATAACGAGGTGGGAGCGGAAATTGTCGCGAGCGGACAAATAGATTTTTTAGTACATTCGTTTTTGGCGAGTTGGTGGTCAAATGTGTGTAATTACAGTGAAAAATGGAGAGGTAGCGAGGTTTGGCGGATAAGTACGCTCGCAATTTTAAAGATGCGAGTTTGAACATAGTTGACGACTTTGTACATATCAGTTTGCGAGTTTTGACGCGAGATTTGTTGCGGGTAGCTCGCTGACTGCTTAGTACATGGAGCCCTAAATGTGTAATATATGTAAATATGTAAATATATATTTTAATAAAAAGAAAATCATTTTGTTTATTAAAATGCAAACCGAGCATGTACAAAAATTGTATTACTAAAAAGCCAACAGATTCAGTTAAAATGGATTTCTGATATGAAAAGGTAATTAGAATTAGAACATCCCAAATATCATAAGAATCCATTTAATAAATATCTACTAAAGTAAAATACATCTGTTGAATTCTGTCAAAACAGTTGCAAAGGATTGGTTGCACTTTAAAAAATGCAGGGCCAGATTACAAGTGGAGTGGAATTTAACACTCCTGCTCGCGCTCTAACTCTGCTAGAAGTTTTTTGCGTCAGATAGCGCTCGTATTACATGTTGAAAGTAAACCATTTTCACTTGCGCCCTAAACCGATGCACGCAAAAAGCCAGTTAGTATATCACGCGCATGTTAATGTATTCCCCTATAAAAGTAAATGAAGCAAGAACACCTTATTCACTCGCAAGCTCAATTGCATATTCTCAAGTGCACTAACCCGATATGAAAATATTAATATTTCCCATTCCAATGTTCTTCACATAGCAGAATATGTTCTGTTCATAAAAGCATATTTCTATAAATATATCTGATGGTATTTTGGTACAATATCTATCTATCATCTATCTATCTTTCACTCTCTCTCTCTCTCTTTCTCTCTCTTTCTCTCTCTCTCTCTCTCTATACAGTAAAGATTCCCTCTGTATCCAAAAAAATGCATTTACCCGCATTTCCTTTTTTAACATAACTTTTTAAAAAAACATATGTATTTTTTATATCTTTAACACGTTTTTTTCCCCAAGATGTATTGGACACAAAAAAAAACATCACAAAAAAGTCATATTCACATAAGTTTAAAAGAGAGCTTGATTAAACAATAAGTTCAAATGAATCTATTTGATGTAACACTTTTTTTCAAACTCCCAGCAGAAATATTCCTCCAGATAATTAGTATCCAATTGTTCAATTATAACAGCTATCATGCCATCAACAGACGATTTAAAGGGACACTAAACCCAGTTTTTTTCTTTCTTTCATGATTCAGATAGAGCATGCATATTTTAAGCAACTTTCTAATTTACTCCTATTATCAATTTCTCTTCATTCTCTTGCCATCTTTATTTAAAAAGCAGGAATGTGATGCATAGGAGGCAGCCCATTTTTGGTTGAGAACCTGGGTTATACTTGCTTATTGGTGGGTAAATGTAAGCCTCCAATAAGCAAGCACTATCCATGGTGCTGAACCTAAAATGGGTTGGCTCCTAAGATTTACATTCCTGCTTTTAAAATAAAGATACCAAGAGAACAAAGAAAAATTTATAATAGGAGTACATTAGAAAGTTGCTTAAAGGACCAGTCAACAAAGTAGATTTGCATAATCAACAAATGCAAGATAACAAGACAATGCAATAGCACTTAGTCTGAACTTCAAATGAGTAGTAGATTTTTTTTTCTGACAATTTTAAAAGTTATGTCTTTTTCCACTCCCCCTGTTCCATGTGACAGCCATCAGCCAATCACAAATGCATACACGTACCATGTGACAGCCATCATACTGGATCTACAAGCTAAAGACCAGGTCACCTTTAGGTATGAACTTAGAGTGGGATATGAGATACTTTGTGGACTAGACCCATTAGTTGTCATAAGTTGTTTTTGGTTAATGGATGTCAGTACATATATTTTCATATTAGTATAAATTCCCTTATCCATTAACACACATTCTCAAAATCCCATTTCCATTTTTTCTTGCTTATGCCATCAATTTCAATAATAATTTTGTGTATATATTACATATTATTACAGAGTATCGTATCTCTTTGAATTATGTAATAGCTTCAGGTGACTAATTTCTTTTGTATTTGAATTTGTCTTGAATTTCTTTGAATTCTGAAGTCTGTAGAATTATTCCAAGTGTTTGGCAGCATTTTCTTCTCTAAATTATCAAGAAATTATTGAGAAACTATTCAGAGATTTTTTTCAAATCACGGAGAGACATTCTCATGTTTTATCTTTGTTCGCTATTCTCCTTTTTTGAAAAATCATATGATAAATTATGTTATATTTTGTTGCCAAATCTAGTTTTGTTTTATCAATAATTAGCTATCACTGTATATGGTGCTTTTTTTAGAATTTGCACATATGTGTTAAACATCACATTTATGTACAGAATATACTGTTATTTAGCTTTAAATATACTGGTGTTTTTTTGTTGGATTGCACATCTTCACAAGTATTGCCATTATATTATGTTTTTATTCTTATCTGATCTGTGGCTCTCTCAGTGGACATATATTTAGAAACAATACATTTATGTTACACCTGTTTTGCTCTAATTTAGATATAGGGTGTTTTGATTGGTGCATTGTCCCTTTAAGAGCCACAGCAGGTTTCACTTGTCTAACAGCTTCTATGATTAAGCGCTAGCCAGTGCGAAACATGTAAGTCTGCTGTTTCCCTCCCTGGTTTGTTGTGTCATATTAATCTTTTTTGCTTTTTGTTAACTTTTTACTTGGAATAAAAAGTACCTTTTTTCAGTATCTCAGTAGCCGCCTGCTTTTTTCTGTACCTTTTTGCGGCTGTCCACCGCTTCTCTGGGCTGGCTCCATACTTTCCCCTACTCAGAGTGGGTCTGTTTCCCTCTTACCCAACGGACGTTTCCTGCAGCAGCACCAGCTTTACTATAAGCCATCAGCCATTCACAAATGCATACACACTTATTCTTGCACATGCTCAGTAGGAGCTGGTGACTCAAAAAGATTAAATATAAAAAGACTGTGCACATTTAGTTAATGGAAGTACATTGGAACATTGTTTAAAATGGCATGCTCTATCTGAATAATGAAAGTTTAATTTTGATTGAGTGTCCCTTTAAAATTCCATGCTCAATCTGAATCATGAAACAACAAAAAAAATTGGGTTCAGTGTCCCTTTAAGCCTGTAGAGGATGGCAGTAGATTATCCTCTGACGAAGTGAGCACATGACGCTCATTCGTGATTTCATTTCCGGTTAATCTGGTTGCCCGCTCGGCACGCTACTCTACTTCACTACAGCAGGATTCAGATGCCGGTGAAATAGGCAATCATTTTCAATATACATTTTAATTGTTTTAAGTGTTTAACTTATCAGCACCTTATTACTTTTATTACTCGGATACATTAAAGTTTAATTTTTAACTTACAAATTCTTTTTGGCCATGCTCTAGAATATAGTGGGAACTTCCTCACATATACTTACAGTGAACAATACAGTGAGGTACATAGGGGTTTCCTACATTTCTAAAACTTTATTCAGAGTTTAAGATGGCTGATACCTAAGGACACAAAATACTCGGACTGGAGGTCCAACGCTGGGACTACAAAGAATTGTGAACGGACTATTTAGGAGCTATCTCAACATTCCCACAGGTGAGCGGACTATCGCTTATATATTTTCAAAATACAGTTCTAATACTGGAATTAATTTTTTCTGTCAGTTTACCCTGTCTTATTTCCGACTTATTTCCCTTACCTTCTGAGTCCATTCCCTCTTGTTTAGATTGTAAGCTTGAGAGCCTCTCTAACTGTAGGCCACTTTGTATTTAAAGTGAACTACTACTGATAGTGCTCAAGGGCAGGGCATTCCTCTCCTTTTGTATAACTCAATTATTGCACCTACAACTGTAATGTACGCCTATACTGTACTTGTTTGTTTGTGTATGTAATGCATCCCTGTAATGTTTTACTTTTACTTGTATAGCGCTGCGTAATCTGCTGGCGCTTTATAAATACCTGATAATAATAATAATAATTCTGTCTTTTTCCTATGTAAATGTGGAATAATTCCACAGGAAGTGCTGTTTAAAAACCCTCAAACTCCTTTTCACATTTTCTTCTCACTGTGGTGACAGTGAGACCCCTTAAACAGCTGCTACACCAGACTAACATATAACATTGGAAAGCTCATTTTTGGCGCTATTTCTATACCTCTACGCAATCCTACCTCATCACCTTCGAAATTAGCACTCGATTTTTTATCTCTTCAATATATCTTTAAATGTGATTTTTAAAACACCTGATGTTCACTCTAACCACAAAGTTTGAATGTCATTTATTTTAATTTCCCACTGATCATTCTGCACGAAATCACTGATGATGATTCTTAATATATACTGAGAGGTTATTTGACACACAAAGCATGATATTTATTGTATTCATCCCCCCTTTCTTACAAGATTTTATTGTCACTAAGTTACATATGTTTTATAACATTAGTATCATGATACACTAAATAGAACCCTAATGTATTTATCACCCATAGTTCATTAGGAGTATATTAGAATCACAATAATATGAATATAACTAAAATTTTAGCAGTCCTCTGCATTCAGTCGAAGATATCAATATAGATTGTGATCTGTTTGTAAACTTATCTAGTCGAATATAAGAACAATAAAGTTATACAACTGATATTTATATCAAGTCAGATCTTTTCAATCCCCCCTTTGGGCAAAAATGAGTCCTAACATACGTGAATTAAATTTGACTTGACCTCATCCATGGTTCTAAACTAAATAAAAACCTTTAAACACACTTCAGCTAGAATCTTGCACATGTGTAATATATGTGGAACGCATCAAAATATTTTGCCCCCACGATCCGCACTGTCTGTGAATGGTTGTTAATAATAGTCATATGGCGTCAGAAAAATGCATACATCATTTGCGAGTAACTTCTGACACAGACTGTATAATATTGACCAGCCATCTGCCACACCATGAGTGACTATTTCTTCTAAGTACACAAAAAATAAGCAGAATACAATTAGCAGACAGTGTGCTTATATAATCCACTAATATTATACACTATGCAATGATTCAGTTAGACTGTATATACTCAGGGATTCACAACTGATAATACCTCATTCCTCAAAAAGATAGCCGAAAATCTTGAAATTAGAATGGGAACGAGTATATGATCCAGCATTCGGTTTGCATTCCACATAATATCCAATTGCCACAGATACCATTCCAAATTTCTCCCATTAAAATTTAAAAGATATCCATCATTTTAATGTTCAGAAGTATTTATATTATTATACATCTTATAAAGGAACATAATTATAACTAACATTATAACTCAATTTTGAGGAACTTTATTTTACTATCGTATGCAGCATAAGAACGGGTGCTTTATTTATATTACACTGTGATCATCCAATCGTCACAACGCAACATACACACCCTCTGTCCATAATTCTGTGCCTTAAATTCGTATGTATCATTTTAAGGTTCAAAAGTATGTATATCATTATACATCTTATAAAGGAACATAACCATAAGATCACTAACATTATAACTCAATTTTGATGAACTTTATTTCACTATCGTATGCAGCATAAGAACGGGTGCTTTGTTTATATTACACTGTGATCATCCAATCGTCACAACGCAACATACACACCCTCTGTCCATAATTCTGTGACTGGCTAAGACCATGGCTTAAACACGCCTCACAATACACACCCCCTTAGTACGTAGAAGAGCTCTATACGTCAGAGCTTGCTGAAATGATTGATAGATCCAAGAACGAATCGGATCCATTGTATTCTCAGGTGGCAACCTATCATGTTTGTGAGGTGGGCTAATTAGCATCACAAATAATGCCGAGTAGCAGCGGCCCACACCCCCTCTGAGGAAGTGTTCTGTGAAACGCGCGTTAGGGGTCCAGCAGGAGCAGCTGTGTCTCTCCTGTCTGTCGCTTTTAACTTGCTTGCCTAAGTTTAAATAAGAATTTGTGCCTTAAAACCTTTTATTACTCATGGTGCCCACTGAGATTATATGCTAATATTTAAAGTAATTCAGCCCTCGGATTGTAAGGGCTTAGCTTACTTTAGATTATCCTTTGGTGGGCCCATGTTGATCAATATTTTTGGCTTATTTAGTGAATCAGTATTTATCTATGACTGGGCTTAAGTGTTTTTAACTCTTTTCTCGCTACTACTGTGTGAATATATGTTCCTAGTTTAATGAATAAAGACTTAAAGTATGAATGATATGGAACTTTTTAATATATAGAGTAATCTTTAATCCAGTTCATTATTTGGAGTTAACAATGATACTAATTTTGTGGAATTCTTTGCTACGAATCCTTATGTATTCCCTGTACAATTAGTATCCCTATGTATTTTTGTTGTATTTTACTGTATTCTGCTTGCTCTGTTTTTATTTCACACCTACCCCTATCCAGCTAACCAGCACGCCCACCTACCTGCTTTATTTAATGCTGCTCCCAGCACCATTGAAGTAAGTTCTCTATCCCTCATCCCTATGCATTTTTGTTGGATTTTACTGTATTCTGCTTGCCTTTTTTTATTTCACACCTACTCCTATCCAGCTAATCAGCCCTCCCACATTCCTGCTGTATTTAATGCTGCTCCCAGCACCAATGAAGTAAGTTCTCTCTTCCTCCTCCCTATGTATTTTTGTTGTATTTACTGTATCCTGCTTGCTCTGTTTTTATTTCACACCTACCCCAATCCAGCGAACCAGCCCGCCCATCTTCCTGCTGTAATTAATGCAGCTCCCAGCACCATTGAAGTAAGTTCTCTCTCCCTCCTCCCTATGTATTTTTGTTGTATTTTACTGATCTCTGCTTGCTCTGTTTTTATTTCACACCTACCCCTGTCCAGCTAACCAGCCAGTCACCTTCCTGCTGTATTTAATGCTGTTCCCTGCACGAATGGCAAGCCCGTCAGTGCCCGTCTGCGCCCCAACTGCACCGAATGCCACAAACCTTGGCTCCCGAATCTGCTGCCACTATGACGCCAGCACCCTCCATGTGCTCATCACCGGTAGATCGTCCGCCTGCCACCACGCATCCCGACCAACTCCTTCTGACCTTTTACCTGCTGCAACTGCTCCTTCCCCTCCCTCCCTTCTTTCCACAACCCAAACAACGAACCTACCCACAAACAGCCGCATTTACCTCAACTCCATCATCCTCAACACCCGCTCCATCCACAAACACGCCCTCGAAATCTGGAACCTGCTAGACTCCACCTCTCCAGACGTTGCCTTCCTCACTGAGACCTGGCTAAACCCCACATCAGCACTGGACATCGCCACTGCAATAACCAAAGACTACAAGATCTGCCACAAAGACCGCTGCAACCGACCTGGAGGAGGCATCGCCATCATCCACAAACACACCATCCAAGTCACAACCAGCTCTGACGACCTCTCACCAGGCCTAGAACAACTACACTTCAAGATCCAGGTCAACCCCAACACCACACTCTGCAGCACCCTCATCTACAGACCTCCCGGACCTCGTTCCACCTTCTGCGACTCCATCACTGACCACATCGCACCCCATGCCCTCACCTCAATGGACTACATCCTCCTCAGTGACCTCAACTTCTATCTTGATAACCCCAATGATCACAACATCTCCACCCTCCTGCAAAACCTCAGAACCATTGGACTAAAGCAACTTGTAAACTACCCAACCCACGCAGCCGGCCACACCCTCAATCCGATCTTCTCCTCAGGCAACTACATCTCAGTCAATAACATCACCAAACTCCTCTGAACTGACCACCACTGCATACACTTCTCGTTCAACAAACCCACCGCCCACCTCCGACAGTACCACTGACCACGCAGAAACTGGAACAACATCACCCAAGACCAACTACACCGCACCCTAAACAAATCCTTCCCACCTTCCTCCACAGATGCCAACTCCTCTGCCCGCAACCTCCACCTCTGGATTACTCCAACACCCTCGCCCCCCTCAAAAAAATGTCCAGTCGCCAAACCACCAACAAGGCCAGCTTGTTCACCCCGGCCCTTCAGGATTTCAAATGCCACTGCAGACAATTGGAGAGAACCTTGAGATCAAGCAAGACCCTTCTGGAAAAAGCTGCCTTTAAGGAAGCAATCACCATGCACCACCACCTCATAAAAACCACAAAAAAACAGCCACTCTAACACACTCAACAGCAAGGAGATGTTCTCAGTCATCAAGGAATTCTCTAAACCCGACAGTGACACCAACAACATCCCACCCTCCCAGGACCTCTGCAATACCCTCGCTTCACACTACCACTGCAAGATCCTCAACATCTATGACAGTTTCACACCTCATAACTCAACCTACACCACCCACTCCCCTACACCCAATGACACCCCTCCCAAATTTGCCCCCCCACACCACACATGGACTATCTGGAGCCCCCTCACCACAGAGGACACCCTTAGAATCATGAAATCCATCCACTCCGGCGCACCCTCGGACCCATGCCCCATCACATATTCAACAAACCAAGCCACACCATTGCCCCTGAACTCTGCCACACCATCATCTGCTCCATCAAAACAAGCACCTTTCCGGATGTCTGGAAGCACACGGAACTGAAACCCCTGCTGAAGAAACCCTCGGCAGACCCCACGGACCCGAATAACTACTGCCCCATCTCTCTACTCCCCTTCCCGGCCATAGAGAAGTCCATCAACTCACAACTTATTGACCACATTGAGGCCAACCACACCCTGGACCACTCCCAATCCAGTTTCAGAAGCAACCACAGCACCGAGATCGCCACAGATGACATTCCCGCCATTCTCGACTGAGGAGAAACTGCTGCACTCATCCTCCTAGACCTCTCAGCAACCTTTGACACTGTCGACCACAACACCGTCCGCACCCACCTACATGATGCCGGCATCCGCAGCAAAGCCCAGGCAGGACCAAGAAAGTCAGACTCCCGCCCTTCTCCTACAAACCGATACCAGTCGACTTTGGTGTACCGCAAGGCTCTTTGCTGAGCCCCACCCTCTTCAACAAATACATGTCCCCTCTTGTAGCCATCATCCAATCACACAACCTTAACATCGTCTCCTATGCCGACGACACCCAGTTAATCATCCCACTCACCCGAGATCCCACCATCACTAAAAAAACATCCAAGAAGGCCTGACAGCAGTCGCCGTCTGGATGAATGACAACCGGCTCAAACTGAACACAGACAAAACTGAAGTCCTCCTCCTCGTACCCAATAAATCTGCATGGGATGACTCCTGGTGGCCCACAGCCCTTGGTCACCCTCTAAACCCAACTGACCACGCATGAAATCTAGGCTTCATCCTGGACTCCTCACTTTCCATAAAACGACAAATCAATGCTATCACCTCAACATGCTTCCACATCCTCCACCTGTTACGAAAAATCTTCAAGTGGATCCCTACCGAAACCAGGAAAACAGTCACCCAGGACCTTGTCAGCAGCTGGTTAGACTACGGCAACACACTCTACGATGGCTCCACCATTAAACTCCAAAAGAGACTCCAACGTATCCAGTACGCCTCAGCCAGACTCATCCTCGACATCCCTCTCCAATGTCATATCACCATACACCTAAGGAACCTTACCTGGCTTCCCATCAACAAGAGTATCACCTTCAAGCTCCTTACCCACGTGTGCAAGACCCTACACAACATCGAAACCGAATACATTAACCACCGCGTAAATTTCTACACCCCTGCCAGACAACTCCGATCGGCCGACCAAGCACTCGCAGACATCCCCCGCATCAGCAAATCCACAGCTGGTGGAAGATCCTTCTCCCACATAGCAGCAAAGACATGGAACATCCTCCCGCTGCACCTCAGACAATCCACCTCCCTTACAAAGTTCAGAAAGGACCTCAAAACCTGGCTCTTCAACTGAACGCCCATCCCCTCCCCCCTCCTCCTTTATGCTTTCCCTTAGCACTTTGAGATCCTCACGGGTGATTAGTTTGCGCTCTCTAAGTACCCAATAGATAGATAGATTTATAGTATATAATAACAAAAACAGACACTATAATACCTATAATAATCATGCAAAATCGAATCCCTACCAAAATCAGGAAAACAGTCACCCAGGCCCTTGTCAGCAGCTGATTGGACTACGGCAATGCACTCTACGCTGGCTCCACCATCAAACTCCAAAATAGACTCCAACGTAACCAGAACGCCTCAGACAGACTCATCCTCGACATCCCTCTCCAATGCCACATCACCAAGAGAATCAGCTTCAAGCTCCTTTGCCCACACGTTCAAGAACCTACACAACATCTAACCCGAATACATCAACCATTGCGTAAGTTTCTACACCCCCGCCAGACAACTCCGATCGGCTGACCAAGCACTCACAGTCATCCCCCGCATCAGCAAATCCACAGCGGGCAGAAGATCCTTCTCCCACATAGCAGCAAAGACATGGAACATCCTCCTGCTGCACCTCAGACAATCCACCTCGCTTACAAAGTTCAGAAAGGACCTTAAAACCTGGTTCTTCAACTGAATGCCCATCCCCTCCTCCATTCTGATTTCCTTTAGCGCCTTGAGACTCTCACGGGTGATTATTTTTCTCTCTATAAGTACCCGATAGATGATAGATAGATAGATGATAGATAGAATATAATAACAAAAACAGACACTATAATACTTATAATAATCATGCAAAATCTGCAGTTAGTTGTTTAGACCAAAGGAAAATAAATCATCCAAACACTAGATTTTATAATAGTAGAAATGGAGAAAATGGAGAAATGGAGATAAACAAAATGATAATAGATCATTTTGGCATAGGAATGTACGTCATAATACAGACAACCAGACACATTTTTTAGGATTAAGAGAAAGGGGAGAATCAATACAGAAACCCTACATTCCTCCAAGACTGAGAGCAGAGAGAGTGAAAACACTAGCATACAATGTCCAGACACTACAAATGTCAATCCCACAAAATAGGTGAAAAGAAAACAAGGAAGAGGATGTAGAGCAAGAAAACAGAAACAAGCAAAAAAGAGAAAAGTGGCAGACAAGGCATCAATTAGTCTAGTTCCTGAAGAAATAATCGGCTAGATTTAGAGTTTGGCGGTAGCCATCAAAATCAGCGTTAGAGGCTCCTAACGCTGGTTTTGGGCTACCGCTGGTATTTGGAGTCAGTCAGGAAAGGGTCTAACTCTAACTTTGCAGCCGCGACTTTTCCATACTGCAGATCATCCTATCTTTTCAATGGGATCTTTCTAACACCAGTATTTAGAGTCTTGGCTGAAGTGAGCGTTAGAAATCTAACGACAAAACTCCAGCCGCAGAAAAAACCCAGGAGTTAAGAGCTTTTTGGGCTTACGCCGGTTCATAAAGCTCTTAACTACTGTGTTCTAAAGTACACTAACACCCATAATCTACCTATGTTCCCCCTAAACCGAGGTTCCCCCACATCGCCGCCACTCGATTAAATTTCTTTAACCCCTAATCTGCCGACCGCACAACGCCGCCACCTACGTTATACTTATGTACCCCTAATCTGCTGCCCCTAACATCGCCGACCCCTATATTATATTTATTAACCCCTAATCTGCCCCCCTCAACGTCGCCGACACCTACCTACACTTATTAACCCCTAATCTGCTGACCGGACCTCACTGCTACTATAATAAATGTATTAACCCCTAAAGCTAAGTCTAACCCTAACCCTAACATCCCCCTAAGTTAAATATAATTTAAATCTAACCTTCATTCAGACGTCCTAAATCCGAATGAAGGTTCCTTTAAATGACGTCATCCAAGATGGCATACCTCGAATTCCAATTGGCTGATAGGATTCTATCAGCCAATCGGAATTAAGGTAGGACAATTCTGATTGGCTGATGGAATCAGCCAATCAGAATCAAGTTCAATCCGATTGGCTGATCCGATCAGCCAATCAGATTGAGCTTGCATTCTATTGGCTGTTCCGATCAGCAGATTAGGGGTTAATAAGTGTAGGTAGGTGTCAGCGACGTTGAGGGGGCAGATTAGGGGTTAATAAATATAATATAGGGGTCGACGGTGTTAGGGGCAGCAGATTAGGGGTACATAAGTATAACGTAGGTGGCGGCGGTGTACGAAGCGGCAGATTAGGGGTTAATAATAATATGCAGGGGTCAGCGATAGCGGGGGCGGCAGATTAGGGGTTAATAAATATAATATAGGGGTCGGCGGTGTTAGGGGCAGCAGAATAGGGGTACATAGGGATAACGTAGGTTGCGGCGGTGTCCGGAGCGGCAGATTAGGGGTTAATAATATAATGCAGGGGTCAGCAAAAGCGGGGGCAGCAGATTAGGGGTTAATAAGTGTAAGGCTAGGGGTGTTTACACTCGGGGTACATGTTAGGGTGTTAAGTGCAGACTTAGGAAGTGTTTCCCCATAGGAAACAATGGGGCTGCGTTAGGAGCTTAACACTGCTTTTTTGCAGAGGTTTTTTTTCAGCTCAAACAGCCCCATTGTTTCCTATGGGGGAATCGTGCACAAGCACGTTTTTGAAGCTGGCCGTGTCCGTAAGCACCGCTGGTATTGAGAGTTGCAGTGGCGGTAAATATGCTCTACGCTCCCTTTTTTGGAGCCTAACGCAGCCCTTCTGTGAACTCTAAATACCAGCAGTATTTAAAAGGTGCAGGGAAAAAAAAGCATGCATAGCTAACGCACCCCTTTGGCCGCAGAACTCTAAATCTAGCCGAATGAAAGTTAAAATCTTCAATCTGTCAAATAGAGAACTTACAGAAAGGGAAGACGTCATTTAAAAAAAAAACAAAAAAAAATATGAACCTGTAAGTAATATACACTCAACAAGAGAAAATAACCAGGAACAAAATATTAATATCATCCTGACACAAGGGGACCAACAAACAATAGAGGCTCTAGAGTCTTTAGAGATAGAAAATCTCATACATATGAGGGAAGAAAGAAATATTACACACAGTTATTTCAAACCAAAATCTTTTTTTTATCCTATACATTCAAAAGATCATTATATTGCCATGTTTGAAGAATTGGTATTAAGTGACCTACAATTTATGTTTAAAAATTTCAAGTCAAGAAAAAACAAACAAACAGGGAAGACACAATTCTATCTGATTTAAGTAAAGATCATAACCCAATATTCAGGGAAGCAGATAAAGGGTTCTCAATTGTTGTGTAAAATAGGAGTGATTATATAAAGGAAGCAAGTAGAATACTATCAGATATAGACACATCCAAAGAATTAATAAAAAAATCCAACAATACAATTCTCTGGGGAATATAATGAGTTAATCAATAAAGCAAGAAAGAACTTGATTCTAAGTGAAGATGAATATACATTTTTAACTCTAGACACCTCAAAAACAGCCACTTTCTTTCACTTTCCCAAAATCCACAGACGTACAAAAAAAACCCGGAAGACCCATTATATCGGGTATAAACAGTTTAACATGCAACTTATTGGAATATGTGGACCATGTCCTTAAACCAATAAAATCATATATTCCTGACACCCCACACCTCTTATCAATATTGAAAGACATGGAATGGGAAGAAGGTTACTCTTTAGCCACCCTGGACGTCACTGCCCTGTATACCTCAATGCCGTATGAAAAGGGCATATTGGCAGTGACGGAACTACAGAAACAAATATAAAAGAAACCCAAATTACTTTTATAGGAGAAGCTATTAACTTCATATTCACCAGAAACTACTTTGAATTTGAGAACAAGTTGTTCTTACAAAATGTGGTACAGCAATGGGGACAAAATTTGCCCCAAGTTTTGTGAACATGTACATGGGCGGCTTTGAACAAAAACATATTCAGGCAAACAATAACTATATACAACATATCGCTATTGGAAATGATTCATAGACAATATAGTCATTATTTGAAAAACAGGAGAGAGTAGTTTCAACAAATTTGTTGAGATCTTAAACCAGAACAACTGGAATCTAAAATTTACAAAACTATGGAACAAAAAAGAAATACATTTTTTGGATATCACCATTTTCATAGAAGACAATAAGATTGAAACAAAAGTATATACCAAAGATACAGTCACCAACGGTTATCTACACACAAAGAGCAGTCACCATAAAAACTGGATAAATAACATACCGTACGGTCAATTCCAGTGCATTAAATGGAATTGTTCAAAAACAGAAGACTTTGAACAAGCAGCAGAAACACTCAAACAAAAACTCCACATCAGGAATTATAAGAAAGAAACTGTAGACAAAGCGTATGAGAAAATAAAAGAAACAGAGAGAGATAATCTATAGATAACCACAAACAAAAATACAATTAAACACAAACATAAACATAGAGGACAAGATACATCAGAATACCAAATGCCAAGATTCATAACCACAACACTAAATAGACACTGGCACATTCTCAAAAAGGACCCTTTATTGACAGATAGTATATCTGAACATCCAAAAATTACATATAGGAAGAATCTGAACTTTAAAAATATACTGGCACCAACTAAACTCAAGAAAGAAAAGCCGGGAAAACAAGAAACATGGTTAAATACAAAAACAAAACAATTCTACAAATGCAACATAAAAAATTGCATATGCTGTAATCACATTAGTAGGAAAAAAGAAGACAATAAACAGATTACAGATGAAGAAGGAAACACAGTAGAATAGGAAGTTTCATGAACTGCAAATAAAACTATGTGGTATACCAATTGACGTGCAGTTGCAAAAAGTCGTATATAGGTAGGACAAAAAGAACTCTCAAAACAAGAGTACTGGAAAATGTCAAAAGCATCACGAGCGAAGGAGAATACGGGATAGGGACATACTTCGAGGAATACCACAGTAAAAATGCAAATTAATTCACAATAAAAGCAATAGAACCCATACAGAAAGCAACAGGCTCCTACAACTAAGGAAGCGAGAGACGTATTGGATCTATAAGTTAAGAACCAGAAAACCATAAGGTCTAAACACGGATATAGACCTAGCAGCTTTCCTTTGACATTTTGCAGAGAATTTTCTTAAGCTATCTCTGCAAGATAAGCCTTTAAAAACCTTTAAAAACATAATATCATATATAAACTACCAACAGTAGAAACAAAACTCAATACTAACAACAAACAGGGAGATGAGTCTAGTCCTTCCCATATAAACATACCTATATACAATAAGAGATGTCACATATACAGGGAGTGCAGAATTATTAGGCAAGTTGTATTTTTGAGGATTAATTTTATTATTGAACAACAACCATGTTCTCAATGAACCCAAAAAACTCATTAATATCAAAGCTGAATATTTTTGGAAGTAGTTTTTAGTTTGTTTTTAGTTTTAGCTATTTTAGGGGGATATCTGTGTGTGCAGGTGACTATTACTGTGCATAATTATTAGGCAACTTAACAAAAAACAAATATATACCCATTGCAATTATTTATTTTTACCAGTGAAACCAATATAACATCTCAACATTCACAAATATAAATTTCTGACATTCAAAAACAAAACAAAAACAAATCAGTGACCAATATAGCCACCTTTCTTTGCAAGGACACTCAAAAGCCTGCCATCCATGGATTCTGTCAGTGTTTTGATCTGTTCACCATCAACATTGCGTGCAGCAGCAACCACAGCCTCCCAGACACTGTTCAGAGAGGTGTACTGTTTTCCCTCCTTGTAAATCTCACATTTGATGATGGACCACAGGTTCTCAATGGGGTTCAGATCAGGTGAACAAGGAGGCCATGTCATTAGATTTTCTTCTTTTATACCCTTTCTTGCCAGCCACGCTGTGGAGTACTTGGACGCGTGTGATGGAGCATTGTCCTGCATGAAAATCATGTTTTTCTTGAAGGATGCAGACTTCTTCCTGTACCACTGCTTGAAGAAGGTGTCTTCCAGAAACTGGCAGTAGGACTGGGAGTTGAGCTTGACTCCATCCTCAACCCGAAAAGGCCCCACAAGCTCATCTTTGATGATACCAGCCCAAACCAGTACTCCACCTCCACCTTGCTGGCGTCTGAGTTGGACTGGAGCTCTCTGCCCTTTACCAATCCAGCCACGGGCCCATCCATCTGGCCCATCAAGACTCACTCTCATTTCATCAGTCCATAAAACCTTAGAAAAATCAGTCTTGAGATATTTCTTGGCCCAGTCTTGACGTTTCAGCTTGTGTGTCTTGTTCAGTGGTGGTCGTCTTTCAGCCTTTCTTACCTTGGCCATGTCTCTGAGTATTGCACACCTTGTGCTTTTGGGCACTCCAGTGATGTTGCAGCTCTGAAATATGGCCAAACTGGTGGCAAGTGGCATCTTGGCAGCTGCACGCTTGACTTTTCTCAGTTCATGGGCAGTTATTTTGCGCCTTGGTTTTTCCACACGCTTCTTGCGACCCTGTTGACTATTTTGAATGAAACGCTTGATTGTTTGATGATCACGCTTCAGAAGCTTTGCAATTTTAAGAGTGCTGCATCCCTCTGCAAGATATCTCACTATTTTTGACTTTTCTGAGCCTGTCAAGTCCTTCTTTTGACCCATTTTGCGAAAGGAAAGGAAGTTGCCTAATAATTATGCACACCTGATATAGGGTGTTGATGTCATTAGACCACACCCCTTCTCATTACAGAGATGCACATCACCTAATATGCTTAATTGGTAGTATGCTTTCGAGCCGATACAGCTTGGAGTAAGACAACATGCATAAAGAGGATGATGTGGTCAAAATACTCATTTGCCTAATAATTCTGCACTCCCTGTAATCAGATTAAAATATAAGTAAGAAAGTAAACTAGAATCCATAACCAAGTGTAAAAACCGATTGTATAAAATTAGCAAGATTGGAACACACAAGTTATTAATTAATGAACAAAAAAAAAACAAAAAAATGTAATTATTTAAAACCGATGTAGTTTATTATTATGACACAAAAGAATTCCCTCTGTATCCATAAAAATACATTTACCCTCATTTCCTTTGTTAACATAACTTTTTTTAAAAACAATTGTATATTTTATATCTTTAACTCTTCTTTTTCCCCAAAGTGTATTTGACAAAAAAAGTCACAAAAAAAGTAATTCATATAAGTAAAAAAAAAAGCTTTATTAAACAATAATTTCAAATGAATCTATTTGATGTAACACTTTTTTTCAAACTCCCAGTAGAAATACTCCTCCAGATAAAAAGTATCCATTTGTTCAATCATAACAGCTATCATGCCATCAACAGACTATTTAAGCCTGTAGAGGATGGCAGTAGATTATCCTCCGACAAAGTGAGCATAGACGCTCACGAAACGCGTAAGGTCACGTGACGCTCATTAGTAATGTCACTTCTGGGTTAATCCAGTTGCCCGCTCGGCACGCTACTCTGCATCACTACAGCAGGATTCAGACACCGGCGAAGCAGGCAATTATTTTCAATATACTTGTTAATTGTTTTAAGGGTTTAACTTCTCAGCACCTTAATTCTTTATTGTTTTTATTACTCACATACATTAAAGTTTATTTTTTAACTTACAAAACATTTTTGTCCATGCTTTAGAATATAGTGGGAACTTCCTCACATATACTCACTGCGAATAATACATTGAGGTACAGAGGGGTTTCCTACATTTCTAAAACTTTATTCAGAGTTTAAGAAGGCTGATACCTAAGTACACTATATACTCGGACTGGAGGTCCAACACTGGGACTGCAAAGAATTGTGAACGGATTATTTACGACCTATCTCTACATTCCCCACAGGTGAGCGATCACTATCATTTATATATTTTCAAAATACAGTTCTAATACCGGAAAAAAAATTCTGTCTTTCTCCTAAGTAAACGTGGTGACAGTGAGACTGCTTAAACAGCTGCCACTAGGCTACTCTACACTAACTTATAATATTGGAAAGCTCATTTTTGGCGCTATTTCTTTACTTCCACACATAGGGCGCCATGTACTAAGCTTTGAAGTGACCGTCCGTCTGTATTTCCGCGTCAAAATTCGCTCACGATCTGCTTCTCGTATGTACCAATCTGCGATCTGGTCGAAAAACCACTATTTTCATCAGCGATCGTAATTTTACGCAACTGATCGTTCCGAAGCCTTTTTCCACTTACTACATGTTCGATCGCACGTAAATTTGCTGTAATCGGAAATTATGAATGTTACAACTAATCCGTCCGCTCCAACTTTCACTGTAACTTCGCGTGATTTGCTTCGCGACCATTTAGGTAGCGAATACAATAGAAAACTATAGGGCGTCTCAACCTGACGCCAGGTAGAAGTACTTAAGTGAAAGGACTAGACTACTATTGTAGCATTATTGGTTTTTGGATCACTGAATGAAGATGGAGACACTTTTACACATGTTTCTTTTCCGATTAATTCAATTACGAGGAAGAAGGGCTATACAGGCAACGGTTGACAACTTGCAAAGAAGGAGAGGTAGAAGAATCATAAGAGGTAGAAACATAAGGTTGTCCGCCTCCAGTACCTTGAGCATATTGCTTTTCTTTGGCAATTTTGGATTTTGTTTGACGCTTGATATCGTTGAACCTTTTTCTGCAGGACTCGATATCTTTTTTAGTGGGTCCTTGAGCACTCGCTGCATCACTAATTTTCTCCCAAATAATCTTCTTACGAGCGCCTGGGGTTTGCTTGACTCGACTACCATAAATATTGTCATAATATTCGAGTACTAGATCAACAAGTACAACATTCTGTTGATGCGAGGTTAGGGTTGCGAGTCTTCTTAGAAGTAGCAGAATCTCCGGAGCAAGCCATCTTGTCAAAGTGAATACCGAAAAGTAAATAAACAATATTCTAAGATTTCTTGGAAAATGCACATTCTTATACATGTCAGCAGCCAGACGTTGCCGCTTGTCTGACGATTATGACACCTAGATCGTCACGTGGGTAAAGAACTAAACTAATCAGGTCGCAGACTGCTTCTTAACTTTGCTCTCAATAATCCGATTGTCTTCGACACACAATAGACACAAAATTTTACGGCTTGGTTTTTAGTACATTCATGTAACGAAGTGCCATCCGCATGGTACGAATGCCGGCGGGTTATTTCGATATGGTCTGTGCAAAAAAATTGACGCCTTAGTACATGGTGCCCATAATCCACTATCAGACCGAACTCGGCTAGTAGTCTTCTTATCCCGACATCGAGCCGGAATGATAGGGAATATCCCAGAGCAGATTAAGTTTGCAAGAGGAGGTAAGCGCCACTCACCACAGGCAGGATGGTCTTCAGCGGCAACAGGTAGGGAATCAGAGAAAGGCAGTTTTGGGGTACATCACAAGAAGGGTCAGACAGGCAGGATTTGGCAACGGTAAAGCAGTCCAAGGGTAAACTACTAGAGTGGTCAGGCAGGTAGTTTTTGGCAACAGTATAGCAGTCCAAAGGTAAACCACTAGAATGGTCAGGCAAGGAGGGTTTGGCAACAGTATAGTAATCCAGAACAATAGGGGTTAATCAAGCAGAGCGGTCAAACAAGCAGAGTTCAGCAGCAATATATAAATCCAGCAATATAGGAGTTAACAGCCAGAGTGGTCAGACAAGCAGAGTTCAGCAGCAGTATATCAATCCAGCAATTTAGGGGTTAAGAGGCAGAGTAGTCAGACAAACAAAAGATTGTTCCAGCCACCAATAATTTTAAAATACCTTTATTTTCTCATATCTTGGGTCTAAGCAAAAAATACTATATATAATATATACTGTATTTTTTGCTTAGACCCAAGATATGAGAAAATAAAGATCTTTTAAAATTATTGGTGGCTGGAACAATCTTTTGTTTGTTTGGAGTGCCTGCAGAACAAGGCAGACCCTGGGTTCCGTGCCCCACAAGCCACATATACTGAGGTGCTGTCTTCTAAACTACTTTTGAAGAGTAGTCAGGCAGAGTTCAGCAGCAGTATATTAATCCAGCAATTTAGGGGTTAATTAACAGGCAGAGTAGTCAGACAGGCAGAGTTCAGCAGCAGTATATCAATAAGGCAATCAGAGAAGTAATGATCTATCACACCCAGGAGCACACAAAGTAACATCTATACTTGGGCAATGATAGATCGTTTTTGAGAAACTTACATAGGTGCAGAATTCATGGCACAGGCGTCTGACCGGCATCAGAGAGAGGAGCGTGCAGCGATGATGTCAGCGCCACACGCATCCGGACCCGACAAAGCCCCTGGCAATGAGCAGGGAAGGAGATGCTGCGCCCCTAGCAACGGTTAGAGCAGCTCGGCGTGACACATACCTTTATATATATTTAGACATGTATCAGTATGTATCTCTATGTTAAAGTCGGAAAATCTGATTTAGACTAAGCGCAAAGGAGGAATAGCACCTATAGCTCTGAACAGAGGCTACCTAGCTAGCCAAGGGGTAAGTGAAATGGAATAAGGTGTGTGTGCAGAGCGCCTGAAATAAAGGCTTAGGTGACTCTGTGATTCTGACCGTTTAACAGAAGTATAGTAAACCTAGATTAGTCCTAGGTTTTGTAGTTAATAGCAGGGTGATAAACAATTTAGGAATATAACTTCAATACATTAATACATGAATTATCTAAAATCATGGATCCATGATGCTATTAAAAACAATAAAATGACAATATTAAAAAAACAATGACAGTGGAATACAGATAAGGCTTCAGCAGAAAGACCAATCAAGCAGCAGATATACTTCAAATTCTAGACTCAACACATCTCGTTGGTAAAGCTCGCTACAGATTCTTCTATTTGATGGTAAGTCACTCCTATGAGTTAACCTTGTGAATCAAGTCGTGGATATGACAATGGGTTTGAACAGTTGATTCAATACTCCAAAAAAAGGTAAAATGTGTGACTGGTGTCTTTATGGTGATTCTGTGTGTAATGTAGAATATAGAAACAATTTGCTGAAGAGTGTCCAAAAAATACAACAATAATTGCAAAGCACGTGCAAATAAAAATACTAAAAATCAGAATCAAAAGTGAAAAATAAAAAATGAAAAATACAATGAAAAGAAAAATAAGAAACATAATCCAAAATTAGGGCTGTGATAAAATAAAGTCAGTGACAAATAGATCCAGTAAAAAAGTATAAAATGTCAAACTTGTTTCCTTGATGGTGAGAATCCTCGTGATGAATCCCAATGGTCTCTATAATTCCTCAATAAACTTCCTGTAGTGTCCTGTAGAATTTAAAAAGCAGTAGTGTAGATTGTTCTAAAAACAGTGTAGATATTAGAAATATGCTTACCAGCTAGTAGTCAACGTGTTTCGGCCTGATATAAGGCCTTTCTCAAGACTAATAGCTGTCTGTGACTGGTAGCTATAAATACTAATTACTTACATAATTTGCATATTTTAGGCACCAGTTAGAAACCAGAAGTAGTATGTATTCATTCTGTTCTTAACCTAATAAATCACTTTAAAACTTTATATACATATTTAAAAAAAATAAAAAAAAATATTCAGATTGTTTGTGCACATTTAATTTTTATTTCTAGATAGCATTGCATTTGATTAAAGGCAAGGTAAACTTGCGTGCAGTCGTCATCACATTTATCAATAAAATCAAAATTTAGTATAACTTTAATTCATCATTTGATTATATTTTTTAAAATAAGCCTCAAATCTTAATATTTACCTCTTGTTCTGCAACGATTACCCGTCTGCCCGACTTTAGTATAAAATTGATTGACACTTGGTTTACCTAGTGGCATCCAATCACTGCTTTCTCCATGTGGTGGTGAACACAGCATATCCGACGTCATCGGACCTCACTGCGCATGCGCCCGACAAGTAACGTCTCAGCACTGCCGAGTCTGTCTATAGAAATTACGGACAATTGCGCATGTGCAAATGATTCCAGGTCCGTGAACGCGCAAAATTCTGACGTAGAATGCGGGTGGGTTGGTTCTCTAAGATGAGAACAGAAATATCGGAAGTATCAACGGGGAGGAGTAATACAATAAAAGGTACCTATATGTTTATAGTAATAACTTCTAAATAAACACGCAAATATTGAAAAGAACTTAGCGACTGCATTGAAAGGCTAATTTGAAAACTAAACACAGTTCTAAACATTGCAAACTTTACCTTGCCTTTAAGTTCCTCTGAGGTATCGGCATTTGCCGTAATTCCTCAATTGTCAATAGTTGTAGTGTCATATCTGCTTTAGCGGCTATTGGATACGAGTCTGTATGCATTTTATGAAGCCCATGTGTATGACAGCTGTGTGCTGTATCAGGCATTTCAATACAATTCGAGGTTGGGCGTTTGCTGTAATTTCTTGATCGTTATTGGTTGTGACATCATATCCGCTTTAGAGGCTATTGGATATGAGTGAATTTACTTTTTATGTGTGCTGTATCGGGCATTTGTACTTGATGTGAGTCTTGTAATCCAATCACTATTCACAAATTCAATTAAAAATAAAGGGCTTACGGTTCTTAAATCATATATGCAATCCTATCTATACCTCTAAACGTACTTCTAAACATAGCCCACATCCGTGAGTCTTACATAGCTAATAAATAACTTATCCTAGTCTTACGTTTGTGTAGATACTATAATTAACATCAAGGTAATGAGTCTATGTCTACTCAAATCATAAGGATTGTTTATAACTGGTATGTGGTGGGAGTCTAGCACATGAGTGTTGCTATATCTTCAAATCAAGTGTCTTCTCAAATTGATGGTGTAAATAGTTATATGTATCAGTCTCTTTATGTCTACAGTCAGTGTACTTTAGAAGGATAGCCAATCCATAGATCTATATTATATTAGCACCTCATTCAGACTAGATTCCATTTATGGAATCTATAGTAAGACAAGAGGTAACTTGAAAATAGGTGAAATAAAGGAGAAATTTGAGCATAGAATAAGGGGGACAAAATCCATCGATCCATATGTGCTGAGAGTCATATAGCGAATATATTCATCAGTCTATCCAAAAATATTGGAAGAGGGGGAGGAAGAAGGAGGTGAACTCAGATTTCAACTTATCTGCAAAAAACCTTGTCTAGATAAGGTCTGACTATTATGTGCATTTATAAAAATGATCTACAGAACTAGTTCTTACAAAAATGACTCCTACAGGTTGAATCTGATTCCTAAAGAGTTTTAGCTCATAAAAATACACCTTAGAAATGCATTTATAAAATACTCTGTCTATTCTAGTATCCTATTAGTTCTAATATATGGGTCTAAATGATAATAGCTGGAAAGGAACTTGTGCTTCATGAATCTAACACACTTCAATCATGACACCTCTTAAATATTAAAGAGGAGATCATGGAATCTTTGTAGTTTGAGAGAGGGTGTTAGAGAGGAACTAAAGTGATTCCCTCTAATGTGTACTAGAGGGACATCTTACATATTTGACCATGTGAACGTGATTAAATGACCCTAATATAATAAAGGATGTTCATCTTGTTTTAAGGTCTTGTATCTAACAGTGAAATTATATCTCCAATTTGATGGAAATAGGGGGGAAAGGACAATTAAGAATGAGATGAGAGGAAAGATATGTGTACATGTTTAGAGTCTTATGTGACTGTGAGTCTGATGATAATATAACAATTGGATATATTCTTCAATATAATGTTGTGGAAAAATGGTTAGGAATTTGACTTTGATGGTATCAGTGGTTGAGTATAATTTCATCAATAAATCCCTTTATTAACCCATCTCTTAGTGATAGAATATCCAAACTAGCTTCCTTAATGACTAGTAGGGTAAACCAGGTGACCACGGGAGGTTGAACTATATATTAGACATTGTGAGGGAAAATTGAGGAAGAATCAGAAGGACATTTCTACTTGTGAACATGGATCCAATATTCAGTGAGGTGAGATATCCACTAATGTCGTGGAGGATTAATTGGACATGCGGGTGAGGTGGAATTAGGGTCAGATGTGACCTCACCTCTACTTCCTTTAACCCATCCCTTAATGGTAGAGAAACCCAAATTCTCTTCCCTGAGAACTAGTAGGGTAAAACATGTAAACAGGGGAGATAGGGTATATGTCTCTTGTATGTTGACAATTTACATATTTAGAAAATGGGTAAGGTCTTCCTTATTATTAAGACCTTTTGGATGTAAGCAATCTAGGTAAAATATCCATTTCAACTCCGCCATCAGGAGTTTCCTTTCATAATCACCACCTCTCCAATTTCTTCTGACCCTTTGTATACCAATGAAACTTAGGTCGTTGATATTACCCTGATGTTTTGTTGAAAAATGTTTATATAGGACTGTATCCATGTTGAGTTTCACTATGAGCAATCTGTGTTCTCATATCAGTTATATGACCCCTTTATCTTGGCATCTTATAAGGTCCTGCATTTACAGGCTTACAGCTTGGACATGGGAAGAAGCTTTTAATTCTCTTCCCACAAACATTATTTATTCCTGGCCTCATTATCTTCTGTATACTCGGTTCCAGTCTGTTCTTCAAATTATCTGTTTTCCTATAGATAAATTTCGGTTGTGGGGGTAATTTATCTCCAATGATGTTGTCTTCTTTTAGCAAAGACCAATGTTTCATGAATATTCTTTCCATGATATGTCTATTGCTGCTGTATTCCATTATCATAGGGACGTTTAACACTCCTTCTTTCTCTGGTCCATTTCTGTCTTTGCATTTCATAAGCTCTTTCCTTTCAATCCCTCTTATTTCCTCCATTTTAAGGTTTAGTAGATCTTCATTATATCCCCTTTCGATAAATTTGTTTTTCAGTAGTAGTGCTTGTTCTTCCCACTTCTCCGGGTTAGAACAGCTCTTTCAAATTCTTAGAAGTTGGCCTTTTGGGATGTTGTATTTCCACTTTTCCTGGTGACAGCTTAATCTATGTATATAGTTATTGCTGTCAACTTCTTTGAAGTACATGGATTTCTCCAATTTGCCATCCTTCACTTCTATCTTTAAGTCCAAGAATGTAATTCAGGTATGACTCGATTCGTGTGTGAACTTCAGGTTGGATATATTCTTATTCATAACTTCTATCGTATATTCAAGGTCTTCAGTTGTTCTTCCCTTCCATATGTTAGGATATCGTCTATATATCTATGATAGAAGTTTGACATTTTTTACTTTTTCACTGGATCTATTTGTCACTGACTTTGTTTTTTCACAGCCCTAATTTTGGATTGTGTTTCTTATTTTTTTCTTTTCATTGTATTTTTCATTTTTTATTTGTTATTTTTCACTTTTAATTCTGATTTTTAGTATTTTTATTTGCATGTGCTTTGCAATTATTGATGCATTTTTTGGACACTATTCAGCACATCATTTCTATATTCTACATTACACACAGAAGCACCATAAAGACACCAGTCACACATTTGACCTTTTTTTGGAGTATTGAATTAACTGTTCAAACCCATTGTCATATCCACGACTTTATTCACAAAGTTAACTCATAGGAGTGACTTACCACCATATAGAAGAATCTGTAGCAAGCTTTACCAACAAGATGTGTTGATTCTAGAATTTGAAGTATATCTGCTGCTTGATTGGTCTGTCTGCTGAAGCCTTATCTGTCATTGTTTTTTTTTTAAAATTTTCTTTTATTGAGATTCTTGAGTTAGATACAACAATAAACAATCTACCTTATTTAATATGATGTTGACATCCGCATCTGCATTCGGTAGACAGAAATTCAAGTCCATATATATTTGCATACTTAAAACTGTTGAGTATTAAAGTCTTTGAGAATCTCATTTTCTTCTTTATAAGCTTATGAACAATGGTTAATGCTATGGTTCGCAAATTGAACCAATTGTTATAGGCAACAAAAGTATAGAGATGATAACCATAAATAGAATAACACAGATACAAAACCACACTAACATTGGTCTAATACACAAAATAGTCTTTTAATAGTTTTTGACATCCTCCTCTTAAACATTTGGGGGCCCCTCAAGGAGAGAAATGATAAAAGAGATAGTTAAAGTCTAAAACCACTGCCTTTATCTCTTACAACAAGGTACCCCAGTTTGACTAACTTCAGCGGGTAAACACCGCTCAGTAGTAGTCCAAAAGAGAGAGAAAAAGAGGTGTCAAGGCTCTAATGTACCAATGTATTGTGCATTAATTAAACAATATAAGGGGGGCCTTATTAGAAAGATATAAACATAATAATATATAGGGGGGGGGACACTGGCCCTTTCAAATAGTGAGGGGAGTTGGCATAATAACTAATAAATTTCAATAATATAGTAGGATGACCAGAAAGCTGGGTACACTTGAGGGGCATATATGCGGCAATTAACATCTGTCTGACATCTGTATGTAAGAAAGATAAAGCTTCACGTATAAAATAAAATAAGAGAGTTAGAGGCTCAATGTGAATGAGAGGGGCTGTACAGAATATAAAAAACAATGCTACCAGATGTGCTATCTATATGCATGGGTTAGAGTAGGGGGTGTCAAACTCTTGATGTATAAATATGTTTGGAATAGCTATGATAGAAGGGTATTAACAATATAACACTAATTCCTCTCCCTGTTCAAACTCATATGTAAGTTAGGAAACATATTGAGTCAGCACAATTAACATATGATTCCACTTGGTAGAAGTAGGATCTGCAATATACCACACACAACATTCATACTATTTCTATGTATAATAGTGCAAACTAGTGGAAATGTTCATCTATAAAATCTTGCCCCTAGGTGTAGACTTTGGAATCACATGTTTTCACTAGGGAGTCTAAGGGATACATTTGCATAATAATCAAGATATAAGGCTAAACTCCAACCTGGGAACCCATATTGAGTGCACTAAGTAATACTTACGCATTAGCATATCATTGGTATATGAGGAACATCGCAGGCATGCTGGATTCCATTCTTGTTAAATATGGAAGGAGCATGTGGGTAGGATCTATGTTGCTGAGGTGGTTGAGAGAAGAATGAAAATAAATAAAGAAGATGGTTAGCTCCTATAAGTTTTCTCTTAGGCCAACAGGGTAGTAATTATTTGTGGGATAGTATAATAGGGACTACTAGCTAAGAGTGTTTTAAAGAAATAGGTTATATCAAAAATAAGTTATATTTCTCCCACCTCTGCCATTAAAAACAAAGGAGAGATCTATGCATCAAATACACAAGGATGCCTAGGGCCTGGTTACAGAAAGAAAAAAAAAAGAAAAACAAGCAGTATCTCTATATTGACCCAACTCCGCATTTTTGTGGCTGTGTCAAACCAGATGCTAAGTCCCGAAAAGACAGGGTCAAACTGTACAGGAGTTGCCACAAGCTAGGTACAAATTTTGGCCAACCAGTCAAGCCGTTCATACTAACAACTGTCCTGTGCTTTGGCGGAGACTGTCTCGTAGCTCTTCCTATGTGGAGTCGGATGTTTCATTGTCTCCTTTGGGTTTCAATGCTGTGAGCTCCTTCACTCAAAGAACTGAGTCTGATGTTTTTGCTTGCCGGGAGGTCGGCCGCCCCATCCCTGACTGTAGCTGTTCTAGGTTCCTCAGTAGGTCCCCAATCCTGAAGAGTAATCGAAAAACTGTGCTTCTCACCCGAGTCCACATGTTTAATCTTAGATAGAGTAGATCTTTGTGCTGCCGTTATTTTACTTGTTCCACTGTGACGGTCTCTAGACCAGGCTAGCATGGTGTTTTGGAAGCCATCATTCTCTCTGGAATCGTCTTGTTGCGCAGTACCATTTACTTCTGCCGCCATCTTGCCTGTGTAATTGCCATGACCTAGCGGCTTAACTCTTATGATCTCCCTAAGCTCCATATATCTGCTGGTCATCCGTTGTTCCAAGTTTTTAAGAAGTGTTTTAATCAGATCACATTGGTCCTCCTCCATTTCCAGATGCTTTTTCCGGGGAGACCAGGGGGGGATAAATGTTAAAAAGGGCTCTTATAGAATGTCCAAGTGGGTATTGTGCCGATGACCCCCGGCCCAGGGGGGGGGGAGGCGCTGAAAACCTGCACAGTTATGAGCTGTTAGAGATCTCAACAGCTAGGATTATGTAGCAGAGGGAGTTCACATAAACAGGATCAATATTGGTGGATCAAAGCTATGTTCAATGGCAGCTTGCTGTTCAGGAGGTTCACTGCTGTTGATCTTGTGTGCTCCGTATCTACTGAACTTCCAGTTAACAAATTTATCTCTGCTGGTGCTCTTTATTTTCGGTTTACTAAAGAAACAAATTGTAGGTTGAAGTTCAGGAATTGTGAGCTAAAACAACTCGATATAGCAGCTCATGGAAGGAGCTCAAAGTTTAAGCGTCCATCTTGGTTGCATTCTAGGCACCGCCCCCCCACTGTCATTGTTTTTTAATATTGTAATTTTATTGTTTTTTAATAGCATCATGGATCCATGATTTTAGTTAATTCATGTATTAATGTATTAAAGTTATATTCCTAAATTGTATATCACCCTGCTATTTACAACAACACCTAGGACTAAACTGGATTTGAAAATGAGGTGGAAACTAGGGCCTAGATTTGGGGTTTGGCGTTGGCATCAGCCAATCAGAATATTCCTACCTTAATTCCGATTGGCTGATAGAATCCTATCAGCCAATCGGAATTCGAGGGACGCCATCTTGGATGACGTCATTTAAAGGAACCGTCATTCTTCGTTCAGTCGTCGGTCAGGATGGATGTTCCGCGTCGGAGGTCTTCAGGATGCTGCCGCTCCATTCCAGATGGATGTCGATAGAAGATGCCGCCTGGATGAAGACTTCAATCGGATGGAAGACCTCTTCTGCCCCGCTTGGATGAAGACTTCTACCGGATCATGGACATCTTCAGCCCCCCGCTTGGGCTTGGATCAGGACATCGGAGGAGCTCTTCAGGACCGATCGGTGAACCTGGTATGGTGAAGACAAGGTAGGAAGAACTTCAGGGGCTTAGTGTTAGGTTTATTTAAGAGGGGTTTGGGTTAGCTTAGGGGTATGTGGGTGGTGGGTTGTAATGTTGGGGGGGGGTATTGTATGTTTTTTTTACAGGCAAAAGAGCTGAACTTCTTGGGGCATGCCCCGCAAAGGGCCCTGTTCAGGGCTGGTAAGGTAAAAGAGCTTTTAACTTTAGTAATTTAGAATAGGGTAGGGCATTTTTTATTTTGGGGGGCTTTGTTGTTTTATTAGGGGGCTTAGAGTAGGTGTAATTAGTTTAAAATTGTTGTAATATTTTTCTTATGTTTGTAGATATTATTTTATTTTTTGTAACTTAGTTCTTTTTTATTTTTTGTACTTTAGCTAGTTTATTTCATTGTAGTTATTTGTAGGTATTGTATTTAATTAATGTATTGATAAAGTAGTGTTAGGTTTAATTGTAGGTAATTGTAGGTATTTTATTTAATTAATTTAATGATAGTATAGAGTTAGGTTTAATTGTAACTTAGGTTAGGATTTATTTGACAGGTAATTTTGTAATTATTTTAACTAGGTAACTATTAAATAGTTCTTAACTATTTAATAGCTATTGTACCTGGTTAAAATAATTACAAAGTTGCCTGTAAAATAAATATTAATCCTAAAATAGCTACAATGTAATTATAATTTATATTGTAGCTATATTAGGATTTATTTTATAGGTAAGTATTTAGCTTTAAATAGGAATAATTTATTTAATAAGAGTTAATTAATTTCGTTAGATGTAAATTATATTTAATTTAGGGGTGTGTTAGTGTTAGGGTTAGACTTAGCTTTAGGAGTTAATACATTTATTAGAATAGCGGTGAGCTCCGGTCGGCAGATTAGGGGTTAATAATTGAAGTTAGGTGTCGGCAATGTTAGGGAGGGCAGATTAGGGGTTAATACTATTTATTATAGGGTTAGTGAGGCGGATTAGGGGTTAATAACTTTATTATAGTAGCGCTCAGGTCCGCTCGGCAGATTAGGGGTTAATAAGTGTAGGCAGGTGGAGGCGACGTTGTGGGGGCAGATTAGGGGTTAATAAATATAATATAGGGGTTGGCGATGTTAGGGCAGCAGATTAGGGGTACATAGGGATAATGTAAGTAGCGGCGGTTTACAGAGCAGCAGATTAGGGGTTAATAATAATATGCAGGGGTCAGCGATAGCGGGGGCGGCAGATTAGAGGTTAATAAGTGTAAGGTTAGGGGTGTTTAGACTCGGGGGACATGTTAGGGTGTTAGGTGCAGACATAGGAAGTGTTTCCCCATAGCAAACAATGGGGCTGCGTTAGGAGCTGAACGCGGCTTTTTTGCAGGTGTTAGTTTTTTTTCAGCTCAAACAGCCCCATTGTTTTCTATGGGAGAATCGTGCACGAGCACGTTTTTGAGGCTGGCCGCTTGCGTAAGCAACTCTGGTATCGAGAGTTGAAGCTGCGTTAAAAATGCTCTACGCTCCTTTTTTGGAGCCTAACGCAGCCTTTATGTGGACTCTCAATACCAGAGTTATTTTTATGGTGCGGCCAGAAAAAAGCCGGCGTTAGCTACGCGGGTCGTTACCGACAAAACTCCAAATCTAGGCCTAGGTTTACTATACTTCTGTTAAACGGTCAGAATCACAAAGTCACCTTAGCCTTTATTTCAGGTGCTCTGCACACACACCTTATTTAATTTCTCTATGTAAAAGCCTTTTTCCTGCCTCATATCTTTGAGCCGTTATAACATTTTTGTGCATTTTTTAACATAATGTTTATTGTGTATTGTTATTATGAGTGTAACTGTACATTTAAATGTATTGTTATATATTTTTTTAACACTTTTTTGTTTGACTAATAGTACTTTGCTATACCGATGTGAATTAACTTCAATTGAGCTCAAGAAATCTCATTTAGTTTTAAACTTGCAATACGGGCGTTACACCCAATGCACGCAAACAGACACAGTAATAAATCACATTCTGCTCACGCGTAATTGTTAGTGTGCCACTCAAATTTGAAAACCCTATGAAAAATCATGCACAAAACTGATTTTATTAGACTGCCTATTTACACCCTATGTTAAAAGGACAGTCTACCATAGAATTGTTATTGTTTTAAAAGATAGATAATCCCTTTATTACCCTTTCCCCAGTTTTGCATAACCAAAACAGTTATATTAATATACTTTTTACCTCTGTGATTACCTTGTATCTAGGAACCTTCTTGCAGCCCCCTGATCACATGACTGTGACTGTTTATTATCTATTGTCTTAAATTTAGCATTGTTTTGTGCTAAATCTTAAATAACCCTCTGTGCCTGAACACAGTGTTATCTATATGGCCCACGTGTACTTTCTGTCTCTTTGTGTTGAAAAGAGATTTAAAAAGCATGTAATAAGAGGCAGCCCTCAAAGGCTTAGAAATTAGCATATGAGCCTACCTATGTTTAGTTTAAACTAAGAATACCAAGAGAAAAAAGCAAATTTGATGATAAAAGTAAATTGGAAAGTTGATTAAAATTAAAAGTCCTTTCAAAACAGGGGAGGGGCAGCGAGAGGTAGGCAGAGAGGCTTCCTCAGATCTGGCAATTATATCAATAGACGCAGGTAAGGCATTTGACTCAGTTCACCATGACCATATAGCATTCACCTTACAACAAGTTGGGCTTTCGGGCCATTTTCTGAACTTTTTTAACAACTTATATAAGAATGCTTACACGAGAATCATAGTCAATGGTTCCCTTACCAGGTTATAAAATTAGAGAAAGGTACAAGGCAGGGTTGTCCTCTCTCCCCGCTTCTATTTGATTTGGCCATCGAACCCTTTGCAAACCAAATTCGTCATCAGATAGAGGGGATTAAAATCAATAGAAAAGTTTTGCAAACAGCACTTTACGCTGATGATGTACTAATATACATGTCAAACACTCATAGAAATATTCCAAAGCTTCTCTCTATAATCCAAGAATTTGGGTCATTTTCAGGGTATAGTGTCAATTCAGCAAAATCAGAGCTTCTTTGGATTAAACAAACCCAGGATTCACCCACATCTATCCCCTTTAATGTTGTTCAGGACTCTTTCAAATATTTAGGCTTTTGGATTTCACCTAATCCTGACAACTGGTACTCGCTGAACATACTTCCGGTTTTAGCCAGTGTTAAGGAAATGCTAAAAAATTGGCAGAATCTCCCACTCTCAATGTCGGGCCGTATAGCCTTATACAAAATGTCCCTCCTTCCTAGAATTCTCTATGTTCTTCAGAACACTCCTCTGCTTCTTAGATCAAAAGATCTTAACTCATTCAACTCTGCTTTGCGAGCATTTATTTGGCAGAAGAGAAAATCACAAATCTCGCTAGCCAGACTAGTATTACCTAGGGACCAGGGAGGGCTTTCTCTCCCCGATCTACGCTCATATAATCAAGTATTCCTGGCACAAATCGCAGTAGATTGGCTTACCAATAGTAATTATATTACAAACGGGGAACTAGAGAGTAATATGGTATATCCATATTCACTGCTAGCATTGACCCATTGTAATAGCAAAACAATTCCTAATGAAATAAAGAAGATGAGCTCCATCTATAACCCAATTTCTATCTGGAGAAAGATCGGTCTTGCTCTTCATATAAACACTGAGGTCTCAGGACATGTTCCAATTTTGAATAACCCCCAGTTTTCAGCAGGGGTACAGTCAGCTTTATTCTCTAAATGGGCATCACTGGGTCTGGTAAATCTTGAACAACTCTTAGATTTTGAAAGGAGATGCATTAAGTCTTTTGATTTTCTTAGACAGGAGTTCCACATCCCAAACAAAAACTTATTTGCCTATCTGCAGGTGAGACACTTTGCCCTTAAACAGATTGCTGATTTTGGATGGGAATGGTCTCTTGGAGAGCTGGAGAAGTGGTTAAAATTATTTAAAAATGGGCTGACATCAATCTCTTTTATCTATCAAATCAAACTCTGACTGCTGTCAAGGGCCCTGCTACCCTGGAGAAACTTCACTTCAAATGGTCCTCAACGCTTCGACAGGACTCCTTAGACCCAACTTTTCTTACCTTCTCGATCCAGGAGACCCTTCGAGTCACTCTCTCAGCTACCTGGAGGGAGTCACACTTAAGGCTTCTTCATATGACCTATTTCACCCCAGAAAAAGGTTCTAAATGCAGAAATGTGGGGTTCAATAAATGCCCCAAATGTTCATTTCCATCTGCTGGCCTAATGCATATGATATGGGACTGTCCAAAAATCCATAACTTTTGGTTAAAAGTCCAATTCTGGCTTAATAACATAGTCAGGGCTCCCTCTTTTACATTCACTCCCAGGAGGATAGTTTTCTTTGCTGATAATCTTACCCCTTTACAACATACTAGCAAAATTATAAGCATGGCTATATTAGCGGTCAGATATCTGATTCTAAAGAAATGGAAACTAAAAGCCACTCCGAGCTTAACTGAAGTCAAAAATTGCCTAAAGAAGCAATGTATCATTGAACAACTCAACACTAATTTACAAAATGATAAAGATATAAAGAACTTCTTTTCCAAGTGGTCACAATTTATCAAAGCACTAACCCCTAGTGAGATTGAGTATATAATCTATCCCTTTAAGGATAGTGAGCTTATTCTACTAGGGATATGGTAAATCCTAATCTATCCCATTTTTTCTGGAACTGACGTAGCCCACCCCCCTTTTTCCCCCTTTTTTTTTTTTTTTGCTTGTTTTGTTTTATTTTGTTTATTCTCATTATGGTTTTGTTTGGTTCTGTCTTTGTGTTAATGTTTTACTCTGGTAGGAATCTATGGTTCCGCCAAATGTAGTTGTGATCGATTTTGTTATATTAAGGAATCTTGTTAGATCACAACCGTTCTGGTTGGATATAAAAAAAAAAAAAAAAAGTTTTCTGGCTCCCGGCAAGGGGTAAATAAGATGAGTTCCAGGTTTTATTAGGCTATAAGGCTTCTACTAGCTAGAATCAGCGATAGATCTAACCTGGTTTGACATTTCTTCTCTGTTTTCCTTTTTTATTTTTTAAGGGGAGAGCTTATTATGAAGTATTCTTAAGTTTACAAAATGACCTCGAAAAAGGTTTTGAACGTGGTTCTTTTTCTTTACTCTCACTCTTTGGAAGCTCGACTTGTAATATTATCCCCTATTTTGTTAACAATGTGTTAAACCCTGTTTTTTTTCTGTACCCCAAACTGGATTACTAATAAAAGAATATAATTTAAAAAAAAAAAAAATTTTAAAAGTCCTAACTGAATAATTAAAGTTTAATTTATACTAGACTGTCCCTTTAAGGTAGCTTTTTCTGTAATGACTGTTTGACATTGTGACCCACATTATCTTAAATACATTGTGCCTGCATTAGTACAGTGTTGCTTATATATGATCTTATACTGTTAAATTTAGAGTTTTTAAATTAAGAAAAGTGTTGTAAAATCAGTAGTAATGTGTGATAAGGAAATACAATGCTTAAATTTGTTTGGTGATGATATGCATAGCTAGCAGAATTGTTTTTCATGTAACCACAGTTTAGGGTGGTATATGCATTAATAAAGCAATTTAATCATGCAGCTTAACAGATACATTATTGGTTACTTTATTAATGATATCATGATTTGTATGATCAGTAATCTCATTGTTGATGACATATGTGATGTCGCAAGTTGATATTTCCAATGGTGTCATGCAAGTTGGCTTTAACAAAGTCTATAGACGGGGCAGAGATAAAATGTTAAAGGGACAGTCTACACCAGAATTGTTATTGTTTAAAAAGATAGATAATCTGTTTACTACCCATTCCCCAGTTTTGCAAAACAAACATGGTTATATTAATATACTTTTTACCTCTGTGGTTAAATTGTATCTTAGCCTCTGCAGATTACCCCCTTATTTCCGTTCTTTTGACAGACTTGCATTTTTAGCCAATCAGTGCCCTGTCATAAATAACTCCAAGCACAATGTTATCTATATGGCACACATGAACTAATGCCATCTAGCTGTGAAAACTGTCAACTGCATTTAGATAAGAGGTGCCTTTAAAGGCTTAGAAATTAGCATATGAGCCTACCTAGGTTTAGCTTTCAACTAAAAATTCCAAGAGAAAACAGGGGTGCACTGCTCACAGGGCTGTGTACTTTTTAACAATAGCATATGTTCACATTTTCAAAGTGAACATTTTATAAGTGAGGCATTAATTTCTAAGAATTATACAAGAATTACACTCAACACTCTCCACACTGCTGGTTACTAACTATCAAACTGCCTACTGACATCTGCTAAGGAATGCTGAGTTAACCTACTGTCTCTTCTGCTTTCAGGTACTGTACGTGAACTCAGGCCCTGCACAGAAATCTTGCTATTTCCTGCTTTTCTGTCATTTTACAACAAATCCCTTTTTTTGGTACGTGAACTCAGGCCCTGCACAGAAATCTTGCTATTTCCTGCTTTTCTGTCATTTTACAACAAATCCCTCTTTTTGGTACAGTATGTGAACTCAGGCCCTGCACAGAAATCTTGCTATTTCCTGCTTTTCTGTCATTTTACAACAAATCCCTCTTTTTGGTACAGTACGTGAACTCAGGCCCTGCACAGAAATCTTGCTATTTCCTGCTTTTCTGTCATTTTACAACAAATCCCTCTTTTTGGTACAGTACGTGAACACAGGCCCTGCACAGAAATCTTGCTATTTCCTGCTTTTCTGTCATTTTACAACAAATCCCTCTTTTTGGTACAGTACGTGAACTCAGGCCCTGCACAGAAATCTTGCTATTTCCTGCTTTTCTGACATTTTACAACAAATCCCTCTGTGTGTGTATATATATATATATATATATATATATATATATATATATATATATATATATATATATATATATATATATATATATATATATATATATATATTGAGCAATTGATTTTAGTCTGTTAAAATTAAGTCCTGCATTTTTTGTAATGATTTTTCCCAATGTCTCAATTCTAATGTGTAGTTAATTGCCATATGAGGCTCACTCCTTATCAATACTTGCTATAACTCTAAAATTTATAGTTTTCTTATGTCACAGTTTTAACCCCCTCCAAATTTTATTGTCTGTTTACTTAACTCATCTCACCCTGACCAGATTCTAACATTCCAATTGGCCTTACCAACTGTCTTTGATTAGCAATTAAGTAAATTTAGTGGACTCAGCTGACTGCCCTACCTGTATATATTTCAGACTAGTTAGGGGATGTGCACTGCACAGGGGTGCACTGCTCACAGGGCTGTGTACTTTTTAACAATAGCATATGTTCACATTTTCCAAGTGAACATTTTATAAGTGAGGCATTCATTTCTAAGAATTATACAAGAATTGAACAAGGATTGGGTTAGGGGCAAGACACAAGGCAAGTACTCTTGTATTACTATGTTTTATGTATATCATTGTATCCTTTTGCAAGTGCTGCTGTAACACTGTGTCTTATGTGTTTACTTGGTTCCCACTTTCAGAATAATGCTCAATATCTTCATATTCCTTTTTGCTACCTCTTGTCTCTACAACAAACTACATTACTCTCTTACTCCTTTTCTCTCTCCACCTGCACTGTTCATTAGCCCATCTCTCTTATACTCACCTTACTTTTGTACTCATGAACTCTACTTATTCCTAAATACTCTCTCTCCCCCCTGCACTTCAGTTAAACAACAGTCTCATTACTGCAAATCTGCTTCTCATCTCATGTCACTCTCCCTCTTGCTCATACTAGCTGCTGGCGACATCTCCCCTAATCCTGGTCCCTCACAACCTCCTAACCTTTCACATCCTTGTGTGCCTTTCAATAGACTTCATAAACTAAACTCTGGTAACCTTAATCGCATTCCTCTTACATCTAAAAACCCCTCCCCCTTCACTTGTGCACTCTGGAACTCTCGCTCTGTTTGCAACAAGCTAACTTCTATCCATGATCTCTTTATCTCCCACTTTCTTAACCTTCTGGCTCTTACAGAAACCTGGCTCTCTACCTCAGACACAGCATCCACTGCTGCACTGTCACATGGGGGTCTCCATTTCAGCCACACTCCTAGGTCTGACAATAGACAAGGAGGTGGTGTCGGTATTTTACTTTCCTCTCGTTGCACCTTCCAACAAATACAGCCCTTCTCTTCACTCACATTTTCTTCATTTGAAGCACACATGATTCGGTTATTCTCTTCCCTCTCTATACGTGTTGCAGTCATATACCGCCCCCCTGGCTCCCCAACTCAATTTTTAGATCACTTTGCTGCCTGGCTTCCTTATTTCCTTTCCTCAGACACCCCTGCCCTCATTCTTAGCGACTTCAACATCCCCCTTAACAATCCCACTGCCTCATCTGCTAAACTACTTCTGCAACTCACTTCCTCTTTCGGTCTGTCACAATGGACTGATTCTCCCACTCACAAAGATGGTCACTCCCTTCACCTAATCTTTAGCTATCGATGCATTCTCTCAAACTTCTCAAACTCCCCTTTTCCTCTTTCTGACCACCATCTCCTTACCTGCAACATATCATCCCTTCCTACAACTCTCCCACCTTCTACTCCTCACACCAAACTTCACAGAAGCATTAGGTCTTTAGATCAGCAACAACTTGCTAATTCCCTTCAACCGCTCCTCTCATCCTTCTCCTTTTCCTGCCCTGAACAATCTATCTGCCACTATAATTCCACCCTTATATCCGTCCTTGACAATCTCGCCCCTCTTACCACTGCTAGGAAATCACACACTCATCCCCAGCCCTGGCATACTCCTCTGATACGCTACCTACGCAGATTTTCCCGTACTGCTGAACGGCATTGGAGAAAATCACGGAGTTCAGCTGATTTCCTTCATTACAAATTCATCTTGAACTCCTACTACTCTGCCCTTAATCTCCACAAGCAACACTACTTCTCTACTCTTATCTCTAATCTTTCTTCAAACCCAAAACGTCTGTTCTCCACTTTCAATACTCTCCTCCGCCCTCCCCCACTTCCTAATACAACTTCTCTGTCAGCTCAAGACTTTGCCAGTCACTTCATTAACAAAATTGATTCCATCAGACATGAAATCAGCTCTCAACACAATTCCATTCTCTCCCCCCTCAAATACTCTCACTCAACCACAACCCGCATAACCTGAAACTTAGTTCATTCTCCCCTGTTACTGAGGACGAAGTTTCAGCACTTATACTGCGCTCTCACCTCACTACCTGTCCCCTTGACCCTATCCCCTCACAGCTGCTCCCCTCTCTCTCTGCTACCCTTACTCCTATACTAACACACATTTTCAACCTCTCCCTCAGCACTGGTACATTTCCCTCATCAATGAAACATGCACTGGTCACACCTATCCTCAAAAAACCTTCCCTTGATCCTACCTCCCCATCCAACTACCGCCCTATTTCCCTCCTCCCTCTTGCTTCAAAGCTTCTTGAAAAACTAGTATATGCACGCCTATCCCATTTCCTTACGTTAAACTCCCTTCTTGACCCGCTGCAATCTAGATTTCAACCCTATCACTCCACAGAGACAGCTATTGTTAAGGTCACCAACGACCTACTTACAGCTAAATCAAAAGGCCACTTCTCTCTGCTTATCCTCCTTGATCTGACCGCAGCCTTTGACACTGTCGACCACCCTCTTTTGCTCCAAACCCTCCAATCCTTCGGCATCTGTGACACAGCCCTTTCGTGGCTCTCTTCCTACCTGTCAAACCGTACCTTCAGTGTAGCCTTCTCTGGGGCCTCCTCTGCCCCGTCACCACTTTCTGTCGGAGTACCGCAAGGCTCTGTCCTCGGTCCCCTTCTCTTCTCAATCTATACGTCATCACTAGGTTCCCTTATTAAGTCCCACGGTTTCCAATATCATTTGTATGCCGATGACACCCAAATCTACTTCTCTGCACCAGAACTATCTCCTCCCTTGCTAACCCGTGTCACTAACTGTCTTTCTCACATCTCTTCCTGGATGTCCTCTCACTACCTCAAGCTAAATCTCTCCAAAACTGAGCTCCTCATTTTCCCCCCTTCTTCCAAAATCTCCACCCCCAATATCTCTATAACTGTCGACAACTCCATCATTACCCCTACCCCGCATGCCCGATGTCTCGGGGTCACATTTGACTCAGATCTTTCCTTCACTCCTCACATTCAGTCCTTGGCTACAGCCTGCCGCTTCCACCTTAAAAACATCTCTAAAATTAGACACTTCCTTACACAAGACACAACTAAGATTTTAATCCACTCTCTCATTCTTTCCGGCCTTGATTACTACAACTCTGTCCTCTCGGGTCTCCCCACCTGCCGCCTAGCTCCTTTACAATCCATAATGAACGCCTCTGCCAGACTCATCTTCCTTACACGTCGCTCTTCATCTGCTGCGCCTCTCTGCCAATCCCTTCACTGGCTTCCTCTTGCCTCTAGGATCAAACACAAAACTCTCACTCTTACATACAAAGCCCTCAACAGCACTGCTCCCCCCTACATCTCAGACCTTGTCTCCAGATACTCTCCCTCCCGTCCCCTTCGCTCTGCTCATGACCTCCTACTCTCCTCCTCTCTTGTCACCTCATCACACTCCCGTTTACAGGACTTCTCCAAACTGGCTCCCATCTTGTGGAACTCTCTGCCTCGCTCCACAAGACTCTCTTCTAGTTTTAAAAGCTTCAAGTGCTCCCTAAAGACTCTACTGTTCAGGGTCGCATACAACCTACGCTAACCTTTCCTAATACCAGTTCCTCTCCTCCACTGCAATCCCCTGAACCCTCTTAGCATGTAAGCCTAAAAGTCCAGCTGTTTGTAGATCACCTTCTTAAGAGCTGACTACAACAGTGCAACTCTTGGCAGGGCCCTCTACCCAATAATTGTTTTGTTGTACTCCCCCTTTGTTTATAGCGCTGCGGAATCTGTTGGCGCTCTACAAATAACCGATAATAATAATAATAATAATAATAAAGAGAAAAAAAAGTTATTTTGATCAAATAAAATTGGAAAGTGGTTTAAAATGACATACCCTATCTGAATTATGAAAGTTTAATTTTGACTAGACTGTCCCTTTAAATTTTGTAGCTATTTGCACATTTAAGGTATAACTTTTAGCATTGCCTTTAAAGCCTTTAAAGCTTCTCTGCTATGTTTCTGTAATGTTCTCTATTTAAATTGTCCCTGTGCCCTGGAGTGATAAACAGAAGAAACATGATCTGCATGCCAACTCAACATCATTGCATTTACAATCATAGAAGGAGCATATATGCTAGCCCACATTACTAATCCCTTCCAAACAGCACAACATAACCATATAACAGGGACTTTTTTCTATACTATTATTTTCCTGAGTGCCTTTGTTTAGTGCTTAGATGACAATTAAAATGTTCCACCAAACACATACAAATTTTATTGTACCCACCTGCTTTGCACCTTCTTCTCATTAAAAAAAAGCCTGCATTACTTCAGAGAGTTGCATAATGATATCACTCTGATATTTGTAGTGTTAAAATAAGCTGTCTACACCAAATCATAAAAACATATTTAAGATGACATATTTAAGATGACATATAAAAACATGTATATATGACAGTATTTTAAGCCATTAGGTATAAGATATAAAGCAACAACTTTTATCTTTACCCTTCAAATGTCATAAAAATATTTCTGAAGAAATACATTTTCATGCGTCTTTAGAACTAAAATGTAAACAATGTACATGCTCATCTATATCTGTATTTTATTTTTAGTTTGCAAAGTATAATATTTTAAATAGTATTATTTTTTTAGTATTTTACTATTATAATTAAGCAAATAGGAAGTGTACTATTTAAATTCTTCTTATTTGACAAAAAAAATAGCATCATCTATGCAAGGGTCTAAAATCCAATTATTAATTAGTCTGCTTTCACTTTTTTAATATAATATAGTATTCTATCAGTTCCTATCAGATACTCTAACAGACTTAGCCCAGGAGCACTCTCATTCAATAAACACATATCCTCACTATTTTTAACACATATGGCCTCATTTATCATGAGACATGTGGTCAGTGTTTCCAGCAAAGGGACCTATCTGCTCATCTTCAAAGTAAATGGTCATCAGACACTGTTTGTCCACTTCTTGTGCTGTACCCGCTTTTCTCGCATGAAGAGCAGGGCCTGTCAATCACTGAGAACAAATGAGTTTGAGGTGATTTATTTTTGCCACCACAGAGGTGGCAGAGAGTTTACAAAGCAGTGATCTGTTAGGACCTTTGCAGGGGAACTATATCTGTAAATATAAAATAAATCATTTATGAAGAAAAGTTCACATTTGTACATAAACTGTTGTTAATTAAAACAGTAAAACAAACACAATTTGCTGAAATTGTATCCCACAGGAGTATTCAAAGACTCCAGTCAACCACTACAAAAACTCTTATATACTCCTAAAGAACCTAAATGTCTCTTCTAAACTGACTGGACCTAGTATACCAATGGGGCATGAATGGAGACTTTGCCAACCAGAAAGAGACTTCAAAATGTTCATACCTATGTGCTTGCCAAGCAAGATACCCATTTATGTCTGAAATTACTTATAATGGTTAAATGCTTTTATATGATACTTGCCATAACCTATAAACTATATTTAAATGTACCAAAACAAGATTCAATTTATGGATTGGGGAAATTCTGCCGTTACTTAATGTTATACAAAAATTGCCTTGAGATTCCCAAACCATAGCAGTAGGAAATAAATTAAGAACACCTACTAAATCACATTTAGTAATTTCTTAACTGTTCAAAAACCGGTAATCCAATAGGTTGGCTTGATGAAGTGATGACAGTTTCTTAATCTTTGGTTCCACGTCACTTAATTGGAGATCTGGAGATTATTTATTTGCTTGGACAATGCTGGCAAAACAAAGAATGCAAGCCTACAATGCAGGTGGCTGTAATTTAACATTGTGAGAGAAAGTGTAAATTGCTGATAAATCTGAATTAGCATAGAAGGAAAACCTTGAAGGAAAAGAGCAGTAAAACTCCAAATGCAAAGCAAGAAAGTGGTTTGTTTTGTACATCTAGGATAAAGTACAACAAATTATGATTATTATACTTGTAGGGGCCCACTAGCATCCTATTCCACTCCTTTAATGCTATCAGCGACTATGGTAATCTCATTGCCTCCCCCCCTTTTATGCCTATTAGTCCCCCCTTAATAAACCCACCACCCCAAGGGGGCACTATCACCAATTTTGAGAACCACTGATCTAGGAGGTTAAGAAAGTACATTGATATATGTATATTGGACATGTTCCTCTTAGTGTAAGAGATATTTGGATTGCGATAAATATAATTTAAATAATTTGCAGTTTGTATTTTATTATATTTTTTTAAATAAATTTGCTATCTTTTATTATAATTACTACTTCTCTGTGTTTACGCCACCACCTACCGAAAATAATTTAGGAATTTGTTAAGGGTTAAATTCTAATGTGTTTTTATTAATCATATTTTATTATTCATTTTCACATTAATAACCCCTAACAGATCATATAAATATTGCTTATGATAGGTAGAGAGCAGGATTGCATGAATGAGAAACATACTCAAAGGGTCCAATTTATGAAAGTGTGAGTGGACATGATACTATATAGTGTATCATATACGCCGCACATCGATAAATGCTGACTGCTTGGCAAATGCCGCCTCTGCAGATTTGCGGCCAATCGACCTCTAGCATGGTATGTCAATCATATATATATATATATATACCTATAACTATTTATATTTGTATGTATATATATACAGTATGTGTATATATATATATATATATATATATATATTTAAAATATAGTGAGCATTTTCTCATATGTGATGAACATTGGAATGTAAAATATTCATAACTACCTGTGAGTTAGCGCTATAGTTTAACTTCTGTAAGGTTAGCAAGTGAGTGATAAGTGTCACGTTTTTACAGTTAGCATTCTTCATTGAAGTCTATAGGGAAAAGAAGTTAGTCCAGTCGTGATATACAACGTCCTATACAAATCTGAGCCCAATAATAAAAGGACAATAAACACCTTGAGATTTTATCTAAATTATTTATTTATGGTAATTAAATAAATGTACAATATATTTTTATTATTTATTTTGCCCCCTTTTTATGTAATTTTACTCTTAAAATTGTAGGTTTTCTAATTCTCAGAACTTCAAATGTACCCAGCTGGATGGTTACTTTGCACGTCAAATAGAAGCACAATTTCAACATTTTTATTTTTTAAGAGTAAACAAAATAATCACATTTATTTGTATTGAGGAAAAAACTAGCGATGATTCCCAAAGTGTAAATCCGGGCCTTAGGGTAGAGTAAGGTGCGCTCTATGTCTGACGCGTACATGTGCTTCACCAGAGACAATATCCTCTCCTACACTTGAGCCTTAAATAGGATGCATGGACCAATGAGTATCAGGTATCAATTATGGTGCTAATAGTTGCATGTCTGATTGGCTAATACATTTACTTTAAGATCAGGAGCTTATTTAGCATAAACTAATTTCAGATAAATTAATATATTATATCTGAGTTTATCAATAGGTATGTTTTATTATAACTAAATTGATAAATATGCTCCAGTGGAGGAAGGGGACTACAGAGAAAGATATGAAATTGAGAGATAAATAATAAAATAGAATACAATGAAATTTGATAAATTAATATACATAATTGAAGGAACTTCTTCAATCTCATTTAGAAAATATATAGATCTGGCAATATAAGTAAGTAATATAAGATAAAAAATGATGAAATAAACTTAAAAATAAGATGTAAACAAAATTTGTAAGGTAAAAAATTTAATAAGAATAAATAAAAAAATAAATAAACGTAGAAAGTAAAAAGTAAATATCAATAGCATCTAAAAACCTTAAGTTAATAAAATTAAAAACATATATATACTGTATATAAACAAGTGTACTATCATCAAATAAAAGCAATATTGGAAATCAAAGAAGGAGGAAGAGGAAAGGAGATAAGTTTGAAACATATGTATTCACCCTAATAAATAAAAGGGAATATACTTATGTTAGTGTATTAGAATCCTTTACTTGTGTTAGTTATATAAAACGGCAAGATTATTTTTCCTTCTTTCCTAAGTTTACTCCTTATTGTATTCCTCTATTTTCTCCTTATTAAGTAGCTCTTTTAAATGGAAGGGGATTAATGAACACAACTCTTTATCATATTGACCATTTATACTCTCTATATGCATTTTTATTTTTAGAGTTGATATTCATTATATCTTTTGATATTGATCGAGGATATGTTGTGATATGGTGGTTCTTAATGGAACAAATGGTATTAAATTCATTACTGCTACCTCAAATGTAAATAGAATAGGTGTATATGTTGTGTAGATTACGCTATGAATACAGTGGGGAAAAAAAGTATTTAGTCAGCCACCAATTGTGCAAGTTCTCCCACTTAAGAAGATGAGAGAGGCCTGTAATTTTCATCATAGGTATACCTCAACTATGAGAGACAAAATGTGGAAACAAATCCAGACAATCACATTGTCTGATTTGGAAATAATTTATTTGCATATTATGGTGGAAAATAAGTATTTTGTCACTTACAAACAAGCTAGATATCTGGCTCTCACAGACCTGTATCTTCTTCTTTAACAGGCTCCTCTGTCCTCCACTCATTACCTGTATTAATGGTACCTGTTTGAACTTGTTACTAGTATAAAATACACCTGCCCACGACCTCAAACAGTCACACTCCAAACTCCACAATGGTGAAGGCCAAAGAGCTGTCGAAGGACACCAGAAACAAAATTGTAGACCTGCACTATGCTGGGAAGACTGAATCTGCAATAGGCAAGCAGCTTGGTGTGAAGAAATCAACTGTGGGAGCAATAATTATAAAATGGAAGACATACAAGACCACTGATAATCGCCCTCGATCTGGGGCTCCACGCAAGGTCTCACCCCATGAATTCAAAATGATCACAAGAACGGTGAGCAAACATCCCAGAACCACACGGGGGGACCTAGTGAAATACCTGCAGAGAGCTGGGACCAATGTAACAAAGGCTACCATCAGTAACACACTACGCCGCCAGGAACTCAGATCCTGCAGTGCCAGACGTGTACCCCTGCTTAAGCCAGTTCATGTCCGGGCCCATCTGAAGTATGCTAGAGAGAATTTGGATGATTCAGAAGCAGATTGGGAGAATGTCATATGGTCATATGAAACCAAAGTAGAACTGTTTGGTAGAAACACAACTCGTCATGTTTGGAGGAGAGAGAATGCTGAGTTGCAACCAAAGAACACCATACCTACTGTGAAGCATGGGGGTGGAAGCATCATGCTTTGGGGCTGTTTCTCTGCAAAGGGAACAGGACGACTGATTTGTGTACATGAAAGAATGAATGGGGCCATGTATCGTGAGATTTTGAGTGCAAACCTCCTTCCATCAGCAAGGGCATTGAAGATGAAACATGACTGGGTCTTTCAGCATGACAATGATCCCAAACACACCGCCCGGGCAATGAAGGAGTGGCTTCATAAGAAGCATTCAAGGTCCTGGAGTGGCCTAGCCAGTCTCCAGATCTCAACCCCATAGAAAATCTATGGAGGAAGTTGAAAGTCTGTGTTGCCCAGCGACAGCCCCAAAATATCACTGCTGTAGAGGAGATCTGCATGCAGGAATGGGCCAACATACCAGCAACAGTGTGTGACAACATTGTGAAGACTTACAGAAAACTTTGACCTCTGTCATTGCCAACAAAGGATATATAACAAAGTATTGAGATGGACTTTTGATATTGACCAAATACTTATTTTCCACCATAATTTGCAAATAAATTCTTTCCAAATCAGACAATGCGATTGTCTGGATTTGTTTCCACATTTTGTCTCTCATAGTTGAGGTATACCTATGATGAAAATTACAGGTCTCTCTCATCTTCTTAATTGGGAGAACTTGCACAATTGGTGGCTAACTAAATACGTTTTTGCCCCACTGTAGATTGACATCATATCTCTGATTGATACCTTTGGGTGTTCTTGTTTCTAATGTGAAAATCCAGTATACTTCTCTTTTCAGAAGCTTTTTAATCAGTCACCTCCTTATGCATATTTCTCTATTTGCTCAATGGCCATGAAGGAGAAATTAGATATGCCTTGTTCATGTAGATGAAAGTGTTTGGCTACCGGCGTTCTAGGTATTTCGTCTTCAATTGAATTGAGATGCTCTCTGGTTCTGTCCTTTAGAAGATGGGTTGTTATGCCTGTGTATTGTTGTAGAAAGTGTTTACATGTGATCAGGTATATTATGTATGTGGAAGTACAATCTATTCTCTATCTAATCTGTAATATGTTTTGTTTGCTTGCGTAGAAATGAATGTCAGACTCTTCCTATTGTATGAGCTACTTCTGCATGGGACTTGGCCGCATCTATAATTACCTTTGATGGATAACAGCCTGTTTGTGGTGATGTCTACTTTTTATGGAATCTTTTGGTGACCATATCACGTAAAGTTGGTGCTCTCTTTGGCCACATATTTTATGCCATTTTCAAACTTGTTTCTTAGTGAAGTATCTCCATTTAGTACTGGTAGGTATTTCCTAATGATATTTTAAATGTCATAAAATTGGTTGCTATATTTTGCTGTGAAATATACAGGGAGTGCAGAATTATTAGGCAAATGAGTATTTTGACCACATCATCCTCTTTATGCATGTTGTCTTACTCCAAGCTGTATAGGCTCGAAAGCCTACTACCAATTAAGCATATTAGGTGATGTGCATCTCTGTAATGAGAAGGGGTGTGGTCTAATGACATCAACACCCTATATCAGGTGTGCATAATTATTAGGCAACTTCCTTTCCTTTGGCAAAATGGGTCAAAAGAAGGACTTGACAGGCACAGAAAAGTCAAAAATAGTGAGATATCTTGCAGAGGGATGCAGCACTCTTAATATTGCAAAGCTTCTGAAGCGTGATCATCGAACAATCAAGCGTTTCATTCAAAATAGTCAACAGGGTCGCAAGAAGCGTGTGGAGAAACCAAGGCGCAAAATAACTGCCCATGAACTGAGAAAAGTCAAGCGTGCAGCTGCCAAGATGCCATTTGCCACCAGTCTGACCATATTTCAGAGCTGCAACATCACTGGAGTGCCCAAAAGCACAAGGTGTGCAATACTCAGAGACATGGCCAAGGTAAGAAAGGCTGAAAGACGACCACCACTGAACAAGACACACAAGCTGAAACGTCAAGGCTGGGCCAAGAAATATCTCAAGACTGATTTTTCTAAGGTTTTATGGACTGATGAAATGAGAGTGAGTCTTGATGGGCCAGATGGATGGGCCCGTGGCTGGATTGGTAAAGGGCAGAGAGCTCCAGTCCGACTCAGACGCCAGCAAGGTGGAGGTGGAGTACTGGTTTGGGCTGGTATCATCAAAGATGAGCTTGTGGGGCCTTTTCGGGTTGAGGATGGAGTCAAGCTCAACTCCCAGTCCTACTGCCAGTTTCTGGAAGACACCTTCTTCAAGCAGTGGTACAGGAAGAAGTCTGCATCCTTCAAGAAAAACATGATTTTCATGCAGGACAATGCTCCATCACACACGTCCAAGTACTCCACAGCGTGGCTGGCAAGAAAGGGTATAAAAGAAGAAAATCTAATAACATGGCCTCCTTGTTCACCTGATCTGAACCCCATTGAGAACCTGTGGTCCATCATCAAATGTGAGATTTACAAGGAGGGAAAACAGTACACCTCTCTGAACAGTGTCTGGGAGGCTGTGGTTGCTGCTGCACGCAATGTTGATGGTGAACAGATCAAAACACTGACAGAATCCATGGATGGCAGGCTTTTGAGTGTTCTTGCAAAGAAAGGTGGCTATATTGTCACTGATTTGTTTTTGTTTTGTTTTTGAATGTCAGAAATGTATATTTGTGAATGTTGAGATGTTATATTGGTTTCACTGGTAAAAATAAATAATTGAAATGGGTATATATTTGTTTTTTGTTAAGTTGCCTAATAATTATGCACAGTAATAGTCACCTGCACACACAGATATCCCCCTAAAATAGCTATAACTAAAAACAAACTAAAAACTACTTCCAAAACTATTCAGCTTTGATATTAATGAGTTCTTTGGGTTCATTGAGAACATGGTTGTTGTTCAATAATAAAATTAATCCTCAAAAATACAACTTGCCTAATAATTCTGCACTCCCTGTATATCTTCATTGACTGTGTATCTAATCTTGGTATTCATTTTTGTTTTGTTCTTAACTTTTTTGGTGTTATTATTGAGAAGCGTTTGTCTAATCAAGTCTTGCTACTTGTTGTTTGATGTTGTGGAGTGTATTTTTGTTGTATCCTCTTGTTGTTAATCCCTCTGCGAGCTCATATGCTTGTTTACTATATAGAGTAAAGGAGGTGCAGTTCCTCCGGTTACGCAGGTATTGGCCCTTAGGGATACCTTTTCTCATGTGTGAGCCCAATAATAAAAGGACAATAAACACCTTGAGATTTCTATATAAAATATTTATTTATGGTAATTAATTATTATTTTTTTTTTTTTTTAAATAATCATTTTATTGAAAATCCGACAAACAAATGCTTTGCCATTTTGTAAACAAAAATGTTACGAAAATACAAACAGGAAAACAGATAATCATATCATATACAATTTCCAAATGAATTTTTCGCAAATGAGTATAGCAAATACTTTGGTAGCTGATTAATGTCTTATTTTAACCATACATAAAAAAAGAGAACAATTAACCTAGTATTCTCGCTTATTTTATCCTAAATATTAATTCCTATTAGTTCATCCATTCACTTTTAGATAAGCCTATGAAAGGAGAAAAAAAGAAAAACAAAAAGGGTCTCTATCTTTATAAAATCTTTATCCTTTATATCAGACCTCCTCAAAATAAAGCACCATATATTTACCGGTGCGTGGTAACCCTGCTGATTGACCAATAGCAAAAGAAAAAGAAGAAGGGGGAAAAAAAAAAAAGACACCAAAAGGGAAGATGGGGAAGGAAAAAGAGGGAAAGAGAAGAAAAACCAACCATGACGAACCGCTGCCTCATTCTTTAAGTGTTTGTTTTTACATCCAATGTTGCGGAAGTATCTCCTCCACAACCAACATAGTTAAATAGGGTGAGCTCCTTAAAGGGGCAATGAACTGGGTTTGAATTTCGGAAGACCATGACAAGATTATATTCTTCCATTTATCAAAAAACATTCTAAACTGTTTTTCGGGCATTCGAGTTAAGCCATGTCTTTCTACTGTCATCTGTAGTTTCATGTTGTTAATAAATTCTGCTAGCCTAGGTGAATCAGGGGATCTCCACTTCTGACATATTAAGTTACGTGCGGACAAAATGGCCATATTCACAAGCTGTCTATCACCTCTTTGTCTAAATTTTTTCCCTAGAAAAAATACATCACACTGAGAAATGTCAACCCTCTCTTGCAAAAATCTGTTTAGCCAGTATTGTACTTTCCCCCAGAATTGTCTAATTTTCGGTCACTCCCAGAGACAGTGTTTCAGATCTGCCATCACTTGTCTGCATTTGGAACATGTCGCATTTTGCCCTCCCTGCCCCCATTTCCCTATCCTATAAGGTGTGAGATAATAATTATTCATCAGCTTGAACTGCGCTTCTCTCCATGTCACCAACATGGTTGCTTCCCTGGCCCGCTCAAAACTCTTTGTAATATCCTCCTTTTGAATTATTCCAACATGTCTAAGGAGTGTCTCCTTCATTTTATTCAAATGTTTTTCCCCCGATACTGCCTGTATCGCCTGATACCAGTAGGATAATGCACGCTTCCCTGCCTTGTATAATTTGAGTCCTGACTCAATACCTGGATCCCAGACCATTCTATGCTTCTGCAATCTTTCAAAAAGAAAACTTCTGGCTTGTAGATAAGCAAAAAAATTATTTGACGGTAGCTGGAAATTCCTTGCTAAATCCTCATATGTTTGTATTATCTCTCCATCCCGTTGCATTATCTGAAAAAAATACGTTATCCCTTTTTGTCTCCAGGATCTGAATACTGCGTTATATGTCCCTGCTGTAAAATCTAGGGTTCCTATAATTGGCAAATATTTTGATAGTTGGAAGTCTTGGCCTCTGAGGGCGCAAAATTTTTGCCATGCAAGAACAACGTTAGCAAATGTGGGCAAATTGCTTATGTTACTTGGTCGTCTGCAATGAGGGTAATGCAAGATTGCCTTAAGATCAAATGGCGCTATTAATGCAGACTCTATTGTATGATATGTAACATAATTTGTCTTTAAGATCCAGTCTATACCAAATTTAATAAGTGTTACAATGTTGTAATGTGTAATATTAGGTAGCGACAGGCCGCCATATTTTTTACTCTGTGTAAGTTTCTCTAAGGCTAATCTAGGTTTCTTCTTACCCCATATGAACCTGGTACATGCCTTTTTGTATTTGCCCACATCCCGTTTAAAGATGAATAATGGTAAGTTCTGCATCAAAAACAATAGTTGGGGGAAGACTATTACTTTTATCAACATAATTTTTGCAGAGAGGGATAGGTAATGTAAATTTCAGCTTTCTAGTTTCTCCTGGAGATTATTAAAAAATTCACTATCATTTAGATGGTACCAGTCCTTGGGGTTTTTACTCAGTTTAATGCCTAAATAATTAATATGGGTCACTTCTCTGAATGTATGTTGAGTTAGGCTACTCTTTGTTTTAATAATCCATAATAACTCCGATTTCTCGGAGTTGATTTTATATCCCGAGAATTGGCTGAAGCTCTTAATAATTTCTAAACATTTGGGGATGCTTACATTGGTATCCTGTAAGAACAGCATAATGTCGTCAGCATAGAGTGAAATGGTTACCCTCTGGCCTCCCAGCGGAATCCCTAGCATCTCCTGTCTTAACAGTACTGCCAATGGTTCAAGCGCGATATCGAATAGCAAAGGTGAAAGCGGGCAGCCTTGTCTCGTCCCTCTTTGTAATGTGATGTGATTTGATAGTTCCCCATTTACTAAAAGTTGAGATCTAGGATTACTATATATCTTCTTTATTGCATTAACTAGATTCCCCTCTATACCAAATTTATTTAAAGCCGTGAGTAAATGATCCCACGCGACTGAGTCGAATGCCTTCTCGGCGTCGATTGTTAAAAGGGCTAAGTCCTTTACACTTTCTTTACTAGAATCTTGATTCTTATTATGATAGTAATCCAACATGACTAGGACTCGTCGCATGTTGCGTACTGGATTTCTTCCAGGGATAAAGCCTGTCTGATCTGTATGTATCAAATCCCCAACTGCTTTTTTTAATCTGTCGGCTAGAATTGATGTAAAAATTTTATAATCTTGGTTCAGGAGAGATATGGGGCGATACGATCCCATATCCTCCACATTCCTACCTTTTTTATGGATTAAAGAGATTATTGAATCTGTAAAATATGGGGAATCCAGTTTGCCTTGCATATAATAACTGTTGTATAATCTGGCCAATGTTCCCGTTAATTCCTCACTTATCATTTTATAGAATTCCGCCGGGAGGCCATCAGGCCCAGGCGCCTTATTGGCTTTAGTTCTTTCTATCGTACGCTTAATTTCCTCTTCCATAATTTCTTTATTGATTAATTGAAGAGCTTCCCCCGATATTCTCGGAACATTAATCTTTTGCCAAAATTTAGCTTTCTCCTCCTCATCAATTTCCTCCTTGGAATATAGTTTTTGATAGAACCTGAAGAAGGCCTCCCTTATTTCAGAGGATTGTGTAAATGTTTCGGTACCTTCCTTGATTATGGGAATCATGTTCCTTTTTTTCCTAAATTTAACAATTTTGGCTAGATGCTGAGCGGAGACCCCCTGATACCCCTGGCAATATGCCCTCGTCTTCATATCTTCGCGTGCCCAAGACTCTCTCATATATAGCTCTCTCTCATTTTTTGCTTGCACATACTTTTTCCATGTATCTGGATTAGGATTGCTAATATATTTACTATAACAATTTTTAAGATGATTTGCTAATTGTATATCTCTGGCCTTCCACTTGCGTTTCCTTATTATCATATATGCTTTAATTTCCCCCCTTAGAACTGCCTTCCCTGCTTCCCAAAATGTTTCTATTTTTGGCATATGTGCCTGATTTAATTCATAATAATCTTTCCATTTTCGTGCGAGCCATTTATTAAATTCCTCATCAAACATCATATATTTGGGGAAAAAAAATGCATTTATGTTACTAACTCTCTTATTTATCTTCCCGTCCACTTTTAAAGTAATTACTGCGTGATCAGAGATCAATATTTCAGCTACTCTCGACTCTAGATTACTTGAAAGAATGTTTTCCTCAACTAAGAACATGTCTATACGCGAAAAATTTTTGTGTCCTTTTGATTCGCATGAGAAGCTGCATTCATCTGGATGTTGTAGGCGCCATATGTCTTTTAATTTAAGTTTTTTTGCAAATTCTCTAAGTACTCTTGCCACACTCATATGTTGTTTGTTACCTTTAAAACGGAATCTATCTAGATATGGCTGCATCGTTGCATTCAAATCCCCAGCCAGGATTATGTTTTGCCCTAAATAAGGTATTAATTTATTCATCAATTTTGCCCAGAACTCTCTATCTAATCCATTTGGACCATACACATTACAAAATGTCCATATTTTATGATCGGTTTCAATTTGTAGAATAATAAATCTACCTGCCGGATCTAATTCCTGTTTATGAATTTTATATTCTAGTTTCTTATTAATCAGTATGGCCACGCCGCATTTCCTACTATTGCAGGGGGTCACCCGGATTTCCGAAATCCAATTAAACTTCAATTTTGCTAACTCTGAATCTTTTAAATGCAGCTCTTGCAAGAAAATAATATCCGGGTGGTGCTTTCTGAGCAATTTAAAAACATTTTTTCTTTTAATGGGGGAGGTTATCCCTCCAACATTCCATGAAACGAAATTTAACATTTATTACTTAGAAATCATTTTACTAAAAGCTTCTTTTCCTTGTCCTCTCATACTACCTCTCTATGGGAAATGAGCCTGTGGTCGCCATGGAGATAGAAATTTGGGGGAAAAGAAGGAGAAAGGGAAGAGGGAAAAAAGAAAGAGAAAAAAAAAAAAAAAAGGGGGGGGAATAAAAGGGGCACACCTATATCTAACCATTTTACGTTCCAAGTAAAAGATCTGTAATGGTTACGGAACCTCTCTTCCTATCGTGTGTCCTTAGGCACCTCTATACCTTTCTCTGCGCAATATCTTCCGGCTTCTTCAGCCGAATTTAAAGAGATATTGTCACCTTCCGTATTTATGATTATGATTTTAGCCGGATATCTCATTGTTGCCTTAATTCCTGCTTTTATCAAATTTGTACAGAAAGGTGCCATTAGCTTTCTTTTAGAAGACGTTTCCACAGAGAAATCTTGAAAAATGAGCACTTGTTTAGTGTCTATCTTAAGTATCTTGTTTTTCCTATACTGTCTTAATATCGTTACTTTATCTTGAAAGTCAAGATATTTTATCAAGACCACTCTTGGGCGTATAGACCCATCTGAGAACTTCTTGATGCTCCCAATTCTGTGTGCCCTCTCAACTCTCATCTTTTCTGAGGTCATGTTCACCCCTAATAAAGATGGCAAGGTGGCTGATCCAAATAACATTAGATCCTCAAACTCTTTGCTTTCAGGTAGACCAACTATACGAATAGTACTTCTGCGGGATCTATCCTCCAAATCCTCCATTTTAAGTTGCATTAATCTAATCTTCTCTTCATAGTTCAACCAATTTACTTCCTGAGTGTTAAGTCTATCCTCGAGGTCCGAAACCCTTTCCTCTGCCTCAGATAATCTGTTAGAAAAAGACCTAATTTCTGCTGACAGAACTGCAATCTCCTTCTTAATGGAATCAAATTGGGGCAATATTAAATCAGCGAGCTGATTATTCGATAATTGTTTTTCTGCATTATTAATGGAAACCTCCATTGTACCTTCTAATCCTGTCTCTAACATGGCCTTAGCTTTCCTATCTTTCTTAGTTGGCATGGCTGGGGACCTCGTCTTGAGATTGGGTATATACTTATCCATATATGTGGCTAAATGTGCTCGTGATTAACAGGAAGAAGAAAAAAAAAAAAAAAAAAAAAAAAGGAGGGGAAGTGGAAAATCAAGCTGCTCATATGCAGTATGTGACAATGTGTCACCACTAGTGTTATTCTAAATGAAACTGTTCCTTAAAGATGAGGATTACCCTGACAAGTGCTTTCAATTTGTGTTGGACAATGTCCGCAGGCAAAAAGTAAAAAAAAAGTGATAGTGTAGAGAATAGATGGAAGTGAGTTAAATATTTGTGTCTCTGGCTATGTGTGCCAAATAATGTAGCGTGACCCCTTACTATGTGACCCCTAACCCAACTCGGTATATACCCCTAAAAGTAGAAAATAATAAAATAGATCCTCAGATCAGGACCCCAAGAACCGTTTTATAATCTTAGTGACCTGATAATATTGCTTTTCAGATTAAATTAAACCTTGACTTATGCTGTCTTATTTACATCTATTGTACAGTCATTAGACCAACTATCGAAAAAAGTACGGTGACACAACCTTTTACCTAATGCTTGTTTGGCTTAAATACTTTCCCTAATGGCTTTAACTGTAGTTCCTAGCAATCTCTACCAATAGAGCAACAACAGGAAGGGTGTGCTAGCGTTATAACCTTTTATAGCCTTATTTCTTGGAGTTTATGTAATAATGACCTTTCTTAGCTTGCACGTATTTCCTATGTTTATCTTACTCTTAACTTAATACCTTCAGAATGCAAAGAGAGCAATTTATGTCTAATACCAAGCAACCCTTCCGGTGAAGTTAGATATAGAGGAAGGTTTTGAGTTCAAACATCCTACCAAGTGTATTATTGTTACCATTTACCGAGTTTCTGGTTTAAATTCTAACCTCATAATCTTTCACTGCAATCCTTGGTAATTTATAGTAGTCTACCTTGAAGCTTTTAGCTAGTAAATACCCTTCTTGACATAATAACTTAAGTACACCTTCTATGTTTATACTGAAAGTTTTTCTACACAGGAAAAGGAAGACAATCTCACATTTGCATACTTATTTGTTCAGCAATTTTTCCTATAATACCAGAAAGGAGAAAAGTTCTTGGTTTAAATACCCTTATGTTACCAATTAGCTAGTTAGCGTTTTTTTTTTTTCCCTTTCTCTCTTACTCCTTTCCCCCCTTCCTTAACTGACCAATCTTAGCGAAGTATTATTAAGCCACCTGTTTTAGCTTTTAAACACAATACAGACACATATCCAATATAAATCACCACTACTTGAGCAAAATTGATCACAACAATATCCTTTCCTGTATATATCGCTTACTCCCTATGGATTGCTGCTAATCTAGCATTTGTAACCTCTATAATATGATGGAGTATACGAGAGATTCCCTACATAAGAGAGTCTGACAATATTTTAAGCTTGACAAGAGATCGTCCTTTCTGTTTTTAACAGCAGATAGTTTCCCAGAATCTATGAAAAGAAAGATTATAAATGGAGTCTTTCTTCCTTCTTTTGTTTTATAATGTCAACTGGCTTGAAATTCAGAATATACTGCACAAAATCATCCTTTTTGTCAAATTCCGAGATTGTCCCGCTGCTTATAAAATGTCACCACTTTGGTTGACTTGATGAAAAAAACAAAGAAAAAGAAAAAAGCCAAGGGACAAACAAAACAATGGGGCCAAATCCCCTACTCTTCTGCAATGATTTTATCGTCTGTCCTTCTCCCCTATATCTCCTCCTTTATGTGGGACAAGCGTATGCAGTCAGTATTCCACAAAAGGTGTGGGATGATGGAAAGACCCACTTTCTTTAATACCTCTTGCCCTTTTACGTGTGTTAAATACAGCAGCTCTAATCTATACCATTGCACAGTGCAGATATAGCCTGCTTACAAACTTCTGTTGGTTTCTTATTTAAACCTTTGGTAACGTCTATTGGTGGGGTTAAATGAAGAGGTCCTTCCCCTTTCCCTCTTCCCTGCTCCCCTCCCTTCGGGGTTGCAGTTTAGAGTTTAAGGCTTAGCACAGATTTTTACTTTGTTTTCACATGTAAGTGTCCCTTTTTATCCTCTTAGCCGGTATTAGGGTAAAAAGTTTTTAAAGGTCAGTCAGATATAGACAAGATTCACTGTCCTCCCACAGACACACACAGCGATCTATACACACATGTTGCAACTTTATGTTATCAGCGTCTTTTTAATACTTGCGTTCACCGGCGTGTGACCACCTCTGCCGCTGCTCCTTCCCGACCTCTGGTCCAAGCGAGACACCTCCCATCTGTCTCCGGGTACGGGGGGGGCAACTAGACTTCCTTGCCTCTGTTGCTGAATCCAGCCTCTATCGCGACTACTTATAGGGCGACATCCAGTCAGAGTCGAGGCTTCCGACGCTCGATTGCTCTTCAGTGTATGACCTGCTGCGTGTGTCTCGCGGCCAGTACCACCCGGCCTGTATTGGCTGTAAAGGCTTCCGTCTGTGAATGGTACGTCCTCCCCAAGCAGGGCTCTCACCCCCAGCAATAGGAGTCTGTGTTATCGGGGTGTTGAAAGATCAGCTCCTTCTCACGGAGCTGACAGAGCGCGTGTTGCTTCAGCGTGCTCCTCCCACCGGAAGTCTCTCACAGTATTCTTAATAACTATGGTATCTCACAGCGCTCACCAATTAAATTAATGTACAATATATTTTTATTATTTATTTTGCCCCTTTTTATGCTATTTTGCTCTAAAAAAATTGTAGGTTTTCTAATTCTCAAAACTTGAAATGCACCCAGCTGGCTTGTTTCAAATAGAAGCACCATTTCAACATTTGTATTTGTTAAGAGTAAACAAAATAATCACATTTACTGTAAGTACATTTGTTGCTATTTACAAACTGCCCCCTAAAACATTAATAAAAGGTTACCTCTCATCCCTGTTTACTTTGGTTGCTGGCTTGTGCCATATGTGAGGTTTACTAATGGACTATGAAATGCTTTCAACTGAGATTTTTGCAGGCACAATCAACAAAGGACACAACACCTCTTGAATACTAAAACCTTTTAAAATCATGTATGCTGTCTTCCCTATCTTCACTTTATTGCCCTGGTTTTCAAACCTGTCTTCAGGCCTCCCTAACAGGCCAGCTTTTCAGTATTATCTTGAGTGACCTGTGCTCCAGTTCAGATATCGTCAACATTTAACCTGTTAGGGAGACCACAGGTTTTAAAAACAGTGCTGTAGTGCAACCAATTTTTGTTCCACCATTTCCATACTACTTTTCTATGCTTTAATAAATAATATTTATCTTTCATTTATTTTTTTTAAAGTTAAATGGATTTACACCTAGCGTCTAGTGGATTTGCTTTGATATTTTATCTAAAGCTTCAACTGGTGCAGACCCTTAAAATTAGTCACCACAGACAGATAGACCATGGAAATAAACTAATTTCCATAGATAAAGTAAAGGAATACAGCACCGATTTTAGTAAGAAATAGAAAAAAATCACTTTATTTATTTACTGGTCTCTGACATGAAAAGGCCTGAAGTTTGTATGTCAACTTGAGCATGATTAAGGGGAATACCCCCGAAATGTTGTTGTTTTTATTGGCTTAAAAAAGCATTTATACATTTATTTTTGGTGCTGTGGACATTGTTGGCGTGACACAAAATTGTAATGCTCACACTGGCTTTCTTCGCAATGGCTCTACTAACAAATTGATCCTTTGCATGTGATTAATGCCAACTGCATTCATTTACTGTAATATGCATCTTTAAGTGCCTATATTGGCTTGCTCTATGATTTGCTGAAACAAATTTACTAGCAATTTGGATACACCTCCTTTAACCTGGCTTTTTTATTACATGGAATTACTTGCATGAAACAATCTTCCCAGCCGCATAGATCCCAATTATAGTCCTGCCCAGACACTACCTGTGTATAACAGGGTCTGGCAGTAGCAGGATGTTGCTTATCTGGTGTTGTATGCATGGCTTCAATAGTACTTGTATGGTTTCATATTTTGTATTTGCTTTGATATTTTTGTTCTTTGGTGTTTGTAATAGACATGTGTTACGTTTTATAACAGAGAAGGCTGCAATAACAAAATAAATCAATAAAGTGACTTGTTACTAAAACGAGCACTGTATTCCCTTACTTTATTCATGGAACTTTTATTTTTATTGTCTATCTTTCTGTGGTTACTAATTATTAACATTGTATACTTGTTGTGACATTCTAAAATTCCTAGGTCTGTAATTCTAATTTGCTCTTTTCCTAAAATAAAGTCAGAATATTAAGGAGCACTATGTACTCCTGTACTCCAATTTGTTAGCTATAAAAGTTGGAAGAAATGACACTCCTAGTGGGGTGCAAGATAGTTAAGTGATAACATGATAATATTCCATTGTTCTCTCTATGTATTGAGCTTTAGTTTTCCAGAAACATATAAGATAAGGAAGCAAGAGTGTGTACACAAAGTGATAACATAATGAGATATATTACCTAAAGCTCAACCCATTGCCATAGGCTGTGGTTTAAAGCACAAAACCATCTAATACTAGCACAAGAGGCTATTCTTTATTTAGCTTGATCTCTATATTATATGTGAGTTTAATACAAGAGTGCCTCTACATGTACCAGATGCTTTTTATATATTGTTTAAAACTGCATATTTTGCTTAAGCACATAGCATCTATGCACCCCATGCAAGGGACGCTCATTTATGCCTCCATGTCGTAGTTTACTAGCTCAGCCATTCATTCTAGCGAGATACCTTTGCCGTTACAGCTTCTCACATATAGATTGAAAATAAGATCTTAACTAAATTTCCCATTACCATGTGCACATAGAGGTCCATATAACAGAGAGACAGAATGATATAGGTTATATAGATGGTAGACGGGACTGGAGGTATGATGCCTGCGGCCAGGGCAGCGGATTTCTGTCTCTGTCAGTGATTATTTCTATTCTCGCCGTACCAGTATCCAGAGACCTATGACCCTTTAACCGTTAAATTTAGCTCCTAGTGTATGATAAGGTTACATGATATATTTTACTCTCTTAGCCCATATAAGTTTTACCTGCTGATGTTAATACCCTCATACCGTAGAATTCAGATATGCCTCTCTCCACACTAACATCGGGAAATAGTCTTTGAGACCTGATAGCTTCAATTAATCTTGGTTTAGATGTGATTTTGATAGATTCTTCATCTAATATACACAGATATGGTAAGCTCTTAATCTACCCATAGTGTCACCCAATAACGCATAGGTTCTTATTTAGTATAATGTCCCCTGGTTTCTGGTTTATAGAGTTGTCAGCTCCCATAATATTTCTCCACCGTAGAAATGATAAAAAAAGAAAGGGCGCCTCCTAGTGTAGCCAATATGCAAAATGACAAATGTGATCAAAGAAGAATAATACTCACAAATTTCAAAGGCAAAGATAATGCCTAGGTAAGTGGTCTAGGAACTTGACAGTGTCCCAGTTAACTGTGCAGCAAAGCCAGGGCAGCTCCTCCTGAAGAAATGTTGCTGTAGGTAATCTGGAAAAAGGAAAAGACACAGAGGGCGACTCCTAGTGCAGATGAGTTAGTAGTATATGGCCCACTAACTGTTCCCAACAGATGGATACTCACAAAGTATGAAGCATACTGAAGTGCAGTTGTAGCATGCTGGGTATATTATAGTGGCACAGCGCACATAATAGCCAAGATAGTTTGCTGTTCCAAAACCATATAGGGGTCAAATAATGGAGTGGAGACTTCAGTTCTAAAAAAAGAGTTTTATATTAAAAATTTAAAAACAATTTCACAAACAAATAGATAAAATCTATCAGTAAAACACGTTACGCGTTTCTCAGCGCTAATCACGCTTTTTCCTCAGGCAGGTAATACTGATATGTGACTGAAGTCTCCAATTTATGTAACCCTTAGCCAGTGAAGTTGCAGGCTACACCCAGGTAACACCCTTTTCTACAGGTGTTATTGTAATCAGTTCTACAATGAATTGATATAGCAACATGGACACACAATAACATTGCACAAATGACATAATTGTTTACATATGAATCTGTGACACCAGATTCTTCACTCCAAAAATATATATACATAGTGAGATCAAGTTAAAAATATAATAAAATTAAAAAACTCCCTGTATCTCAGTAACACACTTGAACAAATGTACCTTATCATAGTTTTACATTTTTTTTTTTTTTTTTAAATAGAGGTCCTTACTATTATGTATGTTCAATCTAGCCTTTCAATAACCTATGCATTATCTTCCAGATGCAATTTGTTATATTTGTTAATCTAATCCGATATATTTAAATTATTGACCAATCCATCTGCGATCAACAGTTGTGCGTGATAGAAAACTGACAGCCGATAGCTGCATATTGTTGAAAATATAATTTTATTATATTTTTAACTTGATCTCACTATGTATATATATTTTTTAAGTGAAGAATCTGGTGTCACAGATTCATATGTAAACAATTATGTCATTTGTGCAATGTTATTGTGTGTCCATGTTGCTATACCAATTCATTCTAGAACTGATTACAATAACACCTGTAAAAAAGGGTGTTACCTGGGTGTAGCCTGCAACTTCACTGGCCAAGGGTTACATAAATAGGAGACTTCAGTCACATATCAGTATTACCTGCCTGAGGAAACAGCGTGGTTAGCGCTGAGAAACGCGTAGCGTGTTTTACTGATAGATTTTATCTATTTGTTTGTGAAATTGATTTTACATTTTTAATATAAAACTCTTTTTTGAGAACTGAAGTCTCCACTCCATTATTTGACCCCTATATGATTTTGGAACAGCAAACTATCTTGGCTATTATGTGCGCTGTGCCACTATAATATACCCAGCATGCTACAACTGCACTTCAGTGTGCTTCATACTTTGTGAGTATCCATCTGTTGGGAACAGTTAGTGGGCCATATACTACTAACTCATCTGCACTAGGAGTCGCCCTCTGTGTCTTTTCCTTTTTCAATATTTCTCCACTGACTCTATCTCCCCTCACCATTATACCATGGTCCAAGAGTGGCCTACTATTTTCGGAGGAGGTATATACCACTATAAAAATGAGGAAATAGCTATATTTGCCCATTATATTTGGAATCTGTATTTACCTGATTGTACTTTGTTTATTACTGTGAATGATATCCCAATGTTTGTAATACTTAAGTTTTGGGAAGTCTTCATACAATGTATATGTTTATAATAACCTCAATAAAAACTATTTAAAAAAAATAAAAAAAAAAACACAAAACCATCTACTTCATATACACAAATAAACCTGAAAATGCAATTTTGCATACATTTTATACTCTGCAGCTGCTATAACAAGTCATTGAAAATACAATAATATAAAAACAATTTTACAGTGTACTGCCCCTTTAATAAAAGCAAATGGACATTTTTTTTTTATAGAAATCATTTTTCTCTCCTGATTGAAACATTTTACATGAATTAAAGGCTTTCCTCCATACTGTATTATAGGGGGAAACTGGTGTTACACAAACTAAAAAATCTCTGTGCAGTAACAGTCTTCATGAAGAAATACAACAGCAAGGTGTATGTCAACTTACCTATTTGTAACAAGTTTTAGCAACTTATATAATGTGAGCCAATGATTTTTTTAGTGTTCATGACCCTTTGCTCTTCTCCAACATTCACATTTTTTTTAAATAAGGGCAGTTGTCACCTTTTGCAATGGTCAACAACCTGGTTAACCCTTTATCGTTTCCTTACTTGGTAGTAGTTGGTACCAAGGCATTACCAGGCCATCCATTGCAATTTATCAACTTGTTAAATGTAGATAATAGGTATTTACCTTAGATATGAAAGAAAAGATGTAGATACCGATGATGCATAATTTTATATATATGTTATCAGTAGAAGAACAAGATAATCTTGATTGTAATTTTGATTTGGAGCGTGTGCTATTTTAAACAGTGAGATTTGTTTATGTATACTATCATCTTTAAATCTAAAAAGTGCTTGTTAGCTACACCATAAAATATAACTTTGTGCAAAAGCTAAAGGGAATACTGTTTTATTTATAGAAAACAAACAAAGTTGAATGGATTTTTTTTTTCATTACAAAACTGATGACTTTATGTGCCTTAGAGGAAACAGAGATAAAGTTTAGAGTTTAGCTGTGGCGCTTGATATTCTAAGGTAAAATATAGTTGTCTTTGGCAATGCCAGCCAAGAACCACAAGAATTGAAAATTGTAATTAAACATTAAACCTGCATAATGATATTATAAAAAATTCAGATCTTTTAACTTTATACATTTTTAAAGATGTTTATATTTTATAACAGAATATATCAGAAAAAATATCAGAATCAAGTAAATAACTATAAATGTGATAAAAAGTAAAATAGATACATTTGTAATTAAAAATATTTGTTAGTAAAATAGTACAACATATTTTTTCATGTGTAAACAAATTAAAAACATAACATACTATTTAATTAAAATTAAGGATTGTGGTTTTGTATTTACCCAAGGATTACTTCCATAGAACAGTTTTGTATAATTAGTGTAGGATGACAATAAATTACTACTGTGAGTTTAAGATGTTAATGTTAGTTTTAATATATACCAGTGTGCTCACTTCTATAACACTTTAAAGTAGATGGATGTTCATCACTCCAGAAATAAAAAAATTATAATTTCCTATTTGTACTCTGAACCAGTCTACAGGCTGCAATATTGTGATATTCTGTATCTCTGTACTTATGACAAGTTTCAGCAACAGTGGTCACATATCAAATTGAAAGGAAGGAAGCATGGTCAAAACAACTAAATTGAGATAGATTATGAGCTGCAATTTAGAAGATTTAAAACTAAAGTTAAAGAGTATTCTCTATCCAAGGAACAGACCCAGAGGTCTAAAGTCTTGGGAAAATCTCTCTAGGCAATTCCAGGTAGGCTGCTAACAATGGTAAAGGAAAAGACAATTATCAGTCAGGGCAATAAACAGGCATACATTGTTGAACTCATGTTACAAATTGCTTCAAGTCCAAACTGGCAGGCTCATCAATCAATTGGCTAATTGGATCACAAATCCAGAAGTCAATTACCCAATATCACAAGTATAAAAAATGGAACTAGAGGAGCCTATGTGATGGTAAGCTCTATATAGATCTGGTACATGAGCTAATTAGCCAATCATAGAATTCAGCACAATGTTATCGATTATATCAATAAACAAACATCCAGCTTTCTGACAAATTGCACCTGCATTTTTGTTTACACATACACACACAAGAACTCCCAAACACACAAGTAACCATATCTTCACACATTAATTCCATAGCACATACTCCTTATAAAACTATTTATTTACTTAAACGTTTGCAACACAACTCACTGAATACATCATTGCACCAAGCTGGAATTTCTGTGGATTTTGTTAAACATACTAGTTCCCAGTTGTGTACAAAAAATGAAGATATATGGAGAAACTGAAAAACTGAATAAAAACAATGTGACAATTGTAGCTAAAGGGCTTAATAATGTGTTATTAAACTTCCATGCATTAGGAATTTTCTGTTGCTCAGGAGTCACAGATTGAAGCTTTGTTGCTTTCAAGCCATCAAGAAGCATTGCAATCTTAAAGGGACAGTCTAGTCAAAATTAAACTTTCATGATTCAGATAGGGCATGCAATTTTAAACAACTTTCCAATTTACTTCTATTATCTAATTTGCTCAATTCTTTAGATATCCTTTGTTGAAGAAATAGCAATGTACATGTGTGAGCCAATCACACAATGCCTTTATGTGCAGCAACCAATCAGCAGCTACTGAGCATATCTAGATATGCTTTTCAGCAAGTGATATCAAGAGAATGAAGCAAATTAGATAATATAAGTAAATTAAAAAGTTGTTTAAAATGACATGCTCTTTCTAAATCATGAAAGAAAGAAAAAAATTGGGTTTCATGTCCCTTTAACATGTGAATAACATGAATAACTTGTAGAGTGTATTTGTTTATTTTTCAGAATAAATTCTTAACTCATTTTATATTTCCTCAGGTCTAGTTACTGACTGAGTTACATCACACTTAGTTAAGTTACCATTGTCCCATTTTGTTCTGTAAACCTTCAGAATATTTATAGAATAAGTGGCAAACTTTACATTCATTTTGACTGTTTAAAATTTTAGAAATGTGTATTTATGTTATTCTTACATCTAGGTTGAACATTGTTAATCACTCTTCTAAAACCTTAAAGGATCTATCTAAAAACTTACTGACATAATCATATCTTCATATTGCTGTAATCCTTACTGCCCAATATGAAGCATGTTGCCTACTTGCCTGTCTGATTGTCAAATATAATGATGAAAGTGTCTGGTAAACAGAATGGGACAATAACCAGGAATGGCTTATGCACACAGAGTTAGAATGTATATACATGCAAAAACAACTTTGTTACTAAGAACTTTTTACTTTTTATGTATTTGGAAAATATTTTTTTTAAAATATCTTCTATTATAATGATGTTTTTCCTGGAATAAATGAAGGTTGGTTAACTATATTAAATGTATTTTCTTTACAGGGAGATCTTAATCTTCTGAGACTGCTTCTTGGGTACCCTTCTTGCTATGTTATGCTTTATTTTATTGTTTATTATTATGGTTTCAAGAGCTGGGTAAAGGTCTAGTCATTAATTTAGATGAATCAAGTTAATTTTGTCAAAGGTCAACATTTTTCCAAATAATATACTTGTTATTATGTTGCTTATGGCAAGTGATTTGCTTGCAGTACCTTTAGATGCTGCTCCTAACTGAATTATTTTCTTATATTCACTTCAGTTGGCTGGATTTACAGTTATGGGGCTAACCTCAGACTATGCAGTCTTCCTCCCAAGTAATGATTTAACACCTTTAGAACAATTTCTTCATATAACTTTATTTTTGGCTTTCCTTCAGTTGTCTCTGACGAATATCTGTTTGACTTGTAACATTTAGGCAAAATGATGACTGACTGATGTCTACCCATCGTCTGTATCCTACTCACTGTCATTGCCCTGCAGTCAGTAACACATAGGAAGATGAATGCTTTGTTAGCACGAATGACTAAATAAGAACATAAATGTTTTGAACAGCCAATAGGATTTCAGTAGCTCTTATTTCAGTAGCTCTCATCCTATTGCCTGATTTGAATTTGAAGAATCAAATCAGCCAATAGGGATGCAAGGTACACCATTTTGAAACAGCTACCTTGCATTGCAGCTTCAGTGTACGGCAGGGATTGTATGAAGAGGACACTCCGTGCTGGATATCTTTGCTGCTCCACACCACCGGGATGAAGATAGAAGATGCCCCTGCGATGGAAAAAGATGTCGCCGCCTGGATGAAGACTTCTCGCCGACTGGTAACTTAGGGCAATGCCCTATAAAAGGCCCTTTTAAGGGCTATTGGTAGTTTATTGTAGGCTAGGGGGTGTTTTATTTTGGGGGGATTTTTTATTTTTATAGGGCTATTAGATTAAGTGCAATTGTTTATATTTTTGATAATTTTGTTTATTATTTTTTGTAAGCTTAGTGTTTTTAATTTTTTGTAATTTACATAGTAACATAGTAGATAAGGTTGAAAAAAGACTGAAGTCCATCGAGTTCAACCTATACAAATCTAAAATACTTACAAAAAGCTCCAGTTAAGCTTAAATAACCCCATTAAAATGTGACCCATTTAATACTAGCAATCATATCCATGAATTTTGTTTATATACAGAAATTTATCCAGACTATTTTTAAATGTATCTATGGTATTGGCATTCACTACCTCCTTTGGTAATGAGTTCCACAATTTTATTGCTCTTAAAGTGAAAAAACGTTTCCGTTGCAGGAGATTAAATCTCCTTTCCTCCAACCTTAAATTATGACCTCTTGTCAGAAACAATTTTCTTGGAATATACAGAGCTTCTGCCATCTCTGTATATGGGCCTTGAATATATTTATATAAAGTAATCATGTCACCTCTCAAGCGCCTTTTTTCTAAAGAAAACAGACCCAGTTTGGCTAGCCTCTCCTCATAGGTTAATTTCTCCAATCCCCTTATTAGCTTTGTGGCCCTTCTCTGAACTTTTTCTAGTTCCGCAATATCTTTTTTAGCAATCGGTCCCCAGAACTGCACTCCAAACTCAAGGTGAGGTCTTACCAGGGCTTTATATAATGACAGAATTATGCTTTCCTCCCTTGAATCAATGCCTCTTTTAATACATGCTAGTATCTTATTAGCCTTTGAAGCCGCTGCCCTGCATTGTGCACCCATCTTTAGCTTGTTATCTATTACTACTCCCAAATCCCTTTCCTCCTGTGTTTGGCTAAGTCTTGTCCCATTTAAAAAATACGTAGCCTGCTTATTTTTACTTCCAAAATGTAGAACCTTGCATTTTTCCGTATTAAATCTCATTTTCCATTCACTTGCCCATAGTTCTAATTTTAGCAAATTGTAAAGAGAGTTCGTCCTGCTCTGACCTTATGACCTTACTTAACTTAGTATCATCTGCAAAAATAGAGATGTCGCTATTTAATCCTTGCTCCAAGTCATTTATAAAAATATTAAAAAGAACAGGGCCCAGTACTGATCCCTGGGGGACGCCACTGATTACCTTTGTCCAATCTGAGTATGATCCATTTACTACTACTCGTTGCTCCCTATCTTTTATCCAGTTATTTATCCATGAGCTAACATTTTCAGCTATTCCCAGTCCCTTAATTTTGTGCATTAATCTCTCATGTGGCACTGTATCAAATGCCTTTGCAAAATCTAAGTATATCACATCAACTGATTCCCCTTTATCTATATTTTTACTTACTTCCTCGTAGAATCTAATTAGATTAGTTTGACATGATCTATTTCTCCTAAAGCCATGCTGATTAGAACTCATAATCTTGTTTACACGAATATGCTCATCAATATAATCCTGTATAATCCCTTCAAATATCTTCCCCACTATTGATGTCAGACTAACTGGTCTATAGCTTCCTGGATCATCCCTGCTTCCCTTTTTGAAGAGTGGCACCACATCAGCTTTACGCCAATCCTGGGGTACCATGCCTGAGGATAATGAGTCTTGAAAAATTAAGAGTAAAGGTTTGTCTATAACAGTGCTAAGTTCCCTTAACACCCTTGGGTGTATTCCATCTGGGCCTGGAGTTTTATTTACCTTAATATTTTCCAGTTTTTTTCCTGATATCCTCTAAACAAAACCCAGTTAGTGGTATGGACTGGCATGTTCTATTCTGTTCCAAAGTAGCATTCAATGGTTCCTCTTGTATATACTGAAGAAAAAAACTGGTTTAGTACCTCAGCCTTCTCCCTGTCATTATTTATCATGCTACCCTCCACGCATTTTAATGTACCTATATTATCCTTCTTAGATTTTTTGCTATTTATGTACTTAAAGAACCTTTTAGGGTTAGACTTAGAATCCTTGGCAATTAATTTTTCATTTTCAATTTCGGCTAATTTGATTGCTTTTTTGCATGCTTTGTTACATTCCTTATAAATATTGTATGCTGAGTCTGTACTATTTTCTTTTAATAATTTAAATGCCCTACGTTTTTTCCTAATTTCTCTTAACACATTTTTATTTAGCCATAACGGCTTTGTTTTTTTTTGTTTTTTTTATAACCATATGGTATGTGTTGATATGTATATTTATTTAACACATTTTTAAATATTATCCATTTATTCTCTGTATTTTTATTAGAAAATACATTGTCCCAATTTATATTATTTAATGATTTCCTTAAATCGTTGAATTTTGCTTTCTTGAAATTAAAAGTCTTAGTTAAGCCTTTAAAACACTGCATTTGAAAATAGATTTCAAATGTGACCATGTTATGATCACTGTTACCCAAATGTTCTTTAACTTCTATGTTTGATATTATATCTGTATTGTTTGATAGCACTAAATCCAATATAGCTTTACTCCTAGTTGGCTCCTCTATTAATTGTGACAAGAAGTTATCCCTGAGAACATTTAAAAATCTATCCCCCTTAGCTGAATTACTAGTTTCATTGGCCCAGTTTATATCAGGGTAGTTAAAATCTCACATAATTACAGCACTGTTATTAGCAGCCTTACCTATTTGGATAAGTAGTTGAGTTTCCTCTGGGTCACTAATGTTGGGAGGCTTGTAGCATGTTCCTAGTAATATTTTTTTAGGATTTTCCCCCCCACTCTTTATTTCAACCCACAGGGTCTCTACATTGTCACTTGTATCATAAATATCTTCCCTTATTGTAGGTTTAAGGTTAGGTTTAATATACATGCAGATTCCTCCACCCCTTTTGTTATTCCTGTCCCTCCTAAATAATGTATACCCCTCTAAGTTAACTGCCCAGTCATGTGAATCATCCCACCAAGTTTCAGTTATACTGATAACATCATAGTCCTCTTCTGCAACTAAGAGCGTCATCTCCCCCATTTTACCTGTCATGCTTCTTGCATTTGTTGTCATACATTTAATTTTCATGTGCTTTCTTCTGCTACTTGGTGTGCTTTCCTCTATATTTTCTAATGTGACATTTCTTAAGTCATCCCTTCCTTGAGATATTAAGGGATTGTCATATTCACAGACTGATCTCTCTGTTCTATTTTGTTCTAACTGACCCTCCCCCCCTTTGCCTAGTTTAAAAGGTTCTCTAAACGTGCTACCATCCTTTCCCCCAACACACCTGCACCCATGTCATTCAGGTGCAATCCATCCTTACTGTACAAATTGTACCCTAGTGAAAGTTTTTAGCCATGAATTAACAGACCTTAACTCCTTCTGCCTTACTGAATTAGCACACGGCACTGGTAATATCTCAGAAAATATTACTTTGGAGGTCCTTGCTTTAAGCTTGCTACCTAACTCCCTGAAGTCATTTTTTAGGACTCTCCATCTCCCACCGATTCCTTCATTAGTACCAATATGCACCATGACTGCAGGATCAGACCCACATCCCTCTAACAATCTATCAATACGCTCCACACTATGCCTAACACGAGCCCCTGGAAGACAGCAAACTGTTCTATGTAAAGGGTCTGGATGACAAATTACCCTATCAACCTTCCTAATAATAGAGTCTCCTACCACCAACATCTGCCTCAGGCCCTGACTTGTATACCCCTCTTCCATGACTGAAGGACTGCCCACCATAGTATGCTCCTCTTCCACAGCTAAAGGACTGTTCACTATACTAGGTAACACAGCCCTCTCTGACACTGCCACCCCTGAACTGATATCCCCAACATCTTCACTTAATCTGGCAAATCTATTGGGGTGTTCCAGCTCAGTACTGGCCCGTCTCTTCCGCTTACCTTTACTTCGCCCCCTGACTGTGACCCAGCTACATCCTGGAGTCTCCTCATCTGAATCCTCCCCATTCCCACTGCTGGAACCATTAACAACCAGCTCAGTCCTAACCATTTCCCTTTCAAGTGTCTGAATTTCATGTAGTGTTGCAATTCGTTCCTCCAGATCCCCAATACGAGTTTCTAAAGAGACAATATGCTCACACTTGCCACAAACATATAATCCCAGAAGCGGCTGCTCCAGTGATGCAAACATGTGGCAAGCTGTACACTGAATGAGCTTCTCACACATTCTTAATAAAAGGTTTAACATAAAAGTATAAAATATATTTCCCCTTGGTTACCCCAAAACCTTGTTTGCCTAACTACCTTGGTTAGCTAACTATAATACTTAAACAGACAATCTTACTTTAAAAGAGAATCAATACAGCAAGCCTGAAAGAGCAAGCTCCCAGAGTAAATGTGCTAAATTTATAATCTAGCTAGGCCCAAACAGATGAAAATAATCCCACCCCTAATTACCCACACAGTAAACAAGAAAAAAAAAATGTTTAGACACAAACCAACAGTTATTTTGTTTTATAAAATGCAACCCTTGCAAAGCAAAATATTTATGAATTAGCTTTGTTAGCTAACTATAATACTTAAACAGACAATCTTACTTTAACAGACAATCTTACTTTAACAGAGAATCAATACAGCAAGCCTGAAAGAGCAAGCTCCCAGAGTAAATGTGCTAAATTTATAATCTAGCTAGGCCCAAACAGCTGAAAATAATCCCACCCCTAATTACCCACACAGGAAACAAGAAAAAAAATAAAAAAAATAAAAAATGTTTAGACACAAACCAACAGTTATTTTGTTTTATAAAATGCAACCCTTGCAAAGCAAAATATTTATGAATTAGCTTTGTTAGCTAACTATAATACTTAAACAGACAATCTTACTTTAACAGAGAATCAATACAGCAAGCCTGAAAGAACAAGCTCCCAGAGTAAATGTGCTAAATTTATAATCTAGCTAGGCCCAAACAGCTGAAAATAATCCCACCCCTAATTACCCACACAGGAAACAAGAAAAAAAATAAAAATAAAAAAAAATGTTTAGACACAAACCAACAGTTATTTTGTTTTATAAAATGCAACCCTTGCAAAGCAAAATATTGATGAATTAGCTTTGTTAGCTAACTATAATACAGCAAGCCTGAAAGAGCAAGCTCCCAGAGTAAATGTGGTATATTTATAATCTAGCTAGGCCCAAACAGCTGAAAATAATCCCACCCCTAATTACCCACACAGGAAACAAGAAAAAAAAAATAATAAAAAAAATGTTTAGACACAAACCAACAGTTATTTTGTTTTATAAAATACAACCCTTGCAAAGCAAAATATTTATGAATTAGCTTTGTTAGCTAACTATAATACTTAAACAGACCATCTTACTTTAACAGAGAATCAATACAGCAAGCCTGAAAGAGGTATTTAGTGTTTATTATTTTTTGTAATTTTAGATTTTTTATTTTTTCTCGTAGTGTTAGCTTTTTTTAAATTTGTAATTTAGATTTTTTAATTGGTAGTATTTTTTTATTTTATTAGAATAGTAAGGTAAGGTTAATTTATAGTTTAATGGTGTTTTTTTTTATTACACAGGTAAATTTTTATTTATTTAAAGATATATATATATTGTAATTTTAATTTAAAGTTAGGGGGTGTAAGGTTTAGGGGTTAATAGTTTAATTTAGTATTTTGCAATGTGGAGGGCCAGCTGTTTACGGGTTAATAGGTTTATTTAGTTGCGGAGATGTGGGAGACCGGAGGTTTAGGGGTTAATAACTTTATTATAGTGGCGGCGATGTCGGGGAGCAGTGGATTAGGGGTTAATAGTTTTATTATAGTGTTGGTGATGTCAGGGTGGCAGATTAGGGGTTAATAAATGTATTTAATAGCCACGATGTGGGTGGATGGCAGATTAGGGGTTAATAAGTTTAATATAGTGTTTGTTATGCGGGTAGGCGGTGGTTTAGGGGTTAATAGGTAGTTATGGGTGTTAGTGTACTTTGTAACATTTTAGTTATGGGTTTTGTAAAACATTTTTTTTACACAAAATCCATAACTACTTGGTCTCAGATGGCGGTATGGATAGTGTCGGTATAGGCTGTAAAGCAAGCATTTTAGCCTCACCGCACAACCTGTAATGCCAGTGCTATGAAAATCCCACCCAGGATTTAGGTTACAGGTTAAAATGCTTGCGGTATAGCTATACTGACACAACTCGTAATAGTGCGTTACTGCCATTATGCTGAAATTGCCATTTTTTCAGCATTAAAAGCCCTAGCGCAAAACTCGTAATCTACCTGATTGTGAATACCCACAAATTATCTTCAATTAATTATGCACACATATTCATAAAATCCGACCTAGATAAACAGTTAAATGTATGTCAAAAATAGGAAATATAAAGCTAGGAGTTGTAGAAACAATCTTCCATATAATACAAAAGTATCTAAGATTAAGCACCACATCTCTCTCTTGGCGGATTTTTTTTCGTGGTGTGAAACCCTTTAATAAAAACGTATAAATTATTTGTTTTCAGTCTTTTGGAAAATAAATATGAAAAGTATCCCAGCACACTTTTGTTTTTTACAGACACAGATTATAGCTGTGAACCAGATAAGAAAAAAACCAAAGTAATGTCATAATAATTATGTAATTTATACACTTAGATCATACACTCTATTAATTGAATCATGTATTATTATTATTATTTAAATTAGCAACACAAATATTATGTAAACATAGCTCAACAAAAGAGAAAAAAAAATATTATGTAAACATAGCTCAACAAAAGAGAAAAAAAAATATTATGTAAACATAGCTCAACAAAAGAGAAAAAAATGCATCCATTGCTTCCCCTTAAAAATGAAATATTAACAGGAGATAAATGTTATTCATAAGTATTTTAGCATTGTAAACTGAAATGGCCTAGATTACAACTTGAGCACAACATTGTTAATGTTATGGTGTGCTAACATCACTAAAGTACTATCCGTACTGCTCCCTCCTTTTTCTGCTCACATTACAAGTTAATAGATATTCTTTGCACAGCAGTATTGCTTGCACTAAAATGAATGGCAAACTAGTGCGTGAGCACAAATTCCATCTTCTAAAGTTCAATGGCAGTGTTTCTCAACCGTGGTCCTCAAGTACCCCCAACAGGCCTGGTCTCATTATAGCTGAACCATTGCACAGGTGAAATAATCAGCTGATCAGTAGCCATGGTTACTAACCTGCTCTCACCCATCAGCTGATTATTTCACCTGTGCATTGGTGCAGCTATAATAAAAACCTGGCCTGTTGGGGGTACTTGAGGACCGCAGTTTAAAAACAATGTTCTATGGTGCGCTATAAAAGTCATGTCATGTTATTGCACATCCACAAATTCCTTTTTCTAATTGACTTCTATGAAATAATTTAAGAAGGTGTAATACTCACAGGAATATTTTTTTTTATTATTATTAATACATGTTTGTTTAGGACATTTGTGATTCTCTAGTAACTTATGAGTTTAAAATAAGGTTTGTATACAAGTAATGAAACATTTATGCTCTTATCAAGCATTTAACTCCACATTGTTTTTAATAGTTTTCATAGTTTTAAAACCATAAATGGTGCTAAACAATTGTGAATTCAATAATTGAACCATTACATCTTAAAAAAGTTCACTGCCATATATGGTGAATAAGAAGTGTTTAACCATATATAGTGTTAAACAATTGTTAAGCTTTAATGACTTGAATATTGAATTAACCATTGCTTAACACCATAAAGTGTAATAAACAGATTTCTTCACAATGTATGGCATTAAACACCTGTTAATAAGCAAAGTAACAATTATCCTTACAACCTTTCTTTGCAACCACATAAGGTATTTTTTTTTTTAACAATCCATTCAATTGAATACTCGTTAAGAGCAATTAAGTATCATTGCTTCTATACAACTCAAAACTTACCAATCACAAGAAAGTCTGAAACATTTCTTAACCCCTTAATGACCACAGCACTTTTCCATTTTCTGTCCGTTTGGGACCAAGGCTATTTTTACATTTCTGCGGTGTTTGTGTTTAGCTGTAATTTTCCTCTTACTCATTTACTGTACCCACACATATTATATACCGTTTTTCTCGCCATTAAATGGACTTTCTAAAGATACCATTATTTTCATCATATCTTATCATTTACTATAAAAAAAAATATAAAATATGAGGAAAAAATTGAAAAAAACACACTTTTTCTAACTATGACCCCCAAAATCTGTTACACATCTACAACTACCAAAAAACACCCATGCTAAATAGTTTCTAAATTTTGTCCTGAGTTTAGAAATACCCAATGTTTACATGTTCTTTGCTTTTTTTGTAAGTTATAGGGCCATAAATACAATTAGCACTTTGCTATTTCCAAACCATTATTTTTCAAAATTAGCGCTAGTTACATTAGAACACTAATATCTTTCAGGAATCTCTGAATATCCATTGACATGTATATATTTTTTTTTAGTAGACATCCCAAAGTATTCATCTAGGCCCATTTTGGTATATTTCATGCCACCATTTCACCGCCAAATGCGATTAAATACAAAAAATCGTTCACTTTTTTACTAATTTTTTCACAAACTTTTGGTTTCTCACTGAAATTATTTACAAACAGCTTGTGTAATTATGGCTTAAATGGTTGTAAATTCTTCTCTGGGATCCCCTTTGTTCAGAAATAGCAGACATATATGGCTTTGGCGTTGCTTTTTAGTAATTAGAAGGCTGCTAAATGCCACTGCGCACTACACGTGTATTATGCCCAGCAGTGAAGGGGTTAATTATGGAGCATGTAGGGAGCCTTTAGGGATAATTTTAGCTTTAGTGTAGTCTAGTAGACAACCCCTAGTATTGATCTAGGCCAATTTTGGTATATTTCATGCCACCATTTCACCGCCAAATGCGATCAAATTAAAAAAAACGTTAAATTTTTCACAATTTTAGGTTTCTCACTGAAATCATTTACAAACAGCTTGTGCAATTATGGCACAAATGGTTGTAAATGCTTCTCTGGGATCCCCTTTGTTCAGAAATAGCAGACATATATGGCTTTGGCGTTGCTTTTTGGTAATTAGAAGGCCGCCAAATGCCGCTGCATTTCACACGTGTATTATGGCTAGCAGTGAAGGGGTTAATTATGTAGCTTGTAGGGAGCTTGCAGGGTTAATTTTAGCTTTAGTGTAGAGCTCAGCCTCCCACCTGAAACATGAGACCCCCTGATCCCTCCCAAACAGCTCTCTTCCCTCCTCCACCCCACAATTGTCCCCGCCATCTTAAGTACTGGCAGAAACTCTGCCAGTACTAAAATAAAAGCTATATTTGGGCTTTTTTTGTGTTTTTTTAGCATATTTACATATGCTGCTGTGTAGGATCCCCCTTAGCTCCCAGCCTCACTGATCCCCCACCAAACAGCTCTCTAACCCTCCCCCTCTGCCTTAATGGGCGCCATCTTGGGTACTGGCAGCTGTCTGCCAGTACCCAGTGTAGTAAAAAAAATGTGCCTTTTTATTTTTTTAAATGATCTTTTCTGTAGTGTAGCTCCCCCCCCCCAAGATCAACCCCCCACCCCTTCCAGGTCCCTTAGCTGTTTATTTACAGCTTTAATAACTATTTTTGTTTACTTTACCCAGTTTATTTTTCTGTAGTGCAGCGGTTCCCTCCCGCTCCCGCCCCGTGCACGCGCCCGCCCGCCGCCCCCCGTGCACGCGCGCGCTCCCGTGCGCGCTCCCGCCCCTCCCGCCCCCCGATCCCGCCCCCCTCCACTCCATTCGGCACATCGATGGCCGACCACCCGCCTCCCAGACTTGCTCCCACCCACCAACGATACCGGCCACCGATGTCCGGTGCAGAGAGGGCCACAGAGTGGCTCTCTCTGCATCGGATGGCCAAGGGGGGTTATTGCAGGATGCCTCGATATCGAGGCATCACTGCAATAACCGGAAAGCAGCTGGAAGCGTGCAGGATCGCTTCCAGCTGCTTTCCAGACCAAGGACGTACGCCACACGTCCTCGGTCATTAACTGACTTTTTTTTGAGGACGTGTGGCGTACGTCCTTGGTCATTAAGGGGTTAAAGAATGAAGGCATTTATTAAAAGGTAGATATGTGTTAGGGCTATAATTATTTTAATATATATGTGTAGCTTATGTAAACAAAGGAAAAAAGGAAAAAAAACACAGAAATCATGTTAAAATTTCATTAAGACGTGCATAAAGAACATGACAGCACTAACATATTTTTTTATTAAGAGATTTAAAGAAGATGACAACATAAGATTCATGTCAACACTTTTTCATTAGTTAGTAAGTAATGTTTATATAAGACATGTGGATGGGTAAAAAATTAGATTCTTCTGAAATTTTGGTTTCAGATTTTTTTATCAATTCGGGCTATTAGAATTTTGGTTGTCGGCCTGTTTGGTTAAGCCAAATATCCGGAAGAGAATTTTAGTCGAGCTGAAATTCATTGCAACACATTAAAGCCTTTGGGAAGCATGCAAACATTCATTTTATCCACAAAATTACATTGCTAGGAAATGCCAAGAATCCAAATATTCATTGCTAACTGGGACACAAGAGCATTCAGAAAATGGAACAAGTTTTAACTCAAACAATAAATTTAAATTGAAAGCACTACTTCAACCTTTCCATAACTTTTAATTTTTGATTTAACTCTCATTTTTCTTTCAAATCCAACATCCACTTTTATCACTTTCTCACGCACCTGCTCCATAACAAGTTTGTAGCAAATAGTACTTAAGACTCAACTGATATGGACTGATAATAATAGTCCATAAACCCCAAAAAATACACCTCCAAGGAAAGAGGACAAAAATGTGTTTACTAGAGTCCCTTGGACACAGCAACCAACAATTCCCTGAAGATTTGGCAATGACAGATGATGCCAACCAAATAGCTGGGAAAGCAGTAGCAGGAGTGGCAGCAGGCAGCAGAGTTACTGAATAGATAGGTAGCCCTAAAGTACATAAACCTCAAAAATACACCTCCAGGCAGAGGTGGAGAAGAGCAACTTGTACATAGAGTCCATTGGAATCAGTGGTCAGAAGTTCCCTGAGGATTTGGCATTGATGAAAAATTACCACTACAGAGCAGGGAGGGAGGGAGCAGGAATGGCAGCAGCAAGCAATATACTTACTGAAATAGGTAGATATGCCCAACAGAGCATAACATTTCATAAACCTCAAAAATACACTTTCGGAAAGGCAGGAGAAGAGCAACAGATGACTGGGACCCTGGACACATTGGCCATAAGTTCCCTGAGGATTTGGCATTGACAGATGATGAAAACAACAGAACATGGAGGGCAAGAGCAGGAGTGGCAGCAGCAGGCAGAAATGTTTCTTAACTACAAAGACATGTCTGAAAGTATTTAGTGCTCAAAAATACACCTCCAAGCAGGGGTGGAGAAGGCCAATAGATGCCTAGAGCCCCTTGGACACAGCAGTTCCCTGAGAATTTGGCATTGACAGGTGATAAGACCACAGAGCAGGCAGGGCAGGATCAGGAGCGGCAGCAACAGACTTTCTAAACAAAGTAGGTAGTACAAAAACCTCAAAAAACACCCCCAGGGGAGAATGAGGTCAACAATAGGGTCTATAGCCCCTAAGACTCATCGACCAGCAGTTTCCTGAGGATTTGCAATAATGTAAGATGACCACTACAGAGCAGGGATAGCAGGAGCAGGAGTGTTAGCAGCAGACTTTCTGAACTACGTAATTAGGTCTCACAGTACATAAACCTCAAAAATAGACCTCCAGGCAATGGAGGAGGAGGGCAAAGGGTGCCTAGAGCACCTTAAACACAGCGGCCAGGATTTCCCTGAGGATTTTTCCTTGACAGATGATGACCACCAGAGAGCAGGGAGGGCAGGAGCAGGAGTGGCAGCAACAGGCATCAGAGTTACTGAACTAAGTAGATACGCTGAACAGAACATGACATTTTATAAACCTCAAAAATACACCTCCAGGAAGGGGGGAGAATGGCAACAGGTCCTTGGGGCCCTTTGAAATAGTGTCCATAAGTTCCCATAGGATTTGGCAGGGTAGAGCCGGGAGGGCAAGAGCAGGAGTGGCACCCCACCGATATAAACTTGCAGTTTCACTAACTGCAAAACAAGAATAAAATGATTCTGCACATAAAGGGTTAATCCTTAATTAAACTTTATTTAATCCCCACATAAGGCAGCAGGCCTACCTACATGTTACAGTATTTGCTCCCACAGCAATATTATAAACTAAGTTTTTCTTTTTCAACTAACTGCAATAAAATAGAAATGTGCAGACATTTGCATATTGAAATATTTTCCTATCCCCTGCCCCCAAGAAAGCCAACAGGCCTTTACCTATCAGCTGCAGGCTATGACCCTGACAGCAAAAGTTAATATGAAGCTTTTATATAAAAAAATAGTGAACAAAATAAATCACAAAAAACAAGGATATATCATCTACTTAAAAGTCCTTCAAAAAGTTTTGCACAAAAATAACGGTTGGAATATACAGTTGGATCTTTCAATACATGGGGGTCTCTATAATGGTTATAGTTTACCCTTTTGCTTTAAATTGTTTTAATTATTTTATATGATAAGTATAAGTATTATATTAAATATTTTTTTATAACCATATCTGGCTATGTCTCCAAAGATCCCTGGAGTGACATAAAACTACATTTTTTGGTGCCATGTATGATGCACAATGCAAAAGGAAGTTGAGAAATTATTTGGTGCCAACAAACATCTGGAAATGATGCAACTCGCATCATACCAAACACAATTTCACACTAAACAACCTATCGTCAACTAAGACGCAGGAAATTACAAACTTGCTTCATTACAGACACACATTCACGCCCCAAAAAATTATCACACCAAGAATGACGCAATAAATAACAGCATTTTGTGCCCTTGCGAGCCTAATTTGCCCGCAAGTTTTTCAAAGAAAAAAACAAGTCAAATTGAAAAAAGACTATACCCCAGGTAAGACAAACTTCCTAAAACATGATTCCCATAACGAAACTGCCAGACTGCAAAGGGAAATACACATAGACCTGACTCATGGCAAATATAGGTAAAATACATATATTTAAAACTTTATACATAAAGCGCCAAACCATAGCTGTGAGTGTCTTAAATAATGATACATACTTACCGAAAGACACCAATCCACATATAGCAGACAGCCAAACCAGTACTGAAAGCTATCAGCAGAGCTAATGGTAAGAGTATATTGTCGATCTGAAAAGGGAGGTAGGAGATGAATCTCTAAGACCGATAACAGAGAACACTTGAAAAGATTTCCCGTGAGGGAAACCATAAAATGAAATAGGTGATACTCTCTTCACATCCCTCGGACAAACACTGTACTCTGAGCGGAATTGGGCTTCAGAATGCTTAGAAGCGCTTATCACAGAAGAAATCATACAAATCAAGCACAAACTTACTTCACCCCCTCCATAGGAGGCAAAATTTGTAAAACTGAATTGTGGGTGTGGTGAGGGGTGTATTTATAGGCATTTTGAGGTTTGGGAAATTTTGCCCCTCCTGGTAGGATTGTATATCCCATATGTCACTAGCTCATGGACTCTTGCCAATTACATGAAAGAAATTAGAATAATACGTTAACCCTTTTGTGTGCAGAAAAACACTTCTATCTAACTGCAGTCAGTTCAACGTTGATATAAAAGCTGTGATCAAAAAATAAAGAATATATCATTAACTTAAAAGTCATTCAAAAAGTCTTCTCATGAAAGTTCCATGACAGACAAAAAAGAAACATCAATAATAGTGCAATAATGTCTGGAAGATGATAATATTCATTGGAACCCGTCAGTATTGTACTCACATGTGGTGGAGCATAATTATGCTCTATCATTCATGCATGCCGTATGATTTATAGGCTCTTTATGCTCAGAGGGCTATGCTATTTGCTTTTTTTTGCCAATTTTAGCATTTGCATTTTTTCCCATTCCTGAAACTGCTATATGTGGAAATAAGATATTTCTGTTTAAATGTCTGGGTTTTTATTCAAATCTATTCATTGTCCCGAAGAAGGAAAATTCTTTCAGACCAGTTCTGGATCTGAAGTTTTTGAATCAATTTGTAAGGGTCCCAACTTTCAAGGTGGTGACTATAAGGAATATTCTGCATTTTGTTCAAAAAAGGTCATTACATGTCCTCAATAGACTTACAGGATGCGTATCTTCACATTCCGATTCGTCCAGACCACTATCAGTTTCTGAGATTCTCTTTTCTATTTTTTTTATATATATAATTTTTTATTATTAAGGTTTAAACAATAATACAAGAAAAAGGTAAAAAAATCAAGGTCAAAAATACATCACATTAGACATCGCAAAGCTCATATCTAACAGATCAATATCAGATACAGAAATATCACTTTATTATGAACTTAGTATAAACAATTTATTTATACATTATTAAGTTCAAAATAGAAACAACAATGTACAATTGAAATATATACATATTTTTGACCTGTGATCGATGAGATTGAAACCCTTGTTTGATTAATCATATATCTAACTGTTTCCCATATTGACAAACAATCTAACTTAATCTAAACTTAAAAAAATGTGTATGTTAACCCACAATACCCTTCAAGATGTAATAGTAGAAGATAAAACAGAAAAAAAGTTCTCTTTTCTAGACAAGCATTACCAATTTATTGCTCTTCCATTTGGCCTAGCAACAGCTCCAAGAATCTTTTCGAAGGTTCTCGGTGCCCTTCTATCTGTAATCAGAGAGCAGGGTATTGCGGTGTTTCCTTATTTGGACAATATCTTGGTACTGGCTCAATCTTTTAATTTAGGAGAATCTCACACAAATAAACATGTGTTGTTTCTTCAAAGACATGGTTGGAGGATCAATTTACCAAAGAGTTCCTTGATTCCTCAGACAAGGGTCACCTTTTTAGGTTCCCAGATAGATTCAATGTCCATGACTCTATCTTTAACAGACAAAAGACAAATGAAATTGGTTTCTGCCTGTCGAAACCTTCAGTCTCGATGATTCCCTTCAGTGGCTATGAGCATGGAAGTTTTAGGTCTCACAACTGCAGCATAGGACGCGATCCCCTTTGCTCTTTTTTATATGAGACCTCTGCAGCTTTGCATGTTGAATTTATGGTGCAGGGATTATATTCGGATATCACAGTTGATATACTTAAATCCAACAATCAACTCTCTCTGTCCTGGTGGTTGGACCATCATCAAATTCTTCAAGGGGCATCCTTTGTTCACCCTTCCTGGACTGTAATTTCAACAGATGCAAGTCTCACAGGTTGGGTAGCTGTCTGAGGGTCTCTGACCGCACAAGGAGTTTGGAATCCTCAAGAGGCCAGGTTACCAATCAATATTTTAGAACTTTGTGCTATTTTCAGGGCTCTTCAGGCTTGGCCTCTATTAAAGAGAGAATAATTATTTAGTTTTCAGACAATATCACAACTGTGGCATATGTCAATCATCAAGGGGGGACTCCTTTAGCGATGAAAGAAGTATCTTGGATATTTTCTTGGGTGGAATCCAACTCCTGTCTAATTTCTGTGATACATATCCCAGGTGTAGACAATTGGGAAATGGATTATCTCAGTCATCAGTCTTTACATCTAGGGGAGTGGTCTCTCCATCCAGATGTATTTTGTCATATTGTACAGATGTGGGGTCTCCCCAAAATAGATCTGATGGCTTCTCATCTAAATAAAAAGCTTCCCAGGTACCTTTACAGGTCCAGGGATCCTCAGACGAAGATGGAAGATGCGTTAGCAGTTCCTCTTGTTCTTCTTACAAGGGTGATCTCTAAGATCATATTGGATCAATTGCATGTGTTTCTGATAGCACCAGCATGGCCTCACAGGTTTTGGTGTGCGGATCTTGTCCGGATGTCCAGTTGCCAACCTTGGCCACTTCCTTTAAGGCCAGACCTTCTGTCTCAAGGGCCATTTTTCCATCAGGATCTAAATCGCTAAATTTGAAGGTATGGAAACTCTTAGTACTTAGTCATAGAGGTTTCTCTGACTCAGTGATTAATACTATGCTACAGGCTCATAAGTCTGTTTCAAGGAAGATTTATTATCGGGTTTGGAAAACCTATATTTCATGGTGTTTTTCTCATAAATTCTCTTGGCATTCTTTTAGGATTCCTAGAATTTTACAGTTTCTTCAGGATGGTTTGGATAAAGGTTTGTCTGCAAGTACCTTAAAGGGACAAATCTCTGTTCTTTATGTTTTATTTCATAGAAAGAGTGCTAAACTTCCTGATATTCCCTGTTTTGTTCAGGCTTTGTTTCGTATTAAGCCTGTTTAATCAATCTCTCCTCCTTGGAGTCTTAATTTGGTTTTGAAAGCTTTGCAGGTTCCTCCTTTTGAGCATGTGCATTATTTGGATATTAAACTACATTCTTGGAAAGTGTTGTTTTTTTTGGCTATCTCTTCAGCTAGAAGAGTTTCTGAATTGTCTGCTCTCTCTTGTGAGTCTCCTTTTCTGATTTTCCATCAGGATAAGGCTGTTTTGTGGACTTGGTTTAAATTTCTTCCTAAGTTTGTGAATTCTAACAACATTAGTAGGGAAATTGTTGTTCCTTCCTTGTGTCCTAATCTTAAAAATACTCTTGAAAGATCTATACATTCTTTGGATGTTGTAAGAGCTTTGAAATATTATGTTGAAGCTACTAAAGATTTCAGGAAGACTTCTAGTCTATTTGTTATTTTCTCTGGTCCTCCAAAAGGGCAGAAAGCCTCTGTCATTTCTTTGGCATCTTGGTTAAAGCTTTTGATTCACAAGGTTTATTTGGAGGCAAGACAGTCTCCACCTCAAAGAATTACAGCTCATTCTACTAGATCAGTCGCCACTGCTTGGGCTTTTATGAATGAAGCTTCGGTTGATCAGATTTGCAAAGCAGCAACTTGGTCTTCTTTGCATACATTTACAAAATTTTACCATTTTGATGTACTTCTTCTTCTGAAGCAGTCTTTGGTAGAAAAGTTCTTCAGGCAGCTGTCTCAGTTTGATTCTTCTGCTTATTATTTAAGTTTTATTCTTGAAATGTATGTGAAATTTATGAGAGAGACTTATTTTTTTGTGGATTTAATTTTTTCAGCGGAAATAGCTGTTTTTATTGTATCCCTCCCTTTCTAGTGACTCTTCTGTGGTCTCCCACATCTTTGGTATTTCTATCCCATACGTCACTAGCTCATGGACTTTTGCCAATTACATGAAAGAAAACATAATTTATGTAAGAACTTACCTGATAAATTAATTTCTTTCATATTGGCAAGAGTCCATGAGCCCTTTTTATGGTGGTTATAATTTCTGTATAAAAAGCACAATTTTATTTCCAGTTCCTTTTTTTGTATGCTTTTATACTCCTTATTTTATTACCCCACTACTTGGCTATTCATTAAACTGAATTGTGGGTGTGGTGAGGGGTGTATTTATAGGCATTTTGAGGTTTGGGAAACTTTGCCCCTCCTGGTATTATTGTATATCCCATACATTTATAGCTCATGGACTCTTGCCAATATGAAATAAATTAATTTATCAGGTAAGTTCTTATAGAAATTATGGGGTTTTTTGCACCCGCAAAAAACAAGGAGCCCAGTACAGTCGCAGGTTATTGCTGGACACACAACAAGAGTTAATGAGCAGCTTTTAAATCAAAGTTTAACTGACTACAATAGCTATATTTCTGCACAAAAAAGGGTAGAATAGTATTTTTCTTTTCCCAAGGCAGCTGGCCTATAATGTAAATAACCACAAATAGTCACACAGCTATGCCCTACTGCTATTATTAATTAACTTAGGATATAACTCTACAAACTAAAATCAAGAAAAAAAAAGATATAATTCCCTGGTCCCCAGAGTGAAAAATATTTGCAGTATGTGTGCAGTTTACACAGCCCAGAAGCAATCAGCTCTTTTACATAAAACAATTACAAAGATAGGGGGTGTTAGGTTTAGGGGTTAATAGTTTAATTTAATGTGTTGCGATGTGGGGGTCGGCAGTTTAGGGGTTAATAGGCTTAGTTTAGTAATTGCAATGTGGGGGGTCGGCAGTTTAGGGGTTAATATGTTTATTGTATTGTTGGCGATGTGGGGGGTTGGTGGTTTATTGGTTAATAACTTTATTTAGGTGTTAGCGATGTGGGTGGATGGCGGATTAGGGGTTAATAATTTTAATTAGTGTCGGCAATGTAAGTGACGGTGGATTAGGGGCATTTAGACTAGGGGTTTATGTTTTGGTGTTAGGTTTTTATATGACTTTCTTTTCTTCATAGACATCAATGGTGATTGCGTTATAGTGATCACCATTCCGCGATCGCAGGTGTTAGTTTTTTTCTAACACTTTCTCTCCATTGATGTATATGGGGGAAAACGTGCACAAGCACGTCAAGTCAGGCCTTGGCTTTGTTCGGTATGGAGCTTATCGCACCATATAACACAACAAAATAAGGTTTTTTTTGTAACTTGTAATCGCAGCACTATGGAAAGTGCGGTGCCGCTAAATATTTAGCGTTATTTACGCACTGGGTTTAGCGCACAACTTGTAATCTTGATGTATGATAGGTCAACAGTGGATTGGACAAGAGTGTTTAGTATATAATGTCGGAACTTGCTGGCCCTCACATCAGAAGAAATCCACAAAAAGGCAGCAGCACAGTGCATAGTAACCATTTATTGGCACCAACAGAGATTGCAACATTTCAGGTGTCACCCCTTAATCATGTGCATACAAAATTTCATTATTCACAGGTTTATATAGACAGGTATAATCAGGTACATATTACCAATTAATAACATCATAGCACCACCTAGTGGTGCTCACCAAAACCACAATACATAAAACAAAAATGTGAATAAATACATAGGTAAAGCAACTCAGAAGAGCACCACAAAATATATTTTTCCCATTTCAATAAACAATATTCAGAAAAACACTGACTAATCAAGGTCTCTATTAAGGGTCTTCGGGTACAAGGTGTCTAATTTGTAAATCCAAAATATTTTCCCTTTTACCTCCCATTCTTGGCCTCATTACCTGCTCAATAATTTGAAAACGAAACTGAGAAATTGGATGACCAGCCTTAGCAAAGTGATAGGAGACTGGGGCATCCAAATCCTTCCTCTTTATACTTGTACTCATTCATCTACTCACAGGTTCTCCTAGTGGTCTCACCTACGTATAACAGGCCACACGGACACTTGAAAAGATAAAAGAAAATGTGCTATTACAAGTATAAAAGCCATTAATATTAAATGCTTTACCAGTATGAGGATGGAAAAATGAGGTCCCTTTAATGATATTGCTTCATCTAAAACAACCCAAACATGGGTAACAGCCTTTGTTGGCAGATGTAATGTATCTTTACCCATAGGTTTTAGCTGTACCAATATCAGATTTAATCAATTGATCTCTTAATGAAGGTGATCTTTCGAAAGCAGACATAAAGGAATCCTGAAAACATTCTACATTCTTCTACATTAGGATACCAATGTCAACTGAATATTTTGAGTATATCTGCACTCTGATTGTTATATTGTGTTACAAAAGTTATTCTTTCCTTTGTTTGTTTATCCTCTTTATAATCCTTTCTTTCCTTCAATAGATCTCGTCTAGACATCTTATTGAAACAATCTAAACTTTCCTGTACTATATTATCCGGATACCCTTGATTTTTAAATAGCTGGCCCATTTCTTTCAATCTAATAGATGATCTTTCTGTATCGGTCACTATCCTTTTAACCCTGAGTAATTGACTATAAGGTAAAGATTTTAGAAGAGATGGAGGTTGTTCGCTATCATATTGTAAAAGATTATTCCGATCTATAGATTTCATATAGATATCCATCTGTAAACCTTTATCACCTCTGTATACCCTAGTATCCAAGAATTCTAAACTGGATTCACTCCAGAATAGTTTAAATTGGATATATTTGGAACACTGATTCAAATCCTCAACAAAGGTTAAAAGGGTTCCAATATCACCATACCAAATACCAAAGATATCATCAATATAGCGCCACTATGTCGCAACATATTGATGAAACTTGTCATTTTCGAAAACAAATTTTTCTTCGAACACATTCATAAAGATATTGGCGCAATTTGCGGCATTGTTGGAACCCATCACCGTACCCTGTTTATGAAAAAAAAATTGATCCTCGAAGAGAAAATAATTGCACAATGTCCAACAGTTGCAATAAAAAAATCACATTGTGCCTTTGAATACATTCCACAGGTACCTAATACCTTACTGACTACACGCATACCACTGGTATGTATAATTGACGTATACAGACTAACCACGTCTAAAGAATACAAAATGTATTTGTTATTAGTAATCATTACATTTTCTACCTTAAAGATAGATTACAAGTTATGCGCGATAGAGGGTATTTAACGAACGCAACAAAAGTTGCGATACCTCACCCTCCATATCGCTGCCATTACAAGTTTTCAAACAGCAGACATGCGTGCGATATGGTGGCATTAAGTTCCATCCCACACAAATTAAAAGCACTGTTTTGACATGCTCGTGCATGCTTTCCCCCTAGACATCAATGGGGAGAGCGTGTTAGAAAAAAAACACCTGCGATTGCAGAATGAAAAATTCCATAACACAGCCCCATTGATGCCTATAGGGAAAAGAAAGTTACGTTTAAACCTAACACCCTAACACAAAAACCACATCTAAACATTCCTAATCTGCCACCCCAACATCGCCAAAACACCTAAATTAAGTTATTAACCCCTATTCCGCCACTCTCCAACACCGCCGCCACTAAACTACAAAAAATAACAAACACTAAATTAAGAAAAATAACAAACGAAATAATAAAAAAATAAAAAAGAATTACACCTAATCTAATAGCCCTATAAAAATAAAAAAGCCCACCCAAAATAAAGAAAAACCCTAGCCTACAATAAACTACCAATAGCCCTTAAATGGGCCTTTTGTGGGGCATTGCCCCAAAGAAATCAGCTCTTTTACCTGTAAAAAACCCCACAAAGACCTCCCAACAGTAAAACCCACCACCAAACCAGCCCCCAAAAATAATAAACCTAACTCTAACAGAAACCTAAGCTACCCATTGCCCTAAAAAGATCATTTGTATGGGTTTTGCCCTTAAAAGGGCATTTATCTCTTGAAAACCGCAAACCCAATACTAAAAAAAAAACACCCCAAAAAGTTTAAAATATCATAACACTAACCCCCAAAGATCCACTTACAGTTCCTGAAGTCCAAACATCCAGGTGGCGAGAGGTCTTCATCAAGGTGGCAAGGTCTTAATCCATCCAGGCTGCGCCTTCTATCTTCAACCATGCGGCATCTTCTATCTTCATCCCGGCAGCGTCTTGTATCTTCACCCCGGCGGCGGGGAGCGGGTCCATCCTGAAGACATCCAGAGCATTCTCTTCATACGGTCGCCGCCGTAAACTGATTCTTCAATGCAAGGGAGCCTTTTCAAAATGGCGTCCCTTGCATTCCTATTGAATGATTTGATTTTGAAAAATCAAATCAGCCAATAAGATGGGAGCTAGTGAAATCCTATTGGCTGTTTAAAGCAGCCAATAGAAGGAGAGCTTCTGAAATTTTATTGAGGCCTAGTTATCAATGTGTCTACTTGCCTGCAATTGCCGGCCCCAATACGCCCGCCTAAGCTCGCCTCACATCGCCGCTGCGGACCTAAATACGCTCGCCAAAGTTATCAATAAAGCTGTCAAAAAGCCGAGCACCAAGTACGGGGCGATGAGCAGTGGACTGTGATAGTTATCACTAATCCGATCTCGCTGCTCTTTGGCTTTTTCCCAGCTTTCTTGATACCCCTGTCACTAAGCACTCACACTAAACTACACTGTTCTACCCCCTATACCGGCGCACCCGGAGATCCCCCCGCAACTAAATAAAGTTATTAACCCCTAAACCGCCACCCCTAGACCCCGCCGCAACTATATTAAATGTATTTACCCCTAAACTACCGCTCCCGGAGCCCACAGCCAGCTACATTATACCTAGTAACCCCTATCCTGCCCCCCCTATACCACCGCCACCTATAATAAATTTATTAACCCCTATCCTGCCGATCCCGGACCCCGCCGCAACTAAATAAATTGTTTAACCCCTAAACCGCCACTCCCGGACCCCGCCGCCACCTATATCACACTTATTAACCCCTAATCTGACCCCGCCAATACCGCCACAACCTATAAAAAATTTATTAACCCCTATCCTGCCCCCCCTACACTGCCGCAACTATAATAAAATTATTAACCCCTAAAAATAAGTCTAACCCTAACACCCACCTAACTTAAATATTAATTAAATACATCTAAATATTATAACTCTTATTAACTAAATTAATCCTATTTAAAACTAAATACTTACCTTTAAAATAAACCCTAATATAGCTACAATATAAATAATAATTATATTGTATGTATTTTAGGATTTATTTTTATCTTACAGGCAAATTTCAATTTATTTTAACTAGGTGCAATAGCTATTAAATAGTTATTAACTATTTAATAGCTACCTAGCTAAAATAAAGAGAAATTTACCTGTAAAATAAAAACTAACCTAAGTTACAATTACACCTAACACTACACTATCATTAAATAAATTATTTCTATTAAAAACTAAATACTTACCTGTAAAATAAACCCTACAATAGCTACAATGTAATTAATAATTACATTGTAGCTATTTTAGGATTTATATTTATTTTACAGGTAACTTTGTATTTATTTTAGCTAGTTAGAATAGTTATTAAATAGTTATTAACTATTTAATATCTACCTAGCTAAAAGAAATACAAAATTACCTGTAAAATAAATCCTAACCAAAGTTACAATTAAACCGAACACTACACTATCATTAAATAAATTAAATTAATTAACTACAAATAACTACAATTAAATACAATTAAATAAACTAATTAAGTACAAAAAATAAAAAAACTAAGTTATAAAAAAAAAAATGTTACAAACATTTAAAAAAATATTACAACAATTTTAATCTACTTACACCTAATCTAAGCCCCCTAATAAAATAACAAAGCCCGCCAAAATAAAAAAATGCCCTACCCTATTCTACATTAAAAAGTTAACAGCTCTATTACGTTACCAGCCTTTAAAATGGCCTTTTGCGGGGCATGCCTCAAAGAAATCAGTTCTTTTGCCTGTAAAAAAACATTAAAACCCACCACCCACACACCCCTACTCTAACCCAAACCCCCCTTAAATAAACCTAATACTACCTGCCTGAAGATCATCCTACCTTTAGCTGTCTTCAGCCAGACGACCACCGATGGAACAGAGGAGGACATCCACAGCGGCCGAAGTCATCATCCAAGGGGCGCTGAAGAAGTCTTCCATCCGATTGAAGTCATCATCCAAGGGGCGTCTGAAGAGGTCTTCCATCCGATTGAAGTCTTCATCCAGGCGGCGTCTTCAATCTTCATCCATTCGGAGCGGAGCGGAGCCATCTTCAGACGAGCCGACGCAGAGCCATCTTCTTCCACCGACGACTTCCCAATGAATGACGGTTCCTTTAAGTGGCATCATCCAAGATGGCATCCCTCGAATTCCGATTGGCTGATAGGATTCTATCAGCCAATCAGAATTAAGGTAGGAAAAATCTGATAGGCTGATTGAATCAGCCAATCAGATTGAAGTTCAATCCGATTGGCTGATCCAATCAGCCAATCAGATTGAGCTCACATTCTATTGGCTGAGCGGAACAGCCAATAGAATGCAAACTCAATCTGATTGGCTGATTCAATCAGCCAATCAGATTTTTCCTACCTTAATTCTGATTGGCTGATAGAATCCTATCAGCCAATCGGAATTCGAGGGACGCCATCTTGGATAACGTCACTTAAAGGAACCGTCATTCGTCGGGAAGTCATCGGTGGAAGAAGATGGCTCCGCGTCGGCTCGTCTGAAGATGGCTCCGCTCTGGATGGATGAAGATTGAAGACGCCGTTTGGATGAAGACTTCAATCGGATGGAAGTCCTCTTCAGCGCCCCTTAGATGATGACTTCAATCGGATGGAAGACTTCTTCAGCGCCCCTTGGATGATGACTTCGGGTGCTGCGGATGTCCTCTTCTGTTCCATCGGTGGTCGGCTGGCTGAAGACGGCTAAAGGTAGGATGATCTTCAAGTCCCACAAACAAAAGACAGTTTGGAGCACCAAAAAGCGAGTGAAAAACAAAAAACTATTTATTTTATTTATAACAATAGGGTTACATAACCCCAGGGTAAGAGTGTAAAAACAATATGTTGAAAAACAGAGAACAAATAGGCTGACCGGTTTCGGCGTGTGCCTTAATCCTAGCCTGCTTAATCCTAAGCAGGCTAGGATTAAGGCACACGCCGAAACCGGTCAGCCTATTTGTTCTCTGTTTTTCAACATATTGTTTTTACACTCTTACCCTGGGGTTATGTAACCCTATTGTTATAAATAAAATAAATAGTTTTTTGTTTTTCACTCGCTTTTTGGTGCTCCAAACTGTCTTTTGTTTGTGGGACTTGAATTGTTTGGCCATTGTGAGCACACTCAGCGAGTCTTAACACCATTCAATTTCCTTATTGCGGAGGTTTAACTATATCCAGCTTGGAAACTCACCAGCACCACAAGAATATCAACAACACCACTTGGATACAAGAGAAAGATCAACCTAAACAGGACTGTGGTGAGTTTCTTTGTAATATAATCAAAAGTGATATTACTTGTCTACATTGGAGAGTTTCATTTTCATATACACACAACATATTCATTTGGATTTGGCTATAGTCGGGGGAGTTTGGGGTGACCCGCTGACATAGCAAGTTTGTGAACTTTGTTTGCTCTATCAAGCTGGCTGTACAATTGTGATTTATTGTGATTTTTGCATATGAAACAGCACACCACGTACACACCCAACTAAGCATTCCCCACTCTTCACTGACTGTTTTAGGATGATCTTCAGGGGGTAGTGTTAGGTTTATATAAGGGGGGTTTGGGTTAGAGTAGGGGTGTGTGGGTGGTGGGTTTTAATTTTTTTTTTACAGGCAAAAGAACTGATTTCTTTGGGGAATGCCCCGCAAAAGGCCCTTTTAAGGGCTGGTAAGGTAATAGAGCTGTTAACTTTTTAATGTAGAATAGGGTAGGGCATTTTTTTTTATTTTGGGAGTCTTTGTTATTTTATTAGGGGGCTTAGATTAGGTGTAAGTAGATTAAAATTGTTGTAATATTTTTTAAATGTTTGTAACTTATTTATTTATTTTTTTTGCAACTTAGTTTTTTTTTATTTTTTGTACTTTAGTTAGTTTATTTGATTGTATTTAATTGTAGTTATTTGTAGTTAATAAATTTAATTTATTTAATGATAGTGTAGTGTTAGGTTTAATTGTAACTTAGGTTAGGATTTATTTTACAGGTAATTTTGTATTTATTTTAGCTAGGTAGATATTAAATAGTTAATAACTATTTAATAACTATTCTAACTAGCTAAAATAAATACAAAGTTACCTGTAAAATAAATATAAATCCTAAAATAGCTGCAATGTAATTATTAATTACATTGTAGCTATCTTAGGGTTTATTTTACAGGTAAGTATTTAGTTTTAAATAGGAATAATTTATTTAATGATAGTGTAGTGTTAGGTGTAATTGTAACTTAGGTTAGTTTTTATTTTACAGGTATATTTCTCTTTATTTTAGCTAGGTAGCTATTAAATAGTTAATAACTATTTAATAGCTATTGTACCTAGTTAAAATAAATTGAAATTTGCCTGTAAAAGAAAAATAAATCCTAAGATAGATACAATATAATTATTATTTATATTGTAGCTATATTAGGGTTTATTTTAAAGGTAAGTATTTAGTTTTAAATAGGATTAATTTAGTCAATAGGATTTATAATACTAATATGTATTTAATTAATATTTAAGTTAGGTGGGTGTTAGGGTTAGGGTAAGACTTAGGTTTAGGGGTTAATAATTTTATTATAGTGGCGGCGGTGTAGGGGGGGCAGGATAGGGGTTAATAAATTTATTATAGGTTGCAGCAGTATAGGGCGGCAGGATAGGGGTTAATAAATGTATTATAGGTGGTGACTGTGTAGGGGGGGCAGATTAGGGGTTAATAAGTTTAATATATGTGGCGTCGTGGTCCGGGAGCAACGGTTTAGGGGTAAACAAATTATTTAGTTGCGGCGGGGTCCGGGATCGGCAGAATAGGGGTTAATAAATTTATTATAGGGGGCGGCGGTGTAGGGGGGGCAGGATAGGGGTTAATAGGTATTATGTAGGTGGCGGCGGGGTCTGGGAGCGGCGGTTTAGGGGTTACCATATGTATTATAGTTGCAGCGGGGTCCGGGAGCGGCGGTTTAGGGTGGAATAAGTTTATTTAGTTGCGGCAGTGTAGGGGACGGCAGATTAGGGGTTAATATGTATAATGTAGGTTGCGGCGGGGTCCAGGAGCGGCGATTTAGGGGGTAATAAATGTATTTAGTTGCGGGGGTGTGGGGGGGGCTGATTAGGAGTGTTTAGACTCGGGGTACATGTTAGGGTGTTAGGTGTACACATTTCCTATAGGAATCAATGGGATGTCGGGCAGCAGCGAACATGAGCTTTCACTATGGTCAGACTCTCATTGATTCCTATGGGATACGCCGCCTTTTGCCGAGCAGCAGGGCTTGATAACTAAGGCGAATCAGCCTCGCCACAAATACGCTGCGGAATTCCAGCGTATTTGAGGTTGACGGCTTGATAACTAGGGGCCATTGGCTGATTTGAAACTTGTAATGGCAGCGCTATGGAAGTCTCATGAAAAAAACATCATTTTTATTCAGGCTAAAAGGCTTGTGGTACAGCTATACCGACAAGACTTGTAATGTCTGAGTTGCTGTTTTAATACTGAAATTACCATTTTTTTAGCATTATAAGACAAACACACAACTCGTAATCTACCTGTTTGTGAAAAAATCACTAGTATCCTTGAGACAGGATTGAGACATTTCTACAAATGGTCTTAAGAATTTTATCCCAAAAAATAGCAATATTCAAAAAAATAGAACTCGTACTAGCCACAATGAGACATCCAGGAGGATTTTTTCATCCTTGTGGACTTTAGGTAAGGTGTAAAATATAGGGGTTCTAATATCTTCCATAATTAGGAATTTTACTGTTTCCAGATCAATAATCCCTTTATTCTCTGCTATTTTAATCACCTGCCTTATTTCTTTATCAATTTCAAAGACAGGATCTCTATCCAAGGTATCATACACAATCCTGTCAGATAACTGAGACAAAATTTCCTGAATGTAATAATTCTTAACTAGTATGACAGTTGAACCTTCCTTATACGCTTGCCTAAGAATAATATTCTGATTCTTTTTAAGGGAATTAAGGGCCTCATAATCAACAGGAAGAAATTAATTATATTCCTACCACCACTATATTTGTTTTTATGATATTCAACATTAAGTTTCAACATCTTGTAAAACAAGCTTAGAAAATGTTTCTATACCGTGTATATAGGTACCAGGGGTAAAAAAGCTTTTATTCCTAAGACCCAAATTTCTAATATTCAATGCCTGATTCACTTTACATACCACCTCTTCAGTATTAGTATTATCTGCAAAATGTAATTTCAACTTTAATGTGCGGAATAAACAATACAATTCCTGGTGCAATACGAAAAAATCACAGTTCCTTTTAAGGCAAACAGAAAGTCCCTTTTCCAATACAGAACATTCATAAGCATTTAAGTCAACAGAGGAGGTATTTACAGTTAGTGATGAGTGCTCTTCACCCTGGACCGGGTCTGGTGTGTAGGTCGAGAGGGCTTCCCTCTGTTTGTAGTGATGTCTGATTCCCCCATTGGTACATCCGTAGATAAGCCAGATGAGAATCCACGCGTCATGGAATTGCTTCTAGTACGCACCTTTCGGCGCCAATATTCTTTACCATTCTGGTGCTAGATTGGTCAGTGTTTTTCTGAATATTCTTTATTGAAATGGGAAAAAATATTTTTGTGGAGCTCTTCTGAGCTGCTTTACCTATGTATTTATTCACAATTTCTATTTAAACCTGTGAATACTGGAATTGCATGCACATGATTAAGGGGTGACTCCCAAAACATTGTGATCTTTGTTGGTACCAATAAATAGTTACTATTCATGGTGCTGCTGCCTTTTGTGGATTTCTTTAGATTTGAGGGGTTTGCAGTCTCCCCTGCAGAGTGCATAGTACTACAGGTGTGCTGGACTATCCTTGTATTTTGGCTCTCAGATCAATCATTTACTGAAGCTCTATCCCGATTGAAGTTGTACATAGACCCCCTTTACATCACTGCAAACTAAAGAGCTCATTTGTCAAAGGATCTCAGCTCCTTACCTCTCTAGTATGCTCTTTGGCCCTCTTTTTGGCACCAAAAGTTCCTAACAAAACAAAAAGAAGGAAGCATTTATATATACCAAAGGCACAAATGCACGTCTAGTTTATATTCAGTTATGTGTTCTTTACAATGATTATCTGAGATATGAATCTAATTATACCTATATCATATACAACAGCTTATGATTTTCTTTTAATAAATTAGATTAAGCAATTGACCCCTCTAGATCTGAATACCAGCCTAATGCAAATAGTGAGCAAAGTGACACTGAATGTGAACCCCATATCACCTGCCCAAAAGCAAAGAGAAATCCCATAAGATCAATTGTTCAACAGCCTCTACAAATAACTACAATAAAATGACAATGGGCTTGCACTCGCTGGATTTTCCAATAATAATTATTTGTGCTGTGACATTTCGGGGATAAAGCTCCCCTTCCTCAGACGTCTGAAGAAGGGGAGCTTTATCCCCGAAGCCTCAGAGCACAAGTAAATATTATTGGAAAATCCAGCGAGTGCAAGCCTATTGTCATTGTTGTTGAATTGTTTCGCCTGCACCCTTTTAGCTGATTTATATGGTGTGAGTGCACTTCTACTGATTGGTAGTGCTGCCAATGAGATATAAGTGCATTTTATTGATGTCATAATCACCAGCTTCTTAGGGTGAATAACATTATAGTGTAGCATATATTTGTTTATAACACTTTCATTAAACCATTACAAAACTACCCAATTTAGGAAAAGACAGGCTCATTCAGACTAACACTAGTCTCAGTATCTTATTTGATACAAAATACTTAATTTTCCAAATAAATTTGTACATCTATTATCATTTCTATATGAAGTTTTTTTTTATCAAATCCAAAAATAAATGTTAACTTATTATCACACAAAATATATAACCAACAAAGAACAAAATGTGATAAACTACTGGTAAGGATATGTGATCTTCAGGAATCCAAAAGTTAAAATCCTTGGAAGAAAAGGAAATTACAACAAATAGTGAAGTCCTGTAAACACAGATTATATAAAAAAGAGGTGGAAGTATCTAATCACACTCTATAACTTAGCTCTCAGTAAAATGGCTCATGTGTTAAGGTATAGATGGATCAGGGGACATCAAACTTCATAAAAGTAATTTATTAGTCCAGTAAAATCACTCAGGATAAGGGAATAATTTTAAAACACAAAGGCGACTGTAGATTCTCCAAACACGGCGTTCACAGACAGCTGCAAAGTGTAAATTTCAAAGTTCCAACCCTCCTTGTGACAACAGAGTCCCAACAGTCCAATCAGATCCTCATTTATCAAATTTATATTACAAAAACTCAATGAAGTAACATGCGTTGTGAAATAAATACAGATACTTAAGATTAATATCTATAGAGAAATCAATATCTACACAATCATCCATAAAGTTTAGTTTAGCACACCTAAAACGTTTAGATACATCTTTGGTGGTGCATCAAATTAGACCAAATAGTCACACAACAGTTACACAAAACAGAAGATTTTGTCGCACATCCACTTGCAAGTAAACAAAATATTTTTTAAATGCTGCAAAAAAATTACTGTAAAAAACACCTATGTGTTCATAGTAAAATTGGGATCTTAGTCACACAATATGGCCATATTCGACCTAAAAAGCCATTGACTTACAAGGTGTCCCAATATTGACTGGTCATGACACAACAATGCTCAGCCTTTATGGGTTGATTTATTCCTATTTTTTATCTTGAGATTACAGGGCTTTATATACTATAAGCTCCATGTACTACACAGCGAAAGCTTCTTTTGAGTCCTTGTGGGGCAGGTTTGCATATGCAAGTCTGCTTCCCGCAATGTAAGAAGCAGCAGTCATTAGACCACTGCTTCTTACACCCTACGCCACCCCTGAAGTAGCAAGGGAAAATTACTGAGAGCTCGCTTGCTCACTCTCGGTGATTGAAAATCCCTTCTCTTATGCGTTTGGTCATATGAGAGAAGGGGCGGGCATTACACACTCACTTGATCATGTAATTATATATATACGGGCAGTGGATCCCGTATGTAGCGAAGGCGACCGGACAACTTATCGAGTTGAGAAGCTTGTTTACTCGCTCCTTCGTACATAGGGCACTATAACTCCATTACACTGTCATGAGTACACCTGAGATAGGGTGGGGTGCTTTAACCAATGAAAGTCAGTCTCCCTTTTTATTCTTAAATACAAATCCACAAAGTTTGGTTTAGCACACGTTATTTAAATACATCTTTTAGAGTGCTGCCACCAAATAGTTACACAAAACAGAGGGTATCGGCTCCCATTCACTTGCAAATAAACAAAGCAAAAATGTTTTTAAGCTTGTTGTAAAGTGTGCTAAACCACACTTTATGGACTTGTATTTAAAAAAAGGGAGCCTGACTATCCTCCATTGGTTACAGCCGGAATGATTTAAACCATACAGGCAAAGTATTGTAGTGTTAGGACATGCCACGATTGGGAAACCTTGTAAGTTGGTGAATGGCTAAGCAGAATATGGCCACATTGTGCAACTAAGATCCAAATTTTAATATAAAAGGTGTTTTTTTTTGCAAGTGGATGTGCGCAAATACCATCTGATTTGAGTAACACCCCATGTAATTAGATTGTAAATATATATATATACTGTGTGTATATATATATATATATATATATATGTATATATATATATATATATATATATATATATATATATATATATATATATATATATATATATATATATATATATATACTTAGATTATATCAGATTATATTACTCATATTATATTATGTTCAAGTTTTTACAATATATATGTGGTTCAAACATAAATTGATACAAGATAAATAGAAACTATTTTGCAGTAATTGTGTATTTTTCTAGAGTAGAGTTGCTACACTAATTTAGATAGAAGATATACTTAGCACAGAACCTCAGGGGTTAATTAAATGAGCTTTAATTGATGTTTTTTCATTGGATGCAATTCTGTATATAAGGAGCACTTTCACCACCTTTTCTATATCAGTGAACAAGTGCCCCAGAGGCATGAAACGCGTATGATTTCACAGGAGGGTGATGTTCCCCCTGTTTTTCTGTTCTAAACAATGATTTTATCAAGCTGCTGTATATGGATCATGTTTTTATTATACTATTTTAATAAAACATTGCTTTTACTTATCTCATCTCTGGTGTGCCAAGGAGTTTCCTTGTTTCCTTCTGTGTAATCGTCTGGACAGAGACATAATCCCTATGTGCACCCGCATTGGCTACCAAACTTGACATGTGGCAACGCAGAAGAATGCAGTGGTAGAGTCTGACTTGAACATCCTACCCAACCCTCCATGTTCCATTGTCGATCACTGTTATGGGTAAGTGGCTCGTCAGTGTTTGCTTGTATTAGCATATTATATATACTAACTAATTATTACTCTCCACGAGCGAGTTACACATACACTTATATGTGTTCACATAGTGCTGCCTGAAGACTGCTTTATTATTGGTATGCCTAGTAGATGGACTGACCAGCAATACTAATAGTTGTCTAAGGAATATACAGCGACTGATACTATCTCCAACACAGCCGCTTATTGCTGTGCTGCAACTCTATCAAGTATTTTCAGCCTGGACTTTCATCTCTGTGTGTGCAGAAAGCTGTTTGCAAACACTGCTGTATTGGGTATGAAGGTATATATTGACAGTGTTTTAGGAGTCTGGCTTTAACGTGCATACAAGTGGACCTTGATACATCTTGTTCACGGACTTTACACTCCTTACCAACATTTATAGACTGTATACTTTTTCATATGTAGGAGTGATCTTGACCACACGCTGATTGATTAAAACCATTCACACTACCAGCTGGGGACATAAAGTTTCTTGTACGGACACTAACTGGTTCGCATTTCTTTCTCACGGATAATGGTTAACACAGCATTTAACATAACGACCAGCTCAGGACTATACAATCAGCTGGGGACTCAGTGGTTTGCTTCTCTTCTCAGCGGTCACTAAGCTTTGCAGTATTTCTTCCATAACCGTCTCAATTGTTACGCTCACATTACATATAGTCTAACAACATTGTTCAATTTTTACACTATATTATGTCATTTGTGTATGTACTCGATTGATTGATTGATTGAGTAAATGGGGCATTTTGAGTGGATATCGAATCCTCAGTCTCAATCAACTGTGGAGTAGGTGCAACTTGTATATTGTTATGAGACTGAGAACAACCACAAACTGTGCCCTGTTTGAGATTCCAACGGCTTTTTTTCTCCCTTTTTCTATATATGTGTTTATGCCACCTCCTTTAAAATACATTATTTACATCAAATATAACGAGGAGATTTGAGAACAAGTTGATACAGCATTATAGCTTTTAATTATTACGCCTGTTAGAGAGCCCTTTTAGATTATTCTACAGCTTCAGAAACGTGCACTTTATACATAATCCATGCACTTTATAACAAAAGTTTTTATGTAGCTCTAATAATTAGGCATTTTACATGTACTTTATGCACTTTAGTAGGTGATTTATGCAACGTATATTTTGCTATGTCATTTGTATGATTAATCATTATATTGTATAAACAGTTACTTGGAAGAGAGATATTTATATTCCTTTATGTTTGTATCTCAATATCAACTAATATCTACATAAATATTGTTGTGCTTTAACAAATAATATAATTGAATAGTACTAATAGCAAATTAACAACTCACCAGTTGTCAAGAGATAACATCAAATTTATGTATCAGTATACAGTGTATCAAGTTACATCTCTACAATAGTAGAGATTATATTCAATTTTTAGGCTTGTCTCAGTTGTGAAAACATCATTAACATTCTGTAGTCTCTTTTGTCTATAGTTTATATACGATAGCAGATATTGATAACGACTAAATAGTATTATAAATTTAGTTTTTTTTTTTTTCCATTTCATTAATATCTTTATACACAATTGATTGTGTCAGTGCGGTAATATATCCCCATAATAATAATTACAGAAGCAGTCAAGCAATACAACATTACGTTGGTCTATTTATTCTTTTTATCAGTATTTTTACATTGGGCTTTATTTACACATTATGGAGCAACAGGAAATACATAGTTTTGTTTTTGAAGATCTTACAAAAACACTTGACCCCTCAGTAGACACACTACAGTCTTGGCTAAATGATGCACAACATGATTTAGAGAGTTTATTTGTACAAAAGGATAGTCTTGGGAAAACAGACATTATACTAGAATTGGACATCAAGACCTTCCTCATTTATCAACAAAGGGAACATATATCTAGGGGAATTAGAATAAAAAAGTTTTCCGTCATTTCATGTTACATGTTTAAAATTTATAGAGGGATGGAACACAGCACTTTCTACATGTTCACACACAATAATGACCATCCTAATTAACTACAAAAAACAACAAAGAATGACCCTAATAAAACAAATGCAGGATTTGCAAGTTGAATTAAAACAAATACAATTAGACCCTGAGTTCAGTCTTTATGATACTCAATTTAAAGAAAACATGCAAAAATTCCAGAAAGAACTCTGGGAATTTAAGTTACAAAAAATCAACAGGGATAAAATAGACTATGATACTGATAATGTCTATTCATGGTCACATAAGGGCTCAGTCTCTACTAATAATAACAAAAGTAAAAAACTTAGATATAAAAAATCTAAACAGGACAAAAAAGTAACTTTCAGCGATACTGAATATGACTATGATACCTCAGACAGTGATTCCATGGGGGACACACATGACACATCTAGGCAGCCATCAGTACTTAACACATTAATTATTCCTCAACAAGGGAATTCAAAAAACGGATCAGGCCCACCTAACTCGATCTTAAAACCTATAAATAAAAAAGAACATGTAGAGGGAGCCAAAATAGATACCGTTGAAGACACAGAAAAAACAAAGAGATATCCACAAAGGATAAGGAAAAAACAAACACACAGATATCTACAAAAGAAGTGATTAATTTATCTGACTATAGCCTTAGTCATGAGGAGGAGAGGATATTGTCACGAGGACTTAGTTTCTCTCCATCTTGTCACTTCAATCTGTTTCAGACCATTCTAGATCTCAACAAATTTGTGAGATTGCTTACTCTCAAAAAACATTTTTTGAAAGATAATTCAGAATAAGAGTTGTTTTCAGATGGAGAGAACAATGTGTCTAATAACGAGCTAAAACACAAATCAGAAGGTAGCTTGACTATTGAAGATAAATGTTGCATACAGGATATGGAGGATATACAATCATTAGACCCTGACAATATGAGACATGGTCCATCTGTACAGGATATAGATGTATCCAGGTTAAAAAATAAAAGCATGTTTTATCCAGTTCAGACTAGATGGAACTCGTTGGATATTTTTCAACAAACTATTGAAAACCAACTTATTAGACTTGATTTTGAACTAAAAACTCCATCCCCCATTTCCACCAGTAATGTAACACATTCAAACATCAATATTACTGCATCTGACAATAGAGCATTACGACAAATGTCCTCAAACAAAAACCTTGTGTTTCGAGAGTCTGATAAGGGTGGGAACCTGGTTATTTTGAACAGGCAAGACTATGTTTCTGAAGCTACTCGGCAACTATCAGATCGAAACACATATTGCATTCTTGCCACTAATCCCACTTTGGTTTACAAGGGGTTAATTGGGGAGATAGTGAAATATGGCAGAGACAATGGCATTATTACAGCTAATATGTCAGAATATTTGATTCCTAATTGGCCTGTGACTGCCGTGTTTCACTATTTCCCCAAGATACATAAGAACCCCCAAAATACTCCGGGATTCCCCATTGTGGCGGGAATAGAGTCTCTTAATGAACCTTTATCAGAACTGGTGGATATGTATCTGCAACCCTTGGTTTTGGCACTCCCCAGTTACATCCAGGATACAACATCCTTCATCAGACAAATACAGGGGGTTTTGTGGAAACCTCATTACATCTTAATGTCAATGGATGTTTCTTCACTCTACATGTCAATACCCCATGACTAGGGCTTGGAAGCACTATAATTTTTTCTGAGATACAGGTGAAACTATTACGAGGCCACCATATCGTTTTTGCTTATGGCCACGGAGTACTTGCTTACTCATAACTTTTTTATTTTTGAGGGTCATTTCTATCTCCAAAGATGTGGAACAGCTATGGGCGCCAAATTTGCGCCATCATACGCCAACCTATTTTTAGGTTGGTGGGAGCTCTTCCACATCTTTGGAGATAGAAACCCTTTCCGCCAACACATCATCTATTACGGGCGTTACATTAATGACTTGGTGTTCTTTTGGGATGGGAATAATGAGTCTATTAATTCTTTTCACCAGTATGTGTCACACAATAAGTTGAATCTTAACTTTACAATGGAATCCAGTATGGAATCTTTAAATTTTCTAGATGTGACCATCAGACCTACTGGTGAGGTTATCCAGGTGGAGTTATATCGTAAACCCACTTCGGGTAACAGTATTCTTAAATATAACTCCTGTCATCCCTCATACCTTGTTACTTCCATCCCTAAAAGCCAACTTATTCGGGTAAAACGCAATTGTTCAGATCCTAATATTTATGAAGAAAAAGCAGTTGACACCATGGAGAGACTAAGATTATGGGGCTACCCTAAAACAATTTTGACGCAAGCAAAAAGTGATGTAGACAAGATTTCTAGGTCTGAATTACTTACTTACAAAAAGGACAAAAAAGACACCAATAAGAGAGCCTTTTCCTCCACACCAATTTTCACCACACCCTATAGTATGGAGTATGAAAAAATGTGTAAACTAATAAAACAGAATTTACCAATTCTAGAGAATGACGAAAAGCTAAGTCAGGTTTTAAAAGAAGGATGTAAGTTTGTGTCACGAAAAGCAAAAACTTTGAGAAATATACTATCACCCTCCATGCTGCCTAGAGTTACGAGCAGTACATGGTTGCAAAAACGAAATGGTTGCTACAAATGCAATGCTTCTCGATGTAAAACATGTTCGCACATTATACAGGGTAACACTTGTAGATCAGAAGCACTGGGTAAAGTATGTGACATCAGATATTTCATTAATTGCAACAGTACTCACATAGTTTATCTTTTGACCTGCCTAGGATGTAATATCCAATATGAAGGGCACACCAAGAAGTCCCTAAAGGACCGGGTCATGGAACATCTGAGATCCATTGAGGACCCTGAGTCAAAAACGCCCATAGCTAAACATTTCAGATATCATCACAATTCTGATAGCACACTTTTGAAAGTTCAGGGCATTGATTTTATACCTAGACATCCCCGGGGTGGTGACAGGGAAAAGAAATTAGATGAACGAGAGGTCTTCTGGATTCTCAACCTAAAAACCAGGGTACCCCTGGGTTTAAACTCCAGAATGGATGTTAATATATCTGTCTAATATTGATGAATATACAATATTCTGCATTACACAATTTTTACAGATTGCGCATCAACACATACTTTGCACAATACTTATCACATGAAAGGGTATATGCTTTAAAGAGCAAGAGAAAGGTTTTGATGTCCTAAGAAAAATATATATTTAGTTGCAGATAGATTACATTTGCACTATGCTTTACAAATACTTCCTTACTCAGATTATATTATGTTTAAGTTTTTACAATATATATGTGGTTCAAACATAAATTGATACAAGATAAATAGAAACTATTTTGCAGTAATTGTGTATTTTTCTAGAGTAGAGTTGCTTCACTGATTTAGATAGAAGATAGACTTAGCACAGAACCTCAGGGGTTAATGAAATGAGCTTTAATTGATGTTTTTTCATTGGATGCAATTCTGTATATAAGGAGCATTTTCACCACCTGTTCTATATCAGTGAACAAGTGCCCCAGAGGCATGAAATGCGTATGATTTCACAGGAGGGTGATGTTCCAACTGTTTTTCTGTTCTAAACAATGATTTTATCAAGCTGCTGTATATGGATCATGGTTTTATTATACTAATTTAATAAAACATTGCTTTTACTTATCTCATCTCTGGTGTGCCGAGGAGTTTCCTTGTTTCCATATATATATATATATATATATATATATATATATATATATATATATATATATATATATATACTTTATATATATATATATACTTTATATATATATATATATATACTTTATATATATATGCAGAGAGAAGTACACTCACAGGAACGAACAACTGGCTCAATACCATTGTTAGCCTGTTCTATGGTGATTTACCACCTGGGTGCAACTTTTTAGCCCAGTAATGCTTTTCATAGAGTGGAACTTTCCTGTAGTATATCAGTCTGATCCTGCCTATTACGGTCAGTCCAGCGCCGAAATACCAGGCAATTGCTCTTTGAACAAGGAACACAGCAACCCCAGACGATCGTTTCGGCCTTCGTTGGACCTTGTCAGTGAGGTGTAGCCATATTCCTCTAAGCACACTGAGCAAGGAGTCCACGTCTGGTTGCCCCTTTTTCCTATAGGGAGACTAAATACATACAGAGAGAAGTGCACTCACAGGAATGAACAACTGGCTCAATACCATTGTTAGCCTGTTCTATGGCGATTTACCACCTGTATATCAGTCTGATCCCGCCTATTACGGTCAGTCCAGCGCAGAAATTCTAGGCAATTCCTCTCTGAACAAGAAACACTGACGAGGCCCAATGAAGGCTGAAACGATCGTCTGGGGTTGCTGTGTTCCTGGTTCAAAGAGGAGAATTGCCTGGTATTTTGGCATTGGACTGACCGTAATGGGCTACAGGAAAGTTCTTCTCTGTGAAAAGCATTACTGGGCTAAAAGAAGCTGCACACAGGTGGTAAATCGCCATAGAGCAGGCTAACAATAGTATTGAGCCAGTTGTTCGTTCCTGTGAGTGTGCTTCTCTCTGTGTATATATATATATATATATATATATATGTATATATACACACATTTATATTGATATATTAAAATACATTTTTGTGCCGGTTTTATTTCAGACATATTTCACATTATAACTTGTCAACTTATTGAGCTGGTGTTCATTCCCGAGAGTGTGGTTCTCTCTAGGTGTATTAAGTCTCCCAAAGGGAAAATGGGGGCACCAGACGTGGACTTCTTGCTCAGTGTGCTTAGAGGAATATGGTTACACCTCACTGATGAGGCCCAATGAAGGCCGAAACGATTGTCTGGGGTTGCTGTGTTCCTTGTTCAGAAAGGAATGGCCTGGTATTTCGGCACTGAACTGATTGAAATAGGTGGGAACAGACTGAAATACTACAGGGAAGTTCTTCTCTGTAAAAAAACATTACTGTGATAAAAAGAAGCTGCACCCAGGTGGTAAATTGCCATAGAACAAGCTAAAAAGTTACTGAGAGTGCACCCACTCTAGTTATTTATAAAATATTTTACCAGGAAGGATACATTGAGATTTCTCTCGTTTTCAAGTATGTCCTGGGTCCACAAAACATTGCATTGATACAACAGGGTACAATAAAATACAAAAACAATATTAATACACAATATATACAAAATTTAACATAGAACAGGTAGGAAATATATAATCAACAATGACAGGTGCATTCTGTTTTGAGATATATAGAGAGGGATCTCTTAAAGGATTTTAGGCTTGGGGAAGGTTTAAAAGTCTGCAGGATGTCGTTCCATAATTGTGGTGCTCTGTAGGAAAAGGAGGATCGAGCAGCTTTCTTTTTGTATTGAGGCAAACTAAATAAACGTGCTGGTACTGGATTGGAGGTTATAGGAGGTGGGAATAGCCGGGGACAGAATTCTGCTCAGGTAGAGTGGGAGCTTCCCAGAAAAGCTCTTAAACACAAGGTTGTCAAAATGGTGGGTCCTGTAGTTACATTGTAGCACAAAGCGGCAGAACGAGTTATACAATGTATTAAGTTTATTATGGTGAGTTTGCGGTGCAGGTGTATATATTACATCCCCATAATCAATAATTGGCATCAGCATTTGCTATACAATCTTTTCCTTTACTGTAGGGCTTAGGCAGGATTTGTTTCTGTACAGGGACCTAGTTTTGGATAAAGTTTAGATGCAAGTTTTTCTATGTGGAGGCCAAAAGATAGATTGGGGTCTAACAACATACGGTCCTTAAGTATTTGAAAGAGTGGACCACGGTCAGTGTGCAATTTTATTTTGTTCTGATGCATAGATGGGAACTTTGTAGTTTGTGTAATTTAGGTATCATTCCAAAAATCATTGTGACAGTTTTGTCAGTGTTTCGAAAAGTTAGTTTTTTGAGATCCACTTTTCTACCTCTGTGAACTGGTCTTGGAGCACTGCCTCAAGCTGCGGTAGATCGTATTTGCTTGCATAGATTACTGTGTAGTCTGCGTACATGTGTATGGTTGAGGATTTGCAGACATTAGGCAGATCATTTATAAATAATGTGAATAGTAGGGGGCTGAGAATGGAGCCTTGGGGAACACCACACGTGACTGGGAGAGGGAGGGAGTCGCTGTCAGAAATAGAGAGATATTGTGATCAATCCAATACATATGATCGAAGCCAGGTTAGCAGACGATCACCAATACCTGAGAATTTTAGTTTGAGCAGTAGAATGTCATGGCCTACTATGTCAAAGGCCTTTGCAAACTCAAGGAAAATAGCTCCAGTTAGGTCTCCTTGTTCCATGCCAGTTTGGATGTCATTGCAAACTTTTAGGAGGGCAGTTGTAGTGGAGTTATTCAGGTGAAAACCTGATTGATCAGGGGTCAGATAGTTAGATTGTTATTAATACTCACATAGTTGCATATGGACACATTTTTCTAAGATTTTTGACAATACTTGGAGCAATGATATTGAGCGATAGTTAGAAACCAAGGTTATCTCACCACTTTTATGGATAGGCACTACTCTTGCAGTCTTTCAAAGTTTGGGTATGTAGCCAGATACCAAGGATTTGTTAATTAGGGTTGTGACAGGTTTAGCAATTTCCGGCGCACTGAGCTTCAACAGCATTGCTGGTTTTTCATCTTTAGATTATTAAGGTGTTTCTTAATGACATTGATGGGTACAGGTCTAAAATTGAATTTTTCAATATTGGGTCTTTGCAGATTTAGTGGGGCCTGATCCACATTTGTAGTTTCAGGATGTGTGTCATTTATTAGTTTGTCAATCAGGGTTGTGGTGCATCTGACAAAATAATTGTTACATTGCAGGGTTTGGTTGTCCACTTTGGCAGTGGAAGGTTGGAAATGGTTTGGGGGAGTTTGGAAGTTATTTATGACTTTCCAAAACTTTCTAGGGTTTGATATGTTATTGTTCAGATTTTCACAGAAATATTGGGCCTTGGACAATTTTGTTTGTTTAGTGCATATATTTCGCCATTGTTTATATACACAGTGGCGAAAGATTAGGGAAGCAGCGGTCTGATGACCACTGCTTGTTAAATACAGCATGAAGGTTCTCTTGTGAGAACCTGCAGCCCTAGTGGGTTGAAAGGCTTGTGAAGCCTTTGATAAATCGACCCCTATGTATATATATATAGAGAGAGAGTTTATATATATATACATATACACACAGCAGAACTCAGCATTGCACACGAGTGCTATTTTGCTCTTGTGTGCAATCCCACGCCCTGCTCGCACACAGCCAATCACGTGCGGGCAGGAGTTGTCAATCTCCCTGGTAGGAGGAAGGATACAGTAATATTTCAGTAGTGAAATGAGGTTTATTGGATTAACAGAAAATGTGCAATATGCATCAAAACGATTTGGGCACCTTGTCATTTTGTTGATTTGATTTGGTGAGCCCATTAAGCCTTGAACTTCATAGACAGGTGCATCCAATCATGAGAAAAGTTATTTAAGGTGTCCAATTGCAAGTTGTTGTTCTCTTTGACTCTCCTCTAAAGAGTGGCAACATGGGGGCCTCAAAACAACTCTCAAATGACCTAAAATCAAAGATTGTTAAACATTATGGTTTAGGGGAAGGCTAAAAAAAGCTATTGCTGAGATTTAAGCTGTCAGTGTCCACTGTTAGGAAATGGAAGACCACAGGCACAGTTCTTGTTAAGGCCAGAAGTGGCAGGCCAAGTAAAATATCGGCGAGGCAAAGGCAAAGGATGCTTACAACTGTATATATATTGGATCCTGACCTTGCAAACCAGCTACCCGTTAGGAATAAATAAAAGGAGAGATTTAGATCTATTTGTATAAATTCTCCACTATGTTACAAGTGTAGAGAAAATCCTATTATCTTTTGAAAAATAACATGGTAGTAATTAGAATATTTTTGTATTCCATCATCTCTAGTTATCAGTATAAGGCACAGGCTAGAATTTAGAATTTAAATTTAAATCTAATACAATTATTTATTACAACTTTTTCAATACAATAGTAAACTAGGTTTATTTTTCTATTTAATATTCCTTTTAGATTTAATTAAATTTTACATGTATGTACAAGTATGTTTTATTACAGATTGTAATGTTCAGATACATGCTGTGAGAGTTTTCTATATAGACAGACACATTAAGCACTGTTTTCAGGTTGTTTAACATTTTGTGATGTATCACTTTAAATTTTGTGATTAAAAGGCAGGTCTTGCAGGTGCACAGGTAAGCAGTGAACAAGTGCTACCTAAGCACAAAACATGTATGCTCTCTGTGTGCCTGCATACACAACTTGGATTAGTCCTATATAGGACATTTTTTGTTTTTAAATGTTCCAATAAAGATTATCTTTTATTCTACACTCATGGACTTTGAGCGCTTTTATGGTTCAACTTTCTGGATTATATATATATATATATATATATATATATATATATATATATATATATATATATATACTGTACATACATATACATATATACACACAAACACACATACAGTATATATACAGGTATTTATTCCCAAATCTAGAATTACCATATCCAGAATTATTCTGGAATCCAGAATTTTTCATTAGTATTTATTTTTAAATAAAATTATTAAAAAAAATTAAATCCAAAGTCAAAAACTAAAGCCAGAGTGTTCGAAAAGTCAATTGATAGTCTATAATACCTTTCTGCTTTCAGTACTATACTACCTTTCTGAGGGTACTATATATACAAAAGTATTAAAGATTTTATTAAACTACCTTTATTTTGCTTTTATAAGCTGTAACATGACATATAAATATTGCCTAAATTAAAGAAGTTGTTTACACTTGGTCCAAATATACAAATATTCCAAAATCCAATCCAAACTATTTTGAAATCCAAACATTTTATATATATTTATTAAGCCATACAAAAATTGCCCACGGAACCTTTGCCATAATGTCTTAAAATCCTCTTTCTTGTAATTACCAAAAACAATAGCAGAGCCATTCATGTCTGCTATTTCTAAACAAAAGCCATCCTATAAAAGCTTTAACAATCATTTTCTTATAACTTCAGTGAGAAACCCAATGTTTGTGTAAAATTAAAAAAATATATATACTATTGCCTCTAGTTATCAAGCCGTCAACCGCAAATATGCTGGAATTCTGCAGCATATTTGTGGCGAGGCTGATTTGCCTTAGATATCAAGCCCTACTGCCTGGTAAAAGTAGAATCTAGTGACGTAAGCTTCGATCCGCCGGACTCAGTCCGACACAGATCGATTCTTATGTCATTATGATGTTCCGAACGCAAGTTTGGCACAATCTGACTACTTTTGCTAGTTATTAAACTACTACGAGGTACGCTCGGCACTATTCCGGGCCAGCCTACCTGGATTTCAATCCGCCACCCTGGAGGCGGCAGATCCCATAGTAATCAATGGGAGTCTGACCATAGCGAAAGCTCATGTTCGCTGCAGCCCAATATCCCATTGATTCCTATGGGAAATGTCTGCACCTAACACCCTAACATGTACCCCGAGTCTAAACACCCCTAATCTGCCCCCCTACACTGCCGCAACTAAATAAAGTTATTACCCCCTAAACCGCCACTCCCGGACCCCGCCGCAACCTACATTATACATATTAACCCCTAATCTGCCTCCCCCTATACCGCCGCCACCTACATAAACTAATTAACCCCTATCCTGCGGATCCCGGACCCCGCCGCCACCTATATTAAACTTATTAACCCCTATCCTGCCCCCCCATACCGCCGCCATAATAATAAAATTATTAACCCCTAAACCTAAGTCTAACCCTAACCCCCCCTAACTTAAATATTATTTTAATAAATCTAAATAATATTACTCGTATTAACTAAATTAATCCTATTTAAAACTAAATACTTACCTGTAAAATAAACCCTAAGATAGCTACAATATAACTAATAATTATATTGTAGCTATTTTAGGATTTATTTTTATTTTACAGGTAACTTTGTATTTATTTTAACTAGGTACAATAGCTATTAAATAGTTAATAACTATTTAATAGCTACCTAGCTAAAATACTTACAAAATTACCTGTAAAATAAATCCTAACCTAAGTTACAATCATACTTACAAAATTACCTGTAAAATAAATCCTAACCTAAGTTGCAATCAGCCAATCAGATTGAAGTTCAATGCGATTGGCTGATCCAGATCAGATTTTTCCTACCTTAATTCCGATTGGCTGATAGAATCCTATCAGCCAATTGGAATTCGAGGGACTCCATCTTGGATGACATCATTTAAAGGACCAGGAATTCGTCGTTAGTCCGTCGGCCAGGAAGGATGCTCTGCGCCAGAGGTCTTGAAGATGGAGCCGCTCCTCGTCGGATGGATGAAGATAGAAGATGCCACTTGGATGAAGATGTCTGCCGGTCCGGATGTCCTCTTCTGCCCGCATAGGATGAAGACTTCTGCTGGTCTGAATGTCCTCTTCTGCCCCATCAGATGAAGACTTCGGCCCGGCTGGGTGAAGACGACTCAAGGTAGGGAGATCTTCAGGGGGTTAAGTGTTAGGTTTTTTTAAGGGGGGTTTGGGTGGGTTAGAGTAGGGGTATGTGGGTGGTGGGTTTTAATGTTGGGGGGGTTGTATTTTTTTTTACAGGTAAAAGAGCTGATTACTTTGGGGCAATGCCCTGCAAAAAGCCATTTTAAGGGCTGTTAAAAGAGCTGATTACTTTGTAATGTAGAATAGGGTAGGGACTTTTATTATTTTGTTTTTTTTATTTTATTAGGGGGCTTAGATTAGGTGTAATTAGATTAAAATTCTTGTAATATTTTTTTATTTTCTGTAATTTAGTGTTGTTTTTTGTAATTTAGTTTAGTTTATTTAATTGCAGGTATTTGTAGATAATTTATTTAATTAATTTAATGATAGTGTAGTGTTAGGTTTAATTGTAACTTAGGTTAGGATTTATTTTACAGGTAATTTTGTATTTCTTTTAGCTAGGTAGTTATTAAATAGTTAATAACTATTTAATAACTATTGTACCTAGTTAAAGTGAAGGTAAACTTTGCCATGTTCGATAATGTTACATGCCAATACATATAAAATGAAGGGTACGTTAAGTCATCATTTCTTTTATTTTGAAATATTTACCTATTTATCGCCGTTTTTCTATACAATTCTACTCTTTATCTAAACTGCCCGTTTATTTATTTTTTTCTTTCAGTCCGGTCACGTTGTTGGATTATCCAATAATAGGTCTGGCCGTTAGGCGGCCGTCATTTGACGTCACAACATTTAGAGACGTTCTGCGCATGCGTTGGCTATACTTCTGCTCCCGTCCAAGCCGTGCTCGTTCCGGATTAGCGCATGCGCAATTCATGCGTATAGGTAGAACTCTTCAGAAGGCAGTCTATTTACAAGTAAATTGCAACAGTATCTGTGGCTACAAACGGTTTTACTCGATCGCTGCTATATCTTCTGTTTGGATCCAAAGTAAGTCTTTTTTATTACTTTAGTCACGCAGGCGCAAGTGGAATGTACCGTGAGTTGTGCGCATGCGCAAGTTGCACCTCAATCGTGAACGCGCTTCTCCAATACGTATAGAGCGGGTGGGTCCGCTCTGTACGTAATACATTGATAAACCAGGAAATACGTGGAGGGAGGAGTTAAGACCGGCTGAAAACGTAGATAAAAACTGTTTGTTATACTTATATATATATAGTTATTTGTTATAAAAACATAGCGATCTTACTATATAGTACATGGGTAACATAATACAGCTGACAAAAAAGCTAAACTTTACCTTCACTTTAAAATAAATACAAAGTTGCCTGTAAAATAAAAATTAAATCCTAAAATAGCTACAATGTAACTATTAGTTATATTGTAGCTATATTAGGGTTTATTTTATAGATAAGTATTTAGTTTTAAATAGGATTAATTTAGTTAATAAGAGTAATATTATTTAGATTTATTTATTTAATTAATATTTAAGTTAGGGGGGTGTTAGGGTTAGTGTTAGACTTAGGTTTAGGGGTTAATAATTTTATTATAGTGGCGGCGGTGTAAGGGGGGCAGGATAGGGGTTAATAAATTTATTATAGGTGGCGGCAGTATGGGGGGGCAGGATAGGGGTTAATAGGTATTATGTAGGTGGCGGCGGGGTCCGGGAGCGGCGGTTTAGGGGTTAACATATTTATTATAGTTGCGGCAGGGTCCGGGAGCGGCGGTTTAGGGGTTAAACAATTTATTTTGTTGCGGCGGGGTCCGGGAGCGGCAGTTTAGGGGTTAACATATTTATTATAGTTGCCGCGGGGTCCGGGAGTGGCGGTTTAGGGGTTAAACAATTTATTTTGTTGCGGCGGGGTCCGGGAGCGGCGGTTTAGAGGTTAACATATTTATTATAGTTGCAGCGGGGTCCGGGAGTGGCGGTTTAGGGGTTAAACAATTTATTTAGTTGCGGCGGGGTCCGGGATTGGCAGGATAGGGGTTAATAAGTTTATGTAGGTGGCGGCGGTATAGGGGGCGTCAGATTAGAGGTTAATAGGTATAATGTAGGTGGCGGCAGGGTCCTGGAGCGGCGCTTTAGGGGTTAATAACTTTATTTAGTTGTGTGGGCTCCAGGGGCACCGGTATAGGGGGTAGAACAGTATAGTATAGTCTGAGTGCTTAGTGACAGGGGTATCAATAAAGCTGTAAAAAAGCAGAAGAGCAGCGAGATTGATGAGTGATAACTATCACAGTCCGCTGCTCATCGCCCCGTACTTGGTGCGCGGCTTTTTGACAGATTTATTGATAACTTTGGAGAGCGTATTCAGGTCTGCAGCGGCGATGTGAGGTGAGCTTAGGCGAGCATATTGGGCCGGCGAATGCAGGTAAGTAGACGGCTTCATAACTAGAGGCCTATATATTCTCATTTTGCATACATCTGACCAGTGATTTTTTTTTTTTTTTTAAGTTTTGGTACTCATTCATTATTGATTAATATGTTTTGCTCTGTAACTTCAAGAAAAGATGATTACAAATATCACCTGTTATGAGATAGCAGTGGTGGGGGTATCCCCACAAAAGCCCTGCATCTGACAGCCAAATGGTGGCATGAAATATACCTTAATGGGCCTTAGGAGTGAAGGGGACACTGTAGGCACTTTGGCACTTTATGGTTCTTTCTTTTGAGACTGTACTGGGATTTATGTGGACTGAACAAACATCTTAAAGGGATACTAAAACCAATTCTTTTTTAATAATTCAGATAGAGCAGCAATTTTAATCAACTTTCTAATTTACTCCTATTATTAATTTGTCTTAGTTCTCTTGCTTTCTTTATTTAAAAAGCAGGAATGTAAAGCCTAGGAGCCGACCCATTTTTGGTCCAGAACCTGGGTTACGCTTGCTTATTGGTTTACTAAATGTAGCTACCAACAAGCAAGCCCTAGCCAGGTGCTGAACCGAAAATGGTCTGGTTTCTAAGCTTCACATTCCTGCTTTTTAAATAAAGATAGCAAAAGAACAAAGATAAATTGGAGTATAGGAATAAATTAGAAAGATGATGAAAATTGCGGCTCTATCCAAATCATGAAAGAAAAAAATGTGGGTTTACTATTCCTTTAAGGTTTATATTTTAGCACAGTGGGCAATTTATTTTTTTACTTTTTCTTTCTTTCTTTGAATACATATGTAATATATTTACAGAAATTAAGGCCATTATATATACCTTGTTTAGTTTGAGGAATTCCCCTCTGATATTTATATTTACTTTCTTTGAGCAGAAACTAACACAGGTTCCTTCTGATGTTGGGGTGTTTTTTTTTTACCTGTTTAAAGAGTTTGCCGTCTGCTAAATAAGCTGTCTTTAAGCTCTTTCTTAAATTATGATGAACAGAGTAATTCTTTTTTTATGCTGTTGGGGAAAGTCACGACAGCAAGTTAATAAAATAAAATTGTGTTTATTATGCAATAATTTTTAATCTTCCACAAATTTCACTAATACAATTTCAGTTTCTAGAACTCTGGTAGGTAAATATTGAAGCAGAAATCGGACGAATTATCAAGCTCCTGTTTCTGCGCGAGTCTTCAGGCTCACCGGAAACAGCAGTTATGAAGCAGCAGTCTTAAGACCGCTGCTCCATAACTGGTTCGCCTGCTCTAAAGCTGCGGACATCAATCCGTATGATCCTATACGATCGGGCTGATTGACACCCCTGTTAGCGGCCGATTGGCAGCGAATCTGCAGAGGGTGGCATTGCACAAGCAGTTCACAAGATTGTGCAATGATAAATTCCGACAGCGTATGCTGTCGGCATTCATCGATGTCTGTCAGATATGATCCGCTGAGCGGATCATGTCGGACAGACCAATGATAAATTGGCCTCATCATTTCAAAGAGAAATATAAACTGTGTAATAATTATAAGGAGAATTGAAAAGTGGATATTGCCAAAAAATTTCTCTCTTCTATTTGTACAGTGTAATGCTATGTAAGGAGAATTGAAAAGTTGATATTGCCAAAATGTTTCTCTCTTCTATTTGTACAGTGATTTTGGTATTGAAAGATATTCACAGTTTATTAGTATTTTTACACACTTTAATTTTTTTTTGGGGGGGGGGGTTTAAATCTTCTAAATTAAAGTAATTTTCTGGAGTTGATTCGTTAACATCATTTCAAGTTTTTACAATTTTTTTTAATTTTTTATTAGTATTTTTACACACTTTAATTTTGGGTGGGTGGTTTAAATCTTCTAAATTAAAGTAATTTTCTGGAGTTGATTCGTTAACATCATTTCAAGTTTTTACAATTTTTTTTATTTTTTTGTGGCCACCACTCACTAAAAATAGAAAGATTAGTGAGTTGTGTTAATTCACTATAAGAGGTTATTCTGATTGGCTATAGTCAATATGATTTAAAAGCCCTCAAAAACATGTACTCTATAATTTTTAAACTACTGATCTTTAATACTCACCAACAATATATCAGATCTGTTTAGTTGCATTTCCTTGACAGGTGAAGAGATTTTCTTGCAACGTTTAAAAACAGCTACTTTTAACACATTTACCACAACCCTTTTCAACAAGCACAACTGAAATGTTTTCTTAAAAAAGAGATTACATTAAAAAAACAACAACATAATGTTAACCCCTTAATGACCAGGACGTACCCTTTACGATGATGGCCGTTAAGGGTTCTCTTGGTTATAATAGCACGGGTATACACTCCCTACCTCCTGCTGGCCACTGGAAATAGTCACCACCGATGGTGAGACTGCGCTATTATAAATGTAATCCCCATTGAAAAAAACAGTGACATACAGGGTATGCCACTGGTCCTTAAGGGGTTAAAATATTATTTCTTTCCCAAGGACTAGTGATTAGAATTTTAATATTCAAAATTTGCATCGGAAAAACAAAAAAACAATGGCCTAGATTTGGAGTTTGGCGGTAGCCGTGAAAACCAGCGTTAGAGGCTCCTAACGCTGGTTTTAGGCTACCGCCGATATTTGAAGTCATTCAAAAAAGGGTCTAACGCTCACTTTTCAGCCGCGACTTTTCCATACCGCAGATCCCCTTACGTCAATTGCGTATCCTATCTTTTCAATGGTATCTTTCTAACTCCGGTATTTAGAGTCGTGTCTGAAGTGAGCGTTAGAATTCTAACGACAAAACTCCAGCCGCAGAAAAAAGTCAGTAGTTAAGAGCTTTATGGGCTAACGCCGGTTTATTAAGCTCTTAACTACTGTGCTCTAAAGTACACTAACACCCATAAACTACCTATGTACCCCTAAACCGAGGTCCCCCCACATTGCTGACACACGATTACATTTTTTAACCCCTAATCTGCCGACCGCCACCTACGTTATACTTATGTAACCCTAATCTGCTGCCCCTAACACCGCCGACCCCTATATTATATTTATTAACCCCTAACCTGCCCCCCACAATGTCGCAGCCAGCTACCTACAATAATTAACCCCTAATCTGTTGACCGCAAAGAGCCGCCACCTACATTATAGCTATGTACCCCTAATCTGCTGCCCCTAACACCGCCGACCCCTATATTATATTTATTAACCCCTAATATGCCCCCCTCAACGTCGCCTCCACCTGCCTACACTTATTAACCCCTAATCTGCCGAGCGGACCTGAGCGCTAATATAATAAAGTTATTAACCCCTAATCCGCCTCACTAACCCTATAATAAATAGTATTAACCCCTAATCTGCCCTCCCTAACATCGCCGACACCTAACTTCAATTATTAACCCCTAACCTGCCCCCCACAATGTCGCAGCCAGCTACCTACAATAATTAACCCCTAATCTGTTGACCGCAAAGAGCCGCCACCTACATTATAGCTATGTACCCCTAATCTGCTGCCCCTAACACCGCCGACCCCTATATTATATTTATTAACCCCTAATATGCCCCCCTCAACGTCGCCTCCACCTGCCTACACTTATTAACCCCTAATCTGCCGAGCGGACCTGAGCGCTAATATAATAAAGTTATTAACCCCTAATCCGCCTCACTAACCCTATAATAAATAGTATTAACCCCTAATCTGCCCTCCCTAACATCGCCGACACCTAACTTCAATTATTAACCCCTAATCTGCCAACTGGAGCTCACAGCTATTCTAATAAATGTATTAACCCCTAAAGCTAAGTCTAACCCTAACACTAACACCCCCCTAAATTAAATATAATTTTAATCTAACAAAATTAATTAACTCTTCTTAAATAAATTATTCCTATTTAAAGCTAAATACTTACCTGTAAAATAAATCCTAATATAGCTACAATATAAATTATAATGATATTATAGCTATTTTAGGATTAATATTTATTTTACAGGTAACTTTGTATTTATTTTAACCAGGTACAATAGCTATTAAATAGTTAAGAACTATTTAATAGCTAAAATAGTTAAAATAATTACAAATTTACCTGTAAAATAAATCCTAACCTAAGTTACAATTAAACCTAACACTACACTATCAATAAATTAATTAAATAAAATACCTATAATTATCTACAATTAAACCTAACACTACACTATCAATAAATAAATTAAATACAATTCCTACAAATAAATACAATGAAATAAACTAACTAAAGTACAAAAAATAAAAAAATATTTACAAACATTAGAAATATATTACAACAATTTTAAACTAATTACACCTACTCTAAGCCCCCTAATAAAATAACAAAGCCCCCCAAAATAAAAAAATGCCCTACCCTATTCTAAATTACTAAAGTTCAAAGCTCTTTTACCTTACCAGCCCTGAACAGGGCCCTTTGCAGGGCATGCCCCAAGAAGTTCAGCTCTTTTGCCTGTAAAAAAAAACATACAATACCCCCCCCAACATTACAACCCACCACCCACATACCCTTAATCTAACCCAAACCCCCCTTAAATAAACCTAACACTAAGCCCCTGAAGATCTCCCTACCTTGAGTCGTCTTCACCCAGCCATTCAAATTCTTCATCCAAGCGGAGCAAGAAGAGGTCCTCCATCCGGTAGAAGTCTTCATCCAAGCGGGGCAGAAGAGGTCTTGCATCCGATTGAAGTCTTCATCCAAGAGGCATCTTCTATCGTCATCCATCCGGAGCGGATCCAATCATCCAATCGGATTGAACTTGATTCTGATTGGCTGATTCCATCAGCCAATCAGAATATTCCTACCTTAATTCCGATTGGCTGATAGAATCCTATCAGCCAATCAGAATTCGAGGGACGCCATCTTGGATGACGTCATTTAAAGGAACCGTCATTCGTCGTTCAGTCGTCGGCCAGGATGGATGTTCCGCGTCGGAGGTCTTCAGGATGCTGCCGCTCCGGATGGATGACGATAGAAGATGCCTCTTGGATGAAGACTTCAATCGGATGGAAGACCTCTTCTACCCCGCTTGGATGAAGACTTCTACCGGATGGAGGACCTCTTCTTGCTCCGCTTGGATGAAGAATTTGGCTCGGCTGGGTGAAGACGACTCAAGGTAGGGAGATCTTCAGGGGCTTAGTGTTAGGTTTATTTAAGGGGGGTTTGGGTTAGATTAGGGGTATGTGGGTGGTGGGTTGTAATGTTGGGGGGGTATTGTATGTTTTTTTTTACAGGCAAAAGAGCTGAACTTCTTGGGGCATGCCCCGCAAAGGGCCCTGTTCAGGGCTGGTAAGGTAAAAGAGCTTTGAACTTTAGTAATTTAGAATAGGGTAGGGCATTTTTTTATTTTGGGGGGCTTTGTTATTTTATTAGGGGGCTTAGAGTAGGTGTAATTAGTTTAAAATTGTTGTAATATATTTCTAATGTTTGTAAATATTTTTTTATTTTTTGTAACTTAGTTCTTTTTTATTTTTTGTACTTTAGTTAGTTTATTTCATTGTATTTATTTGTAGGAATTGTATTTAATTTATTTATTGATAGTGTAGTGTTAGGTTTAATTGTAGATAATTATAGGTATTTTATTTAATTAATTTATTGATAGTGTAGTGTTAGGTTTAATTGTAACTTAGGTTAGGATTTATTTTACAGGTAAATTTGTAATTATTTTAACTATTTTAGCTATTAAATAGTTCTTAACTATTTAATAGCTATTGTACCTGGTTAAAATAAATACAAAGTTACCTGTAAAATAAATATTAATCCTAAAATAGCTATAATATAATTATAATTTATATTGTAGCTATATTAGGATTTATTTTACAGGTAAGTGTTTAGCTTTAAATAGGAATAATTTATTTAAGAAGAGTTAATTAATTTCGTTAGATTAAAATTATATTTAACTTAGGGGGGTGTTAGTGTTAGGGTTAGACTTAGCTTTAGGGGTTAATACATTTATTAGAATAGCGGTGAGCTCCAGTCGGCAGATTAGGGGTTAATAATTGAAGTTAGGTGTCGGCGATGTTAGGGAGGGCAGATTAGGGGTTAATCCTATTTATTATAGGGTTAGTGAGGCGGATTAGGGGTTAATAACTTTATAATAGCGCTCAGGTCCGGTCGGCAGATTAGGGGTTAATAAGTGTAGGCAGGTGGAGGCGACGTTGTGGGGGGCAGATTAGGGGTTAATAAATATAATATAGGGGTCGGCGGTGTTAGGGGCAGCAGATTAGGGGTACATAGGGTTAATGTAAGTAGCGGCGGTTTACGGAGCGGCAGATTAGGGGTTTAAAATAATATACAGGGGTCAGCGATAGCGGGGACGGCAGAATAGGGGTTAATAAGTGTAAGGTTAGGGGTGTTTAGACTCGGGTACATGTTAGAGTGTTAGGTGCAGACGTAGGAAGTGTTTCCCCATAGGAAACAATGGGGCTGCGTTAGGAGCTGAACGCGGCTTTTTTGCAGGTGTTAGTTTTTTTTTCAGCTCAAACAGCCCCATTGTTTCCTATGGGGGAATCGTGCACGAGCACATTTTTGAGGCTGGCCGCGTCCGTAAGCAACTCTGGTATTGAGAGTTGAAGTTGCGTTAAATATGCTGTACGCTCCTTTTTTGGAGCCTAACGCAGCCATTCTGTGGACTCTCAATACCAGAGTTATTTTAAAGGTGCGGCCAGAAAAAAGCCAGCGTTAGCTACACAGGTCGTTACCGACAAAACTCTAAATCTAGCCGAATATTTTTCTCTTGACAATAAAATATTTCCAACGATTTAAGTTTATGTAAAATGTAATTCTTTAGCAATGTTTTGCTGAGAGACCATATAGAAAACTGCGTATATATATATCTTTGTCACTCCCATATATGTAAAGGTACTTTCTAGTGTAATCAAGAAAATATAATTATTTTGGAAATCCTCTCAATTATCACCATTTTTACTTGGACTATCAAAAACCTTTATTTTTTTCCAAGTTACTACTTCAAGCATTATGTTTATAATAATATAGGTTTACTTACTGCCTAAAACATAAATAATTGAAGCAAGCAAAAAACACTCTGTACAAAATATTATAAGGGTTGAAACAAAGCTTGTGTGTTATCTAATTTTTAAAAATGACCATATTCTTTAATGAAAAATAACTTTCTAGATAAACAAAATATTTCCAGTTAGGACATAAGTCCTAAAACCTAACTTACTGACCAGCAGCTCCGAATATGCTACGCTCATATGTCACCTGAGATCAGAAGCCACATAGTTAAGGATTCAGTAATAGGTATACACATAAGTACATAGGCAATGCATTTATTTATTCTCTGTGTTTCCTTTCATTATTCACAACAGTGACCAGCTTTCTTACTCAAGTCCAACCGAGATGTTGGGTCTGTGACTAAAACTTGAATTATTGCTAGAGGCCCATGCCCAGGCACAAAGACTAGCCTTAAGCATTATTATTTTGATTGTGTAATTAAACGGTGAAAAGGAATTCTGAATAGTAATTACTTGTAATAGATTCTTCTTTTTTTTCTTCTTCACATTAACAATAAATGAAATATACATTTTTACAATTAACAGTGTTAAAACAAAATTCTGCTAGCTGTCCTGGCGCCACAGTTGTTATTTGCCAGCTCTGGAGAATTAGTAGCCTGTTAGAAAATGCACCAGATGGCAAGCTTGTGAAAGGTTATTTCTTTAAGATGTCAGAGATAGAGTCGAGTGAAACGCAGGACATTGTTGCTGTCAGTGTCAAACTGTGCTGCAATGGAAGCTAGCCAAATGACAGCTGAAGGGCAAAGTGCCTAGAATATGAAAAATGATTTTATGATCGAATATAACAACATGCAAAATAATAATACAAATAATGCACATATACAAAAAAAATGATTCCTTGACACTTTAAACATCACATCTGATTGCTCATACATTACACTTGCCTTTATTAAATTCTCTCCTTCAAAACAAGAGTAATAGAATATTATTAATGAACATCATGGCTCAAAATGAACTGAATTAATTTGTAATATATTACGAGAAGGACATAAGGGATTCATGTACTAAAATACAAAATTGATTTGATTATTACCATCAATTCATTAGAATGAATATGCCCCGTAGTTACATATTTTATTTATTAAAACACAAAACTAATACTCTCAGTGTATTTGTCAAGTGTTTACAGCATAGCAATAACAAAATATTCAGGTTATGGTTTTGTGTCTGTCATTGCAGATGAGATAAACAACAGATTTCATGTAGTCAGAATATGTGACCTGAAACTGACATCATCAAAGTGACTTCTACCAGAGGAATAGAGGACAAACAATATCATGCATTATTCAGTATAAATTGCTATAAGGTATATGGTTCCTATAATATAAAAATCTCATTTTATATTGATTTGCACACTATTGATGACTAGTCATGTTTTGTTGATTGTATTATTTGTATGCACAGACATGGAAGAATATCACTTTTATTTATTAGTCAGCAGAATAAAAGTTACTGGTCAGATGAGAAAAAGCTACCAGTCCACTGACAGTACAGGCAAAAGTCAAATTTGTTACTCATCCACTGCAATTTTGAATTAGTCTGTTACTAGAGGACATTTCCAGCCCTATTTAAGACTATCTTTATTTGTAAAATTTGCTAATTATAAAGTAACTTGACAGTGGTTCTATAATAATAATAATAATAATAATTTACTACACAGGTTGTCAGGACAAATGAGACCAGGTGATCTATGTAACTTAAGTTTTATGTAAAGGTGTATTCTCAAATTATTCAGGATAGGCTTGGGCACAATGCATGGCTTCTTGAAAACCTTTATTGTCATTGTGCAAATTATTACCCTTTAAATTCATCTTGTGACCTCTTGTAAGTGATATTTTTCTTCTTGAAAATGTTTTTCTCCTGAATTATATTAATATATTCTGTATCATTTCCAAAAAAGGAGCTCATTCGTGTAACAAAAATCTCTAACAGCTCCTGTGAGATTTATCTTCTCTTATGATCAATGCTGTTTTGATAGAAATTCTGTTTTTCTCTGTGTTCTTGTTATTACATCCTGGTCTAGCAAGTCCTATAACAAGTGTATTCCACTTATCTCAGTAAACTGTAGTACAGCTCTGCTCTGAGATGCTTTGTATCAGCTTATTTGTGTTTTTGTCATCAGTGATAGCTTTTGTATTATTATGACAATAACCAGTGTTCCAGATTTAAATTCTAAAATTTAGTTTATATGTACTTTGCAAATTTACTATCCATTTTCTGTTCTGAATTCAATTTTTTTTTTACTGAGCAAAAATGGTGTGTCCTGGGTACCATATCCTGTTCAGCAGATGTTCTAGGCTTCATACATTTGTCTCCTCCTTTAGCATATTACTATAGCTCTATTACAAGACAATTTACTAGTTCATACCCTGTGCACTATTACAGCTATAGGGGTAGATTTACTATGCTGCAAATGCAGCTGTTTCCGCATGAGCCTTCAGGCTCGCCAGTTGTAAGACCGCTGCTCCTTAACTCATCCGCCACCTCTGATATTGGCGGACAGCAATCATGATCATGATGATTGACACTCCCTATTAGCGGCCTGCGAATGTGCAGAGTGCGGCATTGCACAAGCATTTTACCAGAATATACTGTTATCACAGTGTCATGTGTATATCACAATGACACTGTGATAACAGTATATGTTAAAAGCAATCACCTAGCTTAAATAAGCAGTGGTTTGGATTAATGTTAACGTCTGTTGGTCTAATATGCACAGTGATTTAGCATATCACTATTAAGAAAATAGAGTTGCTACTAATTTCTAGTATAATAGGACATCTATATGGTTCGCAACGATAATGATACAAATTAGTTTATTTGTGTGTGTGAGATGTGTTGTTGATTTTGACATAGGGATTTTAGTCAGAAATCGGCTGACTGGGTAACCCCCATGATGTTTGCAGGCAGGAGGACGTATTTGAGCGTATAGGAATGCCTGTGTTGAATGCTTGATAAGCAATGTTAACCCTATACATAAAATTACACTTGTAATCACCATTCACGCTCCCCATTAGCCACAGGCTCCTTCTTTTCTGTTTTTAAATTAGTGTTGAGTTTATATCTGATATAAGGATTGGATGTGACATTCCCTATTCCTGTTATCCAACTTTAGATTAATGTTGTTGTTGTTAATTTTCAAACTAATAAAGTGTTATATTTTAAATTCCTTACTTTATATATTTAGTGTATAATTCTACACTGGGTTTTAAGCCCCAAATCCTCTATATACCCAAATATATTTGGTATATGTGCATATATGTCTGTAAATACATATATACACATATAAATGCATTAAAACATATTTATACATATATATATATATATATATATAGAGATAGATAGATAGATAGATAGATAGATAGATAGATGATAGATAGATAGATAGATAGATAGATAGATAGATAGATAGATAGATAGATAGATAGATAGATAGATACATACATATACATGTTTAGACATGTATATGTATGTATTTCAGTGTTAAAGTGCTTTGCTGGCATTTTTTTCTAACATCCAAGATCTCATATCTTTGAGCCCTTATAACATTTGTGTGCCATATTTTTTTTAAATAATTTTTATTAGAAAATGTTATTATGAGTGTAAGTGTACTTTGTAATGTATTTTTGATGTGTTTTGTGAAAACAGTTAACACCAGCTCTGACATCATAGTAAGAATTATGGTGTAAATTGCGATTGCAGTAGCAAAATTGCAATTTCACTCAACTTGTAATAAGAGCAGATTTTAACAGTCACGAAAAGCTTCACAAAATTGTTTGCTTTCCACTTGTAATCTAAACCTTAGAAAATTCAAGAGACATGGGCCTCTAGTTATTAAGGTCTGTCGGACCTCGCTGAATTCAGCATTGCACCAGCAGCTCACAAGAGCTACTAGTGCAATGCCGCCCCCTGCAGACTCGCAGACCAATCGGCTGCCAGCAGGGGGGTGTCAATCAACCCGATCATACTTGATCGGGTTGATTTCTGGCGATGTCTGTCCGCCTGATCAGAGCAGGCGGACAGGTTATGGAGCAGCGGTCTTTGTGACCGCTGCTTCATAACTGCATTCGGAGCTTTATACATATGCCCCATGGTATATGGCAAGGTGTTTAACTGGAAATTATATATATATATATATATATATATATATATATATATATATATATATATATATACAGTAGGTATTGAAAAGAATCACCCCCTTGAAAAGATTCACATTTTGTTGCTTTGCAGCACAGTTTTTGTTTATTCAGTTGTAAATACTCAGTGCAACTTATAACATCCAAGTGAAAGATATAACACCAAAATGTCAGGCAAAAATAAAGACAATTCAAAGACAGAATCACTTAGTTGTAAAAAGGATCACCCCCTCCTAATTACTTCTAAACTCAATCAGGTAGCAAACACCTTCTCAACGGCACACACAAAGCCATTTGACCTTCAACTGTGATCAGCTGTGGGCATATTGATTAGCTCAGCATGAAAAGAGCTTCCCTGGAGCATTTCAGTCTCTGGTAGTGCCACTGAAGCAAACAATCAACTATGAATGGCAAGGTACTGTCAAACGATCTCAGGGATAATGTTGTGGACAGGCACAAGTCATGAGATGGATACAAGAAAATATCAAAGGCTTTATCAATGCCTAGAAGCACAGTGAAGTCTATTATTAAAAAGTGGAAGGTATTTGGTACAACACAGACCCTCTCCGGATCAGGACATCACTCCAAACTGGATGAAAGAGCCAGGAGAAAACTGGTCAGAGAGGCTACCAAGAGGCCCACAGCAACTCTGAAGCAGTTGCAGGAATATATGAGAAAGAGTGGTCATTGTGTGCATGTGACAACAATATCACAAATTATCCACAAATGTGGCTTGTATGGGAGGGTTGCAAGAAAAAAGCCACTCCTCAAGAAAGGCCACATGCAGTCATGACTGAGCTTTGCCATAACACACTTTGGAGATTCTGAGGCCACATGGTAAAAGGTGTTATGGTCAGATGAGACTAAAATTTAATTATTTGGCATCAGCACCAAACAATATGTATGGAGGAACACCATACCTAGAGTAAAGCATGGAGCACTTGTCAGGATAGAAGGAATAATGGATGGGGCAAAATATTGTCAAATTCTTGAGGAAAAGTTGTCAATGGGAATAATATTTACCTTCCAACATGATAATGACCCAAAGTACACAGCAAAAATGACCACACAGTGGTTGAAGGAGAAAAAGGTGAATGTCCTTATATGGCCTAGTTAGAGCCCATGCTCAAAGCCCCATTGCATATCTGTGGCATGACTTGAAGACTGCAGTCCACAAACGGTCACCATCAAATGTAACAGAACTGGAGAAGTTCTGCAAAGATTATTTTCAAGGGGGTGATTCTTTTAAATACCCACTGTATATATATATATATATATATATATATATATATATATATATATATATATATATATATATATATATATATATATATATATATATATATATGTGTGTGTGTGTAGAGAGAGAGAGAGGGAGAGAGAGGGAGAGAGAGGCCCCAATATTCAAAGCATTGACGGACAGTCGATAAATTGCCTCATTGGCCTCGTCAGCCTCACAATCTATCGAGATATTCAAAGAAAAGGGGCAGACCCAGGAAGTGCAGACGAGTTGTGATGTGTCTTCCATAGGAAATAATGGGAAGCACTACATCAGCAAAAGTCCAACAGCTTTGCAACTTATTTGTGATGTAGGCGGAGGGGGGGCTGACTTTACATAAAATGGATTGTGCATTCACTAATTTTTAAAAAGGAATATGTGTAGTAACAATTTAAATTATGCACATGTTATTGGAAATATCGCCACTAAAAAGCAGGCGAGACTGATAGGGCTGAAAAATGTTTGCTAAGATGGTGTAAGGATTCTACATCGCTTTTTCCTTCTCACCATCTTATCACATGGTTTCCCTGTCCTACCTGTACATAAGGGATCACCTGACTGCAAACAGGTGCTTAGTTATTAAACTTTGTAGCTGCACCTAGCTGTGTTGTTGCACCAGCATTCTTGATAATATTAAGCCGTTTGGATTATAACCTACTTCTCCTGCTACCTAAAATTATGAATAATTTTCCACTCCAACAGTGCCTTTATTTAATGCAGTGGCTACGTTATTAGCCCTCTTGAATTAGCTACAATTCCTTCCTGCTTATTGGACCGTAGCCAAGCAGCCTGCTCAGTGTTCCCTGCATACGTCTCCGTTAGCTGCTCGCAGTTCTCTTCTCCTGAACCGGAGTCCGGAATAACTTACACAGCAGCCAGCCACTCGCTCTTACCTGGTACCAGTAATAAGTAGTGTATACAAAGACGGACATCTACATTTGTATCTTACTTTAGCGGCTCTGCATCTAAGCCGAACTGAAACAAAAGCGGGTAACAGGCTCCTCCCCCCTCCTCCAACTGGCTTCAAGCCGGAACATTGTACGCTCTTGTTTGTTCAGACACTGGTTTGGATACAGGTGGTAAAACTTGCTACAAGTAAAGTCTTGTAATCAAACCTGACAAGTTACTTCATTATAAACAACCTCTCCACCTTCAACTACTAAGCTACGTAGTAACCCTACGTCACAGGGAGAGCTAGCTGTTATGGTATACCGAATTTTGAGCCATACTGATTAAGCTTACTCGCTGTCTTTTGAGTTAAAGGGAGAAATAAATCCCAACTATTACTTAACCAGTTAACACCACTCTGTGCCATATAAACAGTTTGGGTGTTCACTGTTAGTTAAAGTCATGTATTTTGCTGTTTCATTCTAGCAGCATCCTATCTACAACTAATATATAGTCAATAAAAGCAAACAGGTCTATGCTTATACAATAGCCCTACTGCACTAGTGATACAAAATTTCATGTCCTGCATCTGCAGTTGTGATCCATCCTTCCTAAACTGACTGACTGTTACAGATGGATGACATCCATTGTTAATAAAGACAAAAAAGAAGAGGAAAAAAAAAAAACATTGCCAATGTGTGTGCTGTGTTATGTATTTATTCTTTGTGTTCAGCACACTGTCAGATTCACTCATGGCCAAACGTATACCGCCGCTTGTGAACAACACATGCAGCACACTCATATTCACTCTTGGCCAAAGCAAATCGCCACTTGCGAAAAACCCTTTCAGCACACTCATATTCACTCTTGGCCAAACGCATACCACCACTTGAGAAATACACTAGCAGCATGCTCATATTCACTCTTTGCCAAATGCATACCACTACTTGCAAAAAACACTTGCTGCACACTCGTATTTGCTCTTGGCCAAATGCATACCGCCGCTTGTGAAAAACACTTGCAGCACACGCATATTCACTCTTGGCTAAACGCATACCGCTGCTTGTGAAAAAAACACTTGCAGCACACTCATATTTACCCTTGGCCAAATGCATACCGCTGCTTGTGAAAAAAACACTTGCAGCACACTCGTATTTACCCTTGGCCAAATGCATACCGCTGCTTGAGAAAAACACTTGCAGCACACTCATATTCACTCTTGGCCAACTTGCAGCACACTCATATTCACTCTTGGTCAAACACCTCATGAGGTGACTTTATGTACCGTCCTCTGAATATCCCTTACTCCGCTGCAAGAGGTTCTCTACTCATTTCCTCCTCAACCTTCTCTCGCTCCCAAGTCATAGCGGATACAGCCTTTGGTCCCAATCAAGAGGCCAATGTTTCACAATCACGGATGTGCTGCATATAGTTAAATTGAAAGTGCGCATCCGTGAACGCACAATCCTCTGCAATCTTAGAAATGCACTTTCATCTCCTCCGATGTGCAGCATAGAGTTAAATCGGAAGTGTGCATCAGTGAACGACAAAACCAGTTAAATGTAAAAGTGGAATTATTTTTCCAATGTATTTAAAATGTAGTGTATAATATGTATGAATACATTGATAACGTAATGATTTAAAACAATTATATATTTTGCAGTCCTTTAATAAAATAACAAATGTATCTATACTCAGGAGAAACTTAGCATGTCTGTATCATATTTATGATGCTTAGGGTTAATCGCTCTGACACAATATTGTTGACATTGTCTGATTTTATGGCGTTTTCCATAATTTACAAGTTTTATTACAAGTTTTACTATGCCAGTATGGTTATAAACATTACATCATGTCTCATATATATTGGTTAATTTTCTTCTATCTATACATCTACCATACATACATCTCCTCTAATTACTGGGGAATGTTATGAGTTTTAACCCACGTCCTCTAAAAAGTGGTATATTAAAATCACAACTTGTTGAGTGATCAGAAATAACACTGAATAAATTAATAAAATACAACAATTGAAATACATGAAGAAATTTGGAAAACGCTAAATGAACACTGGAATCTGGTAGTGCCAGTCTCCACTCTACAGGAGGATTTACAGTAGGGAAAGGAATCTGAGATCCCTCCTGGTAAAGACTGATCGAATACCGAGAAATAAAACCTGATTACCTGACACAAAATCTGGGTGTTACAAATGTGACAATTGTTCTACATAAGAATATAACTTTTTTATTATTCAAACATCATTCTAATTATCATTAGAAAAATATTTAACAACTGGTGAGGCATTAAATAGAGATGAGGTTAATAATAATTCTACAGGGAGTGCAGAATTATTAGGCAAGTTGTATTTTTGAGGATTAATTTTATTATTGAACAACAACCATGTTCTCAATGAACCCAAAAAACTCATTAATATCAAAGCTGAATAGTTTTGGAAGTATTTTTTAGTTTGTTTTTAGTTATAGCTATTTTAGGGGGATATCTGTGTGTGCAGGTGACTATTACTGTGCATAATTATTAGGCAACTTAACAAAAAACAAATATATACCCATTTCAATTATTTATTTTTACCAGTGAAACCAATATAACATCTCAACATTCACAAATATACATTTCTGACATTCAAAAACAAAACAAAAACAAATCAGTGACAAATATAGCCACCTTTCTTTGCAAGGACACTCAAAAGCCTGCCATCCATGGATTCTGTCAGTGTTTTGATCTGTTCACCATCAACATTGCGTGCAGCAGCAACCACAGCCTCCCAGACACTGTTCAGAGAGGTGTACTGTTTTCCCTCCTTGTAAATCTCACATTTGATGATGGACCACAGGTTCTCAATGGGGTTCAGATCAGGTGAACAAGGAGGCCATGTCATTAGATTTTCTTCTTTTATACCCTTTCTTGCCAGCCACGCTGTGGAGTACTTGGACGCGTGTGATGGAGCATTGTCCTGCATGAAAATCATGTTTTTCTTGAAGGATGCAGACTTCTTCCTGTACCACTGCTTGAAGAAGGTGTCTTCCAGAAACTGTCAGTAGGACTGGGAGTTGAGCTTGACTCCATCCTCAACCCGAAAAGGCCCCACAAGCTCATCTTTGATGATACCAGCCCAAACCAGTACTCCACCTCCACCTTGCTGGCGTCTGAGTTGGACTGGAGCTCTCTGCCCTTTACCAATCCAGCCACGGGCCCATCCATCTGGCCCATCAAGACTCACTCTCATTTCATCAGTCCATAAAACCTTAGAAAAATCAGTCTTGAGATATTTCTTGGCCCAGTCTTGACGTTTCAGCTTGTGTGTCTTGTTCAGTGGTGGTCGTCTTTCAGCCTTTCTTACCATGGCCATGTCTCTGAGTATTGCACACCTTGTGCTTTTGGGCACTCCAGTGATGTTGCAGCTCGGAAATATGGCCAAACTGGTGGCAAGTGGCATCTTGGCAGCTGCACGCTTGACTTTTCTCAGTTCATGGGCAGTTATTTTGCGTCTTGGTTTTTCCACACGCTTCTTGCGACCCTGTTGTCTATTTTGAATGAAACACTTGATTGTTCGATGATCAACAAGATATCTCACTATTTTTGACTTTTCTGAGCCTGTCAAGTCCTTCTTTTGACCAATTTTGCCAAAGGAAAGGAAGTTGCCTAATAATTATGCACACCTGATATAGGGTGTTGATGTCATTAGACCACACCCCTTCTCATTACAGAGATGCACATCACCTAATATGCTTATTTCGTAGTAGGCTTTCAAGCCTATACAGCTTGGAGTAAGACAACATGCATAAAGAGGATGATGTGGTCAAAATACTCATTTGCATAATAATTCTGCACTCCCTGTATTTAGATATTCCCATATAGACTACAGATTATAAGTGGAGCGATAACAGTTACATACAAAATAATAATAAATAATAATAATATAAATTGTGTTAAACAAATATTTCAATACAAAGTTAAAAGGGCTCAAAGATATGAGGTCTCAGGTGTTAGCACTAAAAAAAAAAAAAAGGCAGGCAAAGGACTTTAACATACATATACATGTCTAAAGACATCAACTAGTCTCCACTTGTAATATTGATGTAAATCTAAAAGCTGTTAAAAGTATTAATACTTGCCTAATTTTGTATTCAAGTAAAAGAAATAAAACCCTTAAAGGGACATTCCAGCCAAAATTTGAATCCACATGGATGCATTTCATGTTAAAATTTTAAGTATTAGGTAAGATACACATATCTAACAAATATGTCTCTAAAAAGTAATACCTCTATGTGCTTTTAAATTTTTAACAGAATGTCTATTTAATGTCAACATATTAATTTATGGTATGCATTATTATTTAGACAACACTATAAATAGTAGAAACACAAAGTATTAAATAACTTACCAGATTCAACCATATACTGCACACACCAATTTTTAAAGTTCTACAAAATTGCAGTTTAGATACACTTACTATATGGTGTCGTTTTTATGCTTTTATTTTTATCAAATTACAAATGTGTGTGATTTTTCCCGCCAATCAATATTCCTTTCAATTTTATCTCATGTTTTGTGTTTGCTAATTAATACAAACATTTTGGGTTTATAACTAATAATAATAATAATAATAATAATAAAAATAATAATTTTTGGCTTATTTAGATAACATATTTGTTCATTATAAAACAACATTACATGCATAATTTTGCATTTAAATTGAAAATGGTATTATCTCTTTAAATGTCACGATTTAATGATAATATAAGTGAACAATATGGCCTCTAGTTATCAAGTCGTCAACCGTAAATACGCTGGAATTTCGCAGCGTATTTGTGGCGAGGCTGATTTGCCATAGTTATCAAGCCCTACAGACCGGAAAAAGTAGAATATAGTGACGTAACATACGATCCGCTGGACTCAGTCCGACACAGATCGATGGTTACGTCACTCCAGATGTTCCGAACACAAGTTCGGCACTAACTGACTACCTTTGGAAGTTATCAAAGAACAACCAGGTACGCTCGCCACTATTCCGGCCCAGCGTACCTGGTGTTCAATCCGCCGCCTCCCCATAGGAATCAATGGGAGTCTGACAGCAGCGAGAGCTCATGTTCGCTGCTGCCCGATATCCCATTGATTTCTATGGGAAGTGTCTGCACCTAACACCCTAACATGTACCCAGGGCCGGATTGGGCAGCCGGGATACCGGGAAAAATCCCGGTGGGCCGCTGGCCGGCAGCTCAGCTGGGCTGGCTAAACTGCTGCAGTAGAGACTGTCTGAGAGCAGCCAATTTTTGATGCGATGTGGCTGCCGATTTATATTGCGAAAGTAATTAATAACAGATGTGTTGGCTTGCTTAGTAGGCTAAGGGCAGGAGGCAGTGGCACGCAAGTAGACTGTGTCTATTTTCTAAATTCTTTAATTCTATCTACAGCTACTTAACAAGTTCACTTCCGGCCGCAACACAACCTACCAATCAGACAGACTGAGTCTGTGTCTGTCACTCACTCACACAGCTCAGTCAGTCTGTCATCATTGCCAAAACTGCCAATTAGATGAAGAGGCCAGGGAATGCGGAGGTGGGCCGGGCCGGCCAGGCTTGAACGTCTGAGTGACTGACTTCGTCTCACGTCACATACGTGACATAGCAGAGGGAGCGTCAGCGAGCCGCCTAGTTGAGTTGGAGCAGCAGGCCACGTAGAGTCACGTGTGTGCAATGTGTGGGATGGATGGACAGACGTTCACAGCCGGCAACGCAGAGGCAGAGACTGAAAGAGAACACCACCAGCTCACTGTGTGACTGCGTAATTATATTTCCTTCCCTTTTAAAATAATAAGTTATAAGTTATTAATGTTATTTTGCAAATTGGCAATGATATTGATTTTGTAAATTTGCTGCTGTGGTTTTGATTGTTGTTGTCTTGTTTCATGTTTACATTAGCTGGTTGCTTAAATGACAAGTGCAGCAATATTCAGTACATTCCATTTCCTAGTCCTACATCATGGATGTGTTCAAAAGGTGTGCTTTGAGCGGCTAATTATCAGTCTGTAGGATAGTACACAACGCTTTTCCTCTTGTGGGGCTACAATTTATTACTGGGGGTGCTTAATATGTTGTCAAATTAGTGCTGATGTCTTAATCAGAATAAAGGTAGTGTGATGGACATGCTTTGTTTAGTTTAACATAAATAGAGGAGCTAAATTTAGATTTTTTTCCAAACAAAATTCATATGGTAAATAATAGTTTATTAACAAAATACAGAATTTGAGTTTATATCATATTTTATTTAACAACAGTTCATTGTTTTGTATAAAAGTTAAAATATATGTGTTTAACATTCAGGGCCAGATTGGGCCATGATCCGGAGGGGGATGAGGCTGAGCCGGAGGGGGGCGAGGCTGAGCCAGAGGGGCGGGGCTGAGCCAGAGGGGGTGGGGCTAAGATGGAGGGGGCGGGACTGGGCCGGGCCATTCAAATTTCCAGGGCTGGTCTGATTTCCCAGTCCGGCCCTGCATGTACCTGAGTCTAAACACCAATAATCTGCCCCCCTACACCGCCGCCACCTACTTTATACTTATTAACCCCTAAACCGCCGCTCCCGGACCCTGCCGCAACTATAATAAATATATTAACCCCTAAACTGCCGCTCCCGGACGCCGCCACCACCTACATTATACCTATTAACTCCTAATCTGCTGCTCCCTATTTCGCCGCCACCTACATAAAGTTATTAACCCCTATCCTGCCGATCCCGGACCCCGCCGCAAATAAATTAATTGTTTAACCCCTAAACACAGCACCTGGAGCCCTCCGCCACCTACATTACATTTATTAACCCCTATCCTGCCCCCCCTACACTACCGCCACCTAGAGTACATTGATTAACCCCTAATCTACCCCCCTACACTGCCGCCAATATATTAAATGAATTAACCCCTAAACCTAAGTCTAACCCTAACCCTAACACCCCCCTAACTTAAATATTATTTAAATTAATCTAAATAAATATTCCTGTAATTAAATAAATTAATCCTATTTAAAACTAAATACTTACTTATAAAATAAACCCTAAGATAGCTACAATATAATTAATAATTACATTGTAGCTATTTTAGGGTTTATTTTTATTTTACAGGCAACTTTGTTTTTATTTTAACTAGGTACAATAGCTATTAAATAGTTATTAACTATTTAAAAGCTACCTAGCTAAAATAAATACAAAATTACAGGTAAAATAAATCCTAACCTAAGTTACAATTACATCTAACACTACACTATCATTAAATACATTAAATTAATTAACTACAATTACCTAACATTAAATAAAATTAACTAAAAATAACTAAAGTACAAAAAAACCCTCTAAATTACAGAAAATAAAACAAATTTACAAGAAGTTTAAGGAAATTACACCTAATCTAAGCCCCCTAATAAAATAAAAAAGCCCCCCAAAATAATAAAATGCCCTACCCTATACTAAATTACAAATAGCCCTTAAAAGGGCCTTTTGCGGGGCATTGCCCCAAAGTAATCAGCTCTTTTACCTGTAAAAAAAAGAATACAATACCCCCCAACATTGCAACCCACCACCCACACACCCCTACTCTAAAACCCACCTAATTCCCCCTTAAAAAACCTACCACTACCCCACCTCACTGATTACATCAGCCAATCTGATTTTTCATACCTTAATTCCGATTGGCTGATAGAATCGGAATTCAAGGGAAGCCATCTTGGATGACGTCATTTAAAGGAATATTCATTCGTCGTTAGTCGTCGGCCTAGAAGGATGTTCCACGCCGGAGGTCTTCAAGATGGAGCTGTTCCTCGTTGGATGGATGAAGATAGAAGATGCCACTTGGATGAAGCCTTCTCCTGGTCCGGATGTCCTCTTCTGCCCGGATAGGATGAAGACTTCTGCCAGTCTGGATGTCATCTTCTGGCCCATCGGATGAAGACTACTGGACGGATCGGATGACCACTGGTGCCCGGCTGGGTGAAGACGGCTCAAGGTAGGGTGATCTTCAATGGGGTAGTGTTAGTTTTTTTTAAGGGGGTATTGAGTGGGTTTTAGAGTAGAGGTGTGTGGGTGGTAGGTTGTAATGTTGTATTGTATTCTTTTTTTTTACAGGTAAAAGAGCTGATTACTTTGGGGCAATGCCCCGCAAAAGGCCCTTTTAAGGGCTATTTGTAATTTAGTATAGGGTAGGGCATTTTATTATTTTGGGGGGCTTTTTTATTTTATTAGGGGGCTTAGATTAGGTGTAATTAGCTTAAACTTCTTATAAAAATGTTTTATTTTCTGTAATTTAGAGGGGGTTTTTTTACTTTAGTTATTTTTAGTTAATTTTATTTAATGTTAGGTAATTGTAGTTAATTAATTTAATTTATTTAATAATAGTGTAGTGTTAGGTGTAATAGTAACTTAGGTTAGGATTTATTTTGCAGGTAATTTTGTATTTATTTTAGCTAGGTAGCTATAAATAGTTAATAACTATTAATTTAATTATATTGTAGCTATCTTAGGGTTTATTTTATAGGTAAGTATTTAGTTTTAAATAGGATTCATTTATTTAATTATAGGAATATTTATTTAGATTAATTTAAATAATATTTAAGTTAGGGGGGTGTTAGGGTTAGAGTTAGACTTAGGTTTAGGGGTTCATTCATTTAATATATTGGCGGCGGTGTAGGGGGGGTAGATTAGGGGTTAATCAATGTACTGTAGGTGGCGGCGGTGTAGTGGGGGGCAGAATAGGGGTTAATAAATGTAATGTAGGTGGCGGAGGGCTCCGGGTGTGGCAGTTTAGGGGTTAAACAATTAATTTATTTGCGGCGGGGTCCGGGTTCGGCAGGATAGGGGTTAATAACTTTATGTAGGTGGCGGCAGTATAGGGGGCGGCAGATTAGGGGTTTAATAGGTATAATGTAGGTGGCGGCGGAGTCCGGGAGCGGCGGTTTAGGGGTTCATATATCTATTATAGTGGCGGCGGGCTCCGGGAGCGGCGGTTTAGGGGTTAATAAGTTTATTTAGGTGCGGGGGGCTCCGGCAGTGGCGGATTAGGGGGTAAAACAGTATAGTTTAGTGTGGGTGCTCAGTTAACAACAGTCCGCTGCTCATTGCTCCGTACTTGCTGCACAGCTTCTTGACAGCTTTCTTGATAACTTTGGTGAACGTATTCAGGTCGGCGGCGATGTTATGCGAGCTTAGGCGAGCGTATTGGGGCCGGCGAATGCAGGTAAGTAGACATGTTGATAACTAGAGGCCTATGTATACAGTAGTATAAACGTGTATAAGATATAGTTTTCACAGTGAAATGTCTATTAATCGCATAATCAATGTACACATTACTAGGTTTTAAACAAATTTCTCTAAATATTATGGAAACACATTTTAAACTGTTATCAAAACTGTAATTTGTATTTTATTAACATTCAAATGGACTTAAACGTGGTTTAAACTTTGAAAACGGAATATTTTACTGTTTAGGTATTTCTTACAAATAAGCTTTTATGTGAACATTTAATAAATATGATTAGAGCAGGAGGTTTATTAACCCTAAACATACACACATCTAACATAATTTAAGAACTAGTAAGCATACACCCTTTATGTGTCCTGACCTTGTGAGCATGTTGAGACTTGCTAATAATACCAATGTTTAAATTCATTTTTTCTTGATTATTTCTAAACTATGTATCAGTTTTAAATTCATTATTTTTGTTTCAACAGATTACGAGTTTTACATTAGGAGGGGCGCTTTAGTTTCGTGTACTAAATTTCCATTGCGCACTTTTCTTAACGTAGGTATTACGAGTCTCAAAACAACCTCGTAACACGTAGCGGTAACACGACTAACGTGTTTATTTTTTACGCGTAATCACGGCAGTGTTAAACATTCTCCCATAGAGATCAATGATAAATCAAAGAAGCACGGATTTTTCAACTAATACACGTTCTCGCCAGAAATACGCACTGCTATGTCATATTACGTATACCACATAATGCACAACAAAAACACAGCTCAAATGTACTAACAACAATCACGCAACATAGCACATACGCATTACACATTCAAAATCGGAAAAGAAAACGAATGTACAACTTTTACACTAAACAAGGAATACATAAATATGTTACGATCTTGCAACACGGAACAAAACAACACAAAAAAAGATTTGCACACTCATACACAAACAAAACATTCGCATTTAATATTATGGAACATTAGTACAAAGAAACATTTACACCACTTCACAAATACGACACCATCACAAATCACCATTTACATTTACAGATAATAAATTTTGGACAATGTTATGCAAAACGATCACTATGACATCATCGCATTATACACATTCCACAAATACTAACTCAATATGAGCATGCGCAAATTCACACAACTAATACACATTGCACACGTACTTATTACTAACAAAGCACACCTGAACATACTTTACTTTGCAAACCGGTACATCATTAAACATTTTCATAGGGTATATAAGCACGCTACAAGCATGGCTTCTTTGACTGTGTTGCTGGAGGATTTTTGGAGATTAGAGAGATTTGGCAAATTACAGGTATTGTGAGATTTAGTGTTAGTGAGTGAGTTAGTTAGTGGTAGTGTGAGATAGTGAATTAGTTAGTGGTAGTGTGAGAGAGTGAGTTAGTTAGTGGTAGTGTGAGAGAGTGAGTTAGTTAGTGGTAGTGTGAGATAGTGAGTAAGTTAGTGGTAGTGTGAGATAGTGAGTTAGTTAGTTAGTGGTAGTGTGAGATAGTGAGTTAGTGGTAGTGTGAGATAGTGAGAGAGCGGTAGTGAGCGAGAGTATGTTTGGGTGAGTGTGCGAGTAGTTTTTCTGAATACTTAACACATTTACACGCAAACACATTCAATACATACATACACTTATCAATAACACTACATACACTCCATACCCCATCCCCTCTCATACTACACTCCATACCCCATTCCCTGTAATCCCATACCCCATTCCCTGTAATCCCATACCCCATTCCCTGTAATCCCATACCCCATTCCCTTTAAGCCCATACCCCATTCCCTATAAGCCCATACCCATCCCATAGTTAGATTTTGTTTACATATCCTCATTTTAGTCTTTTTCTACATTTTTGTTTGTTTACCCTCTTTTATTTATATCCCCTTCACACTTTGAGCACTTTTTTTTTCATTTTTATTATTTTTGTTGACCCCCTTTCATTTGGGTACATTCACTTTTTGTTTGAGTATGTTGGGAGAGGGGGATAGGGGGCAGATTAGCCCGCAGCTATTAGAGCTGATTAGGCAGGAGGTCAGAGAAGAGATTGTAGAGGAGGTTAGGCAGGAGGTCAGAGAAGAGATTGTAGAGGAGGTTAGGCAGGAGAGGGGGAGGGGGAGAGGAACAAGACAGGAAGGGGGACAGGAAGGGAGACAGGAAGGGGGAGAGGAAGGGGGGAGGAAGCGGTGGGTAGACCCAACCACTTTGTTCAAGATGAAGAAGTGGCTGTGCCCAGTGGCGTGCAGTGTAGAGCTTCACAGTCCGGGAAACAGAGGCTCAAATCACAGGGGAAAGCCAAGCTGACTAGGGAGGTGAGATATACTATGGATGAGAAGGAGGCCCTCATATAGGCTTATATGGAGAGGGCTAGGAGGCTGCAGGCTTAGAAGGCCACCCCTAGGGTGAAGAGGAAGCTATGGCTGGAAATCAGGGATGCCGTTAAAGCTCTTGAGGGAGAACCAATATCTAATAGGGACCGGTGGTGGTCCTGAAATGATCGTGGAATATTCCCAATGGGAGGAAATGTTGCATCCCAGTATTGGAGGAGTCGATACCGGGAACCTGCCACTCTCATCTTCCGGTAAGCTCATTTAATAATCTCTTTACATCAAAAATAAAGAATGTATCTAAGGATATGATTAACACTATTACGCTTTTTTAGACATTATTACGTAAACGCATTCACAATTACCTTGCGAAAGTTGCATTTCATGAAAAGCCATCACATTGGTATCTAGGCTACAGGTCAGATGAAACAGACTGAAAAAAAAAACGCAAAAACACATTCAGATTGACCATATAGATATCAGAAACACGGTTTGGGAAATGTGGAAATCGCATTGATTGTTGTATATGAAAGTGTATTAATGAGGCTGCCTTTGTAATTCTATTGTAAGCAAAAGCATTTACATCTTTATTTGGAACTGTGCTAATATCTCAATGTCTTTCTTTTTACAATATACAGAGTCTGAGCCTGGGGAGGAGGCAGCACAGCACCCACAGGCTCCTCCTTCACCCAGGTATGAGAGTGGTGCAGATGACTCGCCACCTTGGGGAGACATGGAAGACATCCCTCTATCCTCATCCTCTGAAGAAGCCCCCACTGCAGAAGAGATCCCTGCAGCAGCCCCTCCTGCAACAGCAGTCCCTCCTGCACCAGCAGCAGCTCCTGCACCAGCAGCCCCTCCTGCACCAGCAGCCCCTCCTGCACCAGCAGCCCCTCAGGAGGAGATAGCAAAGCTGCAGATATTACAAGATTTTCTGGAAGAGATGCGTGCCTCCTGGAGGGAACAGACGAAAAGCATAATCCATCTGATGAAAGCAATTGATGAGATTCGACTAGACCAAAGAGAGCTTCGCCAAGACCAAAGAGAGATCTTGCTTACTCTGAAAGATATATTGCAGGTACTCCAGGAGGCGCATAATGCACCATCTGCTGCTGGGCCATCTGCTGCTGCACCATCTGCTGCTGGACCATCTGCTGTTGGGCCATCTGATCCTGGGCCATCTACTGCTGGACCATCTGCTCCTGACCCTCCTCCATCTCATCCTCAATCTCCTCCTCAGCCGGGTGATCCCAGTACTCCTCCTTCCCCTCTTCCCCAAACATCTCTGATGAGAACTCGTCGGAGGGGGAGATGCCCCCCCACAGCCTCAGTCTCGAGGGAAGAGGGGAAGGAAGAGGAAGGAAGTTGGTTTTTTTTATATATATATATATATACCTAGTTATTTAATGTGTAATGGATAGGTATGTGATGGTGTGGTCTTCTTACACTTGTGGAGTACACTCTGTATATAATCTGCTTCTATGGGAATGGGTCCATGGAGGCAGATTGTTTGCAGAGTGTGTTTTACAAGTGTGTGGAGACCACATCATCACATACCTATCCTTGTTTATTAAATTGATTGGTTTCTGTGATGTGATGTCCAAACTGTTTCCCTAATCTCAAACAAAATGACCATTACAATTATACATGATGGCATATCACTGTTTTGATGCCAACAACACAGCTTAAAGGGACAGTCATAACATTAATTATTGTTGGTTACAAAGAAAACACTTTATTACGCATTATCAAGTTTGGAAAAACAAGACTTACAGAAATACATGTTTTACTTCTGCGATTAACCTTGTATCTATGCCTCTGAAAAATTACCACTTATTTCAGTTCTTTTGACAGACCGGCATTTCAGCCAATCAGTGATTAATCCAGGGTAACTATACTGCATGAGCTCAATGTTTTCTATATGAAACACAAAAAATAATGCCCTCTAGTGGTCAAAATGCATTCAGATTAGATGCACTCTTCAAGGTCTAAGAAATGAGCAGACAAACCTCCTCGATTTAGATATCAAATAAGAATACCAAGAGAACTAAGATAAATTGATTATAAACGTTTGAGATATATTTTATAAAAAATGCATTTTTTGAGATTTAAATCATTACTGTTTTGCTTGACTTGACTGTCCCTTTAAACAAGAACATATGCTAACATATACAAATCCTTAGGGATTGTTGGTATATCTACACGTACTTGTTCAAACAAGAAAATATTTGAATAGGATACTAAGTCTGTATGCCATATTTTGTGTTAAATAAAGTCTATTTTCTTAAAGATACATTATAGTGTTTGAATTATTTAAGAAAGACATTTCATTTAGAAGGAATCTGGTTTCATGTCCTTTTAAGAGTTACATTAGAAATATATGCTCACAGTAATATATTTGGAGATTGACAATGTGGAAGTCATACATGACACAATACTGAGCATTTACATTAAAGGGACAGTATACACTAATTTTCATAAAACTGCATGTAATAGACACTACTATAAAGAACAAGATGCACAGATACTGATATAAAAATCCAGGATAAAACGGTTTAAAGACTTACTTAGAAACTCTCAGTTTAGCTATGTTGAAAAGTTAGCTGGAAAGCCCATTGCAAGTGGGAAATAAGACACGCCCCACTCCCCCTTCTTTTGCATATGAAAAGACCCTTTACAAAAATAGGAGCAAGCTGGAGAAGGTAGCTGATGGTATTCACATCAAACTTTGGGGCTTGGTGAGGAGTCAGAAAATCACAGCAATGGTATTTAAAAATAAGCAAAACTATACATTTTAAAAACATTATGGCTTATATAAATAGATCATCTACAAAACATATATGCTACAAAAAATGAGTGTATAATGTCCCTTTAAGAAAAAAGACCAGGACATAACATCTAGAATAAGTAGGCATCTCATATATTTAGCATATGATAAAGGTCAATGCATATTGATTACTTGATTCAAATACAATAGCACATCTTTAGGAATTAGATATGTAGAAAATTCAACACAGCACAGTAATTATTTATAAAAAGGAAAATATTGTTGACAAACATATTAAACAAGAGTATATTCATGGATTTGCACTTGCCTCAAAATATATTATGCAGGAAAAGCATATTGCTTTCATTGGTTTCTTCAACGAGACAGCCAACAAAAGAGATTTTTGTGTTCTTTATCAGCTATGGTTCAACAATGTACATGATTGACACAATCCATACTAGTCATGGTTTTAAACTTGTCTTCTCATTCACAAACGTGGGTTACGTGCAAAATAAAATATTGCGGGACTACGTAATCCAATCAGATGGATTTAACAATTTGGCATGTGACGTCTTAAGCAACATGGCACATCCGAGATCGCGTAAAAACGTCAGCCAATCAAAGGCGCATCAGAGATCGCGTAAAACGTCAGCCAATACAAGGACTCATTTTGCAGCGTGACATGTGATGTCTTAAGCAACATGGCGCATCCGAGATTGTGTAACAACAACAGCCAATAAAAGGCGCATCCGAGATCGCGTAAAAACGTCAGCAAATACAAGGACTCATTTTACAGCCTGGCATGTGACATCTTAAGCAACATGGTGCATCCGAGATCGTGTAACAACGTCAGCCAATCAAAGGTGCATCCAAGATTGCGTGAAAACGGCATCCAATCCAAGGACTAATTTTACATCTTTGCATGTCAATAAGAAACGTATTTATATTGTAAAAACTAGTATATGCTATATTGTTATCTATGAATGTCACGCTAGATAACGTAATACTGTGATATATGAAATAGAATCCATTGTTGGTAATAATGATATATTTCATTAAAATCGGAGTATTATTAACTATTTAGCAAGCATTTTATGTTACACGATTATGTACGACATTGCAATTTGAACTTCATTTTCAAATTTAATATTAAACTTTTGATGAAATGTGTTTAGAGGTAATCTCAAGAGCAGAAAAATACGATGTGGTAACTGCTGATTGGTGGCTACATATATATACCGATTGTCATTGGTTCACCTATGTGTTCATTTAGAAACCAGTAGTGCCCTGCTGCTCCTTAAACAAATGATACAAAGAGACTGAAGCAAATTCTAGAATTTATGGAAAGAAAATTAATTAAAAATCTTATGTTAGACATAAATGAGAAAATAGATGTGTTTCATGTCCCTTTAAATCATAAATAATGCTACGAGATACATTATGAAAATAGGGATTGGTTATACATTATATGTTACCTATAGCTATGGTGTTCCATCTTTATGCTTTAAAAAGGGACACATGAGAAATACATATGTCAGGGATTTTTTCAGATATGTTTAAAGATTTATTTGGAATAAGAATAATGACACATGTATTTATCAGATGTGTCACTTATTCAAGTTGAAATATGGTCAGCCTACCTATAGCAATATATCCTTGGATCATTAAACAGAAACAATAATAAGAGAAAGATATCAATCAGCTAAAATATGCGCATTACACACAGTGATTGCTTTTGTTAGACTACTACAATAAGATATAAGTGAAATTGGAATACATGTGCTGTCAACATTCAAAAAATAGTCTATTTTTTAAAAAAATATATGTCTATGTTGATGTAAAAAGGACAAAAATACATTAGAAATGAATATCCATTCCTTAAGAATGGTGGTAAGCATCACTTAAAGGGACATGAAATGCAAACAATTAAGATCAGGATTCACAGAGAGGATACTATTTCCATCAAATTCATAATTTACATTGATTATGTCATTTTAATAATCCTGGGATCATTTGTTAAAGGTGCATCAATTCATGAATAGTTTATAAATGAACATATGGATGTGCAAAAAACAACCAATATATATATATATATATATATATATATATATATATATATATATATATATATATATATATATATATATATATATATACAACCAACAATCTACATCTAAAACCTCAGTTTATTATGTAAGTCAATGGGAAGTGAGGGAGATAGGTTCCAGGCCCCTCTCAAAATTGTCATAAGTAACACCTAAGACATTTATTTTTAAAGCTTTGAAATGAAGACTTTGAATGCTAAACAGCATTATAAACCTAATAAAATAATCACACAACACAGAATATATAATTAAATTAAGTTAAATGAACAAAAACATTTGCTAAACAGCATTATAAACCTAATAAAATAATCACACAACACAGACTTCACTTGCATTTTTCTGCAAACAGTTCTTTCTATGCATACCAATCTGGACTGATTTATAGACAGGAAGATCTTGTTCCTTTGAAATCTGCTCGATAGCTCAGGTCTGGTTAAACTGATTAATTTCAGCTTGCTTGGCTTTGCTGCAACACAAGCGGACAGCTCCACCTACTGGCTATTTTAATAAATGCACTGCTTCTCAATAGCAGTTACATGACTGGAAAAAAAGGTTGTTATTCCGAAACGGTGTAAATTGAACCGTTGTAAAACGAGGGCCACCTGTATTATATATCTGAATCATGAAAGACCATTTTTTGGTTTCATGTCCCTTTAAGGATTAACCACATAAAATATAGATTTTAATAAATGACATGAATAAAGAGGACAAATAATATATTAATGACATTTATTTTATTATTATGTCATAAAACATAAAGAAATAAGATAACGTTACAAAAAGTCATATTGATAAATCAGCCCCATTGGAGCAATCTAACAAGGTGAGAGAGTGCATCACAGTCCTTGGAGGGAGTTGACAAGGGCCAACACAGCCCCATAGGAGCCATCTGACAAGGTGCCATATTGTATCACAGTCCTTAGAGGGAGTTGACAAGGGCCAACACAGCCCCATTGGAGCCATCTGACAAGGTGTCATAGTGTATCACAGTCCTTGGATGGAGTTGACAAGGGCCAACACAGCCCCATTGGAGTCATCTGACAAGGTGCCATAGTGTATCACAGTCCTTGGAGGGAGTTGACAAGGGCCAACACAGCCCCATTGGAGCCATCTGACAAGGTGCCATAGTGTATCACAGTCCATGGAGGGAGTTGACAAGGGCAAACACAGCCCCATTGGAGCCATCTGACAAGGTGCCATAGTGTATCACAGTCCTTGGAGGGAGTTGACAAGGGCCAACACAGCCCCATTGGAGCCATCTGACAAGGTGCCATAGTGTATCACAGTCCTTGGATGGAGTTGACAAGGGCCAACACAGCCCCATTGGAGCCATCTGACAAGGTGCCATAGTGTATCACAGTCCTTAGAGGGAGTTGACAAGGGCCAACACAGCCCCATTGGAGCCATCTGACAAGGTGCCATAGTGTATCACAATCCTTGGAGGGAATTGACAAGGGCCAACACAGCCCCATTGGAGCCATTTGACAAGGTGCCATAGTGTATCACAGTCCTTGGAGGGATTTGACAAGGGCCAAAACAGACCCATTGGAGCCATCTGACAAGGTGCCATAGTGTATAACAGTCCTTGGAGGGAGTTGACAAGGGCCAACACAGACCCATTGGAGCCATTTGACAAGGTGAAAGAGTGCAACAGGCACAACAAAAAAACCAAAAAGGCCAAATGGCAAGAATAAAACCAAACAAACAAAGTAACATGTGGAAGATTCGTATCTGCCCCCTCGGAGCATCTCCAGATCCTCCACTTATTGGGCATCAGCATCACCCTCATCGTCCTGTGCATTACCAGCTGTGGATTAATGCATTGACTCTAGATGCAGAATGCACTTTAGAGTAAAGCGCTGCATCTGCAGCTGGGTATGCATGGTGTCGTGCATCCTTCCCAGCAACACACTGTCCCTCAGCATGGTCTGCTCTATATGTGCTAGAGCCTCTAGCGTTAACCATGCTGAGTCACAACCTAAACAAAAATAAAGTATGAAAAATTTTGTTCATTCAAGCACATAATAAAAAGAGAGCAAAGAGACATTGTAATAATAAAAAGTCAAATAATTATTATAATTAAATATTCTATATATACTATTTACGCATTAAATATGTTCTTCATAGATAAACCATTAAATGGACAGTTTACTAAAAAATGTTCCCCCCTTTAACTGTTTCACAATGATCCACTTTACCTGCTGGAGTGTATTAAATTCTTTATAAGTATTTCCATTGTCCTTACATTGGCATCTGAAATAGTTTATTTAGCCTGTGGTATCCACACCTATCCTTAAATATTTTGGCCTCGAGGCCAAGCTGTGTAAACACAGCAAGCAGAAGAAATTACACTCCCAGTGGGTTATAGAAGAGATAAGGTAAGAAAATTAATTTTCAATTGTTCTATCCAAGTATTGGTGATTGGTATATGGAGTGATATGAGATAAAGAAGCATGTATATTTTCTATATGGGAGAAATCAATGAGATCTGATAATACCTAGAAATTCAAACCATTTTATTAGGTTGTGGCTTCAAAACACAAAATCAGCTCATTAATATACACAAAGAAGCCTTAACAAGCAAATCGCATGCATTTTATACTCTGCAGCTGGTACAAAAACTAATTGTAAACACATTAAGGGAAAAACTATTTTATAGTAAACTGTCTCTTTAAGATCAAAACCCTCTCAAAACCCTCTCAATCTTGAAAAATATATTTCTTTGGTTTATGACACACTGTGAAAAGGGCAGTGATCACAAATTCAAAATATTGTCATATATACAGAATAGATATACAACATCTAAGCAATATAATTTCTATATTCGAAAATGCGGATGTTGATTTTACAAAATTGAAGATCGGAAACATTTAGATTAATCAAATAAAGAAAAGGTTTTTCAAAACTTTTTTTATTTAAAATATCAATTTATGTCTAATTATATCACTATAATGTTCCTTTAAGAAAGTATGTTGTAATGTGGATATGTAATGATACTTACATCTGTGGCAGGGAAGGACAATCCGACACCCAGGACAATGAAGGTGGGGACTGGGGTAAAAGTCTGGAGTGGGAGGGGAGGGGGGACGGATGGGATTGGGCTGCCGCTGGGAAAGCCTGTACAGCTGGGGAGTCAGGGGCCTTGTGATTTGGGGGCTGGGCAGGTGGGGGAGCTGTATGGGCGGCAATACGGGGAGAGCGGCAAGGGGGGGCAAAGGGGTGTTTTTGGGAGGGACAGGAGGAATGGGAAGGGCCAGGAGTGGTTTGGGGCTGGGGAGGGGCTTCTGACTGGGGATGGGCATCTGACTAGGGAGGGGCAGGAGGCTGATGCCCAGAAGTGGAAGGTCCATCTGAAATATATAAAAAATAGAAAGATATGATATCAATAAATATTATCTTGAAAGAAATAAAGATTCTACTTTAGTTAATGTCTGGATTCTTGTTCTCATAAAATATTGATACAAAGTCACAATAATGACCATGCTTTAAGTTATTGATTGATTGGAATCAAATATAATTACTTAGAAGATTTAATAGATCCTTTAAACTCAGAATGTTCCCTGTTATTTTTAATGTAACATTTCATAAATAGATTACAAATCATATTTATCAAAGGCAACATTATGTTCTAATATTTATGAATTGATAATATATTTATCTTTTGTAGGATTTTTCGGTATGCATGTATGCATTTGAGATTTAAATTTAATAGTTCTTTTAGACACATGCCCGTGGATTGATCTCAGAATATTCAACAATTGAATAATATGGGAGTGTGTAATATTATGAAATTGAAATGGCCACGCCACCTAGCGTTTTAAACCATGTAAACACTGATTTACATATATATTTTGGTGATTGCCTTTGTAATCTTTAATGGTCTCATTTTAAGCTTGATGCTTCAATCAATTACTCTTCAGAATATATACACAGTAGATACTACCATTCATATTATCGATTAATAATATAATCTTCTCTATCTGATTCAAATTTCAGATTAATGTTGTGAATCTCTCTTTTACATTAGGATTAAATGTATGTCATCCCAATATTAATAGACACAATTATCGATGCATGCTTTAATTGTGTGGAATATTAATGTTTGTTGGATTGAAATGGACAGTCTACACATAAATATGTATTAAATATATTTACATCTCATACATCATGAAATTAAAACAAGGATTTTAAACATGATTATGTTTTATGTATAATTAGAAGTGGTTTACAATTTATAAACAATGATGACATAAGGATATGGTCTGCATCTAGGCACTCAGATGAATAGCAATGACTGTTTGGACAATCAGAAGATGATTGTGACATCATGATGTCATTAATGACAAATCATACATACATTTAAGAAAAATACAAACACATGTTCATGCTGCCTGATATAGAAAGGGGGGCAGTAGTGTATTGGAAAAATAATGGAATAATATATTTTAAAGTGCCAAAGCTGTAGACTTTCTTTTTCTTCAAGAGAATGATTTTTAAACAATAATACATGTTCGATACATGTTAGATATATTTGACATACCATCAGACTCCAGGGGAGCCACTTCCTCCTCCATCTCACATGTTAGATCAATCTCTGTAAAACATAACATGTTGTGTACACGTTAAAATCCGATATTCTAATATATGTTACTGTTGCTCAAGGACACACATCAATGTTGTATTAAAGAGATACTGATCCAAAGTTAGGAATTACATCATTTTGATGGAGCATACAGATTAAATTCGATTTGTAATTATCGATGAGTAATACTTACATTTTAGTGTCTGTATTTTTAAAATATTCTTAAAAGCTGAGTGCATGGAACATTTAAGAGTTCTCATGTGTGACTGTGTATCACTTGATGATTGTTGTCAAAATTTATACTAAAAATAAACATATGTTAGCCATGTTCTGAAGCACAAAGGTGTAGACTAAGAAGCTTTGAGATCTTAATCTTAACAAATAAAAAAATATATATATAATCAGAGGAGTAAATTATATGTTTTATTCAAATGGAATGCTTCATCAGAATCATGATCATACTATTTATTAAAGATACACCTTCAATGAAATATGAATGAGTCAATGGACTTACCAGAATCCTGCAAATGCTGCAGGATCCCTCTATGCTCGCCACAATAACTACATCTATTAATGATATTAAAATATATTAGTGAACACAGTTTGGACATCACTAAATCACATTGGTCGAGAATCTAACAAATAATATACTTAGAAATGTGAAGAATAGAGCACTAATATGAACCATAAATTTATGAGTTAATCAAGGTGATTGTAAAGAAAATGATGTCTTTTACATATGTTTGATTTCTTACTATATTAGACAGCCAATTCTTCACATATGATTCTATGGCATTTATAAATATAAGTATTGATCCATGTTTTTAAAATAATACACACACACAACACTTGAAATAACAACTGGTGACAAATCGAACCTAAGCCATGTGGCACATAGATTCATTTGTGCAATGTACAGGAATCTGTTTTAGGACACAACACATATTGATCACAATGAAAAACAGAAGATATTTGTAAAAATATGTCATTATGGTGCTGTTAGAGTATGCTTATATATATAAAGGAAGTCAAAGAGGGAATATGTGAAATAGATATCAATATTGTTTCATCCAAACAGAAAGAAAATTTGATTTTAGGAGTAAATGAGAAATTTTATTAATATTGAATGCTCTATCTGAATCACAAAAGAGAAATTTAGTGTTCAGTTTCCCTTTAATATTAAATATTAAAATATCTTTATTTGACAATGTTGCTGATAATGAATTGTTTAGTCCATATGTTGATGTAATGAATGGGATGGAGCATGCAATTACAATCAAATATGTAATTTAAGGATATCATCAGGATTCTTTAATTATCCTTTGCTCTTAAAGGGACATGAAACTCCAAATGTGTATTTGTATTAATTTGCATGATTCAAATCCAGCCTGTGATTTTAAAACAACTTTCAAATATAATTTTTGTTTTCTAGTTTGTCTTTGAAAGTTTTATTAAGGAGCAACTATGCATTACTGTTATCTGAAGACATGTGTTGAACAAATGAAAATAGGCAATTTTGTGCATCGAAGAATCAGCAGGTTACTCCCAGTAATGCATTGCTGGTCATGAGCCTACCTAGATATGATTTTCAACTAAGGATAACAATAGACTGAAGCAAGGTCGATAATAGAAGAAAATTATAAGGTTTTTGAAAATCACATGTTGTGTCTAAATCATAAAAGTTAAATGTTGGTTTTCATGTCCTTTTAATGATAAGAATAAATTATCAAAGCATACAAGAAGTATATTTCTCTAATCTGCACATATGTAAAAATGTGTTGATGTTGTCTAAATGTAGACAAAAAATGTAAAACACTACCAGGGGCAGAATATAAAATGGCCATGACCCTAAGATTACATTAAAATGAAGATATCAAGAATCGAAGGAATATCTTCAAATACTCATAAATTGAGATTTGTATTACAATGGAATCCCAACTCTGATTCGTGATTCTTCTTTGAAAAAAACAAGAAAGAGAATTAGAGTATCCCTATATATATAGATCAATGTGAATGAATTATGTAATGTTATGTCCAAGTTTGTAAGAGAAAGGTAAATTAAAATGAGACATACAATGCTGTGACAAACACGGGCTCGAGGTTCCAGCAACAACATCCATATCTGTAAAATATTCAATCACAATTGGATATCATTAATACAAATCAGGCCATGGACATGAACAATCAGATTTTTATATTCTAATTGACAAACTAAAATTATATTTGTATTCACGTGAGTTCATTGTTTACTAAATTAATGTATAAATAAAGAGATCATGTATTCTTATTTTCTATCTTTTATGTTGTTGACTGTCGCTTTAAGTCATTTTGTGTCTTCTTGCATTGTCATCAATTGATAGAGATTGTTCGATTTTTATTTTGATCTTGCTAGTATAGCTTTTATAATGTAGAATATTATAAATAAGGATACTGTATTCTTCACATATATACTAATTAACGTTTACATTTTATCAACAAGTCTAAAGTTATCTAAAGTTATGCCACTGTTACAGCAAACACATGTTCACATGCGTACACAATTCTATCTTTCGCGATCATTGCGCAATGATTCAAAGCAGAATTGCGCATCCGTGATTTGACCAACATGTCTCAAGCAATGCCACTGTTACAGCAAACACATGTTCACGTGTGTGCGCAATTCTATCTTTCGCGATCATTGCGTAATGATTCAAAGAGGAATTGCGCATCCATGATTTGACCAACATGTCTCAAGCAATGCCACTGTTACAGCAAACACATGTTCACGTGTGTGCGCAATTCTATCTTTCGTGAACAATGCGCAATGATTTAAAGCGGAATTGCGCATCCGTGATTTGACCAACATGTCTCAAGCAATGCCACTGTTACAGAAAACACATGTTCACGTGTGTGCGCAATTCTATCTTTCATGATCATTGCACAATGATTCAAAGCGGAATTGCGCATCCGTGATTTGATCAACATGTCTAAAGTTATGCCACAGTTACAGCAAACACATGTTCACGTGTGTACACATTCCTATATTTTGTGATCATAGTGCAATGATTCAAAGCGGAATTGCGCATCCGTGATTTGACCAACATGTCTAAAGTTATGCCACTGTTACAGCAAACACATGTTCACGTGTGTGCGCAATTCTATCTTTCATGATCATTGCCCAATGATTCAAAGCGGAATTGCCCATCCGTGATTTGATCAACATGTCTAAAGTTATGCCACAGTTACAGTAAACACATGTTCACGTGTGTGCGCAATTCTATCTTTTGTGATCATAGCGCAATGATTCAAAGCGGAATTGCCCATCCGTGATTTGATCAACATGTCTAAAGTTATGCCACAGTTACAGTAAACACATGTTCACGTGTGTGCGCAATTCTATCTTTTGTGATCATAGCGCAATGATTCAAAGCGGAATTGCGCATCCGTGATTTGACCAACATGTCTAAAGTTATGCCACTGTTACAGCAAACACATGTTCACGTGTGTGCGCAATTCTATCTTTCATGATCATTGCGCAATGATTCAAAGCGGAATTTTGCATCGTTGATTTGATCAACATGTCTAAAGTTATGCCACAGTTACAGCAAACAAATGTTCACGTATGTGCACAATTCTATCTTTCGGGATCAATGTGCAATGATTCAAACCGGAATTGCGCATCTGTGATTCTGAATTGATTTGGATATAGTAGTGTGATGAGTATCATTTCTTAAGACTTCAAATATATTTCCAATTGGGTGTATTACGAGATTCCAATTGTATATTTGTTAATATTGAATGATAACAATAAATATTTAGAACTGTGGTATGATTTGATAGTCAATGTATGAAATGGCGGATGATAGGGATTTCACGGATGCGCAATTTCATTTTCACTCTGTGATGCATATTCTGGAGAGCTCAAGAAACATCATTCCTATTTCATGTGTAACGATTCTAAATTCAGATATCTAAACATATGTAGCGTGTGTTGTGAAATCTATATAGGTTGAATATATGACTATATACACATTACTTAAATATATACTCAAATATTAATATATCATATGAAGTCTGATATTTACCTGGTTCAGCCTCTCGACTTTCATCTCCCAGGCTACCGGATGGAGAAGCAGCTGCACTGGCCTTTCAGATCCAGCAGCTGGGAGGGAAGAAGAAGAAGCCGAGGATTGAGAGGATCAAAATCTGCGGGGGACCCGGAGATTGAGAAGGTCGCATAAAGTCACCTCATAAGTTAGCAGGTACAGTTTCCGTGGGGGTGGAACTTTCTTTCCATCCCTCCGATGGGCTTTTACCCACTACCTTATGAGGTTGACTTTCTTACTTAGACGCAACCTCATATTCGCGAACATCTGCATGATTTTATCCGTGGTCCTCTGGATGCCACACACCAAATTAACATCATTGGTGATAGACAACCAGAGGGCCTTCTTAATGCTCTGCTTCGTCGACTTCTTCTTGTTCCCAAACAGCTGCGGATAGAAGTCCTCGACGGCGTTGACCAGTGCTGCAATCTCTGGCTTGGTGAACCTATGAGACGTCATGCCTGCCGAGTTGAAGATTAAATATAATATATATATATATATATATATATATATATATATATATATATATATATATATATATATATTAACAGTCCAGCAGGCATTAGACAACTGACAAAAATGGCAACGTGTATTTATATGGTGAAGTAAACATGAGATGCACCATGGGACATGGTATCTGTACATCTGATTGGATAAAATATTGAAATTTTGTTATCATGTCTCTGAGACCATACTGACTCAAGTTATGTTTGTGTGATGAACTCTGATTGGCCGTTCCTTAATGTTTCATATCTTAGTAACTTCCATACACATACCTCTGGGGGGTGCTGTTACTACATTTTTCATGTAGACTTATTTGTAATTCATTGGACTGTTATGCGGATATGTGTGACGCAGATTTAATATACATGATCCGTTAAATATTAAGATATTAAATTTACATTTGATTTTCAGTAAATATAATCCAGTCACATTAGTACATGTTTTACACATTTCGATGTTTAATATCAGGTTAATATCAGGTTATTTAATACAAATAATTTTTATTAATAAAAAGTAAATATTGTATGTATTTATTCTTTATTAAATACATTTTGTGACTATTGTGAAGTATTGACATTGCTCTATTAAATGTATTTATAATGCACATCGATTGTGTGCTATTGCGTGGCATTAGACTAGAATTTTTAAAGATGCGAATCTCGTGTTGCAAGATACGTTTCCCATGCTATATTTCAGAAATGTGTAATTTCTACTTATAATGGATGGAACTTGGATAATATGTTTATAAATTTTAAAATACACGTTTGTTCATTATTAAATAAACCTTGAGCTTGTATTTGTCTGAACTGCTCACATATGTTATTGTGCAATGTCGTCTTTATTTTAAAAGGGACATTACACCCAAATATTTTCTTAAAATGATCCGGAGAGAGAATACATTTTTATAATTTAAAATGTAACTCGATCGATTTAGATTACTCTTTAGATATTCTTTACAGAATAAATTGCAATGAACATGGTTGAGCTAATCACACAAGGCATCTCTGTGCATCCACCAATCTTCCGCTACTGAGCATATCTAGATATGGTTGTAAAGGAAATAATATCAAAAGAATGAATTAAAATTGATTATATAATTACATTTTAATGTTTAAAATTATATTTTATTTAGGAATCCTGAAAGAAACGCTTTTTAATTACCGTCCCTTTAATGAGCAAATATGCAATCTTGAACTTGATCTAAATACATCTGTCTAAACATTGTAAATATGTATTGTTGGCCACCCACAAATAAGTAGATATTTCACAGTAATGCTTTGCTGATCATAAACCCATGCATCTCCATTTCTCAAAAATAGGATAAAATGAGAATAAAGCATATTTGTATTACCTTCTGTATTGTTTGCCCCACTGTGAATGAAATATCTTCCAATGGCTGTATTTATACAGCTTTACCTTAAAGGGATATTAAGCTATATGTTCTTTCCTGATTTAGATGGATAATACAATGTTAAAACAACATCAAATTTAGTTCATCTCATTAGCTTTTATAGCTTGATATTCTTTCCTGAAAATCATATCTAGATAGCCTCTTTTGCTGCTGATTGGTGGCTGCACATAGATGCCTTGTGTCATTGTCTAACCCATGTGCATTGCTATTTCTTTAACAAAGGATATCTAAAGACTGAATCTAATTAGATAATAGAAGTAAATTTAAATATTGTTTTAAAAGATTTGTATTATCTCTCTGAATCATTAAATTAAATTTTTGTTTGAATGTCCCTTTAAGAACAAAACCATTAGGAATATGTGGAGTTAATATTGTAGAAAAAAACTAAACTAAAGAGGAATGGAAATACCTATAGATATGTGATATCTATCCAATAGGTAAAGAGTATAATTTCTAGAATTATCTTTTGATATATCTATAGTTAACTGACCCTTCAAATAACTCTACTAAAAAGTAATCAATATGGCATACAATAACTTGCTTGGTATAAATGTGAAATTAACTTACTTTTTATTTAAAGATAATTTCTAACTTATTACCTTAAAAATAATTAAAGCCAAATAACCTATATTTAATGTAAGAATGTTTTTGGATACTTAAGAAATATTATAGAGATTAGAATGTAAATCTAACATTCAACTACACTGTCACTTTAATGTAAGTTAAACACTTTCATTTCTTAAAAGTGAAATTAACAAAGTTGTTCTGTATAATTTAGACTACATATCCTCGTCATAAACATTTTATGATTTTAACATCTATGAATCACACAATAAAAGCATAGATAGATATATTTAACTCCAACTTAAATTTTGTAAGATACTTGACTTATCTGAATAAGCTGTGTTGATATTTTTCATTCAATACATTAAACAAAATTTGTATATTTGATATCAGGTATGTGCTTGTAAAATAAATTAATTTAACAGTCATGGGACTAATATTTGGTTTACATGTCAGAATATTAGATGGATATATTTCTTCTTATCTTACTGTGATAGAGATATGTCTCAAAGAATATGTATTTAAAAAAATTAAATAGAAAAATATATACTATGAAAATAAATTTATTGACAAAAAATAAAAAAAAAGGAAATTCATCACAGATGAAACTCTGAAAAAGAAAGAAAAGACATATTAAAAACATTAGTCATTTAGGTTATTTAATGAACACATGTCTTAACATATTCATGAAATCTAATAATTGTTAAATCATCTTGTGTCTATGCTCTAATATGTATTTTTTGTCTTGATATTAAAAACTAGTTCATACTTGAAATCTATATCTATCCATAATTTGACATTAATACCATTATATTGACTAATCAATAGTTGAATTACACATTAGCATTTAACATTAGACAAAATAATGCATATCAATTTTTAAAAATATTTTTATATTGGATTGTATAAGGAACAAAATTGAATGTAATATTTCATGTCCCTTCAAATAATATACCTCTATATCAACTATAAAATGTATCCCTTTGTCTGATTGGTCAGAATCTGAGCCCTCTCTAGCACAAAGTAGGGGTAATGTATCTAAAATAAACATATTCAAATATAGGACATGTATATATTTCTAATTCTTTGAACATTCTTCCTCCTATGATTCTTAAATAGCATGCATTGTGCAAACTAACCGGGATGTATGGTCTTTGAAAGGCAATTATCTTCAAAATAACAGTTCATCTTCATTAGGTGTCTTATTCATCATTTTCAAAATTGAGGATTGTGAAACACCATCTAAAAAAAAAAAATAAATCTAAGTGTCTCCAATGGGATGCATCCACAGTCTTGTTCCATAGAATTGTTGCCACTTACCATGTGAACGTGTCTTTGTATGATTTTCAAGGTCAGCACATTTGAAAGACAATGCCACAGACATGATCAAATTGGTATTCTTCACTTTCAGTCTGGGATTCTTCACTTTCAGTCTTGGATTCTTCACTTTCAGTCTTGAATTCTTCACTTTGAGTCTTTAGATGAATTCATCTCCCTAATGGCAGAAAAAGTATAAATCAAATAATTAATAGAAGTGCGTGACTTAGTTCTGCATCCCCCCCATTTCTGAAACTATTTATATCACTAGCTTACTAAGCATGTGTAGAATCTTGTGTTATGTTCTATTAATTAAGTGTGAAGATGAGTCATACATTGTGCAGACCTAACCTCTGATGTATGACTTGGAATATGACTTGGAAGCATATAGTATTGCTAGAGGATACCTTTTGGAGTATCCAAAAATCTAGTAATGTGTAAACTAAATACTACATTTTAAAATGTATGCCATATGATGGCTGATTGTGCAAAATTCCCGCCAGCCACAGTCCATACATTCTTTATACTAACCATCTAATGTTGTCTTTGAAAACCAGGTGGCGAAGTCATTACAGGACCCAATGCCAGAATCATCTGATTTATAAATTACCTATAATAATAATAATAATAATAATAATAATATTAAATTATCTTTTTTTTAAATCATTTGATGAACAATCCTAACATGTTTGCACAATTCTCTACTTCTCATTTCCCTAAAATTCACACATATTCAAAATGCTCCTATATAACTTCTAGTATTTACCATCTGAAGTGGCGGTTGATGATGTTTGCTCTGACATTGAGTCCCTCATCCCGGAATGGCCCCTCTAGAACAGGGTCATCCTCCTCATCTTGGAGGAGGTCTCAGGGCGCCTGGATGGCCTGCAGCATCCCAGCCCGCTGAGCAATGTTATGCAGGATGCTGCAGGCTATAACGATCTTCGCCACCTTACTAGGGCTGTATTGGAGGACTCCTCCAGACCTGTCCAGGCATCTTAGTCTCATTTTGAGGAGCCCAAACATCCTCTCCACTACAGCCCTAGTCCGCTTGTGCGCCCGATTGTAGCGCTCCTAAGCCTCATCCGTGGGGTTACGTAACGGCGTAATGAGCCAAGTCCGGCTCATGTAACCTGAATCACCTATAAGTAATGATCACAACAAAATGACAAATATTAAAAATATCGTTAAAATTATTATATTAAAATACAATTCATTTGTGTACACGAAAATCCCCTAAAATAAACATTTTCAGAAAAACAATTATATGGTTAAATTGCATTCTCTATCTGCCCATTTAAGCTAAGACATGCTACATATGCGTATTTCGCATAAACCAGACATTTGCTAAAAGAAAAAGAAATGGTTAAATTGCATCCTAGAGCTGCCCATTTAAGCTAAGACATGCTAAATATCTGTTTGGAGTTAAAACTAGACATTTGCGGAAAGAGACAATTACATGGATAAAAAAGCATTATCTATCTGCCCATTTCAGATAAGACATGCTACATATGCGTATTTCGCATAAACCAGGCATTTGCTAAAAGAAAAAGAAATGGTTAAATTGCATCCTAGAGATGCCCATTTAAGCTAAGAAATGCTACATATCTGTTTGGAGCTAAAACTAGACATTTTCGGAAAGAGACAATTACATGGTTAAAACGCATTCTCTATCTGCCCATTTAAGCTAAGACATGCTACATATGCGTATTTCGCATAAACCAGACATTTGCTAAAAGAAAAAGAAATGGTTAAATTGCATCCTAGAGCTGCCCATTTTAGCTGGGACATGCTACATATCTGTTTGGAGCTAAAACTAGACATTTGCAGAAAGGCAATTAAGTGGTTAAAGCTCATTCTCTATCTGCCCATTTAAGCTAGGACACGCTACATATGCATATTTCGCATAAACCAGACATTTGCTAAAAGAGAAAGAAATAGTTAAATTGCATCCTAGAACTGCCCATTTAAGCTAAGGCATGCTACATATCTGTTTGGAGCTAAAACTAGACATTTGCGAAAAGAGACAATTAACATGGTTAAAGCGCATTCTCTATCTGCCCATTTAAACTAAGACATGCTACATATGCGTATTTTGCATAAACCAGACATTTGCTAAAAGAAAAAGAAATGGTTAAATTGCATCCTAGAGCTTCACATTACACAAACACAACTTTTTTTAAGATTACAGTGGCAATTGTCTAACTACTTAACCATGTTGTGCACAAGTACTCACTCACCAACGAGCCACCCAGGGGGAAACTGTCTGGCCTCAAACTGCCACCACAGGGACGACTGTCTGAGGATGCCGGCATCATGACAAGCCCCGCCAAAATTCGCACACACCTGCATAATCCACATCCGTGCGTCGCAAACAAACTGCACGTTGAGACTATGGAAGTGTTTGCGATTTCGGAAGTGCAGGTCATCTTCTGCAGCACGCAGCGCAATGTGGGTGCAATCTATTGCTCCCAAGACAATGAGCATTCGAGCTATTGCAAAGAATTCCCTCTTCAGGCGCCTCCAATTACCATAATTTTGAGGGAATCCTATATAACGCGTACTGAATCGTACCATGGCATCCAGAAAGTTGTCAAAAACCACAGAGAAGGTACCCTGAGACAGCCCATGCATGTACCCCTCTCCGGATTGAAGACTCCCGGAGGTCAGGATGTGTATGCAACTTAGCATCTTGGTGATGCCAGGGACTGCAGTCCGCATACGTCTACGTGGCTCCATAGCTGTTCGCGATTGAGCCTATACTTGTCATAAACCTCGAAGTCCATCATGTTATCCAAGGTGGGCCTCACCCTGTGAAAAGGAGGACCTCTAACCAGATGAGCCCTTTGTCTCTCTTGGAGACGCCGAGCCTGCCTGATTCTATTGTACACCACTCGTGCAACAGCACCAGTAGCAACTAACTGCGGCTCACCCATATTTGCCAAGCTGAACAGCACAAAGCCAAACAGCAGAGCAAACACACAAGGAGTAACAAGGTATGCAAAAACACAAAAGCGATTTGATACAATGTCAATCACAAGGGACGCTTTGGCCATGTTGTTTGGGGGATTTATAGTGCAATATGTCCAATGGTAGCGTGTTCATAATGATTGCTGATTGTATTCACTTGATTGTATGTGAGCGGCGCAAATGCTTTCAAAGTGGGCGGTTTTTTTTTTGGTGTTTGCTGAAATTTTGTTTCCCACCAATGAATCGCAATGTGAAAGTGTAAAATATAACATATACAGTGCATCTTCTTAATGTTTGTTCATATATGTAATAAATACTTTTTCAACACAATCTTATAGTAAAAAGCACATGTCCACGCTAACATGAATGAAAGTGATCGATCAATGTTGCTGCAATATTGTTTCTAAACGATAAAGTAACTGCTGATCTATAATATTGTATATATAAGTGATTGGCGAGATGTCAATATTGTACATGTCCCATTAAAATCGTAATAATAATGAAGATCTTCCAAACTCTCATTTACGTATATGTAATATTGTAGTATTGGGTGAGAAACTTCTGAAAGGGGCGGTACAGTCCTAATGCTGTAATCTGTATGGTTGAAGCTTATAATGATGTCATCATATTAGCAACCTGCCTGTCTAGTTAGCAAATCTTCATTGTATTGTATTTTAAAACATTCTTCTTGTGTACTGATTAAAAATATAAATGTGTGCTTTGCTGTTGTGTGATGCGTGTTATGTACATCTATGTATGTATGGTGATTCTCTCCCACATATGCTGACTTATATAAAGTAGTATAGCATTGTTGTTCCTTCCAAAAAAGTGACAGCTGTAATCTGTTCTAATGCTAATTTCTTATTGTATGTAATTCCTAATGGTATATTATGAGTGAATAGTGATGTTAATGGAACACTAAATCCATATTTTATGTTTTATGATTCATAGAGATAATCTAATGTTAAGCAACCTTCCAATGTAGTTGTATGATGTAAATGTGTTCATTGTTGATATGTATTTTTCCCCCAGAATATCAATGCATATGTATGAGTCAATGACAAAAGTCATGTATGTGCATCCATTAATGATCATGTGTTGAGCCTATGTAGATATGCTGTTCATGCAAGCATATGAATTGAATAAATGAAATGTTATAATAGAGGTAAATGAGACGTGTTTCCAATTGTCTACTGTTTGTGAATAATGAAATGTAAAAATTATTTTTCTGTCAGTTTAGATATGATGTAATTTTTCAAACCAATTTCGTATTGGTGATGGTGATTTGTAGTTGATGTAATGTAAATTTATATAACAATTTGAAGTTGTAGTGAATTTCACACAAGTAAAAGCCATGAGTCCATAGGGAAATAGTAATTTATTGATCTATTTGTCATAGCGGGACAAACGCAAGAAAGAATGAGTTAGTTTCACAATTGTTACGCTGGTATTACGAGTTTTCTAGTCTACGCATTTTACGTGCGTTAGGTAAATCTGCCTGTCACATGCACGAGCACGTCTTCCCCATAGAAGTCAATGGAGGAGAAAATTTTGTTGAGAAATAAAATCCAACACTTGTTTTGAGCGTAAAGTGAGTGACGTCATGTTCTTGTGTGAAAAAGTAGCTAAATCGTGTTTATTTCCTAATAAAAATCTGATTTGTGTAGATCGTGTGCTGTATATTGTTTGTATGTATCGATTAGTGTATGTATGTGATAATATTTGTAGTTAGATGTAGCTATATGAGTATATGTTCCCGTCTGCCTATGTAAGTCAATGGAAAATGGATTTGTATGGCTTTTTTTTCAAACACAAGAGATCTCGTAACTTTGATCCGTTTTATTTTGACATGAAACTGTAAAATCTGAAAAATAAATATTGTGTAGTGTTTGTATGAGTGCAATTGTACTTTGTGTAATGTTTTTGAAGTGATTTGTGGATGTTTTTGTTAGCGGTATATGATTAACTACTGGGTCTGGGTTTATGTTAATGATTTGAGCGGAGATGGATATTTTTGTGGCGTTACGTAAACTTGTAATACCAGTGGTAGGGAAAAAGCAGTGCTATGAGGCTTTTTCATGCATAACGCACAACTCGTAATCTAGCCGCATGTTTTTTTTTCATGTTTTATTTTATTTATTTTTTTATTTCAATTTTTTTCATTGAACATTAGGTATACACAACAAATATCTTTAAGAAAACAAGAAAGTCAGATGATTACATAATTTCAATGGATTTTTAACATTTTAACACAGGCTAATTATTGTGCAAGGAAATATGTAGACACTTAGTTCCATGAATGGGAGCAATTAGGAAGTCCATTCTTTTGTCCCATGAATACAAATCGATGCTCATTTTTTTTTTCCTATCATAAGAAGACAATTGTAATGACATGTGTCATAGAGTAAGACCCAACACGGGACTTTAAACAATAATAAAGTTTCATCAACAAACACCAAAAACTATATGTTAGTTTGTTTTGTGAGTGATCTATAAAAAACAGCGGGGAAACAGATGGGGGAGGGGGGAGAGGGGAGAGAGAAGAAGAAAATGGGCTGTTTAAACCTTTAGTGTTTTTAGTTATACATTTAAGAGTTTTGTAAGGCATGGTAGTGGAAGAGGGATGGCCAATGAGGGAAAAAAAAAAAAAAGAGGAAGGGGAGAAGATTAAAATAGGTGGGTTAGGGTGGCTTGTATTGTGTTAGGTTGTTTATAATGTTGTGTGAAAAGTGGGTATATACTTTGAAGACAAAAAAGGGTAAGGGTGAGTGCGAGAGAGTGGAGTGGAGTAGTAAATAAGAGAAGGGAGGAGAGAGCTTTTCCTCCCTTTTGGGGTTAATAAGTTGAACATTCTGAATTGAGCTCCCGGTCAGCTGAAGGTGTATAGCGACACTATGGGGCACTGAGAATTGGGTTTGAGCGTTTGGGTCATGCACTTATATTTATACTAGTGGCTGAACTATGGTGAAATGGGTGAAAGTGTGCTTGTCTGCATATCATGCAGTATCATGTGCAACAAAATGGAAAAATTCTGGGATCCTGTAAAATCAAACATAGTATCCAAGGTGCAGGACAACAGGCCCCTTAGAAAAAGAACACATTATAACTTGTAAAAGGTAACAGCTGCATAAAAACACAAACCTTTTTAGTAAATATAACTTTAGCTATGCTCTGCTAGCTTGTCAGACATTGTTAAAGAGTTAACAATATTCAAACGTGTATAATTATCTAAACACAGTAAAATGCAATGACAAGGGTCAAGAAAAGACATATAGTTGTCCTGCTGATCTAAATACAGGAATAATTCCTAGTCTATGCTATACTTTAGTGTCTGTGGACAGGACTTGATGTTATAATATTTGTCCATCCGACATAAAGAGGGGTTAACCCCATTCATGCCAATACAGTAGTCTGTAGACAAGCGAAGTACAGAGGTGAGACCCTCATCCCGGCAAATGAGTGTTGTTTAAGTCACTGTCTCCCATGGGCTGATGTGTAGGCCTTGTATCTTCGATCTCCAAGTCAGTAGGGGTGATTTTTTTGGACCAGCTTCTCGTTAAATTTATAGAGATCCTCAGGTGAGATATATGAGATGGTTTCTCCATTCTTTCTTGTGATGATGCTCACCATGAAACCCCAGTGGTATTAAATTCAAGCAGCTCGAAGTGCATCTGTGATGAATCTGATGTCTCTCCTTTTTTGAAGAGTGGCTGGACATATGTCCGAAAAGATTTGGATGGAGATGCTTGCATGTGTAATAGGGGACTTGGCTCTGGTGTTTTTCAGTACTTCTTCTTTGTCCAAGAAATTCAGGAAGCAAACTAATACATCTCAAGGAGGCACTTTTGCTGTGGGTTTGGGTCTCAGAGCTCGGTGAGCTCTTTCCAAGATTAATTCGGAGGCAAATGGTGTTCACTTGATTGAGCGAAACAGATCTTGTAGACAGCCTTGAAGAGCAGATGGGTTAATGGATTCAGGGATGCCCCTGATCCTGAAGTTATTTCTTCTATATCGGTTGTAGAGGTCTTGTAGTTGTTTAGATAATTGATGTTCTTCATCACATAGTGTCAGCTGTGTGCCTTCAAGCTTAGACTTTCTTTGTTTAACTTGTGTGATGTCTTTGCGTAATTCACCGAATAGGCCTCTGACCTCCTTTAAGACTTCTTTTATATCGTCTTTTGATGCCAAGGATTTTAAGTCATCTTTGGTGATATGCAAATCATTGTCAATGGGAGGATCATGTAATTGTGCTGATGCTTGTTTTTTGTGTGGGTCTGCCAAAGTTTCAGGCTGAGGGTCTGCTGCTTTTATGTATTGAATCAGGGTGGTGACTTTAAGAGGTTTCTCCATCTTAGTTGCTTTCTTGCAGGGCATTACCGTATGTACAGGAGGGGTTAATGTGAGCTCCTGATAAATAAAGTGAGGCTTGTACTTTGCTACTAGTATGTAGATAAAGGTACAAGGATCCCACTCTGGTGGGTATTAAGGGCAGTGCATGCACTCCTAGAGGCAGAGGGTGGGTGGGATATTACATTCTTGGAGAAGAACACTGTCCTTGCGAGTGAGATAGAGTGGTGCTACGATCAGCTTCATGACCGCCTTTTCAGTCGATCCTTGTCCCAAGAGAAAGCTGACATCTGGGCGAGGATAGTGGAGTCTGAATCTTCCGTTGGGGTATGTCCCCGCTTGGTAATTTGTTGAAAGAAGCACTATTCTGGTCTGAAGATCAAGGTCAAGATGAAGATGGGTCGAGAGGATATTGAATGCCGTATATCCAGAGGGGGGCATCGACTACCTATTCTGTGTTCAAGTAAATAAGGAAGCGCAACATACTAAGTGGGTCTGTGTATGGAGTTCCTGACATACAAGAATCTGTTTGACATGCTGGTATGTATTTGTGTTATTAATCAAAATGAGATTTAGATATTTACTTTTATTTACTTCAAAGGCATCACTATCTTGCAATTGATTCTTTTGGAATATTTCACTGGCACGCGTGAAAGAGATGTCTAAATATGTGTATGTGTGTGTATATATGTGTATGCATGTGCATTTTTGTTTTTATATGTATATATATATATATATATATATATACACGCATACATACATATAAACACATATATGCACATATATTCACATTAATGTACACTTTTGAGCCCTACTCACTCAAATACCTTTGAAATATGCAATATAATTTTTAATACATTTTAATATTTATTAATGTTTGTTTTTTATTTTTAAATATATATTTTTATATCTGTATATACATTGTATATCTATATATATCTGTATATATATTTATATAGATATTCATATACAGGGAGTGCAGAATTATTAGGCAAATGAGTATTTTGACCACATCATCCTCTTTATGCATGTTGTCTTACTCCAAGCTGTATAGGCTCGAAAGCCTACTACCAATTCTCTGTAATGAGAAGGGGTGTGGTCTAATGACATCAACACCCTATATCAGGTGTGCATAATTATTAGGCAACTTCCTTTCCTTTGGCAAAATGGGTCAAAAGAAGGACTTGACAGGCTCAGAAAAGTAAAAAATAGTGAGATAACTTGCAGAGGGATGCAGCACTCTTAAAAAAGCTTCTGAAGCGTGATCATCGAACAATCAAGCGTTTCATTCAAAATAGTCAACAGGGTCGCAAGAAGCGTGTGGAAAAACCAAGGCGCAAAATAACTGCCCATGAACTGAAAAAGTCAAGCGTGCAGCTGCCAAGATGCCACTTGCCACCAGTTTGACCATATTTCAGAGCTGCAACATCACTGGAGTGCCCAAAAGCACAAGGTGTGCAATACTCAGAGACATGGCCAAGGTAAGAAAGGCTGAAAGACGACCACCACTGAACAAGACACACAAGCTGAAATGTCAAGACTGGGCCAAGAAATATCTCAAGACTGATTTTTCTAAGGTTTTATGGACTGATGAAATGAGAGTGAGTCTTGATGGGCCAGATGGATGGCCCGTGGCTGGATTGGTAAAGGGCAGAGAGCTCCAGTCCGACTCAGACGCCAGCAAGGTGGAGGTGGAGTACTGGTTTGGGCTGGTATCATCAAAGATGAGCTTGTAGGGCCTTTTCGCGTTGAGGATGGAGTCAAGCTCAACTCCCAGTCCTACTGCCAGTTTCTGGAAGACACCTTCTTCAAGCAGTGGTACAGGAAGAAGTCTGCATCCTTCAAGAAAAACATGATTTTCATGCAGGACAATGCTCCATCACACGCGTCCAAGTACTCCACAGCGTGGCTGGCAAGAAAGGGTATAAAAGAAGAAAATCTAATGACATGGCCTCCTTGTTCACCTGATCTGAACCCCATTGAGAACCTGTGGTCCATCATCAAATGTGAGATTTACAAGGAGGGAAAACAGTACACCTCTCTGAACAGTGTCTGGGAGGCTGTGGTTGCTGCTGCACGCAATGTTGATGGTGAACAGATCAAAACACTGACAGAATCCATGGATGGCAGGCTTTTGAGTGTCCTTGCAAAGAAAGGTGGCTATATTGGTCACTGATTTGTTTTTTTTGTTTTTTTGAATGTCAGAAATGTATATTTGTGAAAGTTGAGATGTTATATTGGTTTCACTGGTAAAAATAAATAATTGAAATGGGTATATGTTTGTTTTTTTGTTAAGTTGCCTAATAATTATGCACAGTAATAGTTACCTGCACACACAGATATCCCCCTAAAATAGCTAAAACTAAAAACAAACTAAAAACTACTTCCAAAAATATTCAGCTTTGATATTAATGAGTTTTTTGGGTTCATTGAGAACATGGTTGTTGTTCAATAATAAAATTAATCCTCAAAAATACAACTTGCCTAATAATTCTGCACTCCCTGTATATACAGTATATATAACATAATTTATGTAAGAACTTACAGTGGGGAAAAAAAGTATTTAGTCAGCCATCAATTGTGCAAGTTCTCTCACTTAAGAAGATGAGAGAGGCCTGTAATTTTTATCATAGGTAAACCTCAAGTATGAGAGACAAAATGTGGAAACAAATGCAGACAATCACATTGTCTGATTTGGAAAGAATTTGTTTGCAAATTATGGTGGAAAATAAGTATTTGGTCACCTACAAACAAGCAAGATTTCTGGCTCTCACATACCTGTATCTTCTTCTTTAAGAGGCTCCTCTGTCCTCCACTCATTACCTGTATTAATGGCACCTGTTTGAACTTGTTATCAGTATAAAAGATATCTGTCCACAACCTCAAACAGTCACACTCCAAACTCCACTATGGTGAAGACCAAAGAGCTGTCGAAGGACACCAAAAACAAAATTATAGACCTGCACCAGGCTGGGAAGACTGAATCTGCAATAGGCAAGCAGCTTGGTGTGAAGAAATCAACTGTGGGAACAGTAATTAGAAAATGGAAGACATACAAGACCACTGATAATCTCCCTCGATCTGGGGCTCCACGCAAGATCTCACCCCGTGGGGTCAAAATGATCACAAGAATGGTGAGCAAACATCCCAGAACCACACCGGGGGACCTAGTGAATGACCTGCAGAGATCTTGACCAACGTAACAAAGGCTACCATCAGTAACACACTACGCTGCCAGGGACTCAGATCCTGAAGTGCTAGACGTGTCCCCCTGCTTAAGCCACTACATGTCCGGGCTTGTCTGAAGTATGATAGAGAGCATTTGGATGATCCAGAAGCGGATTGGGAGAATGTCATATGGTCAGATGAAACCAAAGTAGAACTGTTTGGTAGAAACACAACTTGTCGTGTTTGGAGGAGAGAGAACACCATACCTACTGTGAAGCATGGGGGTGGCAAAATCATGCTTTGGGGCTGTTTCTCTGCAAAGGGAACAGGATGACTGATCCGTGTACATGAAAGAATGAATGGGGCCATGTATTGTGAGATTTTGAGTGCAAACCTCCTTCCATCAGCATGGGCATTGAAGATGAAATGTGGCTGGGTCTTTCAGCATGACAATGATCCCAAACACACCACCTAGGCAACAAAGGAGTGGCTTCGTAAGAAGCATTCCAAGGTCCTGGAGTGGCCTAGCCAGTCTCCAGATCTCAACCCCATAGAAAACCTTTGGAGGGAGTTGTTAGTCTGTGTTGCCCAGCAACAGCTCCAAAATATCACTGCTCTAGAGGAGATCTGCATGCAGGAATGGGCCAACATACCAGCAACAGTGTGTGACAACCTTGTGAAGACTTACAGAAAACATTTGACCTCTGTCATTGCCAACAAAGGATATATAACAAAGTATTGAGATGAACTTTTGATATTGACCAAATACTTATTTTCCACCATAATTTGCAAATAAATGATTTCCAAATCAGACATTGTGATTGTCTTGATTTGTTTACACATTTTGTCTCTCATAGTTTAGGTATACCTATGATGAAAATTACAGGCCTCTCTCATCTTCTTAAGTGGGAGAACTTGCACAATTGGTGGCTGACTAAATACTTTTTTTTCCCCACTGTACCTGATAAATTCATTTCTTTCATATTGGCAAGAGTCCATGAGCTAGTGACGTATGGGATATACAATCCTACCAGGAGGGGCAAAGTTTCCCAAACCTCAAAATGCCTATAAATACACCCCTCACCACACCCACAATTCAGTTTAACAAATAGCCAAGCAGTGGGGTGATAAAGAAAGGAGTAGAAAGTATCAACAAAAGAAATTTGGAAATAATTGTGCTTTATACAAAAAATCATAACCACCATAAAAAGGGTGGGCCTCATGGACTCTTGCCAATATGAAAGAAATGAATTTATCAGGTAAGTTCTTACAAAAATTATGTTTTCTTTCATGTAATTGGCAAGAGTCCATGAGCTAGTGATGTATGGGATAGCAATACCCAAGATGTGGATCTCCACTCAAGAGTCACTAGAGAGGGAGGGAATAAAATAAAAACAGTAATTTTCCGCTGAAAAAATTAATCCACAACCCAAAAAAAAATAACTTTATTTTCATAATTGAAAGAAAAAAACTTAAATCAAAAGCAGAAGAATCAAACTGAAACAGCTGCCTGAAGAACTTTTCTACCAAATACTGCTTCCAAAGAAGCAAATACATCAAAACGGTAGAATTTAGTAAGTGTATGCAAAGAGGATCAAGTTGCCGCTTTGCAAATCGGATCAACTAAAGCTTCATTCTTAAAAGCCCACGAAGTGGAGAATGATCTAGTAGAATGAGCTGAAATTTTCTGAGGCGGGGCCTGACCCGACTCCAAATAAGCTTGATGAATCAAAAGTTTCAACCAAGAAGCCAAGGAAATAGCAGAATCCTTCTGACCTTTCCTAGGACCAGAAAATAATACAAATAGACTGGAAGTCTTCCAGAAATCTTTAGTAGCTTCCACATAATATTTCAAAGCTCTTACCACATCAAAGAATGTAAGGATCTTTCCAAAGAATTCTTAGGATTAGGACATAAGGAAGGGACAACAATTTCTCTATTAATATTAGAATTCACAACCTTAGGTAAAAATTGAAAAGAAGTCTGGAAAACTGCCTTATCCTGATGAAAAATCAGAAAAGGAGACTCACAAGAAAGAGCAGATAGCTCAGAAACTCTTCTAGCAGAAGAGATGACCAAAAGGAACAACACTTTCCAAGAAAGTAGTTTAATGTCCAAAGAATGCATAGGTTCAAATGGAGGAGCCTGTAAAGCCTTCAGAACCAAATTAAGACTCCAAGGAGGAGAAATTGATTTAATGACAGGCTTAATAAGAACTAAAGCCTGTACAAAACAGTGTATATCAGGAAGTAAAGCAATCTTTCTGTGAAATAAAACAGAAAGAGCGGAGATTTGTCATTTTTAAGGAACTTGCAGACAAACCCTTATCCAAACCATCCTGAAGAAACTGTAAAATTCTAGGAATTCTAAAAGAATGCCAGGATAATTTATGAGAAGAACACCATGAAATGTAAGTCTTCCAAACTCTATAATAAATCTTTCTAGAGACAGATTTACGAGCTTGTAACATAGTATTAATCACTGAGTCAGAGAAACCTCTATGACTTAGTACTAAGCGTTCAATTTCCATACCTTCAAATTTAATGATTTGAGATCCTGATGGAAAAACGGACCTTGAGATAGTAGGTCTAGCCGTAACGGAAGTGGCCAAGGCGGGCAACTGGACATCCGAACCAGATCCGCATACCAAAACCAGTGTGGCCATGCTGGAGCCACCAGCAAAACAAATGATTGTTCCATGATGATTTTGGAGATCACTCTTGGAAGGAGAACTAGAGGAAGGAAAATGTAAGCAGGATGATAACACCAAGAAGGTGTCAGCGCATCCACTGCTTCCGCCTGAACATCCCTGGACCTGGACAGGTATCTGGGAAGTTTCTTGTTTAGATGAGAGGCCATGAGATCTATCTCTGGAAGACCCCACATTCGAACTATCTGAGAAAATACATCTGGATGGAGAGACCACTCCCCTGAATGTAAAGTCTGGTGGCTGAGATAATCCGCCTCCCAATTGTCTACACCTGGGATATGCACTGCAGAGATTAGACACAAGCTGGATTCTGCCCAAGCAAGTATCTGAAATACTTCTTTCATAGCTTAGGGACTGTGAGTCCAACCCTGATTATTGACATATGCCACTGTTCTGATATTGTCTGTCTGAAAACAAATGAACGGTTCTCTCTTTAACAGAGGCCAAAACTGAAGAGCTCTGAGAATTGCACGGAGTTCTAAAATATTTATTGGTAATCTCGCCTCTTGAGATTTCCAAACCCCTTGTGCTGTCAGAGATCCTCAAACAGCTCCCCAACCTGAAAGACTCGCATCTGTTGTGATCACAGTCCAGGTTGGCCAAACAAAAGAAGCCCCTTGAACTAAACGATGGTGATCTATCCACCACGTCAGAGAGTGTCGTACATTGGGATTTAAGGATATTAATTGTGATAGCTTTGTATAATACCTGCACCATTGGTTCAGCATACAAAGCTGTAGAGGTCTCATGTGAAAACAAGCAAAGGGGATCGCGTCCGATGCTGCAGTCATGAGACCTAAAACTTCCATGCACATAGCCACTGAAGGGAAGGACTGAGACTGAAGGTACCGGCAGGCTGAAACCAATTTTAAATGTCTCTTGTCTGTTAGAGACAGAGTCATGGACACTGAATCTATCTGGAAGCCTAAAAAGGTGACCCTTGTCAGAGGAATCAAGAAACTTTTTGGTAAATTGATCCTCCAACTATGTTTCCGCAGAAACAACAATAGTTGATTCGTGTGAGATTCTGCAGTACGTAAAGACTGAGCTAGTACCAAGATATCGTCCAAATAAGGAAACACCACAATACCCTGTTCTCTGATTACAGAGAGTAGGGCACCCAGAACCTTTGAAAAGATTCTTGGAGCTGTTGCTAGGCCAAATGGAAGAGCAACAAATTGGTAATACTTGATTAGAAAAGAGAATCTCAGAAACTGATAATGTTCTGGATGAATCAGAATATGAAGGTATGCATCCTGCAAGTCTATTGTGGACATATAATGTCCTCGCTGAACAAAAGGCAGAATAGTCCTTATAGTCACCATCTTGAAAGTTGGTACTCTTACATAACGATTCAAAATTTTCAGTTCCAGAACTGGTCTGAATAAATTTTCCTTTTTTGGGACAATGAATAGATTTGAATAAAACCCCAAACCTTGTTCCTGAAAAGGAACTGGCATGATTACCCCTGAAGACTCCATGTCTGAAACATACTTCAGGAAAGCCTGAGCTTTTACTGGATTTGCTGGGATACGTGAGAGAAAAATCTTCTCACATGAGGTCTTACTCTGAATCCTATTCGATACCCTTGAGAGACAATACTCTGAATCCATTGATTTTGGACAGATTTTATCCAAATATCCTTGAAAAACCTTAATATGCCCCCTACCAGCTGAGCTGGAATGAGGGCCACACCTTCATGCAAACTTAGGGGCTGACTTTGGTTTCCTAAATGGCTTGGATTTATTCCAATTTGAGGAAGGCTTCCAAATGGAAGCAGATTCCTTGGGGGGAGGATTGAGTTTTTGTTCCTTATTCTGACGAAAGGAACGAAAACGGTTAGAAGCCTTAGATTTGCCCTTCAGTTTTTTATCCTGAAGCAGAAAAACTCCCTTTCCCCCAGTGACAGTTGAAATAATAGAATCCAACTGAAAACCAAATAAATTATTACTTTGGAAAGAAAGAGATAGTAATCTAGATTTAGCTGTCATATCAGCATTCCAAGATTTAAGCCACAAAGCTCTTCTAGCTAATATAGCTAAGGACATGGATCTAACATCAATTTTGATAATATCAAAAATGGCATCACAAATAAAATGATTAGCATTTTGCAGTAAGCGAATAATGCTAGATAAGTCAGAATCCAATTCCTGTTGCGCTAAATTCTCCAACCAGAAAGTTGATGCAGCCGCAACATCAGCCAAAGAAATTGCAGGTCTGAGAAGATGACCTGAATATAAATAGGCCTTCCTTAGATAAGATTCAAGTTTCCTATCTAAAGGATCCTTAAAGGAAGTACTATCTTCCATAGGAATAGTGGTACATTTAGCAAGAGTTCAAATAGCCCCATCAACTTTGGGGATTTTTTCCCAAAACTCTATAGATTTTGCTGGTAAAGGATACAATTTTTTAAACCTTGAAGAAGGAATAAAATAAGTACCTGGCTTATTCCATTCCTTAGAAATCATATCAGAAATAGCCTCAGGAATAGGAAAAACCCCTGGAGAAACCACAGGAGGTTTAAAAACAGCATTTAAATGTTTATTAGACTGAACGTCAAGAGGACTGGTTACCTCAATATCCAAAGTAATTAACACTTCTTTTAATAAAGAATGCATGTACTCTATTTTAGATAAATAAGTAGATTTGTCAGTGTCAATGTCTGAGGAAGGATCTTCTGTATCAGATAGATCCTCATCAGAAGAGGATAAATTATTATGTTGTTGGTCATTTGAAATTTCATCAACTAAATGAGAAGTTTTAAAAGACCTTTTACGTTTATTAGAAGGTGGAAATGCAGACAAAGCCTTCAGGATAGAATCAGAATCAAATTCTTTAAAATTTACAGGTATATCATGCACATTAGAAGTTGAAGGAACTGCAACTGGCAATGTACTATTACTGATGGATACACTATCTGCATGTAAAAGTTTATCATGACAACTATTACAAATGACATTCGGCTAAATAATTTCTACAATTTTACAACAAATGCACTTAGCTTTGGTAGAACCAATGTCAGGCAGCAATGTTCCAGCAGAAACTTCTGAGGCAGGATCAGATTGAGACATCTTGCAAAATGTAAGAGAAAAAACAACATATAAAGCAAAATTATCTATTTCCTATATGACAGTTTCAGGAATGGGAAAAAATGCAAATAGCATAGCCCTCTGATAGAGAAAAAAGGCAAGAGGCAAACATCAATGGGGTATTGAAATAATGAAAAAGTTTGGCGGCAAGTATGACGCACAACGTAACTTAAACTTTTTTGGCGCCAAAAATAACCGGAAATGACACACTCGCGTCACTAATGACGCAACTGTGTGAAAGGTCTCTGCGCCAAGTATGACGCCGGAAATGGTGAAGTTGCGTCATAGACGTATTTTTTCGCGCCAAAAATATTTTCACGCCAAGAATGACACAATAAAGTTTAGCATTTGACGCACCCACGGGCCTAATACCACCCACAATTTGCAAGAAGTAGTCAATTGAAAAAAAGACTAAACCCCAGGTAAGAAAATAATTTCTTAAAAAAATGTTTATATTCCCCAAATATGAAACTGACAGTCTGCAGAAGGAAATACATGAACCTGACTCATGGCAAATATAAGTACAATACATAAATTTAGAACTTTATATAAATGCATAAAGTGCCAAACCATAGCTGAGGTGTCTTAAGTAATAAATAACATACTTACAAAAAGACACCCATCCACATATAGCAGATAGCCAAACCAGTACTGAAACAGTTATCAGTAGAGGTAATGGTAAATTGAGAGTATATTGTCGATCTGAAAAGGGAGGTAGGAGCTGAATCTCTACGACTGATAACAGAGAACCTATGAAATAGACCCCCGTTAGGGAAATCATCGTATTCAATAAGTGATACTCCCTTCACGTCCCTCTGACATTCGCTGTACTCTGAGAGGAATTGGGCTTCAACAATGCTGAGAAGCGCATATCAACGTAGAAATTTTAGCACAAACTTACTTCACCACCTCCATAGGAGGCAAAGTTTGTAAAAACTGAATGTGGGTGTGGTGAGGGGTGTATTTATAGGCATTTTGGGGTTTGGGAAACTTTGCCCCTCCTGGTAGGATTGTATATCCCATACATCACTAGCTCTTGCCAATTACATGAAAGAAATATATATATATATATCATATATATTTTTTTTTTATAAAAATAATAATTTCTTCTAAGTGAATAACATAGGGATGTGAAGTATACCTAATGCATCTTCAGCTTTAGCACACTTGGTATAGTGCAGCTTTGGATTAGCGTGCAAGAGATAAAATTAAAGGCTTTCTTTAACATGCCCTATAGAAGTCTATGGGGAGAGGGAGATAGTGTGGTTATGATATCCTCCAAAGTCTTTCACTCACACGCTAACTTTTTTACTTTCAACTTATAATGCCAGCACTAACTTGGAAGCACTAATGTTTTACCTTGAGCGCAGTAAGCACTCATGAGCGATAAAAAAAATATCACCCCACTTGTAATCTGCAATACGCTCTCCGCATTCAGCATTTCACCAGCAGCTCTTGTGAACTGCTGGTGCAACACCGCCCCCTGCAGATTCTTGGCCAATCAGCCGCTAGCAGGGGGTGTCAATCAACCCGATCGTATTCGATCGGGTTCATTTCCTGCAATGTCTGTCCGCCTCCTCAGAGCAGGCGGACAGCTTATGAAGCAGCAGTCTTTAGACCGCTACTTCATAACTGGTGTTTCTGGCAAGCCTGAAGGCTCGCCAGAAACACAGGGCTTCAAGCTTCATATGGAGCTTGATAGATAGGCCCCATAGGCTTAACTAATTTTTATTAAATTTCTTTGTTATAAACAAATAGTTACCAGTATCCAAAAAGAGTATAGCAAAAGAGAGCTAGTAGGATAATTGCAGAATTAGTAGGGAAAAGGCAAAAACGGGTCACAAGCAAGGGTCAAGTTCTGGCAGAAGAAATCCAAAAACAGCAGGCAAGTGGATAATCATGCAGCAGGTCATGCACAGGAGTATTAACATAATAAGCACAGCCAGAGACATTCTCAATAAACAGGCAAAGACAACAGGAAAGGGCTGGGTTTAAATAAGCTAATTACAATTGCTAATGACCCACAGCTGCAGGTAGGTGGAACCAGAGAGAACAAAAACCTGATACTACTAGGTAGTAGCAAAAGTCCATAAGGGGCACAACAGCAAGGAAACAACCCAGCAAGCTGAAGACTCTGGTTTGACTCCAGGCAATCAAACAGATTAATCTCCCAGAGGGATAGATATTCACCACCTCTCAGATAGCGGAAAAGTTAAATAAAGGGACATGAAATCAAATTGTATTCGTTCATGATTCAAATAAAACATGCTCTTTTTAACAACTCTACAATTTACGTCTATTATCTAATTTGTTTTGTTCTCTTGGTATTCTTTGTAGAAAACTATACCTAGGTAGGCTCAGGAGCTGCTGATTAATGACTGCGCATATATGTCTCATGCTATTGGCTCTTCGATGTGCATTGCTGTTTCTTCAACAAAGGATACTAAGAAAATGAAGCAATGTAGATAATAGAAATAAATTGAAATGTTGTTTAAAATTGTATTTTCTATCTGAATCATAAAAGTAAAAAATTCATGTCCCTTTAAGTTAGGAAGCAGTAACCTTAAGCAGGTCTCCACCACAAAGATTCTAAACAGCATCTGCAGCTAGATAAATGGAACCCAAAGCATTATCTTAACCCAAATGAAATAATGTTAAAAAGAAATTTGCCATGAAGGAAACAATTTGATAGTCTACAAAATAAGTCTAAACACAAAACAAACTTTTGTACCCAATTAAAATAAAATTACTAAAACCACTGACAGGAACCAAGTTTCATTGTACAATATCAAAACAAAACTGCAAATATATCATTAAAAAAAATTCAGTCATAGCCAACCAATTTTACATTTAAATACTTGGAATAAAATAAATTATAATTGTGTGCTGCTTGAGTAAAGTTATATTATCTGTAATTCTCCAGAGACATAGTAATTGGACAATATAGCTCAATTTGATGATTTTCACAAACCTTTAACAAGATACCACAGTAAAAGTGTTTGTTACACCTTTAACGTGTAAATTGCTCAAAAGACTAAATAGTGCATATTCTATTGTAATACTAAAACTATTAAAATATAGGTGTTTCACTTTTGTTAGTATAAATGAAATGTAACAATTAAATGATAAAAATATCAATATTGTAAATGTGTGAAAATAATATAAAAAGTTTTCAATAAATGTGTTGACAATGTATTACTTGAGGATGACCGTATCATACAATTTACAAACTTTACAAATGGATAAAAAAAATATCTTGTTTTTAAGTTTTTGTTAAGCAGGGGTATTAGCATTAATGAGATTGTTATATCATCCATATGCCTGTCAGATAAACTCCCTGCATAGAGAGGTCCTTTAAACTACGGAGAAAGAAAAATAGGAGTAATTAATTTGATCAGCTAAGAGCAGGTCATTTATCTCATTCACTTCACAAAATATTGTAATCACAAGATGGAACAGATTTGTGCAAATGATTGTATCCTCCAATTATATTTCATTACTTTTCCCATTGTTGGACTCATTTTACTGAGATTAGAAGCAATAACATGAAAATGTGTAATGCAAGATTAATAGAAACAAAACATACATTCTAATTTATATGTAAGTAAAATAGTTTACTAATTTATGGGCTATTTAGGGCTAATTCAAAAAGAAAATGCAATAGTGTGTTGGAGCTTTTTATTATTGCACTATTATTTGCTAACACTAGATTTTATCACAATATATTTGGTGATAACCATCAGAGGTGACCCTAGCGTTAGACCAAATAGGTGGTCTCCTAAGACCTTGCTGAAAAAGTTGCATCATATTGCTTAATTTTGTTTTGCATTGCTTTAAATGTTTCTGATCTGCACACAGGCTGTATCTGTGTGCTTGCACTCAGATCATAAACACTGTACTGAGAGTGAAGATGCATTGCCTGTTTGAATTTATAATGTGGACGGGAGGGGTTGCTTAATTTGTAGATATTCCTCATCCTCTCCCCAGTAATGGCCAGATTACAAGTGGCGCGTTAACAGTTACGCACGAGCGAAAAAGGGTTTATTGCGGGTGTTTGTGTGTTTCAGGTTTACTGCTCGTATTACAAGTTGAAAGTGAAAGAGGATGCGCTCAAGGGAAAATCATTACTGTGTCCTCAGTGCTCTGGTTAACTGTTTCACAAAACAAAAAAGTGTCACAAAAAACATCAAAAATACATTACAAAGCACAGTTACACTCATAGTAACACTACCTAATATAAATTATTTTTTAAAAAATAGCACTACTACATAGGTATGAAAAAGGGAACAGCACAAAAAAGCTGATCACCTTCACACCTAGAGATAAGCGCCCCCTACAGATGAGACAGGACAAGTATACACAATAAAAAAGCTACTATAGAAAAGCGTAATATGACAGGAATATGATCCATTTGATGCTACTTGGTGTGTCACAATATATGAAACCGACCAAACAATGTAGCCAACAAAAACATTTATACAATGTCGAATATGCACTTATAATGACACACTTCCCCTCTGTATGTAACAGTATGCGTAGCAAAAGGATATGTGCTAATGATATTGTCCCACTGCTGCTCCGTAAGATAAACACCAGTAGGAGATGGTGCCAGACAATAAAAGAAAATAACAGAGAAACAGGAGCGCAAAAGGACCAATCTAAATGTAAAAACATAAAAAGTCCTTTAATAACATAAATTAAAAATGCTCACTAACAATTTAGAACCTCAAACATATGAGGTATAGATAGGGCATATCGACACACAGTGGTCTCAGATCAGCTGCTGACAGTCAAACATGCCGCTATGACCCGTGCGGTAGAGAGTTGCTGATGATTCTTTCGTCCAGTACCCGGCTATTCTGTTCCTGCTAACCGCAGATAGGTAAGTCACCGTGTACTTGAAAAGTTAACGCTCAGTATAGAGAGGTTTGGCTGTTATCCAATATGCTGTAGCCTTTTTGACAATTAAGGGTTTAACTGTAGTTGCATCCTTATTTGGATCTCTAGTTAACTGGTCTGTCTGTTTCTGTGTAGTAGGTTGTATGGAAGAGTTGTCCCATGCTTACTGCTCTGTGCAAGCTGCCAAGGAAGTGGGTGATTTTACAGCTATCTGTACTGGCTTTTCATTTTCAGACAGTGGAATGGATGTTGAAACAATCAGTGCAGAAATTAATCTGTAGGTTTGAGTAACTAATAGTAGTCTTATCTGTTTAAACCTAGTTTACACATTGTATAAATAAAACAACTGTGCTTTGATGTCCAGGTTTGATGTATATGTTTGTCATACAAATGTAAAGAGAACGATCGTCATTTTATAATTTGCAAACCACAGTTTTTCTCAGTTGGATAAAGTACAAATGGATCAGCATTATCAAAGAAAGACTGATATAATTGGTCATAACATTCTTTGTAATCATGTAAAACTAGTACTCTTTCCATTTATTGCTTTAGAATATTTTCTTGTGACAGCTCCAGTGAAAATCAGTTGTTTAAATGTCTTAATAACTGTCTATGAATGGCTTTCTATCCTTGCCTGTCTGTGTTTGTGCTGGTCAGTCTTGTGTGTGTCAGTGTATGTTTCCATGACTCTATGTGTTTGTATGTGTCTGTCTATTGCTGCTTGTCTGTCTGTCCATGGCTGTATGTCTTTGTGTATATCTATCTTTGGCTGGGTTTTTCTGTCTATCCATCTGTGTGTGTGTATCTGTCTATCCATCTGTGTGTGGGTGTGCCTACCTACATCTGTGTGTGTGTTTGTATCTGTCTTTAAATGGTTGAGTGTGTGTGTCTGTCCATCCATGGCTATATGCATGTTCTTGTCTGTTTAACCATGGCTGTATGGGTGTGTATGTGCCTTTATATCTAAAGCTGTGTAAGACTGTTGCTCTGTGTCTGTCCATGACTGTGTCTTTCTGTTTATCTATGACTGTGTGTATGCAATGTCAGAAAAAATGTGCAAAAATTGTACCTTTAGGTGTACAACAGCTTGTCACTGGGACAGTACCCTTAAAGGTACACCCACTGTACCCGTTAACATGGGTGCATATTGGTACCCTTGCAGATTGTACATTTCAAAGGCAAATATGTACCTTTGGTGAGTAGGTAGGACCTCAATGCTCTGGTATAACAATGTACCCTTAAAAATGGAGCAAAGTTGGCCTTTTCAGGGTACTGCCACAGTGACAAACCCTTTGTATCTAATGATAGCAAATTTGGACTTAACACAGGATATTAAAAATACTGTAACATTCAAATATGCATTTACCTAATGTGTTCTTGTTCAGACAGTATTGCAATATCCACACTGCGGTTTGGTAAGTTTAGATAGTAAAGCCAAATAGCAGGTCGTCAGACTGCTACTGGAACTCCTGAAAGAACCAGGCTAAACTACCACCTCCAAAAGGAGTCACTTAAAATGTTTTATTTCACTCTGTACTAGAATCTAACAACACCCCATTTAACTTAGGTTGACACGCAACATAAAACATGAATACATAGAAAACAACATAACTATAATAAAATATAACTCTAATGAAAGGAAGGGTGATGCAGGAAGGGATAAACGATAAAACTCCAAACCATACATTGAATTTTCACTCTATGCAAAATATATGCAAAATAGTCTATGTTACACAATGTCCATGTATGTGACTAGGGAACAGTTCTAATTTTATTTTATTTTTTTAAAACAGGTTTTTAAACAGCTCTTGTTTATTTTATAGAGTTTAAGAGTTATCATATTGATGCTCTAATTATAAACATTAAAATGGTAATTGCTTGTGTGCTATTTAGAACCAGCAACACAGTTTCATTGAAGATATGGGTTGTTAAGTAGTTTTTGTTGTTTTGTCCACCTCTTGCATATAACCAACAACCATTGAACATTAATTATTTTGCTGTACAACATGTATGTTGAATTCATTTTTTGGTGACTGCCAGTTATGTGTTCATAATAATTGAGGTGCACAGACTATATGGACTTGCAGGGTTTGGCAGCCTAGAAACACCATCCCCCACAGCCTTTTAGTCACACAAGTGATTGTACCTTTTTGGGATTCAATGGTACAGCCAGACTCATTACCAAAATAGTCTGGACACATTTCTGTATATAAACAAAATTCATGGATATGATTGCTAGTATTAAATGGGTCACCTTTTAGTGGGGTTATTTAAGCTTAACTGGAGCTTTTTGTAAGTATTTTAAATTTGTATAGGTTGAACTCGATGGACTTTGGTCTTTTTTCATCCTTATCTACTATGTTACTACTATGTTACATGGACCCTTTGACAGTTGGAAACATAATTGTATCCTATTTAACCCTAAATGGTACATATTAGTTCCTTAAGGTGTAATTATGATCCATTGAGGGTACTGTCATGAGATGCAGGACACAGCATAGAAGGTACAACACTATTTTATTGCAGAGCATGGAAGTATAAATACATCTCACTTAGAACCTGCGACATAGACAATAACGGACCTAAACCACGCCCCCATCTGGTGACGTCACTTCCCACTCTCATCACATCTTCCCCCTTTTCAAAGGACAAAGCATACATTTTTTTTTCATTTGAATACATCTAATAACAAGGTATACAAGAACATAAAACAACAGTTTTGTATAGTATATAACAAATAACAAGTTAAAGAGAATATCTGTATAAACAACATGAATTACATCCTGACTTGAACATCTGGGTAGACTACCCTAGACCACAGTGACCATGGAATTCTGCCCATACTTCCGGTCACTGCTATAACTAGCCAATTTCAGAGCTATGTCTTCAAGTGTCAGCAGCACATATCTCTCTTCACCACCTCATTCAGCCTTTTTAAGTCTACACAGATGCGTACCTTCTCGTTTTTCTTCACAACAGGCACAATGGGTGCACACTAGTTATTTGCTTCAACAACCTCTTCAATAACTCCCATATTCTTCATACGCAGAAGTTCCATCTCCACTTGAGGCATGAGCGGGAACGGAATTCTATGTGGAGTGGTAATGCTGTATGGGACTGCGTCACTTTTAAGTGATATTCGGACTGGGTTGCAATTCAGTAGGCCCAGTTCACTAAACATATCTTCTGAAATCTCATTCACTCTGGCGACTAGGCCCAAACCGCAGGCTGCTTTTCTGCTCAATAGGTTGTTAACACACTGACCTCTAATCACATGCACACACATTGTGAATTTCCTCTGCTTGTACTCGCAGCTGGCAAGAAATCTCCCCGCACAATCAATGTGACCACCAGGACTATGGACTTTTGTTGTAACTTTCGCCAGCTGAGGCTGTCGAGGCAGTTTTATGAATGTCTGCTCCTGTGTCAATCTTAGAGGCAACTTTGGCTCCCATTACAGTAAGAGTAACCCTCCAATCTTCATCTGAACCAGGCCGTTCAACAACAGACCCTACAAAGGACACTTCTAGACCCTCCTGGTTGCTATCCACCTGCATCTCTTTAATATATTCAGTTTTACACACCACTACAAAATGGCCTATTCGGTTACATTTTCTACATCTTTTGTCTTTAGCAGGGCATATGACACTCTGATCGTGGGCACAGTTGCACTGTGTGCAGCGAGCATGCTGCACCCATCCACTTCTGGGCCTATCTGTTGCCCTTGGTCTACCGCTCACACTTTTCCTTTCACTAGCAACTCTCCTGAACTGCTGCACTTCATCCACAATACTCTCAGACCTCAGATCAGCACTTTGCTTTTCACCAGTTCACCCTGGCGGGCCATCCTAATAGCCCCATCCAATGTTAAATCAGACTCTAACTGTAGCTTCAGTGAGACCACGGCATCTGCAATTCCTATGACTATTCTGTCTCTGATTTGCTCCTCTTTAGCAACACCAAACTCACAGAATTCAGCTAGTTCATACAGGCTGCGCACAAATGACTCCACAGATTCTCCCACACGCTGGGCACGTTTGTGAAAACAAGCCCTCTCATAAATCCCATTTCTTTTGGGCACAAAGTGGGCACTGTGTTTGTTCATAACTATTTCAAAGTCAAATTATTCCCCTTCTTGGAAAGCAAAGGCATTGAACACTGGCTCCACATCTTTCCCCATAGAGTATAAAAGAGAATTAACTTGTACTTCACCACTCTCCTTGTCCAGCCTGGAAGCAATCCTGAAGTGCTGAAACTGCTGACCCATGTGGGCCAAGCTGCAGGCTGAGAGAAATCAAAAAAGCTCATGTGGGGTAACTTCAACATCGTCATCAATCAGGAAACAGAAGCGCAGGCAAGAACTTCTGACACCATGTCATGAGATGCAGGACATAGCATAGAAGGTACAACATTATTTTATTGCAGAGCATAAAATTATACATCTGGTACAATACATCTCACTTAGTAACTGCGACATAGACAATAAAAGACCTAAACCACGCCCCCATCCAGTGATGTCACTTCCCACTCTCATCCCAGGTACAACCACAGCAGTTGTACCCTAAGTATTCACAAATGGACCCCAACCATACCCTTTTTCTGACAGTGTGTGTGTCTGTCCATCCATGGCTGTGTGTCTGCCTGTCCATTCATGGCAGTGTGTCTCTCTCTCTATTTATGGGAGTGTGTCTGTCTATCCATGCTGTGTATGTTTGTGTGTATGCCTGTCTATCCATGGTTGTGAGTGTGTCTGTCCATCCATCTGTGTCTGCCTATTTGCCTATCCCTACCTGTGTGTTTGTGCCTATCCTTACCTGTGACTGAGCCAGTCACCTTCTCCAACAGCCAGCACTAGAAAAAAGTCCTATGCTGAAAAATGAAACATGTTTCTTAGGGGAAATATCACTGTCCCCCAATAGAACTGTTGTACTTATCAACAAGTGAACAGTTGTGCACAGAAATAAATTTCACCTTATTAATATAACATGTTTAAGTTCAAATACAAATATTAAACCTGTTTTACAATCTGCATACTGTAGTAATGTTGTATTTCACCCCAACAGTGGTGGGGAAATGTATTCCATATTCAAGCACAAGCAAGAATATTGAGATAGTACTATGCTTTTTTAGAGCCAGACTATTGTGCATATAGATATATGTAAAATAATTAAAAATGTTATGATGCAAATGTTTTCTAGGATCTGTAACTTTCATGCCCCTGCGTTTGTCAATGATTGTCTTAAAAAAAAAAAACATAAATATCAATTTATTGGGTTAATTTTTTGCAAATTGTATTCCATACTTCAACAGGGGATTCCAATAAGGACTCATTAAATCTAGAGCTGTCTCTGATAATCATCAACATTAATGGTTGCTGATTTTTTTAAAAAGATTAACAATCGGCTAGATTTTGAGTTTTGTCGGTAAACGCATCCTTAAGACAACACTGGTATTTAGAGTTGTCTGCGAGGCTGCGTTAGGCTCCAAAAAGGGTGCGTTGAGCCGAATTTACTGCCACTTCAACCCTCAATACCAGCGTTGCTTATGGTAGCGGTAAGCTGACAAAACGTGGTTGTGCACGATATCCCCATAGGAAACAATGGGGCAGTTTGGGCTGAAAAAAAACTTAACACCTGCAAAAAAGCAGCGTTCAGCTCCTAACGCAGCCCCATTGTTTCCTATGGGAAACAGTTTCTAAGTCTGCACTTAACACCCTAACATGAACCCAGAGTCTAAACACCCCTAACCTTACACTTATTAACCCCTAATCTACTGCCCCTGCTATCGCTGACACCTGCTGTATATTATTAACCCCTAATCTGCTGCTCTATACACCGCTGACCCCTATATTATATTTATTACCCCCTAATCTGCCCCCCCCCCAATGTCGCCGCTACCTTACCTACACTTATTAACCCCTAATCTGCCGACTGGACCTCGCCGCCACTATAATAAATGTATTAACCCCTAAACCGCCGCACTCCTGCCTCGCAAACCCTAGAATAAATAGTATTTTACCCCTAATCTGCCCCCCCCCCCCAATGTCACCGCCACCTAACTTCAAGTATTAACCCCTAATCTGCCGACCGGACCTTGCCACTACTCTAATAAATGTATTAACCCCTAAAGCTAAGTCTAACCCTAACACCCCCCTAAGTTAAATATAATTTTAATCTAACAAAATAAATTAACTCTTATTAAATAAAGTATTCCTATTTAAAGCTAAATACTTACCTGCAAAATAAACCTTACTATAGCTACAATATAACGAATAATTATATTGTAGCTATTTTAGGATATATATTTATTTTACAGGCAACTTTGTATTTATTTTAACTAGGTACAATAGCTATTAAATAGTTATTTACTATTTAATAGTTACCTAGTTAAAATAATTACAAAATTACCTGTAAAATAAATCCTAACCTAAGTTACAATTAAACACTACACTATCAATAAATTAATTAAATAAATTAACTACAATTACATACAATTAAATAAACTAAGCTAAATTATAAAAAAAAAAAAAGCACTAAATTACAAAAAATAAAAAAAGATTACAAGAATATTAGGCTAATTACACCTACTCTAAGCCCCCTAATAAAATAAAAAGCCCCTATCAGCCAATCGGAATTTGAGGGACGCCATCTTGGATGACATCACTTAAAGGAACCTTCATTCGTCGGGTAGTCATCGGGGAAGGAGGATGTTCCGCGCTGAAGGTCTTGAAGATGGAGCTGCTCCTTGTCGGATGGATGAAGATAGAAGATGCCGCTTGGATGAAGATGTCTGCCGGTTCGGATGTCCTCTTCTGTCCGGATAGGATGAAGAATTCTGCTGGTCTGGATGTCCTCTTCTGCCCCATCGGATGAAGACTTCGGCCCGGCTGGGTGAAGACGACTCAAGATAGGGAGATCTTCAGGGGGGTAGTGTTAGGTTTATTTAAGGGGGTTTGGGTTAGAGTAGGGGTATGTGGGTGGTGGGTTTTAATGTTGGGGGGTTGTATTTTTTTTACAGGTAAAAGAGCTGATGACTTTGGGGCATGCCCCGCAAAAAGGTAAAAGAGCTGGTTACTTTTTAATTTAGAATAGGGTAGGGACCTTTAATATTTTGGGGGGCTTTTTTATTTTATTAGGGGGCTTGGAGTAGGTGTAATTAGCCTAATATTCTTGTAATCTTTTTTTATTTTTTATAATTTAGTTTAGTTTATTTAATTGTATGTAATTGTCGATAATTTATTTAATTAATTTATTGATAGTGTAGTGTTAGGTTTAATTGTAACTTAGGTTAGGATTTATTTTACAGGTAATTTTGTAATTATTTTAACTAGGTAGTTATTAAATAGTAAATAACTATTTAATAGCTATTATACCTAGTTAAAATAAACACAAAGTTGCCTGTAAAATAAATATAAATCCTAAAATAGCTACAATATAATTATTCATTATATTGTAGCTATAGTAAGGTTTATTTTGCAGGTAAGTATTTAGCTTTAAATAGGAATACTTTATTTAATAAGAGTTAATTTATTTTGTTAGATTAAAATTATATTTAATTTAGGGGGGTGTTAGGAATAGGGTTAGACTTAGCTTTAGGGGTTAATACATTTATTAGAGTAGCGGCGAGGTCCGGTCGGCAGATTAGGGGTTAATACTTTAGTTAGGTGGCGACGATGTTGGGGGGGCAGATTAGGGGTTAATACTATTTATTCTAGGGTTTGCGAGGCGGGAGTGCGGCGGTTTAGGGGTTAATACATTTATTATAGTGGCGGCGAGGTCCGGTCGGCAGATTAAGGGTTAATACTTGCAGTTAGGTGGTGGCGACATTGGGGGTGGCAGATTAGGGGTTAATAAATATTATGTAGGTGTCGGCGATGTTAGGGGCAGCAGATTATGGGTTCATAGGGATAATGTAGGTGGCAGCGATGTGCGGTCGGCAGATAAGGGGTTAAAATATTTATTATAGTGGCGGCGATGTGGGGGGACCTCGGTTTAGGGGTACATAGGTAGTTTATGGGTGCTAGTGTACTTTAGAGCACTGTAGTTAAGAGCTTTATAAGCCGGCGTTATTCCAGAAAGCTCTTAACTACACCCTTTCCATGGGTGGTAGGAGTCTTGTCAGTAGAGGTGTAACGCTCACTTCAGCCAAGACTCTAAATACCAGCGTTAGGAAGATCCCATTGAAAAGATAGGATACGCAATTGGCGTAAGGGGATCTGCGGTATGGAAAAGTCGCTGCGGTACACCTTTACCTGGCCAACTCTAAATACCAGCGGGCGGCCAAAAGCAGAGTTAGGACCCCTTAACGCTGCTTTTGACGGCTAACGCAGAACTCTAAATACAGGCGAATATTAATAATGGTTTTGTGTTAGTTTCCTCGAAAGAAGTATTAACAGCAGATGTGTTTTGTTATTGTGATCATTAGAAAAAAATCACTGACAGCCAGTCAACATTCAGAAATCGGTATCTCTTGAAATCAAATGTAAGATTGTGATCAACAAGTATTTCTTCAACCCCTACAAACTATTCGGTTGGTGATATCCAAGTTATGTCTGCTTTTTTTTTTTCTCTATTTGTTAACAACTGTATGACCATTTTGTGAGATGTTCAGTATGAACCTTCCCTCATTTTCATTTAAATCCCACCAACTTGAAAATCTTTAAAAGAAAGTAAATTGCTTGTATTCTCTTATTTTTTTATATAAATTCAAACTCTACATTTATGGGGAATTAAAAAAAAATTCAAAATTGTTAACATCCTGTTAAGGTAAATCTTCAAGGTGCCCTTGGATGGGCAGTTGCATAGAGTCTTGTTTATTTACTCCTGTTTATCATGTATATGAAAATGTAACTCCTATTTAATATATGGACTCACATATTTAATTTCTAAACATCCACCAAGAAAGCATTCATCAATAAGGATTTCCTTTCATTTCATGAGCATAACCAGGTCATAATAACTTTTGTTTGACATTTTAGCTAAAATAAATTGAAGAAGGTAATTATTTATAATAAAATGATTTTACTAGATTTATTTTGTACATAAAATGATTGCTTTTCATACAAATGTCACAGCACATTTCATAAATGTTAAGAAGATTTAAGATTTATATGGAAAATATTGATCAGTTTTAAAATATATAAGGATAGTAATGTGTGGTTTTACAAAATATGTAAGATATTATTTTTGCAAAAGTGATTTGAAGAAATATATATTTAAAACAAATACATTTTAACAAAACTTTAGTGTCATAGCATAAATAATACTTTGACATTTTACATTGTAAATAGATTTAAAAAAATACTATTGCTGAAGTGTTCCTTAAATAACAAAGATTAAATTTAAAGAAAACATGCTGAAGTTTCAGTATTGAAAGTTATATTTTTAATGGAAATCAGTATACGATTCTAAAGTAATTAATATTAATATATATATATATATATATATATATATATATATATATATATATATATATATATATATATATATACTGTATATACATTTGATAGATACGAATTACACAGATCAAAAGATGCAATATACATTTTATAGATACGAATTACATCGATCAATAGATGTCATATACATTTGATAGATACGATTGATAGTTAGATAGATTTGATAGATAAATAGATAGATTTGAAAGATATATAATTTCCCTAACAGAGTATAACAATAAGACATGCGGTCTGGGACCCGTGGTGTGTTAAGTAGTACTATTCTTAGCAGTTTACTACTACCTCTTACTCCCCCTATCGGGGAGGTCTATATGGCCTGCATTTTTGGAACAGGGAGATGGAAGAAGATGATTGGTCTGTCCTCCTACTTCAAATTTGTCCTAAACACAAGTGGCTGTCTCAAAACAGTCCGGCCACGAGATAGATAGATTTGATAGATAGATATACATAGATTGATAGTTAGATAGAATCGATAGAAGATAAATAGATAGATTTGATAGATATATAATTACCCTGAAAAAGTATAATAATAAAACATGCGGTCTGGGGCCTGCATGATTACCCTGACAAAGTATAACAACAAGACACGCGGTCTGGGACCCATGGTAACTAGGTTGTGTTAAGTAGTACTGTTCTTAGCAGTTTAATCCCTCTTACTCCCCCTATCGGGGGAGGTCTATATGGCCTGCATGATTACCCTGACAAAGTATAACAACAAAACATGCGGTCTGGGACCCATGGTAACTAGGTTGTGTTAAGTAGTACTATTCTTAGCACTTTAATCCCTGTTACTCCCCCTATTGGGGGAGGTGTATATGGCCTGCATGATTATCCTGACAAAATATAATAATAAGACATGCGGTCTGGGACCCATGGAAACTAGGTTGTGTTAAGTAGTACTATTCTTAGCACTTTAAAACAAATACATTTTAACAAAACTTTAGTGTCATAGCATAAATAATACTTTGACATTTTACATTGTAAATAGATTAAAAAAAATACTATTGCTGAAGTGTTCCTTAAATAACAAAGATTAAATTTAAAAAATTTAAAGAAAACATGCTGAAGTTTCAGTATTGAAAGTTATATTTTTAATGGAAATCAGTATACGATTCTAAAGTAATTAATATTAATATATATATATATATATATATATATATACTGTATATATATATATATATATATATATATATATATATATATATATATATATAAAGGATAGGTAGTTGGAGTCCAGCGCCATAAATTTAAATAGTAGCTTTCAGCCTGTGTGCCCGTCACTGTGGAGTATCAGCCACACTTTTTATGGTTGTTATACCTTAATAAAAATAATTTTTCACCTTTAAGAAGCAAGATTGTACTGTGGTGCTGTCACACTTTGTACACATGGACTATATATATAAATATATATATATATATATATATATATATATATATATATAAAACTATCGGCTTGATTATGAGTTTTACGGTATGAGTGAAAAAGCAGCGTTAAGGCTCATAACGCTGCTTTTCACTACCGCTGCTGTTACGTGTCTTGCAGGTTTAGGGGCACCGCACACTTTTTGGCCTTAACGCAAATTAACTTACGCAATTTGCGTAAAGTCTTTTTTCAATGGGACTTCCATAGTGCCGATATTACAAGCTTTTTCTGGGAGGTCAAAAAGTGAGCGGTACAGCCTATCCCTCAAGATTCGTAACGCATTCTAAAGTCAGTAGTTATGAGTTTTAACATACAAAGCTGTAACATAAAACTCATAACTAAAGTGCTAAAAAGTACACTAACACCCATAAACTACCTATTAACCCCTAAACATAGGCCCTCCCGCATCGCAAGCACTAAAAATTTTTTTATTAACCCCTAATCTGCCGCTCCCGACATCGCCACCACTATAGTAAACATATTAACCCCTAAAACGCTGCACTCCCGCCTCGCAAATACTAGTTAAATATTATTAACCCCTAATCTGCTGTCCCTAACATCGCCGCAACCTACATTACAGCTATTTACCTATAATCTGCCACCACCAACGTCCCCGCCCCTATACATAAAGTTATTAACCCCTAAACCTAAGTCTAACCCTAACACCCCCTAACTTAAATATAATTAAAATAAATCTAAATAAAAATTCATATTATTACCTAAATTATTCCTATTTAAAATTAAATACTTACCTGCAAAATAAACCCTAAGCTAGCTACAATATAACTAATAGTTACATTGTATCTAGCTTAGTGATGTCGCAAACTTAAAAATTTCGGTTTGCGAACGGCGGACTCGAACTTCCGCTACTGTTCGTGAACCGGCGAACCGCCATTGACTTCAATAGGCAGGCAAACTTTAAAACCCACAAGGACTCTTTCTGTCCGCAATAGTGATGGAAAAGTTGTTTCAAGGGTACTAACACCTGGACTGTGGCATGCTGGAGGGGGATCCATGACAAAACTCCCATGGAAAATTACATAGTTGATGCAGAGTCTGCTTTTAACCCATAAAGGGCCTAAATCACCTAACATTCCTAAATTGTTTGGAATAACGTGCTTTAAAACATCAGTTAGGATGTTGTATCGATCAGGTAGTGTAAGGGTTACGCCCGCTTCACAGTGACAGACCAAACTCCAAGTGTAACGCACCGCAAACAACCGCAAACAGTCCATTTGAACAACCATGAGATAGATAGATTTGATAGATAGATACATAGATTACATAGCTCAATAGATACATATGATCGATACAAATTACATAGATCAATAGATGCAATATACATTTGATAGATACGAATTACATAGATCAATAGATGCAATATACATTTGATAGATACGAATTATATAGATCAAAAGATGCAATATAAATTTGATAGATACGAATTACATAGATCAAAAGATGCAATATACATTTTATAGATACGAATTACATCGATCAATAGATGTCATATACATTTGATAGATACGATTGATAGTTAGATAGATTTGATAGATAAATAGATAGATTTGAAAGATATATAATTTCCCTAACAGAGTATAACAATAAGACATGCGGTCTGGGACCCGTGGTGTGTTAAGTAGTACTATTCTTAACAGTTTACTACTACCTGTTACTCCCCTATCGGGGAGGTCTATATGGCCTGCATTTTTGGAACAGGGAGATGCAAGAAGATGATTGGTCTGTCCTCCTACTTCAAATTTGTCCTAAACACAAGTGGCTGTCTCAAAACAGTCCGGCCACGAGATAGATAGATTTGATAGATAGATATACATATATTGATAGTTAGATAGAATCGATAGAAGATAAATAGATAGATTTGATAGATATATAATTACCCTGAAAAAGTATAATAATAAAACATGCGGTCTGGGGCCTGCATGATTACCCTGACAAAGTATAACAACAAGACACGCGGTCTGGGACCCATGGTAACTAGGTTGTGTTAAGTAGTACTGTTCTTAGCAGTTTAACCCCTCTTACTCCCCCTATCGGGGGAGGTCTATATGGCCTGCATGATTACCCTGACAAAGCATAACAACAAAACATGCGGTCTGGGACCCATGGTAACTGGGTTGTGTTAAGTAGTACTATTCTTAGCACTTTAATCCCTGTAACTCCCCCTATCGGGGGAGGTGTATATGGCCTGCATGAATATCCTGACAAAATATAATAATAAGACATGCGGTCTGGGACCCATGGTAACTAGGTTGTGTTAAATAGTACTATTCTTAGCACTTTAATCCCTGTTACTCCCCCTATCGGGGGAGGTCTATATGGCCTGCATGATTACTATTCTTAGCACTTTAATCCCTGTTACTCCCCCTATCGGGGGAGGTCTATATGGCCTGCATGATTACCGTGACAAAGTATAACAACAAAATATGCGGTCTGGGACCCATGGTAACTAGGTTGTGTTAAGTAGTACTATTCTTAGCACTTTAATCCCTGTTACTCCCCCTATTGGGTGAGGTGTATATGGCCTGCATGATTATCCTGACAAAATATAATAATAAGACATGCGGTCTGGGACCCATGGTAACTAGGTTGTGTTAAATAGTACTATTCTTAGCACTTTAATCCCTGTTACTCCCCCTATCGGGGGAAGTGTATATGGCCTGCATGATTATCCTGACAAAATATAATAATAAGACATGCGGTCTGGGACCCATGGTAACTAGGTTGTGTTAAGTAGTACTATTCTTAGCACTTTAATCCCTGTTACTCCCCCTATCGGGGGAGGTCTATATGGCCTGCATGATTACCCTGACAAAGTATAACAACAAAACATGCAGTCTGGGACCCATGGTAACTAGGTTGTGTTAAGTAATACTATTCTTAGCACTTTAATCCCTGTTACTCCCCTATCGGGGGAGGTGTATATGGCCGTCATGATTATCCTGACAAAATATAATATTAAGACATGTGGTCTGGGACCCATGGTAACTAGGTTGTGTTAAGTAGTACTATTCTTAGCACTTTAATCCCTGAACTCCCCCTATCGTGGGATGTCTGTACGGCCTGCCTGATTACCCTCACCAAATCTAACCACAAGACATGTGGTCTGGGACCCATGGTAACTAGGTTGTGTTAAGTAGTACTATTCTTAGCACTTTAATCCCTGTTACTCCCCTATCGGGGGAGGTGTATATGGCCTGCATGAATATCCTGACAAAATATAATAATAAGACATGTGGTCTGGGACCCATGGCAACTAGGTTGTGTTAAGTAGTACTATTCTTAGCACTTTAATCCCTGTAACTCTCCCTATCATGGGATGTCTGTACGGCCTGCCTGATTACCCACACCAAATCTAACCACAAGAAATGTGGTCTGGGACCCATGGTAACTAGGTTGTGTTAAGTAGTACTATTCTTAGCACTTTAATCCCTGTTACTCCCCCTATCGGGGGAGGTGTATATGGCCTGCATGATTATCCTGACAAAATATAATAATAAGACATGCGGTCTGGAACCCATGGTATCTAGGTTGTGTTAAGTAGTACTATTCTTAGCACTTTAATCTCTGTTACTCCCCCTTACGGGGAGGTCTATATGGCCTGCATGATTACCCTGACAAAGTATAACAACAAAATATGTGGTCTGGGACCCATGGTAACTAGGTCGTGTTAAGTAGTACTATTCTTAGCACTTTAATCCCTGTTACTCCCCCTATTGGGGGAGGTGTATATGGCCTGCATGATTATCCTGACAAAATATAATAATAAGACATGCAGTCTGGGACCCATGGTAACTAGGTTGTGTTAAGTAGTACTATTCTTAGCACTTTAATCCCTGTTACTCCCCCTATTGGGGGAGGTGTATATGGCCTGCATGATTATCCTGACAAAATATAATAATAAGACATGCGGTCTGGGACCCATGGTAACTAGGTTGTGTTAAGTAGTACTATTCTTAGCACTTTAATCCCTGTTACTCGACCTTACGGGGGAGGTCTATACGGCCTGCATGATTACCCTGACAAAGTATAACAACAAAATATGCGGTCTGGGACACATGGTAACTAGGTTGTGTTAAGTAGTACTATTCTTAGCACTTTAATCCCTGTTACTCCCCCTATCGGGGGAGGTCTATCTGGCCTGCATGATTACCCTGACAAAGTATAACAACAAACATGCATTCTGGGACCCATGGTAACTAGGTTGTGTTAAGTAGTACTATTCTTAGCACTTTAATCCCTGTTACTCCCCTATCGGGGGAGGTGTATATGGCCGTCATGATTATCCTGACAAAATATAATATTAAGACATGTGGTCTGGGACCCATGGTAACTAGGTTGTGTTAAGTAGTACTATTCTTAGCACTTTAATCCCTGAACTCCCCCTATCGTGGGATGTCTGTACGGCCTGCCTGATTACCCTCACCAAATCTAACCACAAGACATGTGGTCTGGGACCCATGGTAACTAGGTTGTGTTAAGTAGTACTATTCTTAGCACTTTAATCCCTGTTACTCCCCTATTGGGGGAGGTGTATATGGCCTGCATGAATATCCTGACAAAATATAATAATAAGACATGTGGTCTGGGACCCATGGCAACTAGGTTGTGTTAAGTAGTACTATTCTTAGCACTTTAATCCCTGTAACTCTCCCTATCGTGGGATGTCTGTACGGCCTGCCTGATTACCCACACCAAATCTAACCACAAGAAATGTGGTCTGGGACCCATGGTAACTAGGTTGTGTTAAGTAGTACTATTCTTAGCACTTTAATCCCTGTTACTCCCCCTATCGGGGGAGGTGTATATGGCCTGCATGATTATCCTGACAAAATATAATAATAAGACATGCGGTCTGGAACCCATGGTAACTAGGTTGTGTTAAGTAGTACTATTCTTAGCACTTTAATCCCTGTTACTCCCCCTTACGGGGAGGTCTATATGGCCTGCATGATTACCCTGACAAAGTATAACAACAAAATATGCGGTCTGGGACCCATGGTAACTAGGTTGTGTTAAGTAGTACTATTCTTAGCACTTTAATCCCTGTTACTCCCCCTATTGGGGGAGGTGTATATGGCCTGCATGATTATCCTGACAAAATATAATAATAAGACATGCGGTCTGGGACCCATGGTAACTAGGTTGTGTTAAGTAGTACTATTCTTAGCACTTTAATCCCTGTTACTCCCCCTATTGGGGGAGGTGTATATGGCCTGCATGATTATCCTGACAAAATATAATAATAAGACATGCGGTCTGGGACCCATGGTAACTAGGTTGTGTTAAGTAGTACTATTCTTAGCACTTTAATCCCTGTTACTCCCCCTTACGGGGGAGGTCTATACGGCCTGCATGATTACCCTGACAAAGTATAACAACAAAATATGCGGTCTGGGACCCATAGTAACTAGGTTGTGTTAAGTAGTACTATTCTTAGCACTTTAATCCCTGTTACTCCCCCTTACGGGGGAGGTCTATACGGCCTGCATGATTACCCTGACAAAGTATAACAACAAAACATGCGGTCTAGGACCCATGGTAACTAGGTTGTGTTAAGTAGTACTATTCTTAGCACTTTAATCCCTGTTACTCCCCCTATCGGGGGAGGTCTATATGCCCGGCATTATTACCCTGACAAAGTATAACAACAAAACATGAAGTCTGGGACCCATGGTAACTAGGTTGTGTTAAGTAGTACTATTCTTAGCACTTTAATCCCTGTTACTCCCCTATCGGGGGAGGTGTATATGGCCGGCATGATTATCCTGACAAAATATAATAATAAGACATGTGGTATGGGACCCATGGTAACTAGGTTGTGTTAAGTAGTACTATTCTTAGCACTTTAATCCCTGTTACTCCCCCTTACGGGGAGGTCTATATGGCCTGCATGATTACCCTGACAAAGTATAACAACAAAATATGCGGTCTGGGACCCATTGTAACTAGGTTGTGTTAAGTAGTACTATTCTTAGCACTTTAATCCCTGTTACTCCCCCTATTGGGGGAGGTGTATATGGCCTGCATGATTATCCTGACAAAATATAATAATAAGACATGCGGTCTGGGACCCATGGTAACTAGGTTGTGTTAAGTAGTACTATTCTTAGCACTTTAATCCCTGTTACTCCCCCTATTGGGGGAGGTGTATATGGCCTGCATGATTATCCTGACAAAATATAATAATAAGACATGCGGTCTGGGACCCATGGTAACTAGGTTGTGTTAAGTAGTACTATTCTTAGCACTTTAATCCCTGTTACTCCCCCTTACGGGGGAGGTCTATACGGCCTGCATGATTACCCTGACAAAGTATAACAACAAAATATGCGGTCTGGGACCCATGGTAACTAGGTTGTGTTAAGTAGTACTATTCTTAGCACTTTAATCCCTGTTACTCCCCCTTACGGGGGAGGTCTATACGGCCTGCATGATTACCCTGACAAAGTATAACAACAAAACATGCGGTCTAGGACCCATGGTAACTAGGTTGTGTTAAGTAGTACTATTCTTAGCACTTTAATCCCTGTTACTCCCCCTATCGGGGGAGGTCTATATGCCCGGCATTATTACCCTGACAAAGTATAACAACAAAACATGAAGTCTGGGACCCATGGTAACTAGGTTGTGTTAAGTAGTACTATTCTTAGCACTTTAATCCCTGTTACTCCCCTATCGGGGGAGGTGTATATGGCCGGCATGATTATCCTGACAAAATATAATAATAAGACATGTGGTATGGGACCCATGGTAACTAGGTTGTGTTAAGTAGTACTATTCTTAGCACTTTAATCCCTGTAACTCCCCCTATCGTGGGATGTCTGTACGGCCTGCCTGATTACCCTCACCAAATCTAACCACAAGACATGTGGTCTGGGACCCATGGTAACTAGGTTGTGTTAAGTAGTACTATTCTTAGCACTTTAATCCCTGTTACTCCCCTATCGGGGGAGGTGTATATGGCCTGCATGAATATCCTGACAAAATATAATAATAAGACATGCGGTCTGGGACCCATGGTAACTAGGTTGTGTTAAGTAGTACTATTCTTAGCACTTTAATCCCTGTTACTCCCCTATCGGGGGAGGTGTATATGGCCGGCATGATTATCCTGACAAAATATAATAATAAGACATGTGGTATGGGACCCATGGTAACTAGGTTGTGTTAAGTAGTACTATTCTTAGCACTTTAATCCCTGTAACTCCCCCTATCGTGGGATGTCTGTACGGCCTGCCTGATTACCCTCACCAAATCTAACCACAAGACATGTGGTCTGGGACCCATGGTAACTAGGTTGTGTTAAGTAGTACTATTCTTAGCACTTTAATCCCTGTTACTCCCCTATTGGGGGAGGTGTATATGGCCTGCATGAATATCCTGACAAAATATAATAATAAGACATGCGGTCTGGGACCCATGGTAACTAGGTTGTGTTAAGTAGTACTATTCTTAGCACTTTAATCCCTGTTACTCCCCTATCGGGGGAGGTGTATATGGCCTGCATGAATATCCTGACAAAATATAACAACAAAACATGAAGTCTGGGACCCATGGTAACTAGGTTGTGTTAAGTAGTACTATTCTTAGCACTTTAATCCCTGTTACTCCCCTATCGGGGGAGGTGTATATGGCCGGCATGATTATCCTGACAAAATATAATAATAAGACATGTGGTATGGGACCCATGGTAACTAGGTTGTGTTAAGTAGTACTATTCTTAGCACTTTAATCCCTGTAACTCCCCCTATCGTGGGATGTCTGTACGGCCTGCCTGATTACCCTCACCAAATCTAACCACAAGACATGTGGTCTGGGACCCATGGTAACTAGGTTGTGTTAAGTAGTACTATTCTTAGCACTTTAATCCCTGTTACTCCCCTATCGGGGGAGGTGTATATGGCCTGCATGAATATCCTGACAAAATATAATAATAAGACATGCGGTCTGGGACCCATGGTAACTAGGTTGTGTTAAGTAGTACTATTCTTAGCACTTTAATCCCTGTTACTCCCCTATCGGGGGAGGTGTATATGGCCGGCATGATTATCCTGACAAAATATAATAATAAGACATGCGGTATGGGACCCATGGTAACTAGGTTGTGTTAAGTAGTACTATTCTTAGCACTTTAATCCCTGTAACTCCCCCTATCGTGGGATGTCTGTACGGCCTGCCTGATTACCCTCACCAAATCTAACCACAAGACATGTGGTCTGGGACCCATGGTAACTAGGTTGTGTTAAGTAGTACTATTCTTAGCACTTTAATCCCTGTTACTCCCCTATTGGGGGAGGTGTATATGGCCTGCATGAATATCCTGACAAAATATAATAATAAGACATGCGGTCTGGGACCCATGGTAACTAGGTTGTGTTAAGTAGTACTATTCTTAGCACTTTAATCCCTGTTACTCCCCTATCGGGGGAGGTGTATATGGCCTGCATGAATATCCTGACAAAATATAAAAATAAGACATGCGGTCTGGGACCCATGGTAACTAGGTTGTGTTAAGTAGTACTATTCTTAGCACTTTAATCCCTGTTACTCCCCTATCGGGGGAGGTGTATATGGCCGGCATGATTATCCTGACAAAATATAATAATAAGACATGTGGTCTGGGACCCATGGTAACTAGGTTGTGTTAAGTAGTACTATTCTTAGCACTTTAATCCCTGTAACTCCCCCTATCGTGGGATGTCTGTACGGCCTGCCTGATTACCCTCACCAAATCTAACCACAAGACATGTGGTCTGGGACCCATGGTAACTAGGTTGTGTTAAGTAGTACTATTCTTAGCACTTTAATCCCTGTTACTCCCCTATCGGGGGAGGTGTATATGGCCTGCATGATTATCCTGACAAAATATAATAATAAGACATGCGGTCTGGGACCCATGGTAACTAGGTTGTGTTAAGTAGTACTATTCTTAGCACTTTAATCCCTGTTACTCCCCTATCGGGGGAGGTGTATATGGCCGGCATGATTATCCTGACAAAATATAATAATAAGACATGTGGTATGGGACCCATGGTAACTAGGTTGTGTTAAGTAGTACTATTCTTAGCACTTTAATCCCTGTAACTCCCCCTATCGTGGGATGTCTGTACGGCCTGCCTGATTACCCTCACCAAATCTAACCACAAGACATGTGGTCTGGGACCCATGGTAACTAGGTTGTGTTAAGTAGTACTATTCTTAGCACTTTAATCCCTGTTACTCCCCTATTGGGGGAGGTGTATATGGCCTGCATGAATATCCTGACAAAATATAATAATAAGACATGCGGTCTGGGACCCATGGTAACTAGGTTGTGTTAAGTAGTACTATTCTTAGCACTTTAATCCCTGTTACTCCCCTATCGGGGGAGGTGTATATGGCCTGCATGAATATCCTGACAAAATATAACAACAAAACATGAAGTCTGGGACCCATGGTAACTAGGTTGTGTTAAGTAGTACTATTCTTAGCACTTTAATCCCTGTTACTCCCCTATCGGGGGAGGTGTATATGGCCGGCATGATTATCCTGACAAAATATAATAATAAGACATGTGGTATGGGACCCATGGTAACTAGGTTGTGTTAAGTAGTACTATTCTTAGCACTTTAATCCCTGTAACTCCCCCTATCGTGGGATGTCTGTACGGCCTGCCTGATTACCCTCACCAAATCTAACCACAAGACATGTGGTCTGGGACCCATGGTAACTAGGTTGTGTTAAGTAGTACTATTCTTAGCACTTTAATCCCTGTTACTCCCCTATCGGGGGAGGTGTATATGGCCTGCATGAATATCCTGACAAAATATAATAATAAGACATGCGGTCTGGGACCCATGGTAACTAGGTTGTGTTAAGTAGTACTATTCTTAGCACTTTAATCCCTGTTACTCCCCTATCGGGGGAGGTGTATATGGCCTGCATGATTATCCTGACAAAATATAATAATAAGACATGTGGTATGGGACCCATGGTAACTAGGTTGTGTTAAGTAGTACTATTCTTAGCACTTTAATCCCTGTAACTCCCCCTATCGTGGGATGTCTGTACGGCCTGCCTGATTACCCTCACCAAATCTAACCACAAGACATGTGGTCTGGGACCCATGGTAACTAGGTTGTGTTAAGTAGTACTATTCTTAGCACTTTAATCCCTGTTACTCCCCTATTGGGGGAGGTGTATATGGCCTGCATGAATATCCTGACAAAATATAATAATAAGACATGCGGTCTGGGACCCATGGTAACTAGGTTGTGTTAAGTAGTACTATTCTTAGCACTTTAATCCCTGTTACTCCCCTATCGGGGGAGGTGTATATGGCCTGCATGAATATCCTGACAAAATATAATAATAAGACATGCGGTCTGGGACCCATGGTAACTAGGTTGTGTTAAGTAGTACTATTCTTAGCACTTTAATCCCTGTTACTCCCCTATCGGGGGAGGTGTATATGGCCGGCATGATTATCCTGACAAAATATAATAATAAGACATGTGGTCTGGGACCCATGGTAACTAGGTTGTGTTAAGTAGTACTATTCTTAGCACTTTAATCCCTGTAACTCCCCCTATCGTGGGATGTCTGTACGGCCTGCCTGATTACCCTCACCAAATCTAACCACAAGACATGTGGTCTGGGACCCATGGTAACTAGGTTGTGTTAAGTAGTACTATTCTTAGCACTTTAATCCCTGTTACTCCCCTATCGGGGGAGGTGTATATGGCCTGCATGAATATCCTGACAAAATATAATAATAAGACATGCGGTCTGGGACCCATGGTAACTAGGTTGTGTTAAGTAGTACTATTCTTAGCACTTTAATCCCTGTTACTCCCCCTATCGGGGGAGGTCTATATGGCCTGCATGATTACCCTCACCAAAATATAACAACAAGACATGCGGTCAGGGACCCATGGTAACAAGGTTGTGTTTATATTAGTACTATACTTAGCACTCTAATCCCTGTAAGTACCCCTTTCGGAGGAGGTCTATACGGCCTGCCTGATTACTCTCACCAAATATAACATCAAGACATGCGGTCTGGGACCCATGGTAACTAGGTTTTTGTTAAGTTGTACTATTCTTAGCACTTTAATCCCTTTTACTCCCCCTATCGGGGGAGGTCTATGCGGCCTGCCTGATTACCCTCACCAAATATAACAACAAGACGTGTGGTCAGGGAACCATGGTAAGGTTACTTCCTTTTGCACAATCAAGTATACTAGTTGCTGACAGAGGTTCTGACTCTGCATTATGGCTGCACCTCTCCCTAAAAGAGGGATCTGTTACAGAGTCTGTGGGCCTGTATGCAAAGAGCTGGTCTACCTAAAAGCAGCAGCAAGGCAGTACAGGTCGTTCTCCTTCAGCCGTTTTATACGATGGCCCACGACCCTCAACAGGCACAACAGCATGAAACACCACATATGCCATCCTTTTGCACAATAGAGTACAGGTATGGCATTGATTTGAGGAACCTGGAGATAATTTAGAGGAACCGTGAATATTGAACAAAAAACGTGCTTGGACACCCAGTACAGGTCGTTCTTCTTCCGCCTTTGTAGATGAGGGTCCAGGACCCTCCACAGACACAACAGCAGGAAACACCACCTATGCCATCCTTTTGCACGATAGAGTACAGTTATGGCATCGGTTTTAGGAACCCGGAGATAATTTTTAGGAACCAGGAAATTTAAAAAAAAACATGTTTGGTCACCCAGTACACTTCGTTCTCCTTCAGCCTTTTTATACGAGGGTCCCAGACCCTCAACAGAAACAACAGCAGGAAACACCACATATGCCATCCTTTTGAACAATCCAGTACAGGTATGGCATCCATTTTAGGAACCCGGAAATAATTTTTAGGAACCGGGAGATGGAAAAAGATGCTTGGACAACCAGTACACTTCGCTCTCCTTCAGCCTTTTTAGGCAAGGGTCCAGGACCCTCAACAGAAACAACAGCAGGAAACACCACATATGCCATCCTTTTGAACAATAGAGTACAGGTATGGCATCCATTTTAGAAACCCGGAGATAATTTTTAGAAACCGGGAAATTGAACAAGAAACCATGCTTGGACACCCAGTACAGTTCGTTCTCCTTCAGCCTTTTTATAAGAGGGTCCAGGACCCTCAACAGAAACAACAGCAGGAAAGAGCACATATGCCATCCTTTTGAACAATAGAGTACAGGTATGGCATTGATTTTAGAAACCCGGAGATAATTTTTAGGAACCTGGAAATTGAACGAAAAAAATGATTGGACACTCAGTACACTTCGTTCTCCTTCAGCCTTTTTATAAGAGGGTCCAGGACACTCAACAGAAACAACAGCATTAAACACCACATATGCCATACTTTTGAACAATAGAGTACAGGTATGGCATTGATTTTAGAAACCCGGAGATAATTTTTAGTAACCGGGAGATGGAAAAAGATGCTTGGACAGTACACCCAGTACAGGTCGTTCTCCTTCAGCCTTTTTATAAGAGGGTCCAGGACACTTAACAGAAACAACAGCAGTAAACACCATATATGCCATCCTTTTGAACAATAGAGTACAGGTATGGCATCCATTTTAGAAACCCGGAGATAATGTTTAGGAACCGGGAAATTGAACAAAAAACCATGCTTGGACACCCAGTACAGGTCGTTCTCCTTCAGCCTTTTTATAAGAGGGTCCAGGGCCCTCAACAGAAACCACAGCAGGAAACACCACATATGCCATCCTTTTGAACAATAGAGTACAGGTATGGCATCGATTTTAGGATCCCGGAGATATATTTTAGGAACCGGGATATTGAACAAAAAAACATGCTTGGACACCCAGTACAGTACAGGTCGTTCTCCTTCAGCCTTTTTATACGATGGCCCACGACCCTCAACAGGCACAACAGCATGAAACATCACATATGCCATCCTTTGAACAATAGAGTACAGGTATGGCATTGATGAAACCCGGAGATAATTTTTCGGAACCGTGAGATGGAAAAAGATGCTTGGTCGGTCCTCCTACTGCTGTAGCAGCGGCCAGAAAAATTGATGTTTGTAAGACAGTTAGAAAGTGCCCTAAAACCTTGCGGCTTGAACACTAGTTGTTGGCAGATAAGTGACGCAAGTCATCCTGCACTATAAGAAAAAAAAAGCCAGCGTGTGTACCATTTGTAGCCCAAGGCAGCTCATCTCATCATCAGGAATTTTTTACTCAAATGTATCACCCAATGTCAGTCCCTTAGGGATCCATCCCTCATTCATTTTAATAAAGGTGAGATAATCAAGACTTTTTTGACCTAGGCGACTTCTCTTCTCAGTGACAAAACCTTCTGCTGCACTGAAGGTCCTTTCTGACAGGACACTTGAAGCGGAGCAGGCCAGAAGTTTAATTGCAAATTGGGATAGCTCAGGCCACAGGTCAAGCCTGCACACCCAGTAGTCAAGGGGTCCATCGCTCCTCAGAGTGTCGAGATCCGCAGTTAATGCTAGGTAGTCTGCTACCTGTCGGTTGAGTCTTTCTCTGAGGCTGGATCCCGAAAGGCTCTGGCGATGCATAGGAGTTAAAAAGGTCCACATGTCCTCCATCAACAACTTGTCAGGAAAGCGTCCTGTCCTTGCCGCCGTGGTCGTGGGAGGAGGAGGAGTACTTTCATCTTTTCCCCTGTTAGATTCCCGTTGTGCTGTGACATCACCCTTATATGCTATGTAAAGCATAGTTTTAATTTATTTTTGAAATGCTCCATCCTTTCCGACTTGCGGGAATTTGGTAACATTTCAGGCACTTTATGCTTATACCGGGGGTCTAGTAGTGTGGACACCCAGTACAGGTTGTTCTCCTTCAGCTTTTTTATATGAGGGTCCCTCAACAGGCACGACAGCATGAAAGACCCCATTTGCACAAGGTTGGATGCCGAGCTAATCATGTCCCGTTCCTCATGCTCACTGATGTCACTGAGGGTATCTTCTTCCCCCCAGCCATGTACAACACCACATGTACCAGATAGGTGACAACAACGAGCACACTGGGATGCATGTTGTGCTTGGTCTTCCTCCTCCTCCTCAAAGCCACATTCCTCCTCTGACTCCTCTTCCTCACAATCCTCATCCTGTGTTGCCGCAGGTCCAGCAAGCGATGCTGATAAGGCTATTTCTGGTGGTGATGGACACCACAACTCTTCCTCTTCACGCTCATCTACGGCCTGATCCAGCACTCTTCACAGGGCATGCTCCAGGAAGAAAACAAATGGTATGATGTCGCTGTTGGTGCCTTCGGTGCGACTGACAAGGTTTGTCACCTCCTCAAAAGGATGCATGAGCCTACAGGCATTGCGCATGAGCGTTCAGTAATTTGACAAAAAAATCCCCAGCTCCCCAGAGGCTGTCCTAGCACCCCGGTCATACAAATACTCATTAACAGCTTTTTCTTGTTGGAGCAGGCGGTCGAACATTAGGAGTGTTGAATTCCACCGTGTCGGGCTGTCGCAAATCAAACGCCTCACTGGAAGGTTGTTTCAACGTTGCATATTGGACAAGTGCGCCATGGCCGTGTAGGAACGCCTGAAATGGCCACACACTTTCCTGGCCTGCTTCAGGACGTCCTGTAAGCCTGGATACTTATGCACAAAGCATTGTACAATCAGATTACACACATGTGCCATGCACGGCACATGTGTCAACTTGCCCAATTTCAATGCCACCACCCAATTACTTCCATTGTCAGGAACAACCTTGCCAATCTCCAGTTGGTGCGGAGTCAGCCACTGATCCACCTGTGCGTTCAGGGCGGACAGAAGTGCTGGTGCGGTGTGACTCTCTGCTTTCAGGCAAGTCAACCCCAAGACGGCGTGACACTGCTGTATCCGGGATGTTGAATAGTACCTGGGGAGCTGGGGGGGTGCCGTTGATGTGGAGCAAGACGCAGCAGCAGAAGAGGACTCAGCCGAGGAAGAGGTTATGGAAGAGGATGGAGTAGGAGGAGAAGAGGAGGTAGCAGCAGGCCTACCTGCAAGTCGTGGCGGTGTCACCAACTCTTCTGTAGAGCCACGCATTCGATGCTTATCAGACGTCAGCAGGTTTACCCAATGCGCAGTGTAGGTGATATACCTGCCCTGACAATGCTTTGCAGACCAGCTATCAGTGGTCATATGGACCCTTGCCCCAATGCTGTGTGCCAGACATGCCATTACTTCCTTTCGCACAATCGAGTACAGGTTTGGGATTGCCTTTTGTGAAAAGAAATTTCTGCCAGGTACCTTCCCCTGCTGTGTCCCAATAGATACAAATTTTTTGAAAGCATCAGACTCCACCAGCTTGTATGGTAAAAGCTGGCGGGCTAAGAGTTCAGACAAGCCAGCTGTCAGATGCCGGGCAAGGGGATGACTTTGAGAAATTGACTTCTTACGCTCAAACATGTCCTTGACAGACACCTGACTGTGGGCAGATGACCAGGAACTGCTACGTAAGAGAGACTCAGTGGAGGATGGTTGAGAGGGGGCAAGGAGGACAGCAGTGGTTGACGTGGCTGAAGATGCTGGAGCAGGAGGAGGATGGCGGCTTTGAGTTTGTGTGCTGCTTCTACTCATGTGTTCTTCCCATCGACGTTTGTGATGTGAGACCATGTGCCTTCGCAAAGCAGTTGTACCTAGGTGGGTGTTGGACTTCCCACGACTCAGTTTCTTTTGGCCCAGGTTGCAAATGGCATCACTGTTGTCAGAGGCAGACACACAAAAAAATGCCACACTGCTGAGCTCTGCGATGATGGCATTCTGGTGCTGGCGACAGCATGCGTTGATTGGCATCGGCGTGCTGTCTGGCTGACCCCGGGTGCCTATGCATGCTGTCTGACTGTGCCACTAGCTCCTTGTGACGACCTCCCCCTGCTTCCAACTCGTCTCCTCTTCCTCCTGTCTCCCCATCTGAACTTTCCCCCTCTTCTTCTTCTCTTCTAGCAGGCACCCACGTGACATCCACCGACACATCATCATCAACCGCTTCACTTGTATCTGACACATCAACAAAGGAAGCAGCAGCGGGTAGAACATCATCATCATCATCATCATCAAACCGTACCTCCATGTCTGTAATGCTGCTGGACTGAGACATATCACTGTTATCTACATCCTCTGTCAATGATGGTTGCACATCACTCATTTCTTCCAATTGATGTGTCAATAACTCCTCTGACAGATCAAGTGAAGCGGCTGTGGTGCTAGTGTTGGTGGTGGCAACAGGCGGGCAAGTGGCACTGGTCACTTGAGAGGTGCCCAAAGCACAGGTGGAGGTGGATGGTGCATCAAGGTTAGGAGGACTAGGAGCGGAAGCTGTAGAAGATTGGGTGTCCTGTGTTAGCCATTCAACTAGGTCCTCCTCAGAACTTTTCGCGTCCCCCCTAGCACCTGGCCTCTGAACAATGTGCATATTTGTAGGGTCTAAAGGAATCACAGCACCACGACCACAACGACACCTGCGGGGTGGCCTGCCTCTGCCTGTCATTTTTTTAAAATGTACACTTACAATACTATTAAGCAAATTATGAGTGGTGGCACTGGGCAAGTGGGCACAGTATACGCTGTGAGCCTGACACCAAAAAAAAGACTGATGTTTCAAAGTCAAAAATGTTTATTTTTTAAATATTAAAAGTACTGTGAGAACAAATATGATTGGTGGCACTAGTTGGCAAGTGGGCCTGGCTGGCACACACGCTGGGAGGGAGGCAACTGCAATTAGATTACACTAACTGACTGATGCTTCACAGTCCCAAAAGTTTTTTTTTTAATATTTTCAAACCTGTTAGAACAAATATGATTGGTGGCACTAGTTGGCTTGGCAAGTGGGCCTGGCACACACGCTGGGAGGAAGGCAACTGCAATTAGATTACACTAGATGACTGATGGTTCACAGTCAAGAAAGTTTTTATTTTAAATATTTACAATACTGTTAGAACAAATATGATTGGTGGCACTAGTTGGATACGGCAAGTGGGCCTGGCATACACGCTGGCAGGAAGGCAACTGCAATTCAATGGCACTAGCAGACTGATGATTCACAGTCAAAAAAGTTTTTATTTTAAATATTTACAATACTGTTGCAACAAATATGATGGGTGGCACTAGTTGGCTAGTGAGCCTGGCACACACGCTGGCAGGCAGGAAACTGCAATTCAATTGCACTAGCAGACTGATGATTCACAGGCTAAGAATGTTTTATTTTAAATATTTACAATACTGTTAGAACAAATATGATTGGTGTAACTAGTTGGCAAGTGGGCCTGGCACACACGCTGGCAGGCAGACAACTGCAATTCAATGGCACTAGCAGACTGATGATTCACAGTCAAAAAAGTTTTGATTTAAAATATTTTCAATACTGTTACAACAAATATGATTGGTGGCACTAGTTGGCTAGTGGGGCTGCCACACACGCTGGCAGGCAGGAAACTGCAATTCAATTGCACTAGCATACTGATGATTCACAGTCTAAGAATTTTTTATTTTAAATATTTACAATACTGTTAGAACAAATATGATTGGTGTAACTAGTTGGCAAGTGGGCCTGGCACACATGCTGGCAGGCAGGCAACTGCAATTCAATGGCACTAGCAGACTGATGATTCACAGTCAAAAAAGTTTTGATTTAAAATATTTTCAAAACTGTTATAACAAATATGATTGGTGGCAATAGTTGGCAGCAAGTGGGCCTGGCACACACGCTGGCATTCAGGCAACTTCAATTAGATTATACTAGCAGACTGATCTTTCACAGTCAAAAAATATTTTTGTTAAATATTTACACTACTGTTATAACAAATATGATTGGTGGCACTAGTTGGCAAGTGGGCCTGGCACACACGCTGGGAGGAAGGCAACTGCAATTAGATTACACTAGATGACTGATATTTCTCAGTCAAAAAAGTTTTTATTTTAAACATTTACAATACTGTTATAATAAATATGATTGGTGGCACTAGTTGGCAAGTGGGCCTGGCACACATGCTGGCAGGAAGGCAACTGCAATTCAATTGCACTAGCAGACTGATGATTCACAGTCAAAAACATTTTTATTTTAAATATTTACACTACTGTTATAACAAATATGATTTGTGGCACTAGTTGGAAAGTGGGCCTGGCAACCACGCTGGCAGACAGGCAACTGCAATTAAATAACTAAAGCAGACTGATGTAAAAGTTTGTTTTTAAAAAAGTTACACTAATGTTACAACAGATAGGAGTGATGGCATTTAGGTTAGAAGTAGGCACAGTATGTGCTGGCAGCCTGACACACAGGCTGGCACTAGTGGCAGGCTGGCCTGGAAACTAAAATTAAATAACACTAGAAGACTGATGTAAAAGTTTTGTTTTTACAAAATTTAAACTAATGTTACACCAGATAGGAGTGGTGGACTGGCACTGAGGATGGAAGTAGGCACAGTATATGCTGGCAGCCTGACACACAGGCTGGCACTAATGGCAGCCAGGCTGGCCTGGCAACTAATATTAAATTACACTAGAAGAGGGCTGATGTAAAAAATATTTTTTTTAAAAAATTACACTAATGTTACACCAGATATAAGTGGTGGGAAAAAGAGCTATTAATCACACTATATGATGTGGGCCTGACACACAGGCCTGATGGAAAATTAAATTAGATTACAGTAGCAAAATTATTTAATTTTTTTTTTTAAATTTACAATAATGTTTATGAGTGGTGGCTGGAGTGGTGGCGGGCACAGCAATTAACCACAGTATATGCTGTGTGAGCCTGACACACAGGCCTGATAGAAAATTAAATTAGATTACACTAGCAAAATGATTTAATTTTTTTTTTTTTTAAATTTAAAATAATGTTAAGCAGATATGAGTGGTGGCTGCTAGCACAGCAATTAACCACAGTATGCTGTGTAAGCCAGAAACACACAGGCCTGATAGAAAATGAAATTAGATTACACTAGCAAAATGATTTAAAAGTTGTTGTTTTTTTATTTAAAATAATGTTAAGCAGATATGAGTGGTGGCTGCTAGCACAGCAATTAACCACAGTATGCTGTATAAGCCAGAAACACACAGGCCTGATAGAAAATTAAATTAGATTACACTAGCAAGTAGTAAAATGATTTAAAAGTTTTTTTTTTAATTTAAAATAATGTTAAGCAGATATGAGTGGTGGCTGCTAGCACAGTAATTAACCACAGCATGCTGTGTAAGCCAGACACACAGGCCTGATAGAAAATGAAATTAGATTACACTAGCAAAATTATTTAAAAGTTTTTTTTTTATTATTTAAAATAATGTTAAGCAGATATGAGTGGTGGCTGCTAGCACAGCAATTAACCACAGTATGCTGTGTAAGCCAGAAACACACAGGCCTGATAGAAAATCAAATTAGATTACACTAGCAAAATTATTTAAAAAGTTTTTATTTTAAATATTTACAATACTGTTGCAACAAATATGATTGGTGGCACTAGTTGGCTAGTGAGCCTGGCACACACGCTGACAGGCAGGAAACTGCAATTCAATTGCACTAGCAGACTGATGATTCACAGTCTAAGAATTTTTTATTTTAAATATTTACAATACTGTTAGAACAAATATGATTGGTGTAACTAGTTGGCAAGTGGGCCTGGCACACACGCTGGCAGGCAGACAACTGCAATTCAATGGCACTAGCAGACTGATGATTCACAGTCAAAAAAGTTTTGATTTAAAATATTTTCAATACTGTTACAACAAATATGATTGGTGGCAATAGTTGGCAGCAAGTGGGTCTGGCACACACGCTGGCATTCAGGCAACTTCAATTAGATTACACTAGCAGACTGATCTTTCACAGTCAAAGAATATTTTTGTTAAATATTTACACTACTGTTATAACAAATATGGTTGGTGGCACTAGTTGGCAAGTGGGCCTGGCACATATGCTGGCAGGAAGGCAACTGCAATTCAATTGCACTAGCAGACTGATGATTCACAGTCAAAAACATTTTTATTTTAAATATTTACACTACTGTTATAACAAATATGATTCGTGGCACTAGTTGGAAAGTGGGCCTGGCAACCACGCTGGCAGACAGGCAACTGCAATTAAATAACTAAAGCAGACTGATGTAAAAGTTTGTTTTTAAAAAAGTTACACTAATGTTACAACAGATAGGAGTGATGGCATTTAGGTTAGAAGTAGGCACAGTATGTGCTGGCAGCCTGACACACAGGCTGGCACTAGTGGCAGGCTGGCCTGGAAACTAAAATTAAATAACACTAGAAGACTGATGTAAAAGTTTTGTTTTTACAAAATTTAAACTAATGTTACACCAGATAGGAGTGGTGGACTGGCACTGAGGATGGAAGTAGGCACAGTATATGCTGGCAGCCTGACACACAGGCTGGCACTATGGGCAGCCAGGCTGGCCTGGCAACTAATATTAAATAACACTAGAAGAGGACTGATGTAAAAAATATTTTTTTAAAAAATTTACACTAATGTTACACCAGATATAAGTGGTGGGAAAAAGAGCTATTAATCACACTATATGATGTGGGCCTGACACACAGGCCTGATGGAAAATGAAATTAGATTACACTAGCAAAAATATTTAAAACATTTTTTTAAAAATTTACAATAATGTTTATGAGTGGTGGCTGGAGTGGTGGTGGGCACAGCAATTAACCACAGTATATGCTGTGTGAGCCTGATACACAGGCCTGATAGAAAATGAAATTAAATTACACTAGCAAAATGACTGAAAAGTTTTTTTTTTAATTTAAATAATGTTAAGCAGATATGAGTGGTGGCTGCTGGCACAGCAATTAAACAACGTTGCATGCTGTGTAAGCCTGACACACAGGCCTGATAGAAAATGAAATTAGATTACACTAGCAAAATGATTTAAAAGTTTTTTTTTAAAATTTTAAATAATGTTAAGCAGATATGAGTGGTGGCTGCTGGCACAGCAATTAAACAACGTTGTATGCTGTGTAAGCCTGACACACAGGCCTGATAGAAAATGAAATTAGATTACACTAGCAAAATTATTTAAAAGGTTTTTTTTTAAATTTTAAATAAGGTTAAGCAGATATGAGTGGTGGCTGCTGGCACAGCAATTAAACAACGTTGTATGCTATGTAAGCCTGACACGCAGGCCTGATAGAAAATAAAATAAGATTACACTAGCAAAATGATTTAAAAGTTTTTTTTTTAATTTAAAATAATGTTAAGCAGATATGAGTGGTGGCTGCTAGCACAGCAATTAACCACAGTATGCTGTGTAAGCCAGAAACACACAGGCCTGATAGAAAATGAAATTAGATTACACTAGCAAAATGTTTTAAAAGTTTTTTTAAAAAATTTAAAATAATGTTAAGCAGATATGAGTGGTGGCTGCTAGCACAGCAATTAACCACAGTATGCTGTGTAAGCCAGAAAACACACATGCCTGATAGAAAAGGAAATTAGATTACACTAGCAAGTAGTAAAATGATTTAAAAGGTTTTTTTTAAATTTAAAATAATGTTAAGCAGATATGAGTGGTGGCTGCTAGCACAGCAATTATCCACAGCATGCTGTGTAAGCCAGACACACAGGCCTGATAGAAAATGAAATTAGATTACACTAGCAAAATGATTTAAAAGTTTTTTTTTTATTATTTAAAATAATGTTAAGCAGATATGAGTGGTGGCTGCTAGCACAGCAATTAACCACAGTATGCTGTGTAAGCCAGAAACACACAGGCCTGATAGAAAATCAAATTAGATTACACTAGCAAAATTATTTAAAAAGTTTTTATTTTAAATATTTACAATACTGTTGCAACAAATATGATTGGTGGCACTAGTTGGCTAGTGAGCCTGGCACACACGCTGACAGGCAGGAAACTGCAATTCAATTGCACTAGCAGACTGATGATTCACAGTCTAAGAATTTTTTATTTTAAATATTTACAATACTGTTAGAACAAATATGATTGGTGTAACTAGTTGGCAAGTGGGCCTGGCACACACGCTGGCAGGCAGACAACTGCAATTCAATGGCACTAGCAGACTGATGATTCACAGTCAAAAAAGTTTTGATTTAAAATATTTTCAATACTGTTACAACAAATATGATTGGTGGCAATAGTTGGCAGCAAGTGGGTCTGGCACACACGCTGGCATTCAGGCAACTTCAATTAGATTACACTAGCAGACTGATCTTTCACAGTCAAAAAATATTTTTGTTAAATATTTACACTACTGTTATAACAAATATGGTTGGTGGCACTAGTTGGCAAGTGGGCCTGGCACACATGCTGGCAGGAAGGCAACTGCAATTCAATTGCACTAGCAGACTGATGATTCACAGTCAAAAACATTTTTATTTTAAATATTTACACTACTGTTATAACAAATATGATTCGTGGCACTAGTTGGAAAGTGGGCCTGGCAACCACGCTGGCAGACAGGCAACTGCAATTAAATAACTAAAGCAGACTGATGTAAAAGTTTGTTTTTAAAAAAGTTACACTAATGTTACAACAGATAGGAGTGATGGCATTTAGGTTAGAAGTAGGCACAGTATGTGCTGGCAGCCTGACACACAGGCTGGCACTAGTGGCAGGCTGGCCTGGAAACTAAAATTAAATAACACTAGAAGACTGATGTAAAAGTTTTGTTTTTACAAAATTTAAACTAATGTTACACCAGATAGGAGTGGTGGACTGGCACTGAGGATGGAAGTAGGCACAGTATATGCTGGCAGCCTGACACACAGGCTGGCACTATGGGCAGCCAGGCTGGCCTGGCAACTAATATTAAATAACACTAGAAGAGGACTGATGTAAAAAATATTTTTTTTAAAAATTTACACTAATGTTACACCAGATATAAGTGGTGGGAAAAAGAGCTATTAATCACACTATATGATGTGGGCCTGACACACAGGCCTGATGGAAAATGAAATTAGATTACACTAGCAAAAATATTTAAAACATTTTTTTAAAAATTTACAATAATGTTTATGAGTGGTGGCTGGAGTGGTGGTGGGCACAGCAATTAACCACAGTATATGCTGTGTGAGCCTGATACACAGGCCTGATAGAAAATGAAATTAAATTACACTAGCAAAATGACTGAAAAGTTTTTTTTTTAATTTAAATAATGTTAAGCAGATATGAGTGGTGGCTGCTGGCACAGCAATTAAACAACGTTGCATGCTGTGTAAGCCTGACACACAGGCCTGATAGAAAATGAAATTAGATTACACTAGCAAAATGATTTAAAAGTTTTTTTTTAAAATTTTAAATAATGTTAAGCAGATATGAGTGGTGGCTGCTGGCACAGCAATTAAACAACGTTGTATGCTGTGTAAGCCTGACACACAGGCCTGATAGAAAATGAAATTAGATTACACTAGCAAAATTATTTAAAAGGTTTTTTTTAAAATTTTAAATAAGGTTAAGCAGATATGAGTGGTGGCTGCTGGCACAGCAATTAAACAACGTTGTATGCTATGTAAGCCTGACACGCAGGCCTGATAGAAAATAAAATAAGATTACACTAGCAAAATGATTTAAAAGTTTTTTTTTTAATTTAAAATAATGTTAAGCAGATATGAGTGGTGGCTGCTAGCACAGCAATTAACCACAGTATGCTGTGTAAGCCAGAAACACACAGGCCTGATAGAAAATGAAATTAGATTACACTAGCAAAATGTTTTAAAAGTTTTTTTAAAAAATTTAAAATAATGTTAAGCAGATATGAGTGGTGGCTGCTAGCACAGCAATTAACCACAGTATGCTGTGTAAGCCAGAAAACACACATGCCTGATAGAAAAGGAAATTAGATTACACTAGCAAGTAGTAAAATGATTTAAAAGTTTTTTTTTAAATTTAAAATAATGTTAAGCAGATATGAGTGGTGGCTGCTAGCACAGCAATTATCCACAGCATGCTGTGTAAGCCAGACACACAGGCCTGATAGAAAATGAAATTAGATTACACTAGCAAAATGATTTAAAAGTTTTTTTTTTATTATTTAAAATAATGTTAAGCAGATATGAGTGGTGGCTGCTAGCACAGCAATTAACCACAGTATGCTGTGTAAGCCAGAAACACACAGGCCTGATAGAAAATCAAATTAGATTACACTAGCAAAATTATTTAAAAAGTTTTTATTTTAAATATTTACAATACTGTTGCAACAAATATGATTGGTGGCACTAGTTGGCTAGTGAGCCTGGCACACACGCTGACAGGCAGGAAACTGCAATTCAATTGCACTAGCAGACTGATGATTCACAGTCTAAGAATTTTTTATTTTAAATATTTACAATACTGTTAGAACAAATATGATTGGTGTAACTAGTTGGCAAGTGGGCCTGGCACACACGCTGGCAGGCAGACAACTGCAATTCAATGGCACTAGCAGACTGATGATTCACAGTCAAAAAAGTTTTGATTTAAAATATTTTCAATACTGTTACAACAAATATGATTGGTGGCAATAGTTGGCAGCAAGTGGGTCTGGCACACACGCTGGCATTCAGGCAACTTCAATTAGATTACACTAGCAGACTGATCTTTCACAGTCAAAGAATATTTTTGTTAAATATTTACACTACTGTTATAACAAATATGGTTGGTGGCACTAGTTGGCAAGTGGGCCTGGCACATATGCTGGCAGGAAGGCAACTGCAATTCAATTGCACTAGCAGACTGATGATTCACAGTCAAAAACATTTTTATTTTAAATATTTACACTACTGTTATAACAAATATGATTCGTGGCACTAGTTGGAAAGTGGGCCTGGCAACCACGCTGGCAGACAGGCAACTGCAATTAAATAACTAAAGCAGACTGATGTAAAAGTTTGTTTTTAAAAAAGTTACACTAATGTTACAACAGATATGAGTGATGGCATTTAGGTTAGAAGTAGGCACAGTATGTGCTGGCAGCCTGACACACAGGCTGGCACTAGTGGCAGGCTGGCCTGGAAACTAAAATTAAATAACACTAGAAGACTGATGTAAAAGTTTTGTTTTTACAAAATTTAAACTAATGTTACACCAGATAGGAGTGGTGGACTGGCACTGAGGATGGAAGTAGGCACAGTATATGCTGGCAGCCTGACACACAGGCTGGCACTATGGGCAGCCAGGCTGGCCTGGCAACTAATATTAAATAACACTAGAAGAGGACTGATGTAAAAAATATTTTTTTTAAAAATTTACACTAATGTTACACCAGATATAAGTGGTGGGAAAAAGAGCTATTAATCACACTATATGATGTGGGCCTGACACACAGGCCTGATGGAAAATGAAATTAGATTACACTAGCAAAAATATTTAAAACATTTTTTTAAAAATTTACAATAATGTTTATGAGTGGTGGCTGGAGTGGTGGTGGGCACAGCAATTAACCACAGTATATGCTGTGTGAGCCTGATACACAGGCCTGATAGAAAATGAAATTAAATTACACTAGCAAAATGACTGAAAAGTTTTTTTTTTAATTTAAATAATGTTAAGCAGATATGAGTGGTGGCTGCTGGCACAGCAATTAAACAACGTTGCATGCTGTGTAAGCCTGACACACAGGCCTGATAGAAAATGAAATTAGATTACACTAGCAAAATGATTTAAAAGTTTTTTTTTAAAATTTTAAATAATGTTAAGCAGATATGAGTGGTGGCTGCTGGCACAGCAATTAAACAACGTTGTATGCTGTGTAAGCCTGACACACAGGCCTGATAGAAAATGAAATTAGATTACACTAGCAAAATTATTTAAAAGGTTTTTTTTAAAATTTTAAATAAGGTTAAGCAGATATGAGTGGTGGCTGCTGGCACAGCAATTAAACAACGTTGTATGCTATGTAAGCCTGACACGCAGGCCTGATAGAAAATAAAATAAGATTACACTAGCAAAATGATTTAAAAGTTTTTTTTTTAATTTAAAATAATGTTAAGCAGATATGAGTGGTGGCTGCTAGCACAGCAATTAACCACAGTATGCTGTGTAAGCCAGAAACACACAGGCCTGATAGAAAATGAAATTAGATTACACTAGCAAAATGTTTTAAAAGTTTTTTTAAAAAATTTAAAATAATGTTAAGCAGATATGAGTGGTGGCTGCTAGCACAGCAATTAACCACAGTATGCTGTGTAAGCCAGAAAACACACATGCCTGATAGAAAAGGAAATTAGATTACACTAGCAAGTAGTAAAATGATTTAAAAGGTTTTTTTTTAATTTAAAATAATGTTAAGCAGATATGAGTGGTGGCTGCTAGCACAGCAATTATCCACAGCATGCTGTGTAAGCCAGACACACAGGCCTGATAGAAAATGAAATTAGATTACACTAGCAAAATGATTTAAAAGTTTTTTTTTAAATTTAAAATAATGTTAAGCAGATATGAGTGGTGGCTGCTAGCACAGCAATTAACCACAGTATGCTGTGTAAGCCAGACACACAGGCCTGATAGAAAATGAAATTAGATTACACTAGCAAAATGATTTAAAAGTTTCTTTTTTAATTTTAAAATAATGTTAAGCAGATATGAGTGGTGGCTGCTAGCACAGCAATTAACCACAGTATGCTGTGTAAGCCAGAAACACACAGGCCTGATAGAAAATTAAATTAGATTACACTAGCAAAATGATTTAAAAGTTTTGTTGGTTAAATTTGCACTAATGTTAAGCAGATATCAGTGGTGGCACTCATCACAGTATATGCTGTGAGCCTCACACACAGACTGAAAGCCAGGCAAATGCAAATAAAATTACAAATAAAAAATAAAAAAAAACGACTGAAGTTATAGCCCTAAAAAGGGCTTTTTGGGGTGCTGTCCTTACAGCAGAGATTAGATGAGTCCTTCAGGGCTGTAGTGGACACTAAATACACTAGCCTAGCTATCTATTTCCCTATAATGTCAGCAGCAGCAACACTAAAGCTCCTCTCGATAAGAAAGCAAGATAGTAATGAATCTAAAAAGGCTGCTGCCAAGGAGCTGGGAGGGTCTGTGAGGGAGTGTCTGCTGCTGATTGGCTCAAATGTGTCAGAAGGCTGTGAGATACAGGGTCAAAGTTTCCTCAATGATGACACATAGGGGGCAGATCGAACATCGCATATGTTCACCCGCAGCGGCGAACGCGAACAAGCTATGTTCGCCGGGAACTGTTCTCCGGCAAACAGTTTGCGACATCACTAATCTAGCTTAGGGTATATTTTTATTTTACAGGCAAGTTTGTATTTATTTTAGCTAGGTAGAATAGTTACTAAATAGTTATTAACTATTTACTAACTACCTACCTAAAATAAATACAAATGTATATATAAAATAAAACCTAACCTAAGTTACACTAACACCTAACCTTACACTACATTTAAATAAATTACATTTATTAAATATAATTACCTAAATTTAAAAAAACCAAAACATTAAATTACACAAAATAAAAAAAGAAATGATCAGATATTTAAACTAATTACACCTAATCTAATAGCCCTATCAAAATACCCCCCCCAAAAAAAAAAAAAAAAACCTAGCCTACACTAAACCAGCAATAGCCCTTAAAAGGGCCTTTTGCGGGGCATTGCCCCAAAGAAATCAGCTCTTTTACCTGTAAAAAAAAAATACAATCACCCCCCAACATTAAAACCCACCACCCACACAATCAACCCCCCAAAAAAATCCTAACAAAAAAAAAAAACTCCCCATTGCCCGAAAAGGGCATTTGGATCGGCATTGCCCTTTAAAGGGCATTTAGCTCTTTTCCTATTGCCCAAACCCTAATCTAAAACTAAAACCCACTTAATAAACTCTTAAAAAACCCAACACTAACCCCCGAAGATCCACTTACAGTTTTGAAGACCGGACATCCATCCTCAATGAAGCCAGGAGAAGTCCTCAGCGAAGAGGCAAGCAGTCCTCAACGAAGCCAGGAGAAGTCTTCATCCAAGCCGGCAGAAGTGGTCCTCCAGACAGGCAGAAGTCTTCATCCAGACGGCATCATCTATCTTCATCCATCCGGCGCGGAGTGGGTCCATCATCAAGACATTCGGCGCAGAGCATCCTCTTCAAACGAACTCTTCTTCCTGAATGAATGTTCCTTTAAGTGACGTCATCCAAGATGATGTCCCTTGAATTCCAATTGGCTGATAGAATTCTATCAGCCAATCGGAATTAAAGTTGAACTTCAATCCTATTGGCTTATCAAATCAGCCAATAGGATTGAGCTTGCATTCTATTGGCTGTTCCAATCAGACAATAGGATTTTTTCACCTTTAATTCCGATTGGCTGATAGAATTCTATCACCCAATCGGAATTCTAGGGATGCCATCTTGGATGACATCAAATAAAGGAACATTCATTCAGGAAGAAGACTTCATTTGAAGAGGAAGCTCCGCGCCGGATGTCTTGAAGATGGACCTGCTCCGCGCCGGATGGATGAAGATAGAAGATGCCGTCTGGATGAAGACTTCTGCCCATCTGGAGGACCACTTCTGCCGGCTTAGATGAAGACTTCTCCCGGCTTTATTGAGGACTTCTTGCCGCTTCGCTGAAGACTTCTCCCGGCTTTGTTGAGGATAAATGTCCGGTCTTCAAAACTGTAAGTGGATCTTTGGGCGTTAGTGTTAGGTTTTTTTAAGAGGGTTTATTAGGTGGGTTTTATTTTTAGATTAAGGTTTGGGCGGTATGAAAAGAGCTAAATGCCCTTTTAAGGGCAATGGGGAGCTTAGGTTTTTTTAGTTAGGATTTTATTTGGGGGGTTGGTTGTGTGGGTGGTGGGTTTTACTGTTGGGGGGTTGTTTGTATTTATTTTACAGGTAAAAGAGCTGATTTATTTGGGGCAATGCCCTGAAAAAAGCCATTTTAAGTGCTATTGGTAGTTTATTGTAGGCTAGGGCTTTTTTATTTTGGGGGGCTTTTTTATTTTGATAGGGCTATTAGATTAGGTGTAAGTTTAAATATCTGATAATTTCTTTTTTTATTTTGTGTAATTTAGTGGGGGGGGGTTTGTTTGTAATTTAGGTAATTGCTCTTAATTTAGGTAATTTATTTAATTGTAGTGTTAGGTGTAAGTGTAAACCAGGTTAGGTTTTATTTTACAGGTACATCTGTATTTATTTTAGCTAGGTAGTTAGTAAATAATAACTATTTAGTAACTATTCTACCTAGTTAAAATAAATAGAAACTTGCCAGTAAAATAAAAATAAACCCTAAGCTAGCTACTATGTAGCTATTAGTTATATTGTAGCTAGCTTAGGGTTTATTTTATAGGCAAGTATTTAGTTTTAAATAGGAATTATTTAGGTAATGATAGTAATTTTTATTTAGATTTTCTTTAATTATATTTAAGTTAGGGGGTGTTAGGGTTAGGCTTAAAGGGCCATAATACCCAAATGTTTAAACACTTGAAAGTGATGCAGTATAGCTGTAAAAACTGACTAGAAAATATCTCCTGAACATCTCTATGTAAAAAAGAAAGAAATTTTACCTCAAAAGTTCCTCAGTAGCCACCTCCCATTGTAAAGGATTTCTAAGCAGCATATTACAGTAGTGTGTCTGTCCCGGGACAACTGAAAGAATGAGCTTCGTGCACTCTCATATTATTTCACCAATCAGGTAAAGGAAGCTTACTATGAAATCTCATGAGAGTTAAGTCAAATCTCATGAGATCACAGTAAGAGTTCATGACCTCAGCACTGCTGATGCTGATTGGCTGCTGTTCATTTCTTCATTTTTTTTTTATTTTTTTACCTGCAGCTGGGAACAGCTGAGTATAACTTTTTACACAGAACTTACGCTGGTGAGCTGAGGAAATTGTGAGGTAAAATATCTTCCTTTTTTGCATAGAGATGCTCAGGTGATATTTTCCTGTCAGCTTTTTACAGTTATACTGCATCAGTTTCAAGTGATTTAGCATATGAGTATTATGTCCCTTTAAGTTTAGGGGTTAATAAATTAAGTATAGTGGCGGCGACATTGGGGGTGGCAGATTAGGGGTTAATAAATGTAGTAGGTGGCTGCGATGTAAGGGGCGGCAGATTAGCGGTTAATAATATTTAACTAGTGTTTGTGAGGCGGGAGTGCAGCGGTTTAGGGGTTAATATGTTTATTATAGTGGCGGCGATGTCCGGAGCGGCAGATTAGAGGTTAATAAGTATAATGTAGGTGTCGGCGATGTTGTGGGCAGCAGATTAGGGGTTAATAAGTGTAAGATTAGGGGTGTTTAGACTCGGGGTTCATGTTAGGGTGTTAGGTTTCCACATGGGAATCAATGGGGCTGCATTACGGAGCTTTACGCTTCTTTTTTGCAGGTGTTAGGCTTTTTTTCAGCCGGCTCTCCCCATTGATATCTATGGGGAAATTTTGCATGAGCAGGTAAAACCAGTTCACCGCTGCTTTCAGCAGAGCTGGAATTGGAGTGCGGTATTGAGTTCAATTTTGCTCTATACTCACTTCTTGCCTGATAATGCCGGGTTTATGAAAACCTGTAATACCAGCTCTGTAGGAAAGTGAGCAGTGACAATAACATGCAAGTTAATACCGCCCCCCTCATACCGCAAAACTCGTAATCTAGCCATATGATTTTTAAGTATTGTGTAAATACTTTGATAATACGATGTACTGAAATAAGTTACTTCTTTGCTGGCAACATTATGATTAATTTGATATGCAACAGATGAGGTAAAGTGGGTATGAGCAGATGCCACATCCTGGTAGGTACTTAGTTCTTTTAAAAACCGTGCTTGTTAGTAAGAGACATATGCCTGAGGAAACAGCTTGTTGTAGCTGAGAAACGCGTCGCAAGTGTCTAAAGGGGCAATTGTAACCCCCTGATTTTAAGAATTGTTTATATTCTGTTTTAATAAACCATCATTTTGTACTACAAACACAAGTCTGTTTGGGAGGAGTGAGTCTGCTTGACCACACTATCGTTGGAGCAGTGAGCTGGGACACTGAGAGATCCCAGTCTGTGTTATTCAGCAAATTGATGCTGCTATAATTGTGAGTACAGCGATTTCCACTCATCTATCTGCTTGGAACACCACAGTGTTACACTAGGAACTGTTGGTTGTTTCTCCACACAGATTGTTTTTCACCCGAATTTTAAGGAGAGGAACAGCCCCGATAATTCACCACATTCTATTCTCCTAGAGGAAAAGATTCACCTATGGGTTTTTCTCATGACCCTGAATTGATCTAGGACATTATACAGGAACCCACATTGCCATTCCCATCGTTATCACGCTGGATTCAAGTCTATTTAATATCTTGTTTGTGTCCATCTAATGTTATTGTGGCCAAATTTGGTCATTTACATATAAACATCTAGCTGTATCTATTTCATTTATTTTTTAATATACATACATACACGTATGTTGTATTAATACAACTGAAACTAATTGTGCTATCACGTGTAGCATTTGATTGTATATTTGACCATTTGGCAGCTCAAATTAGGTGCCCCCTATTTATGTGTACACACACACAGAGAAGCGCACTCCTAGAAACGAACAACCAACTCAATAACCTATTAGTTTGTTCTATGGTAATTTACCACCTGGGCACAGCTTCTTTTTAGCTCAGTAATGCGTTTCACAGACTAGAACTTTCCTGTAGTATATCAGTCTGATCCTGCCTATTAAGGTTAGTCCAGTTTAAAAAAAACAGACAATCAGACAATTAGTCTCTGAACATGACAACTCCAAATGATAATTTTGTCCTTCATTGAGCCTCATCAGTGAGGTGAGCAAGGAGTCCATGTCTTGTTGCCCCTTTTTCCATTAGGGAGACATAATACACACAGAAAGAATTACACTCTCGGGAATGAACAACCAATTCAATAACTTGTGAGCTTGTTCTATGGTGATTTACCACCTGGGTGCAGCTTTGTTTTAGCCCAGTAATGCTTTTTATGGAATAGAACTTTCCTGTAGTATATCAGTCTGATCCCGCTTAGAGGAATATGTGCTACACCTTAGAGGAATATGGCTACACCTCCTTAACAAAGCCCAATGAAAGCCAAAATGATTGTCTGTGGTTGCAGTGTTTCTTGTTCAGAGAGGAATTGCCTTGTATTTTGGTGCTGGACTGACTTTAATAGGTGGGATCAGACTGATATACTACAGGAAATTTCTACTCTGAAAATCCTTGCTGGGCTTAAAAGAAGCTGCACCTCGGTAGTAAATTGCCATAGAACAAGCTAACAAATTATTGAGCTGGTTGTTTGTTCCTGAGAGTCTGCCTCTCTGTGTTTGTGTGTGTGTGTGTTTGTGTATATGTGTATATGTATGTATGTATATATATATATATATATATATATATATATATATATATATATATATATATATATATATATATATATATATATATATATATATATATATATATATATATATATATATATCATCCAACTACCATTAGCTATAATGGCTATCAATCCCACAACAAAATCTCCCCAACTAAGACCCTGCATCAGAAATCCCCTTTATGCTAACACCCCATCCTCTGACCCTCCTATTATAAACATCCCCTTCACAAACCTTCACTGGTAACCCCAACACTAAATATAAGCATCCTATGCTGTAATTTCCCCCATTGCCTAAGCCTAACCCCAAGTTATATTTGTCACACTGATCCTACATTTTTGATCTATCCAAAAAGCCCACAGCACCAAAAATAATCTTTAGAAAATTATACCTTTATTTTCCTATCAAATGCGACGTTTTGGCCCCATTGGCCTTAATCCTGTGATTACAATTTCAATCTCCCAGTGTTTTCTGATCATGTTTGTTACTTCATTACAATACAGGTTATACTGGGATGTAAACACCATTGTCTTGTTATCTGAACCTTTGACATCAAGAGTAAAGAGAATATATGTATGGCTTGGTAAATACAAATCATGTAGTTTATTTAAAAAATCACCAGTATCTTTGATGTAAGCAAACATTTTTAACACTTCTGGTTGCTATTTCTTGTACACAAAAATGGCTATGTTGGTGAAAATAGAGTCCACACTGGAGACAATAGGCCTACCAGGTGGACTCTCTACACTCTTATGCCTTTTAGGGACAGGGTAGAATATAGGGGTTCTAGGGTGATCTTTATACAAATAATTAGAAAATTTGATATCAATTACTCCATTCTTTAATGCCTTGGCTAAAATACCTTTTATTTAATTCTGGATCTTAAACACTGGATCCCCAGACAAAGAATGGTAGGTACTTTTATCCTGTAATTGGGAAATGATTTTGTCAATATAATATTTCTTATCTAATACAATGGTGGCACCCCCCTTATGAACTGCCCTCACTAAAATATCTTTCTCTTTCTCCTTGAGAGTTATTAAAGCCTGTCTCTCATTTGCAGTAACGTTATTGAATCTTTTATTCCTCTTATTCCCTCCCTTAAGAACTTTATCTTTTAAATGGTGCCAATCGTTATTGACCATTTAAACAAAGGCCTCAATGCTATTGTTGCTATATGTGGGAATTAAATTAGATTTATTTCTAAGTCCCAATTGTTTTGCACTGAAACCTCTGTTAACACTTTGGTCACTAGAAATGTTGGTGGTGGGAATATCCCCTTTATGAAACATAATTTGCAATCTCAAAGATCACACAAACATTTGTAAAAAAAATTTCAATCTAAAAAATGTCCACATTAGTGTTAGGGCAAAAAGAGCGTCCTTTGTTCAACAATTTGTACTCACTGTCCGTAAGTTCCTTATAGGAAGTGTTCAGAACCATTTTTGATAAATGTGTCTTTTTTATGTCATTTGTTACATTTCTTCATTTGTTTAGGTCACATAACATTATTTTATTCACATTTTGTCTGTCAACATGTAACATCTTTTTTCATGCACTCCCCATGATTTCACACATTTCATGCTATTTACTCTATATAATGACTGTAGCCATATTTCTTGCACAAAGTTGTCGGCAGAGTTTCCTAAGGGTAGGATCATTGCTTAACTTGATTCCTGTGTTTAATTCCTGGCTTGTCTTGACTATCAATTGGCTACTGAAATGGGTTGACTGATTCCTGGTTCATGATCATTATCTTTCCTTGATATAAAATAAAATGCCAGAGGGTACAGCGCTGCAACACCCTGGGTTAGGGGTAAGCGGCTTAAGATGGTGTCCACGACTGGATGTATATATATATAGAGATAGTTATTATACTCAAAACTATAAAGATCCAAGTATTGTAAAATTGTCTTAAAATCAATCAGTACTGAAAAGAATTAAAATATAACATTTAATGTGACATTAAATAAAATTGGACAATGGGTAAAATTATGACAAATAATAAAATTCTGACAATGAATAATATATATATATATATATATATATATATATATATATATATATATATATATATATATATATATTATATATATATATACGATCTAAGCATATATTAAATGTTGCTGGATGAAGGACTATAGGAAAAACTCTATAGTGAATATTTGATAAGAATGTTAAAAAATAAGTATATGTTCAGTTAATAGGAATGTTCAAAGGGTGCCCATACAATCCAGAAACAGTCCTAAGATCTGTTCAGACTAATTAAATGTCCAGAATATTAAAGTGATGATCAAAAAAATTTAAAAACTTGAGGTCCATATGAATTACAGCAAGGTGAAAAAATGTTCAAAATAGTGTTCAAAGAGATATAGGTGTATCAAAAATGTGAAAAAATTATTCCTCTAAATCAAAAAATAGGAAAAAATATGGAAAAAAATATATATGTGCAAAAATGGGATATCACAAGTATGTGCGTGAAAAAAATGACAAAATACAGAGGGCAGAAACAAAGTTATAACTGTGAGGTGTACACCTAAAAAACAGCCCCAAAAAATGTCTTTACAAATCTTCCTTGAAAATCTTAAAAGTAATCTTTAGTGAAAGTCAAATGTGGTGATCCCAAAATAGATGTGATGTGTAATATCCCAAATGAATACAAACAGTGATGTTGTTAGATTTTCTAAGTGATGGTCCTTTTTATCAAAGGTTGGGTCAGTGCTTTAGAGATGCCATCATAAACCTGTAAAATTATACAAAAACGGACATAGTGCAATACAGCTACTATAAAAACAGAGTATAAGTGTTCTACTCACCAAATCTAATCCTGAGCCGTATTACCAGTGTAGCCAACACGTTTCGGTCCGCAAGGACCTTTCTCAAGACTGGTAACGGCTTCTTGGCGTTTACACCTTATGTGTATTTAGTTAGCCAATGAAATTGCTCCAAATTTGGCGCCTAAAATTCGCGCAGAAAATTCCACTAATTTTTTTGTGTTTATATCCCTCTCGTTATGCTCTGTGTTGGCCCTATATATATTATTGATCCTGAGTACTTGTGATATTAATATCTTTTTATCTTATAAATTGTTCCTTATTTCTATTTGCCCCGTGTTTCTTTTTGGTCTTACCGGATGTTTATACCGGATGTCAATATTTACCGGAAATGACGTATTAGCGTGTATGCGTACTTCCGGTTTGCTCTATTCCCGCTTACCGCACATGGTACATTACTCTGGGAAGAATACATGACGGGGCTTAAATATTTATAAGCCAGATGTGAAAAGGAAAGATGGTATTAAGGCTCAGGATATCTGGTGGTACGAATGAAAAAATTATATTGCACAATGGTATAGATTATCCCTAAAAATTTTAATTATGTCTAACCATAATTTACATAGCATTCTGTTTGAACATAATACGAATTCGGTTACACAATAAACACCAGATGTCACTGGGGAAAAAAATATATATAAGAAATATATATAAAAAATATAAAATGAAATGGAAAATATATATATAAAAATTTGATATGAAAATACATAAGATTATACATAAAGTTGAAATTATCTCTAAAATTGGCCCAAAATTTTGTCCTTTAAAAATGATGGAAGTGGATTTGAAAACCATCTTCAATGGATTAGTTATAGCACTCTTAAATAGATTCGATAACACACTTGGAAGGAAATTTGGATAATGCTGGTTGGTTTAAACCATGCATGAATATAAAACATGTTGGAGATTTCGGCAAGAACATTAGGAATCTTTCATACAGAACTAGATTAAAATGTTTAGATGTTGTTTTAATGGAACTCATATATAGAAGCCTTTAAAACAGACCTCATAAGATTTTTTAAGATTTTCAAGGAAGATTTGTAAAGACATTTTTTGGGGCTGTTTTTTAGGTGTACACCTCACAGTTATAACTTTGCTTCTGCCCTCTGTATTTTGGCATTTTTTTCACGCACATATTTGTGATATCACATTTTTGCACATATATATTTTTTCCATATTTTTTCCTATTTTTTGATTTAGAGGAATAATTTTTTCACATTTTTGATACACCTATATCTCTATTATACACTATTTTGAAAAAAATTTCACCTTGCTGGAATTCATATGGACCTCGAATTTTTAATTTTTTTTGATCATCACTTTAATATTCTGGACATTTAATTAGCCTGAACAGATCTTAGGACTGTTTCTGGATTGTATGGGCACCCTTTGAACATTCCTATTAACTGAACATATACTTATTTTTTAACATTCTTATCAAATATTCACTATAGAGTTTTTCCTATAGTCCTTCATCCAGCAACATTTAATATATGCTTAGATCGTATATATATATATATATATATATTTTTATTATTCATTGTCAGAATTTTATTATTTGTCATAATTTTACCCATTGTCCAATTTTATTTAATGTCACATTAAATGTTATATTTTAATTCTTTTCAGTACTGATTGATTTTAAGACAATTTTACAATACTTGGATCTTTATAGTTTTGAGTATAATAACTATCTCTCTATATATATATATATACATCCAGTCGTGGACACCATCTTAAGCCGCTTAACCCTAACCCAGGGTGTTGTAGCGCTGTACCCTCTGGCATTTTATTTTATATCACTGATTCATTGGAATCTGGTTGGGAGATTCCACCTTTTAGGTATAGCTTGCATGGTTATATTCAGTGGCGCTGCAAGATACATATTTATTTAACATTATCTTTCCTTGACTTTGTCCTGGTTCCTGCTTCTGCTCTACTGCTTCCTGGTTTCTAACTGTTGGCATGGATTGACTCAATGGAATACTACTGTATTAGCCCTGATACTGCATGTAAGCCTGGTTTTGACCTTTGCTACTACTGACTGTGCTTTAGACTCCCCTGTCTTCTCTTCTGGCCTGCACTATTCCATAGCCACCACCTTTTACCAAGGTAAAGACTTTATATTGCTGTATTTTGCTAGACTGCGTTGTTATACAGCCTTAATGGATCAAAACTGTAGTTTAAATATTAAAAAAATAAAAACATTTTACTCTTGTTCTATTTATAGATTTAATTCTAAAAGGTTAATTATCCAATTGCAATGTATCCCTTTCTAACAAGCAAGGGGTTAAACGTAATCATAGCCCTAGCTCAAGAATTTATCCTAAATTTAATCCTACCCCAAAAACTAAACCTAATCCCAGCCTTTTCCCTAACTCTACCCTGTCACATAACTTACCCTTAGCTCTAGCCAAAACAGTAAACCTAGCCATAGCTATGTCTAGCCCTGGAATAATCTGTAAATGTAACCCTAAAACTACCAATAACTCTATTTTAACCAAAACCATAGACTGCTGTAACCCTACCACCAGCCATACCAATTGTCCTAACACTATCTGTAATCCTACCATTTACCCTATATGAAGGAGGGTGTCTACAGTGGAGGAACTCATAAATAGTATCACCTAGACAGAAATATTATGGCCGTTATAATGCCATTATGGACATAATTGAGCTGCAACACTTGCTATTGCTTTGTAATGCATCCAATAAATTAATGATATTCCTAATTCTAACTCTAGCCCTAACACCAACTATAACTATAGCCCCAAAACTCACCTCACATTGAGATTTCTGACCATAACATTTCCACTTATTGAGCACTTAAAGCTAATAATTTCCCTATCTTTTTTTTACACTAGGACGAGAACTTTAGCTCATTTTTTTATTGTTTGTTTGCAACTTTATTTGTATTTTATTTTAACTTTATCAGTGAGAGATCAAGACCAATTATGTAGTAGTTTGTTTTTAACTTACATAAGATCTAATGAAGACTTTTCTGAAGGGTTGATTACAAGGTTCACATTGATCTTACTAGTTCCTATTTACAGCAAACCCTGCCAGCAAATTTAGCATGAAGAAACTGGCTGCATTTGATCAGTTGCCTGTTTAATTTTTAAGATTGTTAAGATTGTTTTTGTAAAACTAAAAAATCTACAGAGTCAGCAATTAGAATAGAACAAGATAAAATATGTTTAATAGGATTAATATTTTCTGCAGAAGTGAAACAGTCATACATTTATTTATAGTATATAAATATAAACAATACTGTACATTTTTAGTGGCTACTATCACATATATTCCCAATGCATCAGCAAATGTATACCTCTAATTAGGAATAGTTTTTATTTTCACTAATCCTCCAAAATAGGTGTGAATTTGTTGAATGTCCTAGGATATTCTGTTGAGATATAAAAATTAAAACCTGTAATGCTTTTGATTTTCTTTGCTACATGATGAAAATTGATTAATTGGACAAAAGATCTATATTCCATCACATAACACATTGTAGGTCTTATAGGTGAAAAGAAATCAGCTCTTTCCAGTCATCTACTTCCTAGAAAGTGAGAAGGATTACTATAACATTGCAACAAACTACTATAGACACACACAGACCTTTTTCAAAATAGGTGGGCTTGTCTTATGTGTCACTGACTGGCAATCAGATGAATGTTCTTCTTTGTCTCAAACTGATGCATGATGGGGAACCATGCATTATGTGGTTTAGGAAATCCTCTGAAACTAAAAGTAGTAGCTTTGACAAAGGCAGTAGATAAAAGGGCACTAGCTAAATATTTACATTCTTGTATTTTATACTCTTCTGCATGCCCCGAGAGACGGTTAAATAGTGATGGGCACATGTGTGGCACTGAATCATCCACACATATATAAAATTTGAGAGCTCTCATATTCTCTTTCATGGCTACATTTATGAAATAATATAATATTCTGAAGTCAAAACTAAAGTGTAACAAAGTACTGGACATATACCCACATAATAAATGAACACCTATAATAAGGTATGGAGTAGCAGATTGATGCTTCAGAGCTTTTTAGAAAACCAACACTAGTTATTGTATAATCTTCCAAGATGTAAGCTTTCATTATCAAATATAATTAAACTTTGTATTCATAAAAATTGAATACACTTGTAAGTCTTAAAAATGGCTATCAATTGCAGAATTACACGTGATAAAATTTGAAGAAAAAAAATTCGCATTTCTTGGCTTTTTCTTTCTTTCTGGTCACTTCTTCAGGAAGAATGCTAGTGTTGCACACAATATGGGGTACATAGAAATGTAGGAAAAAGCATAAAAACAGCAAAGTAGAAATTAAAGGTGAACCACATTTTACAAGTGTAAGTAAACAATCACATCTAAGATATTTTTTCTGTAAATCTCTAGATTCTAAATAGTATCATCTGGTTATCCATACCAAGACATATAGGTTAAGAGAAAATGAAAGCACATCAAAAAATATTCACAATTCTAAAATAAAGATAGAAATAGTAAACTAGATGCATATGCAGGAACAGATTAATTTAAGATTGTTTACATATTCTTTTATGTATTTAGTATAATTATTATTATTGTATTCTAACATCTGTACACCAATTGTATAATGCAGCTGTGGTGACCATTTGGACATTTACAGATATGATGTTTATTCGGGAAGTACAACATTTTATGATTGTCTTACTATGCATTTGAATCACTGAGTGTGATTTAGGGTTAGCTTACAAGTGGAAACCACAAATGGGCAAATTTTGCATCACAAATTTTCATGTTATTGCTTCTAATCTCAGTAAAAGGAGTTCAACAACGGTAAAAATTAATGAAATATAATTGCATAAATATACAGTATACCTACAATAGTAATCTGGTAACCACCCATCTTATTTTATATGCAAATTAAATATCACCTAGATTTAGAGTTCTGCGGCCAAAGGGGTGTGTTAGCTACGCATGCTATTTTGCCCCCGCATCTTTTAAATACCGCTGGTATTTAGAGTTCACAGAAGGGCTGCGTTAGGCTCCAAAAAGGGAGCGTACAGGCATATTTACCGCCACTGCAACTCTAAATACCAGCGGTGCTTATGGACGCGGCCAGCTTCAAAAACGTGCTCGTGCACGATTCCCCCAAAGGAAACAATGGGGCCGTTTGAGCTGAAAAAAAACCTAACACCTGCAAAAAAGCAGCGTTCAGCTCCTAACGCAGCCCCATTGTTTCCAATGGGGAAACACTTCCTAAGTCTGCACCTAACACCCTAACATGTACCCCGAGTCTAAACACCCCTAGCCTTACACTTATTAACCCCTAATCTGCTGCCCCTGCTATCACTGACACCTACATTATATTATTAACCCCTAATCTGCCGCTCCGGACACCGCCGCCACCTACGTTATCCCTATGTACCCCTAATCTGCTGCCCCTAACACCGCCAACCCCTATATTATATTTATTAACCCCTATTCTGCCACCCCCAACGTCACCGCCACCTACCTACACTTATTAACCCCTAATCTGCCGACCGGACCTCACCGCTACTATAATAAATATATTAACCCCTAAAGCTAAGTCTAACCCTAACCCTAACACCCCCCTAAATTAAATATAATTTTATTCTAACAAAATAAATTAACTCTTATTAAATAAATTATTACTATTTAAAGCTAAATACTTACCTGTAAAATAAACCCTTATATAGCTACAATATAAATAATAATTATATTGTAGATATTTTAGGATTAATATTTATTTTACAGGCAACTTTGTATTTATTTTAGCCAGGTACAATAGCTATTAAATAGTTAATAACTATTTAATAGCTACCAAGTTAAAATCATTACAAAATTACCTGTAAAATAAATACTAACCTAAATTACAATTAAACCTAACACTACACTATCAATAAATAAATTAAATAAAATAACTACAATTATCTACAATTAAATAAACTAACTAAAGTACAAAAAATAAAAAAAGAACTTAGTTACAAAAAAAAAAAAAATTTTTTACAAACATTATAAAAATATTACAACAATTTTAAGCTAATTACACCTACTCTAAGCCCCCTAATAAAATAACAAAGCCCCCCAAAATAAAAAAAATGCCCTACCCAATTCTAAACTAAAAATTGAAAAGCTCTTTTACCTTACCAGCCCTTAAAAGGGCCTTTTGCGGGGCATGCCCCAAAGAATTCTGCTCTTTTGCCTGTAAAAAAAAACATACAATACCCCCCAACATTACAACCCACCACCCACATACCCCTAATCTAACCCAAACCCCCCTTAAATAAACCTAACAATAAGCCCCTGAAGATCTCCCTACCTTGTCTTCACCACGCCGGGTATCACCGATCCGTCCAGAAGAGGGTCCGAAGTCTTCATCCAAGCCCAAGCTGGGGCTGAAGAGGTCACTCATCCAGCTGAAGTCTTGATCCAAGCGGGGGCTGAAGAGGTCCATCATCCGGCTGAAGTCTTGATCCAAGCGGGGGGCTGAAGAGGTCCATCATCCAGCTGAAGTCTTGATCCAAGCGGGGGCTGAAGATGTCCATCATCCGGCTGAAGTCTTCTATCAAGCGGCATCTTCAATCTTCTTTCTTCCGGATCCATCTTCATCCCGCCGACGCGGAACATCCATCATGGCCGATGACTTCCCGACGAATGACGGTTCCTTTAAGGGACGTCATCCAAGATGGCGTCCTTCGAATTCCGATTGGCTGATAGGATTCTATCAGCCAATCGGAATTAAGGTAGGAAAATTCTGATTGGCTGATGGAATCAGCCAATCAGATTCAAGTTCAATCCAATTGACTGATCGAATCAGCCAATCAGATTGAGATTGCATTCTATTGGCTGTTCCGATCAGCCAATAGAATGCAAGCTCATTCGTCAGGAAGTCGTCGGCCAGGATGGATGTTCCGCGTCAGCAGGATGAAGATGGATCCAGAAGAAAGCAGATTGAAGATGCCGCTTGATAGAAGACTTCAGCCGGATGATGGACCTCTTCAGCCCCCACTTGGATCAAGACTTCAGCCGGATGATGGACCTCTTCAGCCCCAGCTTGGGCTTGGATGAAGAATTTGGACCCTCTTCTGGATGGATCGGTGATAGACAAGGTAGGGAGATCTTCAGGGGCTTAGTGTTAGGTTTATTTAAGGGGGGTTGGGTTATATTAGGGGTATGTGGTTGGTGGGTTGTAATGTTGGGGGGGGTATTGTATGTTTTTTTTTTACAGGCAAAAGAGCAGAATTCTTTGGGGCATGCCCCACAAAAGGCCCTTTTAAGTGCTGGTAAGGTAAAAGAGCTTTTCAATTTTTATTTTAGAATAGGGTAGGGCATTTTTTTATTTTGGGGGGCTTTGTTATTTTATTAGGGGGCTTAGAGTAGGTGTAATTAGCTTACAATTGTTGTAATATTATTATAATGTTTGTAAAAAAAATATTTTTTTTGTAACTTAGTTCTTTTTTTTTTTTTGTACTTTAGTTAGTTTATTTAATTGTATTTATTTGTAGGTATTTGTATGTAATTAATTTATTGATAGTGTAGTGTTAGGTTTAATTGTAGATAATTGTAGGTATTTTATTTAATTTATTTATTGATAGTGTAGTGTTAGGTTTAATTGTAACTTAGGTTAGGATTTATTTTACATGTAATTTTGTAATTATTTTAACTAGGTAGCTATTAAATAGTTATTAACTATTTAATAGCTATTGTACCTGGTTAAAATAAATACAAAGTTGACTGTAAAATAAATATTAATCCTAAAATAGCTACAAAATAATTTTTATTTATATTGTAGCTATATTAGGGTTTATTTTACAGGTAAGTATTTAGCTTTAAATAGGAATAATTTATTTAATAAGAAATAATTTATTTCGTTAGATTAAAATTATATTTAATTTAGGGGGTGTTAGGGTTAGGGTTAGACTTAGCTTTAGGGGTTAATACATTTATTAGAGTAGCGGCGAGGTCCATTCGGCAGATTAGGGGTTAATACTTAAAGTTAGGTGTCGGTGATGTTAGGGAGGGCAGATTAGGGGTTAATACTATTTATTATAGTTTTTTTGAGGCGGGAGTGAGGCGGATTAGGGGTTAATAACTTTATTATAGTAGCGGTGAGGTCCGGTTCGCAGATTAGGAATTAATAATTGTAGGTAGGTGGCGGCGACGTTGGGGACGGCAGATTAGGGGTTAATAAATATAATATAGGGGTCGGCGGTGTTAGGGGCAGCAGATTAGGGGTACATAGGGATAATGTAGGTGGCGGCGGTGTGCGGTCGGCAGATTAGGGGCTAAAAAAATTTAATATAGTGGCGGCGATGTGGGGGGCCTCGGTTTAGGGGTACATAGGTAGTTTATGGGTGTTAGTGTACTTTAGAGCACAGTAGTTAGGAGCTTTATGAACCGGCGTTAGCCCAGAAAGCTCTTAACTCCTGGCTTTTCTCTGCGGCTGGAGTCTTGTCATTAGATTTCTAACTTCAGCCAAGACTCTAAATACTGGCGTTAGAAAGATCCCATTGAAAAGATAGGATACGTAAATGGCGTAGGGGGATCTGCGGTATGGAAAAGTCGTGGCTGCAAAGTGAGCGTTAGACCCTTTCCTGACTGACTCTAAATACCAGCAGTAGCCCAAAACCAGCGTTAGGAGCCCCTAATGTTGGTTTTGACGGCTAACGCAGAACTCTAAATCTAGGCAGAAGAACTCTAAATCTAGGCGTTAGTTAATAATTCATCAGTTGTGTTCTAATAAAGAGTAAATTGGAGGATACCATCATTTGCACAAATCTGTTCCATCTTGTGATTACAATACAGGGAGTGCAGAATTATTAGGCAAATTAGTATTTTGACCACATCATCCTCTTTATGCATGTTGTCTTACTCCAAGCTGTATAGGCTCGAAAGACTACTACCAATTAAGCATATTAGGTGATGTGCATCTCTGTAATGAGAAGGGGTGTGGTCTAATGACATCAACACCCTATATCAGGTGTGCATAATTATTAGGCAACTTCCTTTCCTTTGGCAAAATGGGTCAAAAGAAGGACTTGACAGGCTCAGAAAAGTAAAAAATAGTGAGATATCTTGCAGAGGGATGCAGCACTCTTAAAATTGCAAAGCTTCTGAAGCGTGATCATCGAACAATCAAGCGTTTCCTTCAAAATAGTCAACAGGGTCGCAAGAAGCGTGTTGAAAAACCAAGGCGCAAAATAACTGCCCATGAACTGAGAAAAGTCAAGCGTGCAGCTGCCAAGATGCCACTTGCCACCAGTTTGGCCATATTTCAGAGCTGCAACATCACTGGAGTGCCCAAAAGCACAAGGTGTGCAATACTCAGAGACATGGCCAAGGTAAGAAAGGCTGAAAGACGACCACCACTGAACAAGACACACAAGCTGAAACGTCAAGACTGGGCCAAGAAATATCTCAAGACTGATTTTTCTAAGGTTTTATGGACTGATGAAATGAGAGTGAGTCTTGATGGGCCAGATGGATGGGCCCGTGGCTGGATTGGTAAAGGGCAGAGAGCTCCAGTCCAACTCAGACGCCAGCAAGGTGGAGGTGGAGTACTGGTTTGGGCTGGTATCATCAAAGATGAGCTTGTGGGGCATTTTCGGGTTGAGGATGGAGTCAAGCTCAACTCCCAGTCCTACTGCCAGTTTCTGGAAGACACCTTCTTCAAGCAGTGGTACAGGAAGAAGTCTGCATCCTTCAAGAAAAACATGATTTTCATGCAGGACAATGCTCCATCACACACGTCCAAGTACTCCACAGCGTGGCTGGCAAGAAAGGGTATAAAAGAAGAAAATCTAATGACATGGCCTCCTTGTTCACCTGATCTGAACCCCATTGAGAACCTGCGGTCCATCATCAAATGTGAGATTTACAAGGAGGGAAAACAGTACACCTCTCTGAACAGTGTCTGGGAGGCTGTGGTTGCTGCTGCACGCAATGTTGATGGTGAACAGATCAAAACACTGACAGAATCCATGGATGGCAGGGTTTTGAGTGTCCTTGCAAAGAAAGGTGGCTATATTGGTCACTGATTTGTTTTTGTTTTGTTTTTGAATGTCAGAAATGTATATTTGTGAAAGTTGAGATGTTATATTGGTTTCACTGGTAAAAATAAATAATTGAAATGGGTATATATTTGTTTTTTGTTAAGTTGCCTAATAATTATGCACAGTAATAGTCACCTGCACACACAGATATCCCCCTAAAATAGCTATAACTAAAAACAAACTAAAAACTACTTCCAAAACTATTCAGCTTTGATATTTATGAGTTTTTTGGGTTCATTGAGAACATGGTTGTTGTTCAATAATAAAATGAATCCTCAAAAATACAACTTGCCTAATAATTCTGCACTCCCTGTATGTGTGAAGTGAATGAGATAAATATCCTGCTGTTAGCTGATCAAGGGCTAGATTACAAGCGGAGCTCTAATTTATCATGCATCCGCAAATGGGCAAGTTTGACTATTTGCAGGCGCAAGATAAATAACAAGCCATTACAAGTGGCTGGTTATTGCTACTGCAAGCTTGCGGTAGCAATTAGCGCTTATAAAATTAATCAGAGATCACATCTCTGGTTAAGTCAATAAATGTCCACCAAATGCCCCCCAAATCAGGTGTAATATATTTTATTAAAAAAAAGATAGTGGCATCTATATTTTTTAATAAAATAACTGCAATAAGCAGTTATAAGTGTTTAAATGTGGTGGGTGTGGGGTGTGCCTTTACATAGCGATCTATGAGAACTATGTGTTCCCAGTAAATATATATGTATATGCTTATATACATATACATTTATGTGTTAATATGTGTATATACACATATTAACACATAAAAATATATGTATATAATCATATACAGTGAGGGAAAATATTATTTGATCCCCTGCTGATTTTTTATGTTTGCCCACTGACAAAGAAATGATCAGTCTATAATTTTAATGGTAGGTTTATTTGAACAGTGAGAGACAGAATAACAACAACGAAATCCAGAAAAACTCATTTCAAAAAAGGTATAAATTGATTTGCATTTTAATGAGTGAAATAAGTATTTGATCCCCTATCAATCAGTACATTTTCTGGCTCCCATGTGTCTTTTATACAGGTAATGAGTTGAGATTAGGAGCACTCTCTTAAAGGGAGTGTTCTAATCTCAGCTTGTTACCAGTATAAAAGACACCTGTCCACAGAAGCAATCAATCAATCATATTCCAGACTCTCCACCATAGCCAAGATCAAAGAGCTGTACAAGGATGTCAGGGACAAGAATGTAGACTTACACAAGGCTGGAATGGGCTACAAAACCTTTGCCAAGCAGCTTGGTAAGAAGGTGATAACAGTTGGTGTGATTATTCACAAATGGAAGAAACACAAAATAACTATCAATCTCCCTCGGTCTGGGGATCCATGCATGATCTCACCTCATGGAGTTTCAATGATCTAGAGAACAGTGAGGAATCAGCCCAGAACTACACGGGAGGATCTTGTCAATGATTTCAAGGCAGCAGGGATTATAGTCACCAAGAAAACAATTGGTAACACACTACGCCGTGAAGGACTGAAATCCTGCAGCGCCCGCAAGGTCCCCCTGCTCAAGAAAGCACATGTACAGGCCCATCTGAAGTTTTCCAATGAACATCTGAATGATTCAGAGGAGAACTGGGTGAAAGTTTTGTGGTCAGATGAGACCAAAATCGAGTTCTTTGGCATCAACTCAACTCGTCATGTTTGGAGGAGTTGGAATGCTTGCTTATGACCCCAAGAACACCATCCCCACCATCAAACATGGAGGTGGAAACATTATGCTTTGGGGGTATTTTTCTGCTAACGGGACAGGACATCTTCACTGCATCAAAGGTACGATGGACGGGGCCATGCACCATTAAATCTTGGTGAGAACCTCCTTCCCTTGGCCAGGGCATAGAAAATGGGTCGCGGATGGATATTCCAGCATGGCATTGACCGAAAAACACGGCCAAGGCAACAAAGGAGTGGTTGAAGAAGAAGCACATTAAGGTCCTGGAGTGGCGGGAGCTGAAAGTTTGAGTTGCCAAACGTCAGCCTTGAAACCTTAATGACTTGGAGAGGATCTGCAAAAGAGGAGTGGGACAAAATCCCACCTGAGATGTGTGTAAACCTGCTGGCCAACTACAAGAAATGTCTGACCTCTGTGATTTCCAACAAGGGTTTTGCCACCAAGTAATAAGTCATGTTTTGCAAAGGGGTCAAATACTTATTTCAATCATTAACCCTTTGAGTGCTAAGCAATTTCCAACCTGGGTGCTAAGATTTTTTAAGGTTTTTTTAATTTTTTAATTTTTTGAAAAATAAAATTTAACTTTTTTTTTTCAGACCCCCCAAGACTTAAAATGTTGGAAAGGTTAGGCGATTACCTTTCCAACAGTGGGTCTTGGGGGTCTTTAGCTACTTAAATATAAATAAAGTTGCACAGTGACGTCACCACGTCATTGCACGTGACGTCACTGTGCATCACGTGAAGCCCCGGCAATGCCTGTCACTATGCAGGCCCAGGGTAGGAGCAGGTGGCAGCCCCCAGATCTCCCTCAAGGTGAGAGAGTGCTAATGATGGCTCTGAGCCGTCATTAGCACCAGAGTGGGACATTCTGTGACGGCTCAGAGCCGTCATTAGCACTCAAAGGGTTAAAATGCAAATCAATTTAACTTTTTTTAAATGCGTTTTTCTGGATTTTTTGTTGTTATTCTGTCTTTCACTATTCAAATAAACCTACTATTAAAATTATAGACTGATCATTTCTTTGTCAGTGGGCAAACGTACAAAATCAGTAGGGGATCAAATAATGTTTTCCCTCACTGTACATATACATATATATTTACAATTTGCTGCCATTAATGAGTAACACCCCCTTCATTGCGCTAGTTCTCATGCAATGCGAATGCAAGCTCGCGTTCGCATAGCACTCTACTTGTAATACCAGTGCATATTTGTGTGCACTGGTATTACTCAATGGAGAGCAAATATTGCTTTCGCAAAAGCGATATTTTTCGCTCCACTTGTAATCTACACCATAGTATTTAAAAAGTGTGTACTACTACTTTTTTTGTTGTTGTTGTTATTAAGACTATTGCTAGTCACTACTAAATTTGTTTTTTTCATTTCACTGGCCCTAAAGACTAAGGGCAAAATCTTATGCTTCTCCTTTGTGTCACATTTATTGACAGTAGCTAAAAAAAAAATTTTTTTAAAGGTAAAAGGTTTTTATATGAAGCACCACTGACATTGAAAAAACTGTATGAATCAACAGGAGTCTAGACTCAATACAGCAAAAATAACAAGCAAGCAAAAGTGAAGGACAACTGTTATCTGATGGAGACTGTCCAGCAAAGTGCCAAGAAGGTGTCAATAAATATAACACTAAAGTAACTCCATATGATACAAATATGACCTAGTTTCTAGCTAATAATGTTTAGACTAAAAGTTCATACATCTCTATATTTTTAAAATATCAATTATTTACAATATAGTTTAGTTCCTTCATATCATGAAGAAAACAAAAAACAAAAACTGGTGCACATGGAAACAATGGTAAAAGATATACTTTATTGCACTATTTTTATCATAACCCAGAATATAGCATTGCCCCTTTATAAATACTTGTATGCTGCATATTCTGGTCTTTCAGAGACATTAGTATTAAGATACCTCTCAGGAGCAGGAAACTCAGGCCCTGATATTAAAAACCTCACTGCTCAGGTGAGATGATCTAGAAAATCTCATTAGTAAGGCAAGACCTTTAAAAAAAATTTAGAAACACAAATTTTATTTTGAGAAATGTTTATGTTGCTATGTAGTGTTTATGTGAAACAGAGACTCCTACGTTACAATACAAGGGCTAATAAAAATCCCAAAGATTTTGCACAATTTCTCTCCTTGTCGGCTAGGTTTTGAATATCAGGGCCTCAGTCTCAACCAATAAAATGGCATTGCATTTATTCCAGTTTCATTCTATACATTTTAATACAGCTCGTATTTTTTATATATAAATTAGCAGCTTTCACTTTAAATCTTTGTAAAAAAAATAAAGTTTTATTAATTCAAAAAAGCATTCAATACCAGCTAAGCACCTTAAAATAATTCTTACTTATGGAATGTTTGTGCTCATTTCATAAATGGTCAGCTTGTTTTTTTGTTTTTTGTTTTTTGTTTTTATTCTGGAGGGGTGATTTTTTCATTTGTAAGTTACAGCAAATCTGCTCATACAAATATGACATAAAGATTAATTTTAAGTAGACAATTATTGTCAAGTATAGAAAAAACATGATAGGCTCAATTCTTACTTATGACTGAATTATATTTATAGCAGCACAAGAAAATCTATATAAGTAAAAATGATAAATAGACCTAGTGTGCGTATTTATATGATTTCATTAAAAACAACCTGGAAGTAAAGTATTTCTTGGCGGATTTATGCAGTGACATATGTTGCATTATAGTTTGGTGCATAATCATTATAAGAGTGTCTCTACATTTTATATTCAAAACATGAGCACTGCATTGCACTACAAACACTGGCTGTCACATGTATAAAAAGAACAAGTGCTATTTTAAAGCAGTTTGCAAAGTGACATTTACTAAACTGACAAAATGGAAAAATGTTATAAATTTGCTTTAGACATGGATAGTCAAAATCACTGTTAATATTGATGTAGCATTAAAGCATCCAATTGGGATTGTTGCTGTCTGACCTGTACCATCAATTTAAACACAGACAATTTTTATTCAAACTCCATTTCCTGTACCATGAAATTGCCCTTCATTACATTCAATCACTGCTAGATTGCAATGTCTATGGTTAAGGACGTTAAAGAACATCATCTGAATTCTCTATACCTTTTGTTTTATCTGAAAGGGCGATCAAACTGTACCACTGTCTTATCTAAGTCTCACTAGGCCTGTGCTTTCAAATCAAATACAAATCAGAAGTAAATTATATTTGCATGTATTTGCATTGTGAAACCTACATATTTATAAACTGTGCACCTAAGCACAAGTAAACATAAAGTTCAAAGATTAACTATAAATATGATTAAAAAAAAACATCTGCATCATTATCTCCAGATTTCACATCCCAAAAAGGAAATGTTTAGTAAAAAACAAACAAAATGGTGGTTACATCACGGGTTGAAGGGCCTGTATGTTGATTGATTCCTTTTAAAAGTGTGTAGTGATGCTAAAAGGTGAAGTAGGCAATTTACCTGCTGTGCTCCAAAACCATAGATATATATGTGAGTGTATTTTATGGAATTTGAACAGGGCATTATCACTATAGCGTGTTTTTGCTGGGTAGCTTTGGTGATGTTACCCTCTAATGTCATCCAAAACTCTGGGGGTAATATCAGTGAAGTACAAATTAATATGGTGTTGTTCTGGGGTTTATCAAATCCTTTTAGCTGGGGAATTGGATAACTAAAAAAATAGACACATAAATGTGTCTTAAAGGGACAGACTATTTAAAATTAAACGTTCATGATTCAGATAGGGCATGCAATTTTAAACAACTTTCCAATTTACTTTTATCATCCCATTTGCTTTGTACTCTTGGTATTCTTTGTTGAAAGCTAAACCTAGGTAGGCTCATATGCTAATTTCTAAGCCCTTGAAGGCAACCTCTTATTTCAGTGCATGTTGACAGTTTATCACAGCTAGACAGCCGTAGTTCATGTGTGACATATAAATACTGTAACGTTGCCCTCACTTCCATGGAGTCAGCAATGATTGGCTAAAATGCAAGTCTGTCAAAAGCACTAAGATAAGGGGGCAGTCTGCAGAGGCTTAGATACAAGGTAACCACAAAAGTAAAAAGTGTATTCATATAACAGTGTTGGTTATGCAAAACTGGGGAATGGGAAATAAAGGGATTATCTATCTTTTTAAACAATAAACATTTTCAAGGAGACTGTCAAGTATCGAGAATTTGAATTGTGATCAGCCAAACAGGATTGGCACATTTTAAGTATAAAGCCATATTTCACCAAACCCATAATGTAAAATGAAAATGTCTAAATAATAGGGCTTATCTGCAGTTAAAGGGACATGAAAACCAAATATTTTTTTTCATGATTCAAATAGAGAATAAGATTTTAAACAACTTTCCAATTTTCTTATAGTATCTAATTTGCATTATTCTCTTGGTATCTTTTTTTGAAGACAGAGTACGTACTACTGGGAGCTAGCAGAATGCATTAGGTGAGCCAATAGCATGAGGCATATAACTGCAGCTACCAATCAGAAGTCCATGACCCTACCTAGGTATCCTTTTTCAACAAAAGGATTCCAAGAGAATAAAACAAAATAGTTAATAGAGGTTAATTGGAACGTTGGAAAATCACCTGCTCTATATTAATCATGAAAGGAAAAAAATTGGGTTGCATGTCCCTTTAAGTATCAAACACAAAATTGTAATCACCCCCTTTATTAGAAGTTTAAATACTGAAAAATAAATGTAAAGATTAGTGCCAACTATCAAAAGGATTCTCTAAGTAATCCAGTACTCTGAAGCCCCTCTTGTTGTTAGCTAAAGGATGTTTTTACAGTGTGTCTTGCCAAAGGGGTGTTCCCTGCATTAAGGTATGTTAATGAGATACATATATTACAACAGGACTCACAAAAAATGTAATTTAAAAAGAAATAAATGGAATATTGGAATAAAAACACACAGTAAAAAAAATCTTATTAAATTGCACTTAAAAAACATAAAAATGTTCTGCAAAAATTTTATTTTGTGGAAAATTTTAAATTAGTATTGAAATTACACAGGAAAAAAAACTATTTAATGCATGCAGAATTTTTTTTTATAATAAAACTACATTACACGTGCAAAAATATAAATAAAATAACCCCACTGATACCTTCATACTTACAAGCACACAATTAAAAATATATGTATATATATATATATATATATATATATATATATATATATATATATATATATATATATATTTCTTAGTATAAAATTAGTTTCCCCACCTTTGATAGTAGACTGAACAGGTGTAGAGAGAGAAACACAGAGGTGCCAACATGGCTTAGTACAACCAATGCATATGTGTGTAGATGCAAATAAATGTGAATACTCACAAACATGAAGCACCCAACGGTGCTAGTGGGGCAGACTGGAACTTCGCAGTGGTCCAGCTCACTGAAGACCCTCAGCAGAAATCCAGTCAGAATTCGTTGGAAAGGCCAGTGGTCAGGTGCCTAAATGGACATGAAAGGCAAACCAACATGGCCCAATAACATTTGAACAGGGGAATATTGTAACCATAAGATTATACTTACAGGATACAATGCACCTCCAGGTGCAATAACAGCATGCTGGGACCTCACAGCCACCCCGTAGACTGTAAACAAATAGGTAATCCACAATCCACAGCAACCAGCAGAAAAAAATGCAGTGTTCCAAGCAAAAAAAGTATATATGGTAATAACAACAACAGAAAGTATATAAATATAAAAAGTTAAAAATACTTTATTACAAAGCGACGCGTTTCTCAGCCTCCTGTGGGCTGTTTTATTAGGCTATAATACACAGTAAAATATACACTTGCCATATAACAAACAAACAAATTCCAAACGTTTTCTGATAGGACAACCAATTAAGGCTCACACCTATGTGAAATCACAGTTGATTAATTGTTATGGTAACCTCAATTAACATAGAACAAAACAGGTAGAATCCAACAAACAAATTATTATCAGGTGATTCGTTGGCATGGCAGCCACACATAAACACAGGCTTTTATAATTGTTGTCTTAAACAAATAATAATGAATACAAATCACAATATAAATAAACAACTTGCATCAAATATAATTACAATTATAACAATATAAATTACACAATATATCAGAGTATGTTACCCCTATAGTGTGTTATTATTGATATGCATATATTTGCATTGATAAACATTACTAGATAATATGCTAAATCAATGACCTTCCCTCCTAGTTGATATAAACTATATGATACCTAGTATTCTATTTACTAACCTTAAGCTGTATGTGTGATTCAAACCTTAGGCTGTATTTGTGATTCAAACTTTCTCTCCCTCCTTGCAGTACATATAAACCTCATTGTGTTTAAGTCCATAGTCTTTTCCTTACAGGCTACTATTCCATATAACAATACCTTATTTGTAGGCAATCTAGTGCCAAATATTTAGGGGGCTATAAATGCATCCAGTGATTCCTAGTCAAAATAAGTGGAGATCGTATTAAACGATCTAGATATTTTAACATTGTTTCTCAGAGACGCCAGTTGAAGTATAAAGCTAACTCAACTGTGTTTGCTAAACGTCATGACTGACACACGAGACTTCCTCCAATGCTACTTCGTGCATTGGGGGAGTGTGTCAGCGCTCCAATCAATACAAACCAGCCCTCCTCCAATGATACCTAGTAAATAGAAGGGTGTATATCTGAGAGCCAATCAGTAGTTGAGATTGTCGGTGTTCCAATCAGTGACATTAGTTATCGAAGAAAGTGGGCGGGATCAGAGTGTGTATTTGCTCGGTAGTATTTGAGCCTAGGACTAATGTATAGCAATATTAGAGAAGTAGATAATATAAAAATATGTTAAAAAACATCTATCAAATTGTATGCATGTTATTTATCATCACCCTCATAGTAAGAATAAAGCCATTCATAAATGCATATTATGGGGCATATGTATCAAGCTCCGAATGGAGCTTGATGCCCTGTGTTTCTGGCGAGCCTGCAGGCTCGCTAGAAACAGCAGTTATGAAGCAGCGGTCACAAAGACAGACAGGCGGACAGACATTGCTGGAAATCAACCCGATCGAGTACGATCGGGTTGATTGACACCCCCTGCTGGCGGCCTATTGGCCGCGAGTCTGCAGGGGGCGGCGTTGCACCAGCAGCTCTTGTGAGCTGCTGGTACAATGCTGAATACGGCAAGCGTATTGCTCTCCGTATTCAGCGAGGTCTGTCGGACCTGATCCGCCCTGTCAGATCAGGTCCGACAGACCTTGATAACTTGGGGCCTATGTCTCATGTTAGAGCCGCTGTATGGGATTATATAGGAGGGGGAAAATAAATATAAGGATCAGTTGTGATAATAGAACATGTGATAGTGCGAGTGTTTTAGTGATCAGACTAAGATAATGTTAGGGGATATGTGATATAAGATGAAGTTATAATAAAACAAGAGGGTGTGTGATTATCTAACTATATGTTGCAGGATATGTGTGTGATTGATGGTCTAAATAACCTATAAGTGATGTTGGCATGATTGCCATAATAAACTAGTGAAAGAACATATATGTATATGTCATTTGTCTTGTAGGGGATTAAGGGGGAGGCTGTGTAGAGAAAATTAAGAATATGTGACTATTTGTGTGGTGGTGAATTGTGATTTGTGATATTACAGTCATATTAGATATGTATGACTTAACTTAATAGTGAAGAATAAAGTGAAATAAACTAAAAATAAAATATGAAATGAGTTTATTTACCCTATGTGTATACCTCAATCCACAGCGTGTAAATATATATATACACACATATTGATATATATACATATATATATATATATATATATATATATATATATATATATATATATATATATGTCTCGTCCTGACATTCCTATTGTTAAGCCCTACTTAAGCCTATCTTTCAATATTAAAGTGATGTGACACCAAAGGGAGCCTCAGTGAACAGCGTCTAAAGATATATACACATATTAATATATATTTATATATGTATCTCGTCCCAATAATCCTATTGTTTAACCCTATGTGAGCCTATCTTTCATTATTATGGTAATGTGATACCCAGATGTGGATAACAATAATTGTCCCTCCTAAGAGTATTTCTAGTTACATTGTTCATGATAAGTTCTAGCTATGATGTTATCGACTTATACAATGATTTTCTCTAATCAAATCCTATATCCAGATATCTCCTTTTAAAGCAAATGGCCAGCTAGTGAATGGTATTGGAATATTCCTTCTTATTCATATATCTAAAGAATATGTCATTTGGACAAATATAGTTGGACAGTATATTGCCCCAAGGTGTCACCTATTATTCACAATACATATAAAATGGTATAGTTGATATTCATGGATTTTTAGATCCTTCTAAAAAAGATGTAAATAATAAAATCTGACAAAATATTGTCTTGACATCAGAGCCTATCCTCTGTATCTATAGGGTAGATCATTGAAACAAATATAGTTGTACATTGTGTTATCCCAAAGGAGCACCCATTTTTGGGATTCCATATAGAATGATGCAGTTGATATTGATGAAGATTATACTTACAGGATACAATGCACCTCCAGGTGCAATAACAGCATGCTGGGACCTCACAGCCGCCCAGTAGACTTTAAACAAATAGGCAATCCACAATCCACAGCAACCAGCAGAAAAAAATGCAGTGTTCCAAGCAAAAAAGTATATGGTAATAACCACAACAGCAAGTGTATAAATATAAAAAGTAAAAAATACTTTATTACAAAGCGACGCGTTTCTCAGGCTATAATACACAATAAAATATCCAACAAACAAATTATTATCAGGTGATTCATTGGCATGGCAGCCACACATAAACACAGGCTTTTATAATTTTTGTCTTAAACAAATAATAATGTATACAAATCACAATATAAATAAACAACTTGCATCAAATATAATTACAATTATAACCATATAAATTACACAATATATCATATATAGTATTTGAGCCTAGGACTAATGTATAGCTATATTAGAGAAGTAGATAATATAAAAATATGTTAAAAAACATCTATCAAATTGTATGCATGTTATTTATCATCACCCTCATAGTAAGAATAAAGCTATTCGGGGGAACTTCCGGGCAGCGGCCATGTTTGGTCGCATAGCTGTGTGCTGCTGCAGCCTTTCTTTGAAAAACACAGAAATTCCTAATCTAACTCATTGAACTATTTACTATTTTACCGGAGCTGAATGAAGCATTGGACTCTGTGTCTAATGAATACAATTTTGTGAGGATAACTGCTGGCATCGGTGCCTGGAGCCATTCTACAATCTTGGCCTACTTTAAACCCCCCAGCAGGACGCCTCTGGCCCTGTCATTACGCAACACTCAATGTGATTTACAGATACACATTTCTTGTAAACCATTTTGCGTTATGGACCTGCCATACATTAGAAGAGATATGGAGATTGCAATTTATATTTTGGAGGAGCTCCGCTGCCTGCTTGAAATGCACAGAGTCGCCTTTGAGGATAAATTTTCTATGACACCCAGCGATAGTGATGATCGCACTTTTCAGCGACCTCCTGAGGCATTCCCAACCGCCCATGAAATTGCACCTATGCTCCAACACTCGCTACCTGACGACACTGCACCTCAGAGGGACTTAACCTCTACTCCTATGAAACCTGTGATTCCGGGCACCGGCCTTAAAAAACCACTATGTGCCATGGAGACGGAGAGCCACATTCAGTGGGGGAGAGCGTGGGAAAAAATGACCGATATGAGCAGACCTACTTTCACTTTGCCCTGGCAGCCGATACCTTTGGAACCTAGCATAACGGCGATCCTAGCAGAAGCCTGCACCCAGATTAGCAGACCCGCACAGCCGCGAGCGGCGCAGCCCTCAAGAGCACCTCTCTTACCAACTACCGACTTCCATTCACCCTTGATTTACCTGAACTGGGACCCGGGTGGTTTGCTGCGGGCTCCTCCTCATTGGGAACACATTGTGATGTCCCACGGTGGACTTCCTTGCTCACAGGCTTTTGTTTTGTGCTGCTCAGGTAATCTTGCCGCAAGTAAGTCGGACTACCAGCGGTTCACTATAAAATGACTGAAATGAACACTTAAGGGACAATGACAGTCCAAAGAGGTCCCCTTTATACACATCGCCTGCTAAGTGAACTACTAGTCATAATGAGTGTTTCCCTTTCTAACTAAGAATCACCCATAGCGTAGATACCCCTGTTTGTTTGTTGTTGATCCATGCTTTTCAATATTCTGTTGCCTCAAGTTAGTAGGGAGTTTAACAACAATCCACACACTACCATTATGAGATCCCACAGCTATTTGTTTATCTATTTATTTAAAGCTAAACTTCACACTGCCTGTTTTAAATTTTACAGCCTATTTTTTGTTGTTGTATGGGACCCTATTACTGTTTCCAAATATGATTGCCTTATACAGCCTCTCACTTACACATTTATTCACCTCCTATTAATCTATAATACCCTGAAGCTATTGAGCCAAAACATTTTATTTATTTCCCGAGTGGTTCTGCTTATTAATTTGGGATGACACCCTGCTGTCAGCGGCCAAAATGGCGGGACAACTCCCTTCAATCTAAATATACATATTTTTTAGACCCTACCTATGCTCTATCAAGGCTGGAATTTTCTTCTGGATAAAGTTATTACCTAAAGGCATACATTAGCACTTATGTGTCCCAATAAATTAATAAGTTATAATTAAGAATGATATTCTACACTGTTATACCTAAAGGATCCCAGATAAACGCCAAATACTCCTCTCCTTCTTTTTAATTGCAAGGTTACCCCTTATCCCCTAGGTGCAAACCTAATCTAGCCTCACAGGTCCCTCCTTTCGGGGTAATTACAACGCTTACTCTGTTCACTGGACTCTACACACATCTCATAATTACAACTTTAAGGTTTAAGTGCAGCTTCACTTTCTAATATTATTTCAGTTGTTAATCTCCTATCTGAGTTACATATCTGGCGGAGTCCCTAGTATTCTTACTTTTAACCTGTTTCACTGCAATACTTAATAAGTATACAGAAATATAAAAGTGTTTACACAGTTACCAGTCACACAGTATCTTAGACCTGTTGAAAAACATAAAATAGAGGTTCTTCATTTAGGGTCCACGAGTGGCCCTCTAGCAGTAATGTTTACCCACGTCCAGTCTAGTTGATAGCAAATATGTGGTCCAAGAGTGGCCGCTTCAATGTCATGGTGGGTATACGGTTTGAATAGTATTTACTACATGCAATGTGTGGGTAATATGCATACTGTTCATTTATCTGTTTTGTTCTAGTTACCTGCTCTGAACTAATTTACTTTACCTTACTTTGTATTATGTATTGACAATTATTGATTGTTTGTATTGCAAAGAACCTCAATAAAAAAATATATAAAAAAAAAAAAAAAGAATAAAGCTATTCATAAATGCATATTATGGGGCATATGTATCAAGCTCCGAATGGAGCTTGATGCCCTGTGTTTCTGGCGAGCCTGCAGGCTCGCCAGAAACAGCAGTTATGAAGCAGCGGTCACAAAGACCGCTGCTCCATAACGCTGTCCGCCTGCTCTGAGTATTTCTAGTTACATTGTTCATGATAAGTTCTAGCTATGATGTTATTCGACTTATACAATGATTTTCTCTAATCAAATCCTATATCCAGATATCTCCTTTTAAAGCAAATGGCCAGCTAGTGAATGGTATTGGAATATTCCTTCTTATTCATATATCTAAAGAATATGTAATTTGGACAAATATAGTTGGACAGTATATTGCCCCAAGGTGTCACCCATTATTCACAATACATATAAAATGGTATAGTTGATATTCATGGATTTTTAGATCCTTCTAAAAAAGATGTAAATAATAAAATCTGACAAAATATTGTCTTGACATCAGAGCCTATCCTTTGTATCTATAGGGCAGATCATTTAAACAAATATAGTTATACATTGTGTTATCCCAAAGGAGCACCAATTGTTGGGATTCCATATAGAATGATGCAGTTGATATTGATGTATCAATAACAATAGTTATTTCAATATATATATATATATATATATATATATATATATATATATATATAGATATAGATAGATAGATAGATAGATAGATAGATAGATAGATATAATAAAATCTCAACAACTAGATGCTATCTGATTTAATCAGAAAGCCGCCATATCAAGGTTTTGGTTGAGTCCTTCGGGCGGAAGTGTTTGCAATTTTTTGATCCAGTATGTCTCCCTTTTCCTGAGAGTCATAAATGCATCAAAGCAAGATCTAGAAATCACTTCTATAGGTGTAATTTTCATAGGGTTTTTCTGTTTTCTATGGTGAATCAAACAGTGTCTAGACACACTGTGGGATTTGGAGTTCTTTTTAATATTGTATGAGTGTTTTCCCCCCATCTTTTTTTTATCTTACGACAGGTACATCCCACATATTGTACCCCACATTTACAACTTAAAAGGTATGTGATGAAATATGTCTCACATGTCATAAATCCTTTGATGTTGAAAGTCTCACCTGTAGTGTGTGATGTAAAAGTAGTTGCCCTGTGATATATGAAACTACACATCCCACAGCGTTTTCTACAACACTTGGATATTCTGCTATTGGGATTACCCAAAACCATTGGGTTAGTCCAAGGGCTGTTATTGATGGAATATGTAACCCTTACAACCTTGCTAGGAGCTAAAACAGTTTTTAAAGTAGGTGCTCTTCTGTACACCACTTTAGGTTTTATACCTATTATTTTCTGGAGGGTGGGTTCATTGGTCAGTACAGGCCAATGTTTGTTGAGGATTTTGCAAATAGCATGATGGTTAGAATTATATAATTTTGTAATTTGTCAATTTCAAGCCCCACTTCATCTACTAGTGTTTGTCTGTGTTTGATTAAAATATCCATAAGGGTCATAGAACAAGTGTTCAATGCATTCTCCCAATCCTTAAGTACATCATTAGTTTTAAAAGAGCAATTTTTGAACATCCTAAGACCCCTAGGTATTTGATTTTTATTTTTATATTTCTTAAGGGTATCCAAATCCCACCAGTGTCTGTGCTCAGTTTTCAGAAGAGACTCCAATTTTTTGAAGGATGACTGCAGAGACAAAGGTGGGTTGGATAAATCATAAGTCTCACCTGTAGTGTGTGATGTAAAAGTAGTTGCCCTGTGATATATGAAACTACACATCCCACAGCGTTTTCTACAACACTTGGATATTCTGCTATTGGGATTACCCAAAACCATTGGGTTAGTCCAAGGGCTGTTATTGATGGAATATGTAACCCTTACAACCTTGCTAGGAGCTAAAACAGTTTTTAAAGTAGGTGCTCTTCTGTACACCACTTTAGGTTTTATACCTATTATTTTCTGGAGGGTGGGTTCATTGGTCAGTACAGGCCAATGTTTGTTGAGGATTTTGCAAATAGCATGATGGTTAGAATTATATTTAGTAATGAATAATGGTGGGTTAGATTATTTGAATGCTTCTTGATGTCTCTGTTTCTTATTGAAGTAGCTAGACCTATCCTCATTTCTAACTCTATTGATTTCATGATTAATAAGGTCTTGTGGGTAACCTTTCTCAAGGAATCTAGTCACAATTACTTGAGCTTGTATATCGTAGTCCTCTATTCTGGAACAGTTTCTTCTAATTCTTCTAAATTGACCGTAAGGGACATTCATCTTCCAACATTTGTAATGATTACTCTCAAAATGGAGAAAGCTATTGCAGTCTACAGTTTTAAAGAAAGTTGTGGAGGAAACCTTCCCATCTGTGGTCCTCCCCAGAATAAGATCTAAGTATTCGATTTCATCACATTTGATGTTATGGGTAAAGGATATCCCAAACGTATTGTTATTTAAGTGATCTATAAAACCACGAATGTCACCTTCAGACCCTTTCATAAATATATGATTGTTTGAAACTTCCCATGAATAAATTTGCAAAACTCGGAGTGAACCTGGTGCCCATGGCCGTTCCCTTGATTTGAAGGTAATATCTGCTTTGATAAAGAAAATAGTTGTGTTTAAGAATTGGATAATGAAATCTACTTGTTGAGCAGGCATATATATGTCTTGTTCCAAATAGGACCGTACTGCTCTTATTCCTATATCATGTTGTATGTTGGAGTAAAGTGCTCCTACATCGCAGGTTACCCACCAACAATGTTCGTCTAGACTACAATCTTGTAGTTTTAATACTAAATCGGTCGAATCCCTTATATATGATGGAAGAGTGATCATACATTTTTGCAGAAAATGGTCAATGTAGGCTAATAGGGAGTCTGTTAGGCTCCCGATGCCTGCAATGATGGGTCTACCTTGGGGTTTCAGGGGATCCTTATGGACTTTAGGCAATGATAATAATGATAATGATAATAAAATGCGGTACAAGGGTATTTAGGGAGACAATAGTCTTTTTCATGTTTATTCATAATGCCCATATCTAAACCCTTCTGTAGGATATTTTGTAACTGATCGTAAAACCTAGAGGTAGGATCACCACATAAAATATCATAATATTCTTTGTCATTTAATATTCGATTAGCCTCCAAAAGGTAGTCTTACATTCTGCAAGACTATCCCACCCCCTTTATCCGCCTGTCTAATCACCAGGTCAGATCTATTCATAAGACCAACTAAAGCTTTATGCTCATTGTGGTTGAGATTATTTTTGAACCTTAGCTAGTTTGTCTATATCATCCAGCACCAGGTTTGCAAAGATGTCAATATGATTCCCATTGCTTCTGGGCGGAACAAAGGTTGATTTGGGCCTAAGGTTGGTATGGATATATTCATCGAATAGATCTTCCATAAGCGTGTGGGGTTCATAGGTAATGAAACCCTCATTCAAATGAGAATCCATCAAATCAGTAGTGATGGGTCTAAGATTTTCATTTTTGAGTTGTTTGTCGGCAAAATATTTCTGTAAGGATAATTTCCTGACATAACTATTCACATCAACAAAAATCTCATAAACATTAAAATGATTGGAAGGGCTAAAAAATAGGCCTCTACCAAGAACTCTGATCTCATCATCAGTGAGAGTGTGTGATGAGAGATTAAAAATACCTTTCTTCAGCCTTTCTAGTTTTTCCTTTTTGTGGGTGATGGATTTACCTCTGGTTCCTCGTTTCCAAAGGGTCTTTTTTGTCTTTGGGAAAGAGGGGGTCCATGGGCACATGCCAGACAGGTAGATCCTGAGAATGATGACTCACCCCTAAAAAAGGCACTTGTAAAATAGTATTATTAACATTTTCATTAGTCTCATCTCCAATGTTTTGTAAGATTTGATATCTGTTGGGATGAACATAGTTATGTTGCACTCTTTGATCAGTGTCTTGAGGCCCAGTGCCATGGTTTTGTGATCTTCTTTCATTAAAGACAGTGGAAGGAGGCATGTTGTAGCCTTTATTTGGTTTTGGTGTATAGTTACTATTCCTAAAGTGGGACTGATAAGATGTATGTTCCCTATTTCTAGAATTAGACTGATTATAGGATGAGTTAATATGATAGTGAGTATTTTTAGATGGTGTAGAAAAATTAGATGTTTGATTAGAGTGGTTCCATGTGTTGTTTCTATTATCCATTAATGGCCTAACTCCATTCGTATGTTGTTGCGGAGCATAACGACTCCTGTCACCTACTGTTTGCCATCCCCCATTATGACTCGGTCTGTTGGTGCTTGTATTATTGGCATTAGTGTTAAGCCTTGGTGTTCTATTAATGCGGTTATAAGTGTAAACCTGACCTTTGAAATAATCCTCATTGTCTCTCTCCATTTTTTTGTTTTTATTTGCAATGATTTGTTGCTGATATTCATCAGCTTTATCATATGTGTCCTTTCTCAAGTTCTCAAATTGGGGAGATGATTTGTGTATATCTATATCTTTTTGTAATTTGTCAATTTCAAGCCCCACTTCATCTACTAGTGTTTGTCTGTGTTTGATTAAAATATCCATAAGGGTCATAGAACAAGTGTTCAATGCATTCTCCCAATCCTTAAGTACATCATTAGTTTTAAAAGAGCAATTTTTGAACATCCTAAGACCCCTAGGTATTTGATTTTTATTTTTATATTTCTTAAGGGTATCCAAATCCCACCAGTGTCTGTGCTCAGTTTTCAGAAGAGACTCCAATTTTTTGAAGGATGACTGCAGAGACAAAGGTGGGTTGGATAAATCATAACCAGATAATTCTACAGTGGCCCTCCTGTTAGCTCATTCAGATGAGGAGAGCAAATTTAATACAATGAGCAAAGGAGTAAGGAGATATATGAGTTAATACACTCTAACTCCAAAAACATATGAGATATGCAAGTGATAGATGAGGATGCAGCTACCCCTAGTGTTGACCTTTACAAACAATATAAAATATATAAAGTGTGGTGTGCACACCCGCTCACCACACCCTTTAGGGGGCGCCTCCTAATATAAATAGAATTAGTAGATAAAACTAAATATAATAAAAACAATAAATGTATTATAAAGTGCAACACAAAATAATACATATATGTATATATATATATATATATATATATATATATATATATATATATATATATATATATATATATATATATATATATATATATATATTTATAAATAAAAAAATAAAAAATGGATAAAAGATAATAATAATAATAAAAAAAAGTCTGTAATATCCAATAACAAAATTCCCAAAGGAGAGGCAGCACTCAAAGGACGGCCATCCTGGTAATCAGAATCTGTAGAGAGAGAAACACATAGGCACCAACATGGCCTAGTACCACCAATGAACAGGTGTGTTCGATGGGCATAGCTCACTGGTTTTCATTTCAAACCAGTACTCAGGCCTCCCCAACAGGCCAAGTTGTCAGTATTACCTTGGGTGAAAGCAGGTAACATAACCATGTTTACTAATCATCGCCGGCTTTTGTGGACGACGCCACGTAAGATTACATATGTGGCGTCGTCCACAAAAGCCGGCGATGCCGTTTTTTACGCGATTTTGATATCACATATACAGCACCGCCTATAAATGCGGCGAGTATATATCACCCGTTGCCCCCAATTTTTACTCCCATAAGCTAACATAGAACCACGTCGCAAATCAGTATCACATATTCAGCGCAAGGATTTACGTGGCAAAAATGGAGACATTTTACTCCATTTTAACCTCGCCACACATAGGCAGGTGCAGCAAGACTTGCGCTGAGTATGTAAGCACCGTAACCCCCTGAAAATTTTAACAAACACCTAACGCATGCACAATATCTATCTACCTAACTGCCAAACCCCACCGCAATAACTGATAAACTATATTAACCCCTAATCCACCAACCCGCATATCGCAAAACATCTAATTAACCTATTAACCCCTAATCCGCCAAACCCCCACAATGCTATATAACTAATAAAGTGATAAATCCCTAATCCGCCATCACCCCACAACGCAATATACCTTAAACTATTAACCCCTAATCCACCACACCCCGACAACAAAAATAACAAATTAAATTACTAAATTACAAACAATTAAAATAAAAAAGCTAATATTACTTAAAATAAAAAAACACCTAAAATTAAATTAATCTAAGATTACAAAAAATAAAAAATTCTAACATTACATAAAATAATAAACCAAATTATCAAAAATAAAAAAATTAAACCTAATCCCTATGAAAATAAAAAGCCCCCCCGAAATAATAAAACCCCTTAATCTAATGCTAAACTACCAATTACCCTAAATTAAACAGCTCTTTTACCTTTAAAAATACTAAGTCCCCCCTTTTAACAGTAAAACCCCCCACCAACCAAACCCCCAAAAAATAAAAAAAACTAACACTAAAAAATACTAAACTACCCATTGTCCCTAAAGGGACATTTGTATGGCCTTAAAATCTTAAAAGGGAATTCAGCTCTTTTACTGCCCTTAAAAGGACATTCAGCTCTTTTTAAAAGGCCCATTAAATCTCTAATCTAAAAAAAATAAACCCCCCCCAAAAAAAGTCTAACCCCCAGATAGGTACTCATGGTTCCTGAAGTCTGGCGGGGTAGTCTTCTTCCAAGCGGCGATATCTTTTATCTTCTTCAAGGAACAAGCTGCCACGGAGCACAGAACTAAAGACCGGTGATGGTGGAACTGAAGACTGGCGACCGCGGAGCTGTTCAAATCAGCCAATAGGATTTCAGTAGCTCTCATCCTATTGGATGATTTGAATTTGAAGACTCAAATCAGCCAATAGGAATGCAAGGTATTTAAACGCGTACCTTGAATTCAATCCTCAGTGTGCCGCAGTGATCGTACAAAAAGGATCTCCATGATCCATGGCTCCGCGGTCTTCAGTTCCGTTCTCGCCAGTCTTCAGTTCCATGCCGGCTTGTTCTTTAAAGAAGATAGACGATATCTCTGCTTGGAAGAAGACTTCACCGGCAGATTTCAGGACCTATCTGGGCGTTAGACTTAGGCTTTGTTTTTATTATTTTTTTTTTTTATTTTTTTTTAAGATTTGGGATTTAATATTAGGTTTTTTATTTTGGGGGGGTTTGGTGGGTGGGGGGTTGTACTGTTAGAGGGGTTTAACTTTGGGCAATGCCCCACAAAAGGCCCTTTTAAGGGCTATTGGTAGTTTAGCTTTAGATTAGGGGGTGTTTTTATTTGGGGGGCTTTTTTATTTTCATAGGATCAGGTTTAATTTATTTTTAATTATTTGGTTTATTTTATGTAATGTTAGAATTTTTTATTTTTTGTAATCTTATTTTAATTGTTTGTAATTTAGTATTTTTTAATTTAGGTAATTGGGGTTAATTTAGGGGGTGTAGCAATTTAATTAGTTATTTGCGTTGCGGGGGTTTAGCATTTTAGGGGTTAATAGTTTTAATAGGATTATTGCATTGTGTGGGTTTGGCAGTTTAGGAGTTGATAGTTTTATTAGGATTATTACATTGTGTGGGTTTGGCGGATTAGGGGTTAATAGATTTATAAGGTTTGTTGCGATGTGGGTTAATGGTGGATTAGGGGTTAATAGCTTTAATAGGGACTTTGCAATGTGGGTGAATGGTGGATTAGGGGTTAACACATTTATTAGGTAGTTTGCGATGTTGGGGTTGGCGGATTTAGGGGTCAATACATTTATTAGGTAGAGCACGATGTGGGTGAATGGCGGATTAGGGGTTAATAGTTTAATTAGGCATATTGCGTTGTGGGGGGTAGTCGGTTTAGGGGCTAATACTTTTATCATTAGTTCCGATGTTCCAAAGGCGGATATAGGGGTTTTACGTTTCGGGTTTATTTTTGGGATTCACGTTAGACTTTTACGGGAGAATTGACATTTTTTTATTTTCTTAGGCGCCGGCAGTTTCTAAAGTGCTGTAAGTCACTGGCGACTCCAGAAATTTGTATTTACGCAAATTTCTGGACATCGCTAGTTTATCCGACTTACAGCACTTTATGAACTTCCGGCGCCATATATGTAATACCCCGATGTGCAAGGTAAAATTACGGATGACGCGGGTTTCAACAGTTGCACTGAAGCTTGTGCCGCATATGTAATCTTGCCCTGAGTGTCCATAAGCAATAGAAACCACCATGTAGTAACCTGGGTTTCCTTCCCTGCTAAGCAGATTAGAGAGTTATATAGCTCACTATAATGTACAGCCAATAACTTTCTGGAAAAGAGCAGTGAACACTTTGAGATTCTAACATAAAATGCTTAATTATGCACAGTATAACATCCTTCCAATATAATTTCATTCTTATTTTTTTTCCCTTTCACAAGTAATTTGTCTGAAATCTGAATAATTTTCCAATCTAGAAAACTGACAGAGCATATCTGATTCTTTGCAAGACTAACCTTGCTACATATATGTCCCTAATTTGCAGTTTTTTATCATATCTGCTAAAGCTAAAAACTGGAGATTTTGTTAACACAGTGAGATGTTTGGCCATTGAAAATCTAGTGCAGCAAACAAGTTATTAATGTTTTCTAATAAAGTTAAGACACTTTCTAATAAAGTTCAGACACTTTTTAATATATTAATACTGCAGAAAACAATGTTGTATTTAGAAATTGGTTACTCTCCTTTTAAGGACTAGATTACGAGTGCACTGCAATGCTGTAAATGGTGACAGTCACCTTTCTCAAGATGAGTACAGTACTGTTTAAAATTCATTGGAGGTTTAAATTCAGCTCCATATTCTTTGCGCTGTATTAGCGAAATGCTGTGAAGTGAAGCACTGTAAAGAAGGTATACCTGTATACACATATAAATACATAAATGCATATGTACTACAGATGTATTTATGTATTTGTATGGGTATATATTTATTTACAGACGTATATATACATATAAACACATTAGTACATAGATATACATAAATAGACATATATAAGTGCATTGGAGCTCTTTGTAGTCAACTAGCTGAAAACATGAAAAATCATATTTATGCAATATTTATATTTAATAAGGTGTTTAACTATGTATGTACTGTAAATATTTCAGATTCCAATGTTCTTAACATAAGTGAATATGTTCTAAGTATTTTTAAATAGATATTCATATATATATATATATATATATATATATATATATATATATATATATATATATATATATATATATATATATATGTATATATCTTTACTTTTATATAATCATATACATATTTAGGTATAGATATATATTTTACCACAAAACCATCAAATATAAATATTTATTTATTAATTGAATAAATAGAACCTGTTCTTCGATGTGAAGAACATTGGAATGTGAAATATGAAAGCGATAGGGAAGTAATAATTAAATTTGCATGATTCAGATAGAGCATGTAATTTTAAGACACTTTTAAATTAAAGGGACATAAAACAAGTTGAGATAGAGACAAAATATAATAATATGTACTTTAATTACTTTACCTGCAAATGTATACTGCAGTGCCTTGCCATTAACCCTTTCTTTTTAGTTTCTGAATTGTACAGCTCTAACTCCCCCACAAATGTCCTTCTATTTTAATATCTATATCTATTGTTTTTTTGGTAGAATGTGAATAGGGATTATCTGCTGGAGTATGCCTAGAAGCTGTGAACTCAGTTGAAATACAATGCCTGTGTCTAAACACTGATAATGGGGGGTGGAGTTGGCTGCTCCAGGCAGCTTAGCTATGTAATTCATTTTGATTATTTTTGAAAATTATTTTAAAATACTTGCCAGCAATTTTTAAACTATTTTGAATTAATTAGCCCTTTTAGGATATGCACAGATCTCAACCTGTTTTATGTCCTTTTAACTTCTATTTTCAAATGTGCTGTGTTCTCTTGGTATCCCTTGTTGAAAAAGAATATGCACATATCTTACCCTAGTGGGAGCTAGCTGCTGATAGGTGCCAGTACACATTTGTCTCTTGTGATTAGCTAACTAGCTGCCATAGTGCAATGTTGTTGCTTCAGCAAATGATACCACAGCAAAGTATAATGAAGCAAATTTTATAATAGAAATTGGAAAGTTGTTTAAAATTGTATGTTCAATCCAAAACATGAAGGAACATTTTCGGGTTTCCTGTCCCCTTAATATTTCTTGTTAGTTCAGAGCACTTAGTTAAACGCCACTGGTTTGCACACAAGTAAAGGTGTTAATTTTTTTTTCCAACTTTTCGTGCAACATTAAAGTCTATGGGGCAATATGTTAACACGTTATATTCGAAATTCAGCTTTATGCGTGTATCGGGTTAGCGCTTGTGCGAAAACCTTTTTACTTTTTATCTTTTAATGCGTGCGTTACCCGTTACTAGCAAAATTAATGCACAAGCAGGAGCGCTAAATAGCACGCCACTTGTAATCTAGCCCTAAGTCTTGAGCATCAACTTCCACTTTTACCATGGATTTGAAAGCACAAACATTTTAGAATTAAATTATAGGTAACACCCATCATTTTACAACCTATAAAATGGGAGTGGTTTGTTGCAGAGGGTTACATTTCTCAGCATAATATCTGAGGAGATGAAATACATCCACAATATACACAAGTCTATAGCAAGATTGCCCTTTGGACAATATGGTTTTGGATTGGCTGGATTTATTCAGTTTAATTTGCAGCCGTATTCTAGAGTCATTCCTTAGTTCAAGAGTCCATCAGATTGAGTCCTGTTCCTCTTAAAACATTGCTTTGCAAATTCCTGCTCTGCAGCTCAGAACCGTTTGCTGAAGCACCACTGCTTACATTTCCTGCTCTAATTCTCAGAATGTTTTACAGTTTTGCAGCAGCATTAATCCCCTGATCATTTTCTGCAGTCCTAAACTGATATACTCCTATAAGATTAATAATGAAAACGAGTACTGATAAATGTCAAAGTGTGGAGAAGGCAGATTAAGAGAATCCGTTTACTGTAAATGTAAGTTATATCTTGATTTATATTTAATTCTAGTCGCAGAATTGTGTTAGGACTTAAGACAAAAATGTACATTGACAAGCGTGGCCTTTGCCAATAATCGTGGCAAGCTTTCAAAGGGTTCTTAAGACAAGCAAACTTTAATTTTTAAAACATATCTCTTATAAACATTCAAAAAAGACTTGATGAGATAATACATTGAACTTTTAAGGCCAATAAAGATGTCAAGAAATTAAGTAGCCTCAATTCCAAAAATCAACAGTCTTGCTAAAAATGTTGGTAAATGTAAGAAGCATTACTACAGTATTTTTCAACCAGTGTGCCGTGGCACACTAGTGTGCCGTGAGAGATCCTCAGGTGTGCCACGGCAGACTGACAACAGTGCGGGGATGTCCCTCTTTCAAATTTTGAAATATTGGGAGGTATGTGACAGGCTCATCAGGCATCATTTACAACCATGAGCACAGTGTGTGTGTGTATGTATATATATATATATATATATATATATATATATATTCTGTATTAGGCTACAATGTGTGATTTTGTAAAATTTTGGGATGGTGGTGTTCCACAGGATTTTTTAATGTAAAAAAGTGTGCCACGGCAAAAAAAAAGGTTGCAAATCACTGCATTACTATACAAAAAATTATTATGGAAGCAGTAACTGTTTACTTCAAGATGCCTCAAAATGTATTCAAAATTACACTACAACTACCATTAGGACACAAAAAGCACAATCAAATTTCTCTTATGATATTATCAAAATTATAAATGTTTTTCAAATAATAAAGGGCTAGATTACGAGTGGAGGCTTTTTTTTTGCGTTGGGTAGAACGCATATTCCAAGTTGAAAGTAAAAAGTAAAACTTGGAATATCATGACCGCATTAACTTATTCCCCCATAGACTTCAAAGGAGCGTGAAAATTTGAAAAAACTAACACCCTTACTCGCACGCAAATCCGATTGCATTTAACCAAGTGCACTTACCTGACATGAAATATGAATATTTCACTGTCCTTACTATGCGGGATAAGACTGATATACTTCAGGAAAGCTCTCCTTTGTAAAAGAGGCTGCTCCTGGGTTATAACTTAGCAAAGAACAAGCTACTGAGCTGTTATTCATTCCTAGTAGAGTGCTGCTCTTTCTGTATGTATTTGTATTATGACCCTTGGGAAGTCTCCATAAGGATGATGGGGTACACCAGACATGGACTCATTGCCTGATGTGCTTAAAGGAATATGGCTGCATCTCACTGATGAGGCCTACATAAGGCCAAAATGATCATCTGGGGTTGTCATGTTTCTTGTTCAGAGGAGGATACCCTGGTATTTTGTGTGCTGCACTGACCCTTACTCGCACGCAAACCCAAACTCATTTAACCAATCTGCTAAACCAACATGAAATATGAATATTTCACAGGCCAAAATAGGCAGGATCAGAGGGATATACTTCAGGAAAGTTATCCTCTTTAAAAAGCACAATTGGGCTAAAAGATGCTGCTCCTGGGTGATAACTTGCCAAAGAACAAGCTACTGAGCTGTTGTTCGTTCCTGGTAGTGCATCTATTTCTGTATGCATTTGTATTATGACCTGGGAAAGTCTCCCTAAGGGTGATGGAGGAAACTAGACGTAGACTCCTTAACCAATGTGATTAGAGGAATAGAGCTGCACCTCACTGAGGAGGCCCACAGAAGGCCAAAATAGTTGTATTTTTTTAATTATTATTATCAGTTATTTGCAGAGCACCAACAGATTCCACAGCTCTAAAAACATAGATCTAGTATACAAGGTAACAATTATGGGAGACAAAGGGATAGAGGGACCTGCAAAGAGTTTTACTGTTGTAAATCAGCTCTCAAGAAGAGTATCTAAAGATGAGGTAGGAGATATAGGGTGGAGCAGTGTTATTAAGAGCTTTACAAGTTAGAGTCAGGATTTTGTGTTTTATTCTGGAGTTTAGAGGAAGCCAGTAAAGGAACTGGCTACCCATATCTCTCTCTTCTGCTTTCAGGTATGATAATTGGGTCCTGAATCCTCTCCTGCTAAATTCACTGCTTTCTGTGGCTATTGTACTCTGTGTAACTCACTCTTTTGGTATTTGAATTGGGTCCTGAATCACCTTCTGCAAAAACCACTGCTTTCTTTGGCTATAGTACTCTGTGTAACTCTCTCTTTTGATATGTGTCTGTAAAAGAAGTTCTGTATTTACTGTGCTGATATTTGTATTATCTTGTCTTTAGCTATGTGATGTTTAAACCTTGTCAATTCCTAAATGTATAATTATACTAATAGTATAACCTCAGCCCCCTCACGATTATATTGTCTGTTTATTTAAACTTATCCTACATGAATCAAACTTTCCCTATTAGAGTGGACTCAACTAAATGCTCTGTCCTATACATCTTACACTTCTATAGGGAAGCATTGTTGGGGTTATAGCATTGCTGGTTTAGTTAGCATTATTCTAATATATTATCTTCCCATATGTTAAGTATTTATAAGTGAGGCATTAAGAATTAGGCAAAAATATAATACAAGAATTAGAACAAGATTTGAACAAGGGACAAGACACAAGGCAAGTGCTTTTGTAATACTGTGTTTCCCTCTTTTGTAAAAATGCTCAATATCTTCATGTTCCTTTTTTCTACCTCTTGTCTCTATAACAAACTACTCTTTTCAATTACTCCTCATGTCACTTTTGCTCTCATGAACTTCACACATTCCTAAACACTCTCTCTACTCACTACACCTCATTCCAAAAACAGTCTCAATACTTCAAATTTGTATCTCATCTTATGTCACTCTCCTTCCTGCTCATTCATACTAGCTGCCCGGCAATATTTCCCCTAATCCTGGTCCCCCACAACTTTGTTTTCATGTTCCTTGTTCAGAGGAGGATTGCCTCGCATTTTGGGGCTGGGCTGATCAGACTGATATACTTCAGGAAAGTTCTCCTCCGTTAAAAAAGCACAATTGGGCTAAGAGGCTGCTCCTGGGTGGTAACTTGCTAAAGAACAAGCGACTTAGATGTTCATTCCTGGTCATTTGCATGCATTTTTTTTTATCTAATACCTCATATCTTTAAGCCCTTACCACTTTTTTAATACAGTATAATGTTCTAAATGATTTTTATTAGGAAGGGTTATTATGAGTGTAACAGTACTTTTAAATGTTTTTTTTTATTTGTTTTGTGAAACTTTGCTGTCGAGCATAAAAGTTAACCAGAAGTTGCTATATCCACACGCGTTAAATTCAATTGCGCACAATTGACTGCATTTACTTTCAACTTGTAATACGCGCTACTTCTGACACATGCAAAGAGCTGCAATATGCCCCTTATTACTTGTGCTAAACAGCGCATCACTCTTAATCTAGCCCAAAATGGGCTTGTTTTCCTCTGTTTTATTTTTGCCATGATAGTATATGTGGAACAATGTAAGCATTTTATTACTTAGAAATATATAAAAACATTTTACCATTTCATTCGTCTATTTTATTTTGGCATTTTGTGCATTCATTAAAATATATTAAATGATAGACAGAGAGATATGTAGACAGAGAGATGTAAACAGACATACATAGATAGATAGATAGATAGATAGATAGATAGATAGATAGAGAAATTATGAGATTTAACAGACAGAGATAAATAGATTGCATTCTCACCTTTGCAGTTCCCACCTCCTGTTTCTCACCCTCCAACCCATCTAGATTGTAAGTTCCCATGGGAACAGGGCCCCTTAATTCCCCCTGTATTTGTTTGTTAAACTTTGGTGTCTTTTATATTATATTGTACTGTACTTTTGTCTTTGTACCCATGGACAACACTGCGGAATCTGTTGGCGCTTTTTAAATAAATAATAATAATACTGTAATAATAATAGTGGATAGATAGATAGATAGATAGATAGATAGATAGATAGATAGATAGATAGCATTTTATTACGTGACAATACCTAAATATATTTTGGCATTTTGTGCATTCATTAAAATATATAAAATGATAGACAGACAGAGAGAGAGAGAGAGAGAGAGAGATAGACAGATAGATAGATTTAACACATAGCCCTCTCGTGGTTCTCTACATACCTGTCTAACCTAACTTTTAGTGTAGACTTCTCTGGGGCTTCCTCTACCCCGTTACCACTTTCTGTTGGGGTACCGCAAGGCTTTGTCCTCGGTCCCTTCTCTTCTCAATTACACGTCATCTGCTGCAACTCTCTGCCAATCCCTTTACTGGCTTCCTCTTTTGACATACAAGGCCCTCAACTGCACTGCTCCCCCTATATCTCAGACCTTGTTTCCAGATACTCTCCCTGCCATCCCCTTCACTCTGCTCACAAACTCCTACTCTCCTCCTCTCTTGTTACCTCCTCACATTCCAGTTTACAGGTCTTCTCCAAACTGGCTCCCATCTTGTGGATTTCTCTGCCTCGCTCCACAAGACTATTCCCTAGTTTTGAAAGCTTCAAGTTCTTCCTAAAGACTCTACTGTTCAGGGATGCATAACACCTACACTAACCTTTACTTATACCAGTTCCTCTCCTCCTTTGCTATCCACCATGAACCCCCTTAGCATGTAAGCCTAAGAGCCCAACTTTTTGCAGATCACCTTCATAAGAGCTGACTACAACAGTGCGGCTCTCGGCAGGGCCCTCTACCCATTTGATCCCTATAAATGTTACCTTGTATACCACCTCTGTTTATTGCGTTGTAGAATTTGTTGGCGTTCTACAAATAACTAATAATAATAGCAAATAGCTATTTTAACACACTACTTTCACACAATTTCTTCTTCAAGGGACATTTAACCCAAAAAATTGATTTCATTATTCGGATAGAGAATACAATTTTTAAAAAGTTTCTAATTTACTTCTATTATCAAATTGGCTTTGTTCTCATGTTATTCTTTGTTCAAGGGATACCTAGGTAGGTAGCTTGCCCATGCCTGAAGCACTACATGACAGGATATAGTGTTGCCATCTAGTGCTCCTGCTAATGTATAACATTGTTGCAAAACTGCTGCCATATAGAGCTGCAGACACGTGCACACTCATAATCTTACTTTACTGCTTTTCAACAAAGGATAACAAGAAAACGAAGAACATTTGATAGCAGAAGTAAATTGGAAAGTTGTTTAAAATTGTATCTGAATCAGGAAAGAAAAAAAAATTGGATTTTATGTCCCTTTAAAGTGTATTAAACCAGTCTTTAATTTAAAAAGCCAAAAAACTGAAGAAAAGAGCAATTAAAATAAATCCAGTACTTAAGATGGCGGGGACAATTGTGGGGTGGGGGAGGGAAGAGAGCTGTTTGGGAGGGATCAGGGGGTTGGATGTGTCAGGTGGGAGTCTGATCTCTACACTAAAGCTAAAATTAACCCTGCAAGCTCCCTACAAACTACCTAATTAACCCCTTCACTGCTGGCCATAATACACGTGTGATGCGCAGCGGCATTTAGCGGCCTTCTAATTACCAAAAAGCAACGCCAAAGCCATATATGTCTGCTATTTCTGAACAAAGGGGATCCCAGAGAAGCATTTACAACCATTTGTGCCATATTTGCACAAGCTGTTTGTAAATAATTTTAGTGAGAAACCTAAAGTTTGAAAAAGTGAACAATTTTTTTATTTGATTGCTTTTGGCGGTGAAATGGTGGCATGAAATATACCAAAATGGGCCTAGATCAATACTTGGGGTTGTCTACTACACTACACTAGAGCTAAAATTAACCCTAGAAGCTCCCTACATGCTCCCTAATTAACCCATTCACTGCTGGGCATAATACACGTGTGGTGCGGAGTGGCATTTAGCAGCCTTCTAATTACCAAAAAGCAAAGCCAAAGCCATATATGTCTGCTATTTATGAACAAAGGGGATCCCAGAGAAGCATTTACAACCATGTATGCCATAATTTCATGAGTTGTTTGTAAATAATTTCAGTGAGAAACCTAAAGTTTGTGAAAAAAATTGTGAAAAAGTTAACTTTTTTTTTTATTTGATCGCATTCGGCGGTGAAATGGTGGCATGAAATATACCAAAATGGGCCTAGATCAATACTTTGGGATGTCTTCTAAAAAAAAATATATACATGTCAAGGTATATTCAGGGATTCCTGAAAGATATTAGTGTCCCAATGTAACTAGCACTAATTTTGAAAAAAAGTGGTTTGGAAATAGCAAAGTGCTACTTGTATTTATTGCCCTATAACTTGCAAAAAAAGCAAAGAACATGTAAACATTGGGTATTTCTAAACTCAGGACAAAATTTAGAAACTATTTAGCATGGGTGTTTTTTGGTGGTTGTAGATGTGTAACAGATTTTGGGGTCAAAGTTAGAAAAAGTGGGGTTTTTTTTGTTTTGTTTCATCATATTTTGTATTTTTTTTTATAGCAAATTATAAGATATTATGAAAATAATTGTAGATTTTGAAAGTCCATTTAATGGCGAGAAAAACGGTATATAATATGTGTGGGTACAGTAAATGAGTAAGAGGAAAATTACAGCTAAACACAAACACCGCAAAAATGTAAAAATAGCCTTGGTCCCAAACGGACAGAAAATGGAAAAGTGCTGTGGTCATTAAGGGGTTAACAAAAAGATAATTTTGTCATTTTTGTACCTCATCTTTGAACTATTTTTTATTTTGCCTCTGAATAAGTACTTTTATATTGCAGTTATTTTCAACTTTGCGCCTTTAATTTTCTTGTTTAAAACATATTTAGATTTCTCCACAAACATGGGAACATTTATAAAAACAAACTCATTTTAAAAGAAAGATGTTCAATTTTCACATATACGAGTCGACTTAAATAGCCTAAACATTTCTTTTTTGTTATGTCTAAATATGTTTTTGAAATCTCCATTTTTGTCAGATTCTCAACAATCTGTCAATGCTTTGAATATCAGAGCCAAAGTGAGCTAACATCCCTTCAAAGGTTCATATGCGACAAAAGAATACAAAATAACACTAATGTCACAGGGAAAAAGCTATCAAATAAATTTGGAATAAACACAGAACAAAATAATGCTTTAAGAGAAATAAATGACATTCCAATATTGAAATTATAAAATAATTAATATACAGAAACCAAGAAATGAATAAACTACACTTTAATAAAGGGCATAATAAACAACATGCAATGTCAATCTGAAGAAATGTGTTTTTTGGGTGAACTGTCCCTTTTAACAATATAGGCAATTTATCACAGCCTTCTTTGCTCATTTTTACCAAGGGTGCTAATATTAGTGGAGGGCACTGTAAAGTTAAGATGAAAACATCTAAAAGCATACTTATGCAATATTCATATTTAAAAAAAAGGTTTTAACTATGTATTTAGTGTAAATATTTGACATTCCAATGTTCTGCACAAAGCTGAATATGTTCTATGTATTTATAAACTGATATTCCTATATATATCTGTATATATCTATATGTAATCATCTATATTTATAGGTATAGTTATATATTGTACCAAAATACCAGAAATATGTATTTATGAGTAAATAGAATATATTCTGCTATGTGTATAATATTAGAATGTAAAATGATAATATTTTCATGTTGGGTTAGCGCAAATGAAAATATTCGATCGGGTTTGCATTAGAGTGGGGAGTGTTATCCCTCTTTTTTTTTCTCTGTTGACTCCTATGGGGAAAAAAGTGAATGCACACATGATATTCTAACTTCAGATTTGTACTCTTCTCTGGTTAGTGCAAGAGCGAAAACAGTTTACTTTTAACTCTTAATACGAGCGCACACTGATGAGTTCAAAAATATTACTTCTAGCGCAATTAACACTCAAGCAGAAGCATTAATTTGCGCTCCACTCTTGGTGGTAGATTTATCGAGCAGCGGATGCTGCAATCTACCCACGAAGTTTCAGGTCCGCCTGAAACTTAAGTTAACAAGCAGCAATAGTGAGACCGCTGCTCCTTAACTCATCCGCCACCTCTGAGAGCAATCATCTATATCTGATATGATTGGGACAATCGACACCCCCTGCTAGGGGCCGCGAATGTGCAGGGGGCGACATTGCACAAGCTTTTCACCAGAAATACTTGTGCAATGTTAAATGCAGACAGCGTATGATGTCGGGTAGACATGATCCTCTACAGCGGATCATATCCGCCCGACTTTTCATAAATCTATCCCATAATCTGGCCCAAAATAAATGCTAAATAGAATGATGCATTCAAAGAAAAGATTTGTCTGAGAATAGCATGTAGGTGTATTTATTTTGTAACTTAGGTTAGACAATAATTTTGTCTTTCATGCTCCTTTAAGAAACTTAAAAAAGCAGGCTTTCTGAAACCTTGATCAATTAGGAGGCAATAAAAGTTGTAGTAAACAATACTCTAAAAAACAATTCTTACATTTACTGTCTCTTTTAGTAAACTACTCAACATTTTAGTTCAGATTGTTACCTCTATTTTCTGCTTTTCTTTCTAGACTATTATTTCAGGTTAAAAAACAGCTAGCTATAGCAACCCTGCCTATTACCTGCTTGTTTCTAGTTCTCACATTTTAAATGAGCACAGCAGTTTAACCCACTCTTTTTGAAACCTTTGCCACTACGAAATGTAGAAGTCAGTTGTAAATATTATCTTTATAACTCTGAAATCTTTATTTACTACAGCAATCAGAATTCAGTTATACACCTTAAAATTTATGTTCAGTAAAAAGCTATAAAACCCTCCACCATACAAACTGCAGCAAAAAATAAATTATTCCTGTCTGTATATCTATTTCTTTAGTCAAACGTTTGCTAAACTTTCCTTTTAATAAAGTAATAGATTTTGCACAATATTTTTAGTTAAAAACACACACAATTACATACACACAAATTATTTGAGGGGATGTAAAAATTTAAATGCACATGAAGACTTTTCTGCAGAACCCTAGAGGTCGAGAAAATGTTTTTATTTTTATTTTTTTTTTATTTTTTTTTTGTGCACACTATTTAGTAAAATGTGTGCACTATTAAAGAGATTGTGGTCACTAACGGGCATAAAACATTATTACATTTTCTCTAGAGAAAAAAATATTTTAATATAGTACAGTAAAAACTGGGACCCAGTGCTAAAAACGCAAATTCAAACTATTTATATGTTTTTATATTTAAAAGAATTAATATCATAAGCCTAAGCGCACATTTTACAAAATAGACACAATTTAAAATAATATTACTCTAAAGGATTATAAATAGCATAACACACTCTATGGCATCTATTTATCAAGCTGTCAACCGCAAATACACTGGAATTCCACAGCGTATTTGTGGCGAGCCTGATTCCCCTTAGTTATCAAACCCTACAGACTGGCAAAAGTAGAATTTTGTGACTTAACATACGATCCGCCGGACTCAGTCTGACACAGATCGATGCTTACGTCATTACAGATGTTCCTAATGCAAGTTTGGCACAATCTGACTACTTTTGCTAGTTATCAAAATTCTACCAGGTACGCTCGGCACTATTCCGGCCCAGCGTACCTGGTTTTCAATCCGCCCCCCTGGAGGCGGCGAATGCCATAGGAATCAATGGGAGTCTGAAAGCAGCGAAAGCTTATGTTCGCTGCTGCCCGATATCCCATTGATTCCTATGGGAATGTTTACACCTAACACCCTAACATGTACCCCGAGTCTAAACACCCCTAATCTGCTTCCCCAAACACCGCCGCCACCTACATTATACTTATTAACCCCTAAACCGCCGCTCCCGGAGCCCACTGCCACTCTAATAAACTTAATAACCCCTAAACCACCGCTCATGGACCCCGCCGCAACTAAATAAAGTGTTTAACCTCTAAACCGCCGCTCCCGGAGCCCACCGCCACCTACATTATATTTATTAACCCCTAATCTGCCTCCCCCTACACCGCCGCCACCTACATTATATTTATTAACCCCTAATCTGCCCCCCCCCACACCGCCGCCACCTACATTATATTTATTAACCCCTAATCCTCCCCCCTACACCGCCGCCACCTACATTATATTTATTAACCCATAATCTGCCTCCCCGTCACCTACATTATATTTATTAACCCCTAATCTGCCTCCCCTACACCACCGCCACCTACATTATATTTATTAACCCCTAATCTGTCCCCCTACACCACAGCCACTATATTAAATTTATTAAACCCTAATCTGCCCCCCCTACACCACAGCCACTATATTAAATTTATTAACCCCTAATCCCCCCCCTACACCGCCGCCACTATATTAAATTTATTAACCCCTATACCTAAGTCTAACCCTAACCCTAACACCTCCTTACTTAAATATAATTTAAATAAATATTCCTAGCATTAAATAAATTATTCCTATTTAAAACTAAATACTTACCTGTAAAATAAACCCTAAGCTAGCTACAATATAACTAATAGTTACATTGTAGCTATCTTAGGGTTTATTTTTATTTTACAGGCAAGTTTGTATTTATTTTAACTAGGTACAATAGTTATTAAATAGTTTTTAACTATTTAATAACTTCCTAGTTAAAATAAATACAAATATACCTGTAAAATAAAACCTAACCTAAGTTACAATTACACTACAATTAAATTAATTCCCTAAACTAAATACAATTAAATACAATTAAATAAAATTATGTTAAGTACAAAAAACCCCACTAAATTATAGAAAATAATAAAAAAATTACAAGATTTTTAAACTAATAACACCTAAATTACAAATAGCCCTTAAAAGGGCTTTTGTGGGGCATTGCCCCAAAGTAATCAGCTCTTTTCCTGTAAAAAAATTTACAAACCCCCCCAACATTAAAACCCAACACCCACACAACCAACCCTACTCTAAAACCCACCCAATCCCCCCTTACAAAAACCTAACACTAACCCCTTGAAGATCACCCTACCGTGAGACGTCTTCACCCAACCGGGCCAAAGTCCGGGAAAAGTTGTCCTCCAGATGGGCAGAAGTCTTCATTGAAGCTGAGCAGAAGAGGTCCTCCAGATGGGTAGAAGTCTTCATCCAGACGGCATCTTCTATCTTCATCCATCTGGTGCGGAGCGGGTCCATCTTCAAGACATCAGATGCGGTGCATCCTCTTCATCCGGAGTCTTTTTGAACAATGACGGGTCCTTTAAGTGAAGTCATCCAAGATGGCATCACTTCAATTCCGATTGGCTTATACAATTCTATCTAACGGGAGCGGCGGTATAGGGGTTAAACACTTTATTTAGTTACGGCGGGGTCCGTGAGTGGTGGTTTAGGGGTTAATACATTTATTAGATTTGCGGCGGGGTCCGGGAGCAGCGGGATAGGGGGTAAAACAGTATAGTATAGTGTGGGTGTTTAGTGACAGGGTAACAATAAAGCTGTAAAAAAGCCGAGGAGCAGCAAGATCGATGACTGTTAGTTAACAACAGTCCACTGCTCATCGCCCCGTACTTAGTGCGCGGCTTTTTGACAGCTTTTTAAATTAATTTTGGAGAACGTATTTAGGTCTGCGGCAGCAATGTTAGGCAAACTTAGGCGAGCGTATTAGTGCCGTTGAATGCAAGTAAGTTGACGGCTTGATAAATAGATGCCTATGTACAAAAGGTGCCCGGGCAGGAAAATTCACAAACTGTAATGGTTCTGATTCAAAAGAATAGTTTAAATCATCAATATCTTTAATTATGCTCATGAAATAGCAAAAACACGTACATGATTTTTGAAAAAGCATGTGAGCAATTTGTTGAATTGTGTGCCATTTTACTAAATTGTGACTAAAATTACAAACAATGGCCACTCCAGGGGTTCTATACATTTCAGTTCTCAATAGAAAATATGTACACATGGATGAGCAAAAGTTTTACTAGTAAAGTTATCACTGTTGCAATGTTAGCTTCACTTTGCACGCAGAATTTTCACATATGACTAATGCACCTGCTCAGAGAGTATATATTGTTTCAGAGATTACTGAATTTGTATAATCACTGATGAACACACTCAACTGCCAGCTAATAGGTACAGTGCTTAAAGGGACAGTCTTAAAAATGTTTGTTTAAAAATATAGATAATCCATTTATTACCTATTTTGCATAACTAACACTGTTAAATTAATATACATTTTACCTCTGTGATCACCTTGTATCTAAGCGACTGTAGACTACCAGTCATCTCAGTTCTTTTGACAGACATGTATTTTATCCAATCAGTGTTGACTCATAAATAACTCCATAAGAGTGAGCACAATGTTATTTATATGACACACATGAACTAGCACTGTTTCCCTTTGAAAATCTAATAAAATGCACTGAGATAAGAGGCAGCCCTCAAGGGCTGTGAGCCTACTTAGGTTTAGCTTTCAACAAAGAATACCAAGAGAATAAAGCAAATTTGATGATAAAAGTAAATTGGAAAGTTATTTAAAATTGCATAACCCAATTATATAACAATTTGGATCCTTCTCGGGCTACAGGATCAATGCGTCCAAGTCGGAGTTACTCTGGATCAGAAAGACCTCGGGTTCCCTTTTAGATATACCCTTCAGAGTCTCTGAATCTTTCAGATATTTAGGGATAATAATATCATCTGATATAGATCAATGTTATGATCTTAATATAATACCAGTGATGAACGAGATCAGGGATAGTATGAAAGTATGGCAGAACCTTCCACTTTCAATCTCAGGGCGTATTGCTGCATTCAAAATGATATAAATTATTATATATTTTGCAGAATACCTCAGTAATGCTTAAACGGAAGGATGTTGGTAAAATCAACAGCATGATAAGAAACTTTATATGGCAGAACAAAAAGCCCAGACTATAGCTACTAAAACTATCGTTACCTAGAAAGTATGGGGGATTGGCACTGCCAGACATACAATTATATAACCTGGCTTTTCTTGCTCGAATAGTGGTCGACTGGATTTTAAATAAAGATTATACAATAAACCATGAACTTGAAAAAAGTGTAAGCTCTCCCTTTCTTCCTTTAGCTTTAATACATTGTAATATCAAATTAATTCCCCAAGAAATCAAAAGACTCAAAATGTTAATGTACCTTTACAAGCATGGTGGAAGATCTGTAAGATATTATCCATCAAAAGCAGCATTTCTGACTATATGCCAATTAAAGGAAACCCTAAATTTCAAGCGGGACTACAATCAGTTTCTTTTCAGAACTGGCACACCTTAGGCTTGTATAATATTTCTCAGACGATAGATAAGAATAGACTTTGCATTAAAACGTTTGAGAACTTGAAACGAGAATTTAACCTTTGTAACAAAGAATTCTTTGCATATTTACAAATAAGGCATTTTATCTCCAAGATGGTAAATGAATTGGGCTGGAATTGGTCCCTGGGAAAGTTGGAGAACTGGCTTGTGTTAGCAAGGAATGGATTTATGTCAATTTCCCCATGTTATCAATTCTTAATTTCTAACAAAGGGGAAAAAAAATTAGGAAACTTATCAACCGCATGGAATTTAATAATACCTCAAGAGGATATAAATATAAGTAAAATTCATGCTTCCATTTCAAAAGTCTGACAAATTACCTTATCAGCTACATGGAGAGAGACTCATATAAAGCTATTATATAGGACCTACTATACCCCGAAGAAGGGGTCTAGATATGGGAACATTAATTTCTGTAAATGTCCAAAATGTTCATTTTTATCAGCAGATCTCATTCATATGATCTTAAGATTGAATACTGGATCAATCAAGTATTAAAAATTTCCCCTTTAAAATTAAAAGTGGCTGATGTAATTTTTCTATGGGACGCGACTAAAAATCTGCGGATGTATAATAAAATAGTGAATATGATTATCTTAGCGGCAAGGTACTTGATTTTTAAGAAATGGAAAGGAAGTAGTAACCCTAGTATAAATGAGCTTAAAAACTGTCTAAAAAAACAGTGTATACTAGAGCAAAAAGATACCAATATGGAAAAGGAAACGGATATTGAAGGTTTCTTTAAAAAAATGGTCAGTACTTATTAAAACTCTGTCACCGAATGAGATAGAATATATGATTTACCCTTTCAGAAATTCAGAGCTAGTTTTGCTGGGGGTTTGGCAATCCGCTCTGCTCAAGCCTCAAACTGGTGGGTCAAGATTCCTTCCCTCTCCCCCCCCCTTTTTTTTTTCTCTCTTTTTTTGTTGTTTGTATGTGTTTTGTTTCTTAATTTTAATTTTTTTTTTGTTACTGTACGGTTATTTTTTCTTAAAATTTTTCAGATTACTGTATAGTAAAAGGTCTAATTTGTTGTAATGTTGAGAGAATGGAATAAAAAAGGAAAGAAAAGACTCCAGCAGAGAATATAATTTATTTTAGAATCTATGTTTTGGTATAATTCTTTGAAATACTGACAACTTTTTTATTTTTCTTGTATTGTCTACATTAATTGTAATATGTAACATCAGGCCCTGCGTGGCGCAAAATTTGTAATTTGATTTCTTTTTTTTCTCAATATAATGCTGGATTTAAATAAAAGTTTTAAAAAAAAATTGCATAACCCATCTGGACCATCTGAACCATCATTTGACTTGACTGTCCCTTCAACTTTGGGTGCTCATTCATGTCTTTGCATAGTAAACCATATTGCTGAAATAGTGATAGCTTTTACTGAAAGCATTATCGGCTAGATTACAAGTTTCGTCGGTAAAAACTTGCAGTGCTAACGCTCCTTTTTTTTTTTCCAGCGCTCACTTTAAACAACGCTAGTATTACAAGTTTTCTGAATGGCTGCGTTAGCCTCAGAAAAGTGAGCGTTGAGCAAATTTAGTGCCACTTCTACCTGTAATACCAGCGTTGCTTACGGTAGCAGTAAGCTGGCAAAACGTGCTCGTGCACGATCTCCCCATAGGAAACAAAGGGGCTGAGCTGGCTGAAAAAAAAACCTAACACCTGCAAAAAAGCAGCGTTCAGCTCCTAACGCAGCCCCATTGTTTCCTATGGGGAAATACTTTCTAAGTCATCACCTAACACCCTAACATGAACCCCGAGTCTAAACACCCCTAACCTTACACTTATTAACTCCTAATCTGCCTCCCCCGATATCCTCACCACCTGCATTATATTATTAACCCCTAATCTTCTGCTCCGGACACCGCCGCCACCTACATTATACCTATGAACCCCTAATCTGCTGCCCCTAACATCACCGCCACCTACATAGAATGCAAGGTCAATTCTATTGGTTGATTCAATCAGCCAATCTTTTTCATACCTTAATTCCGATTGGCTAATAGAATCCTATCAGAAAATCGGAATTCGAGGGACACCATCTTGGATGACGTCATTTAAAGGACCAGCCTTTCGTCGGGTAGTCGTTGGCCGTGAAGGATGTTCCGCGCCGCAGGTCTTCAAGATGGAGCCGCTAATCGCCGGAAGGATGAAGATAGAAGATGCCGCTTGGATGAAGACTCCTGCTTGATAGAGGACCTCTTCTGCCCCGATCGGATGAAGACTTCTGCCCGGCTGGAGGACCACTTGTGCCCGGATCGGATGAAGAGTTTGGCCCGGCTGGGTTAAGACGGCTCAAGGTAGGGTGATCTTCAATGGGGTAGTGTTAGGTTTATTTAAGGGGGGATCGGGTGGGTTTTAGAGTAGGGGTGTGTGGGTGGTGGGTTGTACTGTTGGGGGGTATTGCATTTCTTTTTTTTACAGGTAAAAGAGCTGATTACTTTGGGGCAATGCCCCGCAAAAAGCCCTTTTTAGGGCTGGTAAAAGAGCTAATTACTTTGGGGCAATGCCCCGCAAAAGGCCCTTTTAAGGGCTATTTGTAATTTAGTTTAGTATAGGGAATTTTATTATTTTGGTGGCTTTTTTATTTTATTAGGGAGATTAGATTAGGTGTAATTCGGTGGGGTTTTTTTATACTATAGTTTAGTTTATTTAATTGTATTTTATTTTAGATAATTGTAGTTAATTTATTTAATTAATTTATTGATAGTGTAGTGTAAGGTGTATTTGTAACTTAGGTTAGGATTTATTTTACAGGTAATTTTGTAATTATTTTAACTAGGTAGTTATAAAATAGTTATCAACTATTTAACAGCTATTTTTACCTAGTTAAAATAAATACAAAGTTGCCTGTAAAATAAAAATAAATCCTAAAATGTAATTATTAGTTATATTGTAGCTATCTTATGGTTTATTTTATAGGTAAGTATTTAGTTTTAAATAGGAATAATTTATTTAATTATAGTAATTTTATTTAGATTCATTAAAAATAGATTTAAGTTAGGGGGTGTTAGGGTTAGACTTAGGTTTAGGGGTTAATACATTTAATATAGTAGCGGCGACGTTGGGGGCAGCAGATTAGAGGTTAATAATTGTAGATAGGTGTCGGTGACGTTGGGGGGGGGCAGATTAGGGGTTAATAAAATTTAACTAGTGTTTGCAAGGCGGGATAGCGACGGTTTAGGGGTTAATAAATTTATTATAGTGGCGGCGATCTCCGGTTGGCAGATTAGGGGTTAATAAGTGTAGTTAGGTTGCGGTGACATTGGGGGGGCAGATTAGGGGTTAATAAATATAATGTAGGTGTCAGCGATGTTAGGGGCAGCAGATTAGGGGTTCATAGGTATAATGTAGGTGGCAGCGAATTCCGGTCGGCAGATTAGGGGTTAAATAATTTTATTATAATGTTTGCGATGTGGGGGGCCTCGGTTTAGGGGTTAATAGGTAGTTTATGGGTGTTAGTGTACTTTTTAGCACTTTAGTTAAGAGCTTTATGTTCCGGCGTTAGCCCATAAAACTCTTAACTACTGACGTTTATATGCGGTAGGAGTCTTGGAGGTAGAGGCTTTACCGTTCACTTCTTCCAAGACTTGTAATACCAGCGTTAGGAAAATCGCGTTAAAAGGATAGGATACGCAATTGACGTAAGGGGATTTGCGGTATGGAAAAGTCGTGGAAAAAAAGTGAGCGGTACACCTGTACCTGCCTGACTCGTAATACCAGGAGGCGTTAAAAAGCAGCGTTAGGACCCCTAAACGCTGCTTTTTAAAGCTAACGCCAAACTCGTAATCTAGCCATATAGTAATACATTTCCATTTTCTTTTAAATGGATCTTTAATTCTTTATACTTTTTAAGAACGTATATTGCACAAACTTATTTTACATTACTTTAACCCCGTAAATGTGTTCATTAAGTTTCTAATTTGAAAGTGGATGGGTTAAAGTGATTTTAGTGTGAAATTCTAGACTTTCATCTTTACAACTGAGCTGATAATTATTGAATATAAAAATACCGGCAGCTTCAAGAAGTCAGAAAAGCAATTGTACCTTAAAATTGTAAGAAAAAAAAAGAAAAAAGTTTTACTCCAGTAAAGATAATTGCAATACATGAGCCTTTGAGTACAATGAGCTTAGTAAGATAATAAAAATTACAATCAATGATGGTTACATAATTAAAAATTATTAGGATTACATTACCTACTAGTCTTAAGTGTGTACCCTGTTGGAATTGTTCAAGCTGGATTCTGCCTGAAGTACTCTGTATAATGAACTTCTTATTATAGTAGAGAGAATTAAAACAAAGCTCTCAAGCTGAAAGAAAAATTCATGTAAAGTTAAACATTTTGATGACAATGGTCTATGAAAATGCATTATTTGAAATATAAATTTAAGTAAATGTTTGTAAAATGTTGTGTTAATAGGACATTATTATATTGCTTTCATTAATTCCATGATAAATGGTCAAACAACTATTGCAGGCTCCTTGTCTTTAATTGTGTAATAATAAATATTTAATTAGCTTTCCTAGGATTGTATATAAATTTAGATCACTACCTACCATTGTTTACATATAGTGGGCTAGATTACGACGAAGAGTGCTATTTATTGCTCCCGCTTGCATACTAACTCTGCTTGACTTTGGCTCTTTGCATGCGATAGGTAGTGCAAATATTACAAGTTGAAAGTAAAACATTTTTGCTTGCAAGCTAACCCGACATGCACAAAGACCCAAAGTTAGAGTTTTGCGACTGCATTAATGTACTCCCCTATAGACTTCAATAGAGCGTGAAACCAACACCCATATTTACGTGCTAACCTGAATTGCCATAAGCCCCTTACTCTAATAACCCCCAAGACAGCATCTAGCCCACAGCAAAGTACCCCTCTAATTTATTAACCCCTAAACCGACCCACCCCACATAGCAAAGTACCCCACTAGACTATCAACCCCAATACCACCACAACCCCCATCATAAAATACCCCTCTACACCATTAACCCCTAAAGCACCACAAACCCCATCACAAAGTACCCCACTAACCTCTAAACCCCCTAACCAAATAATCATCATAACACTGCTATCCTAAGCTAACATTACAAAAAAAAAAAAAAAACCTGGGGGGCTTGTCCAAACAGCGATCCTGAGTGCACGGGGAGGAAGTGGTTGGGAACCATTACACTATGGAACAATGTGATTAAATTTAGTGGGAGAAAGGGGGAATAAAAAATGTAATATTAATAATCAAAGTGATCTGGGAGGGGGTGGGGTTTTAATCTTGGGGGGGGGGCTACACTACAGAAAAGTTGGAAAACAAAATTACAAATATATATGTTTTTGTAAACTGGGTACTGGCAGACAGCTGCCAGTACCCAAGATGGCTCCCAATAATGTAGAGGTGGAGGGTTAGAGAGCTGTTTGGGGGGAATCAGTGAGGTTTGGGGCTAAGGGGGATCCTACACAGCAGCATATGTAAATATGCTAAAAAAAACACATAAAAAAACATAAAAGATACCTTTTATTTAAGTACTGGCAGACTTTCTGCCAGTACTTAATATGGCAGGGACAATTGTGGGGTGAGGGAGGGAAGAGAGCTGTTTGGGAGGGATCAGGGGGTCTGATGTGTCAGGTGGGAGGCTGATCTCTACACTAAAGCTAAAATTAACCCTGCAAGCTCCCTACAAGATCCCTAATTAACCCCTTCACTGCTAGACATAATACACGTGTGATGTGCAGCAGCATTTAGCAGCCTTCTAATTACCAAAAAGCATCACCAAAGCCATATATGTCTGCTATTTCTGAATAAAGGGGATCTCAGAGAAGCATTTACAACCATTTGTGCCATAATTGCACAAGCTGTTTGTAAATAATTTCAGTGAGAAACCTAAAATTGCAAAAATGTAAAAAAAAATTTAAATTTGATCGCATTTGGTGGTGAAATGGTGGCATAAATATACCAAAATTGGCCTAGATCAATACTTTGGGTTGTCTACTACATTACACTAAAGCTAAAATTAACTCTACAAGCTCCCTACATGCTCCCTAATTAACCCCTTCACTGCTGGGCATAAAACACGTGTGGTGCGCAGTGGCACTTAGCAGCCTTCTAATTACCAAAAAGCAATGTCAAAGCCATATAAGTCAGCTATTTCTGAACAAAGGGGATCCCAGAGAAGCATTTACAACCATTTATGCCATAATTGCACAAGTTGTTTGTAAATAATTTCTGTGAGAAACCTAAAGTTTGTGAAAAAATTTGTGAAAAAGTGAAAAAAATTTTTTATTTGATCCCATTTGGCGGTGAAATGGAGGCACGAAATATACCAAAATGGGCCTAGATCAATACTTTGGGATGTCTTCTGGGATGTCTTCTAAAAAAAATATATACATGTCAAGGGATATTCAGGTATTCCTGACAGATATCACGATTCCAATGTGACTAGCGCTCATTTTGAAAAAAAGTGGTTTGGAAATGGCAAAGTGCTACTTGTATTTATTGCCCTATAACTTGCAAAAAAAGCAAAGAACATGTTAACATTGGGTATTTCTAAACTCAGGAGAAAATTTAGAAACTATTTACCATGGGTGTTTTTTGGTGGTTGTAGATGTGTAACAGATTTTGGGGGTCAAAGTTAGAAAAAGTGTGTTTTTTTCTATTTTTTCCTCATATTTTATAATATTTTTAATAGTAAATTATAAGATATGATGAAAATAATGGTATCTTTAGAAATTCCATTTAGTGGTGAGAAAAATGGTATATAATATGTGTGGGTACAGTAAATGTGTAAGAGGAAAATTACAGCTAAACACAAACACTGCAGAAATGTAAAAATAGCCCTAGTTTTTAAGGGAAAGAATTTGAAAAATGGCCTTGTCCTTAAGGGGTTAAGGTAATGTTTTTTTGTTTTTTTTTGTAACTTATGGGATGTTAGGGGCTTTTGCTGATTAAGGGGTTTAGAGGTTTAGTGGGTACTTTGCAATGGGGGTTTTGGCATTTTAGGAGTTTATAGTGTAGAAGGGTAATTTGTGATGGGGTATGATGGTTTAGGGGTTAAAAGTGTAGAAGGCAGAAGGGTATTTAGCGATCAGGTTATGGTGGTTTAAGTGTAATAGTGTAAATGGGTATTTTGCGATGGGGGTTGTGGTGGTTTATGGGGTTAATAGTGTAGAGGGGTACTGCTATGGGGGTATGTTGGTTTAGAGGTTAAAAGTGTAGTGCAACTTTTCCCTCCAGCCAACCTTGTTATGCAAACTTTCAGGTCAGATTTGAGTGTAAAAAACATAATGATCTCGCAATCGCATTTACGCTCCTTGTGCTAACGATAGAGCGCCACTCGTAATCTGGCCCAGAATATGTAAAACATAGTACTGAAATTTCTTGTTTCATTAACCCACTAGGACAGTAAAACAAAGGCTTAATTCTGGTCTGAATATGCAAAGCAGACACTTTTTTTTAAACATGTTTAGTGCTCTACTCAGGGCAAGTTAGGAGTTAGATGGAGGTAGAAGGGAACTTTACAAAAGGTAGGAATAGGCAATAGAAAATTAGATCTACCACCAGTATCATGATATGTCTTTATTTAGCTCTGGTGGTCACCTTTTTTAGAGCCCCTACAATAGTGTAGAACCCTTTCCCTTACCTGCAAGCTCTATCTAAACTAACATATGGTTGGTTACAACTCTAGAGGAATGAATTAAATGTATTTGCTATCAATATGCCCTTGAAGCAGAATGATGGAATATTATGTAAACTGCGATTTTAAGTTTTTTAAGATGAGATGAAGAAGCTAGAAGAGAAGATATTGAAAGAAAAGGTCATATTTTAACAAATAGGAAATGTCCTATTCTGACTCTTCAGTAAAAAAAACTTTTTGGCTTTGTCATTGAGTAGAAGTTTCTTTATATTTTCAAAATGGCAGCATATTCAGAAGTAGTAGAGTATCTGAAGGATTCAAGAAATTGATAAAGAAAGAAATAGTCATGTTTAAAAAAAAAATAGAAAATGTCCTATTCTGACTCTTCTGGAAAAACCTTTTGGCTTTGTCATGGAGGAGAAGTTCACTTTATTCTTTCAAAACTTTAAAATGGCAGCATTTTCTGAAGTAGGAGAGTATCTGAAGAATGCAAGAGATTGATGTATGTTTAAGATGGACAGATGCTATTTAAAGAACATTTTAATCTAAGAAGATTATATAAAGTAGATTTTACCTAGTATGAGCAGCCAAGTGTGAAAGACACACATGTGGAAATAATACACTCTGAAATGGCTGAGCCCAGTTTGAATGCTTTAACTTTCACTGCAGCAGAGTCTGAATGGTTTGAAGGTCTTTAGAAGGTTTTAAAAGGCCACAGGTGTTTCTAGTGAACAAGACAAAGGAGAAAAGAGAGGATAAAATGGTCTGGTATGAGAGCATCTGATATTTCTGATGGTGGATGAATAATGTCTAAAATAATAATAGGTCAATTAGGTTGAGGGACTTGAGTCATAAGATGAGAGGAGTAATCAGATATTGCTAAAAGCTTCCAGGTACTGATAATTTTGTGAGATAACTGTGAGCCAAATCCAAGAGAGGGAGCATAAGCAGGTTATGATACAATGTGCATGGTACTTGACAAGCTTTCAGTATCACATAAACTTAATCCCAAAGACTTGTCAGAGTTAGGTAACAATGATAATTGCAGAGATAGATAATGTCTTAGTATAAGTTATCAGTTTAGGGAGCAACATCAAAGTAAGTAGAGAATGGATGGTTAGGTTCTGCTTCTGTATAGATGGAAAGGTCAAGAATGTAGGGATAAAATGTAAGCACATTCTGTTTTTAATAGTGAAAAATCCTAGATTGATTGGCCCTCTATGTTCATGTTGCTTACAATGTTTCAGAATACTCTTTTAATCTATATTGCAAATGGTAAAGATAGTTAACCAGCATAAATATGCTGTATCTCCAAAGAGGTTGAATCCTATTTTTTATAGCTAGATATTTAAACTAGATTAATATTGATAAAAGTATAGGATACACAGAACAAATCACTCTAGGAAAAGAGGCAATAATGTGTGCTGATCAAGGTTTCTTTTTAAATTAATGCCAGCTTTTGACAGTTCTTTTTGGATATTATTTGTGTATAAGGCTACTTTCTTCTTCAAATTTGAATAGTCACCTTAACTGTAGTAACAAAGCTTTAAGAGAAAAACACCAGTATTTATAAGGAGCATAAAGATGAGAAGTAGTATGGATTTATGCAATTTTAAATAGTTTTCTGTCTTCTTTATTGGCTTTACCTCACTTTAACACTCTGTATTCCAACTCTATTCTGTATTAACCAGATAATCTGTGAGGGTTTAGGAAAGTGGAACTTAAGTGCAGGAATAGATAGAAAGTTAAAAAAAAGTCAGTTAAAGGCTTTAAGAAAATAAGAAAAACTGAAGCTAAGAATTGATCAAAGGTCAGATAACAGGAGATCAGTCCAGCAACAAGGTACCAAAGGGTAAAGCAAAAGCAAAGTATATGGACTGTCCAAAAGGTTGGATACTGGGTGATCAGTCCAACAACAAGGTACAAGGGATGCAGCAGGCGAAGGAAACCCTGAAGGTAAAGATGGTGAGGATGGTACAGGATACCAGATAGGTGCAGCTGGTAAAGCAGGATTCAGGAAAGTTGCCACTGGTACAGCAAGTACAGAAGACTCAGCAGTCTACGGAAACCCAGCAGGTACAGGTGGGGAGGCTGGTACAGCAAGTACAGAAGACTCAGCAGTCTACGGAAACCCAGCAGGTACAGGTGGGGAGGCTGGTACAGCAAGTACAGAAGACTCAGCAGTCTACGGAAACTAAGCAGGTACAGGTGGGGAGGCTGGTACAGGATGCCAGGTAGGTGCAGGCGAGTACAGCAGGATTCAAGTAAGTTACCACTGTTACAGCATGTACAGGAGACTCAGCAGGCACAGGAAACCCAGCAGGTGCAGGTGGTGAGGCTGGTATGGGATACAAGGTAGGTGCAGCTGGTACAGTAGGATTCAAGTGTGTTGCCATTGGTACAGCAAGTACAGGAGACTTAGCAGACACAGGAAACCCAGCAGGTACAGGTGGTGAGGCAGGTACGGGATATCAAGTAGGTGCAGCTATTACAGCAGGATTCAGTACAAGATTGGTGCAACACAAGATACAGGAGAACTGAAAGCAGGTAACAGGTAAAAACAAGATTATCTCCTCAATAGCTCAGCCCAGTAATGGACTGAGTGGATTTATATAGGAAATCCCACACCTGTGGACATTTAGGTGGGACTTCATAAAATTAGGCATCGCCCCTTTAAATTTACTTAGCAAACAGCCGCACGCACCTAAGTAAGGCAGCAGCAACTGTAGAAGACAGATTTCATCATTCCATGTGGAAGAATGCTAAAGCAGGTGCCCGTCTCTGGAGTGTGGTCAGGTAAGTACCTGATATAATCCATGTCATTCCATTTGAAAAATTGGAGAATTATCTGACTAGGCAAGGTTAGGTGATGATTCTGAATAAAAAGAGACTTAACCACACCAGTTTGAAATGACTAAACTTTAGTCAAATTCTCTAAAACTTTCTGCTCAGAAGAAATTATCTAAAATGATCCTTAAGCACTGGAAGATTCCTCTAAAAATATAGCTCTCTAATGGGTGTTATTTTTGGATGAGAAGGAAGGACAAGCAAAATACAATATACCTGTAGCGCTGCATACCATGAGAGTTTTGTTACATTTACATTTTTGTGATTTTTATTTTAATGTTCTTTATACATTTATATTTTATCCATTAAGATTTATTATAATTGAGCTTTGCAGTTTGTATTTCATGTTTAATGATTTTAATTTTTGTATATAGCACTATACACTGTGTGCACAATTATTAGGCAAGATGTATTTTTAAGGATTAATTTCATTATTGAAAAACTTCAGTGCTCATGGTCAATCCAAAATGTTAATAAGCCTCAGACCGAAATATTTAAGAAAGTAAAATTGAGGTTTGGGCTTTCTTAGGAGATGTGTGCACAATTATTGAGCATAAGTCTGCAGAATTATTATGCAACTAAATGAAAAATGAAAATGTTCCCATCTCACTTGTTTATTTTCATCTGTTAAAATGAGAATAATAAACAAACAACTCAAAATTTACAAATAAACGTTTCTGACATCCAATATAGCCACCCTTCTTTTCAATAACAGTCATAATCATTGTATCCATGGAGTCTGTCAGTTTCTTGAACTGCTGACAATCAACTTTTTGTACAGAAGCAAACACAGCCTCCCAGACACTGTTCAGAGAGGGGTACTGTTTTCCTTCACCATAAATCTACCATTTAAGAAGGGCCCACAAGTTCTCAATAGGGTTTGGGTCAGGAAAGGGGCCATGACATTATTCTTTCATCTTTAATGCCTTTACTGGCTAGTCACGCAGAGGAGTACTTTGATGCATGCAATGGATCATTGTCCTGCATAAATATCATGGTCTTCTTGAAAAATGCAGACTTTTTCCTGTACCACTGCATGAAGAAAGTGTCTTATAAAACTGACAGTAGGTTTGGGAGTTGATTTTGAGTCTATCTTCAACCTGAAAAGGTCCAACTAGCTCATCTTTAATAATAGCAGTCCATATCAGTACCCCACATTCACCTTGCTGGCATTTGAGTTGAAGTGGAGCTCTGTGCTTGTAAATGATCCAGCCACGGGCCTATCCATCTGGTCCGTCAAGAGTCAATCACATCTCATCAGGCCATAAAAACTGTCTTCAGATATTTATTGGCCCAGTCTTGATGTTTCAACTGTGTCTTGTTCAGTGGTGGTCGGGTTTCAGCCTTCCTTACATTGGTCATGTCTCTGAGCACTGAACACATTGTACTTCTGGGCACTCCATGTAGGTTGCAGTTCTGGAATATGACAGCACTGGAGGATAATGGGTTCATGTAGCATCATGTTTGATTCTTCTCAAATCAGTTAATTTGTATCTTTTTTTCTCAACATGTTTCTTGCGACCCTGTTTACTATTTGGAACAAAAAGTTTGATGGTTCTGTGATCACGCCCCAATATCTTAGCAATTTCAAGAGTGCTGCATCCCTCTGAAATACTTTTTACAATTTTTGACTTTTCAGAGTTAGTTAAAAAAAAAAAGGCCCATTTTGCCTGAGGAAAAGAAGCTGCCTAATAATTATGCACACCTTGATATAGGGTGTTGATCTCCTAAAGCCACACCCTCCCTCATTATACAAATACACTTACTTAACCTTATATGCTTAAATCCAATAAGCATTCAAGTTTATTCAGCTTGGAGTTAGACAATATGCATACAAATGATGATTTGGTCAAAATACTCACTTGCCTAATTGTGCACACAGTGTATTTAACCCCTTGACAACCAGCACCATAGCCTGTACTGCACTGGTCATTACGCCCTTAAGGACCAGCAAAGTACCCTGTACGTTGCTGCAGTCCTGGGCTTCTCTCTGCCGCAATCTCGCTAAAAATAGCAAGATCGCACTATTTCTGCATGCCCCATGAGAGGGGCACTGAAGAAATAGATTTGCAGAGTTACTGATGTGGCCCTCTCTGCATTGGACAGCAGTGGTGCCGATCATTGGTGGGTGGGAGCTATAGCAGGGAGGCGGGTGGGCGGCCCATCAGTATCCGTGAGTGTGCAAGGAGGTTGGGACGGCGTGCATGTCATTAATGTACAATGTTCAGCTGAAGGAGGGAGGAGGAAATATTTTGGGGAAAGGGATCTGGGAGGGGGTAGGGCATTGAGGGGGGAAGCTACACTACAGAAAATAGGGGGTTTATATTTGTCTAGGAAAAAAAAGGGCAAATTTGTTAGTAAACTGTGTACTGGCAGACAGCTGCCAGTACCTAAGATGGCGACCAATAGGTTGATGGGGGAGGTTAAAGAGAGCTGTTTGGGGGGGAATCAGGAAGGTTGGGGGGTAATGGGACAATTGTGAGGTGGGGAGGGAAGAAAGCTGTTTGAGAAGGGTCAGGGAGGGATCAAGGGGTGGGTAGTGTCAGGTGGGAGGTTGATCTCTACACTAAAGCTAAAATTAATCCTACAAGCTACTTAATTAACCCCTTCACTGCTGGGCATACCAAAACTGTAGTGCGCAGCGGCAATTAGCGGCCTTATAATTACCAAAAATCTATGCCAAAGCCATATATGTCTATTTCTGAACAAAGGGGACCCCAGAGAAGCATTTACAACCAATTATGCCATAATTGCACAAGCTGTTTGTAAATAATTTCAGTGACAAACCTAAAGTTTGGGAAAAAGTAAAAAAAAAAATTATTTGATCGCATTTGGCGGTAATATGATGGCATAAAATATACCAATATGGGCCTAAATCAATACTTTGGGTTGTCTACCACACTACACTAAAGCTAAAATTAACCCTACAAGCTCCCTACAAGCTACCTAATTAACCCCTTCACTGCTGGGCAAAGCCACAAATGTCTGCTATTTCTGAACAAAGGTGATCCGAGAGAAGCATTTACAACCATTTTTGCTATAATAGCACAAGCTGTTTGTAAATAATTTCAGTGAGAAACCTAAAATTTGTGAAAAAGTTAGTTTTTAGATCAGTACTTTGGGTAAAAAAAAATGTATACATGTCAAGGGATATTCAGGGATTCCTGACAGATACCAGTGTTAAAATGTAACTATTGCTAAGTATGAAAAAAAAATGGTTTGCAAATGGCTACTTGTACTTATTGCCCTATAACTTGCAAAAAAGCAAATAACATATAAACTTTGGGTATTTCTAAACTCAGGAGAAAATTTAGAAACTATTTAGCATGAGTATTTTTTGGTGGTTGTACATGTGTAACAGAGTTTTTGGGTCAAAATTAGAAAAACATAATTTATGTAAGAACTTACCTGATAAATTCATTTCTTTCATATTAGCAAGAATCCATGAGCTAGTGACGTATGGGATATACATTCCTACCAGGAGGGGCAAAGTTTCCCAAACCTCAAAATGCCTATAAATACACCTCTCACCACACCCACAAATCAGTTTAACGCATAGCCAAGAAGTGGGGTGATAAGAAAAAAGTGCGAAAGCATAAAAAATAAGGAATTGGAATAATTGTGCTTTATACAAAAAAATCATAACCACCACAAAAAAGGGTGGGCCTCATGGACTCTTGCTAATATGAAAGAAATGAATTTATCAGGTAAGTTCTTACATAAATTATGTTTTCTTTCATGTAATTAGCAAGAGTCCATGAGCTAGTGACGTATGGGATAATGACTACCCAAGATGTGGATCTTCCACGCAAGAGTCACTAGAGAGGGAGGGATAAAATAAAGACAGCCAATTCCGCTGAAAATAATCCACACCCAAAATAAAGTTTAAATCTTATAATGAAAAAAACTGAAATTATAAGCAGAAGAAACAAACTGAAACAGCTGCCTGAAGTACTTTTCTACCAAAAACTGCTTCAGAAGAAGAAAACACATCAAAATGGTAGAATTTAGTAAAAGTATGCAAAGAAGACCAAGTTGCTGCTTTGCAAATCTGATCAATAGAAGCTTCATTCCTAAAAGCCCAGGAAGTAGAAACTGACCTAGTAGAATGAGCTGTAATCCTTTGAGGCGGAGTTCTACCCGACTCGACATAAGCATGATGAATTAAAGATTTAAACCAAGATGCCAAAGAAATGGCAGAGGCCTTCTGACCTTTACTAGAACCGGAAAAGACAACAAATAGACTAGAAGTCTTTCGGAAATTCTTAGTAGCTTCAACATAATATTTCAAAGCTCTAACTACATCCAAAGAATGCAATGATCTCTCCTTAGAATTCTTAGGATTAGGACATGAAGGAACCACAATTTCTCTACTAATGTTGTTAGAATTCACAACCTTAGGTAAAAATTTAAAAGAAGTTCGCAACACCGCCTTATCCTGATGAAAAATCTGAAAAGGAGACTCACAAGAAAGAGCAGATAATTCAGAAACTCTTCTAGCAGAAGAGATGGCCAAAAGAAACAAAACTTTCCAAGAAAGTAATTTAATGTCCAATGAATGCATAGGTTCAAACGGAGGAGCTTGAAGAGCCCCCAGAACCAAATTCAAACTCCAAGGAGGAGAAATTGACTTAATGACAGGTTTTATACGAACCAAAGCTTGTACAAAACAATGAATATCAGGAAGATTAGCAATCTTTCTGTGAAAAAGAACAGAAAGAGCAGAGATTTATCCTTTCAAGGAACTTGCAGACAAACCTTTATTCAAACCATCCTGAAGAAACTGTAAAATTCTCGGAATTCTAAAAGAATGCCAGGAAAAATGATGAGAAAGACATCAAGAAATGTAAGTCTTCCAGACTCTATAATATATCTTCCTAGATACAGATTTACGAGCCTGTAACATAGTATTAATCACAGAGTCAGAGAAACCTCTTTGACTAAGAATCAAGCGTTCAATCTCCATACCTTTAAATTTAAGGATTTGAGATCCTGATGGAAAAAAGGACTTTGCGACAGAAGGTCTGGTCTTAACGGAAGAGTCCACGGTTGGCAAGAGGCCATCCGGACAAGATCCGCATACCAAAACCTGTGAGGCCATGCTGGAGCCACCAGCAGAACAAACGAGCATTCCTTCAGAATCTTGGAGATTACTCTTGGAAGAAGAACTAGAGGCGGAAAGATATAGGCAGGATGATACTTCCAAGGAAGTGACAATGCATCCATTGCTTCCGCTTGAGGATCCCTGGATCTGGACAGATACCTGGGAAGTTTTTTGTTTAGATGAGAAGCCATCAGATCTATTTCTGGAAGTCCCCACATTTGAACAATCTGAAGAAATACCTGTGGGTGAAGAGACCATTCGCCCGGATGTAACGTTTGGCGAATGAGATAATTCGCTTCCCAATTGTCTATACCTGGGATATGAACCGAAGAAACTAGACAGGAGCTGGATTCCGCCCATACCAGTATTTGAGATACTTCTTTCATAGCCAGAGGACTGTGAGTCCCTCCTTGATGATTGATGTATGCCACAGTTGTGACATTGTCTGTCTGAAAACAAATGAACAATTCTCTCTTTAGAAGAGGCCATGACTGAAGAGCTCTGAAAATTGCACAGAGTTCCAAAATATTGATTGGCAATCTCACCTCCTGAGATTCCCAAACCCCTTGTGCTGTCAGAGACCCCCAAACAGCTCCCCAACCTGTCAGACTTGCATCTGTAGAAATTACAGTCCAGGTAGGAAGAACAAAAGAAGCCCCCTGAACTAAACAATGGTGATCTGTCCACCACGTCAGAGAGTGTCGTACAATCGGTTTTAAAGATATTAATTGAGATATCTTTGTGTAATCCCTGCACCACTGGTTCAGCATACAGAGCTGAAGAGGTCGCATGTGAAAACAAGCAAAGGGGATCGCGTCTGATGCAGCAGTCATAAGACCTAGAATTTCCATGCATAAGGCTACTGAAGGGAATGATTGTGATTGAAGGTTTCGACAAGCTGAGATCAATTTTAGACATCTCTTGTCTGTCAAAGACAGAGTCATGGACGCTGAATCTATCTGGAAACCTAAAAAGGTTACCCTTGTCTGAGGAATCAATGAACTTTTCGGTAAATTGATCCTCCAACCATGATCTTGAAGAAACAACACAAGTCGATTCGTATGAGATTCTGCTAAATGTGAAGACTGAGCAAGTACCAAGATATCGTCCAAATAAGGAAATACCACAATACCCTGTTCTCTGATTACAGACAGAAGGGCACCGAGAACCTTTGTAAAAATTCTTGGAGCTGTTGCTAGGCCAAACGGCAGAGCCACAAACTGGTAATGCTTGTCTAGGAAAGAGAATCTCAGAAACTGATAGTGATCTGGATGAATCGGAATATGCAGATATGCATCCTGTAAATCTATTGTGGACATATAATGCCCTTGCTGAACAAAAGGCAGGATAGTCCTTATAGTTACCATTTTGAATGTTGGTATCCTTACATAACGATTCAATATTTTTAGATCCAGAACTGGTCTGAAGGAATTCTCCTTCTTTGGTACAATGAAGAGATTTGAATAAAACCCCAACCCCTGTTCCAGAACTGAAACTGGCATAATTACTAAAGCCAACTCTAGATCTGAAACACATTTCAGAAATGCTTGAGCCTTCGCTGGATTTACTGGGACACTGGAAAGAAAAAAATCTCTTTGCAGGAGGCCTTATCTTGAAGCCAATTCTGTACCCTTCTGAAACAATGTTTTGAATCCAAAGATTGTGAATTGAATTGATCCAAATTTCTTTGAAAAATCGTAATCTGCCCCCTACCAGCTGGGCTGGAATGAGGGCCGCACCTTCATGTGGACTTGGGAGCTGGCTTTGGTTTTCTAAAAGACTTGGATTTATTCCAGACTGGAGATGGTTTCCAAACTGATACCGCTCCTGTGGGTGAAGGATCAGGCTTTTGTTCCTTATTGTGACGAAAGGAACGAAAACGATTATTAGACCTAAATTTACCTTTAGATTTTTTATCCTGTGGTAAAAAAGTTCCTTTCCCTCCAGTAACAGTTGAGATAATAGAATCCAACTGAGAACCAAATAATTTATTACCCTGGAAAGAAAGGGAAAGCAAAGTTGACTTAGAAGACATATCAGCATTCCAAGTTTTAAGCCATAAAGCTCTCCTAGCTAAAATAGCTAGAGACATATACCTGACATCAACTCTAATGATATCAAAGATGGCATCACAAATAAAGTTATTAGCATGTTGAAGAAGATTAACAATGCTATGAGAATTATGATCTGTTACTTGTTGCGCTAAAGCTTCTAACCAAAAAGTTGAAGCTGCAGCAACATCCGCTAAAGATATAGCAGGTCTAAGAAGATTACCTGAACATAAGTAAGCTTTTCTTAGAAAGGATTCAATCTTCTTATCTAAAGGATCCTTAAAGGAAGTACTATCTGCCGTAGGAATAGTAGTATGTTTAGCAAGAGTAGAGACAGCCCCATCAACTTTAGGGATTTTGTCCCAAAATTCTAATCTGTCAGATGGCACAGGATATAATTGCTTAAAACGTTTAGAAGGAGTAAATGAATTACCCAAATTATTCCATTCCCTGGAGATTACTTCAGAAATAGCATCAGGGACAGGAAAAACGTCTGGAATAACTACAGGAGATTTAAAAACCTTATTTAAACGTTTAGATTTAGTATCAAGAGGACCAGAATCCTATATTTCTAATGCAATTAAGACTTCTTTAAGTAAAGAACGAATAAATTCCATTTTGTATAAATATGAAGATTTATCAGCATCAACCTCTGAGACAGAATCCTCTGAACCAGAGGAACCATTATCAGAATCAGAATGATGATGTTCATTTAAAAATTCATCTGAAAAATGAGAAGTTTTAAAAGACCTTTTACGTTTACTAGAAGGAGGAATAACAGACATAACCTTCTTAATGGATTTAGAAACAAAATCTCTTATGTTAACAGGAACACTCTGAGTATTAGATGTTGACGGAACAGCAACAGGTAATGTAATATTACTAAAGGAAATATTATCTGCATTAACAAGTTTGTCATGACATTCATTACAAACAACAGCTGGAGGAACAGATACCACAAGTTTACAGCAGATACACTTAACTTTGGTAGATCCAGCACCAGGCAGCGTTTTTCCAGAAGTATCTTCTGACTCAGTGTCAATCTGGGACATCTTGCAATATGTAATTGAAAAAACAACATATAAAGCAAAATTGATCAAATTCCTTAAATGACAGTTTCAGGAATGGGAAAAAATGCCAGTGAACAAGCTTCTAGCAACCAGAAGCAATAAATAATGAGACTTAAATAATGTGGAGACAATAGTGACGCCCATATTTTTTAGCGCCAAAAAAGATGCCCACATTATTTGGCGCCTAAATGCTTTTGGCGCAAAAAATGACGCCACATCCGGAACGCCGACACTTTTGGCGCAAAAAAATGTCAAAAATGACGCAACTTCCGGCGACACGTATGACGGCGGAAACAGAAAAAAAATTTTGCGCCAAAAAAGTCAGCGCCAAGAATGACGCAATAAAATGAAGCATTTTCAGCCCCCGCGAGCCTAACAGCTCATAGGAAAAAAAGTCAAATTTTAAGGTAAGAAAAAAATTGATTTATTCATATGCATTATCCCAAATATGAAACTGACTGTCTGAAATAAGGAACGTTGAACATCCTGAGTCAAGGCAAATAAATGTTTGAATACATATATTTAGAACTTTATATAAAAGTGCACAACCATAGCTTAGAGTGTCACAGAAAATAAGACTTACTTACCCCAGGACACTCATCTACATGCAGTAGAAAGCCAAACCAGTACTGAAACGAGAATCAGTAGAGCTAATGTTATATATAAGAGTATATCATCAATCTGAAAAGGGAGGTAAGAGATGAATCTCTACGACCGATAACAGAGAACCTATGAAATAGACCCCGTAGAAGGAGATCATTGAATTCAAATAGGCAATACTCTCCTCACATCCCTCTGACATTCACTGCACGCTGAGAGGAAAACCTGGCTCCAACCTGCTGCGGAGCGCATATCAACGTAGAATCTAGCACAAACTTACTTCACCACCTCCATAGGAGGCAAAGTTTGTAAAAACTGATTTGTGGGTGTGGTGAGGGGTGTATTTATAGGCATTTTGAGGTTTGGGAAACTTTGCCCCTCCTGGTAGGAATGTATATCCCATACGTCACTAGCTCATGGACTCTTGCTAATTGCATGAAAGAAAGTCTGTTTTTTTTCAATTTTTTATCATATTTTATAATTTTTATAGTAAATTATAAGATATTATGAAAATAATGGTATCTTTAGAAAGTCCATTTAAAGTAGAGAAAAACGGCATATAATATGTGTAAGGGTTTTAAGGGTAAGAAATTGAAAAATGGTTTGGTCCTTAAGGGGTTAATATTCGAAATTTGCAAATTCTGATTCTACTTTTAATTTTTCTGTTAAATCTTAACAAATTAGGATCGTACTCTGTATCTTTTACAAACTGCATCACACTGAATTTTTCCTATGTAAATTACCGAGATAGACAGTAGTCTGTAAAGGGGAGCTTTCTATGTGTGTCTGAAGTTATTTCACAAATAAAGGACTTGATTACAAGTGGAGCGCTAAATATCGCTTTCAAAATAGCGATATAGCGTTCCACTTTGTAATACCAGCGCATGGTAATGTGCGCTGATATTACAAGTTAACAGCAATGCGACATTGAGCTTACATTCCCGTTGCTGGGAAGCATTCCGCTCATGAGAACGCGCTTCCTAAGGCTCCAATGGGAGCCTTGTTCTGATGCAGTCAAAGACAGCATCAGAACTAAAGCGCAGCAAAGGGGTAAAACGTGCAGCGATTGCAGCATTTATAAATATATATGTATCTGCTGTCATACATATATATATTTATGTGTATATACACATCTTAACACATAAATATATATATGTATATAAGCATATACATATATATTTACTGGGAACACACAGTTCCTATAGACAGCAATGTAAAGGCACTTTTCAGCGCCTTTTTTTTCCCTAACACCCCACTTCCACAACCTTTAAAGCCACAAAACTGCCAAGGACAGTTGTTTTTAATTTAAAAAATGTTACATTTTTAAAAAAAAAAAAAAAAAAAACTAAAATGCCCTCTATTTTGAGGGCATTTGTGGCACTTTTAGAAAAATCAACCATATATCTGGTTAATTTTCTTAGCACTAATTGCTCATCGTAGCAAAAACCAGCTACTTGTAATGGAAGGTTAATTATCACGTGCCCGCAAACAGGAAAATGGGCCCGTTTCCGAGGGCACGATAATTTAGCGCTCCACATGTAATATAACCCATAATCTCTAAGCATTTTGTTACCTCCAAGTTTCACTGATTTACCTTACTAGCTATATGCTAGTGAAGTTTGTTCACAATGCACTTTTTTTAAAAAAATCTTTTGTTTTTATTGAGGAATTGCATAGTAACAAACATTGTGGTATCCTTTTATACAAAAGTATACAATAATAAAAATGGTATGTAACAATTACAAGGATTAAGTGTACATAAATCAGTACTGTAGTTGAGGGAGTACATAGGTTGAGTCTAATCATATCTCCATTAACCAAGAGTAAAAACCAAGAGATGTTCAGATATGATAGAACTTTTCTGTTATCCTCATTTTATCATAACTAGGATGAAAAATAAACATATGAACAACTGAAAATGATTTGTGTTTCTGTGAATTTCTCATACTCAGTTCTGTTACGGGGGAAGGCCTTCTAGAATTAGCAGAGGTCGCTCAGTAGGAGAATATAGAGAAGGGGGGAGGGACAAAGAAGGGGAAGAGAAGAGAGAGAGAGGGAGAGAGGGAGGAAGAGAGAGAAAAAAAATAATAAAAAGGGTAGGAACTATGAGTGTGGTGAGATCTGGGGGTTGTTCAAATGTTAGAATTTGATACTGTGGGTAAAGGGAGTTGGGACTAAGGGAAATATAACATTCTAGATTATCCAATGGCTTCCCAGGGCTCCCAGATTATGCAGTAAAGGTCTTGTTGTAGTTTAGCAGAGTAGACATAACTCTCCATCAATTTCAGGTATGAAATTAGTTTACCAGATTTGGCCAACTAGGGGGATTGGGATTTTTCCAACTTCTGGCTATTAGTAGTTTAGCTGCCATTAGAATTGTTATCAGTAGACATCGCTGGGGCAAGATCTGCACAATGCACTTTTTTAACTTACAAGAAAGTAGATATAGGCACAGACAAAAACCACATACAATATTAATAGGGCCATTGTTGATGTTTGAGAAAAATTTTCATTTGTTAATGAAAATTTGCTAATCCCTTATTTTCTATGGGTAAGGACTTATGGGCAGCAGAGAAGCAGCAGGACCATAGCTGAAACTTAAAGGGACATTGCACACTAGATTTTTCTTTGCATAAATGTTTTGTAGATGATCCATTTATATAGCCCATCTGGGAGTGTTTTTGTAAAAATCTATAGTTTTGCTTTATTTAAATAACATTCTGCTTGTTTTCAGACTCCTAACCAACATTTTAGATGTATTTTGATGTCTACAGACTCCTGTTATGTAATGGGTCTTTTCATATGCAGGGGAGTGGGGAGTGTCTGCTATACCTGATTTCCCAGTCTCTTTAAGTGAGTGCCCCAGATTAAGTAACTGCTAGATTACGAGTTTTTGTCGGTAAGACTTGCGGTGCTAACGTGAAGTTTATGCTCACCGCTCACCTACAAACAACGCTGGTATTACAGGTTTTTTCAAAGCCGGCGTTAGCCGCAAAAAAGTGAGCAGAGAGCAAAATTTAGCTCCACGTCTCACCTCAATACCAGTGCTGCTTACGGTAGCGTTGAGCAGGTAAAACGTGTTTGTGCACAATTTCCCCATAGAAATCAATGGGGCAGATTCGGCTGAAAAAAAACCTAACACCTGCAAAAAAAGCAGCGTTCAGCTCCTAACACAGCCCCATTGATTCCTATGGAAAAATAAAAGTTATGTCTACACCTAACACCCTAACATGAACCTGAGTCTAAACACTCCTAATCTTACACTTATTAACCCCTAATCTGCCGCTCCCGACATCGCAGACACCTGCATTATATTATTAACCCCTAAACTGCTGCTCCGGACCCCACCGCCACCTACATTATACTTATGAACCCCCTAATCTGCTGCCCCCAATATCGCTGAACCCTACATTATATTTATTAACCCCTAATCTGCCGCCCCCAATGTCGCCGCAACCTAACTACATTTATTAACCCCTAATCTGTCGCCCACAACGTCGCCACCACTATAATAAATATATTAACCCCTAAACCTAAGTCTAACCCTAACCCTAACATCCCTCTAACTTAAATATAATTTAAATAAACCATAATAAAATTACTATTATTAACTAAATAATTCCTATTTAAAACTAAATACATACCTATAAAATAAACCCTAAGATAGCTACAATATAACTAATAGTTAACCCCTTAATGACCGGACCATTTTTCAATTTTCTTACCCTTAATGACAATGGCTATTTTTACATTTCTGCAGTGTTTGTGTTTAGCTGTAATTTCCCTCTTACTCATTTACTGTACCCACACATATTATATACCGTTTTTCTCGCCATTAAATGGACTTTCTAAGGATACCATTATTTTCATCATATCTTATAATTTCCTATAAAAAAAATATAAAATATGAGGAAAAAATTGAAAAAAACACACTTTTTCTAACTTTGACCCCCAAAATCTGTTACACATCTACAATCACCAAAAAACACCTATGCTAAATAGTTTCTAAATTTTGTCCTGAGTTTAGAAATACCCAATGTTTACATGTTCTTTACTTTTTTTGCAAGTTATAGGGCCATAAATACAAGTAGCACTTTGCTATTTCCAAACAACTTTTTTTCAAAATTAGCGCTAGTTACATTGGAACCCTGATATCTGTCAGGAATACCTGAATATCCCTTGACATGTATATATTTTTTTTTAGAAGACAACCCAAAGTATTGATCTAGGCCCATTTTGGTATATTTCATGCCACCATTTCACCGCCAAATGTCATCAAATAAAAAAAATAGTTCACTTTTTCACAAATTTTGTCACAAACTTTAGGTTTCCCACTGAAATTATTTACAAACAGCTTCTGCAATTAAGGCACAAATGGTTGTAAATGCTTCTTTGGGATCCCCTTTGTTCAGAAATAGCAGACTTATATGGCTTTGGGGTTGCTTTTTGGTAAGTAGAAGGCCGCTAAATGCTGCTGCGCACCACACGTAAATTATGCCCAGCAGTTAAGGGGTTAAATTAGGTAGCTTGTAGGGAGCTTGCAGGGTTAATTTTAGCTTTAGGGTAGAGATCAGCCTCCCACCTGACACATCCCACCCCCTGATCCCTCCCAAACAGTTCTCTTCCCTCCCCCACCCCACAATTGTCCCCGCCATCTTAAGTACTGGCAGAAAGTCTGCCAGTACTAAATAAAAGGAGTTTTTCTTTTTTTTAATAAAAAAAAAAAAATGTTTTAGCTGTGATGGACTCCTGCCTTAGCCCCAACCTCCATGATCCCCCCCCCCAGCTCTCTAACCCTCTCCCCTACCTAATTGCCGCCATCTTGGGTACTGGCAGCTGTCTGCCAGTACCCAATTTGCCCCCCAAAAAAGTGTTTTTTTTATTATCTTTTAATACCATTTTAATTTTTTCTGTAGTGTAGCAGCCCCCCACAATACCCCAACCCCCTCCCCCACCCAGATCCGATATATATTTAATTTTTCCCCCCTCTTCCCACTCATTGGTGTCAGTGTGGGTAGGTAATCGCGCGCGCGCACGCGCACCCGCGCGCGCGCGCGCACGCGCATGCGCGCCCCCGCACGCTCCCGGCACCCGGCATGCACATTGCACTAACAGGAGCCGGATGCCGGGTAGCGATGGGCCGCCCACCCGCCTCCCTGTTGCGCTCCCACCCACCAACGAACCGTCCGCATCGCTACCGGTGCAGAGAGGGCCACAGAGTGGCTCTCTCTGCATCGGATGCTTTCTAAAGGGTATTGCAGGATGCCTCAATATCGAGGCATCACTGCAATACCCTGAGAGCTGCTGGAAGCGATTGCGATCGCTTCCAGCACTCTCTTAGACAAGTGACGTACCAGGTACGTCCATTGTCACTAACTGCAAGTTTTTGCAGGACGTACCTGGTACGTCACTTGTCATTAAGGGGTTAAATTGTAGCTAGCTTAGGGTTTATTTTTATTTTACAGGTAAGTTTGTATTTATTTTAACTAGGTAGAATAGTTATTAAATAGTTATTATCTATTTAATAGCTACCTAGTTAAAATAAAGACAAATTTACCTGTGAAATAAAAATAAACCTAAGTTACAATTACATCTAACACTACACTATAATTAAATTAATTCCCTAAACTAACTACAATTAAATACAATTAAATACATTTATCTAAATTATTAAAAAAAACACTAAATTACAGAAAATAATAAAATAATTACAATTTTTTTAAACTAATTACACCTAATCTAATCCCCCTAATAAAATAAAAAAGCCCCCCAAAATAAAAAAAGCCCTACCCTATACTAAATTACAAATAGCCCTTAAAAGGGCCTTTTGTGGGGCATTGCCCCAAAGTAATCAGCTCTTTTACCTGTAAAAAAAAATACAATACACCCCCCCAACATTAAAACCCACCACCCACACAACCAACCCTACTCTAAAACCCACCCAATCCCCTCTTAATAAAACCTAACACTAACCCCTTGAAGATCACCCTACCTTGAGACATCTTCACCCAACCGGACAGAAGTGGTCCTCCAGACGGTACGAAGTCTTCATCCTATCCGGGCAGAAGAGGTCCTCCAGACGGGCAGAAGTCTTCATCCAGACGGCATCTTCTATCTTCATCTATCCGGAGCGGAGCAGGTCCATCTTCAAGACATCCGACGCAGAGCATCCTCTGCTTTCCGACGACTAACACTTAATGACGGTACCTTTAAGTGACGTCATCCAAGATGGCGTCCCTTGAATTCTGATTGGCTGATAGAATTCTATCATCCAATTGGAATTAAGGTAGAAAAAAATCCTATTGGCTGATGCAATCAGCCAATAGGATTGAGGTCGCATTCTATTGGCTGTTCCAATCAGCCAATATAATGCAAGCTCAATCCTATTGGCTGATTGGATTAGCCAATAGGATTGAACTTCAATTCCGATTGGCTAATTGCATCAGCCAATAGGATTTTTCCTACCTTAATTCCGATTGGCTGATAGGATTCTATTAGCCAATCGGAATTGAAGGGACGCCATCTTGGATGACGTCACTTAAAGGAACCTTCATTCTTCAGTTGCCGTTGGATGGAAGAGGATGCTCCACGTCGGATGTCTTCAAGATGGACCCGCTCCGCTCCGAATGGAAGAAGATAGAAGATGTTGCCTGGATGAAGACTTCTGCCGGTCTGGATGTCCTCTTCTGGCCGGATCGGATGAAGACTTCTGACGCTCTGGAGGTCCACTTGTGCCTGGCTGGGTGAAGACGGCTTAAGGTAGGGTGATCTTCAAGGGGGTAGTGTTAGGTTTTATTAAGGGGGGATTGGGTGGGTTTTAGAGTAGGGTTGGGTGTGTGGGTGGTGGGTTTTAATGTTTGGGGGGTTATTGTATTGTTTTTACAGGTAAAAGAGCTGATTACTTTGGGTCAATGAGCAGCAAAAGGCCCTTTTAAGGGCTATTTGTAATTTAGTGTAGGCTAAATATTAAACCATAAATTGGTCAATATAGGTGAATAACAAATAACATAAAATAGCTGAGTGAATCAAACAATGTTTAATAATAAATAAATAAATAAAATATTTAAAAAATTGACAGTCTCGACTCGCTAGTACCAATGTGTATGCACCATAAAGCAACAGGACATCAGACTATAAAATATGTATGACTAATATATAAGCAGAAATATATCTAAATGAGACTGTTATCACACATAGTAGATTGAATGCAATATTGTAGAATGAATAAGCACTAAATTGTAGCAATATAAACAGGTGTAGTCCAATTAACAATAACAAGCAAGTTCCACCAAAGGTGCAAATGAGTGATTCTAATATGAACCAAAAAATCAGAGCTAAAATATCACTAGACACATTAGGCTCAGAAAAGGTCAAAAAAATTGCTGCAGCAAAAAAAAAAAGTGGTGTGACGGTTAAAAATGACCGCATTCAAAGTTAAAAGTACTGCAACAAAAATATATAAATGCACAAAAACAGAAAAAATCTGAACAATGTATAAAATGTCTATACCATAAAAATGATTGAACCTTGAGATATCTGGGTGTCTTTCAAATCCCACGTTGATAAAATCCTTGTAGAGTTATTTGTGCATATATAAATGCTAAAATGCCAGTGTTATTATATGACAGACGTCTTTACTAGATATCCCTTAAGGCTGGTTAGCAAAGCAGCTTTCAGTATAACAAACGTTAGGGTAAGAGCGGGTGTACCTTTTAACGCTCGTTCAAAAATAATATAGGTTTGTACCTATCCAGGGGATATATATAAGATCAGACTTTTCTGCCCCTTATAAATGCTATGTGTATTTCAGCGTCTATGGGGATTCAGATTCTCTTACCCTGTTGGTGCCGGGCTTTTTCAAATTCAAGCTGTGGCTTCAGACTAATAGCCGAATGTTGCTGGACTTCAGCCGGACCCAATCCTTAAGCTGGTTACTCTGTTTGTAGCAGGTTCTGGTCTAATCCCTTGCAGATAATTCGTTTTGAATGTGCTCCTATTGTCCGGTGTTATAATTTCTGTACTCACAGAGGGACGGTCTTGGGAGCGAGATTGCTCACTTCAACTGGCCAGTTGATTTCAAGGTTATGAGCTATGAGCTGGAGCTGGTTGTCTTCTACGTGTTTCGGCTAAAGAACCTCAAGCCTTTGTCGCAGAAATGCGTAGAAGACAACCAGCTCCAGCTCATAACCTGGCACCAACAGGGTAAGAGAATCTGAATCCCCGTAGACGCTGAAATACACATAGCATTTATAAGGGGCAGAACAGTCTGATCTTATATATACCCCCTGGATAGGTACAAACCTATATTATTTTTGAACGAGCGTTAAAAGGTACACCTGCTCTTACACTAACGTTTGAAAAAGGTGGTAGTGATCACAGCGCCAAAAAGGCTAAAAAGGTAATTACACACAAGTGAGATTGGATTTAAAATTATATTTATTTAGTGTAGTATAAAACAATGTTGGTTAAAATAATCTCCTAGGAAGATTAAACCAGATAAAATAGACTAGTTATTTTAAAATTTTTGCTGCGTTAGCAATAATGTTACCATTACAAAACATAAAGTAACTCAAAATGATATTGAATGTAATAATGTAAAACTCAAAGGTAGCTTTCTATTAGACCCTGTCCCAAAGCACATGGGTTGGAATAGGGTATAATTAACCTCCCTAAACACGGTAGGAATAACTAAAAGTACAAATCTTGATGGTACTGTTCTATAGGCTAAGGGACTGATAAATAAGGTGCTAAGAGTCAGAGCACGGTATATATCAGTGGAGCTATGGATCCATAACAGTGTAGCAACCGCAGTATAGGATTCAGAAGAGGGAGTGCTTGACAAACGCCGCACTCGATTGAGAATCTTTAACACTAACCCCTTGTTACAAGGGTAGCTGCGGTACAAAAATGAAATATATATATATATATATCACAAATCCGTAATTGTGTATCACAAGTTGGTAAATATATACTGAAGGACAATCATAACAAGAGTGTCAACGATCTGTGCAACACTTAGGTTGGGAAACAAGTGCAACTGTTATGTGCAGATGTGAAAAGCATAAAATCAATACATAAAAAATATAAATATAAAAATCAAAAAACGACAGTGTCAATCCTATATGATAAAAGCAAAAATATGAAACATTAAGTGAGTGACAAGTAGCAAGTGTAAAAATGTGTAATAAAACAATATCACATGAAAAATCGTGCGTGAACGCTAAAAAACTGTGCGTGGACGCTAAAAAACTTGACTTTTAAAACCTTCTAAAAATATATATAACAGTCCAAAAAACGTTCATGGTGATATAAAGTTAGTGAAAAAATAAATTCCTTAAAGACAGAAAGTACAAAATAAAAAAGTCAAATTATCCAACAAGGTGATTATGGGTGAAATCTTATTCCCTGTGAAAAAAACTTTTTCCAATTGCTGGTGAAGGATCGTCCAAAGGAATCCTTTTGGGGATATCAGCTGGGTCTATGAAGTATCGGTGATCCCTAAAATCAAAGATACAACATAGTGTAGCAGAATTTTCCAAAAAAGAATAATCAATTATTCTTTTTTGGAAAATTCTGCTACACTATGTTGTATCTTTGATTTTAGGGATCACCGATACTTCATTCAGGATTCCTTTGGACGATCCTTCACCAGCAATTGGAAAAAGTTTTTTTCACAGGGAATAAGATTTCACCCATAATCACCTTGTTGGATAATTTGACTTTTTTATTTTGTACTTTCTGTCTTTAAGGAATTTATTTTTTCACTAACTTTATATCACCATGAACGTTTTTTGGACTGTTATATATATTTTTAGAAGGTTTTAAAAGTCAAGTTTTTTAGCGTCCACGCACAGTTTTTTAGCGTTCACGCACGATTTTTCATGTGATATTGTTTTATTACACATTTTTACACTTGCTACTTGTCACTCACTTAATGTTTCATATTTTATCATATAGGATTGACACTGTCGTTTTTTGATTTTTATATTTATATTTTTTATGTATTGATTTTATGCTTTTCACATCTGCACATAACAGTTGCACTTGTTTCCCAACCTAAGTGTTGCACAGATCGTTGACACTCTTGTTATGATTGTCCTTCAGTATATATTTACCAACTTGTGATACACAATTACGGATTTGTGATATATATATATATATATTTCATTTTTGTACCGCAGCTACCCTTGTAACAAGGGGTTAGTGTTAAAGATTCTCAATCGAGTGCGGCGTTTGTCAAGCACTCCCTCTTCTGAATCCTATACTGCGGTTGCTACACTGTTATGGATCCATAGCTCCACTGATATATACCGTGCTCTGACTCTTAGCACCTTATTTATCAGTCCCTTAGCCTATAGAACAGTACCATCAAGATTTGTACTTTTAGTTATTCCTACCGTGTTTAGGGAGGTTAATTATACCCTATTCCAACCCATGTGCTTTGGGACAGGGTCTAATAGAAAGCTACCTTTGAGTTTTACATTATTACATTCAATATCATTTTGAGTTACTTTATGTTTTGTAATGGTAACATTATTGCTAACGCAGCAAAAATTTTAAAATAACTAGTCTATTTTATCTGGTTTAATCTTCCTAGGAGATTATTTTAACCAACATTGTTTTATACTACACTAAATAAATATAATTTTAAATCCAATCTCACTTGTGTGTAATTACCTTTTTAGCCTTTTTGGCGCTGTGATCACTACCACCTTTTTCAGTATATATATTTTTTGAGGGGATTGGTTAGACCCCTTTCGTGACTCATAGCTTAAGGTATATCTTAGCGCTGAAATATCACATTATCCTTACACTAACGTTTGTTATACTGAAAGCTGCTTTGCTAACCAGCCTTAAGGGATATCTAGTAAAGATGTCTGTCATATAATAACACTGGCATTTTAGCATTTATATATGCACGAATAACTCTACAAGGATTTTATCAACGTGTGATTTGAAAGACAAAGGATATTAGACCAGTGAGCGCAGGGTGAACAACACCAAACTCCTGAGAATACCTATGTGTTCCCAAAATAGGTAAATAAAATAGCTAAAAAGGGGGAGTGAATCAGGAGCGCTACAGCTAAAGGTGCTAAGAAATAAGACTATATGTTCTATACTTAAAAATATGACAAAGACAATAGCGTATCTAAAATATGACACAAATTAATTGCACAAAAGATATTAACAAATAAAAACGGACGTCTCCGTAAGTAAAACTTCTTAAGTTGCCGCCATGTAAATGTTGCAATAGCAAAAAGAGTTTGTGGTGTAAGTATAAACAGTCCAGTGTACACTTTCAGTATTTTTATTACGTGTTGGTTTGCTAGCAAACAAGGGCTTACCCCAGACTTTCCACTCAATATTCTCTGTGGGTTAGTTACAGCCGTATGCACGATGACGTCACTTATGTGGGCGCTGTCCCAAACGGGCTCTCTGATTGGTCCAAATTCGGAACCAACCAACAGCGGTAGTGGTGACTCTTTTATCTAGAGTATAGCGATCATCCGATGACAAATACCTGCTCTTAGTGCTAGGTAGCACGCAAGGTACAAAAATGAATGATGTAAGTAAACTTGATTATCCGATAAGGAGTTCAGAGAGTTAGTTGCAAAGTCTTTCCAATAGCTAATTATATTAGCGTAATTGCACAATCCTCATGAACACTGTGGTAGCTCCAGCTACATATGGTGAATCTCAGTAGTTGTTGCAGCACATCAACGCGTTTCTCCCTCTACAGGGCTTTCTCAAGATGAAAGACACCCAGATATCTCAAGCTTCAATCATTTTTATGGTATAGACATTTTATACATTGTTCAGATTTTTTCTATTTTTGTGCATTTATATATATTTTTTTTACAGTACTTTTAACTTTGGATGCGGTCATTTTTAACCGTCACACCACTTTTTTTTTTTGCTGCAGCAATTTTTTTGACCCTTTCTGAGCCTAATGTGTCTAGTGAAATTTTAGTTCTGATTTTTTGGTTCATATTATAATCACTCATTTGCACCTTTAGTGGAACTTGCTTGTTATTGTTAATTGGACTACACCTGTTTATATTGCTACAATTTAGCACTTATTTCATTCAATCTACTATGTGTGATAACAGTCTCATTTAGATATATTTCTGCTTATATATTAGTCATACATATTTTATAGTCTGATGTCCTGTTGCTTTATGGTGCATACACATTGGTACTAACGACTGTCAATTTTTAAAATATTTTATTTATTTATTTATTATTAAACATTGTTTGATTCACTCAGCTATTTTATGTTATTTGTTATTCACCCATATTGACCAATTTATGGTTTATTATTTAGCCATTTGGCACATATAGATAACACATTTTTTCACCCAATTAGAATGTATGCAGTTAGCCACATTTAGGACACAGGTTAATAAGTATAAGATTAGGGGTGTTTAGACTCTGGGTTCATGTTAGGGTGTTAGGTGTAGACGTAAAATGTATTTTCCCATAGGAAACAATGGGAGCGTTAGGAGCTGAACGCTGCTTTTTTGCGGGTGTTAGTTTTTTTTTCAGCCAGCTCAGCCCCATTGTATCCTATGGGGAAATCGTACATGAGCATGTTTTACCTGCTTACTGCTTCCGTAAGCAGCGCTGGTATTGAGGTGAAATGTGGAGCTAAATTTTGCTCAACGCTCAATTTTCTGAGGCTAACACCGGCTTGCAGAAATCTTGTAATACCAGCGTTGTCTTAAGTGAGCAGTGAGAAAAAAAGGAGCGTTAGCATCGCACACCATTACCAATAAAAACTTTAGCCGAAAGAGACCTAATGTTAAAACAAAAAAGTGCTCAGGAAGACATACGTTTAAGATCTCTGTATGGCAGCTTTAGGGGTAGAACTGCCAAATTCCTGGCAAGAATTACTAAACATAGAATTAGTAAGCATATTCCGGCAATTAATATTGGTCAGAAAAGGTTAACAGCCAATTTAGAGATACAGAATGTCTTTTTCAAGTTTTTCCAGAACCTGTACAAGGCCGACGCACCAGATAAAACTTAAAAACCAAGATTCTGGAACATTGTAAAAGTACCAAGGCTCTCGCAGGAAGCAATGACCCAAATAAACCTCCCAATCACACGGGAAGAGATTCTACATGGGATTATGCATGCAAAATTAAATAAGGCCCCGGGCCCAGATTCACTGCCGTTGAATTCTATTGAATATTAAAAGAACAAGCTATACCTATACTACATAAGCAATATAATGCTTATTATATAACAGGCTCCAATAGCTCTAGATGTTTTGCATCTTCAAATATTACCTTAATATTAAAAAAAGCTAAGAACGCAGAAGATCCTGCATCATATAGGCCTATATCTCTTCTCAATTTCGATTACAAATTACTCACTTCTATAATTGCCAAGAGATTAGCTCCATACCTAGTTGATATAATACATGTAGATCAATCAGGTTTCATGCCCGGTCGGCACCTTACTAAAAATATACGAAAAGCCATGATAGTATTGGATCATTATTGGAATAGGTATAAGGCAGATCAACAAAAAAATTCAAAGGCCGCAATATTAATGGTTGATGCAGAAAAGGTCTTTGACTATATTAGCTGAGACCATCTTTTTTATACATTACATAAATTTGGATTTACAGGTAATATCAATCATTTTATACATTTAATCTATAACAACCCCCATTCGGCTATCATTGTTAACGGTGAAATCTCTGAAACTTTAGAGGAACTAGACAAGGATGCCCACTACTTTCCCCGCTCCTTTTTAATATGGCGCTAGAACCGCTGGCAATTCTATTACGACAACAGTTGGAGGGTGCACTTACAGGTAATCAGCACATTATTCTTTCACTTTATGCAGATGACTTGCTCCTGTTCTTGGGTAATGTGGAATCAGATTTAGACAAATTACTCTACAACATACAAGTCTTTCAATCATTTTCCGCATACAAAATCAGAACTTCTTCGGCTAAGCAAGTCACCCACTTATTCTTCCAAGCATCCTTTCAAGGTAGTATTTCAAAATAAATACTTAGGCATAATGTTGTCAAGGAATCCCGACGAATGTTACACGTTAAATTTCCCCAGTTTTTTTACGCAATTTAAAAAGAAACTATCCGACTGGGGAAATTTACTGATTTCTTTAGCTCGAAGTAACCTAATTAAAACAATTTTGTTCCCCAAATTACAATACCTACTTCAGAGTATACCAATTTTTCTGTGTATGCCAGATATAAAGAATTTTAATCAGGTGTTTCATATGGAAGGATAAAAGACCGCGCATCGCTTTGAATAAGTTGACTCGTCGTAGGGAGGTAGCTGGCCTAGCGTTCCCAGATATCAAGTATTATAATTTAGTGACAATCTTGAAGTTTGCATTTGATTGGGTAACAGAAAAGGAACACATGACATTATTAGCATGTGAAGTAGATTTACTGATTTAAAAGCCATTTTACATTGTCTCTTACCAAAAATACCTATAAATGTCTCTTGCTTGATAACCCTGAAAAATGTATTTTTCGCATGGCAAAAATACTGTAATGAGATTAATTTAAACCCACACTGTACAGAATTCCTCCCAATTGTGGGTAATTCAGAATTTATTCCTGGTATTCATTATCTTCAAAGAATTGAAGAACAAAGGTTTTAACGCGGGTTAAACAACTTATTTCAGACAAAAATACTATGTGTTCTTTTCATAATATTTTGAATTGTTTCCAATTTTCTCAAAAGGATTTTTTTGCCTTTTTGCAACTCAGACACTATATAACTGAATTGAAAAACAGATACGACCCTGACTGTCCTTTGGGTCTGCTGCACAATGGGATTAAGTTATACCAAGATGGAATATATTCCATCTCACTTTTTTACAATATAGTAAATACTCACGCAGACTTACTCCAATGGGCAGAGATTTTAGCGAAATGGACAAAGTTTTTCTCTGAAATTGAGCTACAAAATATCCAAAACAGTTTTAAGTTGATATATAAATCTTTGGTTCCAACCTCATGGCAAGAATCGCATTTAAAATGAATTAATCAAATTTACATCACCCCAGATAAGTTAACCAAATAGTATAGACACCAGGTCTATTGCCCTAAGTGCAACCATGAACATGCAGATATCTTGCATTATTTTTGGATATGCCCCAAGATTGTTCAGTTATGGGCGCAGATCAATTTTTGGATAAATAATGTACGTGGTGTAGATTTTACCATCTCCTCACAGCACATCTTTTTTGTAGCCGCCTACTCTGAAGCAGGTCATAATTTCGATTTAATTAACACAATCATTTTATTAGTACGGAATCTCCTGCTAAAGAACTGGAAAGCAAGTTATGCGTCTAAATTTACTTATTTCAAAAAAGAATTCATTAGGCAAATTGCATCAGAACAATACACGATTCAGAATTTTGAGAATAAGCGTTTGAAGTACTTCTTCTCCAAATGGCTCAAAGTCTATCAATCTCTACCAAGGGATTCCCACATCCAATTAGTTCAGCCTTTTAATAAGACAGAATATGTCCTCCAAAACATTCATGCAGGTCATTTCCCAGCGTTCTGGGCCTAATAATAATAGTTACCATAATGAATTATCACACTTTGTGGGCAGGGAAACAAAAGGAACTAAACCTAAATTAATCAAGGAGGTGGGAAGGGAGGGGGGCTGTGTTTGTGGGGTTTTTTTTGTCTTGTTTTGTTTTGTTTTGCTCGGGGTGCTAACCAAATAATTATGTTTATTTTGGACAGATTGTATCAGCTAGAAATTCTGCAGGGCTCTGATGGCAAATTTTCCTTGTTTATTACCATATCAACCCAAGTAGGTTACTTTTTTGCTTTTATTTTTTTGTTCTGATATATATATATATATATATATATATATATATATATATATATATATATATATATATATATATATATATATATAGATAGACTTGATATTATCCAGATATAAAATGGTAAACATTCGAACAAAGTGAATGTAAGATGGTAAATATGTATGTTTTTGACTAAGTGACTGTTATACATATGTTGTATATACCAGATGTATTTATATGCCATTTTGCACTGTGTGGCACCAAACTCATTGTTTGTGATGGGGCATATTTATCAAGCTCCGAGTACGATCAGGTTGATTGACACCTCCCTGCTGGCGGCCCATTGGCCATGAGTCTGCAGGGGGCGGCGTTACACCAGCAGCTCTTGTGAGCTGCTGGTTCAATGCTGAATACAGCGAGCGTATTGATCTCCGTATTCAGCGAGGTCTGGTGGACCTGATCCGCACTGTCGGATCAGGTCCGCCAGACCTTGTTAAATAGGGGCCATTGTATTCATTTTGTTGGGCCCAAATAAAAAAAATAAAAAACAATATTGCCAGCTATCATATCTGGAAAATTGTATTGTTAAAGGGACAGTCTACACTTCTGTTAACATTATTTTATATTGAAAAATAAAAACCGAAGATCCGCCTTCACTATACCCCTTCTGCCTTGCCGCCTTGCTTCTGTACTAATCACTGTCGCTACCTTCTCTAATACTGGGTAAATATGGCAGCCGAACTCCCCACACTGTTACGTAGCTGCCTTCTTCTTCAAATGATCAGCAAATCAGAATCCAATCCTCGGTCAGAAATTGCAAGAGCGTGCAATTTCTGACCGAGGATTGGATTCTGATTTGCTGATCATTTGAAAAAGAAGGCAGCTATGTAACAGTGGGGGGAGTTCGGCTGCCATATTTACCCGGTATTAGAGACGTTAGTGACAGTGATTAGTACAGAAGCAAGGCGGCAAGGCAGAAGGGGTATAGCGCAGGCGGATCTTCGTTTTTTATTTTTCAATATAAAATAATGTTAACGGAAGTGTTGACTGTCCCTTTAAGGTGCATATATAATCGTAACAAAATTGTTCACCAAAAATCTTATTTTATTAAAAATGCAAAATTTGTATGTAAATTATACAGAAATAACTAAATAAAATATGTACTTATAAGTACAAAATGTACAATTGTTTTATTGTAAAATGGCCTAAACATGAGTGTTCCATTGGCATTTATGAAATTATCTCTCAAATCCAAGCGTAATTAAACTAAAAGTGGCAAGGTGGTGACAACATATGCAAAATACTTAATACCCTAAAAGGAAAACACATGCATACAAAAATAGAGGCAATTGTATGCTATTTGCAGAAAGCAGTGCAAAGGGATTTGTTTTTGATGCAGGATTTCATTTTTAAAGTGGGCCCTTACTCACTTTTAACTTTAATTTACCAAGCAAAGTTTTGCTTCCCAGTGAGCTCCATTACTTTCTAAGACAACATCTCAACACTACAGGATCTGCCCATTTTCAAAGATAATTCAATAAGGGAAGCCCCTGCTAGGATCAGCATTAAAAACCATGGGCCCGATCCGATATGCAGCGTCGCCCGCAAAAGCCGGCGATGCCAAATTTTGCGCTGGTTTGGTATCACATATACGGCGTAGCATACAACTTACGTGCGTATATTTCTGCCTTTGCCTGTATTATCTTTACCCATAGACTGACATACAAAACACTCGCAGTTTGGTATCCAATATACAGCGTAAGGACTTACGCGCGCAGATTTCAGAAAATCTACTCCACTCTCATCTCGCTACAAATTGCAGGCGCAGGAACCCTTGCACTGACTAAAAAAGCAACGTAACTCCCTGGAAGCCTTAACAAACACATACATTTAAACAGCACCTCAAGGTTAAAGGGACAGTATACTATGATATTGCTTTTTTAAGGTTTATTTGTGTATTTGAAATAGTTTCAAGCCACAACATAATCAAATGGATTGAGCTTGTAGGTACTTTATCACATTGTGGACATATACTTGCTTATTTACTTTAAATTAGATTACCTTCATCGCTTTAGAACCCACTGGAGTGTAATTTATTATAATGCTAACACAGCTTGGCACTGATGCCAAAATATATAAAGGGACAGTCAAGTCCAAAGAAAATCTTCTTCTTTTAAATAGGGCATTTTATTTCAAACTACTTTCAGATTTAATTAGAACACTTGCTTTGTTCTCTTGGTATTCTTAGTTGAAAGCAAAACCTAGGATGGCTCATATGATCATTTCTAACACCTTCTTGAAGGCTGCCTCTTTGCAATTGTGTCAAACCAATCACAGACACCACAACCTCTCACATGCAGACTTAAAAAACCTGATAATGCCCACCCTATAAGTAACATCACTACTATATATACCAATGTGTCAATTTATATTGGATGTGAGATACATTGATTTACATCTTACAAGTGAATATTACTATATGTACCCCTCAGAAACAACTATTGTGGATGTGAGTTATAGTACAAGAATATGTCATAAACATGATAATATTACCTTTTTTGGGCCATTTCCGCACAGGCCTTATTATATTTTTAAACAATATTAATGTACTAAAACACCCCTCACATGGATGTGGATGACAATTATACGGTAAATAACAGAGGACAAGATTTATGGTGAACTATAAGAATATTTTTTTTTTCGGCTTCTTGGATGAGGGGGCTGAGGTGACTGGAGTGGATTTCCTCGTTCTCCTGGTTTGGGAAGCTTCAGATGATTCTGCTGGAGTGCTGGCCACAGATTATAGGCTGGAGGCAGTGTCCTGCTGGTGTGTGAAGTGCTCAACCAACACACCCAAGAGTTGGTTTTGTTCCCGCCATCTGTTGTCAATCTGCATATCAGAAATAACTCTCATCATCTGCAACTGGTTTTGTACTATACCATTTAATGATGCTGCCATGTCCCTCTGCAGCTCTATGGTACGCTGGAGTCTTTTTGTCTGCTCTCGCAGCTTGTTATGAGCCTCCTCTGGAGTGAAATGTATTCCTCACCCAGGGGAGAATACAGTGGATCTACAGGCTCTTGAGCAGCAGTGATTCTATGTGCAGGTTCAGCTCTATCTGCTGGTGCATCATGGACAACTGCAGCTGCTGGTGCTTCAGGGACAACTTCAGCTGCTGGTGCTTCAGGGACAACTTCAGCTGCTGGTGCTTCATGGGCTACTGCAGCTGCTGGTGCTTCAGGGACAACTGCAGCTGCTGGTGCTTCAGGGACAACTTCAGATGCTGGTGCTTCATGGACAACTGCAGCTGCTGGTGCTTCAGGGACAACTTCAGCTATATGCTCATATGAGGATGGTGGAGCTCTCCAGAGGGAAGCGGATGGTGGAGCTTTCCCAAGGGAAGCGGATGGTGGAGCTCTCCCAAGGGAAGAGGATGGTGGAGCTCTCCCAAGGGAAGAGGATGGTGGAGCTCCCAGGCTGGATTGGTAGTCCCATTGATGACTAGTGTGTGACCACTCAGCCTGTCCGGTTTGCATTTCTTGCGACATCCACTGTGTGGAAAAGCCATGACTAGCCTGATATTGTATTGGGGGGGTTAAAGACATGGACCCTTCGTGGCTGACTTGGCTCCCCCTCAAAGCCAAAATGATATTCCTCAGGCCAGGTATCTTGCCAGGGGTCATATGCCAATGGTGGTGGCATCACTTCTGGGTCCTCAATGGAGGCAATACAACCCTGCTCATGCCTGGGAGCATACTGTCCATGTTGGTGCCTGAAGACTGGTGGTGGTGGTGGCTGCATGACTGTGACTGGTGGTGGAGGTGGCTGCATGCCTGTGACTGGTGGTGGTGGTGGAGGTGGTGGCATGCCTGTTTGCAGCCTGGTGACAGGAGGTTCTGTGGAGGAGCCAACTGATTATAGGGATTAGTACAGTCATATATATGTCCATGTGGGCATACAATATACATTGATACATGCTTGGGACAATACTCATTCTCATGTCAAACTGTATAACATGCATGTGCACAATGTGATTTGTGATATGAGGGATTTTAATCTGCACAGTATACAGGTATGTGTTTCATACAATAGTTATGTGTACATGTCAGTGATGGAGAAAATGTGTTCTTTAAGTGACACTCAAGTCGTACAATTTTCTTTTGCCTGATGTAGGCACAGAACCTGTTTTCTGAGCTAAATGTATTGTGATGGCTATAGTGTCCATTTACTGAAAACTAAACATGTGGCTTGTGGCCTGTGTTACTCTGAGACATGTTAGTATTGCACTATTCCACCTCATATCATGAATTGCCTTGTGTTAAGGAGCATTAATGTGAAATATAATTGTAGATGTTTTTGTTAGTAGGCCAAATACCATGCTCCTCATTGTGTACATGAATGTGTGACATTAAAGGATGTTATATCTCAAATACATATAATACTGGTGTGTGGGATGTTACTCACCAGCATGAGGTGCTGTGGTTACAGCCCCTGAGTCACGAGCCCCTGGAAGTCCACGGACTGCTGTGATACTCAGGGAGCTGCTTATCATCTCCTGCCAGGTGTTGTATTCGGTTTCCAGGGGTGGACCACCACCTGTTCCCCTCTGGTGCATGGCTTCCTGCTCGATCTTCTCTTTCACCCGCCTCTTGCAATCGTTCCACCTTTTTTTAAGTCCCTCGACAGTCCTCCTCTGCGGGCCACACTGTTTACAGCATCCTCTACCGCCAACCTTGCTGCCTTACGCCTTCGGGCAATGCCTTTGCCCTTCTCCTGGCAAAAGAAAGGAATGTGGTTGTCCATGATGGCCTGGACTAGCGCAACATTCTCTTCGAATGAGAAGTTTGGGCATCTCATGCGCTCCTCCTCTGTGGCCACCTGGCTTCCTCCCTGGGATGTCCCTGGTGTGGGTTCCTACATATTCTCTCTCTCCTCCCCCCTTCTGTCCCCATGTGCACCCTCTGTCCCTCTTCTAAGTGTGCCTGGTCTATGGGCATCTCCCCTCCCATCATCCCTTCTAACTCTCCCTCTCCCCACTCCACATACTCCCTGATGGGGACCCCGCTGCTCCTCCTGTCCGATACACTACTCCTCTCCATGCAACTCCGCTCCCCTCCTCCCCTCTGCCCTATCTCTCTCTACCATCCTCACACTACACACTCACACACTCACACTCACTCCCAGTTCAATCACACACAATCACAACCAAACATTCAGCCTATCACACTGTAAAATTGAAATAAAATGTGTGAGGTGTTAGAAAAAAAAGTGTTGTGTATTTTGTATATGTATGTATGCAAAATGTGTGCAATATGTAAAAATAAGTGTAAGTAAATGTGTATTGTGTGTGTTGTGTATTTTGTATATGTATGTATGCAAATTGTGTGCAATATGTAAAAATAAGTGTAAGTAAATGTACAAGCTTACCCAAACAAAAATCGGACTTAACTAACTATTATGCTGCGCCTCTCTCACTACTAAACTCATTGTAGTGTGCTGTAGCTCAACGAACCATCCAAACACACTGAAGAAAATGGCGGCTGTGCATGGATTTATATATGACTTTTGAATAGCGTAGTTACGTTGCGCATTTTTAGATGGAATCGCGGGTAATTATTACGAGTGTTAGCCAAATTTGCATAAAACTACACTTTATTGAGACTTTACGTGAACAAAATACTGATGTAAGTACTTGCGACAACTAAAATGTGTATTTGCGCACTTTTCGTAACAACGTCAGTTTGTCCTACTTACGCCACTTTAGCATCTGACGGCGCCATATATTGGATAGCCCGATGTGCGATGTGAAATTACGGGCGGCGCGGGTTCCCTCGCTTGCGCCGAAAATTACGCCATATATCGGATTGGCCCATGGTCTGAATCAACGAAGTTTAGATAATCGGCCCAAGGATGTTTATTTATTTTTTCTTTAACTGTTTCAAAATTCCATTTTTTTGTGTAGCTAGTACTTGCTTTATTGTAAAATCAGTGCTATTTTTTATTGAAAACAATAGCTTGTGCTACTATCACATTTTATACAGGTACAAGGTAAGTATGCTTGAGTCTCTAGAATAAGGTGAGCATACACAAGTATCAGGTAAGAATACTTTGTCTTACAGGAACAAGGTAAGACGGCCATATCTCAGCCTATAGTGAATGACATAGTGAGCTTTTATAGGAACTCCCACACCTGAGTCCTCCAGGGAGAAGTTCCAGTAATTGGGACATGGCCCCATTAAATCCCGGCAGCGTGGAGCCGCGCACGCCTAGGAGTATCTGAAGCAGGAGCAGGAGGAGTCTCAGTGTCTCACCACGTGGGAGGCCGGGCAGGAGCAAAGCTCCATAGGTAAGTCCTTACACATATAGAAAATAGCTATATGTAAAAAACTAAATTATATGCTTAACACTGCTTAGTTTACATTACAGCTGACTTAATTTTGAAATACATACAAACAAGCCTAAATCCTGCATTTTACCAGATCTAATGGTATGAGACTGTACCACAGCTTAAAAGACTATATAGAGTAGTGCATTTTCAAAATACATAAGTACAGCTGACAGATGGGAACATTTGTACATCAGTTTTGAAGTAGTGCTCTTGGTTGGAGAAAATGGGGAGAAATAAAATACCCAAACATATGTCAACCTTTTAAAAGTACTTTTCTTCATCTTCCCATTCTAACAGAACATTAATGTACAATTTTGAATTCACAGAAGTATTTTTGTTTGCACATTTAAAAATATGATTCTTTAAAAAGTAGTCTGCTATTTTTTTTTTATCACACACTGTTGATTTAGGGGATGGCAATGTGCAGAAATTTTACCTCCTGTGAGTGTTTCTGTGGGTGTCTGTGTTTATGTCTTTGTGCTTTTGTTGGTGTCTCTATGAGTGTTTATGTATTTTTTTCTGTTGGTGTCTCTATGAGAGTTTGTGTGTATGTATTTATGAATTTTCTGTGGATGCCTCAGTAAGGGTGGGTGTGTATGTCTTTGTGTGTCTTTGTGTGTTTTCTGTGGATGTCTCTGTGAGGGTTGTGCATATGTCTTTGTGCATTTTCTTTGGGTGTCTTTGTGAGGGTGTGTGCACATGTCTGTGTGTTTTCTGTGGGAGTCTTTGTGAAGGTGTGTGCATATGTCTGTGTATTTTCTGTGGGTGTCTCTGTGAGGGTGTGTATGTATGTATGTCTGTGTGTTTTCTGTTGATGTCTCTGTGAGGATGTGTGCACATGTATGTGTGTTTTCTGTGGGTATCTTTGTGAGGGTGTGTGCATATGCCTGTGTGTCTTCTGTGGGTATCTCTGTGATGGTGTGTGCACATGTCTGAGTGATTTCTGTGGGAGTCTCTGTGAGGGTGTGTGCATATGCCTGTGTGTTTTCTATAATAATATACTTTTAACCTCTGTGATTATCTTGTATCTAAGCCTCTGCAAACTGCCCCTTTTTTCAGTTCTTTTGACAAACTTGCAGTCTAGCCAATCAGTGCCTGCTCCCAAATAACTTCTTGTGCACAAGCACAGTGTTATCTATATGAAATAAGTGAACTAACACCCTCTAGTGGTGAAAAACTGTTAAAATGCAATCTGAAAGAGGAGGGCTTCAAGGTCTAAGAAATTAGCATATGAACCTCCTAGGTTAAGCTTTCAACTAAGAATACCAAGAGAACAAAGCAAAATTGGTGATAAAAGTAAATTGGAAAATTGTTTAAAATGACATGCTCTATCTGAACCATGAAAGTTTATTTTGGCCTAGACTGTCCCTTTAACCTTTAAATTATTGTTGAGGCAGTTCAGGGCCCTTCCTTTTAGCCACCGCATGCTGTTGTCATCATATAGTTGGAATCTTCCTTGACAAAAAGATAATCCATATTTTGTCTTGTAAATCTCCTTTTTTGACAAAACTGTAGTCTACCTCATTACTTGTCAGGTCAATGTAAACACGTGCTGAGTGTCTGTGTGGGTGTCTGTGTCTGAGTGTGTTTGTGTGTTTCTTTGCACTTCTGCTAGAGTGTCTATATGTGAATCCTTATGTGTGAGTGTGTGTTTCAGTGTATGAGTGTGTCTGTGCATTTCTGTGTTTGTGTGCTATTACCTTTACAACATTTCCAAGTTTGACTACACTTAAGAATAAAGTGCCTCTATGATTTAGTCACTTGGTCAAAAATTACACATGTCAAGGGGGGGGGGGTAAGTAAGGGCCCTGTTAATGGTGAATTTTGTAAACAAAACAACAAAAAACACATTAAATAAATGTTTCTAAAGGATTGTGATCAACCCCTTAATGTTATATTAGATAATGTGTACTTCAAGTGTAGCTTCTTTTCTGTGATGCCTCACATTTTTTGCCAAATAAGAACAATCTAAATTATGGCCACATATTGCTGCCCACTAGCCTTGATGCTGGGTGTACAGGAGTGGAGATGTCTGCCTCTTTTTTTCTGGCATTTCTTAAATGGAACCTTTTGAATGTATACAGTTCACTTCACTACACTATAATAAAACTGCAACTAAAGCATATTACAACATAAGTCTTTAAATTACGATTTAATTATAATTATATAAGTGTATTTTGGGAGTCTTTATCAATAAGAATCCATGATTAAAGGGACACTGAACCCAAATTTTTTCTTTTGTAATTCAGAAAGATCATGCAATTTTAAGCAACTTTCTAATTTACTCCTATTATCAATGTTTCCTAGTTCTCTAGCTATCATTATTTGAAAAAGAAGGCATCTAAGCTTTTTTTGGTTTCAGTACTCTGGACAGCACTTTTTTATTGGTGGATGAATTTATCCACCAATCAGCAAGGACAACCCAGGTTGTTCACCAAAAATGGGCAGGCATCTAAACTTACAATCTTGCATTTCAAATAAAGATACCAAGAGAATGAAGAAAATTTGATAATAGGAGTAAATTAGAAAATTGCTTAAAATGTCATGCTCAATCTGAATCACAAAAGATTTTTTTTGGGTACAGTGTCCCTTTAACTAGAAAAAGCATATGTGTAAAGTAAAATTCTTGGAAAAAGGGAGGAAATATCATAGTTCTGCATGAAACTATCTGCTTGAAGTGCGATTGACCCTATAATATACATTCTTGGTGACATATGAAAAATAGAAATAAACTTACTAAATTCAGCTGTAACTTAAACCTTTCTGCTGCTCATTATAAGGTTTGCTGCTTGTCACAAAGAACACTGCTGGGGAACTCTGACACCTGCTGACAACTTTATTCAACTCCTATTCTTCTGTATTAAGACTAGACGTTAAATTCACATTTCCATAAACCTTGATTATATAAGAACATTACCTTGTGGCAATAAGAGTTCCATGCAGTTTATATGAATTCCAAGGAAAGAAGTAAGTATTTCAAATTCTGTTGATTTTTGTCCTAGTTGGGCAGCCATACATGTTCCTAGTTTATGAATCAATATAAAATCCATTGAAGTATTCTATAAAAAAAAAAAGTTTGAGTTATTTCACGTAGGAATCTAAACTAATAAAAATCACCAGCTATTTAAAATATTTCATCTACAATAAATCTAAATTGATTGAGAGACATTTGTGCTTTTTATATTGTTATCATTTCAGTTTTGCAAGTTCATATATTTTAATAAATAATATTTAACTTTCCAATTGTTACAGATGGCTGGTAGCACATTTATTAATTTTATTGCTACTTTTCTTCATCAAGTCAATGGCAATATTGCTGGCACACAAAATCTCATGTTCAAGTTGAAAAATGGTTAAACATTTTACTGCCAAACAGCTCATGCATAATTTAATTTGTACTCTTTATTTACTTGCATGCAATTGGTGCAATTTTCTTATACAGACAAGCTATGTAACAATTTAGACCTGATGACTTAATTTGCATTAGCGAAGTGAGAGAAATTAGGAATACAAAAATGCAACAGAGCAGTTTTATATGCTCAGTATGTAAAGTACCCTCCTTTGTATAGCTCAGCAAAATTGTTTTTTAACTGTCTTGAAAAAAGATGCTATGAGCTACCTCTAGACTATTAATAATCAATCCTGCTTGTTAGTTTGCTAATGCACACTTACAATTATATATACTGCCCTATCAAGCATTTATCAAAAACGAATTAAGTTTGAAAATTAGTCACTTCATATTCAAATATGTAGTCCCCTAGGCAAAATCTCCCCTGTTAAAAGGAACAATAAATAAACAAATTGAAACCAAAGGAGAGCTAGGTGAGCAACCAGAGCTGTAAGTTTAGGGACTTAATGTGGCCCTGGGCCATTTAGGTAAATGCTGTAACTAAGGGCTCGATTCCCTTAAGCTCTCTGGTCTGGCAAAATTACTCTAGGAGTCTTGTCAGTACTGTAAGGTCCTTTAAAGGATTTTAGAAAGGCACATTTTAGCTTTAGAACCGTTTATATCATTATGCAGGTTCTGGATATGAAAGAAAGACAAAAACATTACAATATAAGTTCTTAAAAAGATCCCAAACATTTTCTGAGATTTTTTTATTGCTAATTGGCTATGCAATAATATTTGTGGTTCTTAATTTTATGAAATGTAGGATTTTAACTTCACAGTTTCATATCCATCATGACTCTCATTCTCTCTCTCTGTGTGTGTCTGTTTCTGTATCTCTGTCTGTCTCTCTCTCTCTTACAAGTACGTTTTTTGCACGTGTCTGGTAGCACTCGTATTACAAGTTGAAAATAAAACGTTTTTGCTCTCGCACTAACCCAACAAGTGAAAACCCAAAATTAGAATATAGAATATTGAGTGCAAGTAAACGTATTTGCCTATAGAAGTTAATGGAGCAAAAAAGTGTCAAACCGCCACCGCGCCGCTGATGTTGCCATAGACGTGGCGGTGGTGACTTGTTGCTATGGTTGTTGCCATAGACACCGCGATGGTTCAGAGCGTGCGGCCATGACGTCATAGCCACACACTGTCTCTCCTGGATGCCGCTCCTGATTGCACCTGTGTGTCCTCCTTGGTGCCAATCTGCACCTATGTAAGTACCCTATTTCCCTTACTACACTGCCCAAGTATAGGTGTTACTGTGTGTGCTCCTGGGTGCTGTATTACTTATATTGCTGGATTGCCATATGGTTACTGAACTCTGCCTGTCTGACCACTCTGCCTGCTTAATCCTTGTATTGTTGGATTGCCTTATCATTGCTGAACTCTGCCTGTCTGACCATTCTATTGGTTTACCCATGAACTATTATACTGCTGGATTTCCTTTGTTGCTGACACCTGCCTGTTTCTGACCATTCTATTGGTTTACCCCTGAACTGTTTTACTGCTGGATTTCCTTTGTTGCTGACACCTGCCTTTTCCTGACCATTCTATTGGTTTACCCCTGAACTGTTATACTGCTGGATTACCTTCCTGTTGCTGGACTCTGCCTGTCTTGACCATTCTCTGCCTTTATCTTATTGCCGTGAAGGACTACCCTGTCTACCATGAGTATTGCTTACCTCATTTTATAAACTCACTCTGTTCTGGGATATTTCCTATCCTTCCACTTGACGCCGGGATAAGAAGACTACTGGCCAAGTTTGGTCGGAAAGAGAAATATCCCACGAGCATTACAACTTGCGCACAAACCCAATCACATATTCTCAAGCGCGCTAACCCAACATAAAAATATGAATATTTCACATTCTAATGTTCTTTACATATCAGAATATGTTCTATTTATTTATAAATCCAAAATGTCCAGCACCTTGGGAGATGTAGTAGATGTGCCAGCTATAGGGATAATGCACATGCCCCAAATAGATAAACCAAAACAGATTAGGATTAAGAATTTGTGTCCGAAACGTTGCTTTGTTTGTTTGGCTGAATACATTTCCTTGAAGTCAGTGGTGATCCTGCTATTTCTGCTCTATTTATTTCTAAATATACATTTCTACATATATCTGATGGTATTTGGTACAATATATATCTATATAGATGATTATATATAGGTATTAAATATGAATATTGCATAATATGCTTTTACATGTTTTCATCTATTTGACTGCAATGGACTCCAGTGCACTTACAGTATATATATGTCTATATATGTGTTATATGTGTTCATATACATTTATGTGTATTTACATCTTTAAATACATATATACACATATAAATAAATAATTAGATACACACACATATATATATATATATATATATATATATATATATATATATATATATATATATATATATATATATATATATATATATATATATATATATATATATATATACAAAATAAAGATTGTACTCACAGGTCTTTCATCAACTTAAGTACAAGTACTTTAATGTGGAACGTTTTCGGGGATCTAGTCCTCTTCGTCAGCATACAACAGTGATAAAATGCAAAACTTTTATAGTGTTAGCAAACAAACAAACCTCTTACCTAAGCGGCCCCAAACTAGCGGGAAAGGAACGCAGCTTGCGTTCCACTGAATAATCAAAACTGGAAGTACAGGTATGTCACATCCGGCCATAGGAATAATATAAAAAATTACTGAATCAGTAATATCGTTATTTGTATATTCATAGTGCACAATAACAGAACATAAACTTGTGTAGCATACCTACCACTTAATGCCATCTCATCCCCATATTACAAAGAGATAGAAACCGGAAACGGAGCAACCCTATGTTTACATGGTTGCTATGGTTACAGCCAATATCATTACCAATCCCTATAAAGTGCGAATAGTTACTTATTGCAAGCAACATTTATCGTTGTGCTCAGTAGTAAAATAGTGCAAACATGTGTGATATGCATCCAAACATAGGACCATCTTACATCCATAAGTGTGATGAGATAGTAACCGATATCAGAGCAACCCAATACAAGAATGGTTGCTATGGGTACAGATAGTATCGCTGTATAACTTGATGTGAAGTGAAAAACTACGGTAGTTATACATATATGTGAAATACATACACATTAAAATATTTATACTATCTCAGTATAAATAGTAGCACAGGGTAAAATGATTATACTACACGTCACATCACATATAATATGATCAGATTCATTGTTACCCTGTGTGTATCTCCTAATTGAACACAATAAAAACAGAAAAGAAACATGAAGACTATATCGTAGCAGAATGTTGCAAACTAAATTCCCTGTGTAATGGAGTACAGCTTATATCCCTATAATATAAAGACCTAGCTGGTCAATGTGAGCTAACTGTCACAAAATAATGAATATCTTTAGACTGAATAAAGCTGAAAAATATAGTATATCTATACTGGACCCAGTGATATAGTACCCAACAGTCATCCTAAGCATTGTTGGTCAATACTAATCTTCTCACTTGGATCTGATCATGTTATATCAGTACCATAAAGCAATACTCTGTAAGAATACTAAACATATCTTGGTGCCTGTGGCCAATCGTACAGCATATAATCATATCTCAATATCACTGTATACAGAGAGTCCACTATTGTAGTATAATCCACCCCCATAGACTTATGGGTATCCTACATAGCACTTTCCAAAAGCGTGTATTAAATGAGTGTCCACCAATGAGATGCAGGACTTCCACACAGAGAGCGGGATACATAATGCTTCCACTCCCGTGTGCTGTGGGCATAGAATGGGGGGTGACCCCAACAAGTGGGATCCCTACCCATTTAGCACCTAAACAGAGTCACCGCCACCCAGGGATGCACTCCCAGTATGTATCACGCACCTCAGAGCTATAGGAATACCTTGAAGTCTGGGGTTGTTTTCAGTCCACCAGGATGAATTGTACCTAGCCGGTAAATCCATTGCGCCTCCCGCATCAACAACAGCTTGTTACGATCAACACCTCTCTCCAAGATGGGCACATGATCTATAAGGATATACCGGATAGATGAAATGGAATGGCCTGCCCTGGCACAGTGCCTTGCTACAGGTTGGTCCGAATCACCCCGATGGAGTGCCGTTCTGATGGCATGCCTGTGATTGGCCATGCGTTCCCTTAGAGTTCCAGATGTTTTTCCCACATAAAAGCTGGAACACTGGCAAAATAACAAATATACCACATGGGTAGTGGTACATGTTATGGAATGTCTGATGACAAAATTACAATTGGTATGTGGATGGTGGAAAGATTTGGTATTAATCAACCCATTACATGTGGTACAACCAAGGCAGCAATATGAACCTTTGATGTTGCTCCATGTACCAGTGGTGTAGCTCCGTTTAGGATCCATCTTGACCAGCAAATCTTTCAGCTTGACACCTGGAGATTAGTGGCAAAAGGAAATCTTGGGTCTGAAGACACAATCGGCCAGTATGCCCGAAGGATTTGTCCCGTGTTCCTGGTACATGGAGTAAATGTAGTGGACATGATTAGTTTGTCCGAGGAACCATTCTTTGGTTTGTTTTGGATTAAGTCCAACTGTGTCAGTGGAGATACTTTGTCAATCATTTCTTTAACCAGACTCTTTTTATACCCTCTTTCGCTTTACTGAAAGGCATCGTAAAATCCCAATTCATTAGGACGATGCGCAACAATTCAGATACAGCGACATGGGTTTCCAAGCTAACTGGAATGGGTTTACTTTTTTTTCTAAACGTTTTTGTTTACATAACCTTATTCAGTAAAGGTTGGGATGAAATAGGCAGAAGCAACTATTTCAGTTGGCAAAATTAAGGTAAAGGAACTTTCTTTAAACAATTTAATACATGCCGGCAGGCAAAATCGTTTGTTGGGAATACATTAAAGAGAAAAAATAATCACCTTGGTTTGTTTTTCTTACTGTAGATAAAGATGGGAAGTGCATGAGCATTACGTTAATGTTAATACATGCCGGCAGGCAAAATCATTTGTTGGGAATACATTAAAGAGAAAAAATAATCACCTTGGTTTGTTTTTCTTACTGCAGATAAAGATGGGAAGTGCATGAGCAATACGTTAATGTTAAAGGCATCTCCTATGTTTTCATCCACCTTCACATGTCAAATTTTACAATCTTGTATAAAGAAATATAATCATAATAGGCAAACAAAAATGAAACAGATAGGCCTTTTCCCCCCTTCAGATAGACAATGCATAAATGTATTTAATATTAATAAGCCATCCAAATAACAATGGTTTAGTATCCCTTTAACAAATGTAATAAGTTTATATAAATTAAATAATTCAGTCAAATTGACATATTTTAATAAAAAAAATTTTTTTTATCTACAGTATACTTACTTTACTACATTTCTATTACAATCACACTTTATCAAACATGTTTTTTTTGTTTGTTTTTAGGATATACGTTTGGTATAGTAAAATTGCAATAGAATTGTATCAAATTAAGTTTACTCAGTACTGAACAGGTGTACTTCTATACTAATAATACATTTGTTACAGTGTGGCTGCAATATTAGAACTACAAATTTACAATACAGTGATAATGTATAGCTGCTATAAAAACACAATATTACTAAAGAGGTCAAATTTCTAAAACAAGGGTTTACATAGTGCTAAGTTAAAAAAAGCATTATTGTAAAACAAAAACAAAAAATCTGCGGCTACTGTCTTCAATGGGATATTCATATCTTCTTCCTAAAATGAAAAGAACATACCAAAAGTTAAAAACATGTTTATATTTTAGAGTATAATACATACATATAGCACACCACATACACATGCACAATATACCCACAATCTTGCTGCTCATATAGGTTTATTATTTATTTATTTTAAAAATTTTATTATACAAAAAAGAAAAAAGACAAATACAAACAACACACACATAACACACAATTCTCCATGCATGGAGATTACAGCATAAAAGAAACAATATATAGAAAGGGACAAAAGCCAGGTAGCCATGACCCTTTCCCGGACAACTCAAAAAAAAAAAAAAAAAAGGGTAGTAGTAATGAAGAATATTCCCTCTCTCCTCTCGCCCCCCCCGTATCCCCCCCCTAATCTAATTTAATGTTAATGATTTGTTCTATATATTGTACGAAGTCGTTTCCCTGAAAGCCCACAAAAACTCTCCACCTTCTACAGAATTTCTCTCCTGAGGGCCTCTCCAATTTTGATTCATATGCTGCTTTGATTGATGAGTCTAATAGTGCTTTCCTCACTTCTGGGATTGTGGGTGTCTTACAAGAAATCCAATATTTAAAGAGAAGTGTTCTAATAATTGTTAATGCTATTAGTATAAAATCAACATCTTTATCCCAAGCGGTGTGGGATCTTAAAAAAAGGATAGAGTCTCGTGTTAGCTGGATCTTTTTTTTTACTATATTAGAGAGAAAATATTCTACCTTCATCCAAAATTGATTTACCTTAGGGCATCCCCAGACTAGATGAATCAAGTCAGGGTCATGAAAGTGGCATTTAGAGCAGATATTAAACACAGTTTTGTTCCACTTGGCCATTCTCCGAGGAATTAAATAATCTCTGTGTATCACCCTAAATTGAATTTCCCTATAATAAGATGAAGAAAACAGCCTCTGTGCAGTTTTTACACTCTTTAAGAGTATTGTTTCAAGATCAGGAGAGTCAACCAGTGTTAACCACTGGGAAGTCAAATCTGCTAGAACCGATGTTTCTTCCAGGGATACCAAAAATTTATAGATAAAGGATAATAATCCCTTCCTAACCTTTACCAGATCAACCAGCGGATGTTGTTCCCACAACTGGGGATCCAAATTCACTAGTTTAAGGATATAGCCTTTTACTTGAATAAAATAGAATATATGTTTTTTCTGAACTTCCGGAAAAATCTCTTGAAATCTATCAAATGTGAAAACTTTATTTGACTCAGAGTCATAGAAGTCTTTCACTATAAGTGGTCTCCCTGGTGACCATTTTTCAAAAATGTCCACCATATTGCCTAAAGGAAAGTGTGTATTGCCAGTTATCGGCAACCATTTTGAGATGTTCTGCCTCATTCCAATCAATTTAGTTAACCTTCTCCAGACTATTATTATATCTCTATACAAAGGGTGTTCCATTAATCTCTTTCCTAGTTCTTTATTTGAAGCAAATAGGATATAATTTAAGGAGAGCAGGGTACAAACTTGATTCTCGAGAATCTCATCCGAGTATACAAAGGATCTTGTTAGCCAATCTATAGGGAATCTTAAGATGGCAGCCTGATTATATCTCTCTAGATCTGGTAAAGCGAGCCCGCCTTTAAAATAGGGTTGATATAACTTGGCTAGTTTCAATCTTGGCTTTCTCCCGCTCCAAAGAAATGCTCTCAGAGCTTGATTAAAGAGACGTAGATCAGTCTTATTAATTAAGAGAGGAAACATCCTCAAAGTATACAGAATCTTAGGGACAATAAACATCTTATAGAGAGCTATCTTACCTGTAAGTGAAACCGGGAGTGAGGCCCATGATTTTAATTTTTCTCTGCTATCCCTCAGTATTGATACAAAATGATCTTTATACCAATCTGCTGTATTAGCAGAGATCTTCAACCCCAGATATTCCAGCGAGTTCGTTTCTATAAACTGAAAGGGTTGTGCTTCCCCTGAATCGTGCTTCAGCCACAAGATTTTGGACTTCAAAAGGTTTGTTTTATACCCTGAGGCTCTACCATATTGTTCAAGCAGATTAATAATAGCACTAATCTGTTTTCTTGGCTCAGCAACAAATAGCAGAAGGTCATCTGCGAATAGAGCAGTTTTAAATTTTACCTGGCCTATATTTATTCCGATCAACATATTCCTTAATTTGATAGCCAGAGGTTCTATTATAAGATCAAACAATAACGGAGACATCGGGCATCCCTGACGGTGCCTCTAGTTAGCATAAATGAGTTAGACATAGAGTTGTTAATCAACAAAGAGGCCTTAATATCTGAATATACTTTAACAATAAAATCCCTAAAGAGGCCCCTAAATCCAAATCTTTCTAGGACCTGGATCAAGAAGAGCCATTCCACCCTGTCGAAGGCCTTCTCTGCATCCAAGGATAGCAGGAAGGCCTCCGGCAGGGCAGTACAGTCTCCCCCAAACCGGTTGATAACCTGAAGAATTTTCCTTACATTAAATTCAGACGCTCTCCCCATAACGAAGCCTGCCTGGTCCTGATGCACTATCGCTGGTAACAAAGATTTCAGTCTTTCCGCCAGAAGTTTCATCAGTATCTTGTAATCAAGGCCGAGAAGTGAAATGGGCCTATATGAAGTCATATCCGAAGGATCTTTATTGATCTTTGGAATTAAGATTATATTGGCCCTCTTAAAGTTCTCCGAAATTTGTTTATCTGTTCCATAATATGTATTATATAGATTGGTCAGTACCGGGCCTATCTCTGTTCGCAGGATTTGGTAAAATTCGACCGGTAAACAGTCTGGGCCAGGAGCTTTTCCTCTAGCCATTGAATTGATGGTTTTTGTATTTCCCTCTCTGTTATTGGTCGATTCAGACCCTCACTATCCTCTTCTGTAATTTTTGGGAAATTAATATCTTCCAAAATTTTTTTAATGTCCTCTGGGTCAGGACATTGTGAAGTATATAAGTTAGTGTAAAACCTCTGAAATAATTGCAGTATTCGGCCTTGATCTGTATATACTTGATCCTTCTCTCTAATTGCTGCTATTGATTTCCTCCTAGACTGTCTTTTAAACAGAGAGGCCATATATTTGCCAACTTTATTTCCATATTTAGCAAATCTAGCACTACTCTTATATGAGAGTAACTGTGCCTCTCCCAGAAGGAACGTCTCTCTTTCTTTCTTTGCCTGGAAGTATTTATCTGTATTCAATTTACAGGGTCTTTCCCTAAACAAGATATATGCCTCCTTCACTTTATCTGAGAGGTCTAAATCTTTCCTCATGTTCTCTTTCTTTACCTTTGCCACATAGTTAGAGATTTCCGCTTTTAGATAGGCTTTAGCAGCTTCCCAGAAAAGCTGGACATCCCCTCTGCAGTGGCTGTTAAACGAGCTATAGTCTTCCCAGGCTTTAATTAAAAAGTCTTTAAAGCTGGTGGAATCTCGCAGATAAGCTGGAAAGAAGAAAGAATTGAATGAGAACTTCTTTTTTCCCGCGATAGATAAAGTAACCGGAGCATGGTCTGATAGACTAAAATCTCCAATGCTATATTTCTCAACTTTAGAGATTAATGCATCTGAGATCAAAAAAAGATCTAACCTTGATAACGTATTGTGAGTTTTAGAACAACACGTGTATTCAAGACTATTTGGATTCAATAGTCTCCATATATCAACTAATTTTAGTGAGTTATGGAGTAGATTAAATATTTTCTTCTCGTAGTTCAATTGAGCAGATTTGAATTTAATCTCCCCACTTCGAGTCCCCACTTTCCTTCTATCCAAGTATGAGTTTGGTGTGACATTAAAGTCCCCTACCAGTATAATCTTAGCTTTAGGGAATCTGAACATCTTCTTCACTAATAAATTCCAAAATTTCTCATTAGAGACATTAGGACCATAAATATTAACCAACAGGTATTCTTCCCCCTCAGTAGAAAACCTAATGATCAAATATCTTCCCTCACTATCTTGAGAGATATTAAGAATTTTATATTCCAACCTTGTGTGGAAAAGAACCATCACTCCTCTAGACGCTTTCGTATATGATGAAAAGAAAGATTCTCCCAACCAGCGAGGTTTGATCTTTCTATGCTCTTTATCTGATAGGTGAGTTTTCTGTAGACATACTATATCGAAATATTTTTTTCCCTAGTAGGTTCAAGATTGCTTTCCTCTTTATAGGGGAGTGTATCCCCCCTATGTTCCAAGTCAGTATTTTAACCATCTAACTTATAAGAGGGAATCCTCGGGGAGAAGGATATGGGAGGGGGGAGGGAAAGGAGAGGAAGAAGAAGAAAAAGAGGGGAGAAGAGGGAAGAAGAGAGAAAAAAAAAAGATGTAAGTAAATAAATAAATTGTGTTTTTAACACCTTGTGAACAGAATCATACCTTATTTTACCCATAACTATAATGTCTTTCTATCTATACAGATACTGATAAAACTTTTTAGGCATATACACAATCCTTTTCTACTTAGAGAAGTAGACATGTTTCTCATGCGTCCTAATGTTACAGTAATAAACAACATTTCACAAACATCAAACCAGAAATTTATAAACCATCTGTGTTCAGCATCATATATTACTTGATACATAGTTATACATTCTTTGTGAGTGTATATAGAAAAAGAGGGCAAAAGAAAAAAAAAAAAAAAGGTATATTGCCCTTTGTGAGAAAAAAAATAAGTAAATTGTGTTTTAACCTCTTGTGATCAGAATCATACCTTATTTTACCCATAGCTATAATGTCTTTCTATCTATACGAGTACTAATAAAACTCTTGAACATATACACAATCTTTCTCTACTTAGAGGAATAGGCTTATTTCTCATTCGTCCTAATGTTACAGTGATAAGCAACAATTCACACATATCAAACCAAAAATATATAAACCACCTGTGTTCAACCTCATATATTACTTGATACATAGCTTTAGGCCTATACACAATCTTTTCTCTACTTAAAAGAGTAGCCTTGTTCCTTATTTGTCCTAATATTACAGTGATACACATCATTGTGAAAAAAAAATAAGAAAAAAAAAAAATAAAGAGATCCAGAGAAAAAAAAAAAAAAAAAAAAATTCTGTCCGGGGAAGAAAAAAAAAAAAAAAAAAGAAGAAAAATTTTGATCTCTTGAGCAAACATAAAGAGATCCAGAGGAGAAAAAAAAAAAAAAAAAAAGTATTTTCTGTCCGGGGAAGAAGAAGAAGAAGAAAAAAAATAAAACAAAATAAATAAATAAATATAGGTAGATAGAAAAAAAAACCAAAAAAAAATCTTTGTTAAATGGCATCTTTAGACACACAAAAACAATTACAAAAACCATATAATGTAAAGAAGACTCTCATTAAGCCATCCCCTTCTTCGATTCATTATCCAAGAATGAAAGGGCTGCTTCTGGGGAGTCAAAAAAGAAAAAATCCAGGCCTGATTTTATCCTGAGTCTGGCTGGATACAGCAGGGAGAAAAACCTTTTTTCTGCCAGTAGGCGAGAGCAGATAGGCGAAAATTGTTTCCTTTTCAGCGAGACTTCAGAGGAAAAGTCCTGGAAGAGCAGGATCTTTGCTCCTTGATGGTGTAGGTTCTGTTGTTTCCTATAGGCTCTCAAGATCTCGCTTTTTCCTTGGAAGTTCAAGAATTTCGCCATGACTGGTCTTGGTCTCCTATCAGTTGTCGTTGATTGGTCTCTTTCTCTTCCCAATCTATGCACTCTTTCAATTATGAATATGTTCTGCTCTGGATTTAAGCTCAATAGCTCAGGAATAGTCCATTCCACAAACTTTTTTAAGTCCTGGGTTTTTATTGATTCGGGGATGCCAATCAGGCGTAGATTGTTCCACCTGGCTCTGTTCTCCATCTCATCAATTTTGTTAGATAGTGATAGATTTTGTTTCATTAAGGCCTCCATCTGAAGTTGTGCTTTAATCTGAGTATCTTCGCAATTTGAAATCCGTTGTTCCATCTCTTTTATTCTCTCTGCCTGATTTTTTAACTCCTCCTGTATTGTATTTAATCTGGTATGAATCTCTTCCAATTTGGGCCCTATCAGGGCCGAGACCAGTGTTGCAATTTCCCCTGCATAAGAAGTGTCAGGGATCTTTTCTTCCCTAAGTGATTTATTTGGGGAGTTAATTGAATTGGCAGTCTTATTGCCTTTTTTTTCCGTTTGTTTCATTTTTGGTGACATTTTCCCCTGGTTGAGATACTTCTCCATATATCTTCTGACTTAATTCAGGCTCTGACCTGCTAGCTCCCAGTTGTAATCAACACTCAGCAGGGTGTCATCTCACAGGTCTTTTTCACAATGAGTGCAGTTTACAACCAAATCACTTTAAAAGAGGAGGGTTTTGAAAAAATAATAAAGAGATAAAGGAGAAACTTGTACCAGTCTCTAAGCAACTCCAATCTTTATCAAATTCAACTTTTTGAGCAAGAAATTTTTAGGGAATGTAGGGAGAGGAGGAGGGGAAAAAAAAAAAAGTAAACCAAGAGCCAAGGAAAAAGTAAGCTGAGCTCCTATACTCTCTGGTTCAACACCCCTCTTACATATGAGGGACAAACAGGGAACAAAAACAGCAACAGTCAGTAAAATACGTTCCTACCTTCCCTTGTTCCTTCCTTTCTCCTCCATTTACTCCGCTCTGTTCGCCCACAATTTTTCAGGGCCTCTCTCCTTACTCCTTTCTTTCTTTCAGGGGGACGAAGGCCTCCTCTAGGAAGGCAACTCTGTGGCTTCCCAAGTGCACCCCCTCACACCTTCTGCACCCGGAAAAAACCTCAGGGTTAGTCGGTAGCCCAATAGATCCTGGGCCCCTAGACCCTTCTTGTGTTGCTGTGGGTAGTAGCTTATCCCAGCCTTGCCCTTGCCGTATCCTGCTGTGGAGGTGTCAGGCCAGGTGTAGCCCGCAATTCGAGCCGCCTCCCCTCCTAGCACTCCTGGCAGAGAAACTTCCCAAGGGCGCTTCAAACCCCAAACTCGGCACTGGACGCGGTTTCCTCTCCACCGCTAGCGTGTCCCTGCTTCTGCTTGGGCTCCCGCTGTGTTGCGCTACGTGCTGTCGTCACAGCGCACCTCCCCATCTGAAATCTATTAGGTTTATTATTAAATGAACATTAAATACAGCAGAATTGCATAATCAGGAAATACATAACAAAAGACAATACAAAAGCACTTAGTCTGAATTTCAAATGAGTAGCAGATTTTTTTTCTGACATGTAAGTTCTATTTTCCTTCTCCCTGTATAATGTTATATAGCCAATCACAAAATGCATATATGTATATACTGTGAATTCTTGCACATGCTCAGTAGGGGCTGTTGCCTAGGAATCAGTGCATATAAACAGTCTGCACATTTTTATAATAGAAGTTAACTAGAAAGTTGTTTAAAATTGCTTGCTCTATCTGAATCATGGAAGATTCATTTTGACTTTAGTGCTCCTTTAATGTCCTAGTTTCACTATTGTTTTGTATCAAGAGGCAGATTTTCGTCTGACACATGTAAATTGAATTGCCATTCAATAAAGAATGCTTTTAAGATTCTGTCAGTGTCAGAGAAGCATTGCCTCCCACACTCCCAAGAATAGAACAACATGAGACTCCCCTATAAAACTTATTTTAGCTCTTTATGTTTTACCGCCAAGTCTCCTGTCTCTAAGAGGGGTCCCATGCATCATACTGCAGCAGGATTTAAAATATATATATATCTTTAATTTTAAATGTAATGTAAACATTTTTTAGGACTTTTGATTTTGTATTGGTGGGAGGGGGGTTGAGGGGGTTGGTCGGGGCCGGAGGGGCCATCTCACGTGTCACTGTCAGATGATTATTAGCACCCTGCCCAATACCCTGTGGCTCCTGCTCAGCTGAGCTCCACCTACCCACATGCTGGCCATGCACACACAATTTTAACTGCACAGAGGCAGCACTGCAGCAGTACTAGTTTGTGTGGCCACGTGTGGTGAAGGAGCTGAAGCCAGATGAGGACTGAGTCAGGCGAGGCCACGAAAGAAGGAGCCACCTGCCGGTATTGAGACACTCAATACTTGGTTTTACTTACCTGTTTTACTTGTTTTAATGTATGCTCTTGATAAAGACGTGTAATACTTTGAAACGCGTTGAGCAAATAAAACCTTTTATCCTTTGTTGAAAGATTGTCAAGATCTTGCTTTGCTGTGCTGAGCTGGAATCTCCTTATTTATGGAGTAAGTTACTACATTTTTTTCAATTACACACTGGATACTTTTATCATTTGGGTCTCTATTCATTTATAGTTCACTTTTGGATAAACCTGAAAATTCAGTATTTGACTCCAGGAACCTGTGGACTCTTGCCATCTGACGCTACGTTCCCTTTCAGCTGTAAAGATTCATCTTAGGGAGTGAGTATACTGCACCCATATTAATTGGCTTCAATATATGCATCAAGCCTTTTTTCTGTTCACTTACTAGAGAAAATCACTCAATAGACCAGCGCCATCTACTACTACTATCTATCTATACACAGTCACAAGGGAGAGACTGCAAGAAGGCTGCGGTCTGACCTAAAGGAGAGTATCAGTTCTTAGTTCATTTGTACAGAATATTGTGTGTTTTTTTTCCATCTTGCACCTCTGTATATTGTTTTCATTCATGTATGTTTGCTTTGGCCGGTTGAATGAATTAGAAGAGGAGGGCTGGCTGGAGCAGCCGGCAACTAAGACTCAGGGAAACTGGACCGGTAGGAGAGGAGGAGTGAGAGCTAAGCAGCAGGGAGGGCAGCTGACTGTCTCTTATTAGGGAGAGCGATCTTATCTCTCTTACTAATCTTTATTTTGCATATTTACAAGATTTAAAACTAAGACAGTTACCAGGGGCGGACTGATACCAACCAGGGCCCCCAGACAAAAGTGTGGCAGGGCCCCTCTGTTACAGAAGCATTAGTTATTTTGTTGTGAAGAGCTTATTTCCCAGCAGCAATGCCTGAACCAGCCAAGCCAGCGCCTAAGAAGGGCTCCAAGAAAACCGTAAAAAGTATCATTTCATAAAGAGTTAACTTTTTTTCAGCTTTTAGAAACTATTTTCTAAATACAAGTTTGCTGGCCTCAGCTCTAATTAAGTTTAGTGATAAAACATTCCCATTGTCTAATCACCTCCGGAGTCAAACTGCTAATTGATAAGATGGACTGCATTGTTTTTTTATGTGTAACTTGTTATCTGAAGTACTGTAATCCTATTGTGGCCTGTCAAAGGACATTGTCTCTCTATCTAAATGTGTGATGGGGGATTTTATGCTTCCCCCCCTGGGAGTGCCCTGTGTGCATGTAACCTCAATAAAAAGCAGGCTGGGCATCCCAGTCCTGAGTTCTTGGTTGACCCTCAATCGCAGCGTTGACTCATTTTTGTGGGCAGAAGGGTATCCTAGCTGTACTACAGCTAAGGGAGATTATTCTACATTTGCGAGACTCATATAGAATACTATGGAAAGCAGCTTCTCCCCTCTTCAGCAATAGGGATCCAGGCTACTAAGCGGTCCATCTCTCAGCGAGACTAAGGGTAACCGTAACATTTGGCGGCAGCGGTGGGATTTTCCTGGATTTCCTAGGAGAGGTACAGAACGGATGGAGAGCGCTTACGAAAAATTGAAGCGTACAACCCTAAAGGATTTACTTGAAAGCAGAGGGGGGTACGCCAGCAACCGGCCGAGGAGAGAGCTGATCGCAGAATTGACCGAACTGGATCAGAGCTTCACAATGGCGGAAACACCGACCACGATTAGTGACGAAAAAACCAGGATTGTTCGGGAGAGGCTCTCACTGTACGGGCCGAACCCCTCCATGGAATTGGTACAGCAGTTGATGGCGGAAGCGGACAAGGATATACGAGAGACTTGAGCCCACAAACTCAACCTAGCAAACGCACACCGCAATGCTGAAGCCCCGCAGGTAATCATCCCTGTCGAAAATGCTGGGAGGCCCAAGATACCCTATGCGGCATTTCGACCCTTCCTAGAGAGCGAGACAGGGATTGATGAATATTTGGCGGACTTCGAAAGGCAATGTGCCCTGCACCAGATTCCCAACAGAGAGTGGCCCACGATATTGTCTGGGAAACTATCCGGGCGAGCCCTGGAAGCCTTTCTTACTCTGGGAGCTGAGGAAGTGACACAGTATGAGCTAGTTAAGGAGACACTGTTGCGACGATATGCGGTAACTCCGGACACGTATCGCCGATAGTTTCGGGGCATGAAAAAGAAGCCTAACGATACCCATATGGAATGGGTGCACCGAATGCGGAGAGCGGGTTTCTCTTAGAACATTTTTATAATGGCATGGAACAGCAAGGGAAGGAATGGCTGCGAGACAGGCGGCCTTCTACCTTAGAAGAAGCAGCCAAATTGGCAGATGAACATTATGACTCCTGTCTTCACGAACCCACGAACTACCGAGCTCCAGCACGGGTCGAACCCAGAGAGGTTTACCGTGCACCCCCTCATGCTGAATTCCGAGTCCCAGTGCCCGCAGGGCCCGCCCGACACTCAGGACCACCCAATAACAGCTCTGAGCGTCCCAGACCGACTTGCCACCGATGCAAGCAACCACGGCATTTCATGGCTAGCTGCCCTCTTAATACGCACCAGACACCCAGGAATTACAATTACCCCTCTGGGTCATATCGTCCGGCCCGGGCCCTCTGTGTTAACCAAGAGGCCCCTATGGAGGAATATTTGGGGCCGCTTCACGAGGCGGACCCTGTATATGCTGCCTCAGATAACCGCCAGCACCATCGGCAGAAGGTATGGCTCGAGGGGCGATCTACCGAGGGATTGAGAGACACGGGGGCTACTATCACGCTGGTACAGAGTCATTTGGTGCCGGAGCACAAGCGATCCGGACAGACTGTGGCCATTAGAGTGGCGGGGGGGGATGTGTACAAAAATCCAACAGCTAAAGTGCATCTTGATTGGGGAGCGGGAAAGGGGGCTGTGAACGTGGGCATAATGGATAATTTACCTGCCAAAGTACTACTGGGCAACGATTTGGGCCCCATGACTTCTGCCTATGCTCCAGTATGCAACAACGAGGCGGACCCAGTGACTACACGGGCCCAAGCCCGGACGGAGCGAGAGCTCTCACCAGTGCGGGAGACACAGGTAAGACCTACCCCGACCTTGCCTGACATGTTAGGCCCCATACCCTGGGACACCCCAGATGCTTTCGAGACAGAGTCTAAGACTTACCCGACCTTACAAAAGTACCGGGAACGAGCAGAGACCGGAGGGGGCGGGGCAGATAACGAAACATTCTTATGGGAAAAAGGGAAACTATTCCGCTGGACAGAGAAAAGGGGACAGCGTAGGCGACAGCTGGTAGTGCCCCACAAATACCGTCAAGAAATCCTCAAGATAGGCCACGACATCCCCTTAGCAGGCCACCTAGCTGTAACCCGTACCCTACACCGCATTACTCACACGTTCTTTTGGCCAGGGGTACACGGTCACGTTAGAACTTACTGTAACACCTGCGATGTGTGTCAATGAGTAGGAAGGCGAGGCGATCACCCTAAAGCCCATCTAGTAAATATGCCCATTGTAGAGGAACCCTTCAGCCGGGTTGCTATTGACCTAGTGGGACCACTGGCTACCCCTAGTCCCTCCAGTAAGCACTACATTCTTACCGTAGTGGACTACGCTACCAGGTACCCAGAGGCTGTCGCCCTATCCAACATACAAGCGGATACGGTAGCGAATGCACTAGTACAGGTGTTCTCCCGGGTAGGATTTCCAAAAGAAATCCTATCCGACCGAGGTACCCAATTTACGGCTGAATTGACCCAACAACTCTGGCAGGTTTGCAAAATTAAGTCCCTCTTGAGCTCCCCATACCACCCCCAGATGAACGGGCTGTGTGAGAGGTTCAATGGGACCCTCAAGCAAATGCTCAAGACGTTCACTCAGGAATACCGAGACTGGGAATGCTTCCTGCCGCACCTCCTTTTTGCTTATCAGGAGGTGCCCCAGGAAACGACAGGGTTCTCTCCCTTCGAGTTGCTCTACGGAAGAAAGGTACGGGGACCCCTAAACCTGATCCGGGAGCACTGGGAGGGAGAGATGGACACTGACGGTGTCCCCATTGTGCCATACGTGCTGGAACTCAGGGATCGAATGGAGCAATTAGCCAAATCCGTGCAGGCTAATCTCCAGTCGGCCCAGAGAAGACAGAAAGTATGGTACGATCAGGGGGCCTGAAAGAGAATCTTCACCATAGGGCAAAAGGTGTTAGTACTTAAGCCGGTGAAGACAGACAAATTGCAGGCGTCCTGGCAGGGTCCCTACCAGATCGTAGAGAAAAGGGGAGACACCACTTATGTGATAGCTAGCTGCCACGACAACAATCTTAGAAAGACATTCCATGTAAACATGCTCAAGGAATATTTTGAGTGACCAGAGAATGTGACGGCCGTATGTTGTTCCCCTCAGGAAGACCCCGACAGTCTACCCATTCCAGACCTATTAGAAAAGAGTCTCCCCACAGGTATAGTGGCTCAGGTTCAGATAGGAGACTGACTTAGCCCCACTGAAAGGGAGCAGCTCAACCAACTCCTACAGTCCAAACACCTCACCTTCTCCCCAAAGCCAGGGTACACTACTTTAACCACCCACCAGGTAGATACTCCGGGACAAGCTCCCTTGCGCCAGGCTCCGTACCGAATCCCCGAAGCAGTTAGGACAGGAATGAAGAAGGAGATCGATGAAATGCTCCAACTCAGGGTAATTGAGCCCTCCGATAGTACCTGGGCCTCCCCAGTTGTCTTGGTGCCCAAGAAAGATGGGACCACCCGGTTCTGCGTAGACTATTGGAGGCTCAATGAAAAAACCGTGACGGACGCTTACCCTATGCCCAGGGTAGACGAGCTACTCGATCGTATAGCCAGGGGAAATTACCTGACCACTATTGACCTCTGCAAAGGTTACTGGCAGATTCCCCTGGCCCCGGAGGCTATCCCCAAGTCGGCATTCGTCACCCCATTCGGCTTATATCAGTTTAGGGTAATGCCGTTTGGGATGAAGAATGCTCCAGCTACATTCCAGCGCTTGGTGGATAGGCTCCTGGATGGCTTCCAGAGTTTTACTTGCGCCTACCTGGATGACATAGCGATCCACAGTGAGTCCTGGGAGGACCACTTAGCTCACGTAGGAATGGTTCTGGATCAGATCCGGGCTGCTGGCCTGACTCTGAAGCCAGAAAAATGCCACTTTGGGATGGCCAAGGTACAGTACCTGGGTCACCGGGTGGGGTGTGGAAAGCAGCGACCAGAGCCGGCCAAGATAGAAGCTGTCGCCAGTTGGCCCACCCCCATCACTAAGACTCAGGTCCTAGCCTTCCTGGGCACGGCAGGGTACTATAGACGGTTCATACCAGACTACAGCACACTTGCCAAACCCCTGACTGACTTGACCAAGAAGAACTTACCTCGACAGGTCCTGTAGTCTCCCCACTGTGAAACGGCTTTCCAGGCTCTCAAAAATGCTCTAATTAACGCTCCTGTCTTGGCGGCCCCAGCCCTTAACAAACATTTTATCGTCCATACAGATGCTTCCATGTTCGGGCTGGGAGCCGTCCTCAGCCAAGTAGGCGAAGATGGAGGGGAGCATCCAGTTGCCTACATCAGCCGGAAGCTCCTGCCCCGTGAAGTCAGCTATGCAGCGGTTGAAAAGGAGTGTTTGGCTTTGGTGTGGGCATTAAAGAAATTGACTCCCTATTTATATGGGCAGGAGTTCACTCTGGTCACCGACCATAACCCGTTGGTGTGGCTGAACCGGGTCTCTGGAGATAACGGCAGGCCATTACGTTGGAGTTTATCGTTGCAACCCTTCAATTTCACCATTACTTACAGACCTGGGAAACAGAATGGCAACGCCGATGGGTTGTCCAGACAAACCGACCTCAGCCCCGCATAACCAGCGGTCTGGACAGCCTTAGTCTGCCCCGAAAAGGGGTCAGACCGTGTCTGCCAGAGTGTTCCACAGAAAGGGAGCACTGTTACAGAAGCATTAGTTATTTTGTTGTGAAGAGCTTATTTCCCAGCAGCAATGCCTGAACCAGCCAAGCCAGCGCCTAAGAAGGGCTCCAAGAAAACCGTAACAAGTATCATTTCATAAAGAGTTAACTTTTTTTCAGCTTTTAGAAACTATTTTCTAAATACAAGTTTGCTGGCCTCAGCTCTAATTAAGTTTAGTGATAAAACATTCCCATTGTCTAATCACCTCCGGAGTCAGACTGCTAATTGATAAGATGGACTGCATTGTTTTTTTATGTGTAACTTGTTATCTGAAGTACTGTAATCCTATTGTGGCCTGTCAAAGGACATTGTCTCTCAATCTAAATGTGTGATGGGGGATTTTATGCTTCCCCCCCTGGGAGTGCCCTGTGTGCATGTAACCTCAATAAAAAGCAGGCTGGGCATCCCAGTCCTGAGTTCTTGGTTGACCCTCAATCGCAGCGTTGACTCGTTTTTGTGGGCAGAAGGGTATCCTAGCTGTACTACAGCTAAGGGGGATTATTCTACATTTGCAAGACTCATATAGAATACTATGGAAAGCAGCTTCTCCCCTCTTCAGCAATAGGGATCCAGGCTACTAAGCGGTCCATCTCTCAGTGAGACTAATGGTAACCGTAACACCCTCCACCTCCTCTTTGCACCACCTAAATGCCTTCTGCACCCCTCCTCTACCCTATTGCCCCACCCATCTCAAATGCCCCTCCCACATCCATTGCCCCTCCCCATCATGTTTTTAATTGCCATATAAAGAGAATATTTTTTCCCCTTAAATATTTTTAATAAGAACTAAATATTGTAAATTCACAAGTGCTTATGCAAAAAACAAATCCCCCTGCCTATATGCACTACAGCAGAAAGTAGTGAGGGGCAGACAAAGGGTTAAAATTACTTCTGTTTACTGGTAAATGTTACTGGCAGCTAAAAAGGTAAAATCATTAATTTGTATGTTACTGGCAGCCAAAGTGTAAAATTACTGATTAGTTATCAAAAATATACATCATCGGATTAACATTGAGGCTAAGGTAGTGCTGTTAGGTGGGAAATTAGGGCCGAATTATCAAATGTCAAGCGGACATGATTCACTGTAGTGAATCATGTCTGTCCGATATCACTAAATGCCGACAGTGAAAGGGAAGGAGAGGGACAGAGAGGAAGGAAGGGAGAGACAGAGGAAGGGAGAGAGGTAGAGACAGAAGAAGGGAGGGAGGGAGAGAGACAGAGGAAGGGAAGGAGGGAGACAGAGGAAGGGAGGGAGACAGAGGAAGGGAGGGAGGGAGACAGAGGAAGGGAGGGAGGGAGAGAGAGAAAGGGAGAGAGGGAGGGAGAGAGGGAGCAAGAGAGAGAGAAAGACAGAGAAAGAGAGGGAGCAAGGGAGAGATAGAGGAAGGGAGGGAGAGACAGAGGAAGGGAGGGAGAGGATGGAGGGAGAGACAGAGGATGGGAGGTAGAGACAGAGGAAGGGAGAGACAGAGGAAGGGAGGGACAGAGGGAGGGAGAGAGAGAGACAGAGGAAGGGAGGGATGGAGAGAGACAGAGGAAGGGAGGGAGGGAGACAGAGGAAGGGAGGGAGACAGAGGAATGGAGGGAGGGAGACAGAGGAAGGGAGGGAGAGAGAGAAAGGGAGGGAGAGAGGGAGCAAGAGAGAGAGAAAGACAGAGAAAGAGATGGAGCAAGGGAGAGACAGAGGAAGGGAGGGAGGGAGAGACAGAGGAAGGGAGGGAGAGGATGGAGGGAGAGACAGAGGATGGGAGGTAGAGACAGAGGAAGGGAGAGACAGATGAAGGGAGGGACAGAGGGAGGGAGAGAAAGAGGTAGGGAGAGACAGAGGGAGGGAAAGACAGAGGGAGGGAGAGACAGAGGGAGGGAGAGAAAGAGAAAGGGAGAGAGAGGAAGGGAGGGAGATAGGAAGGGAAAGAGAGGAAGGGAGGGAGGAGAGGAAGGGAGGGAGGTAGGGGGGAGAGAAGAAGAGAGGAAGGGGGAGAGAGGAAGAGAGGAAGGGTGGAGAGAGGAAGGGGGTGAGAGGAAGGGAGGGAGTGGGGAGAGAGGGAGGGGGGAGAGAGGAAGGGAGGGAGTGGGGAGAGAGGGAGGGGGGAGAGAGGAAGGGAGGGGGGAGAGCAAGGGAGGGGGAGAGAGCAAGGGAGGGGGAGAGAGAGGGAGGGAGGGGAAGGGAGGGAGGGGGATAGAGGAAGGGAGGGAGGGAGAGAGAGGAAGGGAGGGAGGGGAGAGAGGAATGGAGAGAGGAAGGGAGGGAGGGGGGACAGAGGAAGGAGGGGAGAGAGGAAGGAAGGGAGGAGGAGAGAGATACACACACACAGACACATACATACATGCACAGATACACACACAAATACATACATGCAGAGATGAACACACAAACACATACATACATACATACATACATACATGCACAAAGATACATTCACACACACATGCACAGATACACACACACAAATACATACATGCAGAGATGCACACACAAACACATACATACATACATACATGCATGCACAGAGATACACACATACATGCAGAGATGCACACACACACAGATAGGCACCAACACATGCACACACAGATATAGGCAGACATACACATATATATGCAGGGAGTCAGGACATGCTCTCCCTCATGACCTCCTGCCCTGCAGCTTGCATAGGATAGAACTGATTCACCATTTAACCCCATGGCCAGTGGCCACCACAAAGGGCTGCAATACACTGCTTAGGAATAAACTGCAGTCCTTTTTGGAAGCCAGTGAGTTAAATTGTGTTCAGCATGTTACAGAGTTTTTTTTTTAAGGTAATTCTAGGCTCAAGGGTGAAGAAGTGTTTACTGGGGCTGTTAGATGACATATTTTGCAGATTACAAGATTCAGAATGACTTAAAACTAAGACAGATTTGATTATAGCAGAGGCCAGTATGTGAGTAAACTACCTTGTTAACAAAGTACTCACATACTGGCCTCTGCTTATTTGCAAGCACACACATTTCTAATAAGCAGCTCTCCTAAATGATAATCAACACTACAGTAAACACATCTCTCTCACTATCATCAAATTTGCGTAACTGCTAGGGGCGGACTGACAAGTCGGGCAAATTACTGGACCGAGGGCCCTGTCTCTAAGAGGGGCCCCATGCATCATACTGCAGCAGGATTTTAATATATATATATATATATATATTTAATTTTAAATGTAATGTAAACATTTTTTTATGACTTTTGATTTTGTACTGGTGGGAGGGGGGTCGGGGGGGTTGGTCGGGGCCGGAGGGGCCATCTCACATGTCACTGTCAGATGATTAGCACCCTGCCCAATACCCTGGTACTCCTGCTCTAACAGCCACGGTAAACACTTCTTCACCCTTGACCCTAGAATTAACTTTAAAAAAAAAACGTAACATGCTGAACACAATTTAACTCCCTGGCTCCCAGAAAGGACTGCAGTTTATTCCTAAGCAGTGTATTGCAGCCCTTTGTGGTAGCCATGGAGTTAAATGGTGAATCATTTCTATCCTATGCATGCTGCAGGGCAGGAGGTCATGAGGGAGAGAATGCTCTCCGGTTTAAATTTACAACTACTGCACGGCACTTGAAGCAGCAACTATGTGATAGGGGTCAGTCAGATTGTGAGTTAGTTGCTATAAGTTCTTATGCTCTAACAAAATACTAAATATACTGTATGTACTGTGGCACAAAGAAGAGTTAAGATTATGAATACACTTCCACTGTTATGGGAATTTAAATGAGCTGGACTGGACCTCCAGTTTAGAAAAAGAAAAAGTCCCTCCCTTCCTCTCTCCCCCTCCCTCTCTCCCCACTCCCTCCCTTCCTCTTTCCTTCCCTTCCTCTCTTCCTTCCTTCTCTCTCACCTTTCTCTTTCTCTCCTTAATCTGTCTCTCCCTTCCTCTGTCTCTCCCTCTGTCTCTCCCTTCCTATGTCTCTCCCTCCTTCTGTCTCTCCCTCCCTCCCTCCCTCCCTCTGTCTTTCCCTCCCTCTGTCTCTCCCTACCTCTGTCTCTCCCTCCCTCTGTCTCTCCCTCCCTTCCTCTGTCTCTCCCTCCCTTCCTCTGTCTCTCCCTCCCTTCCCCTGTCTCTCCCTCCCTTCATTTGTCTCTCCCTCGCTCGCTCCCTCCCTTTCTCTGTCTCTCTCTCTCTCTCTCTCTCTCTCTCTCTCTCTCTTGCTCCCTCCCTCTGTCTCTCCCACCCTTCCTCTGTCTCTCCCTTCCTCCCTCCCTTCCTCTGTCTTTCCCTCTGTCTTTCCCTCTCTTCCTGTCTCCCTCCCTCCCTTCCTCTGTCTCTCTCCCTCCCTCTGTCTCTCCATCCCTTCCACTATCTCCCTCCCTCCCTTCCTCTGTCTCCCTCTTTCTGTCTCTCCCTCCCTTCCTCTATCTCCCTCCCTCCCTTTATCCGTCTCCCTCCCTCCCTTCCTCTGTCTCTCCCTCCCTTCCTCTGTCTCTCCCTTCCTCTTTCTCTCCCTCCCTTCCTCTGTCTCTCCCTCCATCCTCTCCCTCCCTTCCTCTGTCTCTCCCTCCCTTCCTTCCCCTGTCTCTCCCTCCCTTCATTTGTCTCTCCCTCGCTCCCTCCCTTTCTCTGTGTCTCTCTCTCTCTCTCACTCCCTCCTTCAGTCTCTCCCTCCCTTCCTCTGTCTCTCCCTTCCTCCCTCCCTCCCTCCCTCCCTTCCTCTGTCTCCCTCTGTCTCTCCCTCCCTTCATCTGCCTCCCTCCCTCCCTTCCTCTGTCTCCCTCCCTCCGTTCCTCTCCCTCCCTCCCTCCCTTCCTCTGTTTCTCTCCCTCCCTTCCTCTGTCTCTCCCTCCCTCTGTCTCTCCCTCCCTTCCTCTATCTCCCTCCCTCCCTTCCTCTGTCTCCCTCCCTCCCTTCCTCTGTCTCTACCTCTCTCCCTTCCTCTGTCTCTCCCTTTCTTCCTCTCTGTCCCTCTCCTTCACTTTCACTGTCGGTATTTAGTAATGTTGGACAGACATGATTCACTACAGCGAATCATGTCCGCTTGACATTTGATAATTTGGCCCTAATTCCCCACCTAACAGCATTACCTTAGCCTCAATGTTAATCCGATGATGTATATTTTTGATATCTAATCAGTAATTGTACCCCTTGGCTGCCAGTAACATACAAATTAATGATTTTACCTCTTTAGCTGCCAGTAACATTTGATACAAGTAAACAGAAGTTATTTTAACCCCTTGTCTGCTCCTCACTATTTTCTGCTCCATACTATAGTGCATATAGGCAGGGGGATTGTTTTTTTGCATAAGTACTTGTGAATTTACAATATTTAGTTCTTATTAAAAATATTTAAAGGGACATGAAACCCAAATTTTTTCTTTCACGATTTAGAAATAGCATACAATTATAAACTTTCTAATTTACTTCTATTTTCTATTTTGCTTCATTCTCTTTATATTATTTGCTGAAAAGCATATCTAGATATGCTTAGTAGCTGCTGATTGGTAGCTGCACATAGATGCCTCGTGTGATTGGTTCACTGTGTGAATTGCTATTTCTTCATTAAAGTATATCTAAAGAATGAAGCAAATTAGGTAATAGAAGTAAATTGGAAAGTTGTTTAAAATTGTATTATCTACCTTAATCATGAAAGAAAATGTTTGGGTATAGTTTCCCTTTAAGGGGAAAATATTCTCTTTATATGTCAATTAAAAACATGATGGGGGAGGGGCAATGGATGTGGGAGGGGCATAGGAGCTGGGCGGGGCAATAGGGTAGAGGAGGGGCAGAGAAGGTATTTAGGTGGCGCAAAGAGGAGGTGGGAGAGCCCTGCCACACTTTTGCCCGGGGGCCCTGGTTGGTCTTAGTCCGCCCCTGCTGCCAATCTAAAATGCAGATTATTTTATAACACAGCATTATGTGATATTTACAACATTGGGTCCTTAGTAAAAACTTTAATAAAAAAATGTTGTATTTTAATTATTTTGAACTTTTTTTAAGTTTACTTTTTTTGCATATGTTAGAGTGGGCAGAGAGTGTTGTTTTTTCTTGTTTTTATTAATTTTTTTGCATTGTTTTTTTTTAAAAAAAATGTGATACCTGATTCCTTAAAGGACCAGTAAATACAGTAGATTTGCTTAATCAACAAATGCATGATAACAAGACAATACAACAGCACTTTAAATTAGAATTAGATTTTTTTTCTGACAAATTTCAAAGTTTCTATTTCCACTACTCCTTTATCATGTATAGTGTGTGGATTTTTGCACATGCTCAGTAGAAGCTGGTGACTCAAAAAGATTCAATATAAAAAGACTGTGCACATTTTTATTAATGGAAGTACATTGGAAAGCTCTATTTGAATCATTAAAGTTTCATTTTGACATGAGTGTCCCTTTAAGAGTTTAAGTTGAGAGATAGAACAGCTACATAGATTTTAAAGGAGCTGATCTTCCCCCTCCATGCTTTCACAAGAGGCAATTATATATAATATATCTTTATGTATTCCAAAATTTTCAAATGGCAAATTTGGCGATGACGGGATTGGTTCAGAGTAATACTAGTTTATTTAAAGGGACACTCAAGGAATAAAATAACTTTCATGATTCAGATAGAGCATGCAATTTTAAACAACTTTCCAATTTATTTCCATTAAAGGGATAGTAAACACAAAAAATGTTATTGTTTAAAAATATAGATAATCATTTTATTTACCATTCCCCAATTTTGCATAACCAACACTTTTATAGAAATATATTTTTTACCTCTGTAATTACCTTGTATCTAAGCTTCTGCAGACTGCCTCCTTATCTCAGATGATTTGACAGACTTGCATTTCAGGCAATTAGTGCTGACTCTTAAATAACTGCACGTGCATGAGCACAGTGTTATCTATATGAAACACATGAACTAACGCCCTCTAGCTGTGAAAAACTGTCAAATGCATTCAAATTAGAGACGGCCTTCAAGGGCTTAGAAATTAGCATATGAGCCTACCTATTTTTAGCTTTCAACTAAGAATAACAAGAGAACAAAACAAATTTGATGATAAAAGTAAATTAGAAAGTTTTTTAAAATGACATGCCCTATCTGAATCATGAAAGTTTATTTTGGACTTTATTATCCCTTTAACAATATGCGCACTGGCTCCTATTGAGCATGTGCAAGAATCCACAGAATATACGTGTATGCATTTGTGATTGGCTAATGGCTGTCACTTGATACAGGGGAAGTGGAAATATACATAACTTTGAAAATTGTCAGAAAAAAAATCTACTACTCATTTGAAGTTCAGACTAATCATGTATGTGTTGATTACGCAAATCTTATGTACTGACTGGTCCTTTAATTTATTCCAATGTGTTTGGGCTTGAGCAATCATAAAGTGTAGAATTAATTTTAGGGGGGAAATTAAATGTTTCTTTAAGTAAAAAATATTAAGTAAAAAATATTAATCCTAGCCAAAGTTATAAGCATTTTAAAGCTTACAGTGAGGTGACTAAGGCTGCAAAGTTGAATTGTTAAGAAATAAATGAAAGTCTATTTGGTAGAAATACACAGCAGAGATAAAAACTGTAAAAGAAGTATGCTGTTTGCCACTAAATATTAGTAGGACAGTAGAATACCAATTAATATTTTAAATTAAAAAGCTTCAAAGTAATGTTAAGTATTAATCATTTGGGATGCACTCCAATTTTTGGTCGGATTAATGAGACTAGCACTTTAGTATTTCCAAGGAGTATAGATTTTGAATTTACTTAACGATAACTACATGCTCCAAATTAAAGAGGATTCAACTTGAAATAAAGGTTTTACTAGGCTGGAAAAAAAATGTAGAGGACCACACTGTTGTATGTAAAACTGAACAGAACTTAACAATATGTTTTGTATTATGATTGTTATTCTTTTCTTTGTTTTTCTTTTTTTATATACCAAACAATTCTATAGCAACTATTTCTTTTATTTTCTGTATGATAATTTCTGGTGTATACAATCTTTTTCAACATAAAAGCAACTTTTAAAAAAGAAACATTCAGAATTATTGTTGTGTTACCCTTTATATCAAACTTGAGTAGCAAAAGGGACTGCATCAATTAAAATAATAACAGAAAATTCATAGAAAGAAAAGCTAAGGAATGGTTTCGGAGCAGTGGTTAAAATTAATGAATAAAACAAATTTTGCAAAGAGACAATACTGTAAGTTTTGATTTTTGATTTTTTTTTACATTCAGTAATGAGAAAAGATAGTGTAACATTTTTACAATAGTAAAATATCACAAATATGTATACAAAATGTTATAATTACTAAAACCAAAATGCATTTACAATACCTTAGCCCTGTTATCCCCGCAAATCAAAACTTTAAAACAAACCACATTTGTTTGGTTAGATCTTTGTTAGATCAGGTTACATTGTGTTGTCGTTTTCTTTAGATTTAGCTATTAACAATTATTTGGTGGGGGGGCTATCCTGTCATCAGCCCCCCTTATCAAAAAATTGGACAAACAGTTCTATAATTTGATAGATATGTGTTAGATTAGATATAATCAGTCTGTTGTTTTGTTAGATCAACATAATTACAGAAATATTAGGTATTAAATTAGGGGGGCTGCCCTCCTCAAATCAAAATGTCAGACAAAAAATATATTCACGCTAAAAGATCTTTGTTAGATTAGGTTAGATCAAGTGTCTATTACATTAGATCTAACAAGGAAAAGCTTGTATAAATAATTATTTGGTTGGAGCTAACCTGTCATCTGCACCCCTTAACAAAAAAATTGACAAAATGTTAGATTGATATGTGTTAGATCAGTTATGATCAGTCATTTGTTTTGTTAGATCTTACATAGTTACAGAGATATTAGGTGTTAAACTAGGGGGCATGCCCCCCCCCCAATCAAAATTTCAGACAAAATATCATTCAGGCTAATAGATCTTAGATAGATTAAGTGTTTATTATGGTAGATCTAACTTGCAAAAGGTTGTATTAATAATCATACTGTGGGAACTTCTATGTATTCAATATGGGGGTGCCAGTCCCCCATAACAAAAAAAAGTAATATAATTTGACAGATATTTTTAGATATGGTATGATATGTTAGTTGTTTTGTTAGATCAGATATTAGGTATTAAATTAAGGGCCCCTACTTAAAAATTCAAACCCCCATTAACTTCAATGGGCAGGCGAATTTTAAAACCCACAGGGACTCTTTCTGGCCACAATAGCGATGGGAAAGTTGTTTCAAGGGGACTAACACCTGGACTGTGGCGTGCCGGAGGGGGATCCATGGCAAAACTCCCATGGAAAATGACATAGTTGATGCAGAGTCTGGTTTTAATCCATAAAGGGCATAAATCACCTAACATTCCTAAATTGTTTGGAATAACGTGCTTTAAAACATCAGATATGATGTTGTATCAATCAGGTAGTGTAAGGGTTACGCCCGCTTCACAGTGACAGACCAAACTCCCGCAGCGGGTACAACATCATCATCATCCCACCGTACGTCCATGTGTGTAATGCTGCCTGACTGAGACATATCCCTGTTATCTACATCCTCTGGCAATAATGGTTGCGCATCACTCATTTCTTCCAACTGATGTGTAAATAACTCCTCTGACAGATCAAGTGAAGCGGCTGTGGTGCTAGTGTTGGTGGTGGCGGCAGGCGGGCTAGTGGTAACTTGAGAGGTGCTGCCCGATGATAAACTGGAGGAGGATGGTGCGTCAAGGTTCGGAGCGGAAGCTATAGAAGATTGGGTGTCCTGTGTTAGCCAGTCAACTATGTCCTCAGAACTTTTCGAGTTCATGGTACGTGGCCTCTGAACACTGGGCATTATTATAGGGACAAAGGGAATCACAGCACCACGACCACGACGGCACCTGCAGGGTGGTCTGCCTCTGCCTGTCATTTTTTTTAAATGTACACTTACACTACTATTAAACAAGATATGAGTGGTGCCACTGGGCAAGTGGGCACAGTATACGCTGTGAGTCTGACACAAAAAAGCAGATTGATGTTTCACAGTCCAAAAAGTTTTTATTTTTTTAAATGTACACTTACACTACTATTAAACAAGATATGAGTGGTGGCACTGGGCAAGTGGGCACAGTATACGCTGTGAGCCTGACACAAAAAAGCAGACTGATGTTTCACAGTCCAAAAAGTTTTTATTTTTTTAAATGTACACTTACACTACTATTAAACAAGATATGAGTGGTGGCACTGGGCAAGTGGGCACAGTATACGCTGTGAGCCTGACACAAAAAAGCAGACTGATGTTTCACAGTCCAAAAAGTTTTTTTTTTCTAAATGTACACTTAAACTACTATTAAACAAGATATGAGTGGTGGCACTGGGCAAGTGGGCACAGTATACGCTGTGAGCCTGACACAAAAAAGCAGACTGATGTTTCACAGTCCAAAAAGTTTTTATTTTTTTAAATTTACACTACTGTTACACCAGATATGAGTGGTGGCACTTGGCAAGTGGGCCTGGCACACACGCTGGCAGGCAGGCAACTGCAATTAGATTACACTAGCAGACTGATGTTTCACAGTCAAAAAAGTTTTTGTTTTTTTTAAATTTACACTACTGTTACACCAGATATGAGTGGTGGCACTGGGCAAGTGGGCCTGGCACACACGCTGGCAGGCAGGCAACTGCAATTAGATTACACTAGCAGACTGATGTTTCACAGTCAAAAAAGTATTACTCAATGATGACGAATAGGGGGCGGATCGAACATCACATATGTTCGCCCGCCGCGGCGAACGTGAACATGATATGTTCGCCGGGAACTATTCGCCGGCGAACTATTCGCAACATCACTATCCAGCACTAAGCCATATTCCACATAATTATATACATTCCAATTAGAAGTTAACAGGCACTCCAATTTATTTCACTTTAAATCAAAAGATATCAAGTTAGCCATGCAACAATTAAATCTATCAGTCACAAATCATGAAATGTATATTAAGGCTAAAGAAAGAAACATAGAAAAAGACCCCATCCAGCACTAACCCATATTCCAATTAGCAGGTAACAGACAATCCAATTTTGTAAATCAAAAGATATTAAGTTAGCCATGCAAAAATTATCGCAATAAAGTCTATCAGTCACAAATCATGGAATGTATGCATACACTTTATACCTTTCACTACAATTAATATGAGCTTTTTTAAAGTTCATAATATCCAAAAATTAGCTTATAGAACTAGTAAGAGGGCAATACTAAAGTCTTGTGAATGATATCCATTGTCAGTAGCTGCAAAATACACTACCAAACATAGTTGTGACAGAACTAATCACATGGTAATCCCAGAGTGTCATGTTACATACACAGACTATCCTGTATTACCTTCATTTCAAAGTTAGCTCACCAGACCTGCTTACATGATACATCCTTTCAGCCATCCTCCCAGAGTTAGTTACATCCACTCTCCGGACCAAGAATCACCACTGTGTAGTCCCCACTGGGTTAGCCAATCACTCCTAGGGTAGCAGCTGTTTACCAGGTTCCATAGGTAAAGGTTAGTGGTTATGGCATGCATCCAATACAAACACATGTTTGACAACAAATGTCAACATCAAATGGTGGGCGTGTCAGAAGATTGCTACACGCATTTTATCCTTACGTCATCCAACAGGGCTTTCTGAAGTGTTATCAGATGATGACATATCAGATGATGATATATATATATATATATATATATATATATATATATATATATACAGTATATATATATATATATATATATATATATATATATATATATATATATATATATATATAAAACAGAAGGGAAAAGGATGATTATACTCAGAGCTTTGTGATATTAAAGGGTCTGCCTAATGAAGGGAGATAATATACACAACAAAGCTGTAATGTTACCTTACTGGCCTAGTATATGCTACTTCTGACCATTAATAGTAAACACATGCCACTGTATCCTTCTTTTCCATTTATATGCCACATTAGGACTTTTATAATAAAGTATTCCACCTGATCCCATAATGTCATTTGTATGTCAAACCAGATCTTTTATCATAGGCAAGATCTCTACACCTGCTTATGCTATTTATAAAATTCAAAAGCCCCTGACAAGCAGTGCCCCTGCATTGCTTTAAGCTAAATATGTCATCTTAGAACTCATCATAAATAAGGCCTTCTGTACCGCCTTATAGCTTATTATCTTATGTTCTAATATTCTTATCACCTACAACCATTAGATTGCTAGCTATCTTCTAAAAAAGCAGCAGGAGAAGCAATGGCACAAAGTTGGCTCTTTATGAGACCTCGGACTAGACTTTTAAACCTCATCTTGCAGCACCTCTGACAACCATATGTCACATTATTCCTCAGATAAAACATCTGGCTCTTGAACCCTAATTGTCAGTTAAAGGGACATGAAACCAACATTTTTTCTTTTATGATTTAGAAAGAGTGTGCACTTTTTTTTTTTTTAATTCTTTATTTATAATCCAACAGAGTAAATATAATACAAACACATCATTGGCTTTTCCATTCCAAGCCGTAAAAGAGGCCTTAAAAAACAAAAATAGTAATAATACCTGCATAATGTAGATTCACATAAACAAACAAATAAAAGAAATGAAAAGACCAATCCAGATCTGGAAGAAACTATCCTCTATTAATTATGTAAATATACTCTGTTGGTGCTTTTTGTTTTATTCTCAAAAAAACAACTAAAACCAACAATTGAAAAACAAAACAAATCAACAAACAAACAAACAAACACAAAACAAAACAAAACAAAACAAACCAAAAAAAAAAAAAAAAAAAAAAAAAAAGGGGGGAAAGGGAAACCCCCTTTACCCAGTCTCCCTCCACATCTCCCTTCAACCACCTACCAGTTTCCTAGCAGGACTGTTTCTGAGTGTCGAAATGGAAAAATTATATGATTTATTTCAGTAGTGGGAAATATCTTTAAAAATATTGCCCATTTGCTAAAAAATTTCCTAATATCTTGTTCATTGTCTATATTTGTATCTCTTTGCTCAAGTATGCATTGTTTTTTCATGCAGTTCTTTACTTCAACAATACTTGGAAGTGCTCGACTTTTCCATTTTTTGCAAATTAGGTACCTGGTAGCCAGAATAGAAGAAATTACTATTTTTTCATTAACTTGCTTACCAGGTCCCCTATTTACACAAAATACTATTTGAAAAAATGTTAAAGTCACAGGGGCTATCTTTAAAACAGTTTTTAGCCAGTATTCTAGCTTGAGCCAAAAGTTTCTTATTTTAGGACATGCCCAAAACATATGCGATAAGTCTGCTGCAGGATATGCACATTTGGGGCACCTATTAAATCCAAAATTGCCACATCTGAGGCCCCTCCCAGGTGTAAAGTAAGCTCTATGAAGAAGTTTAACCTGTGATTCACGCCAGGTAGCGGAAAGTGTGGTCTGAGCAATTTTATTTAATGATAACTGAAGCAGCTTTGGTTCGACATTGCCCTGAGGGATTAATATGTTCCAATCCGCTGCCATTTTGGATAAAATTGGAAGACCTTTACTAGCATTAAGGTAATGATAACAAGGAGCTATGGACATATGTCCATTCCTGGCTAATACAAGCCAGTCTTCCAGTTTTCCTAGTCCCCAGCTCCAACCCCTTTCCTTAGTTATTTCCGAGACAAAATGCCTTGCCTGTAGATAAGCAAAGAAATCTTTGTTAGATAGATTAAATTCTGTTTTTAATTCCTGAAACGTTTTAATGCATCCCCTATTCCCATCTATTATTTGATAAACTTTACTCAGACCAGCATTATGCCATCCTTTAAAGACAGCCGAATTAAGGCCTGCTTGAAATTTCGGATTTCCTCTTAAGGGCAGATAAGAGGAAGCCTTAGCATTAATTGATAGGAGGTTGGCGATTTTATGCCATGCCTTAAGTGGGTTAAAGATTGTTTTCAGTTTCTTAATTTCCGCAGGTACTTCTTTTGTTACAGAATGTAACAATGCTATTGGAAGGTACGGGGTGCAAACGTCTGTTTCAAGTTCATTATTTAAGACATAATTATTGGATGAAATCCAGTCAATTGCTATCCGTGCCAAGAAGCAAAGATTATAAAGCCTTAGATCTGGTAGTGCAAGTCCACCATATTCCTTTGAAATTGACAATTTGATAATGGAAATCTTTGATCTTTTCCCCTGCCACAAAAACTGTATAAGTGAACTGTTAAGTGTACGAATATCTTTTTCTAATAAAATTATCGGAGTGTTTTGAAGAATGTAAAGCAACTTTGGGAGAAGAACCATTTTAAATAGTGCGATTCTACCAGAGATTGATATAGGTAAGTTCTGCCATGACTTAAGTTTATCTCTAATAATTTTCAATATTGGTGGAATGTTGAAATTATATAAATCTGAAGAGTTAACCGGAATACAGATCCCCAGATACTTAAAAGAGTCCGTGACCTCCCGGAAAGGTATATTTAAAAGAGATGTAGCGTTCTTCCTAAGCCAGAATATTTCCGATTTTGTCAAGTTCACTTTATATCCAGAGAAGGATCCAAAGTGATCCATTATGTATATCAGCTTGGGAATGTTAACTTTAGTGTTAGCCACATACAAAAGCAAGTCATCTGCATATAATCCAATTTTTATCTCGTAATTATGTATTTTTATACCCTCAAGAAATTGTCTTATCCAGATTGCTAGGGGTTCAATAGAAACATCAAAGAGAAGCGGGGAGAGGGGGCACCCCTGACGCGTCCCCCTGCCCAGTAATATATCAAGTGTGAGATTATTGTTTATTATGAGTCTTGTAGAGGGCTGGCTATATAAATTCTCCACAAATTTAGAGAACTTACCTCTAATACCAAATTGCATTAATGAATTTATTATGTGTTTATGAATGATAGAATCAAAAGCCTTTTCAGCATCAATAGATAGGATAGCAAGGTCAGGGGCGCCCTCTCCCCGCTCCTCTGAGCCCGATAAATTCCCAAAATACTCTGCAACAACCAGTAACTCTCTAATCTTTGCAGAGGAATTTCGTTTGTTTAAAAACCCTGCTTGATCAGAGTGAATGATTTTACCTAGTGCCCCCTGAAGTCTAGATGCCAATATTGTAGTTAAAATTTTGTAATCTGAATTCAAAAGGGCTATTGGCCTATATGATTCCTTACATTTAGGATCTTTGCCGGGCTTAAGTATTAAAGTCGTGAAAGACGCAGCGAAGGAAGATGGAACAGGTTTAGCATTTATGTAATAATTATTGAAAAGATTACACAGCAAAGGGGCACTTTCCGCGGATAATATTTTATAGAATTCACTAGGAAGTCCATCTGGACCAGCTGCTTTATTTGAAGATAATTTAGTAATCACTTTCTCAACTTCTTCTATAGTAATGGGAGAATTTAAGGTGTCGGCAGATTCTGCTGATAATGTGGGGCAAATAATTTTACTCCAGAACTCATCAGAGTTCATTGTATCATATGATTTGGATGCATAAAGTTCTTGAAAATATTCAAATAATGCCTGTGAGATATCTTCAGATTTTAGCAATAATTTCCCTTTATATTGAAGTTGTTCAATACTTGACTGCTTTTTCTCATTTTTTACTAATTTAGCCAGCATTCTACCAGATTTATTGCCAAACCTATACATTTTGGCCTGAAGTTTCAGTTCCTTTTGGGCCTCTTGTTGCAATATAAATGTGTCCCTTTCATTTTTAGCGCGGACATATTTCGCCCAATTTAAAGGAGTTTTATTCATGAGAAATTGATTATATGAATTAATCAAAAATTTACCTACTTCCTTCTCTCTAAATCTCATCTTTTTCAAAAGCGCGGCCCTGTAAGCTATAATCTCCCCCCGCATCACTGCTTTTGCAGCCTCCCAAAATATATCGGGACGATCTAGATATTCGCTGTTAAAGTGCACGTATTCCTCAAATTTACTTTTGAGCCAATTTTTAAACTTAAGATCAGGCGTCAAAAAATAAGAGAATAAGAAACGAGATGGGGTAGGTTGTGAATGCATATTATGGAGTTCAAGGGAGATAGGACCATGATCTGATAGTGTAATCTGAGCTATTTCAGATTTGACCTGAGAGATGGGTATATGTTCATCGATCAAGAACATATCAATGCATGAAAGAGTTTTATGGGCTTTGGAAAAGCAAGTGTATTTCTGAACATCAAGGTTTTGTGCCCGCCAAATATCTCGTACTCCTAGGTTCTGCATAATTTTCTTAAGCATCTTAGATTCCAGATTATCTTTTTTTTGTTTCAGCCGTTTGGTGTTACATCTCAATCTATCTATTGGACATTGTACTGCCATATTGAAATCCCCCCCGATAATTAAATGCCCGGTGGCATATACAATAAGCTTAGACTGAAGAATATCCCAGAATTCAGGGTCAAAGACATTGGGTCTGTATACATTACAGAGTGTATAAACCTTGTGGGCAATTTTAATCTTTAATAGAACATACCTCCCCCCAGGATCGGCCTCAGAGTGGATAACCACCAAATCAATTTTCTTCCCTATTAGTATAGCTACTCCCCTTTTCCTTCTCACACTGGGTGCAAAATAAACTTCCTTAACCCATGAGGCTCTTAATTTTAAAGATTCCTCTGTACTTAGGTGTGTTTCTTGTATAAAACCTATGTCTGTTTGTGTTTTCTGTAACTGAGCAAGAATAGCCTTTCTCTTAGTAGGTGTTGAGATACCTCCCACATTCCAAGAGACTACTTTATATTTATCTACCATCGTTACCTTTTATAAAACAAGAGGGAGAGGAGGAAGGAGAGAGGGAGAGAGGGGGGAGAGAAAAAAAAAAAAAAAAAAAAAAAAAAAAAACCACAACAAAAAACAAAACCCCACAGAGAATACCCACCCCTTGCCCCATGACCCACTTGATAGAGAGTCACGGGGTATCCCCCATTTAGAACCTGCATTTCATTTATTCATTGATTGACATATTTAGACTATACTCTTATTAAGGAGGTGGGTCTAGTGAATTAAAGAAAGTTTCAGCTTTATGAGCTTCCTGAAACCAGTGTGTGATCTCATTTACTGTGACTTTAAGTTTAGAAGGGTAAATTATGGTGGCCCGATAGCCATGCTGTATAAATTTAGTACATATAGTTCTTTTCTTTTTGACGCTGTATCAGCCGAAAAATCCTGAAAAATCAGGATTGGAACCCCTCCAATACTGATTGGCTGGTACTTGCGATAGTGTTGAAGTAAGACCGTCTTATCCTGAAAATTTAACAATCTCGCAATAACTGGTCTAGGCCTTTTTCCACCTTTCATATCTGTGCGAGATGGGCCAAGTCTATGCGCTCTTTCAACAATAATAGATTGGTAGTCAGATAGAATATTAAGAATTTTAGGTAATGTTTTAGATATGAAAGAGGAGAGATTTTCATATTGTTGCTCTTCTGGGAGTCCTATAATTCTAATATTATTTCTCCTAGAACGATTTTCTAGGTCTTCTAGCTTGCTATAGACTTTTTGAATTTTAGTATTTAGGCCCTCCAGTTTAGAATTATGCGATATTGTCAAATCCTCAAGGTCCGACACCCTCTGCTCGACTTCTTGTAATCTATTAGAAAATTGTCGTACTTCCTGAGTTAATACCGAGATATCTTGCTTAATTTCAGTTCGCAGAGCATCAAATTTAGGGGAAAGAGCGTCTGAAATACTTACAACTAAGCTTTGAATATTTATTGCTTCCTGCACTGTAGAACTATTTGATACAATCGCTTGGCTGTCACTAGTGTTCTCTGAATTGCCTTTGTGTTTTCTATCCTTATTACGAGCCGCCATGGCGGGAGAGGGAGTCTTGGACAAATTATGGAAAAATTTGTCCATGTGCTGAGAGTGAGAAAGTTAATTTGTGTAAGAAAGAGTGTACTTGTGAAAAAGTGTTTGGAAAGTGCATAAAGAGTGAGTCAGACCCCGCATAGGAGATAAAGAAAGAGCAGGGAAAATTGTAGATGTGCAAAGTGGGAATTGTGTAGTGAGTGAGGGAGGTGAGAAAGAAAAAAAAGGAAAAAAAAAACGTGTAAGAGAGAGGGGAAAAAAAAAAAAAAAAAAAAAAGGGAAAGGGGGAGGGGAAAAAAGTGAAGTAATGTGAGGACGTGACAGTGCTAACACAGGTGGAGGGAATTATATTTTAAAAGGGTATACTTGTGGGCAGTGATATATAAAAAAAGTGCAGTGATCTGTATTTATAGTGACCTAAGGTGACTAGTATAAGATCCTAGGTAAATGCAATTTATTCTAATTGTAAATAAACCTTATTCATGTATTTAATTCTGGCAAAGGCAAAATTATAAGGGGTTGATAGCAATTTAAGTAGCAAGATTCTGAGAAATGCTCAGATCCTAATACTATATTAATAGCAAGCAATTGCCTATATAGTTAATCTGGTCTGATAGGCACTAATGTTGAGAGCTTAGGAACTCAGAATATTTAGCTTTAAAAGCTTAACAACAGGTTAATTTAAAAAATACTTTAGACCAGGTAAAAAACTCAAAGAGGCATTTACTGCATCTACTTACACAAAAGGAGTATATATTCCCTTCAACCTTCAAAAGTAAAAAGGATGATAGGTAATAACACTCTGACCGTATGTTATCAGCCCTAGTAATCCATATTTAATATACAAGATATTCGTCAGAGTGTAAATCTGAACAGAAAAATTAGTTTATAGTAATATGTAGAGTAGATGCTTTCTTATGCCTCTATGCGACAGTAGCAGATTGGTATTGCTATGTTTAATCAGGCAGTTTTTTTTTATATTTCTATACAGAAAAGATAAAAAATCACTTAGGTGAAAGCTAATACATTGTTCTCACATATTTAAATATCAGGCCTTTCCCTGTGTAGAGTTAATTCAATTATTCAGATTTTATGCACCTGGTAACATCAAAATAATATTGATACAAATAATGTTTTTTATATATATCTCCGATACCAAACAAAAAAGTACCAACAAAGGGGTTAAACTCCCCTAGTTTCTATCATCAGTAACTTAGGATGGCTTCATTAGTTATTATATCAAGACTTATAACCAAGAATACTGATCTAGCTATATATGAGAAAGTTGAGGATCTTTTCCAGTATCTAACTAGTTAGTAACTTTTGTACTTTATTTCTCAATAAGGCTATATGTTCAAATTTATCATAAGCCTTTCTGTGAAGGAAGGTATTTGTGTCTTAATTTGTAAATATTCGTAGGGGAGACGATTATACTACCCCCCTCTCCTTTCTTCTTCCCCCCCCTTCCTCTCTCCTTCCCCCCTTTCTCCCTTTCCTTCTCTATATAGAGCCCTAGTTTGATATGGGCTTTTCACTCTGTACCTATACAGACATGCAAAGGGTACTCTTCAATGCCCTAACTAAACATCTCTATACAAAAAAAAAAAAAAAAAAAAAAAAAAGCCAAAAGAAAAAAGAATTAGACATTTGTCAAATCATGGGTCAAAACAGTTGCTATCAGCCCACAGTTTTTATCGTGGAGTAAGTAAATAAGTCCATTCTCGAGGTAACAGTCTTTGTATGAGTTTTTGTAAATGTAGCAGAGAAAGTCAAAGTATTTCAGGTGTAAGTTCTGGTGGCTGCTGAATTGCAGTAGAGAGAGATATTATATTGTGCGGTATGTTTTTTGAATGATACTGAGGGAATACATACAAGAGTCAATGTATGTGTTGCATACTTTACCCATTCCTGACCAGCGGCACAGAGTATTCAGGGCGACTCCTCTAAGAGACCGGGCCTCCCCTACACGCAGCACCGGTGGGAGGGGAAGCACCGGACAAGCTGGGAAAGAAAAAATCCCGGAGCGAGCTGCCTGAGACAGCTCAGATCGAACGCCAGGAAAATGGCAGCCGTCAGGATCCAGATGGACGGGAAAGTGCAGGAGCAAGATCCGGACCCCTCACGCAGCACCGGTGGGAGGGGAAGTCTGGACCAATCGAATACGGCGCCCAGGATATCACTGCGCCTCCGCTTACCTCCGTCGGCAAGATCTCCGCGCATCAAGGGACATGAAGGTCCGTGCCAAGGCCAGCAGCAGCCGACGAGCCAGGAATCCTCACTCCAAACCAGGTAGGAGATGCGGAGATCAGCAAGATCAAAAAGAGGCCGTATGCTAAGTCCTGGTCAGGATGGTTCGTTCACCTCAGAAACTATGAAAGGACAGGTAGAATTAAAGCCAGGGCAGCAATATTTATGTAAGATCCTGCGCTGTTTTAAACAGGTCCCAGCTTCTCTGCCGTAGATTTGTTACAGTTCTGTCCTCTGAGTTGGTAGCAACGGCCGCTCAGAGGAGCCAGCAATGAGGAAAAGTTCAAAATATTACCGGCATTGGGTTTATTGATTTAGCCAATAATTATCCTCTCTGTACTTCTCTACAATTTATTTTAACAGGTTATTAGTAATTTTGAGTGTCAGAAAACAGAGAGAGTTTTGCTGAAAACTTTGTAAGTCCTTAAGAGTACTACTTAATGCAGTTTTAGTGCTTTGGAGTGGCACTAATACAGACTCCGGTAGCGGTAATTTTGGCTATTCAAGCCGCCCAGGGTCAAGGGTTTTGGGCGCAGATTTCCCGCCATCAGGCTTGAAAGAAGGTGAATCAGAGCAGGTGTCTTACGTGACCATACACCTGAGCTCCTCCTCCGGAAGTCCAGGGCATCAAGAGTGTGCACTTTTAAACAACTTTTAAATTTATTTATTTTATCTAATTTTTTTCTTTCGCTTGATATTCTTTGCTGAAAAGCATATCTAGATAGGCTCAGTAGCTGTTTATTGGTGGCTGCACATAGATGACTCGTGTGATTGGCTCACCCATATGCATTGCTATTTCTTCAACAAATGATACCTAAAGAATTAAACAAATTAGATAATAGAAGTAAATTGGAATGTTTAAAATTGTATTCTCTACCTGAATTGTGAAAGAGAAATTTTGGGTTTAGTGTCCCTTTATATTCTCATTTTATATCTTTATATTCTCATATTATACCTCAGTTCCCATCCCTGGTCCAGCATCTTCTTACCTCTTAATGCAGCATAGGATCTAAGATTAGTCCCAAGGCATGATGCCCCTTACTGTAAATTATAAAGTGCCAGCTACTACCTGTGGCTCTTTTATCCCTTGCTTGAGGCATTCTGTGTCTAAAACGTGATACTTTATGATTAACAACATTTAAGACTTTATTTTCTTTTATTTTTTTATGTGTAATAGATTAGCTGGCACCTTTTATTTATTTTTTTAATTATTAAATAATGCCCAGGTTTATGAGATACAACTGGCTAAAACAAGGAAGCCGTATACAATTAGTAAAATAATGTATTTGTTTGCATAGTGGAAACAATTTCCTTTCATTAAGCAATTAAACACAATTATTATGCATTATGCAGAATAGCAATAACACTAATTAGATCATAGCAAAAAAGTAAATTAAATGTAACAAACCAAACCAAGAATTAGTATTTAAAGACACAATTCAATTATGATAAAGTACAATGAATGTTAATGAGTTACACTTAAAAGTACATAAAATGTTTTAAACTTAAATTTATATGCATATTTCGATAATTTACTAAATCAGTTGTGCTGTGTATAGTCATCAACTTATATTATTGAAAACATGACGTACTGTAAAGCTCCTCATTAAAATTCTAAAGCTTTAATTGTGGGGGATTTGCAATAATAATGCTATAAGTTACAAATAAACACCCCCTGCAAAAGTAATTTATAAATATTCAAATATTATCATTAAAATTCTAATCCATAAACAATTAAAACACATACATTTTAACCCCTTCAGGATTTAAGAGAAAAACTAGACCAAAATGCCAGGGAATTTTTTTGCATTTTTGCTATCACTCCATTTAAACAGAAGTCAACAGTTTTTTATTAGTAGACAACCCAATGTATTGATCAAGTTATTGATCATTTGCCACTGTTTCACTACCAAATACGATAATTTAAAAACAAATTTATTAACTTTCTAAAAAACATTCACCTAGATTACGAGTTTTGCGTTAGAGGTTGTGCGGTGCTAATGAGCAGTTTATGCTCACTGCTCACTTACAGACAGTGCTGGTATTACAGGTTTTTACAAACCAGACAAGAAGTGAGCGTTGAGCAAAATTTTGCTCATTATCACACTCCAATACCAACGCTGCTTACGTTAGCGGTGAGCTGGTGTAATGTGCTCAGCACGATTTCCCCATAGGAATCAAACGGGGAGAGCCGACTGAAAAAAAAACCTGCAAAAAAGCAGCGTAAAGCTCCTTAACGCAGCCCCATTCATTCCTATGGGGAAATACATTTTATGTCTAGACTTAACACCCTAACATGAACCCTGAGTCTAAGCACCCCTAATCTTACACTTATTAACCCCTAATCTGCTGCCCCCGACATCACCGACACCTACATTATAATTATTAACCCCTAATCTGCCACTCCGGATACCGCCGTCACCTACATTATACTTGTTATGAATCCCTAATCTGCTGCCCCCAACATCGCTCAACCCTACATTATATTTATTAACCCCTGCTCTGCCGCCCCAATGTTGCCGCCACCTACCTACACTTATTAATCCCTAATCTGAGGCCCCAACATCGCTGCCACTATAATAAACATATAAACCCCTAAACTGCCACACTCCTGCCTCGCAAACATTAGTTAAATATTATTAACCCCTAATCTGCCGGCCCTAACATCGCTGCCACCTACCTACATTTATTAACCCCTAATCTGCCGCCCCCAATGTGGCCACCACTATACTTAATTTATTAACCCCTAAACCTAAGTCTAACCCTAACACCCCCTAACTTAAATAGAATTTAAATAAATCTAAATAAATATTCCTATCATTAACTAAATAATTCCTATTTAAAACTACTTACCTATAAAATAAACCTTAAGATAGCTACAATATAATTAATAGTTACATTGTAGCTATCTTAGGGTTTATTTTTATTTTACAGGCAAGTTTGTATTTATTTTAACTAGGTAGAATAGTTATTAAATAGTTATTAACTATTTAATAACTACCTAGCTAAAATAAATACAAAGTTACCTGTAAAATAAAACCTAAGATAAGTTACAATTACACCTAACACTACACTATAATTAAATTATTTATCTAAATTAAATACAATTAAATACAATTATCTAAAGTACAAAAACCCCCCACTAAATTACAGAAAATAATAAACAAATTACAAGATTTTTAAACTAATTACACATAATCTAATCCCCTAACAAAATAAAAAAGCCCCCAAAATAAAAAAATCCCTACCCTACACTAAATTACAAATAGCCCTTAAAAGGGCCTTTTGCGGGGCATTGCCCCAAAGTAATCAGCTCTTTTACCTGTAAAAATAATTACAAATCCCCCCAACATTAAAACCCACCACCCACACAACCAACCCTACTTTAAAATCCATCCAATACCCCCTAAAAAAGTCCTCAACGAAGCCAGGAAAAGTCTTCATCCAAGCCGGGCGAAGTGGTCCGCAAGACGGGCAAAAGTCTTCATCCAGATGGCATCTTCTATCTTCATCAATCCGGAGCGGAGCTGGTCCATCTTCAAGACATCTGACGCAGAGCATCCTCTTCATCTGACGGATAAGACTGAATGAAGGTTCCTTTAAATTATGTCATCCAAGATGGCATCCCTTCAATTCCAATTGGCTGATAGAATTCTATCAGCCAATCGGAATTAAGGTAGAAAAAAATTGCAATCAGCCAATAGGATTGAGCTGGCATTCTATTGGCTGTTCCGCCGGATGGATGAAGATAGAAGATGCCGGCTTGGATGAAGACTTCTCCTGGCTTTGTTGAGGACTTCAGCCCGGTTGGAAGAAGACTTCTCCCAGTAAGGTGATCTTCAAGGGGTTAGTGTTAGGTTTTTTTAAGGGGGTATTGGGTGGGTTTTAGAGTAGGGTTGGTTGTGTGGGTGGTGGGTTTTAATGTTGGGGGGTTTGTAATTATTTTTACAGGTAAAAGAGCTGATTACTTTGGGGCAATGCCCCGCAAAAGGCCCTTTTAAGGGCTATTTGTAATTTTGTGGGTTTTTTTGTTTTTTTATTTTGTTAGGGTGATTAGATTAGGTTTAATTAGTTTAAAAATCTTGTAATTTGTTTATTATTTTCTGTAATTTAGTGGGGGGGTTGTACTTAATTTTATTTAATTGTATTTAATTGTACTTAATTTAGGGAATTAATTTAATTATATTGTAGTGTTAGGTGTAATTGTAACTTAGGTTAGGTTTTATTTTACAGGTAACTTTGTATTTATTTTAGCTAGGTAGTTATTAAATAGTTAATAACTAGTTAGTAACTATTCCACCTAGTTAAAATAAATACAAACTTGCCTGTAAAAGAAAAATAAACCCTAAGCTAGCTACAATGTAACTATTAGTTATATTGTAGCTAGCTTAGGGTTTATTTTATAGATAAGTATTTAGTTTTAAATAGGAATTATTTAGTTAATGATAGGAATATTTATTTAGATTTATTTTAATTATATTTAAGTTAGGGGGTGTTAGTTAGGGATTAGACTTAGATTTAGGGGTTAATAACTTTAATATAGTGGCGGCGACATTGGGGGCGGCAGATTAGGGGTTAATAAATGTAGGTAGGTATCTGCAATTTTATTTAATATTTAACTAATGTTTGCGAGGCGGGAGTGTGGCAGTTTAGGGGTTAATATGTTTATTATAGTGGTGGCGAAGTCCGGTTCAGCAGATTAGGGGTTAAAGATTTTATTTTAGTGTTTGCGATGTGGAAGGGCCTTGGTTTAGCGGTTAATAGGTAGTCTATGGGTGTTAGTGTACTTTTTAGCACTTTAGTTAAGAGTTTTATGCTATGGCGTTGTAGTGTAAAACTCTTAACTACTGACTTTAAAATGCGGTACCAGTCTTGACAGGAGAGGGTCTACCGCTCACTTTTTGTCAGACTCGTAATACCGGTGCTATGCAAGTACCATTGAAAAAAGAGGATACGCAATTTACGTAAGTGGATTTGCGGTATTTCCAAGTCTGGCCAAAAAAGTGAGCGGTACGCCTGTACCTGCAAGACTCGTAATACCAGTGGGCATTAAAAGCAATGTTAGGACCTCTTAATGCTGCTTTTTAAACCTAACGCACAACTCGTAATCTAGCCAATTGGGTTTCTCACTGAAATGATTTACACACAACTACTGCAGTCATAAGACAATGGTTGTATAACCTTCTCTGGGATCCCCTTTGTTCAGAAATAGCAGACATGCATGACTTTGCCATTGCTTTTTAGTAAATTGAAGACCGCTAATTGCAGCTGCACACCACACTTCTGAAGGAGTTAATTAGTTAGCTGGTGAGGGTAATAGCAGATCCCTCCTAAACAGCTCTTCTTACTACAAAACTCTTCACCACCATCATAGGTTCTGGTAGACAGACAGTCTGCCAGTATGAAGTTGTATGGCTATTTCTTTTGAATTTTTATTTTTGCAGTGTAGGTGCCCCCTTACTTTCCCACCTCCCTGATCCCTCCTAAACAGCTCTTTAATTGCCCCCCCCCTCCTAATGGTATCTCCCATCTTTGGTACTGAGAGCTGTCTGTCAGTACCCAGTTTATAATTTGTTTAATTTATTTTGTGTAGTGGCCGCCCCTCACCTTTCCCACCTCTCCCATCAATAGTGTATGGGATCCTTCCCTCTGTCCATGTACAATCTTTTATGCAATGTAGCAAACTAGCCCCTTCCTCCCCCTCCCGTCCCTCTTTGATGATGGTTTGACCACATGCCTTCCTCTTTCTCGCCAACACCATCCACAGCACCACCACAGCAGATACAGAGAGTGACATACGGTGTCACTGTCTGTATCCTGGATCTGGTTTCATATGGCAAAGGGAGCATGATCAGCACTACCTTCATAAATGAATGCATGAAGCAGAAAGTTGGTCATAGGTATTAAATCAACAGAGTACGCTGTGACCTAGTACCTACATCAATATTGCTTAAAGGGACATGAAACCCTAAATTCTTCTTTCATGATTTAGGTAGAGCATACAATTTTAAACAACTTTCCAATTTACTTCTATTATTTAATTTGCCTCCTGCTCTTGTTATTTCTTGTTATCCTTTGCTGAAAGGTTTATCTAGGTAAGCCCAGGAGCAGCAAAGAACCACCTAGGTTCTAGCTGCAGATTGGTGACTGCATATATATACCAATTGTCATTGGCTCACCCATGTGTTTAGTAACCTGTAGTGCATTGCTGCTCCTTCAAGAAATGATACCAAAAGAATGAAGCAAATGCGTTAATAGGAGTAAATTGTAAATGTGTTTAAAATTGTATGTTGTACTTAAATCATGAAAAACTAATTTTGGGTATCATGTCCCTTTAAGGAATTAAACTATAATATTTCACTGGCTGATAATATACGGTGGTGTTGAATGTGAATGCAAGACAACTAATTTACATAACTACTGTATGATTTTATATGATCTGCTATAAATCTGTACTTGGAAGTGTTATTGTGAAGTAATATATTTCTAACCAAAAATAAAATTGTATAGTTGTAAAGTTAGAAATTTATAAAATAAACATAGGTAACCTTCAAAGCCTTAGGCATTTACAATTTACAACTAGCAGGGCATTTAACAAGTACTTAAATGGTAGTTTTCAACTTGTTCATATTGTTCATGAATGTAAATTAATTAACTGCACTCTTCAAAGATAGATATCACAATAATTATATACAATAAATGATAGCAGAGAGGATGATATCAATCTATATACTTCTGTCTTCAAGGCTGAAGCGTTGAATACAGAAAGCTTTCTCAAGCCCTAAGTTTCTAAATAAACCTCCTGCATAAACCATATGCATTGTTAACAACTACTCTAAACTTGAAATCAATACTTAAGCCTAGTTCTGTAGATGTCACACGTTATCCTCCCACCAAAAAAATCTGGGCCTAAATCTTTCCATGATACCACTGGAAAAATTACTATCTTTGGTTCAACATGGCAAAAGAAGTAATATAAAAAGCTGCAAAAAAGTAAGAATTACGTTTAGGACTACAATTTGGCGTTAACTGATTGGCTACCATAAAAAGTAATGCATTGTAACCTTCCCTGGGAGCTAAATTACTAAAGTGACATCAATCTGGGCTTTTTTTTTTGTCTCCTATTCAAAACATCAGAAACTTTGCTAGAAAAAATTATATAGCATCTAAGGAAGTTGTTCCTTCAGTAAGTGAAACATGCAAATCAATTACATTTCTTCCCAAACTGTAAAGTATAAAAAATAAAAAGTACAAGAGTACTGCAGAATTTCACTTTAAACAACCATGTGTTGCCATGTGCAGTTAAGGGGTTAAAGTAGACAATATCTTAGGGGCGTGCCTAAGCAGCGGCCATGATAGGTAGCATTTGCTGAGACTCTGACAGAGATCAAAACTATCCACTAAATATTACTGAATCAATGTTGAAATCTCTACAAGAAAGTGAATCAACAGATTTCTAAAGCTTCACTGCACATATTCATATAAAAATGTTTACTTCTGCGATCTCCTAAAGACGACCTTAGTCGATGAGACATCTATCTGGGGCCTATCACGCATTCCTTCAGACCCCCCCCCAGGAACAAGGAGTTAAACAGCTCAACATGCCTACTCTCAACAGGGAGGAATTTCACGCCTTGATGCATACTCTCCTAGCTGGTCTGGAGCAACGAATGCAGAGTGGCTTTGATGACCTAACTTTGATACTAAGAGGAGGAACATCTGAGGACCCAACTCTGAGACCAGTCAAGCTGGAATCCATTATACCTGCAGATAACCAGAGGCAAGTTACTGAAGCGGCTCCCCACCCTCAGCCAAGACCAACTGCTCACCCCAATCTGGACATCAAACCAGAGGGGAGAGAGAACCCAACGATCACTAACCTAGACATTTCCTCCTCTGCCTCAGTGATGGTTCACTGTCAGCTGTCTCGGCCATCTAGCCAAAATGCACAGATAATTAAGGAGCAAGTTGTACTCAAAGAACAATCAACCGCACCTACTTCAAGTTGTCATGGCTTGACAGTAGAAGAGGACCTGCTCTTGGTGATTCCTTGGGAAGATGCAGCCAACCCCTGAGTGGATTGTCTAGACAGATCTCGTAGCCTCTATCATGCTCCTTGTGGTCACCGAAGTACTCAGAGAATTAGAACATCGCAAGCCGGAACCTCAGTCTCGCCACCTAGACTTCTTGGGGATTTAGTCAAATCTTCTAAAGGGACTGGTTGCTCTTTCTACCTTCCATCCCACACAATACAAATCTATTGCAAGGTAACGGTACCCGCTCGACAAAACGGTTTTTGTAGACATGGTGTGGGCTAATGCAAAAGTCAGTTTGAACACCAAGGAGGACTGCTTACTATTTTTCTATTAAGGTCCTGGCCTTTTGGACTCTGGGTAATACACTCCCCTATCCTGATAAGCTATGTACTTGCTGTTTTCTGTCCTTTTTCTTCCTTTTTTTTTTTTCTTTTCTCTTTATTTTTGGTTGCTCCTGCCCACACTACGACTAACTACCTCTTGCTTATTGCTGGAGCTTTTTCCCTCATATAGTTGAACATGGTGTGGTATTAAACAATCTCTGTATCCTGGGTTCTTTGGTTAGAGGGATTTGCTTATGATGTGGGGGATAAAGTCAGTGGAATTGTTCAGCTTATACTACACATGCTCCCAAATTAGATCTAACACTCCTCATATCAATTTGAGTACCAGCACAGATCGCTATGAAAAGTTAAATACTTCAACCCTCTCATAGACCCATTTCCTCCCAAACTAACAATAAGGTCCCTTATTAATAGTAGTTTCACCCTCCAGTTAACTCTTCAGATGCAGTCCCAAATAGATCTGACCTACCATATACCACTATACTTATGATGAATGGAACCTATTTACCTTAACATTAAGTTCTAGCCCATATCCACACCATGTCTGTTGTTTTTATATTAATAGTAATGGTTGTCACCTCTTTGTAGAAGAACTATTATTAGGTATAACAATCATGGTGAGATCTGATCATATAGATTATGGGTGGAGATGCACCTCACATAAGCACCTAGTGTGATTAATAGAGGTGGCTAGGCTACTAAATTGCTGGTTTGAGCAGCCTGTGAATAAGAGACAAACTAGCCTAGTAATGCCAATCCCTCTACTTTAGTGATGTTTCCACGCTCCCACAACCCTCTTACATTGCACTATTACTTGGAAATAGCTAGTTGGTTAAAGTGTCACATACTCCAATCCCAGCAGTGCATACTTATGAGTATAAATAATAGTGGCAATAAGCTAGATCCCTATGTGAGAATCATCCGTTCCTGTTGAGACATGATTTATTGTTCATATACTAAAAATCCCTTCCCTAATTTAGAGCAGCTCTTGCCTGCTGACTGACCCAAACCCTGAGTTTACGTTAGTTTTCATTCGCAATATATTTAAAAATGAGGTTCCTGACCTTTCTATCACACGTTTCTTTTGATATATAAGATAAGTATGACATCTTATACAATCTTTCATATTGTATAGCTCAAGGTTAGACAACTGTTTCTCTACATTACTTAAAATTATAATATTACGCAGGTTTTGATGATGACCGTTGTTACACAGTAAGCTCCAAGCTCACCCTTTGTTCCTGATATGTACCAATTATGTTTATCTGGAGCATAGGGCTTTCTGCCCTTATCAATATCTGAAGCTGTCTACTATTGTACAGATACTGTCATATAGCCTACCACATGTTTGATTGTTTTATAGTGTGATACTCAATGCAGGCTCAACGTCATCTCTTGAAATGTCGTGTAGAGCTTACTTTGAATTTCGATTATTGTTGTAGTTGTCTCCCTATTGCATGCTGTAAATTTTATACAACCTCAATAAAAAAAAAAACAATTTCAAAAAAATTAGACAAGATCTCCATCTATTTTACTCTGTTTTAATCTTCTCTCCTGCCTGTATTTCTTTAATATTTCTACCATGCTCTTTATTTTAATGAGTGCAACTCAACAAATTCATACACTACCATCCCCTTATTTATTAATCTGCTTTTCCTATATGTGAACCAATTCTAAATAATCAGATAATAAATTAATCACAGTATGCACAAACACTCACACGATGCATACAGCCTAAACAGAACAGCTTACAATAAGCACACAATCCCTAAGGTACAGGCACACACAACACAAGACAACCAACACAACCTTAAAGGGATGCACAGCACAGTCTTAAAGGGAAAGATTGCAGCACTCACACAATGCACAGACTTAAACGTACAGCTATAAACATAGCTTTAAGGGTGGATGTATCACGAGCTATCCCTTTAAGCAATTTAAGGCTTGTGTGTGAATGCCATGAACCAGACCTTTAAGACTGTATGGATGCTGGAAGCCATTCCTTTAAGGTTGCATGTGAATGCTGTGACCTGTCCCTGTAAGACTGTGTGGCATGAGCTATTCCTTTAAGGTTGCATGTGAATGCTGTGACCTGTCCCTGTAAGACTGTGTGGCATGAGCTATTCCTTTAAGGTTGCATGTGAATGCTGTGACCTGTCCCTGTAAGACTGTGTGTGGCATTAGCTGTTCCTTTAAGGTTGCATGTGTCATATGCATGCAACATGAGCTGACCTCTGTGTATTGTGTTTTTACTTGTGCTGTTATTTATCCCTTTTTTGCTTGTGTTTGGGAATGTGTGTTGAGTGTTTTTCTTTCCCTTTCAGACTGTTTTGGGTGTGGTTTAAGGCTGTGTGCTTTGTGTAAGAGTGACTGTCACTTTAAGATTAAATGCACATGGTGTCTCCCTAGCTTAATACACAATTCCAATACCATATTATGAGAGAATCTGAGCTTGGATGGGGTGCTTTAACAAATGGAAGATGGTCAGTCTCCCTTTATTTTAAAATAAATCCACACAGGTATTGGTATAGCATTCCTTACAGGTGCTCTCATGACAGTGTATTAGAATTTTATATAAAGCCAGGGAGTCTCATTCTAATATAGGGCTAGGTAAAAAGTGGAGAGATAATTACCGCTTCTGCTCAAGTGTTAACATTGCTAAAGGTTAACTGTTAACGCAAATCGGGGAGTGCTGGTATTACAAGTTGAAAGTAAAATTTTGCTCTCCCACAAAACACTATACACGCAAAAAGATAACCAGAGGATTTAATGTTCACGATATCACAGTAACCCCATTGAAATCAATGGAGCAGCATTGTAAAAAAACAAAGAAACACCTACATTAGTGCAATAACCCCGTTGCAATAAGCCCCTACTCTAATAACTCCAAAACCGTCACAACCACCTAAACAATAATTTCTTTACACTATTACCCCTAAACCTCCACATAGCCCACCACTAAAAATTATCCC